>NC_141699.1:431102669-432352669 GCF_964263255.1 Lissotriton vulgaris | reverse complement strand
CCCGCATTAGGTTAACACAGATAATGTTGTTTTAAAAAGTTGCACAGTATTGAATCTTTCAACGTTATTTTACTGTAAATTATGATGATTATTGTGATGAAAGTGAACATGACTGTCTAGATGTCATAGAATTGTGCACCAAACCCAGACCTGAAATTATTGATGAAACTCTGACTAAGCCTGATTATGTGTTATTCGAAGATGGCTCATGCTTGCGAAGTAATGATGGCACACTCAGATCTGCATATGCTGTGTGCACCATAAAGGAAGTGGGTCGAAGCTGTGTGGCTTTAAAAAGTCTTTTCTTCCCAGGAAGCTGATCTGATTGCCCTTACTAGAGCTTGCAGTTTAACTGATTAAAGGAGAGTCACCATATTTGCTAACAGCCAGAATAGGTTTGGTGTAGTCCATGACTTTGCACCTTTGTGGCCAAAGAGAAGCTTTCTTACATCCTCTGCAAAAAACCTATAAAGAACAGGTTGCATTTCCAAGACCTCCTGGATGCCATGCAGTTGCCAAGAGAGATCTCAGTGGTTGACTGCTTAGCACATCAAGGAAAAAGCAGATAAATGCCATGAGCAAGCAATACGCTGACACAGTAGCCAGTTACTGAGCACTGTTAGCCTGTTCATTTAATGGAGGTTTCACTTGTGAGTCCGAAATGGAGAGTCCTTTTGCAATGTTGATGAAAGTCACAGATACGAAGGATGAACTCAAACAGGTGCAGGAAAATGTGTCAAAAGCAGAACAGAATAGCTGGATACAGTCAGGTTGCAAGAAAAATGCAAATGATATTTGGAAGTCAGCAGATGTGAGACCGCTATAACTGGATAGCTTTTTGTTTCCAATGACATGATGTGACCATGAATACACAAACTTAGGGAGAGAGCCAATGTTGAGAATTTTCAGACAGAATTGGTATAACCACAGATTAGGATGCTACCAGATGAGGTTTGCATTTGGTGTATAAATTGTCAACAGATAAATGTAGGGAAACTGAAACACATTACTCTAGCTCACCTAGGGAGATCAGGTGGCCCATTCAACAGGATGCAGATGGATTTTATCAAGATGCCTGTCCATAACAGGCTGAGATATATCCTGATAACTATCTATGTCTTCTAAAGATGGGTAGAAGCCTACCCAACTAGAAGAAGCGACAACCTCACTGTGGCAAAGTTGTTGTTGAGTAAATTGATACCCTGGTTCGGCATACCAACTTCTCCTGAGTCAGATAGAGGAACGCAATTCAGTAACAAAACTCTTAAAATGATCTGCATGGCTGTACAGATTTAACAAATATTACATTGCAGTTACAGACCAGAAGCCTCTGGTACTGTTGAGCAAATGTACAGTATCAAGTCTAGATTCGCTAAAGTCTGTGCATCAACTTCTCTAAAATGGCCAGATACTTTACCATTGGTGCTGATGCGCAGTAGGAGTGCATCTGACAGGAAGACCGGGTTATCCCCCTATAAGATCCTAATGGGCAGGGAAATGAGATTACCCACTCTTTCAGCAAATGGTCCCTTAAATATTACTGACAAAATTATTTTGGATTTCTTTAAAGGACTGGATGACATAATCCAATCTGTAGCTCATCAGATCTCAGCTGCCACACAAGATCCAGATCAAGAACTGTGGCACAACCTCAATCCTGATTACTGAGTCATGATCAACAAACACGCTCAGTAGACTTGCCTTGAACCCAAATGGAAAGGACCCTTTCTGGTGATCCTCACTGCATATACAGTTGTTAGATGTGCTGGGATCCCAAACTGGATTAATGCTTGATACACCAAAAGAGTAAGCAATCCAGAGGTGGTCTTTGAACCTGACTGAAGAGCATTGGGGGTTTCACCACCAGTCGAGAGACCGCCCAAACCTGCAGCACCATTGCCAGTTCATCAGCAAGACAATAAGAGAGGTGAAGACCAATTGACAGAAAATCAAGTGCAAGTACGTGAAATAATGCAGATTGGTGTGTAGATCTCTAATAGAAGAGAGGCTGAGATCGAATCACTGGAAGAAAGTGCTGCTGATGTAGTCTTGAGACAATAATATCCAGGCAAAGGAACCATTCCAGGAACAAGGGGGGTAAATCGACAAGCAGGATGGCCCCGAAGCTATGAAAACAAGAGTCCAAGGAGAAGTTCTTCAATAGCTGGAATACCAGAAATAATACATGAAGAGTGAATCTAGTGAATAAAATAGCCAAGACCAGAATCAGCAAAACCTGAGAAGATCAAAAAGAGCGTCCTGTTGCAGATAGTCAGCACCTGAATGATCATAATTTGTGAAGACCACTTTGAATGTCATTTTGGAAGATGTGTCCAATGTGAACTCTGAACTATTTTAGCCCCATTGAAAGAAACAAACAAAACAAGCAAACTGAAATTAATTGCACAAAAAAGACTGAACTGAAGAAGAAAGAGACTTGATCTGTGTCTATTAGAGATATGTCATTTGTGTTCTTTATTTGAGAGAAGACCAACTTAGGCCTGAGCTGAAAGTTACAGAAGAGTAGGGACAACATGTTAGAAGAACACGGAGTAGGGTTAAAGATTTTCTGGTTAGAAGCTTTGAAGAAAGGAAAAAAAACTATTTACTAAACTTTGGTACAAGCTATTGGACTAAGTGCTTTGAACTGATTCATAAAATGTGGTGCATTAGAAATAAATATCTATGTATTAAGGTTAAATTTTTGCAATATCGATAATAGCGATCACTATAGTACAAATAGAATTTTATCTAGTACCAGAGTCAGAATGTAGAGCAAAGAACATTACTAATCTGCACAATCAGCACGCTAAGGGAAACCCCTTAGGTACTCCTTTCTAGATGAAAATTCCACTAATGTCTAATCTAGGTTAGTATGCCATGAACAGAAAGGACTCCTGTCTATATATACACTTACCTACGTCAATGTCAGAAGAAGTTACCTACTGCCATATGCCATTACATTATGCTATTTCTTGTAGTATCCTATTATCATTAGTTTATAGGCGAGGACATTTTGAGTATTTTTATTCGAATCATGATCTAATACTTTCCAGTGTATCATTAATCAAAAAGCATGACTTACACTCACAAGCATAGGAGATGGATACAGCCTGGTACTATTTCATTCTTCACAGACCAATATATAGAGTAAAGGCTTATAAAGATAATTTAGCCTGTTGAATATGACCTCTAGAAAGGCATATACAATGGCTTTAGAAGAAAGATACACTAACATGACACGAACTATTGACCAAAGAAGGATGTCCTATAGAATGCTGGAAGGAAAGAGGAAAATGTATTTAGAGAGTAGACAGTTTATCCTAAACTGAGTCTTGACAGCCAACACAAAGGGAAAATGTGTGTGCATACAAGATGGACACCTAAAAGAAGCCAACATGTTAGGCTAGTAGCTGTAAACACACTGTTAAAGTGACAGATGGATCTTGGCAAATTTTGCAGCGAAATGAGAATGTCATTCTAGGGGTTTATTATATTTGAGGAAAGAATGCTTACTTCTTATTGCCAACTGACTGGGAAGGGATCTGCAATTTAGCCATACTAATTCCAGAAATATTTAATATAAAAAGTATAGAAGTACTAATATTAACACCCACTCATAGGCAGAAACGCCATACAGAAGAAGCTGAAACTGGATTAGTAGAAGGCATGGTTGGAACAGACATTCCACCTGTAGGCGTCATCTTAAATGGCAAAAAGATTAGAAAATTGTCAACAGTTATCAACAACATGGCAACTAGCACATCCGGAGCTTTGCTTGTGATAAATACAGAGCTAATAGCTATAGGAATTATTATTTTGCAAGACAATCTCGAATTGGACATTTTGCTTGCTGAAAAGGGTGGAATGCTTAAATTAGCTCACTGCTGCACATTCATGCCTTGCAAGAGTAAGTGTAAGAACAACAGGAGAAGACCCATAAACCTCGTTGGGATGGGTGTATCATGTGAGCAAAGACAGTTCCCAACAGGTATTATGTGAAGACAGTTTTAGAGATGTATGCAACATGCATTACAAAGAAAGGAGGACCAAGGAGTCAAATGCTTTTTAGAAAGGATAATCTTATTTTCAAAAGCAAAAGGAAAAAACTTTCAAGGGTCAATACAGTTAAAGCAGCACTGTACAGAGTGGATCTTGTGACAACCCGGACGGGGTTGTCGATGGGAACAGTGACTTAAGCTCAGGCAGGAAGGCGTAGTTGAAATCCTGTTTTAGGAACTCAATGGTCCAAATTTACTGAATGTTTCTTCCGTCTGGGCAGCGAGTAAACTGGCAAGACCTGACTTAATCAGGGCTGTAGGCCGTAACCGTGGCTCTGCTGTCAAAGGGGCTGCAGGCAATGAATGCGCGAGTCAGGCCTTGCCAGTTTACTCCCTGCCCCGTCCTGATGACGATCCCGACTAAAGGGGATCGAAACGCCGTCGACTAGACAGCTTGAATTTTACGACGCATATCACGTCTTGTGCTCCTATATAAATAATTGTGTCTCAAGTGATTGCAACTTGTCTCTGTTGGAGCCATTATTTGATGTTTATACCCTGGCCAATGCGTCGCCTTTGCTGTTGTTTTTAACACTTGCACACTCACTTGTCACTGATTGTATATAGCACTTGCACCAAATGTCACCGGGTTGTCACAAGATCCACTCTGTACAGTGCTGCTTTAACTGTATTGACCCTTGAAAGTTTTTTCCTTTTGCTTTTGAAAATAAGATTACCCTTTTCTGAAAAGCATTTGACTCCTTGGTCCTCCTTTCTTCGTAATGCATGTTGCATACATCTCTACAACTGTCTTCACATAATACCTGTTGGGAACTGTCTTTGCTCACTTGCAAGAGTAAGGACATTGAGAGCTTTACAAATAACATTTTAAGTTTGGAACCTGAATTGCGGGATTTGGAAACTCTGAGTTTGTTTGAAAATTTGGGGAAAGGAATTGTCACAATTGGCATGTCTGGAAAGGTTATTTTACAGCTATATTAATGGCAATAATAATAGTGAGGCTTTGTCTTATATTTCTTTGCACACTGTTCTTGGCTGTTAATGTAGGTTACGGAAAAGGAAGGACAAGTTTGAAAGGAAATGGTATGAGAAGGATTTAGGTTTAAGAGGTATTATGAATGACAACTACATAGACACAATGAAATTTAGAGGTCTAAAAAGAAAAATACGAGACTTAACTGATAATGAAAGTGACCTCTAAAATGGACTCACATGGAAACACAGATATGTGATGATTTTATAAATCATCAGAAGGAGGATTAAGGAAGTTGAAACATGGTATGGAAAATATACCACCTATTAACATAGAAATGTGTCTTAAAGGTAACATAAACATGCCTAAAACATAAATGTGAGGAAAATGTGCCTTTATTACATGTGCAAAAGTGAAAATGTTGCTTATTTCTACAGAAAACTCTCATTTCTATTGTTCTCACACTGATAAGCCTCACTATTCATTTATTCTTTTCTATCCCTTTACGAATATAAATGCTTTCTCAAAAGATGAATAAATATTATAGCTGAATTATAGAGCCCTCTTTATGAAATGTGCTGTTTCCTGAAATGTGTATTTCTCTTTTCCTCATTCCATATGATTTCGCTGTAGTTAGATTATTTTCTCTGCTACATTTTCATACTGGCAAAAAGAACAAATGACGGACGGAATGCTGAACAATGCAAACTTTCACCCACAGTCACAAAGATCTGGGTTTAATCCATCGTTCTTTGGCTCACCACGCCACATATACAAAATGAGCAAGTGTATTAATGAAAGAAAATGCTTGCTGCAGCTTAAAATTTATGATCTATCTAAGACATACCAGATTTAAATGTTTCATTTCATAGGCAAGCTCATTGTTACATGATGGGATAAAAGCAGCTAAAAGTGTAGGCTTGCAAAAAGGTTCTCATGAGAACCTTCATAGATGTATCTTTTTGCATTATTACGTATCCACATCTGAGTGACTTCATGTCAACATGGACGTATACCATTGAAATCAAGGATGTAGATGATGGACCACCGGAAGAACTTCCTCCATTGGACGTTGATATATTCGCCTGTTTTTGCAACATGCTTAGTGGTTTTTCTATATAGTAGCGGTTTCTAGGTCGAGAGTCAAGGCATTCTATGCACTCCACCCTGCCATGTCCATTAGCACTTCATGGTGCTAGCTAAAATTACCATAAGCTATTGCTAACTGTGATTTTCTTCGATTATCTTTGCTCTAAGTGAAAAGCTTTCTATTCCTATTACAATCATAGCTAATGCTGTGATTCGTTCTTTCTATCTGTCTTAATGGGTGCTGCTACTGCTGTTTGGAGAACTCGGCTGAATCTCTGGCACTTCACTTTATGGGAAGTTCTACCTTTCTTAATTATCTGACTTTGCTCCAGAATATACTGGCTCTTTTTCAAAGGGAACTCTTTAAGGGTTCTCATCAGTATAGGATAGTGGCTTCAGTTTAGAATAGGCATGCTGTTATTTTCTATGCTTGTTCTAACCAAATTTATTTTCATTAACTTCCGTAATTGGATCTATTTGACTAATCTGCACAAAAAGATCAAAAATACCGGCTAATCTCTTAAAGAGAAAATAAAATTTTGAAACTTCACCAAACCTCTCTTAATTGGCTGAACATCAAATTAAGATAATGATGACTATTTTGTGTGATGCTCCATTCTAATACAGTGGCAAAGATTCTTCAACTTAGGAAGGTGTAGAAATTCGAGGTTCTCTAAGTGAGTTTTAATGTGACTTTACTTTTAGAAACTTTTATACAATTTCCAAGCTCACAACAGCGAGGAGAAATAAATATATTTCTTCTTGTTATGTCTCACTTGGGGAGGCATACGATTTTGACTCATTCCTAGGTTTACACGTCCTTGTAAATCTGGAAAAGCATAAAAAACCATGGGAGTTGTGTTGGAACACCCACTGGAACGCCCATGGCAGAGTAAGGAAATGCAGCGATTTACGCCTGGTTGCATACCTCCATATTTGTGAAGCCATTCAAAGCAATGCAAAGCCACAATATGACTAAGAGGTTTGAGTTGTGCATTTACCATGCTGAGTGGAGGAAGCATGATGCAAAGCCCAAATAAATATCCCCCGGGGTGTACCGGCCCTATTTTTGCACCAGCTTTACACATCCTGGTTCATTTATTTTGTTTTTCTGTATCTATTATGTGTCTTACTACTCCTACCAAGGTGTTATTCAGGTTTTCAGCTCACTGAAGCCTTTCCCTGCACCTTTTGCAGCAACTGCACCTGTCTTGAAAGGTGGCGTACTTCAGGGTTGCTGCTGTGCTTGACAAGAGATCATAGGCCTGGTCAAGCCCATGACCACAGGCCTCATCAAGACCAGGAGAGGAGGTGAGGAGGCCCCTTTAAAGCTGTCACTTTTGTTAAAGCTCAGCTTTTTAATAATGCACATTATAGCGTCATGGACTTTACACAAGCCCCAATTCCTGTGACACCATAGGCTGCCATTTTCATTGCACACAGCACTCTAATACCTGATAAAAGCTCAGCTTCTGATGACACAAAAAATAAAACTTTCTGATTTGGCACAATATGGCTAACCTTCCTGTGGTGGTGTTAGTGTGTATGTTTGGAGGCATGGGGTGGGGGATGAGGCTTACACAGCTGTTGACCTTGCTGTATATTGAAAGACACACAATTGATGGACGGAATGCAGAACAAATCAAAACAATCACCCCCAGTCAAGATATCTGGGTTAAATCCATCATTCTTTTGCTCACCATGCCACCCCAGTTTAGACCAGGCCATATGCAAATAAGTCTTGACCTCATGCCTCATGGAAGTCCAGCCCGAACTGCCAAGCCATGTCCTCCCTGGACCGGAAACCAGCAACCTAGGACCGATTCCAGGGTTTCACCCTACTTCAGCCGGGATAGCTTGTTTCCAAGAATGATGTGACATATGGCTGGGTCCAAACTGGGGTGGAGTAATGGGCAAACGAACGATGGATTTAACCCAGATCTTTTGGCTGGGGGAGAATGTTTGCATTGTCAGCATTCCGTCCATCATTTGTTTGCTGTAACACTTGCTGTATATGTGATAGAAGGAACAAAGACACAGATGCACTGCTGTTTCATTCAGCCTGTGCTCTTTATGCAGCTGAAGGAGGTTTCACTGATGCTGGTCATTATAGGCTTCTGCTGTGTGTGTTGACGAAGGTGGGTACAATCTTTTCAAAAGTACAAAAGCTACCAAATAATTGCCATTGCCGAAGCTTGTTTTGTATTACAGTCATCGGATCGACTTGAAGGGGGGTCAAAAACAGACTAACGAGGCGCTTCCTAGGTTTTATTTCTATTCGACCTCTGAAAAAGAATTGACGGCTTCATGAGTCGTGTCACAAGCAACCATGTGGAAAAAAAGGATATGCACTGCTTATAAAAATGCACGTACTACTAATGAAAATGCATGAACTGTTTTGTGAAGAGGCTGCTACTGTAGAAATAGAGACTTGTGAAAAAACATAAAATTATTCAAAGGTACTGTTTGTTGTTAGGAATGATAACTTTGTGCTGCAGTTCGTGATGACTAAGTGGGAGCCTGCAAGTAATATTCAAATGTGTGCTTATTTATTCGCATTGTTTTGCATTTCAAAGCTTTGGTATTTACACATATTAAGTAAAATGTTATTTCTTAGGCGCAGGTTTTTTTTCTGGGTATGCAATGACGCTGAGTGAACAGTTTTGGAGTACACTTTAGATCTCATAGCTTTATGGGGATTGTTGTTTAATGTGTGTACGTTATATTCTGAACCTACGGGTTCAATGTTTAGATCGATATGTCAGTTAGAATTTCTGCTTCTATACTTAGCTGTGTGTTAAAGCACAGTGATTTTGTGGATTGTGGATACCTGTGTGTGTCGTTAGAATTTCTGGCTACGAACCCAGAATATCGTTTATGACAATGTGATTTCATGGAAATATTAGTGGTAAATATCCTTTACTAAAATTTACAAACAAAGAGCGATCTTTTTTTTTTTGTTTATAACATATGTCTGTAAGAAGATATTTTTGCGATTGATATTCTGGGATACAACTGTATTTATTCGCATTTCAATGTGGCTTACAGCTAGATTCATCATTGTCCCGTTTTGCGAGTCCTTAATAGCGATTATTAAGGAATCGCTATTAAGGACTTGCAAAACGGGATTCATGTAGGAATCGCTAAATATATTGCGATTCCTACACATTCCTTATTTGTGATTAGCAAATTGCTTATCACAAATAAGAAATACCTCACCATTCATTCCTATGGGCCTCGAATGAATGGGGAGTTATTCCTTATTTGCGATTAGCAATTTGCTAATCGCAAATAAGGATGCGATTTGAAGGGTGCCAGGGGTTTCCAAAGGACACCCTGTAGCACCCCTGAAATGTAATCTACATTGGTGTTGCACACACACATGTCCAAAGGACATGTGTGTGTGCAACATGCAACTTCGAAAAATGCATTAAAAAATATTTTTCTAAGTTTTCGCTATTTACCACGAGGTTTAACCTCGCGGTAAATAGCGGCCTTAAATTGCAATTTCGCAATTTAAAAATGGTTAATGAATTGCATTTAAGGAATCTCAAATAGAGATTCCTTAAATGCAATTCCTCGCAATTTAGTGAATTCGCAATTACCGATTTTTGCATTTGGGATGATATATGATATATATATACATACATACATACATACATACAGTTCCACAATGCTCCAAGCTTTAGGATGCACTCCCTATCTGCAAACCGCCGGTATATTGGGCTGCAACAAAGACCATCATTGCATGAGTTCAAATATTATGCCTTACGCGTTTCAAACAATCATTCTGTCCTTGGTCACAGGCTGAGTGGCAGCAAATAAATGGCAGAGACTAAGCATCACATCACCAGTTTCTTTTATTGCCCACAGCTGGGGGGGCACACATGATCAAAAAATTGCCTTCTGGGTTTCGTAGTCTCTATAGCACCAGAGTTCATAATAAGGACTCACGCTGTCATCTTAAAATTACAAAAACAATGGCGCTGCAGAGTGTTGTAAAAAGGGGGCGTGCCCTCTGAACACCTGCCTGCAAAAATGTAGTAAATCAGTATAAAAAAATAACAATTAATACATTTAAAAATTGTCATTTAAAAAACCTTCGAAATTCAATGAAAAAAACCATAGGTTTCAGGCCTGATATAGTTAGGAATTAGCATTTGAAAAAACATTGAAATTCACTGAAAAAACCATAGGTTTCAGGCCTTATATAGTTAGGAATTAGCATTTAAAAAGCCTTAGAAATTCACTGAAAAAACCATAGGTTTCACCCATGTTATAGTTAGCTGGACATTTCGCTCATACAAAACCATTGAAATTCCCCTGTTATAGTTAGTTCATCTAACTATAACTCGCGCGCCCGCAATGCACTGCTGATGACATCACATATTACATCACTCATGACATGGTCAGTGACATCACTCATCACATCCTATCTGTGTAATGACCAGAAAATCCAAAGATCCACTTCACTGACAATGCAGTGGGTTGTTTCGTCTCTCCAACCTTTCTTATTTTTCACGTTTTTCATCTTCTATTCAATCTACACATCATCCACACATACACACATCTAATTGCTGCATTCCTTGGCTGTGAATAATAATTATTCTTCTATTTTATATATATACAAAGTGCAAGCCCTTTATCAAGCCTTTTTGTTGTAACTACTATTCCAGGAATTCTGCTCATACACAAAACTGTGCATTAAGACTTAGGAACTCAGTTAATTACGGTGTGCCAAAACCCACCTTACTACACAAACCCCCTACCAAAATAGCAATCAATCACTCATTGGTTCTTCACCCTAGAGCAAAAACACCAATGACTAGTCAACCCAAAACATGCAACTTAGATTACCTGAACTAAAGTGGATAACAAAAACACTCTTTCAATATACTCTTACATCAGTCAAAAACAAGATGTAAATAAAGACACGCCAACTTTGAAATGTTTATTTTTAACGCCATAATCTCATGCACACTACCTTAGAAAATACAACCAAACATATTATCAGAAACAAGGTTGCCAGCATTGTTACTATTCTATGAAATACAAATGGAAAAAGCATCCTATAATGCTAAAGGTAAACAAATTTAAAATATACCTACATTTCACCCTCCCTACCTAGCAGATTAGTTTATAACTACAGAAAGTCTCATAGGATTACATGGGCACACCCATACCTCTGGTACTCAGCATTAATAGATCACATTCAGTGCTCCACAAACTGTCAAGATACGAATGTTCTCCAACTGTGTGTAACCTTGCCTCCACAATGGATTATGAAATGCGCAAGTATCAGAGGTGCCCACAGCTCCATATGTATTATGGCTCGAACATCCAAGGCTCTCACTATACACACAAAACTAGCGAGGCAGTTTACAAATCTAGCATACCAAATTATTCTCATATAAAGCAAAATGCTCAGCCTTCTCTAAACAATATCACAAGTACGTGTCATGTGCAAAGCGGATCAGGAAAGCAAAAATAGCATGTAAGCTTCTAATAAACCCATGCTAATTTAACAGGGTGTGAGTGCAAGGCTCAGCCCCACGGCACCCTCCCTTGATCCAAGCGCGTGATATAAACGTGAGCGAATTAGGAACGCAGAGTCCAAGCCTAAAAAGCAGAGTCAAGTTCACATTTCCAAAAAAAAGTTATTCGCTCTTTGATAGTAAATAGTAACTAAATAATAAATATTACATAGAAAAATCAAACAGTCTTCATCCAACAGCATGTAAGCACAGTATGTAGCAACAGCCTCCTAGAGGAAGTCATTGTTCTCATCTGAAAACATTTCAGCCATCCAATTCGATAGTGAGAATGAACATACATGTTCCTCAACAACCGGAGCCTCTATCACCATCGGAGGAAAACTCGGGTCATCTTCAATGTAACTGCGTGCCAAGAACTCTAGCGCTGCTGCAAAAATATTCCAACGTCTCATTATTCCATGTGTCGCTGCTAAGGCAATCATCCCGCCGCCAGACCAGAGCAAGTCATGGGCCACTAAGGGGCTCATCAACTGGTCATAATCCGCGTTGGGAGACACCGTACTGCAGAGACACAAATCCAGGGCCCAGTCGAAATCGCAGCTCAGGCAATGGAACACAGGTTGAATGCATGTGAAAAAGGAAACTTGAAACGATAATCCATAAGCTGTACTCAACGTTGCAAGAGGCAGCGCTCCATAGTAACTAAGCATTCAGTTGCGGAGCACCAACAGGCGGGACATATTATCGTCTGCTGCAGGATGTGCATCCATATTTATGTAAACAAATTAATAAAAGAACACCGACAACTAATGCAAGTATTAAGCGCAATCCACCAAAGATGCTGGAAAAAAATCAAACAAAAAAATCCCAAAAAGACACCAAATATACTTTCTCCAGAAGTCACAAGGCACTGCTTCTAACTGTAAAAAGTAAGGTAACCCCGTAGTTAAGGACACATTAAAGATACTCTAAATTAACTCCCCAAAATTCAAGAGCACGTCTGTATTTAATAAATCATGCACTTCTGTGCGGGTGTTTGCTACATAAAGGACAAATGTTTCTGTACCAGATATAAGAGCGACCTCTTTTTGTGACAATAGCGCTCTTATACAACTCATTTGGTTGACTCTGCTTTCAAGGTCGAAATCGACCACCAGATGGAAACATCCAGCTTCCCATGCAGAGGAGTTAACATAACTTTTTTTTAACCAAACCACATGCTCAGTTACCGTAATCATGTAAGCGATGCCTGCTAACATTACACAACAATCTCCATTATTGAAAGTAAAAACTCCTGTTTCCAGTAAACTGAACGTTGTTATGATAGCAGGTGTCAGACTACCTTTCAAAACTCAGTCCAAATCAGGCGCATCTTGTATACAAGAGCCATGCAAATGTTTGTGTCTACAAATTAACGAGTGATGTGGTACTATTGTGCAATCCTCGCCATTCACATAGACTTCTTTTCCTTCCCTCAGGCACCTATATGTAAATGGTAATAACCAAGCTTCATGGACATAAGCACTGCCAAAACATCCATATCTGCCTATAGCATAGTATTTCATGCAAACCTCAAACATAAACAGGTTAAAAAGTAACGTTATGATACCGTGGAGAAGCCACACACCTGAATTGGATCTCCAATGAGTGACCACTTCTAACCATTCTCATAGCGCGCCCTGTGCTCTAATTTCACAGTGAGAGAGTGATTGCACCATAGTTTATACTGCTAATCATTCTCAGCATACACTACAAATATGCTTCGAGGTTACGCGTCGCATAAAAAGCCTCCATGTGACGTCATGTACAGCGCCCCGTACAAAAAAGACGTGAATGTTTTTAATTGTTTAAAAACATATATTCATGTATTTTATGAACATACTAACAGAAGACTTAATCTAGGATAATTATGGAATCATTTTTTTTAAGTTTTAAGAATCCTATTTTACTTTACTTCTATATTGTATAAGTGCAGCTGCGTGCCCCTCCACCTGGTACCCTAGACTCCACCACACCCAGACCCGGTTCATAAGTACCCGTGATCGTCACCACAAAACCATTCGCACGCATATCGCTTTTCCACACATGCTTTTACAACTAGTATGCATTTACCACACATGATAAATGCATAATCTTAATAATGTTTTTTTGTTGACCAACACGTGTTGTAATGCCTTTGCCTTAAGTCCTTCAAATTAGTTTCTAGGTATACGTGTGACCAACTCTGATAAGATCGGAGGCCAAGGACAAACACTGTGGTATCTGTGGCACCAAATCTCATTGATCACAGAGAAAATATATGCAGGGTAAAATTAAAGTAACAGGTATAATAAAAATAACGAAGGAAAACTACTAAAATGACGGTTGGACGGAGTACGTAATCAAAGTTTGGCGCCTCGACACTACATTTCAAAGAAATATACATACAATATGTTTATTAATATATTACGAAAGTATAGCACCGGATAACACACATGACCCGGGAAAACAAAGCGGCAAATTTAATACCTAAAATCAGGGGAGGTTTGCTTGGCGAACTTGAAGAAAAAGAAAAAAAGTGCACTTGCAAACAAGGCTGCGCATGCGTAGATAGTACAATTGATGCAGCAAAAAAAAATGGAAAGTTTTACATACTGTCATAGAAATATAGCTATTAAAATTGCCCCCGTAATTTGCCCCATCCGGGACCTAATAAACAAAACAAACTTCTAGTTTTTTTTCACCTTTTCCACCGAGTACAAGTACTGCACGAGTACCCCGCCATTTTTTATTTATTTTTTATTAAAAATTGAGCCTAAAGATCCATGTTCCACCCCCCCTGACCAAGACTATAGGGTCAGAATGTTTCTACCCTGCCTCCTTTCCTTATACCTCAACTTTGTTTTACTGTTTTCTTGTGAATGGGCTCTCGCGACAAACAAGATGGCTGCAAACATTTCCTGTTTTGGAGTATTGAGATCCAATCAGCATGCAGTTCTTGCTTGTAATTGTACATCTTTCCAAATGCGTACGCCTCGATTTTCCTTTAAAAAAATTAAAATAAAAAATAGAGCCTAAACATCCATGCACGACCCCCTGTGCAAGCCTAGAGCGTCAGAATGTTTCTAGCCTACCCCCTTCCCTTATTTCTCAACTTTGCTTTACTGTTTTCTTGTGACTTGGTTCTAGCGAGGCACAAGATGGCCGCCGACACTTCCTGGTTTTGAGTGTTGACAGACAGTTCACAGCCAATCAGCATACAGCTCGCGCTCGTAATTGAACAGATTTCCGTAAGCGTGCTGAACTCCGTCTCTAGATATCGCTATGATTTTACTTGCGATTTTCTCAGAAACTACTGAACGGATTTACACCATTTAACAAAAAGCACAATCTGCGAACAGAACTCTACCTCTCTGCCAAATTTTGTGTAATTCCGTTCAGCCTAGGGTGACCAACTAGCACGGGTGCAAATTCAGGACAGTGAGTGTAAAAATTCAGGACAAAGGGTCAAAATTCAGGACATAATTCAGGACAGAAAGTCAAAATTCAGGACAAAAATTCCAGACAAAAGGTACGTTTTACAGACATGTCAGAGGAGGTCACGCAATAGTATATAAGTAAGTAAATACATAATCAACATAAACTGCTTTTCATTGTTGGATTAAAAATAGAATCAAACAGCCCTGAGCACACGGACCAAGTACTAAAATCTACAGAACTCCTAAACTGGATGTGCTGTCAACGTTAAACCCCTACAGATTTTTAGTTGCTAGACTGGAAAAATCTCAGCAACATCGCCACAACACATTGCCTGAGCATCACATTGTGCCACGCCGCTTTCTTGCATACAGTGCACCAACACATCATCAAACAAATGGTAGATCAGACAACACACCTCACCATTCAATATCACATAACAACATATCCCTCTATATCTATTTATAGGACATTACTGTAAATTAAATTCTCTCTCGGTATAAGAAGAAGGCTTACAAAGCGACAGAGCTGGTGGAATGAGTCCAGTTAGAGGAGAAGTTGACTATTCCTGAGAACTAACAGTTTTAACTCCTCGATGAAAGGATAAAAGATTAGGGATCCACCTGCTTTCCTGAGTAAGAATTTTATATAATCTTTAAGCTAAAAAGCTGCATATTTTACAGCTCCTCTGCTCTTTTTGAACTTCAAGAACTGAAGAAGCGAGTACTGGATCTCAGGTAGCCCAAACTGGAATGCTAGCCTGTAGTTTATTGGTGATCATCCATGTAGACAGTTAAATTTCAAACTAACGTGTTATAGATACTTCTCATCACCACAGGATACTAGTGCAGATAGGAGAGATTATCATGTTTCACCCTCAGAGATGAGAGTTGTAGAGTATTGCACATGCCTATTCACTAATGCTCTGACAGCCTCCAAACAGATCTTTTGTATAGTTCTCAACACAAAATTATGTTGGCCTGTGAATAATCCCGTTTTTAGGAGACATGGATGAAAGAACCTGGACACAACCACTCACCAAATATAGACATCACAACTTTCTTCATCATTTTAAATTGATCCCAAGTATTGAGTCCATTTTGGGGTATGTAGTAGGAATACCAAATGTATTAGGGTGAGATCCCATTTTGCCAAATGATAATAGAATTTGGTTTGGACCCAACAATAAGATGTGTTTCAGAGCCCTTCATGTTTAGGGGGGTTCTTCCATGTCATCAGCTTCTCCAGAATCTCAAACCATGTAGTAACGTGCACCTTGGGGGATGCTAATATGTTGGTAGATTTGCATATTTTAAGCATAAAATTGTTCTGGGTGTCCCAGTATCTAATAAAAATGAATTAATCAATAGGTGAAAAGGAAATTGAAGCTAAGGGCACTCTGCATTATGTGACATTTCATTATAACATATATGTATCAAAACAAAACACCACTTCACAGCGCATCACACCCTACTATACTTTACAATACTCATGTACCTTATTAGACAACAAACCGACCACGCATCACTAGAGTTGGGGGCATAGCACATTGACGATAACAGGAAAGGAGGGGCAGTGTCGCTAGGTATGCTGCATGGCATAGGGAGCTCTGGGACAGTGACACGCATGCCTAAGTAGGCATAGTAACAAGATAAAAAAAAATAGGAGAAGGAATTTGCAGGAACATGAAAGGACAGGCCCCATAAGATGTGGTGGCCGGGGAAGGTTGACCCTGTGTGGCTGCAGAGCTGGGCAAATAACAAAGCAGGGTACAGGAACTTGAAGGGTGGTCCAGAGACAATGCACCAAGGCGAGCTTGTTGGAATGACAACAGACAAACCTAAACCTGCATGCAAAATCTTAGTCAGTCATAATATTAAACAAAGTTCCACCTTTACCACTGATATCCCCCAAATTGACTTATAAAGTCCATAACTTGTTTATGTGCCTGATTTAAATCCTATCACTCCAAAATTATAACATTACCACGCTTAACATTAAGTGGACTTAAAGCTTTATTGAAAAGTAGCGTGTGCAATCTTCCAATTAAATCATTACATTTTTTTTCACTATTGCTTGTTGTGAACGCCAACCTTTCTTTGGTGGTGACTACTTATGGAGCATCGTTGAGTTGGTATATCATTGCTACATAGGGAAAGAAATCTGTAGAAAGTCATAAGGAGACAGGCCTCTGTGCCTCGCAGTAAGAAAAAGGAATGCTGCATGCCGAAAAAACAGCCCCTGGCACTGGCAGCAGGGAAGGTGCCACCCCCTCAGTGAACAACATAGGCAAAGCACACAGGGCCTCAAGTTCCCCACAGTACTCTGATAGGGGGACGCTCCTCTGCTACAATCTACTGGCTCCAATGCACTCACTTCCCCGTACATGTTATGTTAAAGGCAGACGGCCCATTGTCATTGTAAATGTGATAATCAGCCTTCATCAGATTGACAATGGGCCATCCACACCCTGTGCGAGCTCGGGGAGGGGCTGCTGCTTCCAGCAGAGTTAAAAAAATAAGTGCGAGCTGGCCCCAATTGTGAGAAGATTTAACTCCTAGAGCTCCTCACAGGGGAACAACACAGCCTTCTGAAATGCCCAGAATTACGGACAAAAGGCATCCGTAAAAGTAATGATGACGGACAGGATACCAAATGACGGACAGTCCATGAAATTTGCGGACGGTTGGTCACCCTAGTTCAGCCGTTCGGGCTGTAGCCCTGGCTAAAGGTCCCGATGGAATATTGCATGGGGAAAACACGTTTTGGGACCCCCTTTTTTCTCGGCCCCTGCTTGACGAATCACTCCCAAACTTTCAGGGAAGGAGTGATGTCATCAGTGATGTCATTTGAGATGTCATCAGTGATGTCACTGACCATGTCATGAATGATCTAATATGTGACATCATCAGCAGTGGATTGCGGGTGCGCAAAATATAGTTAGTACAACTAACTATATAGTACCAATTTCAATGGTTTTGTATGAGTGAAATGTCCAGCTAACTATAACACCCCAAAAACTCATAGTTTTTTGAGTGAATTTCAAAGGTTTTTTTATAGCTAATTCCTAACTATATAAGGCTTGAAACCTATGTTTTTTTCAGTGAATTTGAAAGGTTTTTTAAATGCTATTTCCTAACTATATAAGGCCTGAAACCTATGGTTTTTTAAGCAAATTTGCAGGTTTTTCAAATGCTAATTCCTAACTATATAAGGCCTGAAACCTATGTTTTTTCAGTGAATATATATATATATATATATATATATATATATATATATATATATATATACACACACACATACATATATATTTGTTTTCCAGTCAATATCTCCCAAACTACTGACCGGATTTTCACCAAATCACAAAGACATACAAAGATCTGGCTTCCTGCCCAATTTGGTGTAATCCTGTTCAGCGATTCCAGCTGTTGTGCCAGTGATTAAAGTTGTGCATGAAAGTTTTGGTGCGATTCGTCAAGCTGGGGTGAGAAAAAAGGGAGGGATTCTAAAAAGTGCATTTCCCAAGTTAATTCCCATTGTGATTTTAAACACCACTGCAGCCCAATCGCTGGACAGAATTACACCAAATTTGTTGGAAAGCTAGTTCTTGATCCAGAAAGAGTGGTTTTGGTCATTTTGTATAAATCCGTTTAGTAGTTTTCAAAATATTAAAATAAAACTAAATTTGGATTACTAGTGTTGCGGATTCCTCGAGGCTCCGACAGTCACTGTGCTGAAATCTCATTGACTGTCAACACTTCAATCAGGAAGTGTTGGCAGCCATCTTGGTACTCGGCTTCACCGAGTCCCACACAAATCTGTTTTTCAAAAGAAAAGAGGGCAGGGTAGGAATATCCTCACAAGCTGTTGTGCTGGGGTCCCCCTGTGACTCTGACAGGGCCATAAAGCACTTAAAAAAACTTTTGCAGCAGGAACACAACAAACGCTCAATTAGGCTCTGTCACCTGCTGTTAAAATTCACAAACCCTCCTTCTCTGCTGTCAGGCCCCTGCCCTCACCCTGCTGTTTGTTTCCTGGGACATCCTGCCCTTTACTCATTATTTATTTTTTGTACCCTTATAAAGCGTAAACTTCACAAGCATTGGAGCACGTTACATCAGTGCATTACATCAGCTCCAATCACATTAAACAACTTATTTTTAAAGTACGAGGAGATTAAATCAATCAATCAATCATAGCATTTGTAATGCGCACTACTTACTCGTGAGGGTCTCAAGGTGCTGGGGCGGTGGGGGATGCTGCTAGTGCTCGAAGAGCCAGGTCTTGAGGAGTCTTCTGCAGGACAGCAGGTCTTGGGTCTGCCGTAAGAGGATGGGGAGGGTGTTCCAGGTCTTGGCAGCGAGGTGGGAGAAAGATCTGCTGCCGGAGGTCGCTCCTCGGGGGTGGGGGACTGTGGCATGGGCAAGGTCGGCGGAGCGGAGCTGGCGGGTGGGGGTGTAGAAGCTGAGTCGGCTGTTGAGGTACGCTGGTCCGGTGTTGTGGAGTGCCTTGCTTGCGTGAGTGAGGAGTTTGAAGGTTATCCTCGTGTTGATGGGGAGCCAGTGCAGGTCCCTCAGGTGAGGTGTGATTTGGCTGCAGTGAGGGATGTTGAGGATCAGGTGTGCAGAGGCGTTCTGGATGTGTTGAAGCCATTTCAGGAGTGTGGCTGAGGCATCTGCGTAGAGGCCATTTCCATAGTCCAGCCTGCTGCTGACGAGGGCCTGGGTGTCCGTTTTTCTTGTTTCGGTGGGGATCCACCTGTAGATATTGCAGAGCATGTGTAGGGTGTTGAAGCAGGAGGAATAGGCGACTTAGACCTGCTTGGTCATGGAGAGGGTGGAGTTGAATATGACCCCTAGGTTGCGTGCATGTTCAATGGTTGTTGGAGCTGTTCCCAGGCCAGTTGTCAACCAGGAGTCATTCCAGTCCGAGGGGGTGGATCCGAGGATGAGGCCTTCCGTCTTATCCGAGTTCATCTTCAGTCGGGTGTTCCTCATCCATTCAGCGATGGCCTTCATTCTTTCTTGGAGATTGGAATTTTGAGGTGTGGGGGTCCTTGGTGAAGGAGAGGATCAGCTGGGTATCTTCGGCATAGGAGTTGATGTTGAGGTCGTGCAGTTGGGCGATGTGGGCGAGCGGTGCCATGTAGATGTTGAACAGCATTGAGCTGAGGGTTGAGCCCTGGGGTACGCCACAGATAATCTTGGTGGCTTCGATTCGGAAGGGGGGGACGCGGTGAGGAAGGAGGTGGTCCAGTCCAAGGTCTTCTCTTGGATCCGAGCGTCGTGGAGGCATGTTCGTAGTTTGTGGTGGTAGACCGTGTTGAAGGCGGCTGACAGGAGAAGGGAGGATGAGGGCAGCGGTTTCTCCGTTGTCTAGCAGGGTCCTCATGTCATCGGTGGCGGCGATGAGGGCAGTTTTGGTGCTTTGCTTACTGCGGAAACCAGATTGTGATGGGTCCAGCATGCTGTTTTTCTCGAAGTAGTGGGTCAGTTGTTTGTTGACGTTTTCTCGATGACCTTTGCCAGGAATGGGCCGGAAGTTCTTGAGGTACTTGGGGTCCGCCTTGGGTTTCTTGAGTGAATAAATGATAAACAATGAAGGCAAGTGTCCAAGCAAATATTGGATTTTGTAGATTCTGTTTCTATTTCACATTTTAAAAATAACATGCAACTACAAGATTTCAACTAAATGACCTAGGTGGTTCATGTAATAGAGAAACTATTTCTAAACTTCAAAAACATAACACAATGTTCCAAAACCATAATTCTTTAGAGTGCTCTATTGCTGGGAACGATTTTAGAGTAACTATAAATAAACTGCATAAAGGTAAATGGAAAGGAGACCAAGAAGATAGTAAGTCATGTCCTGCTTGGGGCTGGGGCTAGGAAATGTCTGATAATTTCTTGCTTTTTAGCCCCATCAACTGCAAACACCGGAAATGCTGGATAGTTCACGCTGTGCCCTTATCTAGATAGTCAAATGACATGATAGTCAGTAAGGTTCAGCATCTCTGGGTATACAACGTATGGTACTCATCATTCGCGAATATAAATATGTAAATACACATGAATACATTATGATACCCTTATGTTGTAAATATGCAATGTAATCCAGCAAGGTAAATAATGACATAATTGCACCTATTTAGCACAGCATTCTTTGTTCATTGTTTACATTTGTTGCAATTCACATGCTTGTGTAACTTTACTAATGAAGTACATCCAGGGACAGTTTAATACCACCCAGGCCTTCTGCCTCTCTCATTGAACACGCACAGGCAGCCTGTAGACATCATTCTCCTGTGGAGACCTGCTCTGGGCTCTCCAGATGTCTGGATGACGTTCTGGGGCCAGATGTAGGTAGTCCAATACCGGTCGGTAACAGCCGAAAATCGGTATTTTCGGCCATTACCGACCGGAATTTGGTATCTGAGATGTAGGGGACAGAAAAACGTCTGATTCGGTAAATATACCGAATCGGTAAATGTACCGAATCGGTAAACTTTCCGAATCGGTATATTTAGCGAATCGGTAAATTTACCGAATCGCAACGGTTTGCGATTCGGTAAAATTACCGAATCGGTAAAATACCGAATCGGTAAATAAGAAGTGGCAAAAATGAAAATCGAGATGTAGGTAAGCTCTTAAATACCGAATTTGCCTGAAATTCGGTATTTAGGAGTCAGCATTTACCATGGATTGAAATCAGGTGGTAACCAGGTGCAGACTATAAAAAAGGACCCAAAATGCAACACTGTTTGCACAATGGCGGCATTCTATCTCATTGCGAGACGGCTACGGCTACAGGAGGAAGGAGAGAGGGAATGGCAGAGACAGGAGCAGGTCTACAGGCAGAGGATCACCTTGTTCATGCTGACAGAGGCAGGGATTCTCCAGAGGTACAGGTTGGAGCCAGACACCATCTTGGACCTCATCAGGGACCTCCAACCACTGTTGGAGCACACTACCCCAAGGGCACATGCCATTCCACCCCACGTGCAGGGGCTGTGCAGCCTACACCTGCTTGCATGAGGGAGCTACCAGAGTGTGGTTGCTGAGGTAGGTGGGGTGACCCAGAGCAGCCTGTCCCACTTTTTCAAAAAATTCCTTGATGCCATGTTACAGAGGATGGACCATTATATATCTTTCTCTGCAACCCATGGCGAACTGCTCCAAACTAAAATTGACTTTTACCAGATGGCGCATTTCCCCAATATAATTGGCTGTATTGATGGCACCCACATTCCCATTTGTCCCCCTGCTGCCACCGAATACATATATCGGAATCGTAAGTCCACCCACACCATCAATGTGCAGGTGATCTGCAACGCCAAGTGCATCATCACTGACCTGGTGGCCAAATTTCCTGGGAGTACCCATGACTCCTACATATTCCAAAACAGCAGCATCTATGCACGGCTGACAGCAGGGGAATTTGGCCAAGGATACCTCCAAGGTAAGACACATTGTGCGACCCCAATAACACCAATTGCAGTAAGAAGTACATGTATGCATGTGAGTAATGTATTCCCATTTCCTTTTAGGGGACAGTGCATATGCCCTACGCTCCTTCATCCTCACCCCCTACCTCAACCCCTCAACACCCAGCCAAAGGAGATATAACAGGGCCCACAAGAGCACAAGAAATGTTGTGGAGCGTACCTTTGGCATGTGGAAGAGCAGGTTCAGGTGCCTGCACAAGAGTGGAGGTGCCCGGCAGTATACCCCCCTGACCTGCTGCAAAATCATTGCTGCTTGTGCTATGTTGCACAACCTTGCTGTGAAGAAGGGCACAGAGGGGGAGTTGTCAGACTTTGAGGATCATGACGATGAGACTGCTGTGCCTGAAACACAACCTGCTAAAGTGTCAACACCAAGTGATGGCAGATACAGATGTGATGAGATTACACGCAACTATTTCTGAGTGAGTAATGAGACACAGACAGGTTGTGTATGGGAACAACATATTTTAATTTTGCCACAACTTTCAAGCACTTCAGTGCAACAAAATAAACATCATACACGTGGGGACTGTATGTCCCGGGTTACTTCACCCATGACCGGTAATGTCACTTGTGCCCGCGCTTCCCAGAGCCACTAGGGTGTTGGTCGCTTGGTTCAGTGTGCCCTGCAGCCTCAGCTTGGCGCCTGGTCCTCCTCCGTGGCTCCCCAACAGTGCTAGCCATGCGGCTCCGGCTACTAGTGTCCTCAGCCTCTGCCACGCCCAGGGCAGGATTCTGTGCTGTTTGTGAAATCAACAGTGCCTCTAGTGCACTCATAAATCTGGTCATGCCCCTGGTGACCTCTGCTGTATTTTGTGTCAAGGCCTCCTGCATATTTATGCCCCTCCTGCATAGCAGGGATGTGGCAGTGGCCAATCGATTGATGGCCGTATTGTGGGCACGGGCATCCCTGCGCCTTGTGTGAGACTGACTTTCAAGTTTGGAGCATAGCTGCGTAATTGAGTTGCTCATCTGCTGCATTCCTGCTGCCATTTCCGTATTAGTTTTGGCAACCTCTTTATTTGACTCCACAATGTCTCTCATGCCCTTCCCCATGTCTCCTATTTGCACATTCAGGGCTTGGAGTTGGCGTTGGCAGGCTTGGATGGATTTGCCCTGCATCCTTTGAATGCGCACCATGCTCCCCTCCAGCCCACGGAACACAGTGCCCTCACCACGTCCATCTGCACTGCTGGGTCTGCGTTGTCTTCTGCGTGCAGTAACTGTCTCATTTGTTGCCTGCAATCCTGCAGTACTCACATCTACGGTGACTTGAGACTCACCCTTACCCTCTGCTGCCCCCATTAATGGTAGTGGGGCCACGACACACCTCCTGGCTGGTGGGCATGCAGGAGTGGACTGGAGCCGTGATGGTGAATTTTCTGGTGAGACTACTAAGGGAGGGGATTGGGAAAGCTGTGGGAAGTGCAGCAACTCTGGGGTCTGTACATTGTCATCTTCATGGGAGATGCCAGTCGTGTCACCTTCCTCCTGCGAGGCTTGCACTTGACTTGGACCTGCTTCCTCCCTCTCCTCCCTCGCTGGTGCAGTCCCTTCTGAGTCAGTGGGTCGACAGCCTGCTTTGGCCCCTAGGTATAAATAAGGATATATCAACTGATTGCTACTGTGTCACAGTCACTACAATAAATGCTTTACACATTTCACTTTCTTTTATCTGCATTCACTTCACTAACTTGCTGCTGTCTGCGCTGTTGCACATGGTCTTACATTTGCTGACTACATTTCCCATAATACTTTGCTCCTGTGAGTCATTACAGTCCGAGGGGGTGGATCCGAGGATGATGCCTTCCATCTTGTCCGAGTTCATCTTCAGTCGGGTGTTCCTCATCCATTCAGCGATGGCCTTCATTCTTTCTTGGAAATTGGAATTTTGAGGTTTGGGGGTCCTTGGTGAGGAAGAGGATCAGCTGGGTGTCTTCGGCATAGGAGTTGATGTTGAGGTCGTACAGTCGGGCGATGTGGGCGAGCGGTGCCATGTAGATGTTGAACAGCGTTGAGCTGAGGGTTGAGCCCTGGGGTACGCCACAGATAATCTTGGTGGCTTCGGTTCAGAAGGGGGGGACGCAGTGAGGAAGGAGGTGGTCCAGTCCAAGGCCTTCTCTTGAATCCGAGCATCGTGGAGGCGTGTTCGTAGTTTGTGGTGGTAGACCGAGTCGAAGGCAGCTGACAGGTCCCGGAGGATGAGGGCCGCAGTTTCTCCATTGTGATAGCAGTACTGGACTGGGGTTTGCTTGTCCACAAAGGGTATAGGGAAGCAGGTTGGTAAGGGGTGTTGTGCAGCGCATGCGTCTTACCCTTTTTTGTTGCAGCTCTGGCTGAGCTGTCCACATCTCCCAGTCCGCAGACGCTGTCTGCCTCAATGGTTGAGGCCACCAACTCCTCCACGTCAGTCAGGGGGGGCGCTGTGTTCCTGCCTCCACCGGTTAGGCCTGTCTTCTTGTGGATATCTGCAATTTTTTGCTTAGTGAGGCTCCTGAGGTCATAGAATTGTTTTTTGAGATCCTCAGTATTCCTGTTTGTGACTCCCACAGCATTCACTTTTTCTGCAATGGCCAGCCACATTTTCCTTTTGGCAGGCTCGGGAACAGTAAGGGAGTGCCTGCCAAAAGTTTGTTGTGCACCCTCACTACCTCCTCCACAAGTACCTGCAGCTCCATGCTGCTGAACTTTATTTTCCTCCTTCTTTCTGCCTTCTGGCTTTCACTACTGCTTGCCATTTTTCTGTTGGTAAGGAGCCCACATGGTAACGGCTCATCCATTTCCAAACTCGAACTTGCACAGGATGATTTTGGTCAGTTTTTTCTGAATATCGAATCAAGGAACAGATACTCTCAATAGCCACGCAAAAAAAACAATTTTCCACAAATGAAGTACCGTGTTGTCAAATCTTTTCTGATATGTCCGCTGCAGCTGCACTGCATTGAAAGGAATTTGTGAAACTCCTTTATTTATTTAAGGCTCAGGGTGTGCAGGCTGTAATCACTCAATAGTGTAAACTTAGGGTCTTAGTAAAGGGCACATTTTGTATATTTACAAATCTGGAAGAAGCTCAAGAAATGTTGCAAACTATCTCTTCCCCGGGAGTTTAAAAAAGAGAGAGAGAGAGAGAGAGGAGAAGGGGAGGAGTGGGAAATGGCAGAGAGAGAGGAGAGAGGGAAAAAGTAAGAAGAGGCTGAATTAAAGCCGGAGAGATCTACTATTATTTTTTTGCGTGGGAGGTGGGATAGATTCTTAACTTAGGGTGCTCCAACATGGCACCCAGCAGCAGCATCTATCTAGGTGCTCTGATAGGGGGATTGAGAGGGGTACAGTGGACTATTCCCCTCCATATTCCGTTGGTGGTGGGTCAGTGAGGGTTTGGTGGTGGTGGGGTACGTATATTAAAAAAGATCAGAATCATAGCTTGGGAAACATCCTTTACAACGCAGTCATTACATCGCACTGATTTTACAACACAGCTGCTACAATGCAACTGCCTTTACATTGCATGCCATTACAACGCATTTCACTACAACGCATGCCATTTCAACGCATACCATTACAACATATGCCATTACAACGCATTATAAGGTAAGTAATAGAGATATTTTACGTTTAGGCTCGGTATTGGTTTTGGGTTGGATGGGAATAGCAATTTTTACCCCTACACTATCCAACACTTTCCCTACTGTTGCACTCATTGGAGCGGGAATAGTAATGTTTACCCCTACATTATAAAACACTTACCCTACTGTTGCAGACACTAGAGTGGGAATAGTAATTTTACCCCTACACTATCCAACACTTACCCTACTGTTACCCTAAAAGTATTATGCGTTATAATGGTATGCATTGTAATGGTATGCGTTGTAATGGAATGCATTGTAATGGTAGTTTTTAAAAGTGCATTGTAATGATCTGAGTTGTACAATCATGCAATGTAATGGTACTTGTGATGTAAAAGACGTATTGGAAAAGCATGTGTTGTAATTGTGAGCATTGTAAAGTCATATATACTGTAGTTAGGATATTATTGCTGGAAGGAAAACATAGAAAGGCAAAAAAAAAAAAAAAAAATATATATATATATATATATATATATATATATATATATATATATATTTTTTTTTTTTTAAATGGGGGTTGAAATACATATAATCTCAGTAAATGTAAATGGGGTTTCGAATAGCAAAAAGTGTAGGGCTTTACTTAGGTGGCTCACCTCTTTTGTACCTCAAATATTATTTCTTCAAGAGATTCACTTAAAATCCAATTTTCAGAAATTAAACATTCCCAAGAACTAGGTAAAGGCCTATTTTGCTTCTGCAGGGCTGGCCAAGAGGGGTATTGCAGTTTACCTTGGGCAAGTGCTAGACTCCAACATTATACAGGTCCAGAGGAGCCCCTTTGGTAGGTGGAAATGGTTACGTCTGTAATCTCATCAATTATTATGCCCCGACAGTGGACAATCCTAAATTTAATATAAAAATGAATGACCTGATGAGAAGAGGGGTAGGTCCAATAATACTTGGGGGGGATTTTAATTATATCCAGGATTTAGGTAGGGCTACTTATAATAAAACAAAAAAACAATTGAAGTCTATAACTAAAAAGTTATTGGATATTATGATTCAAGATTATCAATTGATCGATCCTTGGCGTAGTGCCCACTCGGAGATGTCACAGTATACCTATTATTCCTAGCAATTCCAGTCTGCCTTGGTATTGACTATGTTATGTTATGTTATGGGAATTTGTAAAGCGTGCAGCTGCCCCAGTAAAGGGGCGTCCCGGCGCTGATCCTGAACAAAACACAACAGAGAACAGAAAGACACCCGGATTTTAAGGGAATACATGAGTTTTAATGGCTTTCCTAAATTGGTACAACTCATTTATTTCTCGAATATGGCCTGGTAGAGTGTTCCATAGCTTGGGTGCTAGGAGTCGGAAGGAGCGTCCACCAGCTCAGCTTCACTTGAACCGGGGGACTTCAACCAGATTCTGACCAGCTGAGCGTAGGGCTCGCGTGGGCATATATCTTCAGCAAAGGTTTTAGCATTTTTGGGGTAGACTGTTTTAAAATTTTAAAAGAGATACATAAGACCTTGAACTGTATTCGCTGGGCTACTGGAAGCCAATGGAGTTTGCGAATGGTTTTGGAGGTAGAACTAAAACGGGGTAGGCCTATTAAAGCTCTTGCAGCCGCATTCTGAATGCGTTGCAGACGGGCGGTTTCTGCTTTGTTGGTACCAGGAAGCAGAGAGGAGGCATAGTCCAATCTGGACAGCACCGTAGATTGGACAATCACTTGTCTGATATCTGGGTCGAAAAATTTCAAAATTGCTTTTAAACTACGTAGTATGCCGAAGCACGTAGCGGCAACTTTTTTTGTTTGGGTGATAAAACTTAGAGCTGGATCTAACCAGATTCCCAGGTTTTTTATTTCTGGCTTAGGTGCAGGAGCTTTTCCCAGGTTAGAAGGCCACCAGTGGTCTCCCCAAAGTTCCGGGTTTCTGCCCACCAATAATACCTCCGTCTTGGCGGTATTAAGTTGTAGCCACTCTGCTACAGCAGCCAATCCTGAGTTAAATTTGAGACGGTCCATAGCATTTCCTTCAGATAGAGCGATCACTAGCTGCGTGTCGTCAGCGTACGACATGATGTTAAGGTCCCACGCTTTGGCGACAGCAGCCAACGGCTGGACGTACAAATTGAACAGGGTGGGGATCAATGCCGAGCCCTGAGGAACCCCCTGCTCAATAGAGTACGCCTTAGAGAGGAAGGGAGGAGTGGAAACCCGAAATGACCTGTTGGTCAGGAACGACTTAAACCAGGCAAGAGCCACATCAGTGATCCCTGCCTCTTCAAGCCGGCGGAGCAGGATCTGATGGGAGACAGTGTCAAACGCGGGACTGAGGTCCAGTAGGTTCAGTGCCGCAGTTTGGCCCTGGTCAAGGTAGGCCCGAAGATACTCCGTCATAGCCAGTAGCGCCGTCTCCGTGCTATGCCCGGCGCGAAATCCGTGCTGAGTGTCATCCAGAGTGTTATTGGAGTTTAAAACATTAGTATGGATGGAAGTTACATGAGCCTCAGCGATCTTAGTGGCCCAGGGGAGCAACGATATGGGTCTAAAATTTTCGGGCTTCTGAGGGTCTAAGGTAGGCTTTTTTAGTATAAAAGAGACCCATGCCTGTTCCCATTTAGCCGGCACAATTCCTGTTGAAAAGGAGGCATTAATAAGACTATGTAATGGTGCAAAACAGTACAGGGAGGAGTCTCTGAATTGGGCAGGCTTAAGAGGGTCCATCGGGGAGCCCGAATTAATGAGGTTAGTTAGCTGGTCGAACCTTTCATTAGGGATTTTGGGGATAGCTGATAACCTAGAGACAGGACTAGGTCTTGTGTCTAATCCACCGCTGGGCTGGGTCTCAGGAGTAAAGGCCTGGTAGATGCCCCGGATCTTTTCCACAAAGAAGGAGGCTATCTATTCGCATTGTTTTTACAAAAAGGGGTGGTGAGGGACAGAGTCTCTGAATTAAGCAGAAAGCTCTCACCCCGTCAAAAGTTCAGGGCTAGATCCAACACCGTTTTTTAGCTCACTGCACCATCCCAGTTTCAGAACCTGGCTGTATGCAAATTAGTCTGTTCCTGTCCCAGTGCATGATGGGAACAGGACAAACCAAACTACAGAAGCCAATTCTTACATTGGGAAGGAAACAAGCTCCCGGGGACCGGTTTCTGGCATTACAGCCGTCTTCGGCCCGGTTTGCTTGAATCCTGATGGTGCAATGAGCAAGGGTCTCACATCTGAGAATACCCTTCCACGCTTAGGGTGGACAAAAATATTTACAAAAAGGGGTGGTGAGGGACAGAGTCTCTGAATTAAGCAGAAAGCTCTCTCCCCGTCAAAAGATCAGGGCTAGATCCAACACCGTTTTTTAGCTCACTGCACCATCCCAGTTTCAGAACCTGGCTGTATGCAAATTAGTCTGTTCCTGTCCCAGTGCATGATGGGAACAGGACAAACCAAACTACAGAAGCCAATTCTTACACTGGGAAGGAAACAAGCTCCCGGGGACCGGTTTCTGGCATTACAGCCGTCTTCGGCCCGGTTTGCTTGAATCCTGATGGTGCAATGAGCAAGGGTCTCACATCTGAGAATACCCTTCCACGCTTAGGGTGGACAAAAATATTTACAAAAAGGGGTGGTGAGGTACAGAGTCTCTGAATTAAGCAGAAAGCTCTCACCCCGTCAAAAGATCAGGGCTAGATCCAACACCGTTTTTTAGCTCACTGCACCATCCCAGTTTCAGAACCTGTCTGTATGCAAATTAGTCTGTTCCTGTCCCAGTGCATGATGGGAACAGGACAAACCAAACTACAGAAGCCATTTCTTACACTGGGAAGGAAACAAGCTCCCGGGGACCGGTTTCTGGCATTACAGCCGTCTTCGGCCCGGTTTGCTTGAATCCTGATGGTGCAATGAGCAAGGGTCTCACATCTGAGAATACCCTTCCACGCTTAGGGTGGACAAAAATATTTACAAAAAGGGGTGGTGAGGGACAGAGTCTCTGAATTAAGCAGAAAGCTCTCACCCCGTCAAAAGATCAGGGCTAGATCCAACACCGTTTTTTAGCTCACTGCACCATCCCAGTTTCAGAACCTGGCTGTATGCAAATTAGTCTGTTCCTGTCCCAGTGCATGATGGGAACAGGACAAACCAAACTACAGAAGACAATTCTTACACTGGGAAGGAAACAAGCTCCCGGGGACCGGTTTCTGGCATTACAGCCGTCTTCGGCCCGGTTTGCTTGAATCCTGATGGTGCAATGAGCAAGGGTCTCACATCTGAGAATACCCTTCCACGCTTAGGGTGGACAAAAATATTTACAAAAAGGGGTGGTGAGGGACAGAGTCTCTGAATTAAGCAGAAAGCTCTCACCCCGTCAAAAGATCAGGGCTAGATCCAACACCGTTTTTTAGCTCACTGCACCATCCCAGTTTCAGAACCTGGCTGTATGCAAATTAGTCTGTTCCTGTCCCAGTGCATGATGGGAACAGGACAAACCAAACTACAGAAGCCAATTCTTACACTGGGAAGGAAACAAGCTCCCGGGGACCGGTTTCTGGCATTACAGCCGTCTTCGGCCCGGTTTGCTTGAATCCTGATGGTGCAATGAGCAAGGGTCTCACATCTGAGAATACCCTTCCACGCTTAGGGTGGACAAAAATATTTACAAAAAGGGGTGGTGAGGGACAGAGTCTCTGAATTAAGCAGAAAGCTCTCACCCCGTCAAAAGATCAGGGCTAGATCCAACACCGTTTTTTAGCTCACTGCACCATCCCAGTTTCAGAACCTGGCTGTATGCAAATTAGTCTGTTCCTGTCCCAGTGCATGATGGGAACAGGACAAACCAAACTACAGAAGCCAATTCTTACACTGGGAAGGAAACAAGCTCCCGGGGACCGGTTTCTGGCATTACAGCCGTCTTCGGCCCGGTTTGCTTGAATCCTGATGGTGCAATGAGCAAGGGTCTCACATCTGAGAATACCCTTCCACGCTTAGGGTGGACAAAAATATTTACAAAAAGGGGTGGTGAGGGACAGAGTCTCTGAATTAAGCAGAAAGCTCTCACCCCGTCAAAAGATCAGGGCTAGATCCAACACCGTTTTTTAGCTCACTGCACCATCCCAGTTTCAGAACCTGGCTGTATGCAAATTAGTCTGTTCCTGTCCCAGTGCATGATGGGAACAGGACAAACCAAACTACAGAAGCCAATTCTTACTCTGGGAAGGAAACAAGCTCCCGGGGACCGGTTTCTGGCATTACAGCCGTCTTCGGCGCGGTTTGCTTGAATCCTGATGGTGCAATGAGCAAGGGTCTCACATCTGAGAATACCCTTCCACGCTTAGGGTGGACAAAAATATTTACAAAAAGGGGTGGTGAGGGACAGAGTCTCTGAATTAAGCAGAAAGCTCTCACCCCGTCAAAAGATCAGGGCTAGATCCAACACCGTTTTTTAGCTCACTGCACCATCCCAGTTTCAGAACCTGGCTGTATGCAAATTAGTCTGTTGCTGTCCCAGTGCATGATGGGAACAGGACAAACCAAACTACAGAAGCCAATTCTTACACTGGGAAGGAAACAAGCTCCCGGGGACCGGTTTCTGGCATTACAGCCGTCTTCGGCCCGGTTTGTTTGAATCCTGATGGTGCAATGAGCAAGGGTCTCACATTTGAGAAATGGATTCAAGCAAGCCGGGCCGAAGAAGGCTGAAATGCCAGAAAGCGGTCCACGGTAGCTTGTCTCCTTTCTGGTGAAGAATTGGCTTGGTAGTTTAGTCTGCCCTGTTCCCATGATGCACTGGGCCAGGGACAGACTGATTTGCATATAGCCAGGTTCTGAGATGGGATGGTGCAGTGAGATAAATAACGGTGATGGATCAAGCCCTGATCTTTGGACTGGGTAAGAGTGGTCTGCTTAATTCAGACACTCTGTTCATCACCACCCCCTTTTCTGAATCGTTTTTGGCCACTATAGGTGTGGCAGGGTATACTCAGACATGAGTCCCTTTCTCACTGCACCATCAGGATTCAAGCAAGCCGGGCCGAAGAAGGCTGAAATGCCAGAAACCGGTCCCCGGTAGCTTGTCTCCTTTCTGGTGAAGAATTGGCTTGGTAGTTTAGTCTGCCCTGTTCCCATGATGCACTGGGCCTGGGACAGACTGATTTGCATATAGCCAGGTTCTGAGCTGGGATGGTGCAGTGAGATAAATAACGGTGATGGATCAAGCCCTGATCTTTGGACTGGGTAAGAGTGGTCTGCTTAATTCAGACACTCTGTTCATCACCACCCCCTTTTCTGAATCGTTTTTGGCCACTATAGGTGTGGCAGGGTATACTCAGACATGAGTCCCTTTCTCACTGCACCATCAGGATTCAAGCAAGCCGGGCCGAAGAAGGCTGAAATGCCAGAAACCGGTCCCCGGTAGCTTGTCTCCTTTCTGGTGAAGAATTGGCTTGGTAGTTTAGTCTGTCCTGTTCCCATGATGCACTGGGCCAGGGACAGACTGATTTGCATATAGCCAGGTTCTGAGCTGGGATGGTGCAGTGAGATAAATAACGGTGATGGATCAAGCCCTGATCTTTGGACTGGGTAGTCAACTCAAGTCAAGTCATAAAATTTGTATAGCGCACTACATACCCAGAGGGTTTCAAGGCGCTTAGGAAGGGGAGGAGGATTATTTGTCAAATATCCACGTTTAAGCTGTTTTCTGAAAGCTAGGTGGTTCTGGGTGAGGCGAAGGTAGGCGGGGAGTGAGTTCCATGTTTTAGCAGCCAGGTATGAAAAGGATCTGCCTCCCATGGTGGTCTTGTTGATGCGAGGTACAGTGGCGAGGGCTTGGTTGGAAGAACGTAGTTGGCGAGAGGGGGTGTAGAAGGACAGTCGAGAGTTGAGGCAATCTGGTCCGATGTCGTAAAGTGATTTGTGTGCGTGGGTGAGCAGTCGGAAAGTGATCCTCTTATTGACGGGTAGCCAGTGGAGGTCTTTAAGGTGACCAGAGATGTGTTCGTTGCGTGGGATGTCTAATATGAGCCTGGCTGAGGCGTTTTGGATTCGTTGGAGTTTCTTCTGGAGTTTAGCGGTGGTACCTGCGTAGAGGGTGTTTCCGTAGTCCAGTCGACTCGTGACCAGAGCGTGGGTGACAGTTTTCCTTGTTTCGGAGGGGATCCAGCGAAATGTTTTTCTGAGCATGCGAAGAATGTTGAAGCAGGAAGAGGATACGGCGTTGACTTGTTTGTTCATTGAGAGTGAGGAATCCAGGATGACGCCAAGGTTCCGTGCGTGGTCTGTCGGGATGGGTGCTTATCCGAGGGCTTCCGGCCACCAGGAGTCGTCCCAAGCAGAGGGGGATGTGCCTAGGATGAGGACTTCTGTTTTGTCTGAGTTCAGTTTCAGACGGCTTTGTTTCATCCATTCGGCGACTTCTTTCATTCCTTCGTGCAGGCTAGTTTTGGCGGTGCTGGGGTCATTGGTGAGAGAGAGGATCAGTTGAGTGTCGTCCGCGTAAGAGATGATGTTGAGGTTGTGATGGCGTGCGATGGCCGCGAGGGGGCTCATGTATACGTTGAAGAGGGTGGGACTGAGTGAGGATCCTTGTGGTACGCCACAGATGACTTCAGTGGCCTCGGACTTGAATGGTGGAAGGCGGACTCTCTGGGTTCTTCCGGTGAGGAACGAGGTGATCCATTCAAGTGCTTTTCCTTGGATTCCGATGTTATTGAGGCGTTGTAGGAGGGTGCTGTGGCAGACTGTGTCGAAGGCTGCAGAGAGGTCGAGGAGGATGAGGGCGACTGTGTCTCCATTATCCAGTAGAGTTCGAATGTCATCTGTTGCTGCGATGAGGGCGGTCTCAGTGCTGTGTTTTGCTCGGAAGCCAGATTGTGAGGGGTCGAGGGATTTGTTGGCTTCGAGGAAGGCGGCGAGCTGGTTGTTGACGGCTTTCTCGATGACTTTAGCTGGGAATGGAAGGAGCGAGATTGGGCGGTAATTTTTGAGTTCGGTGGGGTCCGCTGTTGGTTTTTTCAGAAGGGCGGTGAGTTCAGCGTGTTTCCAGTCTTCTGGGAAGGTAGACACTCTGTTCATCACCACCCCCTTTTCTGAATCGTTTTTGGCCACTATAGGTGTGGCAGGGTATACTCAGACATGAGTCCCTTTCTCACTGCACCATCAGGATTCAAGCAAGCCGGGCCGAAGAAGGCTGAAATGCCAGAAACCGGTCCCCGGTAGCTTGTCTCCTTTCTGGTGAAGAATTGGCTTGGTAGTTTAGTCTGCCCTGTTCCCATGATGCACTGGGCCAGGGACAGACTGATTTGCATATAGCCAGGTTCTGAGCTGGGATGGTGCAGTGAGATAAATAACGGTGATGGATCAAGCCCTGATCGTTGGACTGGGTAAGAGTGGTCTGCTTAATTCAGACACTCTGTTCATCACCACCCCCTTTTCTGAATCGTTTTTGGCCACTATAGGTGTGGCAGGGTATACTCAGACATGAGTCCCTTTCTCACTGCACCATCAGGATTCAAGCAAGCCGGGCCGAAGAAGGCTGAAATGCCAGAAACCGGTCCCCGGTAGCTTGTCTCCTTTCTGGTGAAGAATTGGCTTGGTAGTTTAGTCTGCCCTGTTCCCATGATGCACTGGGCCAGGGACAGACTGATTTGCATATAGCCAGGTTCTGAGCTGGGATGGTGCAGTGAGATAAATAACGGTGATGGATCAAGCCCTGATCTTTGGACTGGGTAAGAGTGGTCTGCTTAATTCAGACACTCTGTTCATCACCACCCCCTTTTCTGAATCGTTTTTGGCCACTATAGGTGTGGCAGGGTATACTCAGACATGAGTCCCTTTCTCACTGCACCATCAGGATTCAAGCAAGCCGGGCCGAAGAAGGCTGAAATGCCAGAAACTGGTCCCCGGTAGCTTGTCTCCTTTCTGGTGAAGAATTGGCTTGGTAGTTTAGTCTGCCCTGTTCCCATGATGCACTGGGCCAGGGACAGACTGATTTGCATATAGCCAGGTTCTGAGCTGGGATGGTGCAGTGAGATAAATAACGGTGATGGATCAAGCCCTGATCTTTGGACTGGGTAAGAGTGGTCTGCTTAATTCAGACACTCTGTTCATCACCACCCCCTTTTCTGAATCGTTTTTGGCCACTATAGGTGTGGCAGGGTATACTCAGACATGAGTCCCTTTCTCACTGCACCATCAGGATTCAAGCAAGCCGGGCCGAAGAAGGCTGAAATGCCAGAAACCGGTCCCCGGTAGCTTGTCTCCTTTCTGGTGAAGAATTGGCTTGGTAGTTTAGTCTGGCCTGTTCCCATGATGCACTGGGCCAGGGACAGACTGATTTGCATATAGCCAGGTTCTGAGCTGGGATGGTGCAGTGAGATAAATAACGGTGATGGATCAAGCCCTGATCTTTGGACTGGGTAAGAGTGGTCTGCTTAATTCAGACACTCTGTTCATCACCACCCCCTTTTCTGAATCGTTTTTGGCCACTATAGGTGTGGCAGGGTATACTCAGACATGAGTCCCTTTCTCACTGCACCATCAGGATTCAAGCAAGCCGGGCCGAAGAAGGCTGAAATGCCAGAAACCGGTCCCCGGTAGCTTGTCTCCTTTCTGGTGAAGAATTGGCTTGGTAGTTTAGTCTGCCCTGTTCCCATGATGCACTGGGCCAGGGACAGACTGATTTGCATATAGCCAGGTTCTGAGCTGGGATGGTGCAGTGAGATAAATAACGGTGATGGATCAAGCCCTGATCTTTGGACTGGGTAAGAGTGGTCTGCTTAATTCAGACACTCTGTTCATCACCACCCCCTTTTCTGAACCGTTTTTGGCCACTATAGGTGTGGCAGGGTATACTCAGACATGAGTCCCTTTCTCACTGCACCATCAGGATTCAAGCAAGCCGGGCCGAAGAAGGCTGAAATGCCAGAAACCGGTCCCCGGTAGCTTGTCTCCTTTCTGGTGAAGAATTGGCTTGGTAGTTTAGTCTGCCCTGTTCCCATGATTCACTGGGCCAGGGACAGACTGATTTGCATATAGCCAGGTTCTGAGCTGGGATGGTGCAGTGAGATAAATAACGGTGATGGATCAAGCCCTGATCTTTGGACTGGGTAAGAGTGGTCTGCTTAATTCAGACACTCTGTTCATCACCACCCCCTTTTCTGAATCATCTATTCGCATTGAGCCGCTGAAGTAACAGTATTAACAGCGGATTTCTTTGTGTTGAGTTCTTTAAGAATTTTAAAAATCACTTTAGCTGGATTGGGGCTGATTTTTATTTCGGTGGCATAGTATACTGCCGGAGTCCTACAGATGGCTTTGTGGTATAATTTGAGTTGTTTTAGATAGCAGACCTTTTTTCGGTGGAATAGTCTTTTCTCCAGTCGCGTTCATATCTCTTACAGATCTTTTTAAGGCCCGCAAAAGTCTTGTTATACCAGGGATTGGCGTCCTGGGTACGTTTCGTACTCCAGGTTACTGGAATAAGTCTATCCAGTGCCTGTGTAAGCCAGGTGCAAAATGAGTCGTAACCTGATTCAACGTCAGAAAAGGGGTTCAAAGGATGGGTTTCCAAAAGGGCGTGAAAATCCGCTAGGCAGAGTTTACGCCAGGGCCTTTTACGTACGGCTGTTTGGGTTATACATTTGTCAGGGGTGGATATACAAAAAGTCAGTGCGACTATAGAGTGATCTGACCAGGCAATAGGTGTAGGAGCGGGGGAGCTGGATGATTCAATGTTCGTAAAGATAGGATCCAGCGTATGGCCTCCATTGTGTGTGGGACCTTTAACTAATTGGTAGAGCTAGAAGGCTTCTAGATCAGCAATCAAGGTGCAGATCAGCGGTTCTTGCTCCAGCTCGAAATGGAGATTGAGGTCACCCAAAATGCTAAAGTTGGCTGATCTCATGGCACAGGCTTCCACGATCTCCAGAAGAGATGTATTAAACCCGCACATCGGTCCAGGGAGTCTGTATATTAGTAGCCCCGAAAAAGTAAAATGAGCGTTAACAAAGATATTAAAATGTCCGCATTCAGCCCCTTTTAAATTAACTTTCTCAAAGGAGCAGGGATAGATAGTTCTAGTAATCGAAGCAATGCCGCCTTCTCTTGATGCCCTATTAATCAGGGTAATCGAGTATCCAGAAGGAAGTGCTAGGTTAGAAATAGCCGTTAGATCATCACTTATCCAAGTTTCAGTAATGAAAAGGATATCGGAGATTCGTCCACTATGAGATCGAATATTTATTTATTTATTTATTTATTTATTGACATTTGTAGAGCGCGGCGAATACCCGTGGGCGTCTCGGCGCTAGTTAAGGGATGGATCAGCAACTGGGGTAAAGAAGATATACAAGGCTATTGGTCAAATAACCACGTCTTTAGCTGTTTGCGGAATGTGAACAGGGAGGGACTTGCTCGGATATGTGCAGGAAGGGTGTTCCAGATTCTAGGGGCGGCAACCAGGAAACGCCTGTCGCCCCAGGTGACTGTTCTAGTGCAAGGCACAGCCAAGAAGTTCTGAATAGAGGAACGAAGAGATCGGTTTGGGACATGATGGAGAAGATTCTGTTTGAGAAAGTGGGGACCTTGATTATTGAGTGACTTGTAAACAATACACAGCGATTTGAATTTGATACGGCTGCGTATCGGGAGCCAATGGAGATCCCTAATGATGTTTGTAACTGGTGCGAACTTGGGGATCCCAGCCAGCATTCGTGCGGCTGCATTTTGGATTGACTGCATCTTATTTGTCACTCGGACTTGGGCATTTAAGAATAGAGCATTACAATAGTCCAAGGAGGACAGGACTAGTGAGCTGACCAGTGTTTTCCCGGCCGTGTTCGGTAGGAAAGGTAGTATTTTCCTAATCATTCTCAATTTCATATGAGCTGAAGCCGCAGTTTTATTCGCATGTGCCATAAAATTGAGGCCAGCATCGAAGATTTCAGCATGGTGCTTAGGTAAAGATCTAACATTTTACTGAAGTACTTTCATTTGACGCTGTGCAGGGGGAGGAATAAAAGCTCCTGTAGTAGTGGGGACCGGGGGACTAAATAGGTCACAAGAGCAGGTGACCGGGCCACTCATGGGATCAAAGGGGGGGAGACAGTCCATAAATATGCCAGGGCGCAGGTTAAGTAGCTCAGTTGTAGAGTAAGCTCGCCTACCTGGCCGAATTTCACCAGCATCTCAGGCGAGAGGCTCAGGACTGGCGCGGACGAGCGCAGACGAGCTTGCCTTTGGCGCGCCGCCGACACGCCCGCTGCGCGAACAAGGTCCTATACACATTTATAGGGCATGAGGAGGCATTTATAGTCCGCACCCCTCCAGTTTCCCCCAAGATGGCGGCCCGCTCCTCCACAGTAACAGTCAGCAAGCAATCTGCTGCACGAGGACTGAGGATCGAGGCCACAGTGGAGCTAGGGCAGATCAGCCCTCTAAGCAAAGTACCAAGCGCGAAGCACTTCACAATTAAAAACAGGTCATTATTTTAAATGCGAGGGTTACAAGCACACAATCTCCCGGCTGTCGCCTCAGTAGAGTTTCACGAAGGATCTGCGCGTGGGCGCTACAGGCTGGGTTTTAAGTCCCTGGGAGGGCGGGAAGAATGACAACTAGTCCGCATCCCTCCAGTTTCCCCCAAGATGGCGGCCCGCCCCTCCACAGTACGGCGTCAGCAAGCAATCTGCTGCGCGAGGACAGGGGATCGGGACCACAGTGGAGCTAGGGCAGATCAGCCCTCTAAGCAAAGTAACAAGCGCGGAGCACTTCACAATTAAAAACAGGTAATTTTTAAAAATGCGAGGGTTACAAGCACACAATCTCCCGGCTTCCGCTTCAGGAGCGTTTCATGAAGAATCTGCGCGCAGGCGCTACAGGCTGGGTTTTAAGTCCCTGGGAGGGCAGGAAGAATGACAACTAGTCCGCACCCCTTAAGTTTCCCCCAAGATGGCGGCCCGCTCCTCCACAGTCCGGCGTTAGCAAGCAATCTGCTGCGCGAGGACAGGGGATCGGGACCACAGTGGAGCTAGGGCAGATCAGCCCTCTAAGCAAAGTAACAAGCGCGAAGCACTTCACAATTAAAAATAGGAAATTTTTAAAAATGCGAGGGTTACAAGCACACAATCTCCCGGCTTCCGCCTCAGGAGCGTTTCACAAAGAATCTGCACGCAGGCGCTACAGGCTGGGTTTTAAGTCCCAGGGAGGGCGGGAATAATGACAACTAGTCCGCACCCCTCCAGTTTCCCCCAAGATGGCGGCCCGCTCCTCCACAGTCCGGCGTCAGCAAGCAATCTGCTGCGCGAGGACAGGGGACCGGGAATACAGTGGAGCTAGGGCAGATCAGCCCTCTAAGCAAAGTAACAAGCGCAAAGCACTTCACAATTAAAAACAGGTAATTTTTAAAAATGCGAGGGTTACAAGCACACAATCTCCCGGCTTCCGCCTCAGGAGCGTTTCACGAAGGATCTGCACGCGGGCGCTACATGCTGGGTTTTAAGTCCCTGGGAGAGCGGGAAGAATGACAACTAGTCTGCACCCCTCCAGTTTCCCCCAAGATGGCAGCCCGCCCCTCCACAGTCCGTCGTCAGCAAGCAATCTGCTGCGGGAGGACAGGGGATCGGGACCACAGTGGAGCTAGGGAAGATCAGCCCTCCAAGCAAAGTAACAAGCGCGAAGCACTTCACAATTAAAAACAGGACATTTTTAAAAATGCTAGGGTTACAAGCACACAATCTCCCGGCTTCCGCCTCAAGAGCGTTTCACGAAGGATCTGCGCGCGGGCGCTACAGGCTGGGTTTTAAGTCCCTGGGAGGGCGGGAAGAATGACAACTAGTCTGCACCCCTCTAGCTTCCCCCAAGATGGTGGCCCGCTCCTCCACAGTCCGGCATCAGCAAGCAATCTGCTGCGCGAGGACAGGGGATCGGGACCACAGTGGAGCTAGGGCAGATCAGCCCTCTAAGCAAAGTACCAAGCGCGAAGCATTTCACAATTAAAAACAGGACATTTTTAAAAATGCGAGGGTTACAAGCACACAATCTCCCGGCTAATGCCTCAGGAGCGTTTCACGAAGGATCTGCGCGCGGGCGCTACAGGCTGGGTTTTATGTCCCTGGGAGGGCGGGAAGAATGACAACTAGTCAGAACCCCTCTAGTTTCCCCCAAGATGGCGGCCCGCCCCTCCACAGTCCGGCGTCAGCAAGCAATCTGCTGCGCGAGGACAGGGGATCGGGACCACAGTGGAGCTAGGGCAGATCAGCCCTCTAAGCAAAGTAACAAGCGCGAAGCACTTCACAATTAAAAACAGGTAATTTTTAAAAATGCGAGGGTTACAAGCACACAATCTCCCGGCTTCTACCTCAGGAGCGTTTCACGAGTGATCTGCGCGCGGGCACTACAGGCTGGGTTTTAAGTCCCTGGGAGGGCGGGAAAAATTATAACTAGTCAGCACCCCTACAGTTTCCCCCAAGATGGCGGCCCGCTCCTCCACAGTCCGGCGTCAGCAAGCAATCTGCTGCGCGAGGACAGGGGATCGGGACCACAGTGGAGCTAGGGCAGATCAGCCCTCTAAGCAAAGTAACAAGCACGAAGCACTTCACAATTAAAAACAGGTAATTTTTAAAAATGCGAAGGTTACAAGCACACAATCTCCCGGCTTCCGCCTCAGGAGCGTTTCACGAAGGATCAGCACATAATCTCCCGGCTTCCACCTCAGGAGTGTTTCACTTTCTTATTTCTCATTCACTTACGTGTCTTTGACTCTCAAATATGGGCAAACTCTTTTTCTGAACAGTCTGCCATCACTGTAAAGATAGAAGTAGACGCTAGGCCAGGGGAAAGATCCAGGTGGCAGATGGATCATGTCCTTCTTCTCAACCACAGATGGTTCATAAACATGAAAATACAGATTAAAGGAGTTTTCCAGATTAAGAAGGATACTGCAACACTTTTTTCTGTTTGCGGTGCATTTAAGGCAGCTACCCATGGGCAGATGATGGCTTTGAATGCAATTCAGTGTAAGAGGCAGAGGGCACATATTCTGGAACTGCAACTTGCAGTTGATACTGCAGCTCAATTAAGGTCAAACGCTTCGTCCGAGCAAGTTGTTATGAAGCAGCAGCTTTTTAGCGCTAAACAAGAACTGAGGGAATTCTTTGTCCTGGAAGAGATGAACAATTCTCAGTCTTATCAATGAGTTTCTGAAGAAAGCCAGATGATGGGAAGATTCTTGGCTTGGTCATCCAAGGTGAAGCAGGAAGCTGCTTTAGTTACTGAATTACAGCAAGCTAGGTTGTGGGTTCTGACATCTGATAAGGAGGAAGTTGCAAAAATATTCCTTGTCCACTATCAAAACTTTATCCCACTAAATATATGGTTTCACAAGAAGCCATACATCAGTATTTTTCAGATTTCAATTTACCGGAAATGTTAACTAATCCTACTGAGGAATTAGTGACCCATATTTCAGCAGTAGAAATTCTTCAAGTGATTGCCTCAATGCCATCAGGAAAGGCCTGCGGAATTATGGTTTTCCAATTGAGTTTTATAAAGTCTTTCAGGAAGAATTAATTTTGTTTTAAGTGGAGCTCTTCATTGCAGTGAAAAATGGTGAAGAGTTTCCCCAAATATTTAAGGAAAATTATTGTTAGTTTTGTTAAAAAAGGGAAGAATCCCAGTGATGTCAACTCATATAGACCTATCAGTCTCTTAAATCTATACTACTATTATAAAGGAAGAACTTTGAACCTTTGAGGTGGGTAAACTCGGGAACCAGAGCACCAATCCACACACCCGATACATCGTTGTAATCGTCAGGGTGTGCAGATGGACATAGGCTATATAAAGGTAATAAATATACGTTATTTTAAAAATTTACCGAAAAAAAAGTAGTCCTTTGGAAGAAGCGCCGGCCGCGACGTGCGTGCCTGACGTGAGGAGCGGGGGGAGGAGCGGCGTCCAGGAGCCCGAGGAGGACCGGCGGACATGGCGCGGGGAGGAGCAGTGAGGAGCGACAGACAGGCTGTGAGGAGCGGCGTGGAGGAGCAGTGAACGGCGGATGAGGTAGGTTATTTATGTATTTATTTAGGTGCGGTGAGCGGCGGAAAAATTAAGCAAAAATGAAAATCGTGAGCAAGAGGAAGCAAACGGAGCATTACAAAAGTGAGCCAAACGGTGCATTACTTGAGGAAAAAGTTACATGTGCAGGTTACAAAAGCGTACATCATGAGCAAGAGGAAGCAAACGGAGCATTACAAAAGTGAGCCAAACGGTGCATTACAGGAGGATAAAGTTATGTGTGCAGGTTACAAAAGCGTAGAAAGTAAACATAGAGGTATAGGAGGAAAAAGTGACATGTGCAGGTAGCAAGAGGAAGCAAACGGAGCATTAAAAAAGTGAACCAAACAGTGCATTGCAGGAGGAAAAAGTTACGTGTGCAGGTTACAAAAGCATACAAAGTAAACATAGAGGTATAATACAGCAATATATGGAGGAAGGCTCCGGGGGACCCACGGACAACGTCGGGGCGGGGGCCCTGAAGCCTAATTGCTCCCAGACAACGTCGGGACGGGCTGCTACGAAAGCGTACAAAGTAATCACAGAGGTATAATACTGCAATATATGGAGGAAAGCTCCGGGGGACCCACGGACAACGTCGGGGCGGGCGGGGGCCCTGAAGCCTAATTGCTCCCGGCCAACGTCGGGACAGGCTGCTAGTTCTGATTATAAAATTTAAATGAAAGTCTGGGTCAACAAAATCAGGGATCTACTTGATAAATGGTCTCTTCTTCCTCTTCCTCTTACTGGCCTGGTCGCCCTCGTGAAAATGTCAATTTTGCCTTTATTCGTTTTTTTCTTTATAAATGTTCCGATAAAAATCAACTTGGCCTACATCAAATAGCTGGATGCTCTTTTTCGACAGTTTATCTGTTCCTGCAACTGGGAACAAATCAGAGCGGGTTGGCATTGTCTCAGATTCGTACATACTAACAAGCTTTCCTCCTTGACTTTTTGGTGCCTATGTCGAATTTAAGAGCATTGTTAGATGTTTTCTTTTATCAATAGAATGGTAAAGGAAGCAGGATCACAGTTTCCAGTCTTCATAAAAAAGGCCAAATTCCCAAAATGAACGCTGTATAAGATGTTACAAGACCTGCGTTTTAGACTCCAGTCTCTTTATACTACCAACGCGTTAGAGGCTGGATATGAATATCTGCAGTGATAGGAATGTAAAGATTTAGGTTTACATATCTATTCCAGTCATTTAAATGTTTGGAACATTAATGGCTTCAGAGAACAGGGCCATTTTCTTTTGGGAGGGAGGTGTTTCATCTATCTTGCAGGAAAATCTAACTGGGTATGGAGACTGTAGGAAGCATTTTTATTTTGGATGTATTCAAATTATTCACCTAGTGAAAAAATACTGTTTTGTTGGGGATTCTGGTCAAACACCACTATTGTTCGCTCTTTTTAAAGCTAGGCTGAGAGGGGTGGTTAATTGGTATATACCTCTGCAGAGTCATGGGGAAAACCATCAAATAAAGATTTTTTGGGCAAAAATCTCTGCAACAACGCAATGCTTTTTTTCTGAGGTTGAGTGGCAGAAAATTTCTCAATTTGGTAGTAAAGCCTCAAGGGCTGCAAATTTCAAGCTTGTGTCTTTCCTCTTGCAGTGGATGGTGTATTACAGCGCTTAAGTCCTCCACAGAATGTACCCAGAATTGGAAGATAGATCTTTTAGGTCCTAGCAACCAGATGGTGGAAATTGGCTTCATACTTTCTTCACCTGTCCACTGTTGGCTCCATTTTGGGAAAAAGTATTTGGCACCCTCAGTAACGGCTCACAGAGCCAAGTCAAACCGGAGCCAACAGTAGCACTTTTTTGGTTTATCATAACAGAAGTTATTTGCTCCAAATATTAAAACCAAGCAAGCTTTTATTTCGATAACTTCATTGGTGGCATGATCCTTGATTCTGCAGATATTGGATGACAAGTAGAGTTCCCACATATTTAGAATGACATAAGAAAATGATCCTCAAAAGTAGATTTGAAGAGGCCTATGCTAAAAGGGTTGGTGCAATCAAAAGGTATACAAAGGTTTGGAAATTTGTGGAACAACTTAACGGAGGAAAGGGTTATTTAGAGCTGTCGGATAGAGCTTTTCTCAATTGACTGTGATTGCACTGCACTTCATCTTTTCATAATTGATGCTCGTCGTTTATCCCTTCATCGCTTTACCTTGCATTTTATTGCTTTAAGCACTTAAATAATGTGCTTAGATCCTTGTTTAAAATGCAATGAATACCATTTTATGCTGAAATGTAGGGAATGGCTTAGCCGATTGATGAGGACATCTCTCTTTTTGCTAATGTTTTAACATGAGCAAAATTTACTGCTGGTACACTGAGCTTTATCCTCTTTTTTGGAAGGCCGTAGATGATTTGAACGTTGTTATTGATTGATCTCTTTGTCATTTATGTACGAATTTTTTATTTATGTTCCTACTATCAAGGTAATAGTAAGACTTATGGTGTATTTACTGTGATATAATGAATTTCTCTCTATTTTTCTGCTGAATACAAAAAACTTGCCATTATGTCTACATTTTTACATTTCAGGGAAGGCAGTGGTCATGGGAAGAGAACAAAACTAGGAATATTGGTTTCTATATGATGTTACTGTTTACCTGCTAGGATTCAGTTAAAAAATAAGCAAGGATATTGATTAATCTTTTGAGGTAACATTAAGCAATCATTGTTACCCGGGTGAAATATTACTGTTGTAATACGGGAGATCTAGGAGTTGGCTGAGCATGAATGCCTATATTACCATTTAGTGACCTTCGATTTGAAAGTGAGATCTACCATTGAGGACCCTACCTTAAAAGAAGTGTTCAATCCCTATTTGGTAAAACCATCTTGGCAAAGAGATTGGCTGTTTGATATCCCTGGAAAAAAGCAGTGTTTCCTGGAATGTTGATGGTTCCTTGTTACATGCAAGGTGAGTGTGAATTTCCAACTTGAAATTGTTTTTAATGTTTTTCTAAAGTGACAGTCCACTTTGTATCTTTCAAACAAATAACAGGCACCTCCTGAATGGTTTATTTTGTAAATTCCGGCATTCATATATTTAAAGAGCATGAAGGGTGCAAAACAGGATCCCTAACACACGGGCTTCTGGGAGAGGAGAAATAGGGCATTAATTAATGCAAAAATATCAATGCATCACAATTTAGTAAGGGATGATTTGGGATTCTCGCCCCCTAAAATATTTTAGGGACTAATTTAGTGATGGGAAACAAAGGCATGACGTAATATCCCAATGAAGACATTAAGTGAGATTGTGGACGTTATCAGTGGTGATTTCGTTTATAATGATTAATTTGTGAGATTATCAAGTACGAATAATATAAAAAAGCCCTGGGCTAGAAAATGATATCAAAAATAAGATATGGTGAGAGAAATTGACCACCACAGAGCTATGTGACAGTGGATGCATAATCATTTAGTATAGGAGTGAAGAGAACGATGATTGAGCTAATAAAATAACTGATAGATTGTTTATTTTCTCATTTTTGCAGTCTTTCCTTCTTGTAGAAGGAGCAATATGACCAACTTGAAAGGTAATATGATTCATGACTTTGAAGATTCATTTCTTAAGCAGGTAATTAAATAATGTACTGAAAGTGAAGAGAATCAGTGGAATCTTAAAGGAAAGTGAGCATAATTGTGTGTAATATATATTTACACACACATAGGGGCTCATTAGGATTGAGGGCGGAAGTGCCTCCACAGCTCCGGAGCATGCGGAACATGGCTATTCTGCGTCCACCCGTCGCGGACACTCCGTCCGCCAGATCAGGATAGAAAATATGGGCAAAAATCCGTCTGCGGCGGTAGATCACGGTCCGCCGCCCAACTACACCCAACCACGCGGCGGACGTAACCAATCCAGAGACTCCGCCGTACGGACTGACGTCTAGGACCGTCCTCCAAATCAAGATGGCGGAAAATACACAGAAAAAGTGCTGCGGAAAAACAACCTGCCTAAACACTGCGGATGCCCCACAGCGACCATACCCACCACGAGCCGCTCGCCGACATGGACCCTGCACTACACGCTTACCCGATACTCTTCACGATCCACCACGTCCTAGTCTTGGCCCACCATCGAGGACGACGCAGGTAGGCAACAAACCATTCGCTGTCTGGAGAGGAGTACCTGCAAGGGCCGTGACGTTGGGAGGGGGGAGTGACATGTACCGGAAACCACTGATTCGTGTGGAGGGCAGCACCTGCAAGGGTCGTGACGTAGGTTGGGGGGAGTGACATGTATCTGAACCCACTGTCTTGAAGTAAATACAAATACACACCAGCATCACACACGCAAGAATGACTCTGACAACCCACGACACATGATTGACAAGTTTATTTACACATAATCGGGGTAACATCACAGTCTAGGCTCGAGCATGGGCATTGTGGACACCAGAGCAGGTCCATCAGAGGCAGTACATGAGAGGGCATACAGCAGTATCAGAACAGCAACAGGGCATTGTGGACAGCAGAGCAGGTACATCAGAGGCAGTACATGAGAGGGCATACAGCAGCATCAGAACAGCAACAGGGCATTGTGGACACCAGAGCAGGTCCATCAGAGGCAGTACATGAGAGGGCATACAGCAGTATCAGAACAGCAAAAGGGCATTTTGGAAACCAGAGCAGGTCCATCAGAGGCAGTACATGAGAGGGGCTACGTGCACCAACAGTCCATGGCAAGGCACAGGTCCATCAGAGGCAGTACATGAGAGGGCAGACAGCAGTATCAGAACAGCAACAGGGCATTGTGGACACCAGAGCAGGTCCATCAGAGGCAGTACATGAGAGGGCATACAGCAGTATCAGAACAGCAACAGGGCATTGTGGCCACCAGAGCAGGTCCATCAGAGGCAGTACATGAGAGGGCATACAGCAGTATCAGAACAGTAACAGGGCATTGTGGACACCAGAGCAGGTCCATCAGAGGCAGTACATGAGAGGGGCTAAGTGCATTAACAGTCCATGGCAAGGCACAGGTCCATCAGAGGCAGTACATGAGAGGGCATACAGCAGTATCAGAACAGCAACAGGGCATTGTGGACACCAGAGCAGGTCCATCAGAGGCAGTACATGAGAGGGCATACAGCAGCATCAGAACAGCAACAGGGCATTGTGGACACCAGAGCAGGTCCATCAGAGGCAGTACATGAGAGGGCATACAGCAGCATCAGAACAGCAACAGGGCATTGTGGACACCAGAGCAGGTACATCAGAGGCAGCACATGAGAGGGCATAGAGCAGTATCAGAACAGCAACAGGGCATTGTGGACACCAGAGCAGGTCCATCAGAGGCAGTACATGAGAGGGGCTAAGTGCACCAACAGTCCATGGCAAGGCACTGGTCCATCAGAGGCAGTACATGAGAGGGCATACAGCAGTGAACAGCAACAGGGCATTGTGGACACCAGAGCAGGCCCATCAGAGGCAGTACATGAGAGGGGCTAAGTGCACCAACAGTCCATGGCAAGGCACGGGTCCATCAGAGGCAGTACATGAGAGGGCATACAGCAGTATCAGAACAGCAACAGGGCATTGTGGACACCAGAGCAGGTCCATCAGAGGCAGTACATGAGAGGGCATATAGCAGTATCAGAACAGCTACAGGGCATTGTGGACACCAGAGCAGGTCCATCAGAGGCAGTACATGAGAGGGCATACAGCAGCATCAGAACAGCAACAGGGCATTGTGGACACCAGAGCAGGTCCATCAGAGGCAGTACATGAGAGGGCATACAGCAGTATCAGAACAGCAACAGGGCATTGTGGACACCAGAGCAGGTACATCAGAGGCAGTACATGAGAGGGCATACAGCAGCATCAGAACAGCAACAGGGCATTATGGACACCAGAGCAGGTACATCAGAGGCAGCACATGAGAGGGCATACAGCAGCATCAGAACAGCAACAGGGCATTGTGGACACCAGAGCAGGTCCATCAGAGGCAGTACATGAGAGGGCATACAGCAGTATCAGAACAGCAACAGGGCATTGTGGACACCAGAGCAGGTACATCAGAGGCAGTACATGAGAGGGCATACAGCAGCATCAGAACAGCAACAGGGCATTGTGGACACCAGAGCAGGTACATCAGAGGCAGCACATGAGAGGGCATACAGCAGCATCAGAACAGCAACAGGGTATTGTGGACACCAGAGCAGGTACATCAGAGGCAGCACATGAGAGGGCATACAGCAGCATCAGAACAGCAACAGGGCATTGTGGACACCAGAGCAGGTACATCAGAGGCAGCACATGAGAGGGCATACAGTAGTATCAGAACAGCAACAGGGCATTGTGGACACTAGAGCAGGTCCATCAGAGGCAGTACATGAGAGAGGCTAAGTGCACCAACAGTCCATGGCAAGGCACAGGTCCATCAGAGGCAGTACATGAGAGGGCATACAGCAGTATCAGAACAGCAACAGGGCATTGTGGACACCAGAGCAGGTCCATCAGAGGCAGTACATGAGAGGGGCTAAGTGCACCAACAGTCCATGGCAAGGCACAGGTCCATCAGAGGCAGTACATGAGAGGGCATTAAGTATGGGCGGAAAATCCGTTCCGCTCGCGGATTCAGCGGATTTTATGGCTTGCTCGCATTGTTCGCGTGAGTTCGCGGCTTCCCAGTTCAACTTTGCGCCCCGCGAATAAGCGCTAAATTGCAGAAATACGATCTTAGCAAAACTGAAACTACTTACCAGGTTCAAAAGTTCAAGCTCATCATTAGTAGCCATTTCCTGTAGTGCTTCCTGAGGGGCCCCTCCAGAGTTCAGTTGCCTACTTGCAACTATTATGTGACCCTGCTCTGACCCTCAGAATAGTTACACATATGCCACAAAGGTCCTGAATTACAGCTAAGGGAGACAAGCAGGAGCCAGGCTGGAAGTTCAAATCCAGTGACACATTAATCAGCCCCTAATTCATTATTGTCAGTTGGGGCAGGGCAGGTGTTGTAACTAATTTTGCAACAATGAAAGCACTTAGCAAGTGCAAAATATCACTAATCAGGAAGCACTAAGGAAGCAGGTGCCAGCTAAAAAAATATTCTGTGACACATTAATCAGCCCCAAATTAATTCAGGTCACTTGAGGCAGGGAAAGTGTGCTTTGCTTTGCCACAATATTGTACACTGGACAACCAGAGGGTGCTGTGATGAAACCGAGGGTGGCATGGGTAGGCCAGAGGGTGGCATGAGTAGTTAGAGAGTGGCAGTGGTGACAGAGGGTGGCAGTGATGAAGAAGAGTGTCCCAAACAGGCTGGACACATAGAAACAACAAGTTCGCAAAACTTGCGACCCGACAGGTAAGTTCGCGTTTGCGAAATTGTACAAAAACCCTCGCGAACTGGCAGAAACCCGCGCGAACACAAAAAAAAATCCGCAAATTCCTGAGAATTCGCGGATTTTGCGGATTGCGAGTTCGCAAATCCGCAAAATTTGCGAACGCGAGATTCGCAAAATTCGCCCATGCTTAGAGGGCATACAGCAGTATCAGAACAGCAACAAGGCATTGTGGACACCAGCGCAGGTACATCAGAGGCAGCACATGAGAGGGGCTAAGTGCACCAACAGTCCATGGCAAGGCACAGGTCCATCAGAGGCAGTACATGAGAGGGCTAAATGCAGTATCTGAGGCACCACAAGTACGAATCACAATCAACCCGTTCCAAGGACCACAGCAGTGGAAGACTGTTTACAATGGACAATGTACACACCATGTCCAATGGCATGTGAGTGAAGACAACAGCACCTTACATCACACTATCAGGTGGATTGCGTGAAGTACCTGCATCGGACAGACTGCCAGCACCAGAAACCGGAGTGTGACACACAGCCACAGATGTAGTGACTGACACGTGAGCCACAGACTATAATTAACAGAGGGGGGAGGTAGAGTACAAAAATAGGATTCCTACTCCACGTGCACTGATAAATAAACAAGAAGAATCCTACTACCAGTGTATATCACAGGGAGGGGGAACACTCAGTGTTGTGTAAAATACCCCTCACACACCAACAGGCCCCTTGGTGTCATGCTTCATCATTGGGGTCTTCGCATCCCGCTAAGGGGACGCGGCACGCTGCGACCTGCGACTACGCGGGAGCGTTGACAAGTTGGACTATGTGTGGTGTGTGTTGAGTGCAGGTGAAGGGATTTATGTGAGTGAAGGGTGTGGTGAAAAATTAAAAAGTACCTGGCTAGTGGGTGGTGCGAAAAAAACTTTATTTCTACCCCTAGCTGGTGCTATTAAAAAGGTGTGCAAAAAGAGCGAGGTTGTATTGTCTTAATTAGGGACAGAACCTCTGGTGTGCGTCGACATGTTTCGGTACTGGTGTACCTTCTTCAGGACGGGGCACAACTTCCCAACTCTACTCACGTTTTTCTATAAAAAATGTTATCTTAATTTAAAAAGTGATAACAATTTAAAGGAGGCTACAGTGTGCCTACAGCGGTTCTTTTGGATCATGCAGTTGCATGCCCTGCAAAAAAAGAAGAATCCATAAGGTTTGGTTGCCATATAGGATTGGCTCAGACAGGTGCAGTCACCTGGAGCCCCAAACAGTTAATTAAACCTGTAAAATAAGGGGGACACACAAGACACACAACATATAACACACACTTAAGGTTTTTGTTTATACTCATTTTCTTTGGACATACTCATGGTCTTTGTGGTATGTTGCCTCATGAGCAAATCCTGGACATCAAGGTAGGTAGGTGGATCCACAATCTAAGTAGGAAGATAAGTGGATTCAGTGTTGTTCCTTTTACTCACTGTTTAACTCCATGCTACACCTGGATAAACTGGAGTTGCGTTTGTTGAAATATACTCACGAGATCCGCCTGAATTGGCCTCCTTCTACCACCCTGTGCTGCTCCGCTGTGAATATATTGGGAAACAGCTAGGCGGTATATATAGAGGATGAGGGTGTAAGCTCATTGGTTAATTGGCGGTAATTGAAGGCGACCTTGTAAGGAACATCCGTGTTTCCGCCTCTCGTATACATGTGCTTTGACCACATGTAACATGTATCCTCCTGTCATTCGTTAATTACCGGGTTTCTTGGTTGTCCAAATATGGACTATCCGCTTCCCAGCCATTCACGGGGCTCGTGTTGTGACTCCCGTTGTCAGTGGAGACTTCTGCGCAGGTTCGGCTAGTGTGTCTTTTTGGCGCGCGTGCGCGCAAGTGTCTATAACGCGTCTTCTTTAGACGATTCACGGCGCATGCGTGATCTTATCGTTGGGTAGCGCTAGTCACTGGGGCTGTATAGTCCTCCGGTTTATTCAATGAGAGTGCCTTGGTATTTCAATTTCACTCAGGGTGTGCCCTGATGTGATTTGTTAATCCGTTTCTCTTTTGAACAAGGGCATATAGACATATAAAGTATACAGTATCCTCATCTTTCACAGTGTCAGTCTTTGACTCCAAGGATTACATATATTTCATTGCAAACCGTTTCTCTTTTGGACAGAGACATAGAGGCAAATATTACATTCACAATATCCTCATCCTCTACAGTGTTAGTCTTGGATTTTGCACACTTCATTACCAATGCTGTTTTGGGGAAAAAAGGCCCATACAGATGTTTTCAGTTTTTGTCTGTTTTCCGGTCTTTTTTTGCTGTTTTTCCATAGGAAAATCATTTGTTGTAGACGTCCTCATTTCCCAGGTACGGTTTAGGTGATTTGGCTCCATGGGATGTCGTCGTTGAGACCTGTGACATGGGTACCTAAGCGGAACACCCATCGTTGTTCCTTCTGGAACAAGCCTGTTTCAGAGGGTAGACGTTCGATGACCGTCCAGCGTAAATCATTGATGCAATGCTGGTGTGTCAAAAAATGTGATGCCATCTTGGTTGTCGTTTTCTTGCAGCGTATATTGCTTTTATGCTCCCCTATCCTTACTTTCACGGGTCGGGTGGTCATACCTATATATTCCAGTCCACATGGGCATGTTATCATATAGACCACGTTTCTTGTATTGCAATTGGAAAATTGGCGTTGTTCCCATGTTGTGCCATTCCTAAAGGTTAGGGTTTTACTTTTTTGAGTTTGGTGACAACAGCTGCAATCCCCACAAGGGAAATGACCTTGCACAACTGTATTATTTTGTCTTGCAGTGTGGTTTTCTCGTGGTCTAGTGGGTACCACAATGTCTTTTATGTTTTTACCCCTCCGATGTGCATGCATTGGTTTCTCAAAGTCAAGGTCTCCACAGTTCAATATTCCCCAGTGTTTGTCAATGACTTTTGATACCTGATTTGATATGGAAGTGTAAGTTGTTACACAGATTGGTCTTTTATTAGTTTCTTTATCTTGTGAGGTATTCTCTATGAGTGCCTCCCTGTGATTGTTTTTTGCGCGTTTCATCGCTTTGTCGATGGTTTTGACAGGATATTGTCTTTGTATAAGTTTAGATTTTAAGTCTTTTGCCTGTTTGTTAAATTCGCTCAGTTCTGTACAGTTCCTTCGGAGTCTCAAAAATTGACCATACGGCAGATTCTCCCTTAGGTGTCTGGGATGAAAACTGTCGTAGAGCAACAGACAGTTCCTGGAGGTGGGTTTGAAGTGGGTCGTGCTTTTTAGCCTTCCATCCTCAGTGTAAATATTCAAATCCAGGAAAACCATTGATGTGTTTGAAATGGTGCTGGTAAATTTCAGGTACGCATTTTGGTTATTTAGCCAGGCTACGAAATTCGTGGCGCTGGTGACATCCCCGTTCCAAATGATGAAAATATCATCTATGTACCGTTTCCAGGTGTCAATCTGGGAACGGTATGGGTTACTTTCATGTAGGATTTTGTGTTCCTCCAAATGGTGGACGTATAGTCCCGCTAGACTTGGGGCAAAAGTACTACCCATGCTCGTCCCATGGGTCTGTAGGTATAGTGTCTCTTTGTACTGGAAGAAGTTGTCTTTCAAAGCCATGGTGATGCATTCAAGGACCAAGTTCCTTGGTGTCTGATACTTCCATGTATTACTGAAGAGCACTTCCTCTATGATCTGTAGAGTCTCTTCATGAGGCAGGCTCGTATATAAGCTCTCCACATCGAGGCTTACAAGGAGCTGTGCAGCTGGATCAAATACCTTTTCCTCCAAAAGTTGTAGGACTGATTTGGTGTCCTTCGGGTATGTGCTTGTTGCTTGTACCATTGGTCTAAGGAAGGCATCAGAGAACTTCGATAGGGGCTCCAAAATCGACCCAATCCCTGAAACAATGGGTCTTCCCGGTGGATTTTCAATGTTCTTATGTATCTTCGGGATACAGTAAAAGTATGGTATTTTCGGAGTGGGCTGTTGTAGGAAATCCGCTTCCTTTTTACTTAGCCAGTCATGGGCTAGGCCTTCCTCAACCATACCGCCGATCCGGGTCCGAAGTCTTTCCGTTGGATCTCTCTCCAACCTTTTATAGTTCCGTTCATCCGATAGTAGACGTTGGCACTCTTTGTCATATGCCTCAAGGGTTTGCAACACTATAGCTCCCCTGCTGGTTTTATAACAAGCTCGCTGTTGGCCGTCAATTCTCGTAGGGCTTGTTGTTCCTCACCACTTGTGTTAAAGAAGACGTTTCTCCCTTGTGTATTTAACTTGTTGACCTCTGTGATCACCGCCTTTTCAAAGGTAAGGATTTCTACGGGAATGGTAGAATCGGGTGGGGTGAAGGTAGATTTTAACCTCAAACCCGTATCAGTCTTCTCTTCTGGTGTAGGCTTGTCTTTGAAAAAAGCCTGTAGTTTTAGTTTTCTGAAGAAATCCTGTAACTCCATGTTGAGTTTGAAAATATCTGGTTTCTGGGTTGGTACAAATCCCAAGCCTTTGTTTAGAACGTTCTTCTGTGTCGCTGTTAAAGTAAAGGGTGTGAGATTCACCACTAGGTCCCTCTCTTGCTGGTTGGCGGCTGGTTGGGAAGTGATCCCGTCATGCTCCGAGTTGTTCGGGCGTTGGGCTGTTCCTGGTCTTCTCAAGCGACACTGTTGCCTTTCCGGTTCTTCCCGCGTGTGTTCTGGCGTGCCCCTAAAAAAGGCTGTTGTGCCCCTCCATAGGGTTGTTGTTGTCCATAATAACCATCGCTGTATTCCTGGTTCCACATTGGTCCGAACTGAAAGGGGTTGAATTGTGGTGGGCCCATAAATTGTTGGAAATGGTTCGGTGGTTGATACCCCCGCCATCCTCTTTGTCTGGGGAATTGTTGCCTCCTCTGTCTCCATCCTCCTCTGCGTTGTCTGTTTCCTCTGTTTCCACTTGAATTGGAACCTGAGGAGCCGTTATCCGAAGTGTCGCTGTCCGCGTCGCTGTAAGTGTTTTTTGAAACATAATCCACCTTTGTGTATGGGTATGCATTTTCGGGAGTGAACTTTGCCACATCCTTAGTTAATTTGTTGGTTTTGCTCTGTTTCAGATTGAACTCGAAGTCGGTCATCTGTTGATTTAGTTCTTCGAGTCTGGTTTTCAGCTCTTCCGGTGAGATATATGTTTTCAATTGGACCTCTATCTTATTTATTTCAATTTTGAGTTCTTGTGTGATCCTGGCAGCTTTCTTGATTATGAGTACTAACCAGTCTCTTGAACAGTGCCAAGAGATTAAAGACCACTCTTTTTTGAAAATCATATCGTTTTGGAAAATTAATGGTTCATTTTTCACAATTAGGCCAGGTGGTGCCATTTTATTACGGAGGTACTGGGTCATAAACAGTCCATGTAAGGCTGCTTTGATTTGGTTACGTCTGAGGTTTAGCAATTCGTTCCAATCGTTTGTTTGTGGGCCTGTGTCCTGGTTACATAGGCCTTCGAAAAGGTTACTGTCAGCTAAGATTTTGCGCCACAGACCCAGACACACTGCCAGCACCTGATACAGGAGTGTGAGAAACAGCCACAGCCCGAGTGACTGACACATGGGCCACAGACCCAGATACACTGCCAGCACCACAAACAGGAGTGTGAGACACAGCCACAGCTCGAGTGACTGACACATGGGCCACAGACCCAGATACACTGCCAGCACCTGATACAGGAGTGTGAGACACAGCCACAGCTCGAGTGACTGACACATGCGCCACAGACCCAGATACACTGCCAGCACCTGATACAGGAGTGTGAGACACAGCCACAGCTCGAGTGATTGACACATGGGCCATAGACCCAGATACACTGCCAGCACCAGACAAAGGAGTGTGAGACACAGCCACAGCCCGAGTGACTGACACATGGGCCATAGACCCAGACACACTGCCAGTACCACAAACAGGAGAGGGCACAACTGATACAGTGCCACTACATGATGCATGACAGCAAGCAACAGACACAGTGCCACTATCTGACACATGCAAGTCAACTGCAGCGGCGCCACTGGGACCACTGAAATGATGAGCCACAGGGCTGTATGGTCCAGGAGGCAGGGTGGCTCTGGGAGCGGGGGATAGTTGCAATTGGCCGACATCGGGTTGGGCATGTGTCAATGCTGTGTGTCTACGTTTCTTGGGGACATGTGACTGCACCCTGGACAGGACAGGACTGGCAAGTGGGCCGGACTGAAATGAAATATCACCCACCATGGGAGGTGCATCTGCTGGCGGGGGAATGCTCTCTGGGGACGTGCTGGAGCCTGCTTGTCGTTTGCTGTGTGGCTGCCTTCTGGCCTCTGCAACATGTGTCATGGGGATGCTACTATAGGGTCCACCTGCATCCGCTCCTGACGGGCCCTGATGGGAGTGGAGGTAAGGGGTGACTCCACTGCGGAGACATCTGTATTCTGTTCCCTCAACAACAGCAGCCTCAGTGCATCAAGGGGTGATGTATGCCTGTCCTTGACAGCGCCACTGTCCATGGGAGATGCCTTGGCCCTTGGATGTTCCATTTCCGTAGGAGGAATGTTGTCAGTGGACCTTCCCTGTTCCCTGGATGGTGCACTGTTCCAGGCAGCAGACTTGTCGTCTGTGGTGTACATATCCCCAGAACACACCTTCTCCCTGTGTGTGTCCCTGCCCCTGGGAGTGTCCGTGCTCTTCTTAGGTGCGTTTGTCTTGTGACTGTCCTTGTCCCTGACCTTGGTAGAAGCTCCTTCCTTCCTAGTGTCCCTGCCCTTGGTAGTGGCTCCTTCCTTCCTAGTCTCCGTGCCCTTGGGAGTGGCTCCTTCCTTCCTAGTCTCCCTGGCCTTGGGAGTGGGTCCTTCCTTCCTAGTCTCCCTGACCTTGGAAGTGGGTCCTTCCTTCCTAGTCTCCCTGCCCTTGGGAGTGGGTCCTTCCTTCCTAGTCTCCCTGGCCTTGGGAGTGTCTCCTTCCTTCCTAGTCTCCCTGGCCTTGGGAGTGGCACCTTCCTGCCCAGTCTCCCTGCCCTTGGGAGTGTCTCCTTCCTTCCTAGTCTCCCTGGCCTTGGGAGTGTCTCCTTCCTTCCTAGTCTCCCTGGCCTTGGGAGTGGGTCCTTCCTTCCTAGTCTCCCTGTCCCTGGGAGTGTCCCTGCTCTCATGAGGTGCCTTCGTCTTCGGACTGTCCTTGTCCAAGGTAGTGTCCATGGAACTGGGAGTGAGGCTTGCCTTGGGAGTACCTTGTGTGTGGGATGCCTGTGCAGCATGTGTAGCCATTACACCCAACCCCACTTTTGGATCCCGTGTGTGTACTCCAGTGTATTTGACGTTGTCTTTGTGAACAGATTTTGCTGACCTAGGGGATGTGTCTGAGCCCTCCGTGCCTTGACGTGCTGGCTGACGCTGCTTCTAGTGCGATAACCTGTATTAGAGTCCTGGTCAGAATATTCACTCCCCACTGAGACATCCAGTGTTGTAGATGGTGGAAGAAGTAGCACCCAGTCCATGCGACTGTACAATGGCAGACGACACACTGTTAGCCAATGACTGCACTGTCCTGTGTAGACCAGCCAGATCGCCATGCATACCTTCCATGAAAGCCACCACCTGCCCCAACTTCCTATCGTGGTCTTGGAAAGCATTTATCATATTGGTCTGCCCCACACACAGCTGTCGCAGCAGATCAACAGCCTCTGCACAAAGAGCATTTTGGCTCACCGAGGCTGGGGCAGCGGTGCCGACACCGAACGCCACTCTGCTCCCCCTACTCCTGGGTGCACGTACAGTACATGGTGCAGTTGGTGCCAGGGTGTGCCCTGTGTGCTGTGTCCCGACCGAAGGTGTTGATTGCCCACTCCCAGTCTGTGACAACAGTGCTGACTCACCAACACTGTCGGAAGATGATGACGATGTTGTCTCCACATGCGAGTCCTCCGGGACGGTCCTGTCCCCCTCTCCGGCGCTGGCCTCTTCTGTGTCAGTCTGCGTGTGTGCGACGTCTGATCCGGATGCATTGGCTTCAATCATCTCCTCCGTCTGTGGCTGAGTGCCCTCTGCCAATGCTGAAATGCACAGGAAAAGGGTGTAAGTCATGGGCACACTCACGTACAGTACTGCAACGGAATCCCTAATGCCATTGATGACAATGTACATCGATCCCCCCACCTGCACACGGGCCACCCCTACCAGTCATCCTCACAGGAAATAAGTGGTGTTGGCCGTGCTACATGTACAGCATGTGGACAGGGCATGAGCACCTACATCTGCACACCAGTCTTGCCATGGGGTGACGGAGCACTACAGCATGTGCATCAACACACAACTGCTTAGCGATTGGCGTCTCAACATGCCGGACCGGGAAGTGACATTTTACTGCGCCAATGTCACCAACATGGCATTGCAACGAGACACACGATACACGGAAGTCACTAATGTGTCTGGCCAACAAATCATGCATTGCACTCACAAGCAACATACACTGACAGTATGCTTACCGCCACGTTGCTGTTCATCCACACGCAACCGCTCGGACAGGTCAGGATGCGTCACAGCAATGATACGGTGCATGAGAGGGGTCATTGAGCGTCGGGCCAGACGTGCCGTTCTTGGAATCATCCCTAGTGTCACTTCCGCTACATTCTTGCTCAGCCTGGAAATGTCATCCCAGCATTTGTGGGATTGTGTATGTCGTCTATTTGACACCCCCACTGCTCATACATCACGTGCAATGCTCCTCCACACGTCCTTGCGAAGGTGCAGCTTGACCTACCATGATGGGAGACAAAAGGGTGCAAGTCAGTGGACAGTTGGCCAGTCACACAGATAGGGGCAACACGTTTCTCTCAGCAGTACGGCAGTAGTTGACATGGCCGGCAAGGCGGTCCTGGGCAGGGCCTGGCACGGCGGTAGTGGACGGGGCCTGAAACGCCGGTAGTTGACATGGCCGGCACGGCGGTCCTGGGCAGGGCCTGGCACAGCGGTAGTGGATGGGGCCTGAAACGCCGGTAGTTGACATGGCCGGCACGGCGGTCCTGGGCAGGGCCTGGCACTGCGGTAGTGGACGGTGCCTGGCATGGCGGTAGTGGACGGGGCCTGAAACACCGGTAGTTGACATGGCCGGCATGGCGGTCTTTGGCAGGGCCTGGCACGGCGGTAGTGGACGGGGCCTGAAACGCCGGTAGTTGACATGGCCGGCACGGCGGTCCTGGGCAGGGCCTGGCACGGCGGTAGTGGACGGGGCCTGAAACGCCGGTAGTTGACATGGCCGGCACGGCGGTCCTGGTCAGGGCCTGGCACTGCGGTAGTGGCCCGGGCCTGGCACGGCGGTAGTGGACGGGGCCTGAAACGCCGGTAATTGACATGGCCGGCACGGCGGTCCTGGGCAGGGCCTGGCACGGCGGTAGTGGACGGGGCCTGAAACGCCGGTAGTTTACATGGCCGGCAAGGCGGTCCTGGGCAGGGCCTGGCACTGCGGTAGTGGACGGGGCCTGGCACGGCGGTAGTGGACGGGGCCTGAAACGCCGGTAGTTGACATGGCGGGCACGGCGGTCCTGGGCAGGGCCTGGCACGGCGGTAGTGGACGGGGCCTGAAACAGCGGTAGTTGACATGTCCGCCACGCCGGTCCTGGGCCGGGCTGGGCCGGCCGGTGTAGGCTGGATGATGCAATGTCACTGTAAGGGGGGTCATGACCTGCCATGTCCATTGACATCAGCAAATGGATGTGTTGGCCTGCACCTCCCCCGCCGAATACGTGCCCCGCCATGTTGGCGCCAGTGATTGAACATTGTTGTAAGTGAAGCATCCGTCCCGGAGCCTAGCACATGCACTTGCCGGTGTGTGAGCGTGACGGACAGTGCACATGCAGCCAATGGGAAGGTGGAACGCGGGCCGCGTATGCCCAGTCGTAAACAGCGGAAGCAGTGCACCGCCATGGCGGGGCCAATGATTGTATCTTTGCTGACGATGCACCTTGTTCCATTGTCTGCAGCTGCCTGATGACAGTTGTGTGCGTGATTGCGTGACTCCACATGTCATGCTCTATCCCATGTGTGTCCATACCATGGCCATCGGTGTGTCACAAATGTGCATCACATGTGCATGTCGACATCGGGTATTTCCCTACACAAGTTTGTAGTACCTCACATCTACACAGTAGATCCCGGATGTATCGGCACATTCTGATTCAGTTGTCAGTGAGTGGTATATGTGAGATAATGACTATGGTGGGGGTACACTTGTGTTCAGTGTATGTGTGTTGCCTATTGTGTCACCATGCATGTGATGTACGTATGCCCACCATTATTGGTGTTGCCATTGGTGCATGATGAAATGGTGTGTGTGTGTGTATCTTTTCGTTTGTGTGCATGCACTTGCATGTGTGTATGTGATGTTGCGCCTACACATGTGGGTCATGTCACATGTCTTGTTGGCAGTAATGTTGAGGTGAGACAAAGTGCATTGCACATGTTGAGACACATCATGTTGCTCGTGGCTGCACATTGTTGCTACGTCAATCCATGTTGTAGTGACAATCAGAGATGTCACACATATGACAATTATACACTGCATATTACGTGTTGGTAGAGTTCGTTGACATGTGAGTGAGTTGCACAGACATGCGTTGTATGTAAATTGACTTCCATTCCATCTACTCCCACACAGGAGGGCTCCAAATGTCCATCGCCCATACACTGTGCTGGAGGATATGGTGGACGAGGAGGTGATCAGGAAATTCAGGCTGGATCGACGTCGATTGATGGAGCTTGTGAACAAATTGTCTCCTCACCTGAAGCCGCGAAGAACCTATCCAGGTTTCATTACACCCACGGCAAAGGTGATGGCGGCACTCCACTTTTTCGCTACAAGCACATTTCAGTACACAGTTGGACATGCCGGGGGGATGTCACAGGCCATGTTCAGCACGGTACTTCGGGATGTACTTAGAGGCATGATGCTGTACAAGCATGACTACATTCATTTCCCACAGGCGGCAGAGTTGGCAGCGGTCAAAGCAGGCTTCTATGCACTGGGTCGGATACCACACGTTGTGGGTTTCATTGATGGCACGCATATCGCGATCATTCCACCACAGGCACATGAGCAGGTGTTTAGGAATTGGAAGAACTTCCATTCCATCAACAATGCAGGTGGTGTGCAAGGCCGACAACATTATATCACATGTGTGTGCAAGATTTCCAGGCTCTGCACATGACGCCCACATCATGCGGAGCAGCATTGTCCCCCAACTGATGGCAAATCTGCGTCCGGCACAAGCGTGGCTTGTTGGTGAGTATGCTGTGGTGACAGGAGTGATATCTGTGTGGCATGGTGTGCCCACCAATTCAGGTTGTGATGTTTCTGTCTCTCTCTCTCTCTTCCACCAACATAGGCGACTCGGCTTACCCAAACAGGCCTTGGCTACTGAGTCCCATACGCAATCCAACTACAGCGAGAGAAATGCGAAACAATGATGCCCATGGAAGGACACGTCGAGTGGTAGAACGTACATTTGGCCTACTTAAGTCTAGGTTTCGGTGCCTGGATAAGACTGGAGGGGCCCTGCCTTACTCACCAGGCAAAGTATGCAGGATCGTGATTGCCTGCTGCATGCTCCACAACCTGGCTGCGTGCAATAACATTGAACTGCTCTTGGACCCTGATGAACAGCAAGTTCCTCGCCCCCCTGACCCACCCATGTTGACTGATGAGGATAGTGGTGAGGAGGAAGGTGTGGACCCGAGGCGCCAGCTCATTGATCGCTACTTCCCTTGAATGTGAGTGTGCTCCTCTTGTGCTGCTTGTGTATGCACTGTGTATGTTTGCTGGTGTTGTGTCATTGTGGTGTGCATCATCTATGTGTTCTGCAATGTGATGTATGCATGTGTGTGTGTGTGTGTGTGTGTGTTAATTTATTTGTACATGCAAGTCTCCATGATGTGTGTACTCTCATCCATTCATGTTGTTGTGGAATGTTGCACTGCAGTGTGTTGTGATGAGTGTGAATCTGTTTCCCGACGTGTCTTTGCGGTTTCTATATTTCCCTAGGTCACTCCCGCTGTGGCATGATTCTGTACGAGTTGGATACCTGAACCTGGTAACGTCTGTTTCTGATGCAATCATGTGAATAAACATGGAGGCAACACATCATTGAGTGAGTAAGTGGTATTTATTTACAGATTGTGCATAGGTGTTGGTGCATATTTACAAATGAGTGAAGGGGTGGGGGAGTGAGAGTTAAAGGTTATGGCAGATGTAATGTCTGTGCTGACACCACATAGGGTGGTGTCTACCTAGTGCAGCAGGCCTGTGCCAATGATTGGCTAGGTGGGACCGGATAGTTGGCAGGGTGAATGGCAGGCTCAGGTAGTGTAACAGTCATTGTCGGCTCCTCTTGGAGCGTGTGGAAGGAGCTTCCACACTGCTCTCGCCCACTTCCAGCCTTGGACGGCCCCTCCGTCTTTGAGTCGGGACGGAGTCAGCTTGGGCCCAAGCTGATCTGGTACCACATTCGTCAGCAGGGGCGCAGGTGGCGGTGGTGTTGGTGCCCGTGGCGTTGTTTGAGGGGGTGTGGGGAGGGTGGTGTTGGCGGCTATCCATGGCATCCACATGGTATTGTTCAGGGTAAATATGTCCACTAGTTGGCCAAGCCGCCTCTCAATGGCCCCCAACATTGCAGTGTTCTCAACAGAGTCCTGGTGGGCCCGGTCTGCCTGTGCCTGGCCACGGTGATAGGTTTCCTGGACCCTGGCTAGTGCTTCCAGTGACTGTTGCACGGCATTGGGTGTGTTTGTTTCCTCAGGACGTCTTTGTGCTGTGCTCCTGCCTGCCGGATGTGGCCTTGCATCTCTGCTTTGCCTCACACTCTCCCTGCGTGGCTGGGATGGCGCAGGCCCGGCGTCGTGCGGTGGGTTGGCCAGGGTGGCAGGGGCAGGAGTGGTGGTACTGGTGGTGGTGGAGGTGGTGGTGGTGGTGCTGGTGGTGGCTGTGCAGGTCACAGTGGCCGGTGTTGTGGGAATGGCAGAGGCCGTAGTAGTCGGTACAGGTGTGACCTGGGAGCCAGATGGCTCTGGCTGCCTGCTTGTGCTTGTGCCTGCTTGTCCCCTCACACACCCCACCCACCGCCACCGCCATTCCTATGCACATGGGGGCCTGTTGGAGTGGTTTAGACGTTGGTGAGTATGTGGACTGCATGCATGGGTTGGGGTCTGGGAGATGTGTCTTCAGAGTTGTGTGAGGCACACCATGTTGTTGTGCTCCTGGTGCTTGGTTTGTACTTACCAGCCTCTTCTCCCTCCTCAAGTCCATCAAGGGTCTCAGGGTGCAGGATGCTCAGCACCTTGTCCTCCCACTCGGTGTACGGTAAGGGCTCCGGGGGGGTTCCACCGCCTGTGTGATTTGCCCGGAGATAGTTCTTTGCTCGGATTGATTTGACTCGGATCTTGAGGTCATGCCACCGCCTCTGAATCTCCTGCTTCGTCCTCGGGACGGTCCCAGACGCATTCACCCTGGTGACTATCCGGTCCCACATGCTGTTTTTCCTGGCTATGCTGGTCTGCTGCACTAGAGCCCCGAATAAGTGGGGTTCTACACGTATTATCTCATCTACCATAACCTTTAACTCGGTGTCAGTGAATTTGGGGTTCTTTTTTGGTGCCATGGTGTGAGGTGCTCGGGGTGTGGGTTTGAGTGAATAGGGAGGTGCAGGTGTGTGGTGTGTAGGAATGGTGTGGTGGGTCTTTGTGTAGTGGGTGTGTTTGGGTGTGGGTTATGTGTAAGATATCTGTGCATGCTGTAAGTTCTGTGGTGTCTCCTGCTAGCAGCTATGCTGTGATGCAGAGGATTTCTGGAGTGGGTGGGAGTTATTTTATAGTCTGTGTCTTGGCCCTGTCTGAATGGTTATTGGCAGTCAGGTGCTAGGTGGGTGTGTTGCCAGGTGTGCATTATGTGGTACTTGGGGGTGGGTCATTGTGTCTTGTGATTGGTTTAGATGTTTCAGGTGGGTGGTCGTTCATTTTCCTGTGTTTGGTGATAACTTCCGTCGTAATGTATAGCATTGGTTTGACTGTAGGGATGTTGTTTGTGTTGGCCTTCCGCTGTGGAGCACGGTTTCTCGTAGCATTGGTACCGCAGCAGACGTGGATCGCAGTGGCCACTGGGGTACTTGCGGAGTTATCCTAATTGTGGACACGGACACTACGCAGGTATCGCGGGGGAAGTGGATGTTCTCGCGGTTATGTGTGTACGCGGCGGTCGGTGTTCTTTCGGTTCCGTCCGCCTGCCGCGGGCTCAGGTGTACTTCGACCACCGCGGACGGGGATTGGTGTGCTCCGTCCGCCGCGATCGGTGTTTCAATGATATATTATCACAATCGCTATTGCGGTTTTTCCGCGGACAGGTCCAGAGTATCTTGCCACCTTCCTCGGCGGACGGAACACGTTTCCGTCCGCGATCCTATTCGACCCCATAGTATTAAATGAGGCATGTAAGTATTGAACAAGAGGTTAACAGCAAGAAAAATGTTTGTGTATCTTAGTGAAGGCTATCAACAGAACATCGAAACATTGTATGCAAGGTCATTAAGAAAAAAATAAGTGGCTTTAGACTAGTATAGGGGAACATATCATTAGAAGCAGTGGAGTATTGAACGAAATTAAAAATGTTTAGTTGCCCTATATTTTATAGCTCTCTCTTTTTCCGGACAAAGAAAATATTAGGTGTGAAAATGTCTGGTTTTAGTCCTTAATAACCTTTCAGAAATAAAAAAAAATGTTGTTACTCAAATATGTATAAAAAAGATGAAGAATAATGGAATAAATCTGATATACTGAGATGTTTTTCACTAACGCAATAAATTGTTGGATGAAATGATACAAATTATTATCTCGTACTTCGACATCCCCACACCACCCCGCCCCCTTTGGCAATTGTTTAATTATTTTGTTATGGGTTATAGTGGAAGTATAAAGATTATAAAACGATATAGTTGAGAGCCTAGGCATTCCATTACATAAAGACCCACCTCGCTGAAAAAAAAAATCGCCAACGTAGGTCAGACACATCTCAAACACTCGGAAGAGGACTGACCTAGACACCTAACTTACTAGCAAAACAACCCATCCCTCTTCGGAGTGGGGTCCCCATTAGGGTAACAACTTAAAAACAGAAAAACATGGTATTAATGGGGCTCGTGACAAAGGAAAATGTCGATAAGCAAAATATCACTGACCTGGTCAATAACAGTTACAAAGATGATTAGCTGTGAAAGACCTAGCTACCACAACTTGTAGTGTAGTTCCTATATTCCCAATAGGCTCTGCGCATTGGAATAACATAAACAGCAGTGTAGACGTAGGACTGAGGTCATCTAGGTCTCTACTGACTATGTTAGACTTAATTAGTTTTGCCAGCTAGCTCAGAGGTCACTAGAAACTTTCTCGAATGTTCAGGAAAGGGTTAACCGTCCTGATTTAGACAAGAAGGGATTAGTTTCTGACAACCGCATAAACATGACAACTTTGCTCCCTCAGAATAAATAGTGTATCTCTAGAGTTGTGTGAAAACAATAGACAGCTATTTCACTCAGTCAATCGTGCATGCTTAATTTCACCAGAGTGCAGAGAAAAAGAGAGATGGGCGTTTTCAATAAAAGGTGTTATTTTATGGTGAGCAGTCTTCTTTCTCATGCAACAGAAATGAATTGCCACAATTGCAATACTCATTATAAAGTAAAGTGCGTACAGTAAAAGTAGTATTATGAAATACTACTGTAAAAGCATTGATATGGTTTCTTAGCCATATGATACTTTAAAATGGTTAAAATATGTACATACATAAAAACATTGACTAACAAACTCAACTGATGCTTCTAAGATACGCCTACCCCGGTGTACCTGAACTAAGTCTAATACGTGGGAAGGAGTAAGTAAGTTGCAGTTTTAAGTTAAGTTAGGTTTTTTGCCAAGTATCGGAATCAGGAATTCTCTCTAAGGTTTTAATCAGCTCCGTACCTTGGTTATAGAATGAAGGAGGTCTTGTATCTCGTTTCTCAGGACTCGATCTCCCAGCAACCCGTGAGGGTGACTTGGGAACACCGGAGCTGGATTTCTCGGCGTGAGAAGAGGCAGCTACTCCAGCGCGTCAAAAAGGGAGGGGCGGCTTCCTTCGGCTCTGGCAACAGCTGGGCTCTCGGACAAGTAGAACGTCGCTCTGCTCCCCACCACCGTGTGTTTGCTTAAGGCAACATTGGTATATTTATACCTGAAAGGTGCCGGGTTTGACGTAAGGTTGGACATAAGACGTCACTAAGAACTAACAGTTCTTTCTGGACTCCAGGAGTTCTTGTGCAAATCAAAACAAAAGTAGGGGGAATTCCAGGGCTGCTGGAGGCTTGCTTTGTTTAAAGAACGCGTTGTGCTTTCTAGGAGTCTATGGGAGTAGCCTTGCCGTGCTTTGGACTGCATGGGCTATTACTAAATATGGATATGATTCTCATGCCTTTATAAGGATACTATTTATTATAACCACATAAGGGCATGAATCAGGAATATCGAATTAGGGTCCTAGATAGAAATACAACAAACTAAACTCATACTTTTCGGAAACCAGACCACCAACCAAACAGTCAGACACTAGGATCCTGTTAATCAGGTTTACCTAGTCATTCATCAACATACATCCCACACCTGGGTGCAATAATTATATAGGAAAGTGCAGCAGTACGAAGTTTGACAAGACTCTCAGCGGGCCTTTACACAACACAGCTGACCAGCCTTAGGTGGGGGGTCTGAAAACATCCACCTCCTCTGCGACTCCAACTTCCAGAGACAACCCTAAGACACCTCATATGTGCTTTGGTGGCAAGTCGCAATGACAAACTGCTCCTGAAAAGCACCGTCACAGAAAAAACTCAATGCAACGCAACTCATACTAAAGTGCGCTTGGCCTGTTCATGAATGCACCCATGGTAGACCTTCCCTGGGCATAAACAAAGACCACCAGATCATATGGTGTCTATATCAACACCACTTAACATAACATAAACAGTAAGGTATGCAGATCTGTCTCTATAGGTGTAGCGTGTATATTCCTATAGCTTAACACATGCAACATAGAACTTGTAAACCAATCAGTACTGCTGTTTGAACCTGTCTGAGACGTTTATTACACATGCTACTATACTCCATAACTGCATCGTGCTTGCAGTGCCTGCCACTCAGCATAGAACGAAGGCATTAACTGATTCATAATTTACATAGAGCTGTGATACACAAATTAGTTGTTGTAGCCTCTCCATAGCTTCCTAACACTGGAAAAGAGTTGCCCTGCAAATCATTATCCCTATATGAGCAATAAATGATAGAAGAGATCTACAAATATGTGTTAGTTCCTGACTAAAAACTAAAGGGCATATTATCAAGCACCGGCGTTAACATTATCGACGCTTTAGCGGCAGAAGACTGCTGCTAAAGTGGCGATGATGGACTTGATAATACGCCCTTGTGAATTCCCTTAGAAGCCCATGTTCTGGTGTGAACATGGGCTTCTATGGGAATTTTCTATGGCGTATTATCAAGCCCAATATCGCTGCTTTAGTAGCAGTTTTCTACTGCTAAAGCGGCGATAATTTTAACGCCGTGCTTGATAATATGCCCCCACGTGGCACATTTGCTAATATTTTTATGCAACTTGGCACAACAAAGGAACTTGCTGCACTGCGTTGTGCGACAGAAATGTTCTATATTTACAATACTATGGAGTTGTGAGCTGCCTAGCGGCAATGCAGGCACCCTTGCACCACAGTGCGAAGGTACCTAGATTACAGGCAGGATTGTTTTGTGCAGGAAAATACGGTTCACTGACATAATATCGATGTTAGAAATATCGATGACAAAAATATTGATGAAAAAACATAGAATGCAACAATATCGACCCCCAAAGCTTAAACAGGTAACTACAAAAATATTGAATCAAAAATAGCGAAGTTAAAAATACAGATGCAATAAATATCAATTTAAAAATATATATAAAATAATACAATAAATGCAACAGTAGGGAAATGTCGGATAGTAAAATAATTAAAGTTATTATTCCAACTCCATTGAGTTCAACAGTAGGGAAAGTATTGGCTAACAGAGGAGTAAAATGTAATATTTCCACTCCAGTAAGACAAACAGTAAGTAAAGTGTTGTATAGGTGAGATGAAAACATTACTATTCCCACTCCAAAGAGTGCAACAGTAGGAAAAGTAAAGGGGGAAAATGACTATTCCGACTCCAGTGAGTGCAACTTTAGAGAAAGTATTGGATAGCGGAGGGGTAAAAATTACTATTTCCACTCCAGTGAGTGCAAAAGTAGGTTAATTGTTGGATAGAGGAGTGGTAAAAATTACGATTCCCACTCCAGTGAGTGCAACAGTAAGGAAAGAGTTGGATAGCGGAGGGATAAAAATGACTATTCCCACTCCAGTGATTGCAACAGTAGGGAAAGTGTGGGATAGTGAAGTGGTAAAAATTACAATTCCCACTCCAGTGAGTGCAACATCAGGGAAAGTGTTGAATTGCAGATAATCAAAAATTACTAAGAACATTTTAACAATAGAAAACATTTAAAGAATCATATAAATGAATAATCAATATTAAAAAAATGTACGATTAAATATATTAAACATATAACATATTTATAAAATAAATTATTAAGTACATTTATAAACAATTATTATTTAAAAGGAACAAATATTAACACAAATAAAAACTATTTAAAACATAAATGTATTTATTTTATTTCGTACCCTATAACACCGAATCAATAAAAAAACTTCAAACATTTTATTTACATTTATTTCCATAATTAACATAATTAATAATCAATAAAAACACTAGTAATAAAAAATAATAAACATTCACTAAATACACATGCTTTAACACTATGATATCCACAACACTCACCTAAAATTAATTACACAATTACTATAATTAATTTCTAATTCATTAATTTAAATTAATTAACAACTAATTAATAATTCATCAAATAAAAATAAATTACTTCCCACCCTTCCTACCATTTACACCTATAAGCACCACAACACACACCTAAAACTAATTACACAATTACCATAATTAACTGCCAAATAATTAATTAAATAATTACCAAACAAATTATTAATTAATTCATAATAAATTACTTTACACATTTACCACTAAACATCTCAATTAAACAAAAATAATAAATATTCAATAAATGTAATATAACCAAATTACTGCCAACCCTATTCCTCTATAAACCTACAACCCACTAAGGAACTAAAAACGCAAAATTCAAATAAAAAAATATTAATGCCAACTAAAAATAATCTATACATCTATACATCTATACATTTTATATAACTAAATTACTTCCCACCCTATTCCCCTATAAACCCACAACTTGCTACAGAACTAAAACCGCAAAATTCAAATGAAACTAAATTAATAACTACTAAAATGTTAACACATATTAAAAATACAAACAATTCTTATAAAAAACATACATCACATACATATAAAATATATACTAAAATACAAACCATTAATAAAAAATCGATATTTTTTAACAACTTTCTTTTTGCAAACGATATAAAACACTTTGATATTTTAAACATCAATATTGCTTACCTAAAATCGATATTCTTGACAATGATATTTTGCTATCAATATTTCTGACCCACAATATTTTTACCCCGATATTTGTGCAAGTCGATATTTTTACATTGATATTCTTACTGTGTACCGGAAAATACACTTCCTGCACAAAAACACTCTATGGAAGACTATTCCTCATGGGATTAGAAAGTAAGGTGTGTTTGACCAGTGGCCCGGTGGCAGTGGGTCGTCTGGTTATACTTTGGAGTGTTCTCTGCTTCCCAGCCATCCACCCTCGCTAATTACGAGCGCAGGCGCTGCATTCTCGGAAATTCCGGAAATTGTTGTTTATTCTACTTGCACTAACTGATTTTAAAATTATGCAGGCTCTTACCTCATTCCGCTTGCAGGGGGTGAGTTGCTGACTGGGCCTGATTGCTTCTCGGGGGCTCCCGGCGGTAACGGGCGCCATTTTGGCTTGGGCAGTATACTCCAGCATAGCCCTGCCACTCCCCCGCAGCTCCGCCCCTATTTATACGGACACCATGAGGCAGCGCAGCGGACGAGCGCAGCGGGCGCGTCGTAGGCGCGCCGGAGTAGCGCCAGAGTTAAGCCCGTCTGCGCCCGTCCGCGACCGGCTGGGGCCCGGGCCCGGTCGTCATGCCCTTTTCTTAACTACATACCCTTCTGCGCTCATACTTTCCCTATGGCATCCCCGTCCCCCTTCATCTCTAGTATTAGAGCGCATTGCCTCCTTGGGTCTTAGCTGCCCTTGCTCTGCCCCCCCACTCCTTAGTGCCTCATCCTCACTGCCCTACCCTGACCCTTTTCCCCCCACCAAGTCGCCCTCCAGGCACGATAACGCCCTCCCCTGCGCCCTGGACGGCCCTAAGCTTCCTACTTCTGCGATCCTCCTTAACACCCGGTCTGCGGATGGGCACCAGCTCGAGCTTTTCCATCTGCTCGACTCACGCCAGCCTGACCTGTTATTCCTTACGGAAACATGGTTCAGGGACGACTCGCTTCCCAGCCTGCTGTCCATTTTGCCCCCTACTTACGCGGCCATTAGGAAGGACCGCCCAGGAGGGAAGACTGGGGGGGGTGTGGCCCTGATCACCCGCACGGACTTCCTCTTCCAAACCCTACCGTCTCCCGTGATCCCTGCAGTAGACTGCCTAGTAGTACGTTCCATTTCCTTTGGGATCCCATTAACCTGTGTTCTAATATACCGCCCGCCCCAGTCTACCCCTGGTTTCCTATCCGCTTTAGAGGACCTTCTGGCCACCCTTGTGGTAAACAACTCTGCCATCCTTCTATTGGGAGACTTAAATTATTGGCCGAATGACCCAGCTGAAGATATGAGATCTAAGGAGTTTACGGCTTTGCTCACCAGCCTAAACTTCCTCCCTCAGCTGAGTTCGGCCACCCATATCAAAGGTCATCAACTTGACCAAATTTGGTCCCTCAACATCCCTATGGGCCCCCCAATCATTTCCCCTTGTTGTTGGTCAGATCATTCCCTCATTTCCTTCGTAGCTAACCTCGGACGACCACCTAAACCCCCTCTGCCCAAAAACATCTGGGCCAGAAAGTGGGATAAGGCGGCCCTCCCGGCGGTCTGCTCCTCCCTAGAGGCTACTAGCCCGGAGCTTAACGATTTATCTCCTCCCTCCCAGCTCTCAGCCATTAACACCTGGCTGGTAAAGGCGTGTAATTCCATCGTTCCCCTCAAGAGAGTGACTGTCAAGCGTGCCCATGGGGCTAACCGATGGTTTACTCCCTCCCTCAGGGGGAAAAAACTTGCGACCCGCAGAGCGGAACGCGCCTGGCGGCGCACTTACTGCCCTCTCCTTAAGGCCAATTACTGCCTGTCCCTAAAAGATTACAAACGTGACATTCTAAAAGCCAAAACGGAGTATTTCTCTGGCAGAATTTTGGCTGCAGAAAACCAACCGAAAGAGATATTTAACACCATTCATGAGCTGGCGGCCTCCGATAGGACGGTCTCTAAAATTCCCCCATCCCAAACACTTTGTAACTCCCTTAACTCTTTCTTCTTTGAGAAGATTGCCCTCATTAGGGCCAACATTCCTCCGCCACCCACGGTACCTTCTGCTATCCCCCCACCCCTTCCTCCCCCCTCCTTCACTCAGTTTCCTCCCCTCACCCGAGACTCTCTGCTTCCTCTTCTAGCTCGGATCAAATCAGGTTCCCCTCGGGACATTGGTCCTGCTTTTGTCCTAAAAGAGCTCTTTTCTAACTGTTATTCTCCACCACTTACTTTTATCAATCATTCCCTCAACTCGGGCATTGTTCCCCTTGCCCACAAATCTGCAGTCATCATTCCTATTTTGAAAAAGCCTGGCATAGATCCATCTGCGCCCGCCAATTACCGCCCGATCTCTCTCCTTCCATACCTCGCAAAGGTCTCAGAGGCTCATATCACCAGGTCCCTGAGCTCCTTTGTGGAATCCACAGGCTGCCTGGCCTCTCGCCAAGCGGGCTTTCGCCCGCTGCACTCTACTGAGAAGGTAGTCGTGTCGGTGATGGATCAATTAAGAGAGGGGATCGATATTGGCCGGCCACAGGCTCTAGTCCTGTTAGATCTGTCCGCCGCGTTCGACACGGTGGACCATGACATCTTGTTGTCCCGTGTCGTGGCGGCGGGCATTGGGGGCTCGGCCTATGCTTGGCTCCGTTCCTTTTTAACGGACAGGGAACAGGCTGTCCAGCTTGCCAACTTCACCGCTCCTCCTAGGAGGGTGACCTGTGGAGTTCCCCAAGGCTCTTCCCTGTCCCCTTTGCTCTTCAATCTATACATTTCACCTCTCATTTTTACTTTACAGCAGATGGAGGTCTCGGTGTTTAACTACGCCGATGACCTCCAACTTGTTTTCAACCTTTCCTCCTCTCCTTCTTCAGCCTCTAATTTCCAGAAGGTTATGCTTTTTATCCAAGGGTGGATGAACTGCAACCACCTCAAACTGAACCCGGACAAGACCGAGTTGGTTCTGACGGGGGGTGGTTGCAGTCCCTGGTCTCCTTCTTTCTGGCCCTCTGCCCTTGGTCCTTCCCCTCTTCCTGTTTCCAAGGTTAAAACCTTGGGTATTTTCATTAATCCCATGCTTACCCTTCATACGCAGATCAATGCAGTTGTATCTGCTTGTTTTTTCTCTCTGCGGATTATTCGAAGGGTTGCCCGTTTCTTCTCAACTGCTGCACTCAAGCTCATTCTCATGGCCATGGTGCTTTCGCGCCTTGACTATGGGAACGTCATCTATAATGGTGCGCCGGCTTATCTGCTCTGCCGGCTTCAACAGATTCAGAATCAGGCGGCCCGCCTGATCTACGGTCTCCCCAGGTTTAATCATACGACCCCCCTGTTGCAATCTCTCCATTGGCTCCCAGTGAGGGAGAGGGCCCTTTTTAAGCTTGGGTGTATCACCTACCAGGCCAGAGCAGGGACCGCTCCCGCCTTCCTGTGTGAAGCCATTTCCCCTTACCTTCCTCCCCGAGAACTCCGTTCCACTCATTTGGCTTTTCTGTCAGTCCCTCGATTCAGAAAACAGAAGTCCGGTGGGGCCAGATTTGCAGTGCTGGCTCCTTCCTTCTGGAACTCACTTCCATTTACTCTCAGGTCGTCATCTTCCTACCTGGAATTTCGCAAACATCTTAAAACATTTTTGTTCTCCAGATCCGTAGCTTTATAACCCTCCCTCCGTATCCACTGGTTTCTCTGCCTCCTAGCGCCATGAAACCGATTCTGGTGTAAGTGCGCTCTATAAATATTTTAAAATTCAAATTCAATTTAAGGAGGAGAAATAAAGATATTTCTCCTTGTTACACCTCGTTTGGGTAGGCGCACCATTTTGGTGCAAACCCAGGTTTCGAGTATTAGAAAACCTGGGTTTGTATCAAACTATATATGCCTTAATGCATGGAAACGTCCAAGCTTTACCCATCTGGTGTCTATCGACCCAAAGTAACGATATGTCCTGTCTTTCGTGACTTTGTTTTTGCTAACTACTAAATCACAAATGAGTACAGTAGCTTCAGAGGAGAAAAGATCGAATGTTTCCCTATTGGGTATATAAATTAGAGTTCAAATGGGGACTTCACAGAACTACTGTCAGAACGTATGGGAAGGATCATTCTTATGGAAGAGAATGCCTCACAGTCATATCTGTGTCTTGCTTCATCATTGGCAACCTCTCCCCACCCAGGTAGAACAGTGTCACAAGGGCAGACTCAACCTCCTGCAGGACCCAGACAGGAAGGAGTTCTTAGATAAAAGCTGCTTGACAAAGGCAAAATCCAGGTCAATAAAAAATATCTTGCAGTTCCCTGGTATGTCAGCTTTAATAAAGGGGCCTGAGGTATATCTAAAACCCGAATCAAGATGGTATTTTTGAGGACGATGGCTCAACCCGTCTGTCTAAGCCAACATGTTTCTGCCCTAATTTTTAGCCTTATCAGGTCTGGGAAATTCTTCAGGGTTGAGGATTACTAACTTTCTCTGGTGGCCTAATCGCTGGTACATTATTTACTAAATTGCTGAAAGCCACACAGAGTGGCTTTGCGTGGCTTAGTAAATGGCAAAAATTATTTAGTGGTGGGGCTGCACCACAATAGTGATGCAACCCTTATGCACAATCATAGTAAATCTGTGCCTAAGAAATGAACAGTGTAGAGATCTGTAAAGTATCACACAAGCTGATTTCAGTGTTCCAATAACCATAGGCATCTCCTTTTCTAATGAGACGCTTTTTCTCTTTTATTTACTATATATATGACCGTTCATTAATCTAGCAAATTTGATGACTGCTGAGTCTTTTGACCCTGGAAGTGACAGTGGCAGGGCTTTGATTTATCTGCCTCTCGGTTCACATGTAAGTCGAAAGACAGCTGGATTGTAGAAGTTTGAATTGTACATGTCTGTTTCACCATAGCAAGGCTGCCGGCCATTGCAAACTTGAGTGACCATTCCTCACTGCTGCCAATAATTGGCAGAATTGCCTTGGCCAGGTCTGCTTTTGCACTCTATTTGCTGTCAGAAAGTGTTGAAAACAAAATGGTAATAAAATAATTAAATGCCCAATAAAAAAATAAATGCCCAACAATGTAGGGGGCAATGCTCTTATGCTCCCAAGGAGGAACCGCAACTGTTGAAATCTGGAGGGTGAAGGGTTGAGTCTGGTAGGCCATCCATACATCACAGGTTTTGTATACACACCAATACCTTTAGCAATTTCTCAACCAGGCCGAACTGTTTCACTGCTATGGGCCTTATTACAGGTGCCTAGAAAAATTACCACATTTTCACCACCCTTTAAGCTACAAGTACCAGGGATACAAGGAGCTCCAGGCATGGTGAAAAGTCAGTCCTCTATAACTTTGCTCCCGAGTTTCCACTAAGAAATGAGGAATTAGACAAACTAAGAAATTCTATGACATAATCCTCCAGTAATACCTCTTTTTCCCCAGACTTTCACACACCGCAAATCTTCATGTGATAGTACATAACATATTTTGGTGGGGCGTTATTTGCTGTTACTGACCTTCCAAAGGAGGTACAGAGGCTTGGCAGGTCCAGCATACAGGCCCCAAGTTACAATGACAAAAGCAAAGGTATGTAGTTCCTAAGGGGTTGATGGGGGGATCAAAAAGGTGGGGAGCCAGGCGTTCATAAGAAAAGGAAGGGGTGAAGCAGGAATAGCACCAATTAGGAGCAAGAACCCTCACACACCCGAAGGGTGTCATGCTCCATCATCGGGCAGCTCTTCGTTGGGCCGGTGCTACCATGCCCAACAGGTACAGCAGGGGGCCAATTTGCCACAGATCTTGTCTGGTTGCCGATGTGAAGCTGAAAGATGGTGCTGGGATGTATGTTTAGTGAGTGACAATGGGAGGAGAAAGGTGTGGTTTAAAAATATCTATTGGATTACCCCCAAGAAGTTTTATTCGCTGGGTTCCCATGCTACGAATAAAAAAAACAACTGACTAAAAAGTCATGGCTGAAGATGGGAAATTATACCCATTTGAGATTAGAGTGATGTGTGTGCGGTGAAGGTGAACAACATGTATCATGCCCTGAATCTTCCGGTTGGATCTTGACATTTCTTAAGGACCAGGGGATCCTCATCTACTTTAGAGAAGACTGTATGAGTATGTGAAGTGAAGGTCCTGTCCCCTACAGTTTGGACTTGTTGTGGTAATCCTGTATGGGAGTGAAAAAGTTAAAAAGTAAGTAAAGAGATATATACCTTCTGGAGAACACCTGGAAGGTGAGGTGTATTGGCCCCAGCCATGCCGTCCAGGGCTCTCAATATGGGGAGGGAGGTAGCACTCAGTTGGAGGTCCTCCATAGGGCGGGACCTACTTGCATCTGGTTGTCACTGAGGAAGAAATGCCAAGATCCAAACAGACTATTTAGGGCATGAAACATGTCGACCACCTTTACCACACACACATCACTGTTCAGCCACAACTCTTTAGTCAGTTTGTTTTATTCATAGCATAGGAACCCAGCAAATAAAACTTTTGGGGGAATCCAATAGCTATTTTTAAAGCACACCTTTCTCCTCCCATTGCTATTCACTACACATAAGCCCACTGCCATATTTCGCTTCACACCGGCAACCAGAAAAGATCTCTGGCAAAGAACGCGCCTACGGGGCCCAACGAGGAGCTGCACAATGATGAAGCATGACACCCTGCGGGGTGTGTGAGCACATCTTGCTCCTAATTTGAGCTATTCCCGCTTCACCATTTCCTTTCCTTAAAAACGCCTGGATTCCCCCTGCTTTTGGACCCCCATCACCTCCTTAGGAACTGCATACCTTTGCTTTTATCACTGTTACTGGCCACATCTGAATTAGGAAGCCACTAAAAATGTAAACCTTTGGGTCTCAGTATGAGTTACGGAATTCCACCCAGAGTGATAACTCCATGGGGTATTACACTATCTATGATTTCAAGTTTTTACAGCCCTCAATTATTGGGTCCACAAACTCTGGACAAACAATTCTTGGCCAGGAGATAAGTACCCTATTTTTGCTGCTGCAGAGATGCTGGCTGAGGGCAGGAGCTGCTTCTTGTCCCACCCGACCACTAGTAGCACAGGAGAACAGACATATGAACATGCTAATGCCTGCCCTACCAGCCATCCACCTACCACCACGCTCCACACCACCGTTGACTGCCGTGCTGACACTTTTAGCTTACTCTGACCAAGTAGAAAATTGCTGCAATTTCATCGCAGCAGTGTAGAAAATATTTCCATCAAATTTAGAATTTCTGGGTCATCCACATATTCTGCTGCATTTCGGTGTTGGGATACTGGCTGGAACAAGAGATTCCTGCCCTCTGGGATCTCCCCACAAAATTATGGCAATCCTGTAAGCATGGCCTAAGGCCTTTAGTAAGAGTGGCCGAATAATTCTACTGGGCCTGGTAATGAAAGTTACCTGGTCCACGGGGAATGTAAAATGTTTAAGTTTAATACAGTTCCAGCAGTCAAAATCTCAGTGAGGTTAAAACAGACAAACACCAATACCTGCATGTTATTCCCCCAAACCTTATAATCCCCATAATTGTCATTCCCCAACTACCCTCTGTAACAGTAATTTTAAAGGGGGGACATTCCATTAACAAACTCCGACTTGCAGTCAATCATTGCATTTTGGGTGCAGTATACCTCATGTAACTGATTTCAGTCGATTATGTAGGTATGGAAATCAGTCTCTTTTAACTTTCTATCCCAATTTCTCTCTACAATGAACATCATCCTATTAGGATGTTGGATTTAAGGTTTGTGTGTTTTTTTCTCAGAATTAAAGACTGTGTCTTGGGCATCTGATTATTAATTTAATCATACCAAAGGAATGGCTGGAAGTCAAACTTGCACTGTGGGCTGCAGGAAAAGCACTAACGATGAAAGTTAGTTAATTACGAGGCACCAATGGAAACTTTCTTGACATATTTGGGAGCCAGAGCTGAGACTGCTCAGAATAATATTTGCATATTTTGAGAGCATCTAGTGCAATAATGTCTTTCTTCAGATCATTTTGGTTCTTTTACTTTTTCATTAAGGTATTTTAGAAACATACTGGAGCACTGTGCATTTAACCACCACAATACACTAACACAAAAAGTGGTAGGAGAAGCTAGTAGAGAGTATTATGTCTACAGTGACGCCTTTCCTTACTTTTCAAGGACAGTCCTGTCTTTAGCGGTTCTGTCTAGGACTGGGCAACGTTTGCAGAGTTCCGCTACGCAGAACCCCATGAAGTGACACAAAAACTCAGCTGCTCTATGCTGAGTTCCGCGAGGGGCGGAGTGCATTAGGGTAATGCCATTTGCTGTGAATTTTAGTGCCAGGTGTTTGCCCTGTGTTGTAAAATCATCACGAAAGACACCATGGGCAGTGCAAGAGGGCACCGCTTCCTTTCTGCTGCTCTAGTAGATTTTCTGCTCGAGCTGCAGATTTTTCAATGCCTAACGAAGGTTTCTCATCGCGAGTTGTTGCAACCTGCCACGACCACTCGCATTGAGAAATCCGCCCGCGTTGAGAGATCTTGCCAGGAGGTTGATTTTCCTCACTCACTTTTCCTCACTCACGCTCACCAATTAGACCTTGGTGAGCGCTAGCGAGGAACAATCTCACCTGGAGGTGGATTCTCTTTGCTTGCCAACTTGACGTTGACAAGCACAATCGTCAGAAACAAATGGAGTTTTGTAACTCCTTGTGCTCCGCGGAGTGCCGTAAACTCTGCAAACTTTGCGAACGGAGAATAGCTCACCGCCCAGGGTTAGTTTTGTCATTTAAACATGACAGACCTAAATGACATTATTCATCTGTCATTATTGGATTTCTAAAGAAAGCACAGATTCGATGACTGCTCACTTCCACTGCTAGTATTATGTTCCCATCAGCTAGAAAGAGGAAAAGGAGCTGTGTGTCAGGCAAGTACGTGGATGCTACCAATAATGGGCATTTGTTACTTTTTGAGTTTTTGAAAAGGTCAGGAACTGGCACTTATGTGAAAACATATTTATTCTTCTCTTAAATGACAGTTATGCCTATGTTTTCAACAATAATCATTGAAAAATAATTATGGCAGTTATAAAATATTTTTGAAATTGATTGTTCGCACTTTTTCTGTTCCAAGCTTTTGGTTTAAAGGTGAAAAGTAACAGATGTTGTTTACTATTCCGGGTTGTCATTCTATGTTTGGCATAAAAAGACCAGCCTTCCCAGTAAAATACTGGCCAGGTGGCAACCATAGGCAAGTTGGGCTAGTCCTCATTTCTGCCCAACTCTCCTGTAGGTAGAGTTATCCCTCATTCCTGCTGCTCCGATTTCCAGCTCCGTGAAGGTGGCTGTGGCTCCTGTTTGTTTTTTGTATTTCCGTCCTTTTCTGCGTCTACTAGTCCCTATTCTCCCGGCCCTATAGGACAGGAAGCAGTAGAGCACGTCTGTGATGACATTAAGACATGTAAGATGGTCATGACTTTTCTTTTGTTCATGAATGCCCAGAGTTTCAGTTGACCGATGCAACAACTGTTGCAAAATTACCTTGTGTGATGCATTTTTTTGTTTTTTGTTGTTTTATATAGCACGAACTCGACCCGAAGGTATCAGTGCTTTACATGAGCACCATTTGCATTACAGATGGACACATTCATTTTTTTTTTTAGGCACAGGGAGATTAAGTGATCTGCCCAGAATCACAGGATATTTGAGCCTCCATCCAGACTCCAGCCTGGTTCACCAGCTTCAAAGTTGACGTTAAGCCACATCCTCGAGGTATGCCTCAAGCACTAACATACCTCACTGAAGATTGCAATTGCCACCCCTACATTTTCGCACCTCGACCTGGGCCTCAGCTGGTGTGCAACCATTAGAGATATCAAGTAAACTCTTTGTTAGGTCGTACTGGATAATCCTGGCCTGACTTTGTAGGTTTCAAACATTGGTAATCAGGGTTCAAGTATAAGGAGGCTTACTTTTGGCTGTGTTGTAATAAAAGAATAGCCTCTTTTTTAAGTTAAAAAAGAATAGCCTCCTAATTCAGAGTAAATCATTTCCCTTTGCTGATACTTGCTATGTAGTAGTAGGGAAGATTTGTGACTTTAGTCTTGTGAGTTCGCTGGATGATTGTGGTGGTTTTATGATTCCATATTTGGTGGTTCCATGTTGCACATGAATTACTTAAATCACAGAGCATGGCTAGTCTGTTCTCTATGAAAGACTTGAAATCAAACTATTCCAATTCCAGTCCGTGAAGAAACGAACATTACTGTAGCTGTAGTTTGAATTTAAAATGGTACCATCCATGGGAAATCAACCACTCATGCCAAGTCATATAATCTAGAAGGTATCTCTAAAGTTACTTCTGCGTCTTTTCTTTACCCCTTTTATTTGAACTATATGTATAGGAACTCCAGAGAAGAGAATATGTTGCAATATGAATGCATAAAGTACTTTAAATTACATACCCCATGATCGCTCAATATTTAAATTCTTTCCTGAATGCTTTCTGATTTTATATGTAGCATGAGGCTAAATGCTCCCTGTTATTTGGAGGATTCCATTCTATTGTATGCATTTTCGGAACATGCATGTAAATGGTGATAGAGCATTTAGAAGGGTGGGGAAATTAATGCATGTGGTTCTTCGCATTTGTATTTTTTTAATTACATGGTTATGTTTGACTGTAACACATGCAAAACCATTTACAATACTGATTTTCAAAACAGTAAAAGATTTAGTTTTTTTAAGCAGACTTTAATTGAGTTTTCACAACAGTATCAGTAGACAGATGATACTGTTATATTGGGTTCCATTACAATATCAATAACTCTCCTAATTCCCAACTTCCCTCCCTTAACAATTTCCCCCACCTTCCGAGTTATGCCATGGTACTCAGTGTCTCACCAACCATAGCAGTTCCCGGATCATGAATTTGACTTATCAACAATTATCATCCCGTTATTGCGGCAGACATCACTAACTCCTCATGCAAGCAATGTTAGGCAATATCTTCAGTTTAGTTCTGATCTTGTTCCTGTGTGACCGGGCTTCCGGGAGATGCCACTGTTGATGGTGGGTCTGACTACTTCATACAATCTCAAACCACCAAAGCATCCTGTGGTCTCTAGAGAGCCACAACCTTGCCTGTGCTCCTGGAACAACACTCGACTCTCATAGCCTGCCCACCTCTCGAGCTCCCTGCACCAGGTCTTCACCCTTGGTCCTCTAGCATCTTTCCATTTCTGTGTGATTTCCCTCTTTGCTAGTATTATGGCCAGGTCTAGGAACATACTTATGACCTTAGTTTTAGTGGTACGTGGGAATCAGCTCCGCAAGCAGTGTCCTGGGAAGCGTAATGTCAGTCACTCTAGATGTGAATTCTTCCCGGATTCCGTTAGTGATGGGCATGACCAGAGCATATGGAATGTCTCTGCCCCTACTGTTCCACATCTAGGGCATGTGGCTCCTGCTGTTTGAAAGAATCTATTCTCCCGGCCAGGGGTAAGGTACACTCTGTGTAGGACGTAGAAATAGATTAATTTAAATCTGGCATTTTTGGACACTTTTGAGGTATGCTCCAGTATTTTTGCCCAATCTCCCTCAGGGATTGGTACACCCAAGTCCCCCTCCCATCGCACGGGCGGCCATCTTGCGGTTTCAATATATCTGCTCTGACTGCTCTGTAAAAGCAGGAGACCACCTTGAAGGTGCTAGAGATCATGGTCATCAATTGGCTTCCCTTATAAGTGGGAGATTCCATTATGCCAACTCCCCAATGCTTCCTAATGGCCATGGACACTGCACTTTGACCTTTCAGCAGGTCAAACTCTAGTACTAGGTCCTCAAACAGGAATAGCATTTCCACCCTAAATAGATCTCCTATTTGAGCTACGCCCGCAGCCAGCTATTCCAACATCCCCCACTAGCCTTCCCCATGGGGTAGTTCCTCTAAGATATGTAGGGGCATGTCAGGCAAGTACGGGAATCGTGTCCGTGTTTTTGTAAGCATCTTAGCCAACAGTGCTTCATTACCTGGAACTCCCTAGTGCCCTCCCGTAAAAGATGTTGACTGACAAAAAGCATTTGGAATAGCTGTTGAAGCTCGGGCACGAATGGTCTAACCTCCCACCCGGGACGCACCCTGCTATGCAGTCACAGAGTGAACCGCTGCAGCTGTGTCGTTATGTAAAACGATTAGGCCTGGGCAGTGAACTCCGCTTCGGTCGTGGAGTTTCCTGAATTTTTCGCACTCCACGGAGCTTGCAGACTTCTGAAAAACTTTTTTCCACGCTGGCTCTTACCAATGGTGAGTTGACTTTCTGTTCACATTGAGGAAGCTGCTGCACATATAGAACTTCTAGTCAAGAGGCAGAAAGAAGCAGCACCCTCTTGCACTGCACATGATGCTGTTCACAGTGATTTTACAGCGCAGGACAAACACCTGGTGCTAAAAATCAGTGCAAACAACGTGCGTGATAAAGCACTCTGCCGCTCGTGCAACTCCACCTAGCTTGGCGGAGTTTTTTAGTCACTTCACAGAGTTTTGCATAGCTTAATTTTGCAAACTCTGCTCAGGCCTAAAAGTGATTCAAAATCTGGGACTGCTAGTCCCCCTTCCACTACAGGGCTTTGCATTATTGCCAGGGCCACTCTTCGGCAGTTCGTCCCCCATATAAAGGTGACGAGGAGTGAGTCCAGTTCCCGTAACATAGCGTGAGGAATCCATAAGGGCAGGACTGCAAAAATGTATAAGAGACTTGGGGGTGCCACCATCTTAATGAGGGCCCGTCAACCGACAATGGTAGTGTTTTCCAGAAATCAGAGCTAGTCCACAAGGATGGGACACCTGCTCCAATGTTTCCATCTAAGAGGTCTCCAGTGTCATGGAATATCTTCACTCATATATTGCAGGCAGCTCGGTGCCCATTTCATCACCCTCAGTGTCTCCGGGGGTTGTTGGCCCGCATTCACTGGGAGTAGTTGTGATTTCTGCCAATTCACTCACATGCCTGAGAGTATCTCGAATCTATCTAACAACCTCATCTCCTGCCTAACACTAGGCTTTGACAGTGTTTGACTTGTATTTCCTATCATATTATTCTTTGTGCATGCTGCTCAGCTTGAACGTTACATTATCTGAAAAACGGAGATTCAGAGGCTGCAGTGCTTTCCTCATCATTATGTATTTATTGCGTTTGCTACATATTACGCCATCTGCTGCAAATTTGCAGATTGAAGTAAAAAAATGTTCTAGCTCAAATGGACTGAACGTTAGTAGGAGCTTCACGACACACACAGTGGAACACAATGGCAGACACTTTGCAAAGGTTAGCTGGTCACCTTTCAGTTGTTAATTGATGCAATTAAATATTTAAATGAATTTCAACCAGAGTGAGACTAATGGCTCTTTCCGCTTCATGAAAAGATTTTGCATCATTTTCTGTACAAATTCATGCACGTCACAGACACTCTTCTCAAAGCAACGTTCATTTTAAGGACACACTCTCTACAAAAAAAAACAAAAAACATTGTATTTCTATTTAAGGTCTGGTGTCTTGAATCTTACGTGCCTCTTGGAAAGATTTACATTGTACATAATGCACAACACTGTTCTGCAGTGTGGCTACTTAATAGATAAAAGGTGATTGTATACATGGATTAAACTGAAAATTTAAGACATTATAAAACAAGGATATACAGATAAAAGGAACACATATTTTCTCGCACGAAGGGTGCACACGCAGGGGAGTTTTCTGCTGAGAGCAGCATTAAATGTTTAGTTTAACACAACCTATTTCTTTCCATGATGTAGAAGGGACTGTGTTCATAAAATCTTGTCCTGTACTTCCATGCAAGACAATATTTTAAATAGAATCTTGTGATTAGTTATAGATTTCTTTCTTACAAACATTAGCATTTTTCGTAGCGTCAGGATCACTTAATATCATAGCGTTGCATAGTGAAAACATAGCAGGATAACTCACAGTAAATGCTGCATAATGTCGTATAAATTTCGTTTGCATGCTGCATAATATGGTCCTCCTTTGCCACAAAAATTCAGAGGCCCTGATTATGGTGCCCCACATGCAGGGGATCAAAAGGGTTCAGCCTTGGCGACAGAAAGAAAATACAATTCAAACAAAATGAATACGAGTAGGTTGTTCAGCTTTTTCACTAGGGTCCCTTGTGAAGAACACAGAGGTGTCAAAAAGCAGAGACATGCAGCTTCCTTTCTAGTCACGGGAAGGATGTTTTAATGAAAATCCATATTTCCAAAGCAGCACACCGCTGTATTAAACGTCTAGGCCCCCACTCGCTCTCTTGCCTAATCAGGCAGCGAATTACAGATGGCTGGAAGAAAACGCGTTTAGGTGATAATATAGGTTGCTCGTTGCCCAGGAAACAAGGCCAATGACTTCTGGAAAAATTAAAAAAAAATAAAAAGTTCATCTGCAGGCACTCCAGAAACTGCGTTCTCTTTGAACTGATAACTTTTAATTCACTCCTGAGACAGCCTGGTTGCTGCCTTTGTCTCGCCTGCCCACCTACCATCGCTGCAAATAAATGTCCCCCGAAAGGAAGGGGAGTGGGGCGGATAGTCTTCGCAATTATTAGGTGCAAGGTTTGCTGTGCGAGGACAATTTAAATTGATTCATGGTTTGAGTTACTCTTAAGTGAGCATCACGAAAAGTAAAGCTATCATGTTACCCTTATTTTAATATATTTGTAAAAGTTTCATTTTCTGTTGGCCCCCCAAATAATGCACCTGCGCCAAAGTATTTAAATGAGCGTTCAAACTGAAATATCATATCGTAGAAACTTTAAAAGGTTGCAAGATATGGGAATTGGGGCCTTATTTATGAAGGCCTTGCGCCGCCGGTGCGTCACTTTTAACATGGGAAAAAGTGACGCACCGGTGGCGCAAGGCCTTCATAAATAAGGCCCCAGGGTTCTAATCCCGCCTTCCCCACTTAACTGAGTTTTGTGATTTTATGCAAATTTCCCCTTGAGACTCCGGAGTCCCAGCTTCTCTTACACAGCAACATCGGCAACACTTAGCACATGGCCAACTGCTGCCCATATGAAGGACTAAACTGGTTGCTGAAATTTACATCGGGTCAAAGCCCCCTCGCAGCAAATTAAAAAATAATGGGACTAAAAAGAGCAACCTGCACCTGGCATAGGATACCTTGAGAGTTTAGTTGCATTGTTTTATAGTTGTATTTCTTTAGTGCTGCAAACCCTGATGAGTCACACTGCAATCCCTTTTAAGAAAAAACATGATCCCTTTCTACAGTCCTCCACGTGTCGAAAAACTTCACATTTTCCTCAAATCAATAACAGCCAACGCCCCAGTCATCATGACAGGAGACTTTAACCCGGACATCAACATTTAAGTTCCACACATGACTTTATGGCATCTTCTCTCTCATCACGTTCTGCTTGATGCTTATATTATATCTACAAATAACCAAGGCAAATTATTAGACCTAATACTGTTTCTAATATATTGTCACTCTCTCTATCCATCACTGATCTTTCTCCCTCGGGTCATGCCATCACCAACATGTTGTCCCTACTTCCCCTCCGTTGCTATCCCTCACTTGTCTACAAATCTTCCACCATGTCTCTTCTTGCATTGGTATATCTAATACACATCACTTCCCTACAATGGAATACGTCATTCACAAAAATCAATTAGACCTTTCAACAGGCTTTTGACACCACTATCCAGGGTGAACCTTCCCCCCAAAAGCCTCTTGACCACAATCACAGAATACATTGCACATTTGGCCTCCCACGCACAAAGTGATAAGATTTCGGAAGTAGATTTAGGGGCTGATTACGATGTCGATTGAAAAGGCTCCGAACGGCATTCGGTTTATCTGAATCTGATTCGGAACCTGCGTTTCTGACTGACTCGGAAACACATCCGACCGACCGATTACGGTAGTTGGAAAACGTTCGGTCGTTTCGACTCGGTTCCGATTGGCATTTGGAGAAACCGAGTTGGTCAGAGCAGAATCGTACAGGTCTATGGACCGCGTTTCCAACCGAGGCATTATGATGTCGGATTCGGACAGCCTTCCCAAATCAGTTTGCCTGACACAGATCGGCTGTTGGAATCTGACTTTGGGGGCCTGTAGCAGGCCCCCCTTCACTGGAGACCTCCGGTTGGGGCCCGTGGGGGTACCCATGGGTCCCCTTTTTCTAACCATGCATGGAGTAGCATGCACCAAGGGGGTGCCCGTCAGTGTAAATGTAAATGTAGGTGTATTTATATAGCGCAACCTGTCACCCAAAGGGCATCCTGGCGCTTGCTTAGGGAACCCGTCCTGGTATTCCCCTGTGAGAGGCCCCGGCAGGGTGTCCACAGGGTGAAAGCCGGCATCCCGCCGCAAGGGGCCGTCGTGGAGATTAAGCAAGCTATTGCCCAGAGTTGCAGAGTGAGACCCCGTGAGTCGAGTAGGCACCGGAGAGAGAATTGTCGAGGCCGTGGAATTTTGAGCCCGAGACCCGCTGAGGCGGGGAATCGAACCCTGGTCCACGGTCGATCCCAGCTTCCGGGTCTGCCGCCTCTAACCACTGAGCCACACTTCTCCACTGGGGTGGGTGCAAGTTATTCTGCAACCACCCCTTTTTTCAATGGGAGCCTGTGTTGTCGGACGGAACACAGGCTCCTATTGAAGTCAATGGAAATTCGACCAAACGATGTTCACACTGAGTCGTTCAGAATGCTTTTCGACTTACATCATAATGAGGCTCTTAGTGTTGTCAAGTGCTGCAGATAGCATATTTGAAGCTTGCATGTATGCATGTAGGTTTTCATTTTACTTCCTTTTAGTGCTCTTATTCCATTTACAAAGAAGCGTGCAAATCAGTGTGTGGTGGTGTCATCCACCGCACACTGATTTGCATGCTCCTTTGTAAACGGAATTAGAGCACAACCAAGAAATAAAATGAAAACCTACATGCATACCCACAAGCTCTAGATATGCTATCCAAGCATCACCCCGAGTGGGACGGGTATGCCCAGATGTGGGGCCCATGCTCTCCATGCCACTGGAGTCAAGCTATCCTGACTGATGAGGGCTGAAGGCCCAAAACCGGTCCTAGGATGCTTGTTTTCAGTCCGGGGAAGACCTGGCCTGGCAGTTTGGGCTGAACTGGGTGCAGGGTCAAGACTGATTTGCATATGGCTGGGTCCAAACCGGAATGTCATTGTGAGCAAGAAAACAATGGATTTGGTCCCAGATCTCTGTCCTGGGGTGAATGTATGACATTGTTCTGCATTCTGTCCATCCATTGTTCTTTTTGCATTTGTCACCCTGAGTGGGACGAGTATGCCCAGACGTGGGTCCCGTGCTCCCCATGCCACTGGAGTCAAGCTATCCTGGCTGATGAGGGGTGAAAGCCAGAAACTGGTCCTAGGATGCTTGTTTCTAGTCCAGGAAGGACCTGGCCTTGCAGTTCGGGCTGGACTGTTCCCATTGGGTGCAGGGTCAAGACTTATTTGCATATGGCTGGGTCCAAATTGGAATGGCATGGCAAGCAAAAAACGATGGATTTAGGACCAGATCTCTGTACTGGGGTGAATGTATGACATAGTTCTGTATTCTGTCCATCAATTGTTCTTTTTGCATTGGTCACCCCGAGTAGGACAGGTATGCCCAGACGTGGGTCCCGTGCTCTCCATGCCACTGGAGTCAAGTTATCCTGGCTGATGAGGGCTCAAAGCCCCAAACCGGTACTATGATGCTTGTTTCCAGTCCAGGGACGACTTGGCCTGGCAGTACGGTCTGGACTGTTACCATTGGGAGATGGGTCAAGACTGATATGCATATGTCTGGGTCCAAACTGGAATGTCATGGTGAGCAAAAAAAACTATGGATTTAGGCCCAGATCTCTGTACAGGGGTGAATGTATGACATTGTTCTGCATTCTGTCCATTAATTGTTCTTTTTGCATTTGTCATCCCCCACCAAAGCAACTGGCATCCATCATGAGAACCAAAGGAGAGCCCAGTCACAACACTGCCTCATAACCATCGTCAGGAAACACGGAATTAGCATAGTATCCTACACCAACGACACCCAGCTCATTCTCTCCCTCACCAATGAACCCGACACCACCAGGCACAACTTCCAGGAAAGAATGAAGTACATCCCAACCTGGATGAGAAGCAGCTTCCTGAAGCTCAACTCAGAGAAAACAGAAGTCCTCATCCTCGGATCGACCCCCTCTGCATGGGATCCCCGCCCTCAGCAACCCTCCCACACCAACAGACCACGTCCGCAACCTTGGCATCATACTTGACTTCCACCTCAACATGAACCAACAGATCAAGCAATATCCTCCGCATGCTTCAACAACCTCCGGATACTCCGCAAGACCTTCAAATGGATCCCCCGGAATCTAAGAAGACCGTCACCCATGCAGTCAGCACTAGCATGCTGGACTATGGGAATGTACTCTATGCCGGAATCAACAAAACTCTACTCCACAAACTCCAGAACATTCAGAACACCGCAGCCAGACTTGTCCTCAGCATCCCATGACAAGATCACATCAGCCTGCACCTACAAGATCTCCACTGGCTTGCTGCCAAAAAACGAGTGACCTTCAAGCTGTTCACATACACCTGCAAAGCCCTCCACAACACCGGACCTCAATACCTTAAGCTTCTACACCCCCAATAGAAACCTCCAATCCACTGACCTGGCCTTTGCCGAAATCCCCTGCATCCACAGAGCGAGAACGGGAGGAAGGCAGATCCTTCTCCTACATTGCGGCAAAAACCTGGAACAAACGTCCTCTCAGCATCAGACCAATCCCCACACATCAAGCATTTGGAAGAGCCTCAAGACCTGCCTTTTCAGATGACCAGATTCAGGAAGAGCCCCTAGACCTGGCTTTCTTGGATGACTGGAGCTGCACAGCCCCCCCCCCCCCACCCCCCCCCAGTACCCTCATGGATGAGTAGTGCACTGTACAAATCCCTGATTGATTGATTGATTGATTGATTACGTATGCTTTTGGAGAGAGAGCCCTGCTGTGTTCTCCAACTCAGAGCCTTGAAAACCTCCGCAGTCACTGACACCACACATTCAAAATCCCCCAACTTTGGGTCCCAAAACAAATGAAGATGAACAAACAGAGGGTGAATATGAAAATTGGCCCAAGGAACTCTAAGTATAGCTGCCGCAATGTGCCCCAGTAATCTCTGCCGCTATATGCCCCAGTAATCTCAAACATTGACAGGCCGGCAGGGAGTGACAACTCATTGCCCTCACGTCCAAAGACCACAAGAGCAGAGCTCTGGGAGCAGTAAGGAAAACCCTGTTTAGATTGCTACGGAACCTGACCCCTATAAATGTCAGATCTCTGGATGGCACCAACTGACATTTCCCCCAATTGAGCAGAAACCCATGAGCATGGATCATCGAGCAGACCAAGGCCAGATAGTGAAGGAACTGCTGCTCTGATGGAGCATGGTTTATCCAATCTTGCAGATACGGATACAGGTGAATGCCCAACAGATGAATCGATGCCACCAAGGACGCCACTACTTTCATGACGGCCCTGGGCAATGACTTGAGGACTAACAGAAGCACATTGAACTGAAAATTTGGCACTGCTTGAATTGAGGGTGAATTGGCACATAGTATTATGCATCCTGAAGATCCAAGGTGCACATCCAAGGACCCTTGATTACCAACGGAATCACTCTCTACAGAGTTTCCATTTGAACCGTAGAGACTGCACAATCTTGTTGAGAGCCTTCAGGTCAAACACAATCCTGAAGCCTTCCATTTTTGCCACAAGAAAAATATTGTACTAGAAACTCTTGCCCCTCTTCATCCAAGGAATCTCCAGAATCACCTTCTTCTGTAGAAGAGATGAGTTGTCCTGAGCCAGAGCCAAACTCTTATCCTTCCGGGTTGGCCATGGAATTGGACAGACTCCTGACTGAGGAGGCAATTCAACAAACTTGATCTTGTATCCCTCTCTAATGATATTCAGCACCAGGCTTCTGAAGTAGATGCCTCATAGGCCGGGAGAGACTGATGTATCCAACCTGTGACCGTACACACCTGACCTTCCACCATATAGTCAGGACAGAGGTTTTGTGGTAGACTTTGCTGTCTTGTCACAACCTCTACAGGACTGAAAACACCCATGAGACTGTGGATATTGCTTCCACGAGGGCTGATGGAATGGAGATTTAGGTTTCACAGGCTGGCTCTCACCAGAAGCATGTTTCAAGGAGAAAGAATGTTTCTTTTTTTCAATAACTTATGGAGCCTATCCTCCAGCTCCGGCCCATGCAACTGATTACCCTGGAACAGCAACCTGAGAGCAGATGCCTTTTGGGCTGAGTCAGTGTGCCAGTCTTTCAATTCCAAGTTCCATCAGGCCGCCTCACAGACCCCTCCCAGCAAGGCTGAGGCCCTCACCATATCAAAGGAAACATTCAAAATGTACTCCACCTGACGTTTTATTTGCTCCAACAAACCTGAACAATCAGATGCATCATCCATAGACTTATACAAAGTCTGTGGGGCTTGTAAGGACAATGCAGCTGTGCACTCCCAAGTCAGTATTGTGTCAATTAAGAAAGCTTGATCAGTGTCTTTGTTGCATCAATCTTTATTTATAACAATCCCTGCGGTTAATAAAACACATCAGCCAACGTGTTTCGTTCAAGGATTGAACTTTGTCAGGGCTAAATAGTGGAAGGATGGGTGAGTAACTAGTGTATAGAGAAGGTGGGATCGGCGGGCCCTAGTCTGGTACGCAGCCTGTTCTGGAAACGGAGTCAGAGGCACTCAGTCAGATCGCTTCACAATGGTTTAGAGGCCTCCTTGATAAGGGCCGGTAAAGTGAACCTGTAATATCAGTAACGGCGTATCAGCTAACTGGACAGCATGATGGTGTCCAGTTAGCTGATAAGCCGGGCTGAAGTATTTTATTAACCGCATGGATTGTTATAAATTAAGATTGATGCAACAAAGACACTGATCAAGCTTCCTTATTGATGCAATACTGACTTGGGAGTGCACAGCTGCATTGTCCTTGCAGTTATGTCTTCCTGCTTGGCAGGTGGCATCCCACAGCGGCGGCTGCAGGAGCTGATTGTGCACACCGATCACCAACCTATATATAAAGTATAGGTTGAACAAAGAGAGGAAAGTGCAGCAATTGGATTCTGCTATTGGTTTCTTGCTCACAAAGACAGTGGGGCTTATTTACAAGCCCCTTGCACCAACCATACTTCACTTTTCCCAAAAATGATGCAAAAGTGGCGCAAGAGGCTTGTAAATAAGCCCCTTAGCATATGAGATCCGAGACTGAGCCACATATTTACCATATATCCCAGCATGCTGGCCAGATGCAAGCCTGAATATACCTTGCAGAGGGAAGATCCAATATTTTAATCCCTAGAATCCTTTATGCCAGCATCCTCACCCAAGGACGTTCTCCCGACCAACTGCCTACAAAAGAATCAATAGAGATTGACTCTGGAAAATCCCTCTGCATATCCTGCCTGAGGACTGAGAAGACCCTGGAGGCAGAGAACCAACCTTTGATTCTCACTTAATCAGAGCTCATCTCCAACAAAGTCTTCTTGATCAGCCTCTTAATTCTGATATCGCCACCCTCCCTGCATCTTTTTGGCAGAGTGGATGAGGACACCCAGTCAGATGAATAAGAGGATGTCTACACATTTCCCCTCTTCTGCTTTCCCATCCTGAAAGCACAGAATCGCTAAGAACAAATCCACAAAATTCCAAGTACAATGGGTACAATGCTCAACATGTAATTCTAGAACAATGCATGTTGCAAAACCGCTATGCAGTACTCACCCCTGGAGCCGGCATATAAAGGCCCTACATTTCTGTAAAAGGAGCTGTCACCAGCTCACACATGTGCGCACTCACAAGAGGCCCACATGTGCTGTACACATTTGGTACCTCAAATTCAAAAGCCACGAAACCAGAGCACACCATTCAACAAACAAATGTTTTTTTAAGGGAGATGATCAGAAATTGAAAGAATACTTGTTGACCCCATGCGCGTGTCCCTTCAAGCCCAGCATGCAGGGAACCCCTCAATACTCCGCAGAAGTTACACTTGGCAATCCCACCATGAGTTGCTGCATTTGCGCACCCCAGTATGGCGTGCATGCGAAGTCTCTCAACATCCAAACAGAAGTCAGGCGTTCCCACTTCCCCCAAGTGACGTAGCAAATGGCAGGAACTGATTCAAGGGAACAAGTTCCAAAAGAAAATGCTGCCATCCCGTGCATCTCCCCGCAAGCCCAGCAGATAGGGAGACATGCCATCCAGATGTCCAACACCCCTGCAAAGCTGAAGATATCCTCAGCAACTCCTGCCCAGCAGGAGCCACTTCAAACCCTCTTCATTTCATTCTGAAGGCAGACAGAAAAAAAAATGAAGAATGTTGGGTAAGTACCACTTAAGTATGCACCAGTAGGAGGGGTTGGGGCAGTGTATATCCGTACTCCTATGTTCTTTTTTCTTCTGTCTGGTGAGATCGTAATGAATGGGACAAGGGATGGCTGGGGGGTGATCAACTGATCTCTGTGTCAAACCCAGTAACCTACTTATTTATCTACATAAAATAAATATCTGTTGTCTACATGTTCCACAATACGCTTTACATGAGACACATTAACCTTCTTCGCTACTTTATGAGTCAAAACTATGACTTGACAAAATACAGATCTCCAGGATGTGCAGTAACCACTAAAGTTATCTTAACAATAATTTTATCCCCTGAGATTTACTGTGAGCACAATGCTCTCTGCAGCAGGTGTGTTAACATCACAATATATTTAACAATGTAGCCTTTGCAAACAATTATGCCAGAACAGATTTACTGCCACACTTCTCCTGTTATCGATTTGTTGGAGGCAGAGTTTAAAAAAAAATGTAAATATTGATTGACAGACTTCTTTTCATGTCTCTGCCACTCGTGACTCCACCCACTTTTTATTGCCAAACCTTAACCCCCCCCAATGTATGGGTTACCAGAGTAAGGGCCATATGTATCAAAAAGTCATTCTGCGATTCTCAAAAAGCGTTTTTTTGTGAATCGCTATTTGAGAATCTCAAAATACTATGTATGTAGGATTTGCAATACATTTTGCAAATCCTACATATTCCTTAATTGCGAATCTCAAATTGCGATTCGCAATTAAGGAATACCTCCCCATTCATTCCTTTGGGCCTAGAGGCCCATAGGAATGAATGAAGGGGGGTATTTTTATCTCACGGACTGCCACTGATATTCGCCTGCCGAAGTGAAGAAACAAGATTATGGACTACCGAGGCCGGGGGTGTGGATTTTCTTCCCAATCTTAACGCATGTTCTTGTTTAACTATGGCTATCAGCTTTTTTTACAAAGAAAATTGAGGTTTTATTGTTTATAATAGTGGGTTAATCATTGTAATGGTTTTAATTAACTGCACAAGAAATTTATTACTTACTTACTTACTTACTTACATAGGAATGAATGGGAAGACATTCTCAATTTGCGATTAGCAATTAGCGAACCGCAAATTGAGAATGCAATTTCAAGGGTGCAAGGGTGTCAAAAGTACACCCTGTTACCCCCCTGAAATAATCATTGGTGCACATGTGGCACACTTATATGCCCTAAGGGCATTTATGCGCGTCACATGGCACTTTGAAAAATGCAAAAAAGTGCATTTTTCAAAGAAATCGCAAATTACCACCATCTTGAAGTTGGTGGTAATTTGTGATTCCTTAAGGCGAAATTGCACTTTTTTGTTGCTTCTTACATTGCATTTAAGGAATCACAAAATTTGCGATTCCTTAAATGCAATCGCAAAATAAGGAATCGCACATTTTGCGATTCCTTATCCTGCACGCAGATTTGCTTCATACATACCATTTAGCAAAAATGTGATCGCAAGGCAGTTGCGAACGCATTTGTGCTTGATGCATATGGCCCTAAATCTTTTCCAATTCTAGCACTGCTGATATATGCCCTCACACAATTTAGATCTGCCAGTCAGCACATCTAACTACATCAAGCCACCTTTTGCATGTGCAGATAAAAGTCTTCCTACCTTCTTGAACCCACTTATTGGAATGTTCTCCCAGTGAAATTTGGGCCAGCCTGGCAATAGAGGACTTTAAAGCAAAAAATCTCTGAAAACTGAAGGCCACAATAGTTTAACACGACATAAATGTGGGAGTAGAGGGCAAAATGCCTTTGTTATCTATATATATCACAGCAACAATCCTCCAAACAAACAATCCATTCCAGGAAAATGAAGGACACGGACCACAAGGAACCAGGCAGGAAGGTATTTCATTTCCCTGCTCTGCTGCGACGCGTTTCGAGCACAGCCCTGCTCTTGCTCACACAAAATGTTTTTAGCAGCGAATGTGGTATTTAAATTATTCTTACAAACTGCCCGCCCACCGTGCACATAATCATGTGATGTGTTTTCAGCATAGACATAAACGACATACTAGTGCAATTTGCCTCTTGTTTTTTCGGTGTAGTGGAACATATTATAGTTATTGTCATACATTAATTTAACATTATGACTACAGACTCTTGTACTCGGCTTGAATGCCTTATTGCTGCAACCCCAAATTCAATTCAGATAACATTGTGCAAAATTCTGCTATAAATAGACACAATATTCCAAATTATATAAACACTGTTTACAATATGTACATATTCGCTAACTGCCAAATAATTTTTTCTCATACATATAATTTATATTCTAAAACCATAAATATACAGATTTCTAAAATTCATATAAATGCAGATCTTATATAGCTTCCTCACTCTTCATGTGAGTCTATACATATTTACACAAAAAAGGGTGAATATATCGCAGTAGCTCATCCCTTGGAGTTGCATTATATTTTTAAATACTGCGAGTCATTATTTCTGCATAAATGCAATACACTACAACTTATAAAACATTTTTAAAAGGCTGCTTAAAGTGCTTGTGAATCATAAAGTGCTTAAAGTGAGGTACAGTACTAAAATCCTAAATAATACCCAACATTTTTTTATATGTGTTAAAATTCACTTACCGGCAAAGGAGCATCATTAATTTATTTCCATTTAATCAGACCACTATTTTATATCTTAGTTGTTTTTCCAGATTTCATTTTGCTGGTGATATTTAAAAAAAAAAAATAGTTTTAATATTTTAAGTCTGATTGTATGCAGTCCTGGCCCTAATTTTTACTCTAACTGGAGTTCTATAAACAATGGTGCAGATCTTCTGTGTTATTTAACCCATTGGGATTCCTACTGTCTAACTCAATTATCATTGGAGTTTCTATTTTTATATTTAAAAAAAATCCTGAAGTGGAGCAACTTGGGCAGCACAACAAAGCAGGTATAGAACACTCAAGCGTTTTCAAGTGAAAAAAAGCTTTATTTCTCCATGTCTGGTGGCACGACGCGTTTCGACCGGGGCAACCCGGTCTTGATCACATAGAAGAATGCTGGTGCCGATGCAGGGTTGGTATCAGGTTACGTTCTCTTTGAAATCTGGAAAGAGTCACAGTGCTCTTTGCCGAATTGTTTTTACACTGATGAAAGGAACATTGGGACTCTTGAAACTCGTTTGGCACTTGGATTACATTGATGCGTGTATCCTGTTTACTGCTTGCTTGCAAGCTTTCAAATAAATAGTGGGGCTAACCTGCATATGGTGGATTTAAATCGGCTGTTGCCCATCTGTGGAGGTTCAACCCACTGCTTTCAGCAGGGTCGTGTTGGCGCCATTAGGTGCTACGAGATACGGAAAGAAGAAAGCTGGCGCCGATGCAGGGTTAGTGTCAGCTTACGTTCTCTTTGAAATCTGAAAAGCGGGGCAGGCAGTACTATGAGACATAGTACAAACCCCCTTGGGCATTGATTTGAACTTATATTGTATATGAAGCATAAGAGTGCACCCACAGGGGAGGAACCTTGGCACACTACAAGCACCAGAAGGCTTTGAGAAAAGCCACGCCCACTGGGGCAGGTGTTTTTGATTTATAAGGTGCACGAGTGACAGTGCTCTTTGCCGAAATGTTTTGCCACTAATGAAAGGAACATTGGGACTCCTGAAACGCGTTTGGCACTTGGATTATATTGATGCCTGTATACTGTTTACTGCCTGCTTGCAAGCTTTCAAATAAATAGCGGAACTATGTGAACTTCTGGTGGTTGAACTCCTTTGGGGCTAACCTGCATATGGTGGATATATATGTGAAGGGTTGGTTTCGATTCATTGATGATCTTTTTGTTATTTGGAGGGGGAGTGAATCACAGGAGATTGAATTCATCAATGAAATTAATACAACAATCTGAACCTCACATTTACTGCTACTTTGAGTCAGGAATCTGTTACCTTCCTTGACACAGTGGTGTATGCAATAAATGGCAAACGAAATTATATCGGAAAAGCACTGCCGGTAACAGCATTTTACATGCTAGTAGTGCCCACCCCTCCCATTTCATTGCTAGCATCCCCTATGGGGAAATGCTACGCTTAAGAAGAATTTGCAGTTATCCAATTGATTTAGAGACCGCCCAATCAGCAAGTAGTGAAAGATTTTTACAACGAGGCTACTCTGCACAACTTATTGAGGGAGGGCACATTTAATCCATGGTTCCCAGCAGACAGGACCTGTTCAAAAAATACACTGAAGACAATATGTATAGTTAGATGGCTCTGAGAATGGATGTGACTCCAAATTAAATGAAAACAAAACGTTTAGGATCATCACTGAGTATAGTAAACAGCACAAGGCCATATACAATATAATTAACAAAAATTGGCCTATTGTTATCAATGACCCGATTATTGGATCCACCTTACCAAACAGAGCAACACTTACTTTCAGTAAAGCTCCATCACTTAGAGATCAGGTGGAAGATACCTTCCCTGAGACCCTGGAGATGACGACGTGGCTTGACAACAACAGTGGGTTCTTTCAGTGCAAAACCTGTAAGTCATGCACACACGGGGTCAACAAGACGTTTTACAGGGACGGTTTTAGCACTATAGAACATCCTATCACACAGGTCCTGACATGCAAAACTGAGTTTGCTGTATACGTCCTAGAATGTCCCCGCCCGTTGAGCTATGTTGGCAGCACCAAATTGCCTGTACACAAGCGTGTGCTACAACATTTAAGAGCGATAACGAATCAAGACAACACGTACCCAGTGGCACGTCATTTTCGTGATCACCATCAGAGCAGTAACAACAGCCTAAAGTACTACATTAACGATTCAGTTAAGGCCAGCCGACAGGGGGGCGATAGGGAGGCAAAACTGCGAAGACTTGAAACGCGATATATATTACAACTGGACACTAAGGCTCCGGGAGGCCTTAATATTACGGAGGACATGTACACATGTCTACCATAAAGATGATACTTATTACGCTCTTGATTGCCATCTGAGTCTGTGTACTCTGAATACATTTTGGCCAATACACTGGTAGTTGCCCATACATTGATCTGTGACACCACTAGGATTCACCCCTATAGTGTTTTCCCCCTACAAATCATATGACCATTTATTGACCGGTCTAAAATGGAATGTTGGCACCCCGGCTGGGGACAACAAGGTATTTGACCGGGATAGCAACTGTTAATATGTGGCTTTGCTCTGAACTTTTATACAATTTGATATATCAGTTATTTATAAACGCTCTACTGCTGCTATGATCGATTCGATCAGATATGTAAAATATAAACCAATATTTTAATATCACAATTAGTCTAGGCACTTATTTTGATTTTTCACTTTATATGAGTCATAGTAGGAACATGGACATAAGTAGTTGACACACATTAAATATACTGTATTTTTTCCAGTCAGTGGGAGGATTGGAATGGAGGGTGTTTTAGTAACACTTATACATCTACCAGCCCAATTAATACATATTTGAAATTCTCACTTTGCTCTTCTAGGTAAATACTGTCATTTACAATGAACAAACCTATGAGGACTACAATTACTGATGTATATATATGTAAATTTATTTTATCATTTGCGTATTTTGCACATCATTATGAGAGTATTAATGCAATTTTGCACTATTAGCTATATTGCACAATATGATCAATATCCATAACCCTCGATATATCAATGGGCTTATGTGATACATAATATTTACAATGCGTATTTTGCACTTACTGCGTTGATTTGCACAGATATTGTTTCAAAGCGAGAACTCAGGCCATTTTTTTGGGACAGTCTGTTAGATGTATATTCGAGTCTACCCGTTGTGATATCTTTATATGCGGTATTTTACCAGTATTTTATCACGTTAGGGGAAGCTGTAATGTATTATATCAGTATGCATTATCATCAACATAGTTTTAACTGCGTGTATTTCTTTTATGTCCATTGAACTACACATCATGTGGTGTTAATCAAATGTAATCACTGGCACTTTAAAAATGAGCAAGCATATGTGGGACGTTGTCATGTGAGCAAGGCTCCAAGGAGCCGAAACGTCATGCAGCATACTCTGCCATAAATAAAAGATATGCACCTAACTGGTCCGTGTCCTGTTGATCTTTTTGCGTCCTACCTGGCGTTGAATTGGATGTTCGGAATATATATACGTGGTGGAGAGCTAAATAAACAATCAGCACCAGTACCTGGGTTCGTCTCGTCTGTGAAACCTGCGTGACTGCTGGAGACGTTTGTATGCCGAATATATATATATATATATATATATGTATGTATGTATATATATATATGTATGTATGTATGTATATATATATATATATATATATATATATATATATATATATATATATATATATATATATATATATATATATATATATTGTATTTCAAGATGCTCTGCAGCAAAGAAGCGCTCCACAGCAGTAGGTATGCACGCATCCTTTATTTGCTTTCTGAAACGCGTCGGTGAAAGGCTGTAAATCACGGATGAAATGCTACCTTCAACAGAAAACAAATAAAGGATGCGTGCATACCTACTGCTGTGGAGTGCTTCTTTGCTGCAGAGCATCTTGAAATACAATATATATATATATATATATATATATATACATCATACTAAGAGGCAGCTATCCTGGTACATTGTATTTACTTTTGCTATACAGCAAAACAATATATATCTGTCCTTCCTGTTCCTGCTTTTGAGGCAACAGCTTAACTTACACTATGAAGTAATTAATGTCTTATTCTTTTAAAACATTTCACTTAATCCATCTATTGTTCTATGGTGTGGATCCTTAATATTTATTGCAGAATATCAGTGTCATAATATTGTGGACACCATAATATTAAAGTTTGAATATTGATGGTAAGTGTATACTGTTCTTTTTTAACAATAATATTGAAATAATAAATATCTATTACTTTAATATTGTTGATTTTATTTAATAGCAATGTTATGATTCATTTGTCAATAATGAGTCACATATTATATTACTGGATTTTTAATGAGTATATTCAACTTGTTATTATAGTTTTTAAAAATATTGTTCTAGTTTTAAACTTTTGATTTTAGTGACGTTAGCATCTGTTATGTTGAATGGGTTGTGTTATGTATAGGTTTTAAGGGGATAGTACTTCAAATAAATAGTCTCACTGTAATTCTTATTAAACGGTACTTTACATCGCAGATTTTACAACGCAAGTCATTACAACGACTTGCGTTGGAGGGCGCGGATTGAGGATTATTATAGTTTTCTATTCTAACACCAGTCCATGTAACAGTAGGGAAGGTGTTGGAATAGAAAATTACAATAACCCTTAACCAACAGCGCCATCCAGCGCAAGTCGTAGTAACGACTTGCGTTGTAATGGCAGCGTGGTAAAGGTCGTGCGGTGTAAACACCGCATTGTAAACAACGTTTCCCTTATGCTTTATCGGAATTTGGGTGATGAGTGATTTAAAATAATGTTTCAATATATTTAATAAGGTTTTAGTATATATTTTTACAATTTCGAATTTTTTTATCGGTTAAGTTCAAATTGTTTGGTCCTGTAGGGGTTTGGGTGGGAAATGGTTTAAAATGTATATATATAAACTTTGATATTATAAATAATAATTTTTTGCTTGTTATAAATTTTACATATATATATATATATATTTTTACTGAATACATTTTAAAAATAATTTCTTCGATTTACAAGTAATGTTTATGATTTTGTTTGTTATTTAAGGCAAGCATTGTTTGAATTGTTTCACACTAAGCACACTAATCATTAGGGGGCTTATTTACAAGTGCTTTGCATCACCAGGGCGTCACTTTGTGTAATGCACCGGTGATTTTTTTTATGCCATATTTACAAAGTGAAACCTCTATGGAGATGCGTCACAGAAGAGAGCCCTGCGTCGTAGTGGAACTGCGTGAGAGCCTGCTACACCACGTACATTTTAATATATGCAAGATAGGTCTTTCTATGTCAAATTTAACACAATACTGATGAAGCATATTTACAACTATTTCGCATGAAGACGCATCCCCGGGCTGTGTCACGCAGTTTGAAAAGTGCGTTAGAATACATGCGCCTCACAAATCAATGCGTAGAAAATTATGCATGTGCTAAATAAATAAAAGAGAAGCCTGGCAGAACAATCTGACACTAAATCAGACAACATGGACCTCCTAATCTTGCAGCTGGGAGTTAGAAAGAGAAGCCGACAACCACCACCAGACTAAATACCACAACGGCCCCCACCCCTGCCATCAACAAGACAGCACAGGAGAAGGGAGAGCATCTATCACCAGTGGATCACCATAATTGGAGTCAGAGACGAGGATGTCATAAGATATTATCGCCTCAGAAGGACGTCCATTGTGACTTTGCTGCATCAGATCTCACCACCACTATAGCCATCAACTGTTAGGGTCTGCAACATCCCACCATAGTCCAACTCCTGGCCTTCTTACACATGTTGGCCTCAGGATCATTTTGGACCACAGCAGCATGAATGGCATGTGTCTCCCAGGCATCGTTTTCAGCCTTTCTTCCATCTGTCCTGGATACTATAATTCAACTGACACCACAGTACCTCCAGTTCCTCAACATCAGCAGATGGAGATAAAACAAGGCTTTTATGGCATTGCAGGCTTTCCACATGTTCCTGGGGCAGTGGACTGCACACATGTACAACTGGTCCGTCCTGCAGCAATTGCCCATCTATACAGGAAGCACACTTACTCAATCAATCTCCAGGCCATTGTGGACCATTGTGGACTCTTCACGAATGTACTGGCCAAATATCCTGGTAGTGTGTATGATGCATATATTTTCCGCAACAGCATCATCAATGACCGCTTCCAAAATGGGCAGATGGCAATGGCCTACATGTAGGTAAGCAGGATTTAAATAATTCACATGCCAATACTCTAAAAAATAGCAGGTAATCTGGCACATCTCAGGACCTAATATAATAATGACCCCAAGGTAATTGTGCAACGGATCACACACATATTCCGTAAAAGCACACAACATACAGTAAAAAGGTACATACCATTGGCAGCATAATAGACAGTGCCCTGGGCTTGCCATGGGCCTATGAGCAGGGCAACCCCAGGGCACTTTGTAATTACAGAGGTGACCACAGATGCATTTACCTTACCTTGTGTAATGCTGATAGCGCTGGTGCACATAAGGCAACAGTGCTGCCTGAAGGGGGCGTCTCCTCACTTGCATGGTGGTGTGCCCCATGGAAATGAGGAAATACTCCTGGCTCTACCCCTGCACTGTATCACAGGTTCAGGCGCAGAGGCCACGAAAGCTCTCATTATGCACACTAACAGTGCAGCCCTCAAGAGGGGTGAAAGGGTGTCCCATGGCTCCCAAAGACATCACATTGCATGTGGGTGCAGCCAATGATTGATCCCACCTGCAAGGGAATATGAAATCCCTTCTTATATTGCATGTGACTTTCCATATGTACAGTGAAACATGGAGCAGCTGTTAAAAAGCTGCTATGCATTTCACTTGAAGGTGCTGCCCTCAGGGCAGAATGAATAAGTGGCAGCCATGGATTCAGCACAATCTATGTCACTGGTCCCACTTTCCATGTTTGCGTCCAGTGTACCGACTCCAAGGTGTGCCATGCACAAACAGTGAAAGTGTGCATCATATATAATAGGGATCAAGGTATTCATTACATAATCTAGCGATTACACATTGCTCAATGCCAGCAATGTATCATCCACTGTCACGCATTTGGCATGACACACAGCAAGTTAAGAAACATGTGTCAAATCAAATCAAACAAAGCTTTATTTGATTTCTGCTTAGAAAATCATAAAAGCACATACAATCACATATGTTTTGGACACAGTAAAACCATGAATTAAATAGACATGATTACGTTATAAATCACACACAGTATTCTGACATCTGAAGTCAATTAACACCTTAGCTGCTTTGGAACGTCCAGCTCCAGTGCTGAACGTTCCATTGCGCAGGTGCAGCTGGAACGTCCAACGGCCGACGGCAGCACTCCCGAGGTAGTGTTGCCGTCGGTCGTTGGTATAGGCGCAGCACTTAAGAGGCTAATTGCACCCCCTTTACATGATTAATTTGCTGGACAGTTAAACTGTCACATTAAAATTGATTTCCTACATTTTACTGCACTTTTTAATAACAATAATAGAATCTAGGTTATATATTCATTTTCTAATAATTGTAATGCTAGAAAGACAGGACGAAATTTCTAAAAGCAAACTTTTTTAAAAGAGGTTAAATCTATTTTGTCCTTCGGACATGATAACATTTACAAAATAAGACCTCTTGGAGTGTTTGTTTGCACCGAACAATCATCACAGGGGCACAGTTGCATATCTCTTGGCCATTCATTTATGTTTAGGAAATTAGTTATTCTGTGTAGTATCCCAAGTCTAAATCTTTTCAGTAGTAGTCTATCTTAAGTACCATAGACAAGTGTAAGATAAGGTTGAATGCTGTAAGTGCTTAAGATCGTTTGATTATACAATACTGTGGGCTTCATTATTTCTTCTGTTAATCTAAGTGATTCAAGTAGGGTCAAGCCTTTTGCATTTAACACTGTTCTTATCCAACTACTCATTGTGGTCTGCTTGGTATAGAACTCTGGATGGCCTAAATCATGCATAAAGTCCTGCACATACTTTAACCATGCAATTCTATTTGGGGGAGTTCTTGGCATGTGTCTGTCAGTGCTTGGCCTGAGCTGTTTACATAAAGATTAAAAAGAAAGGGAGCCAGCACACAGCCTTGCCTTACCCCCTTGTTGATTCAAAACAGGGCTGTACATTCACTGTTGACACCGTATCGTACCCTAGCCTGAGCATTCCTATAAAGGTGTCTTGAAAAGAGAATGACAGTGGACTCAACTCCTAATTCCTGAAGACTCCTCCATAGCTTTTTGTGCCTCACGCAGTCAAAGGTGGCAGTGAGATCAACAAAGGCTAGGAACAACTTGCCCTTCTTTGCATGGGTATACTTCCCTATGATAATATTCAAGTTTAAACTTTGTTCAACATTTCCTAGCCCTTTGCGAAAGCCAAACTGTAATTCAGAAATAATCTTATTTTCCTCAGCCCAATCCTGTAGTCTTTCAAGCACAATAATCCCGACTACTTTTGCCAAGGAACCTAGCACTGATATCGGCTGACAACAACCAGGGTCTTGACAATTTCCCTTTTTAAATATTGGTACTAGAATTGATTCAGACCACGTCTCTATAAGATGGGATGAACAACTAGCTGTAATTTCCTGGGTTAGCAGCGGGCCCCATAGCGCAGTTTTGTTTTTGAATAGGCCTACAGGGATCCCATCAGGCCCAGGAGCCTTCCCACCCATGCTTGCCATGATTGCAGGATTAACTTCATCCAGGGTTACCTGGAGCTCAATCGGGATTGTTAGTGGTCCCGTATCATCATCACCTACTGGTTGAGTTCCTAAAATATTGGCGCACATAGTACTGCTAAATGTGTTTGAGAAGTGCTCTACCCATTACTCCTCTGTTATTGTGATTTCAATGGATGGAACATCCCCAGAATCCAGAAAAGGGGTCTTAACAGCCCTCCAAAAGGCTGCACCATCTTTAAACACTGAGGCCTTGTGCAGGGCCGTCCAAACCTCATCTCTCAGCATCGCCTTACGTAGCTTAAGTGCATTTTATAGGCCCTCCTTGCCTGTTTTATATCCATCAGGTTTCTCTGGGTTTTATGTATCTCGTTTTTTAGTTTGGCAAAGGTCCGCGTACACTTTGAATCAGACCACACTTTTGTGTTCCTAGTTTGGTTTCTTTTTTGTCTGAATAGGGTCTCTTTTATAGCTCCTGTAATGTGCTGGAAGGAGCTCAAAACTACTACATGTGTAGCATTTTCTGCCAGACAGGCATCAAAAGATGATTTACTCTTAGTTATAACATTCCTTGTGATTTCTAAGGGATCCATTATCAACTAACACTGGGAGTAACCGTTCACTCTGTTATTGATAAATTTTGAGGTACGTGCATATGTTTAATCCCAAAATATGTCTGTCGTTTTAGGTGTGAAAGAGAAACATTCAGTGGGAAGTGATCGCTCAGAGTGATGATATGAGTATTGCATGACTTAACTCTATTTGAGTATCTGTTTGATACCAAAATGTATTCTATTATTGTAGAATATCCTCTGCCATTAAAGGTGCTTTTAAAAGGAACAGGTGTAACACACATCTCATTCGCAAATCCAAGGTTGTGGCCAGACATTACTTCATTAAGAGATTCTCCGTATTGTGAATGCGAGAAGGGCGTATCACTATTCCCCTCATCTGTCGTGAGATGCATACTTCCCTCCTGTTATGTAGACACAGTGCAGTGTTAAAATCCCCCCTAAAAATAGGCTTGTCCTTCCTTATCTAGTTTTTTTGATCAGGCGGGGCATTATAATAAAAGAAAAATCAATCCAACACAATGCTTATTATCAATGTACAATATCATCACTTGATAATATATTTCAATACATTTCAATTCAATTTTTCTTACATTTACCATGTTAGATATATAAATAGACAAACCGCCATTTGCCCTCCCATGACTCCCTGCCACAGCCGCAGTATGAAAAGTTCGGTAACCCTTCATATGACCAGCATCAATTACCCAGGTTTCTTGGTAGCACATAATTGAAAACTTTGATATAAATTCACACCACAACAGGTTTGCCATCTTTGATCGAATTCCTGAAACATTCCAATAAACCAAGTTGGTTAACTCAATGTAGTTTCTACCTGTACAGTTCTTTGGGATCACATCTGCAGTAGTTACAATAGGAACATTAGGTAGTGTCTGAATCTGACTTATACCTGCGAAAAGGGTAGTATCTTCTGCTAATTGACTGAAAGTTGGCACTTTGTCGACCAAATGTGGCTGTATCAATATCTGGGTTACTATCAGTGGTATCTGCTGTGTGTTTTTAGGGTCAGTATAGTTTGTAGGATGCCTGTGGCTGCTTGTTTTAATTGGCATAATTCTGTCTAAAACCTTCTTGTTTTCAAGATGTTGCTCTACCCCTTTTTTAGTCAGTCAATTAAGTCGTTTAGACTATTGAATTAGTTACTGGGACACTATACCTAGAATTGGTTTCAACTGGGTAGTTCCTAATCATTTTTCCACTTCTCTGTATCTTTGGTGGTTGATACAAGTAGCCTAGTGGGATGATGTTTACTTCCTGGGGTCTGATCAAATGGCTCCCTGCTCTCTCAAAAATCATTCGGACCAGATTGGGAGATCTAAATGTTAAAACCACGCAGTCCCCCACCAGGGCTTTACTGGTTTTGCCTATCCAATCTATTCTTCTGACCATTTTGAATTTAGAAAAAAGAACCTCTGTTAATTCTGTACTGGTACTCAGCCAATGTAAAGATTGATTTCTCAGGGCAATCCAGGATTCACCTTTATGGTCAGGAAGATGAGGGACATTTGCCAGAACTATCGCATAGGGTGTAGCTTCCGGTGGGAGTTCTAGAGATTGTGGGATAGTTTCAAGGGAGACCCTTGGAGTGTTTGTGGGATCGAGGTTAGGTTGATCTTTTAGGGGTGGTGTGTCAAATAAGTCCCTTCCCTGGAAGGTTCTGTATGTATCTCCCCTACCATTATTATTATGGTGGTATCTTTCTAAACCAGGGAGGGATGTCAGCCCTGCATTCCTTTCTGGTTCCCGTGGTTTGCCAAATTTGACTCTCCTTGTTTCCCTTCATGTGTGGTGTGACTGATTAACGGTTCTAATGCAATTGCATGTGATACTCTATTAGTCCTAGTTATCGTGGAATCCTCACGTTTACTTAGGTCATTATCACTACTAAAGGTAGCTTTTCCTAAATATTTTTCTATTGATGAGTCTATAGATTTTAACCTCTCCGCCATCTTATTTAGGGCTTCTTTAAGGATACTCTGTAACCCTTCTATCTGCCCAGATAACTTGCTTAAGTCATCTTTTGAGCAGTAAGACTCTGTGGGAGCAGGTAATCTCACGTTATGACCTACTTGTGGTGATATTGAGGCTTTTTTCTGCTTTGTTACCCTTTTTTGCTGCTTTTTACTCACAATGTATGGGCCAACTTGACCATCTTGTACTGCCCTGTTATCCTCCCACGGGTTTCTAGGGCACTTCAATGGGGGATGGGTATCCCTTTCCTCATCGCTAACCCACACACAGTCCAATACATTTTACACACAGCCATTTTTAGGCAATCAGCGTTCAGTTCCTACGGGTGTTGGGGGTCCTTCTCTTAAAATTGTCTCCACTCTCTGGCTTTCTCCCCTAGTTTCCGCATTTAAAGTCTCCTCAACATTGGATATCTGCTTTTCAATTACACCCATCTCCCCGTAGTTCACTAAAGATGAACATGGGCCCATAGCCATCTTAAGTGCGATTTTGAAATAGGAAAAGAAGACGGTCAACAAAGATATTTAGTATTCTTTTTGTTGTTTAGTGGCCAAAGGATGATCTAGGAACTTCTGTTCAAAACAGCAGGCCTCGCAATCACAGTTAGTATAGTCATGAGATTATCTTGGGATGCCCAGGTGGATACAAGAAATACTGGAGGCCTCCCCTTTTGGGTACTCACCAGCAGTCAAACAATAAATGAGCTCTTTTCAGCCATTAAGACCAAGGCAGGTGGCCCAGCCCGGCCTCTTTCAATCTATGAGGGGCTAAGATGTGCGCGTCTTGGCCCGGTCTTCGCCCGGGCAGTGCCTGGGCACGACCCACGTGCATCATGCCCTGCGGGTCGCCTCTGTTGATAGAGCTCTCCTGTGCTGAGTTCCAGCCTCCCAGCAGGGACCAGGGATCATGGACAAACTGACAAAATTCTCCTTCAAGGATCCCACACTGCGGGACGCCTCTGCTGCTGATATAGCTCTCCTGTGCTGGGTTTCTGCCTCTTAGCAGGGTCAGGGATCGTGGACAAAGTGCAAAGTGCCGAAATTCTCCTTTGAGGGTCACAAACAAGTGTCACAAACTGTATGTGAAACACTCCATCTAATCATAACGTCAAGAATGTTGAAGAAAATAGCAGCGTACACAGCATGCACTACATGTCATGTATTGTCAAGCATGAACAGTAAAGACAGTTCTCTTACTTTTCACTTACAGCTGATCAAGGATATGGCCTACAGACATGGTTGATGACCCCATTGGGACACCCCCAGACAGACTCTCGAAAGGCCTACAACCATGCACATTTGATTTGATTATGGATTTGTAAAGCGCAGCGAATGCCCATGGGCGTCTTGGCGCTAAAAAAGAGTACTTGACCAAACTGCCCAGGCCAGAGCACGACTATCCCAAACTGAATAGCCAAGTTTTTATCTCTTTCCAAAAAGAAAGTATCGAGGGGCAGTTCTTGATTGAAATTGGGAGCTGGTTCCATGCCTTTGCTGCACAAAGCAGGAAGCTTCTCCCTCCCCATCTGAGTTGTTTAAATCTAGGGACCTGGATCAGATTGAGGTTGCTGGATCTCAAGGATCTGTTCGGCTGGTACCTTACCAGGTGGGTTTTTAGAGACTGCGAGCCTGCATCGTGCAGGGCCTTTTATGCTAGACAAAAGGATTCAAATTGTATTCTATTTTTCATAGGTAACCAGTGCAGAGCTTTCAATCCATGGCCTATGGACTCGTGTTTGGGTATGTTCAACACTAGTCGCGCTGCTGCATTCTGTAATTGTTGAAGTTTCATGAGGTGTTGAGACTGCATCCCCGCATACAGCGCATTGCAGTAGTCTAATCTTGATAACGCTAGCATAGTTACTACTGTTTTGCATGATGTCAGTGGGATGAAAGGTAGCAGTATCCTGATCATCTTCAGGATGAACCATATCGATGATGATAGTTTGTTGGTTTGTGCTTCATAGGACAGTTTGTTGTCTAGGAGTATGCCTAGATTCTTTACCTTGTGTACTGGCACAGGGAGTTGCCCTAGATTGTCTGGCCAACAGTCCTGGGACCAGGAAAGCCTGTCTGAGCCTAGCAGCCTCACTTTGCTTTTGTCACTATTTAGCTTGAGGCAGTTAGTCTGCATCCATCAGGTGATCTGTTCCATACAGTGTTTAAATCTAGTCGCTGTCTCTTGTGTATTGTCAGAGATGGAGACCACTATTTGTGTGTCGTCTGAGTATTAAACTGGAAGTAAGCCACAATTTCTAATAATAGCCGCCAGGGGCGCCACATAAAGATTGAAAAGGGTGGGGCTTAGTGACGACCCCTGGGGTACCCCACAAGGGGATCTAAAGGCTTTAGATTTGGCTTCTCCCAGTTCCACCGTAAAAGACCTGATGGATAAGAAGGATACTAACAAGTCCTGAGCTGTCCTATGTAGTCCAGCCTCATCGAGCCGGTTAAGTAGAGTGTTGTGGTGTACCGTGTCAAAGGCCGCCGAGAGATCTAACAAAATCAGGGCGGCCTTCCCCCAAGCATCCAGAACACTCCTGAGCTCCTCGGTGGACATTAGCAATGCGGTCTCTGTTTTGTGGCCTTCACGGAAACCGAATTGCGAGTAATCCAATACATTTGCTTCTGCTTCTGCCAGGAAACGCGACAGCTGTCTGTTTAGAAGGTTCTCTACTACTTTCGAGGCAAATGGTATCCTCGCAATTGGCCTGTAATTTCTTGGTTCTTGGGGATCTAAATTGGATTTTTCGAGGAGGGGTAATACCGAAGCTGTTTTCCAAGGTGCGGGGAACTGGCTGGTTTAAATTATATTGGTGAAAAGCAGGTATAATTGATCGCTCAAAAGGTCGTCAAATAGGTGCATCACCTTCGGTGGACAGGGATCAGATGTGCCACCCGATTTTGTTGACCTGACCACCTGAAGTATCTCTTCGTACGAGGTGGGCTGAAAAAGAAAGCTGTGACCATTTAGATGGAGTGAACTCTCTTCTTGTGTAGGTATTTTAGTCTGCTTATGCCTGTCCGCCTCCGATCCTCTAAAGGATTCGTAGGCAGCAGATACTTTTTCGACAAAGAAATGGCCCAGTATATTACAAAAGTCTGAGCTCATTTCAGTGGGCATATTGGTGTTTGTGTTAGTAAGTTTTCTGACTGTCGAGAAGAGTTCTTTATTTGAGTTTTTTGCCTCTTCAATTTTTTGTGTAAAATATTTACTTTTCTCAGCCAGTATTCATTTTTTGTATATACCTAAAGAGGCTTTGTATTTCTCTTTTGGTCCCTGTTCGTACGTTGATCTCCATTTTTTCTTCAACTTTCTACAGTTCTGTTTTTGTTCTTCTAGAGCCTGCGAAATCCAAGGTTGGGGTCTGTTATGTCTGTAGCCAGATGTATCCAGTTTGACACTTGGTGGGTGGCAATGTTGCAGTCACTGTCTAGCGTTGGAGTAGATTGGTTTAGCAGATTTTTCAACTTTGCAACATCAATTTTGGACCAGTCTGGGTAAGTGAACTGTTTGTGGCGTACTGTCGGTGACTCCTCATTTTTTTCCTACCTCTAGAGTGAATATTATTGCCTTATGATCGGACCACAGGATTGGAAGCATCTCCGGCGTCCAGATGTGTTTATTTGACGTTGTTGTATGTGTGCTGCAGAATGTAGCACACATACAACAATGAAAAACCAGGTGACAGAAAGATATTTCTCCTCGTTGTGCCTCCCTTTTGCCTCCCATGGGGAGCTGTACATTTTTTGCAGTGCTTCAGATAAACGATTACACATAATCATGGGTCACTGTCAAAATGCCATGGATGTCGCTGTGAACTCAACCATCAACACCCATTGCCCATCCCTTTAACACAGAAAACTGTGCTAAAGGGATCAATATTTACGAACCAGCATTAATCCAAAAAAGAGTGGCTCAATGCTGGCTCGTAAATATGGAGCAGGCTCTTCCCCCACAGAACATCAGAACAAAATGTGGCTCTGGCAGTGCAAATGCCCTCATAAATGGACCCTTTGTCTGTTGTGAAGCATGTTGTATCAGACAACAATGAACATGTGAACTGTGTGATGTGTCTCTTACATGTGATCACATGTAAGTATGTGATTGAACATTGTTATTAAAGTATGCCACATGTGCAACCAAATCCACTCTCCACACAGCCCAGACATCTGTACAACTGTCACCCATTTTGGTAGCCATGCTACATCTTCTACCTTCATTGAATGCAGTACTTCACAGGGCTGAAATGGCCTCTATGTACTGGCATGATTACATGTTGACATACCAATTACCATAACTCTTGTATTACAACATGCCTTGGCTAACAAAAGCCATTGTATGTTAATTCCATGCTTGTGTAATAGCTATGTACTGTGCTCAATGCATCCACTGTACGAATGTCCTGAATTCACAGGTCAATTTTCCTCTGTTTATGTCTCATAGGTGGACCCCAGGCCTGCACACGAGGATTTAAGGACGAAAATGCTACCAGTAAGTATCATGTCTCAATTTGTTTGATCCAGAAGGCTACTAAAGATATTTTGAATGGACTACTAACAATCACATGTGCCATGCAGGACAGCAGTATGTGCATGTAAATAGTACTATACATGTCCCCTGACATGCTATCTTGGTATGTATCAAATCAAAGTATCCATCTGTGTAAAATTTATCTATTCACAGTGCATGCCATCAATCCACACTTATGTCCAAATTCACAATGAGTCTATACCTCCCATTACATCATTTAAGAGCGATAACGAATCAAGACAACACGTACCCAGTGGCACGTCATTTTCGTGATCACCATCAGAGCAGTAACAACAGCCTAAAGTACTACATTAACGATTCAGTTAAGGCCAGCCGACAGGGGGGCGATAGGGAGGCAAAACTGCGAAGACTTGAAACGCGATATATATTACAACTGGACACTAAGGCTCCGGGAGGCCTTAATATTACGGAGGACATGTACACATGTCTACCATAAAGATGATACTTATTACGCTCTTGATTGCCATCTGAGTCTGTGTACTCTGAATACATTTTGGCCAATACACTGGTAGTTGCCCATACATTGATCTGTGACACCACTAGGATTCACCCCTATAGTGTTTTCCCCCTACAAATCATATGACCATTTATTGACCGGTCTAAAATGGAATGTTGGCACCCCGGCTGGGGACAACAAGGTATTTGACCGGGATAGCAACTGTTAATATGTGGCTTTGCTCTGAACTTTTATACAATTTGATATATCAGTTATTTATAAACGCTCTACTGCTGCTATGATCGATTCGATCAGATATGTAAAATATAAACCAATATTTTAATATCACAATTAGTCTAGGCACTTATTTTGATTTTTCACTTTATATGAGTCATAGTAGGAACATGGACATAAGTAGTTGACACACATTAAATATACTGTATTTTTTCCAGTCAGTGGGAGGATTGGAATGGAGGGTGTTTTAGTAACACTTATACATCTACCAGCCCAATTAATACATATTTGAAATTCTCACTTTGCTCTTCTAGGTAAATACTGTCATTTACAATGAACAAACCTATGAGGACTACAATTACTGATGTATATATATGTAAATTTATTTTATCATTTGCGTATTTTGCACATCATTATGAGAGTATTAATGCAATTTTGCACTATTAGCTATATTGCACAATATGATCAATATCCATAACCCTCGATATATCAATGGGCTTATGTGATACATAATATTTACAATGCGTATTTTGCACTTACTGCGTTGATTTGCACAGATATTGTTTCAAAGCGAGAACTCAGGCCATTTTTTTGGGACAGTCTGTTAGATGTATATTCGAGTCTACCCGTTGTGATATCTTTATATGCGGTATTTTACCAGTATTTTATCACGTTAGGGGAAGCTGTAATGTATTATATCAGTATGCATTATCATCAACATAGTTTTAACTGCGTGTATTTCTTTTATGTCCATTGAACTACACATCATGTGGTGTTAATCAAATGTAATCACTGGCACTTTAAAAATGAGCAAGCATATGTGGGACGTTGTCATGTGAGCAAGGCTCCAAGGAGCCGAAACGTCATGCAGCATACTCTGCCATAAATAAAAGATATGCACCTAACTGGTCCGTGTCCTGTTGATCTTTTTGCGTCCTACCTGGCGTTGAATTGGATGTTCGGAATATATATACGTGGTGGAGAGCTAAATAAACAATCAGCACCAGTACCTGGGTTCGTCTCGTCTGTGAAACCTGCGTGACTGCTGGAGACGTTTGTATGCCGAATATATATATATATATATATATATGTATGTATGTATATATATATATGTATGTATGTATGTATATATATATATATATATATATATATATATATATATATATATATATATATATATATATATATATATATATATATATATATATATATATATATTGTATTTCAAGATGCTCTGCAGCAAAGAAGCGCTCCACAGCAGTAGGTATGCACGCATCCTTTATTTGCTTTCTGAAACGCGTCGGTGAAAGGCTGTAAATCACGGATGAAATGCTACCTTCAACAGAAAACAAATAAAGGATGCGTGCATACCTACTGCTGTGGAGTGCTTCTTTGCTGCAGAGCATCTTGAAATACAATATATATATATATATATATATATATATACATCATACTAAGAGGCAGCTATCCTGGTACATTGTATTTACTTTTGCTATACAGCAAAACAATATATATCTGTCCTTCCTGTTCCTGCTTTTGAGGCAACAGCTTAACTTACACTATGAAGTAATTAATGTCTTATTCTTTTAAAACATTTCACTTAATCCATCTATTGTTCTATGGTGTGGATCCTTAATATTTATTGCAGAATATCAGTGTCATAATATTGTGGACACCATAATATTAAAGTTTGAATATTGATGGTAAGTGTATACTGTTCTTTTTTAACAATAATATTGAAATAATAAATATCTATTACTTTAATATTGTTGATTTTATTTAATAGCAATGTTATGATTCATTTGTCAATAATGAGTCACATATTATATTACTGGATTTTTAATGAGTATATTCAACTTGTTATTATAGTTTTTAAAAATATTGTTCTAGTTTTAAACTTTTGATTTTAGTGACGTTAGCATCTGTTATGTTGAATGGGTTGTGTTATGTATAGGTTTTAAGGGGATAGTACTTCAAATAAATAGTCTCACTGTAATTCTTATTAAACGGTACTTTACATCGCAGATTTTACAACGCAAGTCATTACAACGACTTGCGTTGGAGGGCGCGGATTGAGGATTATTATAGTTTTCTATTCTAACACCAGTCCATGTAACAGTAGGGAAGGTGTTGGAATAGAAAATTACAATAACCCTTAACCAACAGCGCCATCCAGCGCAAGTCGTAGTAACGACTTGCGTTGTAATGGCAGCGTGGTAAAGGTCGTGCGGTGTAAACACCGCATTGTAAACAACGTTTCCCTTATGCTTTATCGGAATTTGGGTGATGAGTGATTTAAAATAATGTTTCAATATATTTAATAAGGTTTTAGTATATATTTTTACAATTTCGAATTTTTTTATCGGTTAAGTTCAAATTGTTTGGTCCTGTAGGGGTTTGGGTGGGAAATGGTTTAAAATGTATATATATAAACTTTGATATTATAAATAATAATTTTTTGCTTGTTATAAATTTTACATATATATATATATATATTTTTACTGAATACATTTTAAAAATAATTTCTTCGATTTACAAGTAATGTTTATGATTTTGTTTGTTATTTAAGGCAAGCATTGTTTGAATTGTTTCACACTAAGCACACTAATCATTAGGGGGCTTATTTACAAGTGCTTTGCATCACCAGGGCGTCACTTTGTGTAATGCACCGGTGATTTTTTTTATGCCATATTTACAAAGTGAAACCTCTATGGAGATGCGTCACAGAAGAGAGCCCTGCGTCGTAGTGGAACTGCGTGAGAGCCTGCTACACCACGTACATTTTAATATATGCAAGATAGGTCTTTCTATGTCAAATTTAACACAATACTGATGAAGCATATTTACAACTATTTCGCATGAAGACGCATCCCCGGGCTGTGTCACGCAGTTTGAAAAGTGCGTTAGAATACATGCGCCTCACAAATCAATGCGTAGAAAATTATGCATGTGCTAAATAAATAAAAGAGAAGCCTGGCAGAACAATCTGACACTAAATCAGACAACATGGACCTCCTAATCTTGCAGCTGGGAGTTAGAAAGAGAAGCCGACAACCACCACCAGACTAAATACCACAACGGCCCCCACCCCTGCCATCAACAAGACAGCACAGGAGAAGGGAGAGCATCTATCACCAGTGGATCACCATAATTGGAGTCAGAGACGAGGATGTCATAAGATATTATCGCCTCAGAAGGACGTCCATTGTGACTTTGCTGCATCAGATCTCACCACCACTATAGCCATCAACTGTTAGGGTCTGCAACATCCCACCATAGTCCAACTCCTGGCCTTCTTACACATGTTGGCCTCAGGATCATTTTGGACCACAGCAGCATGAATGGCATGTGTCTCCCAGGCATCGTTTTCAGCCTTTCTTCCATCTGTCCTGGATACTATAATTCAACTGACACCACAGTACCTCCAGTTCCTCAACATCAGCAGATGGAGATAAAACAAGGCTTTTATGGCATTGCAGGCTTTCCACATGTTCCTGGGGCAGTGGACTGCACACATGTACAACTGGTCCGTCCTGCAGCAATTGCCCATCTATACAGGAAGCACACTTACTCAATCAATCTCCAGGCCATTGTGGACCATTGTGGACTCTTCACGAATGTACTGGCCAAATATCCTGGTAGTGTGTATGATGCATATATTTTCCGCAACAGCATCATCAATGACCGCTTCCAAAATGGGCAGATGGCAATGGCCTACATGTAGGTAAGCAGGATTTAAATAATTCACATGCCAATACTCTAAAAAATAGCAGGTAATCTGGCACATCTCAGGACCTAATATAATAATGACCCCAAGGTAATTGTGCAACGGATCACACACATATTCCGTAAAAGCACACAACATACAGTAAAAAGGTACATACCATTGGCAGCATAATAGACAGTGCCCTGGGCTTGCCATGGGCCTATGAGCAGGGCAACCCCAGGGCACTTTGTAATTACAGAGGTGACCACAGATGCATTTACCTTACCTTGTGTAATGCTGATAGCGCTGGTGCACATAAGGCAACAGTGCTGCCTGAAGGGGGCGTCTCCTCACTTGCATGGTGGTGTGCCCCATGGAAATGAGGAAATACTCCTGGCTCTACCCCTGCACTGTATCACAGGTTCAGGCGCAGAGGCCACGAAAGCTCTCATTATGCACACTAACAGTGCAGCCCTCAAGAGGGGTGAAAGGGTGTCCCATGGCTCCCAAAGACATCACATTGCATGTGGGTGCAGCCAATGATTGATCCCACCTGCAAGGGAATATGAAATCCCTTCTTATATTGCATGTGACTTTCCATATGTACAGTGAAACATGGAGCAGCTGTTAAAAAGCTGCTATGCATTTCACTTGAAGGTGCTGCCCTCAGGGCAGAATGAATAAGTGGCAGCCATGGATTCAGCACAATCTATGTCACTGGTCCCACTTTCCATGTTTGCGTCCAGTGTACCGACTCCAAGGTGTGCCATGCACAAACAGTGAAAGTGTGCATCATATATAATAGGGATCAAGGTATTCATTACATAATCTAGCGATTACACATTGCTCAATGCCAGCAATGTATCATCCACTGTCACGCATTTGGCATGACACACAGCAAGTTAAGAAACATGTGTCAAATCAAATCAAACAAAGCTTTATTTGATTTCTGCTTAGAAAATCATAAAAGCACATACAATCACATATGTTTTGGACACAGTAAAACCATGAATTAAATAGACATGATTACGTTATAAATCACACACAGTATTCTGACATCTGAAGTCAATTAACACCTTAGCTGCTTTGGAACGTCCAGCTCCAGTGCTGAACGTTCCATTGCGCAGGTGCAGCTGGAACGTCCAACGGCCGACGGCAGCACTCCCGAGGTAGTGTTGCCGTCGGTCGTTGGTATAGGCGCAGCACTTAAGAGGCTAATTGCACCCCCTTTACATGATTAATTTGCTGGACAGTTAAACTGTCACATTAAAATTGATTTCCTACATTTTACTGCACTTTTTAATAACAATAATAGAATCTAGGTTATATATTCATTTTCTAATAATTGTAATGCTAGAAAGACAGGACGAAATTTCTAAAAGCAAACTTTTTTAAAAGAGGTTAAATCTATTTTGTCCTTCGGACATGATAAAATTTACAAAATAAGACCTCTTGGAGTGTTTGTTTGCACCGAACAATCATCACAGGGGCACAGTTGCATATCTCTTGGCCATTCATTTATGTTTAGGAAATTAGTTATTCTGTGTAGTATCCCAAGTCTAAATCTTTTCAGTAGTAGTCTATCTTAAGTACCATAGACAAGTGTAAGATAAGGTTGAATGCTGTAAGTGCTTAAGATCGTTTGATTATACAATACTGTGGGCTTCATTATTTCTTCTGTTAATCTAAGTGATTCAAGTAGGGTCAAGCCTTTTGCATTTAACACTGTTCTTATCCAACTACTCATTGTGGTCTGCTTGGTATAGAACTCTGGATGGCCTAAATCATGCATAAAGTCCTGCACATACTTTAACCATGCAATTCTATTTGGGGGAGTTCTTGGCATGTGTCTGTCAGTGCTTGGCCTGAGCTGTTTACATAAAGATTAAAAAGAAAGGGAGCCAGCACACAGCCTTGCCTTACCCCCTTGTTGATTCAAAACAGGGCTGTACATTCACTGTTGACACCGTATCGTACCCTAGCCTGAGCATTCCTATAAAGGTGTCTTGAAAAGAGAATGACAGTGGACTCAACTCCTAATTCCTGAAGACTCCTCCATAGCTTTTTGTGCCTCACGCAGTCAAAGGTGGCAGTGAGATCAACAAAGGCTAGGAACAACTTGCCCTTCTTTGCATGGGTATACTTCCCTATGATAATATTCAAGTTTAAACTTTGTTCAACATTTCCTAGCCCTTTGCGAAAGCCAAACTGTAATTCAGAAATAATCTTATTTTCCTCAGCCCAATCCTGTAGTCTTTCAAGCACAATAATCCCGACTACTTTTGCCAAGGAACCTAGCACTGATATCGGCTGACAACAACCAGGGTCTTGACAATTTCCCTTTTTAAATATTGGTACTAGAATTGATTCAGACCACGTCTCTATAAGATGGGATGAACAACTAGCTGTAATTTCCTGGGTTAGCAGCGGGCCCCATAGCGCAGTTTTGTTTTTGAATAGGCCTACAGGGATCCCATCAGGCCCAGGAGCCTTCCCACCCATGCTTGCCATGATTGCAGGATTAACTTCATCCAGGGTTACCTGGAGCTCAATCGGGATTGTTAGTGGTCCCGTATCATCATCACCTACTGGTTGAGTTCCTAAAATATTGGCGCACATAGTACTGCTAAATGTGTTTGAGAAGTGCTCTACCCATTACTCCTCTGTTATTGTGATTTCAATGGATGGAACATCCCCAGAATCCAGAAAAGGGGTCTTAACAGCCCTCCAAAAGGCTGCACCATCTTTAAACACTGAGGCCTTGTGCAGGGCCGTCCAAACCTCATCTCTCAGCATCGCCTTACGTAGCTTAAGTGCATTTTATAGGCCCTCCTTGCCTGTTTTATATCCATCAGGTTTCTCTGGGTTTTATGTATCTCGTTTTTTAGTTTGGCAAAGGTCCGCGTACACTTTGAATCAGACCACACTTTTGTGTTCCTAGTTTGGTTTCTTTTTTGTCTGAATAGGGTCTCTTTTATAGCTCCTGTAATGTGCTGGAAGGAGCTCAAAACTACTACATGTGTAGCATTTTCTGCCAGACAGGCATCAAAAGATGATTTACTCTTAGTTATAACATTCCTTGTGATTTCTAAGGGATCCATTATCAACTAACACTGGGAGTAACCGTTCACTCTGTTATTGATAAATTTTGAGGTACGTGCATATGTTTAATCCCAAAATATGTCTGTCGTTTTAGGTGTGAAAGAGAAACATTCAGTGGGAAGTGATCGCTCAGAGTGATGATATGAGTATTGCATGACTTAACTCTATTTGAGTATCTGTTTGATACCAAAATGTATTCTATTATTGTAGAATATCCTCTGCCATTAAAGGTGCTTTTAAAAGGAACAGGTGTAACACACATCTCATTCGCAAATCCAAGGTTGTGGCCAGACATTACTTCATTAAGAGATTCTCCGTATTGTGAATGCGAGAAGGGCGTATCACTATTCCCCTCATCTGTCGTGAGATGCATACTTCCCTCCTGTTATGTAGACACAGTGCAGTGTTAAAATCCCCCCTAAAAATAGGCTTGTCCTTCCTTATCTAGTTTTTTTGATCAGGCGGGGCATTATAATAAAAGAAAAATCAATCCAACACAATGCTTATTATCAATGTACAATATCATCACTTGATAATATATTTCAATACATTTCAATTCAATTTTTCTTACATTTACCATGTTAGATATATAAATAGACAAACCGCCATTTGCCCTCCCATGACTCCCTGCCACAGCCGCAGTATGAAAAGTTCGGTAACCCTTCATATGACCAGCATCAATTACCCAGGTTTCTTGGTAGCACATAATTGAAAACTTTGATATAAATTCACACCACAACAGGTTTGCCATCTTTGATCGAATTCCTGAAACATTCCAATAAACCAAGTTGGTTAACTCAATGTAGTTTCTACCTGTACAGTTCTTTGGGATCACATCTGCAGTAGTTACAATAGGAACATTAGGTAGTGTCTGAATCTGACTTATACCTGCGAAAAGGGTAGTATCTTCTGCTAATTGACTGAAAGTTGGCACTTTGTCGACCAAATGTGGCTGTATCAATATCTGGGTTACTATCAGTGGTATCTGCTGTGTGTTTTTAGGGTCAGTATAGTTTGTAGGATGCCTGTGGCTGCTTGTTTTAATTGGCATAATTCTGTCTAAAACCTTCTTGTTTTCAAGATGTTGCTCTACCCCTTTTTTAGTCAGTCAATTAAGTCGTTTAGACTATTGAATTAGTTACTGGGACACTATACCTAGAATTGGTTTCAACTGGGTAGTTCCTAATCATTTTTCCACTTCTCTGTATCTTTGGTGGTTGATACAAGTAGCCTAGTGGGATGATGTTTACTTCCTGGGGTCTGATCAAATGGCTCCCTGCTCTCTCAAAAATCATTCGGACCAGATTGGGAGATCTAAATGTTAAAACCACGCAGTCCCCCACCAGGGCTTTACTGGTTTTGCCTATCCAATCTATTCTTCTGACCATTTTGAATTTAGAAAAAAGAACCTCTGTTAATTCTGTACTGGTACTCAGCCAATGTAAAGATTGATTTCTCAGGGCAATCCAGGATTCACCTTTATGGTCAGGAAGATGAGGGACATTTGCCAGAACTATCGCATAGGGTGTAGCTTCCGGTGGGAGTTCTAGAGATTGTGGGATAGTTTCAAGGGAGACCCTTGGAGTGTTTGTGGGATCGAGGTTAGGTTGATCTTTTAGGGGTGGTGTGTCAAATAAGTCCCTTCCCTGGAAGGTTCTGTATGTATCTCCCCTACCATTATTATTATGGTGGTATCTTTCTAAACCAGGGAGGGATGTCAGCCCTGCATTCCTTTCTGGTTCCCGTGGTTTGCCAAATTTGACTCTCCTTGTTTCCCTTCATGTGTGGTGTGACTGATTAACGGTTCTAATGCAATTGCATGTGATACTCTATTAGTCCTAGTTATCGTGGAATCCTCACGTTTACTTAGGTCATTATCACTACTAAAGGTAGCTTTTCCTAAATATTTTTCTATTGATGAGTCTATAGATTTTAACCTCTCCGCCATCTTATTTAGGGCTTCTTTAAGGATACTCTGTAACCCTTCTATCTGCCCAGATAACTTGCTTAAGTCATCTTTTGAGCAGTAAGACTCTGTGGGAGCAGGTAATCTCACGTTATGACCTACTTGTGGTGATATTGAGGCTTTTTTCTGCTTTGTTACCCTTTTTTGCTGCTTTTTACTCACAATGTATGGGCCAACTTGACCATCTTGTACTGCCCTGTTATCCTCCCACGGGTTTCTAGGGCACTTCAATGGGGGATGGGTATCCCTTTCCTCATCGCTAACCCACACACAGTCCAATACATTTTACACACAGCCATTTTTAGGCAATCAGCGTTCAGTTCCTACGGGTGTTGGGGGTCCTTCTCTTAAAATTGTCTCCACTCTCTGGCTTTCTCCCCTAGTTTCCGCATTTAAAGTCTCCTCAACATTGGATATCTGCTTTTCAATTACACCCATCTCCCCGTAGTTCACTAAAGATGAACATGGGCCCATAGCCATCTTAAGTGCGATTTTGAAATAGGAAAAGAAGACGGTCAACAAAGATATTTAGTATTCTTTTTGTTGTTTAGTGGCCAAAGGATGATCTAGGAACTTCTGTTCAAAACAGCAGGCCTCGCAATCACAGTTAGTATAGTCATGAGATTATCTTGGGATGCCCAGGTGGATACAAGAAATACTGGAGGCCTCCCCTTTTGGGTACTCACCAGCAGTCAAACAATAAATGAGCTCTTTTCAGCCATTAAGACCAAGGCAGGTGGCCCAGCCCGGCCTCTTTCAATCTATGAGGGGCTAAGATGTGCGCGTCTTGGCCCGGTCTTCGCCCGGGCAGTGCCTGGGCACGACCCACGTGCATCATGCCCTGCGGGTCGCCTCTGTTGATAGAGCTCTCCTGTGCTGAGTTCCAGCCTCCCAGCAGGGACCAGGGATCATGGACAAACTGACAAAATTCTCCTTCAAGGATCCCACACTGCGGGACGCCTCTGCTGCTGATATAGCTCTCCTGTGCTGGGTTTCTGCCTCTTAGCAGGGTCAGGGATCGTGGACAAAGTGCAAAGTGCCGAAATTCTCCTTTGAGGGTCACAAACAAGTGTCACAAACTGTATGTGAAACACTCCATCTAATCATAACGTCAAGAATGTTGAAGAAAATAGCAGCGTACACAGCATGCACTACATGTCATGTATTGTCAAGCATGAACAGTAAAGACAGTTCTCTTACTTTTCACTTACAGCTGATCAAGGATATGGCCTACAGACATGGTTGATGACCCCATTGGGACACCCCCAGACAGACTCTCGAAAGGCCTACAACCATGCACATTTGATTTGATTATGGATTTGTAAAGCGCAGCGAATGCCCATGGGCGTCTTGGCGCTAAAAAAGAGTACTTGACCAAACTGCCCAGGCCAGAGCACGACTATCCCAAACTGAATAGCCAAGTTTTTATCTCTTTCCAAAAAGAAAGTATCGAGGGGCAGTTCTTGATTGAAATTGGGAGCTGGTTCCATGCCTTTGCTGCACAAAGCAGGAAGCTTCTCCCTCCCCATCTGAGTTGTTTAAATCTAGGGACCTGGATCAGATTGAGGTTGCTGGATCTCAAGGATCTGTTCGGCTGGTACCTTACCAGGTGGGTTTTTAGAGACTGCGAGCCTGCATCGTGCAGGGCCTTTTATGCTAGACAAAAGGATTCAAATTGTATTCTATTTTTCATAGGTAACCAGTGCAGAGCTTTCAATCCATGGCCTATGGACTCGTGTTTGGGTATGTTCAACACTAGTCGCGCTGCTGCATTCTGTAATTGTTGAAGTTTCATGAGGTGTTGAGACTGCATCCCCGCATACAGCGCATTGCAGTAGTCTAATCTTGATAACGCTAGCATAGTTACTACTGTTTTGCATGATGTCAGTGGGATGAAAGGTAGCAGTATCCTGATCATCTTCAGGATGAACCATATCGATGATGATAGTTTGTTGGTTTGTGCTTCATAGGACAGTTTGTTGTCTAGGAGTATGCCTAGATTCTTTACCTTGTGTACTGGCACAGGGAGTTGCCCTAGATTGTCTGGCCAACAGTCCTGGGACCAGGAAAGCCTGTCTGAGCCTAGCAGCCTCACTTTGCTTTTGTCACTATTTAGCTTGAGGCAGTTAGTCTGCATCCATCAGGTGATCTGTTCCATACAGTGTTTAAATCTAGTCGCTGTCTCTTGTGTATTGTCAGAGATGGAGACCACTATTTGTGTGTCGTCTGAGTATTAAACTGGAAGTAAGCCACAATTTCTAATAATAGCCGCCAGGGGCGCCACATAAAGATTGAAAAGGGTGGGGCTTAGTGACGACCCCTGGGGTACCCCACAAGGGGATCTAAAGGCTTTAGATTTGGCTTCTCCCAGTTCCACCGTAAAAGACCTGATGGATAAGAAGGATACTAACAAGTCCTGAGCTGTCCTATGTAGTCCAGCCTCATCGAGCCGGTTAAGTAGAGTGTTGTGGTGTACCGTGTCAAAGGCCGCCGAGAGATCTAACAAAATCAGGGCGGCCTTCCCCCAAGCATCCAGAACACTCCTGAGCTCCTCGGTGGACATTAGCAATGCGGTCTCTGTTTTGTGGCCTTCACGGAAACCGAATTGCGAGTAATCCAATACATTTGCTTCTGCTTCTGCCAGGAAACGCGACAGCTGTCTGTTTAGAAGGTTCTCTACTACTTTCGAGGCAAATGGTATCCTCGCAATTGGCCTGTAATTTCTTGGTTCTTGGGGATCTAAATTGGATTTTTCGAGGAGGGGTAATACCGAAGCTGTTTTCCAAGGTGCGGGGAACTGGCTGGTTTAAATTATATTGGTGAAAAGCAGGTATAATTGATCGCTCAAAAGGTCGTCAAATAGGTGCATCACCTTCGGTGGACAGGGATCAGATGTGCCACCCGATTTTGTTGACCTGACCACCTGAAGTATCTCTTCGTACGAGGTGGGCTGAAAAAGAAAGCTGTGACCATTTAGATGGAGTGAACTCTCTTCTTGTGTAGGTATTTTAGTCTGCTTATGCCTGTCCGCCTCCGATCCTCTAAAGGATTCGTAGGCAGCAGATACTTTTTCGACAAAGAAATGGCCCAGTATATTACAAAAGTCTGAGCTCATTTCAGTGGGCATATTGGTGTTTGTGTTAGTAAGTTTTCTGACTGTCGAGAAGAGTTCTTTATTTGAGTTTTTTGCCTCTTCAATTTTTTGTGTAAAATATTTACTTTTCTCAGCCAGTATTCATTTTTTGTATATACCTAAAGAGGCTTTGTATTTCTCTTTTGGTCCCTGTTCGTACGTTGATCTCCATTTTTTCTTCAACTTTCTACAGTTCTGTTTTTGTTCTTCTAGAGCCTGCGAAATCCAAGGTTGGGGTCTGTTATGTCTGTAGCCAGATGTATCCAGTTTGACACTTGGTGGGTGGCAATGTTGCAGTCACTGTCTAGCGTTGGAGTAGATTGGTTTAGCAGATTTTTCAACTTTGCAACATCAATTTTGGACCAGTCTGGGTAAGTGAACTGTTTGTGGCGTACTGTCGGTGACTCCTCATTTTTTTCCTACCTCTAGAGTGAATATTATTGCCTTATGATCGGACCACAGGATTGGAAGCATCTCCGGCGTCCAGATGTGTTTATTTGACGTTGTTGTATGTGTGCTGCAGAATGTAGCACACATACAACAATGAAAAACCAGGTGACAGAAAGATATTTCTCCTCGTTGTGCCTCCCTTTTGCCTCCCATGGGGAGCTGTACATTTTTTGCAGTGCTTCAGATAAACGATTACACATAATCATGGGTCACTGTCAAAATGCCATGGATGTCGCTGTGAACTCAACCATCAACACCCATTGCCCATCCCTTTAACACAGAAAACTGTGCTAAAGGGATCAATATTTACGAACCAGCATTAATCCAAAAAAGAGTGGCTCAATGCTGGCTCGTAAATATGGAGCAGGCTCTTCCCCCACAGAACATCAGAACAAAATGTGGCTCTGGCAGTGCAAATGCCCTCATAAATGGACCCTTTGTCTGTTGTGAAGCATGTTGTATCAGACAACAATGAACATGTGAACTGTGTGATGTGTCTCTTACATGTGATCACATGTAAGTATGTGATTGAACATTGTTATTAAAGTATGCCACATGTGCAACCAAATCCACTCTCCACACAGCCCAGACATCTGTACAACTGTCACCCATTTTGGTAGCCATGCTACATCTTCTACCTTCATTGAATGCAGTACTTCACAGGGCTGAAATGGCCTCTATGTACTGGCATGATTACATGTTGACATACCAATTACCATAACTCTTGTATTACAACATGCCTTGGCTAACAAAAGCCATTGTATGTTAATTCCATGCTTGTGTAATAGCTATGTACTGTGCTCAATGCATCCACTGTACGAATGTCCTGAATTCACAGGTCAATTTTCCTCTGTTTATGTCTCATAGGTGGACCCCAGGCCTGCACACGAGGATTTAAGGACGAAAATGCTACCAGTAAGTATCATGTCTCAATTTGTTTGATCCAGAAGGCTACTAAAGATATTTTGAATGGACTACTAACAATCACATGTGCCATGCAGGACAGCAGTATGTGCATGTAAATAGTACTATACATGTCCCCTGACATGCTATCTTGGTATGTATCAAATCAAAGTATCCATCTGTGTAAAATGTATCTATTCACAGTGCATGCCATCAATCCACACTTATGTCCAAATTCACAATGAGTCTATACCTCCCATTACATCACTGTGTCAAACGTTCTGGTGGCATTGACTCCTTTACATTATTCAAAAGTTCATGGAAAAGTCGGCTAACATGGCAACATGCCACCTTGTAGGTTATGCCACTATTCCTGCACCATTTAGGGTGGTTGGTCTGTGCAATAATTGTTGGCATCGAAATTCTACTTCAACACCGATTGCTGGATTTACGCAGCCCCATATTTTTAAGGTGTGGCTCATGGCCCAAAATGTACCCTGAGTAATCAACCTTACTTGAAGCTAGGCTTATTTGACCTTGGATATTGCTCTTACCACATGTTAGGCCTGGGCGTAGTTCACAGAGTTTTGCTACGCGGAACTCAGAAAAGTTAAAAAAAATCTCAGCGAAGTTCCGTGAGTGGCGGAGTGCAGTGCGAACTATAGTTTGTGCTGGTATTTCTGCCACTCTGGTAGAAATTCTACCCGAGCGGCAGCTCATGCACGCAAACTTACCATTCACGATCGTGAAGGGGAAAATACTCTGCTGCACATCGCGAATCGAAGTTTTCTGCGCTCCGCAAAGTCAGAAAACTCTGCAAACTCCACAAACTGAGCTACGTTCACCACCCAGGCCTACCACATGTGCTGCATTGTTCACACATAGCACAATGAAAATCCCATCACACTATGAAAATCCCATCACACAATTTATCTGAGCTGGAGGGTATACCTACCCACACTAACACAAAGCTGCCTACAATGCAGACACCCTTACAACATCATGCACGCTTAAAGACAGCAACCCTAATGTTTAGAATTTGTCTATTAATGTAGCCATCTCTCCACTCATTGCAACACAACACCAAGGATACTAGGGCAGCTGTGCATCTTTGATGATGTACTGTAACACAACCAATTGTTCCAGAAAACATGGGTCTGAATTCTGAGGTTTTGGCGTAGGTCAACGACGCAAGGAATCTTACAGCACTGTCCTCAATCCAGAACAAAGGGCTATGAGATACTGTGTTATCCTCTCCTTTCACCCTGCACAGGCGCACAATGCGCTGCCATGCACCAACGCTGACACCCTTTTACCATGGTGCTAGGGTGCCTGTGTTACAGTGCTGATTGATGTTATGCAGTAAGGGACACCTTCCTGCACAAATTTAGATTTAAAAAAATAAGTACTGCAATGTGTAGTGCAGAATGCAGCACACATACTAGAAAGTAGAAAAAGAGGAGAAATGGAAACATTTCTCCTCATTGCACCTCCCTGATGCCAGCCCTGGGGTGGGATTAGTTTCTGACACATTTCAAGATATACGATTTGTAAGTAATCTGGGAATGCATCAGATTCCATGGGCGTGGAAACACAGACATGAACAACCATGGAACGCCACTATCGTGCAAATTTCTGTGTGAAAGGTAGAACATAGCTACATGTCCAGGAAAAGCAAGTCAATTGGCTGTACGTGGCCTTGTAAACAGGCCGGGCCACATTCCACTGTAAAGTCAACATTTTTACATTTTGTAGGCTCATGTGGCCTCATGAAGGAGTCACCATATATGAGGCCTCATGTCAGAGTACTTTTGGATGGGAATGGCTGGGACTTGACATGATCTGTATGTGAGGACAATTCATATATGTAGCTTTGGCCAGGGCAGAAAGCTGTTTTAGTTCCAACCCCAAACCTACTTTGCTTCGCCCAATGAATGTACGGAGTCTCCTGTAGCAGTGTGGTGAGCTGACTTCCGTGCATCTTGCTTTCTGTGTGTGGACTGACTATCAAGACAATAGCTACTTAGTTAGTATGTCAAACCCAAACATGTATTTGCTGTTAGAAATGGGGGTCTCTAATTGGCAGAAATAGATACCTTTGTCCAAGTAGGGACCCTTCTTCCTAGTTAGGGTAAGAGAGATACACTTCTAAAATAACCCCTTCTCTCCCCCTTTGGTAGCTTGGCACGAGCAGATAGGCTTATCTCAGATACATTATTTAAAGCATTTGTAAACACATACAGCAATACGGTGAAAACACTACAAATGGACACCACACCAGTTTAGAAAAATAAGTAATCTTTTTCTAAACCAAAGAAATCCAAAACTAAAACAATCTACAATACAGTAATAAAGATAAGACTTTCAAATAGTAAAAATATTTCAGTTCAAAGAAAATTGCGGATGCGTCACTTTTCAGACAAATTACCTTAAATGCATTTCGCACACAAACAAAAATGATCGCAGGGAAGGTGATGCATCGGTTTCTTACACTAAGGGAAGATGATTCTTCGGTTCCCTGCTCCGGGGAGATGATACGTTGGTTTCTTACTGCTGCGCAGGGGAGGTGATGCATTGGTTCCTTACCGGAGAGGAGGTGATGTGTTGGTTTCTTACTGCATTGGGAGGGGATGCATCGGTTTCTTACTACGTCTCCCAACAATGCGACAGACTTGGCGCCGCAATGCGATGATCCGGGACAATGTGTGGATTCTTGCAGCTGCACAGCAGGGCCTGTGTTGGAATCAGTAAGGTGATCTCGGACTTCGGAAACCGGTGCACTCGATGCGGCTTGTGGCGGTTTATTGAGCCATGGGCAGGTGCTGCGTTGGTTTCTTCGGCGATACATCGGAAACAAGTACAGATGTGTTGCACTTCTTGCTGTTGCATTACTTTTCCAGCTCCCAACAGCCAGAACAACCTCTGTAGGCCCAGAACAGCTACATGCACCTCTTGGCAGGTCACAACTCCCAGCAAGGAAGTTCAGGGGAGCTTGAGGTGAAGTATTTGTGTCCCTGATATTTCAGAACAGGAGGCAAGCTCTTCTTCAAGCTCTTCGTGATCTTCCTCAAGCAGGGGACACAGCAAACAGCACAGTAATTTCCCTTTCCTTTGGCAGAAAGTAACCACTGCAGACCAACCCCAGACAGCAAACAGCACATGGGCAGTATTTTTCCTCAGTTTCTCCAGCTCTTCTCCTTGGCAAAGGTTCCTCTTGATTCACAGTGATCTAAAAGTCTGGGGTCTTGGCCCCTCTTTTTATACTACAAAATCCTTTTTTCTTTGTGGCAGGGGAGCTCTTTGCCCAGCCAAAACCAGTTCTGTCCTCTCTGGTGCAGCTTCATGGCAGAAAGTGGAGACAGCATTGTCCTTGGCAGACCAGGCCAATTCAGGTGTGAAAGAAATCTCCTCCCCCTACTCTGAGTGCAGCCCAGGTATATTTAGCCTAGCCCTGACTCAACCTGGAAAGGCAGGACACACCTCGACCCCCCAAGTGGCTGTCTGAACAGAATGCACAACCCCAGCCCCTACCAATCCAAAGACAGACAGTCAATACACAACCTTAGGAGAGGCACAGTGGATGCTTAGGCAAGAAAACACCTACTTTAGAAATGTGGCTTTATGAATCCCAGATTGTAAAATTCACCCCCACTAAACAATGTATCTTATGATTCTGAGTTCAGACGTATCAAAACGTTATTTTCCAATCTTCTCCCCATTGGCAGTAATGCTCATAAGATATTATGGGGAACTCCCCATTCGATTCTATGGGAAAGATAGCTTTTCAATAGTGAAAAACGAAATTGACAGTATTTCACTATCAGGACATGCCTCACACATCTGGGCATGTCCTACCTTTCACATACACTGTACCCTGCCCACAGGGGTACCTTGGGCCTACTTTTCTGGTGACTAACATGTAAAAAAAAGGGAAGGTTAGAGCCTGGCAAATGGGTGAACTGGCCAGGTCAACATGCCAGTACTAGACTGCACATAGGCACTGCAATGGCAGGCCTGAATCACAATTACAGGCTGCTAATGTGGGTGGCACAATCAGTGCTGCAGGCTCACTAGCATCATTTGATTTACAGACCCTGGGCACACACAGTGCACTGTACTGGGGACTGACTAGTAAATCAAAAGTCCCAATCATGGAATCACCAATCCACAACAAGAATTGACAAAAGGAGCACTTGCACTTTGGCACGGAACAGCAGTGGTAAAGTCCCCTCAGCATCTAGGCCGGCAAACCAAAGTTCAACACACTGCAATAAACACAGGAGGCAAATGCAAAAATACAGCGGAAACCCACGCCAATGATGCTATGTCTAGCAGTTACATTGGGGGCATTTGCTGCCACAGTATAATTTTCTTTCATCTGTGTACTCATGACTTACCATGAGCTGCCATTGTACTGTATTTGAGCATCCAGGACACCTTCTCAAAAAACTGTCATCATCACATATGAGCAAGCTCACATAGTAAAAAAAGATGTTCAGGTACATCATTGAAGTCTCATATGTTAGGGTGATGTGCCATTGTACCAATCATTCAGTCATGATAGCAACAAAGAAGCCTAGTGGGATTAGTACACCACAGATATCTATAAATTCCTGACTTCATTGAGGTATGTAAACATATCATCGGTGTGCATTTATTGCACACTTGCAGCATGTGTATTGCTGACGTCATCCTACATCAGGATTGCCTTCACATCCTTCTTAGTCCTGCCTGTGAGTAACATGTGAATGTCTAGAGCAAGTCAGGTAATGTGGCATCAGCCTGATTCTTATTGTGCGGTCCCCAAAAATTTGGAACTGAAAATGAGAGGGTATGGATAGGATGCAATTGCCCTAACAGGTGAAAAAATCAGATTTTCTCAATGGTAAGCGATCTACACAATGCACATGGACATTGTGTCCCAACTTGGGACATGTGTGGCTACATCCTTAACACATATGTTGTTTACCCTTGCTGGTACATTCTTGCATGCTGCATGTCATTATATTCTATTCTATTCTAAGGTTTTGGTAAAGCGCAAACAGCTGCCCCAGCAAAGAGGCGTCCCGGCGCTAGGGAGAGCCACAGTCCCCAACCTGAGCTAGAAAAAGGAGAAGAAAGGAGGAGGGGAGGTTATAGACGGGGAACAGGTATGTCTTGATGGCCTTACGGAAGGTGGGGAGATTTTCTATGCAGCGAATGTTTAGAGGGAGGGCATTCCAAAGCTTAGCTCCCATGGCCTTAAAGGAGCGGCCGCCAATGCGGCAGAACTTTGAACGGGGGAGGCTCAGGAGATGCTGGCTAGAGGAACGCAGATCACGTCGGGGAACATGAGGAGTGAGGAGAGGTCATAGGAGTATTGGGCTTCCGAGTTTGAGAATTTTGAAGATCATGATAAGGGTTTTAAAATGGATCCTAGAATTGATGGGTAGCCAGTGCAATTTGCGAATGGTGGCTCTAACCGAGCATCTGCGGGGAAGGCCGACTACCGCTCGTGCGGCCGCATTTTGCACGTGCTGCAACCATGCTATTTCTCCTTTATTTGCACCAAGGAGGAGGACATTGGCGTAGTCCAATCGAGACAGAATGGTCGCTTGGATGATAAGTTGGCGAACTTTAGTGTCGAAAAAGCCTAGTATAGGGCTGAGACTCCTCAACAGACCAACACATGTGGCAGCTACTTTCTTAGTGTGTGTCTGGTAGCTGAGTGAAGCATCCATCCAGACTCCCAGATTTTTTACAAGGGACTTGGGGGGAGGAGTAGGACCCAAGGATGACGGCCACCAGTGCTCATTCCAGTGGCAGGTGTTTTTACCAAGGAGCAGCACTTCTGTTTTTCCGGCGTTCAGCTGTAGGTAGTTATCCGTCATCCATTGGGCCACTGCCGCTAGGCCATCTCTGAATCTAGAGGCCAGGATGGAAGGGCCTTTCGTGAGAGTGATGGCCAGCTGGGTGTCATCAGCATAGGACACCAGTGTCAGGCCCCACTCTTTGGCCACTGCTGCAAGTGGCTGTACGTAAAGGTTAAAAAGGGAGGGGCTCAAAGCAGAGCCCTGTGGTACTCCCTGTGCGATCGGATGGGGTTTGGATAGGAATGGGGGGGCTGACACCCGAAAGGATCTATCTTTAAAAAAGGAGCCGAATTTGGTTATGAAAAAAAAAAAGGAGCCGAACCATGCCAATGCAAGGCCAGAGACTCCGACCATCTCCAGACGACTAAGAAGGATGTCATGAGACACCGTGTCAAAGGCCGCGCTGAGATCAAGGAGAATCAGCGCAGCACTTTGACCGGAATCTAAGATTGTCCGGAGATGTTCGGAGGTAGCCAGGAGGGCAGACTCCGTGCTATGGCCTGGTCTGAATCCATTTTGAGATGGGTCCAAGATGTTATTCTGGTCCATATGTTGAGACAGGATGCCATTAACATGGGCCTCTGCAAGCTTGGACAACCAGGGTAGCAGAGATATGGGACGAAAATTTTCTGGTTTTGATGGATCCAAGGCGGGTTTTTTAATGATGGGTGAGACCCAATCTTGTTTCCAGGCTGTCGGAACACTAGCAGAGGAAAAGGAGAGATTGAGTATGGCAGCTATAGTCGGCAGAAAAAAAGTCAATGAGTCCATGAAGTGGGCAGGGCTCATAGGGTCTGCAGGGGAGCCTGACTTTACTTTCCTGCATATTTTGTTAAGGTCGTCATGAGAGATTTCTGGGATGTGAGTTAATAGGGTACATTTAGGGATGGGATTGGTAAGGTTGGTGGGATTGGGGGAGTGCTGTGGGAAGGAGCTGTAGATTTTTTGAACTTTCTCTATGAAGTATGTAGCAAGATCCTCGCAGTGTTGTGCAGACGTAATACTGGGGGATGGAGATCTGTTGCTCTGAAGTTCTTGGACCAGATTGAAGACAATTTTGGCGGGATTAGGACTCGAGTTAATTTTGTCTGCGTAGAAAGTTGCGCGTGCTGCGCGGATGGCTTTATGGTACATTTTTAGTGTCGATAGATAGTTGCTTTTATCCCCGTTATTGTACTCTTTCCTCCACGTGCTCGGCTCTTTTACATTCCTTGCGCAAGGATTTAAGGGTATCATTGTAACATGGCTTGGAGGATGAGGTGCGCCCTTTAACCCATTTAGGTGGAATTAGAGCATCTCCATGGAGTATGTCATGATTCTCCATGGTTTTAGAATGAGCACTACCCTAGTGGCAGTAAACCTTCTTCGGTTTGAGCATTAATATGAGGAATTGTATTATATGCAATGAGATGTTCATAATGGACTTATGTTTTCAATATACTTAATTACCCTGTGTGCTAATGTGTGTTATAGCATCTAAGAAGACCTCAGCAGATAGAATACCTCTGGGTCTAGTCACAATATGTTTGTTTTATTTAATATGCCTTCAGCATTCTGCTGATTTTTCTTTTCCTTTTTGGCATCTTTGTTTTTCCTTAGTTGCGGTCGTTAAGGATGACTTGAAACTTGACTCTGTGTGGCCGCCGTACACTCCCTGCAGCGTATAAAAGGCAACCACGCCCACTCACGTACCACGGATTAACTGTGGTATCGGAGAAGAACGGTTCCTGGCTTATCCTCGGCTCTAGCATTGCTTCTGACATCGCCGTAGACCTCATCTTAAGTACCGCACATCTCTCAGGTAGGACAGCCATTTAAGACCTTTGGGGGCCTCGTTTGAAGCTGCTTATTGTAAGATATTCGGTATAAACAAAGTGGAATAATATGTATGGAGAAAATATTCTTTGGGCTACAATAACTGAAATCAAAAGTCGTTGGCGGAGCCTGTTAAACTAAAGACTTTTGGTGAACAGTTGTTGTCAATTTATTTAAGATGAATTTGGATAAAGAGAAGTTAGCAAGTTTGATTTAATGAACACTATAAAAGAACAATGACTGATAAAACCTTTTTTTGCTAAACTTGTTAATGGACAGTCCTTTTAATCGGTGATACAAGCACCCAGAGCACTACAGAAGTCCTTCTTATTGATGACACAAGCATCTTAGAACCCTATAGACGTTTCTGAAGTAGAGGCATATCACAGTGGGGCATTTTGTTTTCACAGGTAGCTCTCAGTTGTTAAAAGACATATCTTTATAAATGTGTATTGTTCTTCTTCTTAAGCAAAAGTTATGACCAGGTGATTTCTCTGTTCCAGATCTCACTCCTTGCAGTACCCTCCCTAATTTCCTTCCCCTCATCTGGCCATTCTGATCCTCTGTTATATTTTATTCATGGTCAGACCTGCCCGAAGGCAGGCTTCTTGGAGGTTCTGTTCCTGAGGACTTTAAAGGAGCCTGACAGGTTAATCCCAAGAATTCAGGTCCTCCCGAGCTGTATCAACAAGATGGCAACATTAGAGAAGTTGTGTAGGATGATGGAAAAAATGCATAAATATATAATTGCTGCTAGATTAGAAATTCCCAAGTTGGCTAACAAAGTGGTACAGTTATAATCGCAACTTCCTAGCGGCCATGCTCTTTCCGCATCGGGATCTGTTACACCTAATCCTACAGTATTTCTGACTGTACCAGCTACTATACGATTGGCTCCCCCTTAACTCAAGTGGAATTACATTTCATGGTCAAAGCAGCTTGTTTTACAGATCCCCCGTCTCGGATAGCATTCCTTAATTTGTATCTTAGTGGAGATGTTGCCAACTGGCAAGAGGAAAAAAGGACAGCACTTTTTTTTTACCAAGGTCTACGAGATGAACTAAAATATTTAATAGCACCAGTAGAGCCTCTGTAGTAATAGCTTTAGCATTACATTTGGATCATCATCTTTCTGATAGAAAAGTTGACAGAAAAAAGATGGACTTTAGAACATATGTGTGACCCAAAGACGAAAACAAGGTCTCAACTCATGATTATAGTGAACACATGGAAACTGGTGGCTTGAGAAAAACACTTACTCAAGAAGAAAAAGATTTACGTCGAAAAAATGGGTTATGTCTTTAATGTGGAAAAAGAGGATATTTTGTTCAAGAATGTTCCTCCCATCCTAAAACATCAGATTCTGCATCATCCACTGATGGTTCTAAAGAACAGGGAAACAATCAACTCAGAGATCAAACAAGAGACCTCTCAGAGTGCTTGTACTGAATCGCCTGACCATTCTGTAGCCAACACTCTACAGGTCTAAGTTTCTCATTTAATACTCAGTGTCCATTTTTTCAACCAGGAAACCTGGACCATGATGTTGTAGTGATGGTAGACTCCAGCTATGGGTAATTTTATTGATTCCAGTTTTTGCGCAAAGTTAAAAATTCCCACCCGGACTAAAGACAGACCAGAAACAGTCTGAGTAGTGGATGGCACATTACTCACCTCTGGAATAATTACATATACTACCAGCGATATAGTTAAGATGTGCCAAACACAGGATCAAACTCATTCAAAACCCTTACGTTTCAATGTTATTGCTGCACCACAGTTTGGAGTCATATTGGGCATGCCCTGACTAACAGAACAAAAACCAATACCTCAAGTTTACCAAAACTATATCGGACACTAGTGTACCCTTCCTAGATCTCACAATTACACTAGCTAACAACCACCTAAGCACAACAATCTATAGGAAACCCACGGACATGAATAGTCTGCAATTATATAGCAGTCATCACCCACGGGCCCTTAAAGAGAACCTACCAGTTGGGCAATTCCTACGCATTCGGAGGAATTGTAGCAATATCAATGATTACATAAAGGAGTCAAAGATCCTCGCTAATAACCTAAGAGAAAGAGATTACCATGAACATTACATCAAGAAATCCATGAAAAGGGCTAGAAACAATCATCGCAAGGCAGTTTTGGAAACAGTCCAAAAAGAACATGAAGACACCTTGACATGTGTTACTTCTTTCACCCCAGATTCCACCCACATCAAAAAGGTCTTAAACAAACAGTGAGGAATTTTGAACACAGGCTCATTACAGTTATCTAGACCAAGGTTTGCTTACGAACACACCATGAATCTTAAAGATATTCTTATCAATACGGGACCGAAGACCCAACAATCTGTGAACCAGCGTTCCTTATGCAGTCTTCCACCTGTACAGTGTAATTTCCTTTGCAGTTTATGCTCAGTGTGTCGCCACACAACATCTACCTAGGAGATTGTGTTCTCTGACACATTTACATGGCGCTTCACAAAACATTCAAACTACAATACAACACAATGCATATACATGATCATATGCCCTTGCCAACTTAGATACATAGGCATGACTATGAGAACCGTTAAGACCAGGATCACAGAGCACAAAAGTAATATCCAGTGACAAAGGACTTCAACGAAAAGTCGCGCATATTAAAAGAATGTGACCATTCCCCAGATACGATCAGATGGGTGATACTTGAATCTCATCAACGCATCATTCAGAGGGCACTCTTTAAGATTGAACAGAGATGGAGACACTGCTTATCCACCGACAAATATGGGTTAAATTATGATATTTCTTGGGCACAATTGAGCTGAATACTTAATTCCTTTTCATCCACTTTGTTAGCGGTCTTGTAGGTTGCATTCCATATCATCTTTATAATGATCATATTGAATAGAGAATAACTTGTTTTACCACATACTACATTTCAGGATCTCTACACACAATTAGTGTTGATTACTCAATGCAGTCTTTGGATATCCGACACATCTTAGGAGAGCGAGTGCTTCTAATAACTCCGCTCTGTCTAGACATTATTTCCCGCTTTTGCTTTCCTCCAACTATACAATGCCTGCAAAAATGACATAGACTAAGATGACAGCCATGAATTCTAACAGGATCACTTCCTCTTTCCACAATAAATTGAGGTTAGCACACCATGCGTGCTACTTCCGGTTTTCTCCCCTATCCCTGCTGCCGGGCAGGAACTGATGAATATAACTCTACTCCCGTGAGAGAGAACTTCAACTTCCCGATCCGTCGGCAGGAGTAGGTGATCAGTCGCAGTGACGCTGAGCTACAGGTGAGTATGGCCGCCCGTAACCGCACTGGCTGAAACGCTGTTCCACTTCTATTTAGCGATGCTTACTGGTGAGTGTATTGGGGCCACTCTGCGACAATTGGAATGCTGACCATGCAAGCAAATCTTTATCTTTGCCTGGCAGCGGCCCTTCACATACCCAGGGACTTGGGCACAATAACCTTTGCCATTGGCCTTTCATGCACCACTAACCAGTCAGCGAGCGCATGGAGGCTCCGGCCCATGTTTTCTCCCAAGTAAACCTACATTTCATCACTGAGGTGCTGCTGGGGTTAAATGAGGTGGTGCATTAGGGCTTTCAATTGTACCAGGGCCCCTCCGGTATCCAGGTGCTATTTGATGGCTGGAATAACTTTAAAAAATCGGTTTGGTAATCTACAAAAAACCTTATCTTCCATTTAGGATAATTATCGTCAATGTGTCATAGCCCGCCGGTACTGTTGAGGCATGAACAGAGGTTCTATAGGGTAAGTTTGATACTCTGAAAGGTGAGAAATTGTTGTTCTTTAAACCACTTTACTATGAATATTGTGAGAATAGTTTTTAAGTAAATTATGTTTCACCACATGTGCTGCCTGTCACCACACCACCAACAGTGTTATTTTAAGTCACCAGTGCAAGCACATTTTGTCACTTTTTAGATTCTACATAGAGCTACAGTGTTATCAAGGAAGCACAATAAACATGTACTATTGATCATGGTGTATTTTTCGTTAGATTACCCTCAACTGTGTTCAGGTACTTTTCCTAAAAAACAAACATGGTAGGTAGATTGTGACAGTCACCACCCACAAGGTGTATATATTTAGCAAATTGGTCCCGATGAATTGCTGTCTGATCTCCTAGATGCTGTGCAGGAAACATTTTGACTGTTGTAGAATAGAGCACTATAATCTTGAACTAATAAATTTAAGATTTCGAAGTTGCCACTCTAGTTTTATTTTAATCAGGTAGGAGCCATTCTAATAAAGTATCGCTTTGGACCGGTTTTAAATCGTACCTTCACTACAATATATCTACTCTAGCCTATGCCCCTCACCTATATCTCAACAAATAGCAAGGAACAAAAGATCTCAGCCAAAGAACCCCATCATTGGGTGCCTGTCGGGTATTCCAGCGCCGTCCCGATGAAGAGCAGTCCCAATGATGAAGCATGACACCTGGCTGGCTGGGTGTGTGAGGGCACTATTTCCGAAAGGAGGAATTCCCCCTCCTCCATTTCTAATTTTTTCCCCTTAGGACACCTTGTCCTAAAGGGAATTCAACACTTCCTTCTCTCTGTACTCCTTAGGGTGACCTACCTAGGAACTGCATACCCTTCCTGTTTCTGTTACAGAACACAACCCCACAATTGAGTGGAGTAAAAGAAGTATTGCTTTTCACTCTGAATGGTATAATCAAGAATCTATATATATAAAATCGAAAGTATGTCTGTTTGTCCTTTATGCACTACCACACCATTCATCCGATCGCCATGAAACTTTGGGAAGTTGTTGAGTACACTCCGGTGAAGGTTTCTGCCCCCCCCCCAAAAAAAATTCAAATTGTTAAAAGTTGTTGAGTACACTCCTGCGAAGGTTTCTGGCAAAAAAAAGAAAAGAAAAATGTGTTAAATATCGGCCCCCCGGGCCCCCAGGGCCCTCATAATCTTTCCAATACTGAACGTTTACAGTTTCTGGTGCGATTCGCTTTTGCAATGACCATCAACAAAGCGCAAGGACAATCCCTGCAAGTGTGTGGACTAGATTTGGAGAATCCGTGCTTCTCACATGGACAACTGTATGTGGCCAGCTCACGCGTAGGAAAACCTTCTGATTTATTTGTGTACGCACCAGACAGAAAAACAAAAAATACAGTGTATCCACAAGCACTCGAATAAATAAACTGAATTAAAACAACACTTTAAAATGTTTTCCATATGAAAATGAATAAGTTTCAATAAAAATGACACAATGTAAATTGAATTTTATCATAACAAGTTTCCTTGAATTTCCTTTCTTTTGAGATCGCAGCAACGCGCGACGGGTAGGCAATTGCTTGATAAAAAAGACAGAACTATTGCACAACCTAAACAACCAACAAATATATGTAAGCTCACCTCATAGCTACTGCAGCAGAACAGAATGTAACATTACCAGCAGTCTATAATTTCTTTGAGGATGTGATCAGTGAGACTAGTGCCGAGGCTTTACCACCACATCGTCCTTAGGACTGCACCATAAATTTAATCCCAGAGGCAAAAATACGGTGTAGCAGAATTTATGCCCTCACTGAACTGGAGAATCAGCATCTACGTGAGTATGTGGATAAATATCTAAAAAATTGATGTATCTGACCATCAAAGTCCCCTGCAGCCTCTCCTCTTTTTTTTGTGCCCAAAAGCAATGGGGAGCTGCGAGCTTGCATCGATTATAGAGCAGTAAAAAACATCACTATTAAGAATAGGTATCCGTTACCTCTCATACCTGTACTACTTGATCAACTAAGACCAACCACCATTTACACAAAACTAGATTTAAGAGGGACCTATCATCAGGTATGTATCCGTTTCAGGTACAAATAGAAAACAGCATTCAGAACCAGAAATATGGCCTTTTTGTATTGTGTGATGCGATTTGGACTCTGCAATGCTCCTGCGGCCTTTTAGTTCTTTGTGAACGATGTCCTTTGTGAATACCTTGATCGGTTTGTAATAGTTTATATTGATGACATTTTGATATACTCTTCGTCAGAAATAGAGCACGAAACATATGTAAAAAACAATTTTATCCATGTTGCGCCAACATGGCTTGTATTATAAATTGTCAAAATGTGAGTTCCATGATAATTCAGTGTAATTCTTAGGATTTATTATCTCACCACAAGGTATCACTATGGCAACCCGGAAAGTACACGCCATCCAAAACTGTCCGGAACCAAAATCTGTCAAGACATTCAACGATTTTTAGGCTTTGCAAATTTCTATAGACATTTTATTCTTAACTTCCCAGCCACAGTGTCATGATTTCACCAGCAATCGGTCACTGTCAGCGTGAAGTTTGCTCTTTGCGAGCCTTGTCTTTCCCTTCATAAAAAACCGACCCCTATCCTGTGCTTGTTTTGAGAAACTATGTAATGTATTAACAACGTGTATTGTATTTTTATTTCACATAGCCTGTATTGTAATTGGTCCTGCAAAGCCTTATAACTGTAATGGAAGTGTAGTGTAGTTATGTGAGCCTGATAATATTGGGAACAATGTTTGCCATATTTGCCAAGCAAGAATGCTTAGGAGTTCCTAATGGTACTGAACAATGTTTGCCAAATGAAGCTGCTTACAAGAAGAGACAGGGGTGATTCGCGGACGTTTGTCAGGGGAACTAGACAATGACAAGACTCTCAGTATTACCGGTACTTTGACATAGACACATGTTACATCTAGCATGCCGCTGCCATCTTGGGTGTGGCAAATCTATAAATAGCCACACCCATTTTCCAGAAGGCGCTAAGCCTTTCACTGGTTGCCGAGATAACACCTGATTCCGGTTCAGAGAACTTACCAGTCGTTGGAATTCTCTTCTTCAGTGCATCTTCCTGGTGAAACTTCTGGAACACGCCTGCAAGGAAAGGAAAGAATATTTGTGGCGTCCAACGCAAGAAAGCTTCAACGTCATCTCCATTGACTTTTTTTAAGACAATTTTTGGAAGCATTTTTTATTGAAGTAAGAGAACAGTGAAGAATCATAGCGCTATTAAGGAAATTGACTTTAAACGCATGTGGCTCCATTTTGAAGGAATGTATGTATAATAGTGTGTAGTGTATTTCTTAATTTTGGTATTTAGAGCACAAGTGATGGTGGGAGTTACTGGGATTAATGCTAGTAAGTGGAAAGCACCATTGAAGAAAATAGTAGCGAAAAAACTATTGAATGTCATTTCAAAAGGTGACTTGTATATTTGTTTATCACTACAGAAAACCCTTCACACGTGGTTGCTACATCATCTCATCACATCCCTATGTAAAACAAGGCATCACATCAGTGGACTGCTTCATCTCGAACATCACTCAACAACCCAGACATGACGCAGCACACCTGTAAACTACACAATATTAAAAAAAATTGGTACAGCAGTATTTTGTAAGTGTTAGATTATCAGCACCTCATATTAATACTAATCCACTCTTGTTGCCTCTCAGGTTGACAACAAGAATACAGTAGTGTTAAGATTCCGGCCCTCCTCCCTTACTTTATTGTATAGCCTAGTGGGAATTTAGAAAACACAGGTTGTTCGGTAGGGATTTGGGAAGTCTGGCACATAGCGTCTATGGGAACTTCAAAAAGGCATCCAACAGGTAAGAGTGGTTGTTAAAAGTCTGACAAAAAACCAACTCTGTTAACTCATTTATTTAAACAAGGGGTTACCTCCCAATGGCCGACAGGGGCTAACAAGGCCTTTCAAGAACTAAAACAAGCTTTTATTACAACACCTGTATTAAAACATTCTGATGTAGATAAACCCTTCATAGTGAAGGCAGATGCCTCTGACACAGCAATCGGAGCAAGTTTGTCACAAAGAGACAAGATGACTCACCAACTGCACCGAGTGGCATACTTATCAAAAAAAGTCCTTACCAGCTGAATATTACTACCCTGCGGCAGAAAAAGAATTATTAGCCATTAGAATAGCATCTAAAGAGTGGCGGCATTACTTGCTCAGTGCCAAACATCCAATCACCATGTATATGGACATCATAATTTGCAATTTCTTCATTGTGCTAGAGCTCTAACACCAAGACAACTGCGATGGACACTTTTCTTTTCTGAATTTGATTTCACCATCACCTTCAGGGGCTACCAACAACAAAGCAGACACCTTGTCGCTATATACAGAAATAGAAGCATCCAGAGTAACTGAGTTGACAGAACCACCTCCAATATCCCAGAAAAGCACATTATTGGCGTTAAAAACAAACCATGCCCATTAGACAAATACTCCTCTGCCAATAATAAGATAAAAACTGTTCCATGATTGAAGACTTCCATTTCAAAGAAAAAGGTTTTATGTTCCTACTAAGCTTTTACTAAACCAGGTTCTACATTGGTGTCGCCCAAATCCTTTTGCTGGTCACCCAGGACGAACAAAAACACTAGAATTGGTAAGTAGCATTTTCTGGTGGCCAAGTTGGAAAAAAGATGTAATAATTATGTTAAACAGTGTGAGATTTGCACATGCTCAAAATCGGATCATTCCTGCAAACAAGGTAATTTGCTTCCATTACCAACCACAACACAGATTTGGGAAGACATTTCCATGGATTTCATTACAGACTTACCAAAAGATCAAGACAAGACTACCATTGTAGTCATGTTGGGTAGATTGTCAAAAATGGCCCACTTTGAAGCTTGTGAAGGAATGCCATCAACAACAGAATTAGTAAATGTATTGTTCCATAATGTAGATTACTTCAGATCGAGGTGCACAATTCACCTCTTGTCTATGGAAGGATTGGCGTAACGCATTGCAAATCACAAACAATTTATCAACCAGTTTAATTCCAGAATCCAATGGTCAAACTGAACGTGTTAACCAAGCATTAAAACAATATTTTCGTTGTTATTTGTCAATTACGCATGGGTCATGGGTAACTCTATTATGGGAAGCTTAATTTGCCAATCAGGGTTGCCACCCACGTTTTTGATACCGTTACATAAGCAAAGTGAAACTCAAATTCCACATCTGGCCAACAGAATACTTGAAATGGTGAACTTAATACAACAATTACGTAAGAATGTATCCAAGGCAAAAATAAGTTACAAAATATTTGCAGACAGAAAAAGAAGACCAGGACCACAGTATCAACCAGGAGATAAAGTGTGGCTGTCCACAAAAAAATTGTGGTTTAAAAGGACAGACGAGTTTTATCGATGTTTATTGGACCCTTCAAAAACCTCAAATGTATTAACCCTGTAGCACTTAAGTTGCATCTTGCAAAAACCATGAAGGTACACCCAAGGTTGACACTTCCTAGCTAAAGAAGCTAAAAATTAGACAAAGACCAGACATCCACCAGTTGTGGTAGGTGATCATATAGAATATGAAGTACAAACCATCAAGAATAGCAAAAGACAATGAGGTAAACTATGGTACATCATATCCTGGGAAGGTTATGGACCGGAAGAAGATTCCTGGGAACCCAAATAAGCTGTTCATGCTAAGGGCCTGATTCTGATGCTGTTAGGAAAGCATTCCCACCTAGGGCCTGATTCTGATGTGGTTAGGAATGCCTCCTAAAGGCATTTACTCCTTCCAAATCAGATTGGGAATGTGTCTTTCCGACAGAGGGTCCAATTGTGATGCGGTTAGGAACTTATGCTCCCATTGAAGTCAATGGGAGTCCAACCAAATCGTATTGGGAAGCAACCGGATGCATCGTACTCCGTCAGTCGGACTCTCCTAATCCAAGTGGGTCGGAAACCATTTCTACCCGCATCAGAATCAGGCCCTTAATTGCAAATTTTCAAATAACTCATCCACATGCACCCACCTAAGAGGGTGAATCCATTTTAGATGGGGAGGACTGTCATGATCCTCCATGGTTCTAGAATGAGCAATACCGTAGCGGCAGCAAAGCTCTGGGATGGGCATTAATATGTGAATTGTTGTATTAGGTGCAATGACATGTTCGTAGAAGACTTATGTTCACAATAGACTTAATTACCCTGTGTGCCATGTATGTTACAGCATCGAAGAATGACCTCAGCAGATAGAATATCTCTGTGTCTAATTACAATATGTTTGTTTTATTTAATATGCCTTCAGCATTCTGTTGATTTTTCTTTTTGTTTTGGGGATTTTTTTTTCCTTAGTTGCAGTCGTTGTGCATGACTCGCAACTTGACTCTGTACGGCCGCCGTACTCTCCCAGCCACATAAAATAGGAATGTCTGACAAAATATCAAAAGACAAAAAATGAGGTACAATAATATCGGAGCAATAATATCGATGTCAACAATATCGACATCCTATCTACAACAAGGTCAGTACAAAAATATCGGGGGGAAAATATTGATGTCAAAAATATCGTTTTAAAAAAAATATTGTTTTTAAATTAAAAAAAGATGTAAAATAAATTAAATAATACTTAAAAATATAATAAACATAGTTAAAATTCATAATATTTAAAATGAATAAGTATTGTGCATAATTTAATAAAACATTAATTAAACATGTACATATAATATACTATCAGTCAAAGGGAAATCCCTGGGTACACACTTAAGTATGGAGTTATTCTAGTACCATACCTAACTACTTAGCCATTCAACCGTCATACACAGGAAACTATATGAAAAGAATTTAAAATTTCCACACTAAAATTTCAAAGAGTGACCTTTGAAAAGGTTTTCTTAAAAAACATAAGTAATCATATCAATTTACTGCAAATCATTACATATATATTCTCAAAAACATGTCAAGTATTAAATATCGCATTCATGTGGGGTAAAAATTACTATTCCCACTACAAAGAGTGCAACAGTAGGGAAAGTGTTGGATAGAGTAAGGGTAAAAATTACTATTCCAACTCTAGAGATGGAAAGTGTTGGATAGTGTAGGGGTAAAAATTACTATTCCCACTGCAAAGAGTGCAACAGTAGGGAAAGTGTTGGATAGCATAGGGGTAAAAATGAATATTCCCACTCCAGAGAGTCAACAATAGGGAAAGTGTTGGATAGCGTAGGGGTAAAAATTAGTATTCCAACACCAAAGAGTGTAACAGTAGGGAAAGTCTTGGATAGCGTAGGGGTAAAAATTACTATTCCCACTCCAGAGAAAGCAACAGTAGGGAAAGTGTTGGATAGCATAGAAGTTAAAAATAACATACTTATAAATAAATATATATTTTTAAATATTTAGAAAGTTATTTATTAAATACATCTAAATTATTTACAAATACCAATAAATAATTATTGAGAACATAATTACTAATGAATAATTAAGTAACAATAAATGAATAAATACCAATAAATAATAATGAATAAATACTAATTTCCAATTAATGAACATTGAACAATAACATATTTTTTATAACAAAAGCATTTTAATTATTAAATATTAATTACCAATTAACTATTATTGAAAAATAAATCATGTGGTAAACCAAAAATATTAATTATCAAACATTAATTGCCAATTATTAATGACTTATTAATATATAAATTAAAAATATCAATAAATATTATTTAGTAAAATGTAATTACCAATTAATGATTAAACAACAATACATTCATTTTCATACCCCAAAAATTATACTTTTAAATATCTACCAATTAATAATTAGTATCCAATAAATTAACTACCAATACCCAACTATATATTTAATAACTGCTTAATTACATATCAATTACTTTACACACTATTCCCATATAAACGCACAACATAATTATTAATTAATCAATAATTAAAATTAATTACCAATTAATAAAAATTAATTACTAATAATAATTATTTAACAATAATATAATTAGCAAAAACAATTAATGAAAATAAAGTATTACTCAATTACATTTAAATTACTTCCACCCTATTCCCCTATAAACCCATAACCTGCAACAGAACAAAATTATCAATTAATCAATTAATTAAAATAAATTACCAATTAATAAAAATTAATTACCGATTAATTAAAACTAATTTATGATTCCTAAAAATTAATAATTAATTTAGTATTATTAAATTACTTCCCACCCTATTCCCCCATAAACACACAACCCGCTACTGTACTAAAAAACAAAATTTACTTAAATTTCATAAAGAAAAATAAACATATTAAATACATAATAATATAAATAAAAATCATATAAAATCGATATTAGTAACCTCGATATTACCAACATCGATATTAGAAACATTGTTTTTTTCTTACATCGATATTAACAAAATCGATATTACTTACCTTCGAAATTCTGTCCCTTCGATATTAAAATAATCGATATTACTTACCTTCTATATTCTGTCCCTTTGATATTAAAACATCGATATTATTGTAGGTCGATATTAAAATATCGATATTTTGTCTGCCTACCATAAAAAAGGAGACCACGCCCACTCATGTACCGTCGATTTACAGCGGTATCGGAGGAGAACAGTTCCTGGCTTTTTCTCGGCACTGGCGTTACGCCTGACATCGCGGTAGGCCTCATCTTTATTACCATGCATCTCTCAGGTAGGACAGCAGTTTAATACCTTTGGGGGCCTCGTTTGATGCTCCTTATTGTAAGATATTCAGAATAAACAAAGTGGGACATTATGTATGGAGAAAATGTTCTTTGGGCTACAACAACTGTGAAATGAACAGTCATTGGTGGAGCCTGTTAAACTAAAGACTTTTGGTGAACAGTTACAGTGAATATATTTGAGATGATTTTAGATGAACAGAATTTGGCAAGTTTAGTTTAATGAACACTATAAAAGAAGAATGTCTGGTAAAAAACTTTTCTGCTACTCTTGTTAATGGACAGTCTTTTTAATCGGTGATACAAGCATCCTAGTGCACTATAGAAGTCCTTCTTATTGATGACACAAGCATCTTAGAACCCTAGAGAAGTTTCTAAAGTAGAAGCATATCACAGTAGTGCGTTTTGTTTTCACAGGTAACTCTCATTTGTTAAAAGACATATCTTTATAATTGTCTATTGTTCTTCTTGAGCAAGAGTTGTGGCCAGGTTATTTCTCTGTTCCGAATCTCCCTCCACGCAGAACACTCCCTAATTCCCTTCTCCTCATCTGGCCATTCTGATCCTCTGTTATCTTTTTCACAGAGTCAGAACTGCCAGAAGGTAGGCTTCTTGAAGGTACTGTTCCTGAGGACCTAAAACGAGCCAGACAGAGTACCTAGATGATTCCTAGAAGGGCATTGTGTGTACATGTTTCTGCACACAATTTCAAACTATCAATTCAGGCTTTGAGATAATCAGAATGCAGTGTGACTTTTGACAGTCACTTCCATTTCATCTGACCACAAGCCCAAATCAAGGCTGTTCATGTGATGCCACCGGATGTGACAGACAAACTGGATGGGTATATTTGTAGTGTGTTTATCCCACAGAAATCAGATGTTTGGGCACTAGTTTAGCAGTCAGCATCTACAATGTTCTCATGCATTGGACAGCAGAAAGTGTCATCTATGAACACAATGTCTGAAACATGTCATTCTTCTCCAACAGACAACATGATTGCAGAACCTGATACATGCACATCTGCCACATAAGACATTTATATAGCGCACTACTTACCCGTAGGGTCTCAAGGCGCTTGGGGGGGGGGGGGAGGGGGGGATGCAGTTACTGCTCGAACAGCCAGGTCTTGGCAGCCAAAACCTGGATTTCATCTTCTCCTGCTTAGTGCCAGCAAATAAAAAGGACATCAGGGCCTCCAAGGGAATGAGACATGAAGGAGGGCAGGATGCGCAGGCAGGACCTTCATCGGCAACAACACCGGTGGCAGGACAAGCTCCACTATACAGTGCAGGATAATTGTGTGGTTAGGAAATGACTAACCAGGATGTTGATTCTTTTTAAATAAAAGGGGCCGGACTTGAGATGCAGATGGCACAATGCTCAAAAAGGTGGACATGCTGTAGCAGTCTGTGGACCGGATTCTGGAGCAGCTGTAGTTCACAGTTGTGATAACAAGTTTCCTTACATATTCTTTTAGGCTTAAAGATGCTAATAGTGTTACTGTAGTAAGGTAAGATTAAGTAGGTTTAGATAGTTGTAGTTGTAGTTTTAGCAGATATGTAGGTTATTTTATTGTTAAATATCAGTGTGATTAGATTTTGGGTGGGTGGTGGGGCGGGTGGTCTCTATTTTATTTGTTTTTTTATCCATGTATAAAAGAAAAAGACAAAATATTATTGTGTAGGCTTGAATGTTTAGTTGGTTTGTTTATAAGTTGAGTATATGTATGTCCATTGTGCATTGATGTGTTAAGAAGGAGCGTTAGAGCGGGGGTGGTTGGTTTAGTGGTCCTATGTGATACTTGTGTAGCATAGCATAAGTTAAGGTTAGTTAGGTAGTTTATTTGTCATTTAGAATAGGTTCTATTTTTCAAAGATATTTTAGGTGCATGTTTATTTCATTAGAATAAGTAAGATTTATACATTTGTTTAAAGAGTCATGTTTATACTTTTGTAGTTATTAAAAAAAAATATTTGCCATATACACTCTTGTTCATTGTTGTGCAGCATTACCAATGAGATGTATGCTTCCGAAGGACTGGGCCCATGCAATGTCGTTTGGAATGTGTGTCTGTGTGAGTGTGTATGGCACATTTTGTTCTGGACCATTGTCACTTGTCTGTCATATTACATGTGATTTCCACACTTATTATTCAACAGTTTGGTACATACACTGGTAGAAGTTGTTCAAACTGGTCATATCATTTGGCACCTTGCAGTTCTAAGGGCATGTCCATGTGGTGTAAAATGAATTTTGAGGATTAATGTTGCTGAGTATTGCATTCGTATCATTAGATGTTGGTTCATACACACTCCACATTGGCGCGTTATGTGTTGTTTACCCTTTGTTTTGGTGTATGGTCACCATAAAAGTGTACAACAAATGGTCAGTTAATGCCACACCTCATCACAATAGCTGTGAAGAAAACATTTTGCCTAGCAGGAATGGAACCTGATGTCTAACGGAACTACTTAGCATGCATCGGGGGTCCTCAAATGATTGCTTACTCTCACTGTGGCTAAGTTGCAAAATTATCATGGTAAGATCGTTTGTTCAGATAGCGGTTGTTGTGCATGGTGTAGTCAAATGCACATTGTAGTCTTTTCAATACACATGTAGAGTCATTCCACATACTGCCATAAGTGTTCCTCTTTATTACATGTCTCACAGAAACCAAAGTGTAAGTAGCAGTACTTCAAACAATCATCCATGAATCTCGGAGCAAGACTTTGGATGTGTAGTCATGTTTCCAGGGTGCAGATATGGGAAGACACATGTGGTCAAGTAGTGTTTAGTGAGGATGTGAATGACAGTACCACAATGCAATTTTCTGCAACAACAACAGGACAGCAATGGTGGAGTTGAACATGTGGACAAAGCAAGAGGAGGATAGTATCTTCTGTTTTCACACAGGCACGGTTATGAGCAATGTTGAAAGCTTTCACATCACATGTGACACAGGGAAATGTTAGTGGCAGTTTTACACTGTAATTATGTCCCAGACAAATCCTCTTCCTCAGATGTGTCTGTTGGCTGCTCTGTGGGGGCTGTAGTAGGTGACTGAGGTGGACGAGTGACATTGACAGCCGGGCCTGAAGATTTGGATGACATGGCTGTAGCAGCATTTTCCTGTGACAAACAGGTAAGACATCCGTGCATGTAGGAGGTTCTGCTGGTTTGGCAGGACAGCCACTACATCCCAGTGGTAGGTAGCCATTGTGGCTAGGTAGGTATTCTACTTCTGCTGCATTGTCATTAGGATGTGATATATTTCAACAATATGTTTCCCAAACTTGCTGGTGCTCTGTGTGCAGGGCATTTGTCCATGTCTCTGCCTCATGACACCAGTGATGGTAGCAAGGGACTGAACAAAGCCAGGGTGTGGAAGGTAGTTGCCTTGTGTATCCTCAAGGCTCTCATCATTGTTGTTAAGGCATCTATGGAAGGCCTATAGGCTGCCTACAATGGTATCCACCCCCACATGCACCTCTTGCACAAGCTCACGCTGGAGTCCAACAGCACTTGTAGAAACAAAAGTTGTGTGTCCTAAGAGTCCAGAGGGGGATGTGTGGTGCCAGATGCAGTGGGTGTACTTGGTTGTGGATCATCTTGATACCCCGCTACATTGGTGTTACTCACAGCATCCAGAGACAGTAACTGTATGGAGCCAAGAATTTGGTGAAGGGTACCCTGATCAATGGTGGACAGGCTCTCATCCATGTCAGGAAATTTCAGTGGATCATCCACCTGGACAGATGGTTTAGGTGTATCCTCTGCAAAGAGATAGAGATGTGTCACTGCTTTTTGCTGAGTAATTTAGGGTAGAGTTTGTGCTAATACTTCACTGGGGTATTTTCAAATGTGAGTGCTATTGGCTTACCCAGAGTGAATTCTTGTGGTGCAAACCTAGGGGCAAATGCTCTAGTCCCTTGCGCCAGCAGTGAATCACTTTTTGTGATGCACCAGTGGTGCAGTATGGTGCTTCATATCTTCAAGGACACATAAAGCCACCCTGCATGTAAATATGGCCACTTTGCATGCAACACTTTGCGTTAAAGGGGCATGCCATGGGTGTTTGCCGTGGGTGTTCCCATGCAACAGCTATGGCTTCTGCAGCTTTTCCAGATTTACAAGAAATCGTTAACCAGGAAAGGCACCAGTAGGATACGCAGGGATGCGCTACTAGGAGATTTGTTTTTTCCTCTTTCAATGCATGCCGCAATTCTGCAGCACACATAGGAAGAGGGAAACACCTCTTGTGGTTGTTCCTGTGCAGGAAGTTGTCCCTTCCTGAATAAAATCCGTCATCCCTGCAACACAGGCACCCTTGCCCCATGGTGCAAGGATGCCTGCACTGGTGCACAGCAGCTCATTGTGCGCTGGAACTGGGGCAACGGACAGGAATGGCCTGTATCGCATGGATACAGCACATTCCTACCCTTTTCTTTTGACGTAGGGTAGTGCAGTAGGATTACTTGTGGCACTGCCCTACATCACAAACTCATAATTGAGGCCCATGGTACCTTTTGACACAGCACTTTGCATGAAAGAAACATTTCATGGATGTTGTTTTGGGTGTTACCACGCAACACACATGGATTCTAGGCATTCAATGATTTATAAAGTTTCTTGAACATAGGAGTGCGTCTAAATCATACACCTACAATAGGGAGGTGTAAGGAGGCACAATAAGGAGTGATACTTTGATATCTCATAATTTGTATGAGCCTCATGTACGAGTTTTTGCCATGGAGCAGGGCCACACGTCTTCCTGCTGTGCTGCCCTATGGCAAGAGAAAAGGGAAGGACAGCGCGATATCTATGAAATATAGTGTGTTCTTGACCTTTACCCCTGCGCTGACGCACAGTGGGCTGCCATGCGCCAACGCAGGCACCCTTTGCACCATGGTGCAAATATGCCTGTATTAGCACATAGCATCCAATTATGCACAGATGCAGGGAAGAGGTCAGGAATACGTCAGACTGTTATGAATATGATGCATCCCTTCGCTTTTGTAGTAGTACAGCACTGCATAACTTTCTTTAAAAAGTGGTCTATGGTATTCAGATACTTGTAGATCTGGTTACCATGTTGTACATTTAATGAGAGGAGGCAGTTGGCCAAGTGGGACGTTGACAGGTGTTAAACTTTAGACATGCAGGTAGGGAGATGGTGTAGCTGATTTGGCCTGTGCAATGTGTGATTTGCCTGTGTCATTTACTTTATGTGGGGGTACATGGAACAAGAGCCTGAACCCAAAACATCAAGATACACTCAGCCCACTGGGGTGCAGTTTCATATCTAGCAGTTTTTAACCCCATGACCTATGACACACATATTTACACTTGTTGGGACTTAACCAATGACCTTTGTTGGTTCCAATGCGCTTGAGATTCCAGCCACCAACTCCTCGGGGATGACAGCTGCCACCCGCTCCTCCAGGACATCCAACACCTCCTGGTCTGCTGGATTTCCTTCTCCAGTCTGCAATGCTGCCCTGATGTTTGACACTAATTTGGGGTTTGCTCTGCGCTTATAATTGTGCCAGTGCCTTTTGTATTTAGTAACTGTCCTCTTCACTTGGCCAACAGTTTATTTTCTGCACAATAGACTGCCAAATGGCCTCTTTTTTCGAAGTTGCAACCTTGAGTTCACAAACAGCTGATGTTGATGATTGGCCACCTCAGTGACCAGTATATGGTTATCCTCATGACTGAAGTTATGCTTCCTCTTCCTCTTTCTCTGGCTGTCTGCGTGTGCATCTGGAATGGTGTTGGGGTTCGTTGGGTCTCCTGAGTACTGCAGTGTGCTCCCTGCTCCACTGCAGACTCCTCTCTGGCACCTCAAATGGTTTTTTGGGGAAATGCGTTGTTTTTTCTAATATTTTCCCACTTGACGCAGTTGAGTCTGTCTCTGGGTGTTCATACTTGCGTTACGTGACGCTTCATCAGCAGTTGCGTCAGGTTTACTTGCGGCTATTTTGCGGCACCTAAGTCATTTTGTATGACACAGGATACTGCGATGTGCCACAGTCCACAAAATTGTCAATGTGGTGCAACCATGGCTTTTTCCATTGTCGCACGGCGCCTCATAACATTTTGACGCATGGCTGTATTGCACCAGCGATCCGTCACTTCTTGTAAATAAGGCCCTTAACGTTTTTTAAATAGATTGTTGTATTATTTAAAATGTTACATCAGATATATTTATCAAATTGTTGATATCTATATTACCATTGTGGGTTTTATTTTTAAATAGTAATATTGTGTAATATTTGTATCTTTAATATGTCATATATTTATTTATTTTTTAATTGATATTTATTCATTGTTTTCCTTTTTTTGTTTAATTTGTTTATTTTAGTGTGGGCATAGTAAATATTCACCCTGCAGAGTCCAGCGTTTTCTCCAATGTTGCTTAGTTTCAAGTGAAAATAGTAAATATGACCCCTTCAGCCCCACCAGAATTCAGTGCTTTCCACAATGTTGCTTAGTTTGTAGTGGGAATAGTAAATTTAACCCCCTCCCCCGAACACACATAGTAGGAATAGTAAATCTGATCGCAATAACATCCACTATTTAACCCAATGTTGCTAGGTTTGAAAAAGTAAGAGTAAATCTTCCCCACTAGTCCCTATAGAAGACGATGTTTTCCCCGATGATGAGTAGTTTGAGTGAGAGTAGTAATTCGAACCACCCATTTCAAAGTCAAAAACGTCCCACAATTTTGTTCAGTTTAAACTGAAATTAGTAAATCTAAACCCTCCAGGGTCAATACTTTCCCCATTTGCTTAGTTTGGAGTAGAAATATTAAATATGACAGAGTCCAACATTTTGCCCAGTGTTGCTTAGTGTAAAATAGGAATAGTAAATCTGATTACTTTAAAATCCCACTTTTTCCCCAATGTTGCTTAGTTTGAGGTCAGGATAGTAAATCTTATGCCCTCCACTACTCCCCCAACAGCCCCCTTTCGAATCCAACACTTTTGTCCCATTGCTGTTTACTTTGGAGTGGGAGTAGTAAATGTGGCTCCTGCTGCATGTATAATTCCCTTTTATTTAAATGTAAATATATTTAATATTTCTTATGTTTGTAGATTTATATGCAAGCATTTCAATATGTAAAGAAAATGTTTTTAAAGATATTTAATGTTAACTTTATTTTCATATAGATTATTTATTATGAAAAATATGTTCATGTTTTTAAAAAAAAATTATGCAGTGTAAATTACATTTTTCAATGTATTAGTTACATATTTTTTTCATTCATTTTAAATGAAAGTATATATTTTAAAAGATTAATTACAAGATAAATGTATGTCAATTATGTAAACTATATTTTTAAAAGCATACAACTTTTAAAATTCCAACGTTTAAAATTCCTTTTATTTCAATAAATGTAATATTTTAGCAATACATATTCTATAATTTATAACATTATATTTTGGTGTTTCATATTTTGGTTATTTTTAATGTTAATTCTGAAAGTCATATTATTGCAATCTATAATTTTCTATTCATTTTTTACTTGGAGATATTTTTATAAGTCTATATTTTAGATTCAATATGTTTGTTGTGTTAATCATAATTATAGGGTTGCCAATAGTATGATTTCCTATATTTTGACTCTAGTATTGTTTTATTCTGATATTTATAAAATCAGTAGTGCAATCTTATCCTATGTACCATTGCGTATACTTGTTGTTAAGTGCAGCATATTTGTTTCAAAAGTCACTTACGGGCTGATTGGGACTGCGGGCGGGCACCGTATCATAGACAGGAGCACCAGACAGGCTATCAGTGGTCCCGAGAGAGGCATTAGGATGCGTCCGCCACCACAACGGTCACAATGCCCATGTTTTGCATTGGGACACTTTACATATCTCTGCACTATTGCCACATGGTGCAAGGAAATGTAGGGGTAACTCACAGCATAGGGCCAGGGTGGAAAGGGGGACTGCTATGGGCCCCCAAAGTCCCTTCCTGCAAGCCTTTTCATGGCGTGTAAACCGCCATGAAATGGCCGGCAGAAAGGAACATCATAATTCCTACGGTAAACTGAATCTACCATGATGCCTAGGGGCGACTCTGCTGGGAGGTAAAGCAGTGTGCTCCCACACCAGTTTCATAATCCCTACGGTGGTGTCTGGCAAGCAGTGCCACAATTGTAGGGATTGGATTGCCCTCCGACGCACCCGCGGGCTCAAAGTGCCTGTCGGATGCATGGCGGTCGGTCTTGCTGATCGCCAACCATCCACCCACCATGGTAATATGGCGGGCGGAATACATGGTTCCGATGGCGGTGGGACCGCCACCGACGGGCTGTTGGTGGCGGTTCCACGGTCATAGTAATCGGCCCACTTAATTCTTAAAATAAATAAATACATATAATATACATTTTGCTCGATAAGAAATCATTCAGTTCTAAAGTTGAAAGAGGTTCTGGTTGTGTGGAGACTGGATCTGTTTATTTGTTGGGGTGTATCTTGGTGTTTGTACAAAACAAACATCGCTCCGGTAGACGGGTAAAGACATTCTTGCATCAAACATACATTACACAGCTCTTAAGTGATTAAACACTGTACACTTCTCAAGAACCTCTGACGCATTCAATTATTTAAAACTTTAAAACACACTGAATACTACAAAGTTCAAAGTCTCTGCTTGACGGGCTTCTTTATTCCATCATTTCCTGTGGTAGTTCATAATAAGATTGACACAGGCTTATGTCTTATTCTGAATTATTTTGTAAGTCCGTAGGAAAAATAAACATAAATAGTAGCCAGTCGAGAAGGCTCTGCTAATTACCACCATACCTATAGTTGAATAAATCAGTGTGTGGTTCACTTCAACTTGTTTCTCCATGCGACTTTAGCTAATATTCTGTTGTGACTGTGCTTCCTATTATTGGTAACCAAGCTTACTTTTAAGGTTCAGTGTCTTACGTCTAAAGATTACACATTTTTGTGGCGTCTCTCAACCAGAATCCAAACAAAATAGTAATTCTCTTGGTCATAATGTCATCTGTCACATTCCAAAATGAAAATAACTCTGCCTCATTGCAGCATAACTTACAATCGTAATGGATCACCTGGCACTTGTTACTACAGGGTCTACCAATCAACATGCAGCCACCTGACTGTGGAACGGAAGATGGGTCAATGGCACAGATAATGATTTCAGAAAACATGGGTCCGTTTTCAAAATTTCTCAATTGGGGCACTCTGTATTCCTCTAAAAATAAGATATATCCTGGGTGTTACTTGTGTGAAGGCATTTTTTAGGGTCACTGGTATTAACATTTCAGCTCCTAATCTTCTTCCCTTTTCTTTTATAGATCCTACCTCCCCTCAGGTCAGTCTCCAAGTCTCTACCAATATTCTTCTTCACTTCAGCAACATCATAGCCATTCCAATGTATGGTCCTAAAAGAAGCTCATAAATTCACATATAAAGATATACACACAGTAAAGGCACTGATTAAATGTACATCCTTTCAGTAAATAGCACTCCTGCTAATCAGCCATCCATATGCAAGCACTTCAATTATGTCCCCAGAGACTCTACATTACTGTCTCAGTTTTGCAAGTGTTCATTTTAAGGATGTTACTCTGCAACCATGGGTTGATGAGTCAAGGGCAGTGTCCAAATTCTGAAGAGTCTTGATCAACTGGCTTTTCCAATTTATAAATGATCTCTGTGTAAGCCAATCTAGACTCAAGAGCATGGGTGTATGCTATTAAAAGTATCTGTGTATTGATTATTATTATTATTATTATTATTATTATTATTATTATTATTATTATTATTATTATTATTATTATTATTATTATTATTATTATTATCATTTGTAATACATGATAATAATAGTGATACTCAGACTAAAATTAATAATATGAATCGTAACCATAATAATAATAATAAGAAAAATCTGTACCCATTATTGTTACCAATGTTAATGTTGTTGTTCCTGTTATTGTTATTATTATTATTATTATTATTATTATTATTATTATTATTATTATTATTATTATTATTATTATTATTATTATTATCATCACTAGTAGTAGTAGCAGTAGTATAGGAATCCACAAACTGAGTTGCAGAGACAGATTTAATTCTGAAGTCTATGTGAAAGAGAGGATTTATTTATTTTATATTCTTATATAGCGCCTGAATAGACCCCCGGAGGGGTATCTCCGCGCTTTGCCAGTAAGAATATAGCTCCAGATGTTAGATCAGGGAGGATAGAGCTTATTACCAGGGGACAGTCAATGGCTGGAAAATAGGTGTGTTTTTAGGGTCTTCCCGCAGATACTGAGATACTGCTAAGCAAGAAAGTCCATAAATCTTCTCACTGTCACCATCTAATTTCAAAACTGCCTCATATGCACAGTGCATGGCTACACTCAGGTCTGGTTTGGCGTATAAGGGCAATCTGGCAATGCCCAAAGGGCAGCTATGATAGAGCAGTGTATGGGCCGTTTTTGTGGCCGTGTGGGGTAGGTTTTTTGATTTCTCCGATGTTACCACAGCATTTCCTGCAGAAAGCACACACACATATAGTGCCCCATAGCTTGCCAAACACCTATACAGTTTGGCTGGCACTTGTTTAGCTATATGATTTGCTAATGGGGCCACTTTTATTTTTAGCCTGGCCCTATTTTCTGTCCCAGTCCGACCCTGACTATACTACTCTGCTGCATTACTACTGTCCTACTCAGAAGTGCGGCCGCAGCAGAGCAGCATCCCACTATCCTCCTTCTGTCTCCCTGAATGGCCTGTGTGGCACTGCTCCATGATACCAGCTAGAGGAGCCAAGACTGGTTGTCAGATCTGAATGTAAAAGTAGGTTTCTTGAGAGCAATAGTACAAAGTCAGTTTTCAGGACACACAAAACCTAAGCTGTGGTGTTCACCACAAAGAACTGAATGATGGAAACGTGTTCTCTTGCATTTGGAACAAACACAGAGGTCCAGGTTTTGTGAGGAAACTGGCGATATGGCCTCCACATGGCTTCCACTTGTCGGAGTTTATAAAGCTTTGGATGAGAGGGGTGAAGAAAGGTCCTGGTCGTGTCTTTCAGAAATGAGGAAAAGGAGTGATAAGAATTATTTTGAGTTATTTTGTCTGATTAAAAATAAATTATTTCCAAGAAATATATTTTATTGAAATATTACACACATTTCCATAAAAGGAAGAAAAAGCATAAAACAGGACATAGTTATAATAATCTAAAACACATTGCATGGTTATATACTTCTACCAGACTACTTGTAGATTATGCCACTTTAGCTGAATAATCATCATGAAAACCTTCCCTACCCTAACCCAATAAAAACTACAATCCAAGTCTCATATATATTTGTAATTTTCACTAGAAATAGTCATTATAAGAACAAAACATTCTGCTGCAATAACATTTTAATGTGCAAAGTGTGTTTAACAGCATCAAATCATACATTTTCCCCAATCTGGATTATAAAGTGCAATATGCATAGCAGCTCTTTACAACCGTCCTATCTGAGAATCCATTAATGTACTTAACGTCGACTGTCTGAGTGGTATTTCATCCATACAGACCTAGCTCTTCAACCCTATGGGGAAGATAGTGATAGTTGTGTCTTTATGATTTTACACAAGTATTGACCCACAGCGAAAGGTATCCTGAAATCTAAGACTATAAATCAGCTCTAACCCCGCATCACTGGTTTGGAGCCCATATTTTTTAAACTAAGGCCGGAGAATAATATACCTTATCTCCATGAAGAATACACAATCCAAAAAAAAGAATGGCTCCCTGAGTATTTCCTCCCAATCTTACAGGGACACTGGCAATTGATCTTAACCATCAAGTTATTTTGTTGTTGTTTTTCCATATTTTTTAACTTTGTTACTTATCAATGAGGGGTGCAAATGGGTTTTCCACAATAAATAAGTTCCAAAGCTTCATCGTGAGCTTCTGACGAGAGTCAGGCTCTTCCTGAAGCTTAAGATGAAGATTTGGACCTTCTTAAAGTCCAAATCAACATCGACTTATTGTTTACAGGCACATGTTGCTATGTTCATAGCAACATGTTCTTGTAAACAGCAGAGGAACATGTTTATTTCTCACTTGGTGCATGTGGCAGTGGCAGCATACTTTATGCTGAACATATACAGAAGAAGCAGGTTTGTTTACCTTCCTATCGTTAGCATGAACTTGACATCTCTTTTTCCTAGAGAAAATGGCTAGCAAATGTGCCAAAAAATTAGCAGTTAGTAATTTCAGAACTTGAATAGTGCCTGTGGTGACTGGATTAAAAATGCAATCACTGTTTTAATACACCTACTTGCTAATAACGCAGAGAGCTAGTCTTTCCTATGTACAGTTGAAGAAATTATACTAGGGTATTGTTTTATCTGGCGGTGAGGACAGAGAACAATACTTCTAGCGTTGAGAGGAGATGTAAACAGTCATTTCGGAAGAAAAGCTATATTACATGTATATTTTTCTGCTGCCTACTAGAGTAGTTTACATTGGTAGGTCTCTGATGGGTAAACCTAAACTACCTGGTGTGGTGGAACATTGGGTCTGTCTAAAGAACATTAGGGGAGACTCTTTCTTTAACACCTTGGCTGCTAGGGGGTTTTCCTGCTGCTGTTTACAAAATCCCATTATTCATGACAAGGTCAACTCGTCATAAACACAGGGCAGGTTGACCTTGTCATGAGCATGGAAGGGGTTAAGATCAATGCATATCATCCTCCAAACTGGGGTGGTATCATTTATTCTTGGGCAGTGGCTCATCAGCGAGATTGTCCTTTTGGTCCAAAGATCTGAATCTTCACAGGTATCTTGAGTAGCGAACAAACTAAAGTCATTTAAATGTAGGCTGTGTTAGTATAGGGTATGACTGATCGAGTATCAGTAAATGAATGAGTGCTGCATAGTTTACTTACCTAGTTAGGTTTTGAAAAACATATTTAGCAAAATCTCAGGTCAGGAATCTCATAAAGTTGAGTTTCCAGTATAGGTGATTAAGGTTGCACTTGCCAGAGCTAAAGCTGATATTAAGGAAATGGAAACCCAAGGACATTGATGTTTACCAAGCAGCCACAGCCAATATTAGATGTAAGGGTCCGGGTGATGGTCTGTTTGATACTAGTAGATGAGAGTTGTGGATAACATGATACTGGTGGCGTGTGAACAACATACTTATGTCACGACTACGATGTCTGATCAGGTCCACTAAGAGGGTTGGACATCTGCTTGTCCAGGTCCTAGTATGGCAGAAGTATGGGTGACTCCTTTTGGTGACCACATTTCTGCTGATACTTCTGAGCGCCAGGCAGAAAAGTGCCCTTCAGAAGAAACCCCAGGGAGGAAGAAAAATAGCGGGCAGAAAAGCTCCTCAGAAGATGGAATTCCCAGACTTTGTTGACAGGAGTCAAAGTAGAAGACGAGACAGTCAAACTGTTAATCTGTGAAGACCAGGAACCAAAAAGAAGTACAAAGTACTGGAAAAGCTGGAGACTGAAGAGTAGTAAAAAGCTGAATCCAGGAGCGATAAACACCATAAGAATACTCCAAGTGTTATGACACACTGGAAGGCAGAAAGGATCTCCTTAAATAGGCCTAACACAGGGAAAGGAAACATGATTATAAGAGTCCTCTATAACTGTTTGGGATAGTATGTGAGATGGAGTTGTGGTGGCCATTTTGGATTGGGCTGATCCATGTTTCTAGAATCCCTATAGAAGGATTATGGCATGAAGACTGGGATGGACGATGGGCCCATAGGAACTGACTGGTCCTCCTGTGGTTGGGAAAATTCCCTGACATGTGGGCGCCAACATACCAAGTACAAAAAGAATGGGGACAGGGGAAGCGCAGGTCCGCTGGTGCGTGAGTGCCGCTGCTCATGCCACAAGAAAGCAGTGCATCTCGTTCACCCACTTCAATCAGGTGGTGAATGCGTGGCTGGAGTGGCACATAACTATGCTCCCCTCCCAATGCCCCAGGTTTTCAGTAAACCAATGGGAAAAATGGCGAACCAGAACAGGAGCATGCACACAATCAGCATCCTTACAGTAGCATTCACAAGGAGGATAGCCCTTCCAATGAATGAAATGTAGTGAAGTAGTGTGGCTCACTGGTTAGAGGCGGCAGACCCGAGAGCAGAGGACGGCCTCGGACCAGGGTTCGATTCCCGGCGCGGCAGGTTTCTGGACCAGGGTCAGCAGACTCGATAATTCTCTCGCCTCGGTGCCCACTCTGATCAGTGATCACACTCGGCAACTCTGGGCATTAGCTTGCCTCATCTTCACTAACGGCCCCACCAGACCGCCGGGGATGCCTGGTCTCACCCTGCAGATACCCATTAAGGGACCATCTCTCAGGGAAGCCAGGAAGGGTTTTGCAGCGGTCGAAGCGCCTTGGGACCCTACGGGTAAGTAGTGCGCTATATAAATGCCTATACATTTACATTTACAATGAATGACAAACTGGAGTTTTCGTTAAAAAAATGGGAATTGAAAATATTCTTCACCTCAAATTCAGGAATATCATTCACCCACATACGAGGAGGCAGTGAAAAAATACAGCATAAGAATCCTCACAACAGGCTTTCAACTGTGATGAATGAAAGACCAGATGGATCTTTCATAACAGTGGCAACTGTAGTTTGAAGGCAAAAGGATTAACAACACAGATCATCCTAAAAGAATCATAAACCCGGGGATGAAACTTAGTTGAGGAAAGAAGGGAAGGCAAAAACGTAGAGGAGAGCCATATCTTGTCACAAATCTTGTAGGAAGGAGAAGGAGAGCAATATGGCTTGACAGAGCTCTTCATCCTCCGTTTAGTATCCTGAAGGTTAGATGTGATATTCTGTTGTACCAAATGTAGCTGATGGAAAAAGAATGGCTGTAGTGGGTATGAGGACCGAGGATGGAGATTTGTGAATAACAATCCTGGGATGAAGCCCTTGAAAGCAGAAAAAAGGAGAGGTTTGAGTGGAACTATGTATAGGATTCTTTTAGTAGATTAGAGCTAATGGTAAATTGGAGAACCAATCACTTTGGGTACAAAAACATCAAAGATATTGCTCAATGCCTTGATTCAGTTACTCACTCTGACTGTTCGTTTGAGGATGGAAAACAGAGCTTCTGTTTGGAGTGACTTAAAAAAGATTTCAAAAGGTGAAATATATATTGAGGTCCATAATCAGAACTATTGACTTGAGGCAAAGCATGTAAACAGAATATCTCTTGTAAAAATATGTCATCTAGAGTCTTGGCTTAAGGTAAGGATTTGAAGACTGTAAAACAGGCTCTCTTTGAAAAAGAATCAACACTCACCATGATTACTTTGTTACCTTCAGAAAAAAGGCAAAGCCACAATAAAATGTGGAGAGATTGTGTGCCAAAGTTCAGGAGGAATAAAAAGCTCCTTATTTACATAGATGTCTTTGTATCTTGTCCTATTCCCCTTGGGGTACCTTGGTATATTCAGCTTGCACTCTATCCAAAAAAGACTGTACAGCTCTGATAATCTTATTGTGAGTAATAACTGCCTGGTGGTATGTTGACGGGGTCTGGATGTCTAAGTAAGAGACCATCACTAAGAATTTTTGTGAGCTCGGAATGTGCGTGATATAAAAATCATATTTTTTTAAAAGTGTGCCCATCGCACTCATCTGCTGTTCTTGCACTGCATATTTGTAAGACACTCTAAATTTCTGTTGTCTGTTCTAATCTCAAACGGTTCTCGGCCCCCATTAATAAATGTCTCAGTTCAGTGCAGGCTAACTTCATGGCAAGAAGTTCTCTCTCTAGAACTGTTAAGTTCAGTCAAGGTATGTGAGAGATAGAAGATGGAATGTTCTAATCCACCATTTTGTTGGAGTTGCAATAGGACTACACCAATACCTCTACCAGGGGTATCTATCTCAACTAAGAACTTTTGCATAGGGTCAGGATGCCAAAAGATTGAGTGCCTGAGTGTAGGCTTGTGACACGGGGGACCCGGACGAGGGCCCCCCTGGTATGCCTATTAATGTGTTTGCCCTTTTTGTCCAGCATACAGAGGCGTGGAACACCCCTGACGTCATACGGAGACGACCTGCAGCGGAACACCTACGAGACTACACCTTTAAGGGGGCGGAGTCGGATTGGCGTCACACCCTCACTGACGACGTAAAGCCCATCCCGGAGTCCAGCCAGGTGTGCGAGACACCCGGAGGCGGAGTTGGAGGTTGGTGTAGCGAGTGGAGAGACAGCGGAGCGGAGTGGACGGAGGAGGAAGACGACGAGCGGAGGACGGAGGAAGATCGGAGGACGGAGGACGAGGAGGACGGAGAGAGTAGGACGGAGGTGGAGGAGGAGCAGCAAGATCATCCCAGGCACGGCGGGGAAAGCGGAGAGAGACCACGAAGGTGGAGCCGGACGGAACCTGAGGCGAGGCAGAGCTACAGGACGACTCCAAAAGGGAAGGCGGCGGCGGGACCAGACAACGAACCTGAGGGTGACTACCGCGGGAAGCCAGGGGGCTCTGCGGGACGCGCATCGCCCAGCCACACTAACACGGAAGTGTGGCTCACCCAGGTACGGTCCAATAACACAGCGTGGGGAGGTAGTAGACAAGGGAAGCCCTCCTAAAAACGAGAACACCCCTTCACACCCTTGAGGTTTTCACAAGGGTTCACATCCCGAAGCCAGGGTAGAAGGTTGCACGTGTGATTCCCCTCACTCCCTTCCCTGAGAGACGTTTTATCCAGCACCTATACTGAGACGGATCTTTCTCTTTCCTTTTTCTTTGGTGTACCGGTGCAACGAGACCAGCGAGACGGCGGGGAAAAGGCCTACGACTCCCAGGAGACCTTGGGACAGACGAGCAACAGGAGGAAGATCCAGGACGGAGGAGGCAGACCCGCCACTACCATTCTATAGAGTGCCTATTCAAAAACGTCGTTTGTACAAACCAATAAAAGCGGCATTACCCAGACAGCCCGTGTGTGCGAATCTTTTCGAGAACCCCGCAGTACAGACCCCGACCCCATCCGAACTCCCACAAGTGGTGGAGAATGCGGGCACCGCAACAGTGAGCGACATCGAGGACACAACGATGGATGCGATCCTGCAAGCCCTCGTGAAGGGCCAAGAACAACTGGCATGGGCAGTGGAGCAGCAACTCGCGGCAGCCCAATTGGACCGGGATACCTTCCGAAGTTCCGTGGTACAACAACTGGAAGGTATGAGGGTTACGGGAGATCCCGCCACTGTCACCGTCCGTGAGACCCGGGCTCCTCCTACACCAGCGGGTATTTCCCTACAAAAATATGTCACGGGGGAGGACCCAGACGCGTTCTTAACAAACTTTGAAAGGGTGGCCCTAGCCTGTGGATGGCCTGTGGACAAGTGGCCATTTTTCTTGGCACCATTGTTGAGTGGAGAGGCACAGGCAGCCTATCAGGTAGCCAACAGCAATGGCACTACCCCGTATGCCCAGATCAAGACTGTAATTCTGGATCACCTCGGCTTAGATTCAGAAGCATATAGGGTTCGGTTCCGCAAGGAGAGGGGACAAGCCGGAGACAACCCCAAAACCTTGTTCTTTAGATTGAAAACCGCAGCGGACAAGTGGCTTACCCCAACTACGAGTTCCAAAGACCAAATCATGGACAAAATATACCTCGAACAGTATTTGGAAGCCCTTCCCTATGGGACACAGCGGTGGCTACGCCAACATTCTAACCTGTCCACGGCTCAGGCCATGGAGATGGCCACCACCTACGCCCGGGCCCAACCCCGTCTTCACAATGTGGAACCAGACAAGCCAAATAAGGGACCGACAAGACCCGAGCGCCGAGTGAGGGCTCAACCAGGATCCCTCCCTCCTCTCCCTCGACCATCGGCTGTCGAACACCCCCCTTTCCGGGGCCCGCAGTGTTTCGACTGTGGACAGTGGGGCCACATAGCCCGTATGTGCCCCCAGAAAAGAACCCAGGAAGAACCAATGGACGTCAATTATCTCCCAAAGGCGGTGTTGTATTCAGCGGAGCTAGGAGGCTCCTTCCATGTGAGTGTTACTGTTAATGGGGTGGTGGTTAGGGCCCTCCTCGATTCCGGCTGTAAGCAATCAGTCATCCAAGGGACTTATGTGACTCCACTACAGTTAGTACCGGAGAACACTGTGTTTATTAAATGTGTACATGGGGATGTGAAGGAATACCCGGTGGCTAACATTCCCCTAGGTCTAGAGGGGATGGAAAGCATGGTAGTTAAAGTGGGAGTAATGGACACGCTACCCGAACCTTTGATCCTGGGCACCGATAATCCGAACTTCTTGAACCTCTTCAAAGGCCAGTTACGCCAAGACAGTGAACAGGGGGAAACTGTAAATAACTTATTATCTACGGGTCCATGGGAAGGAGACAGGTCCTTCCGATTCGCCCAAGCCAATGACGACACGCTCATCAATGCTTGGGAACAGGCACATGTCGGTTTAACCAATCCTAATCCCACCTACCCCAGTTTTGTGATTAAGGATGATCTTTTGTATAGACTAGCCTCTAAAGATGAGCCGATGCAACTGTTGGTACCAGCCTGTTTTCGCGAGCAAATTATGTACTATGCACATACCCACCTACTGGCGGGACACATTGGGAGTGAGAAAACGACCCAGAACGTCCTCAGGAACTTTTACTGGCCCGGTATCTATAGCGATATAAAAAAACATTGCCAAACCTGTGACCTTTGTCAACGGAAAAATTCCCAACGACCTGCGGCAGTACCGTTACAACCTCTGCCAGTCATCGGGACCCCTTTCGAGAGAGTGGGGATGGACCTGATAGGCCCCTTAACCACCACAAAAAAAGGTTTTAGATACGCTCTCGTTATTGTGGACTACGCCACTAGATTTCCTGAGGCGTTTCCTTTAAAATCGCCCACCTCCAGGAACATTGCTGACAAATTTCTTGAGTTGTTTTCTCGAGTGAGGTTCCCTAAAGAGATCCTCACGGACCAGGGGACCCCATTCATGTCCAAGGTTATGCAGGAAGTTTGCCAGATGTTGGGTTTGCACCAGATTAAGACGTCCGTGTACCACCCTCAAACGGACGGGTTAGTCGAACGATACAACAGGACGTTAAAAACGGTCTTGAAGAAAATGGTGGAGGTAAACCACTCCGACTGGGACTCATTGTTGCCATTAGCCCTATACGTGATAAGAGGCCAGCGACAAAGTAGCCTTGGGTGTTCGTCCTTCGAGATGCTCTATGGGAGACAACCCAGGAGCTTGCTAGATATGACAAAAGATATGTGGGAAACGGAACAAGGCGGAGAAACCAGAACTCTTCTAGAGTACAGTTCGAATTTGAGGAACAAATTAGGAAAGATCAGGGAACTCGCTTTTACACACTTGGAGGAAAGCCAGAAACACCAGCAGACCCACTATAATAAGGGAAAGAAATGGAGGTCGCTAAAAATCGGTGACTGGGCACTGGTATTACTGCCTTCATTGGCCAAAAAGTTCAGTAACGAGTGGCAGGGCCCCTATGAGGTCATCGAGACGATAGGCAAAACGGCCTATCGGCTCCGTCTCACCACCAGAAAGACTCAGATTTTTCACATAAATCTGTTAAAAAAATTGGCTTGGAACCACTCCGGTGGCAGCGAATCTGGTAACTAACCCCTTGAAAAACCCCTCCACCACCATGGATGACTTGGTTATCAGTGAGGAATTATATGAAGGAGAGCAGGAGGGCCTCCGACGAGTTCTGAAGAAATACGCCCACATTTTCTCCGACCTTCCAGGTAAAACCACCTTGGCAGAGCACAGAATTGAGACGCCTCCTGGTACCGTGGTCAAGCAGCGACCATATAGGATTCCAGAGGCAAAACGGGAAGCCATAGCTAAAGAGGTGGCAGAAATGCTCAGGTTAGGGGTAATACGGCCTTCCAGGAGTGAGTGGTCGTCCCCTATAGTAATGGTGCCTAAACCCGATGGCAGTAGCCGTTTCTGTATGGACTTCCGGGCATTAAACGAAGTATCAGCCTTCGATTCATACCCAATTCCCCGGATCGATGAACTCATCGAGAGACTCGGGGAGGCCAAATATATTAGTACCCTGGACCTGACCAAGGGGTATTGGCAGGTGCCACTGCGCGAGGAAGATAGGAGAAAAACGGCATTTGCTACTTCTGAGGGGCTGTTCGAATTTACTGTTCTGCCCTTTGGTCTACACGGGGCTCCCGCAACGTTTCAGAGACTTATGAATACGGTACTACGGGGACATCATCAATATTGCTCCGCATATCTTGATGACATCATCATTTTCAGTCCCTCCTGGGATTCTCACTTACACCATCTGGATGCCGTGTTCAATTTACTCGCATCCGCGGGTCTCCATGTCAACTCCAAGAAGTCCAGAATCGGGTACCATAAAGTCAAGTATTTGGGGTACCTTCTGGGTCATGGTATCATTGAACCTCAGGTTGAAAAAGTGCGGGCTATCGCGGAAACCCCGTTTCCGAAAACTCTCAAGGACATGCGTGCCTTTTTAGGCCTGGTCGGGTACTACCGACGTTTCATACCCTCCTTTTCAGAGGTCGTGACCCCCCTGACCGATACCCTCAGGAAAACGAAGATCCGCCCGGACTTCCACAACCCTACGCCGGCCATGTGGACCGCCTTTCAGACTCTTAAAAAGGCCATCACCACCAGGCCGGTTCTTACGTCACCCGATTTCAACAAACCCTTTGTGTTACATACGGATGCGTCTGACTTTGGTATCGGGGCGGTGTTGTCCCAAGACACCGGGGAGGGGGGCCTCCGGCCCGTGCTTTACATCAGCCGGAAGCTGTTTCCTCGGGAGGTCAGGTACCCGACAATTGAGAAGGAGTGCCTTGCCATCAGGTGGGCGGTGGACAAGCTACGCTACTACCTAGAAGGGCGGTCTTTCCTGCTCTACACCGACCATGCCCCTCTCATGTGGATGGCGAGGAACATTTCGAACAACCCTCGTGTCATGCGGTGGTTCCTGGCCTTACAGCCCTTTCGGTTCCAGGTCCGGCACCAGAAGGGTTCCGAGAACGTCCATGCGGACTTTCTTTCTCGGTATCCTCTCCCCGATCGGGAGAATCCTAGGGGGGGATGTGTGACACGGGGGACCCGGACGAGGGCCCCCCTGGTATGCCTATTAATGTGTTTGCCCTTTTTGTCCAGCATACAGAGGCGTGGAACACCCCTGACGTCATACGGAGACGACCTGCAGCGGAACACCTACGAGACTACACCTTTAAGGGGGCGGAGTCGGATTGGCATCACACCCTCACTGACGACGTAAAGCCCATCCCGGAGTCCAGCCAGGTGTGCGAGACACCCGGAGGCGGAGTTGGAGGTTGGTGGAGCGAGTGGAGAGACAGCGGAGCGGAGTGGACGGAGGAGGAAGACGACGAGCGGAGGACGGAGGAAGATCGGAGGACGGAGGACGAGGAGGACGGAGAGAGTAGGACGGAGGTGGAGGAGGAGCAGCAAGATCATCCCAGGCACGGCGGGGAAAGCGGAGAGAGACCACGAAGGTGGAGCCGGACGGAACCTGAGGCGAGGCAGAGCTACAGGACGACTCCAAAAGGGAAGGCGGCGGCGGGACCAGACAACGAACCTGAGGGTGACTACCGCGGGAAGCCAGGGGGCTCTGCGGGACGCGCATCGCCCAGCCACACTAACACGGAAGTGTGGCTCACCCAGGTACGGTCCAATAACACAGCGTGGGGAGGTAGTAGACAAGGGAAGCCCTCCTAAAAACGAGAACACCCCTTCACACCCTTGAGGTTTTCACAAGGGTTCACATCCCGAAGCCAGGGTAGAAGGTTGCACGTGTGATTCCCCTCACTCCCTTCCCTGAGAGACGTTTTATCCAGCACCTATACTGAGACGGATCTTTCTCTTTCCTTTTTCTTTGGTGTACCGGCGCAACAAGACCAGCGAGACGGCGGGGAAAAGGCCTACGACTCCCAGGAGACCTTGGGACAGACGAGCAACAGGAGGAAGATCCAGGACGGAGGAGGCAGACCCGCCACTACCATTCTATAGAGTGCCTATTCAAAAACGTCGTTTGTACAAACCAATAAAAGCGGCATTACCCAGACAGCCCGTGTGTGCGAATCTTTTCGAGAACCCCGCAGTACAGACCCCGACCCCATCCGAACTCCCACAAGGCTCAATTAAGTTCCTAGAAGACAGTGCCAGATTGGTGAACCCAACACAAGTTTTGCTGCAGCATATCCTTCATAGGATCTGTGGGTTATTACTGGTAAGGAGTGCAAAATTGTCAATGAATTAGCAAAACCAAGAAATCGCTGGGTCTCCTTGACATTAGAAGGGGCCTGCCAACCTCGTATTGCGGCTATCTTTTATGGATCGATTGCTAACACGTGGCTGTTGAATTGGAATCCGGGGCTTTTCATTTAGCAAAGATGGAAGTCACATTTTTCAGGTTTACAACACAGTCGGTTCAGGTGAAGTCTGACAAGCTCCTGGCACACATGAGAATAATGTAAAGGTGGATCTTTGGAAAATATCAGGATGTCATCCAAGCAAATAGGTTAGAGATGTCAGAAAAAATTTGATCCATGAATTGCTGGAACATTTCTGACGCATTGCTCAAAGCAAAGAGCATGTCATGGTGTTTTAAGTGGCCTAATGGTGTTCTAAATAGCTGTTTCCACTTGTCTCCTTCTTTGATTTATAGAAGATGATAAGCTCTGCATAAATCAAGTTTGGGGAATAGTTGAGACCCTCTTACACATTCCAGAATGTCTTTGATCAGGGAAAGAGGATAACGATCCTTAATGGTAATTATTCAGGCCGCTGTAGTCTATACAAGTACTTTATTTGTTAGGTTTCTTTGGTAAAAAAAACATAGCCGCTCCCACAGGAGAGGAATACTGTCTGTTAAGCCTATACTGTAAATCATCCTTTGAATATTGCTTAAGGACCTCTTTCTTATATTCTGACAGAGAATACATTCTTCCAAAGAGCACAGTGGTTTCAGGTTTGATTGGGATTGCAGTCAAATACTCTGTGTGGAGGTAATGCTATTTCTTTCGGTTTCTCAAAGAGATCTGTGTAATGATAGTACAAGACTGGCCCTCCTTGAAGGGAATTTCTTTCTTCAGTTTTAGAGGTTAATCATGGAGTGAACTCTTTGGGTTTCAATATCCACCAGATGGATAGCAGTGTATGTGACAAAATGAGATGATATAGAAATGGTACAAGTCTCCTAGTTAATGTAAGGATTGTGTTGTGTTAATCAGATTACTCCAATGATTATGGCATGATTAGGAGAGGCAATTACATAAAAAGAAATCTCTTCTTGATGGGAACCAAAGATGAATCATAGTGGTGTTGTCAACTCGAATATTGGCCTGGATGTTAAAGGACTGTCGCCTACAGTAGGCATTTGTTATGGTGAATCCTTAGTAATACGGGTCAACTCTAACCTAGTCGCCGAGGAGTTATCAATGTATACTCCACTGGCCCCACAATCCAAGAGAGCCAGGACCTCCAATATATTTTAATTGGGCAAACCCATGCACACTGGTAGAATGAAAAGTGAGGATTGGACATCTCTAGAAACACTGATGAAAGGGATTCTATTGAACCCCAACCTTTCCTCTCTCACAAGATGCAAAGTCTGGTATATCTCGATAGCTGGGGGGTACAGAGAGAAGTAAGAATCAAACAATCTGGGGATCTGCAATACATGTAAAACACATTCCTTCAGTGATGTGCCCATTCAGACTCTGTGAGGGAAGAACGAGACGATCCTATCCACATTGGCTCCTCTCCAGAAATGCCTGCTGAAGAGCCTGAGTTCATGGTATTGCTGGGGAAAACCAAGTCCTTTGTCTCTCCATCTGATGTTCCTTCAACAGGTGCTCAATCATGAGGTCTTGATCCATAAATTCAGCGTAGGAAAAGGCCTGAGAAGAATGGACTAACATCCATTATATTTTCTTTCAAGCCTCTACAAAACAGAGTTATTAAAGTTTACTCATCCCAAGTTGTTTTAGCAGCAAATTGGCGAAATCTGGTTATGTAATATAGAACGTCCTGATTCTCTTGATGGATCTCACAAAGTGCCTCTTTAGCTTAGCACTCTAGGTCCAGCCTCTCGAACATTCGTTTAAAGGTGGTCATGAATGAGGTATGATCTGACAGATTTGGATCTTCGGTGCTTACCAAAGGGGTCACTCAAGCTTGGGCCGGTTTGGATAAGGCACTAATCAGATAGTCCACCTTAGCACAGTCCCGAACAAATTGTATTGGACTAAAGGAAAAGTACACCGTTAATAATGTTAGACATTGGCCATAAAATATTGTGGCAATTGTTTGCATATTTTGGGCGTCTATAGACTTATGTCACACATCCTTGATAAAATTACAGTCCTGTATGTTAGTGGTCATTCTTGTAATGTTATGAGCATTCAACGGCACAACGATGCACACCTTGATGTAATGATGAGCCTTGTTTAATGGGGGTAACTGTCTTATTGTCAGCCTCAATGGCACGGATGATGAAACCTGGTGTGCAAGACGGACTCTATCCATGTGTGGCATCAGGACATGTGATACTTGATCTCAATTATATATTTATTTTGGCATCAACAATGATTCTACAAAAAATAAAAATCAGATATTCCAAGCAACAACAATTTGTTTTTTCCTATTTATGTTTCCCCACAATTGAAAATGTATATTTGATAGCAATAGTGCATATTTTCTTAAATTGTGCACAAAATGATTGTATTGCCAACATTTGTTCAAACATTGAAAGTGTGTAATAGCCTACTATTGTCTGAGATCCTTGTCAGTAACAGTCTGCCATTGGAACCTGTAAGGTTGCTGTGGTTTGAGTGAAAGCACCGTAGTATGAGCCTGTCTGCTATGTAATGACGAACACTGCAAGACTTTTCCCACTTTTTCCCTTCTAAATATATTGTCTGTCATAACCTATGACTGAAAATCTACTTGGATGGAGAAAGAGGTCAAAATGACGGAGAAGAAGGTAAAAATATAGCAAGTGAAATGCAGACTTGTAAATACATGCTATGAAAAATGATAGACCGGCTGAAATAGTATTTTCTGAACGGTGTCATCTATGGATTTTTACAATTTACAAAAAGGGAAATTGTCCTGAAAAATACACAATTTTGCCAACACTTTCTCAAAATAATCTTGAGGTTCATGATTCTCAAATCCTTTTAAGGAGGGTCAGGCTTCAGTGCTGCATTGTGAAAATGCCACTAAAGCCTTCTTGAGTGCCTTTTCGAAGCCTATATTTTTCAACACATTTATTTAAAAATTGTGCTGCACCGCTTCCTGGCAAATCCAATTTTTTAAAGGCAGTACCGTATTTTCCGGCGTATAAGACGACCCGGCGTATAAGACGACCCCCTACTTTGCTTAATAAAATGTAGGTTTTGTGCTATACTCGCCGTATAAGACTACCCCCACTTTCAGTGCAGTCCAACGCAGTCCTGCATATCCATTTTGAGAATGTATTTTATTTTATTTTGGCTCGTACTTTGTTTGCTTTGTATGCTTTGTATGCTTTTGTAACCTGCACACTTATCACTTTTTCTCCAGGAATGTACCGATTGCTACCTCATGTATTTTGTCACTTTTGATCCATGTAACTTAATGTTTGCTTTTGTAATTTGTCCATTGTTATTGTTGCTAACATCAGCCCATTTTTATATAATGCAGAAGCAGTCTGACACCTTCGGGTGTAGTCTGCGCTATGTAAAAACGCATGAAAACATTCCTTCAAATTTAGCATCCGGCGTATAAGACGACCCCCGACTTTCCAAAACATTTTATGGGGTTAAAAGGTTGTCTTATACGCCGGAAAATACGGTAATTGTTTCTTTGTGTTTCTCAGCTTTCAGAAAAACATGCAATAATGCAGAGATTTTATTTTGGTTCATGTATGTGCGCAAGGCGTCAAAAAAGCGTACAGACCCAAATGCACTGAAAAACAACTTAATGAAGGGCCCCATGTGAAAGCAGAGGTTTCATTGGCCCAAAGGGCTCTGTGAGTGGGCTGAACATCTATCGACCTAACACCACACTGACTCTGTTCAGGCTCTGACTGCCACAGATACGACTGAGTCTGGCATGTCAGAAGGTACCACCATCTCCTTATAGACTGATCTAAGTCACTTCGAAGGAGTACCAGCATCTATATGTGCAGAATTCTTTCTTTCCAGTCATCTAATTGCCAATTCACTTGTTTTGAATGCATCTGTTGAAGAGGGCATTGCTGTCATTTATCTGGGTATACATTGGTGATGGACTGATTTGCATATGGCTGGGACCAAACTGAGATGGCAGTGGTGAGCAAAAGAATGATGGTCTGGAGTGTTACCCAGAGTGATTGCCAGTGGTTAGACTTATTCCAAGCAGCTTCCCATCACCTTTTGTGTGTTTCGTCATTTATCTGCGAGCAGCTTAAAATATGGTAAACTATTTTATGCCCCTTAATTACATAAATATGGAGAAAGCTTCAAATTGGTATTTGAAAATGTCAATGATATTCATGCTTGAGCTTTTTAAACACTCTATTTAACTTTTGAAGTGTAGAGGAAACAGACTTAGACAAATACCAGTGATTCAGCATGCATATAGGGATTCGCACAGCATTAGCAACGGGATGAAGCTCCTGTGTATATGGAATTGCAAGCAATAGATCTTAATGAGATTTATATCCTTTGAGAATACCAAAGACTGTGGTTGATTAATAACATAAAGTGTTCTTCTTAAGTACATGTTTTCCCAAGGGTATCATGGATCTGAATAACAGATGTTTATTGTTACCCAACTCAATGGTACTCATTTTATTGACCTCAAAAGGATGAAAGGATAAGTGGCCCTGCCAGGATTTGAACCTGTGACCCTGTGGTCAAACACAGGCCCATACAGTGGAAGCATTAGTCCACTAAACCATCAGACCTGCATTAATTTTTATAGGACATATATGTCCAGTCACTATTAGGTCAGGGTGACATTATGAGGTTGCAGAGTCGAGAATGGCAAAGGGTATCTGAGAGCATCTTAGGGTCCTACCCAGTACCTGGGTCTTTTTCATGTTGGTGGTATAGTGAAGCCAGTTTCAATCAGCTTTATATATTCAGTTCATACGCAATAATTTGCCTTGCTCAAAGAGCTCCACGAGGCGAGGTGGCTTATGTGAGTTGAAACTACAGAAGAGCTATGGTCTGTCATGCCCATGTGGAAGTCTGGATTGAAGGTGAAGGATGTAATTGGTGTAGGGTAAGTGGTCATCCCCTTCTTATGTGAGACTTTTTGCCAGTAAGTAATAAGAATCGAAGAAAGGAGGAAGGTGTGATTCTATGTATACACTTTATGGGGAAGCCATAATAGTTCAGTAAAAGCAATCTTGGAGTAGTGCTGTTCAACTTGGACCCTAGGTTTATTTAAGGCTCGGCATTCCAATCTAGGATGGGATGGAGCTGGGCAGCTTTTATATAAACCCCACTTCTGAAAAACTCAGGCCCCCTTCCACCATAGGGTGAAACAATGTTATTTGTGCAATTCTAAGTTTATTTATTTATTTATCTTTTTTTTTGTCCTCATTCACCTCAGAAAAAGAGAAAAATTTCAATTTTTTCTGCCCTTATCGTTTCTAAGGGGTTACCGACCGCAAACGGGCATCCTCCAATAAACACCAACATTTCTGTGGCTGTATCTCACACCCGGTATTATACCGGAACTGCTTTATTTTCCGAAAAAACTGTAAAGGCCCTGAAGCAGTCCAGGAGTATTAGCCGGTGTGTTCATTGGACATGAGCTACTGCTAATATCACAAATATAACCTCAACCGTTACTTCATACACCTTCCAACCAAACAGTTAATGATTTCCAGAAAGCCTTCTTTTTGGACATTTTCCCTGAGAGATCCATTCTAGACATATTTATAAGAGATTCCAGCCAGTCCGAGTGTTGTGCAGTTATGTTGCTTACCCATTTATGGCAAATTTCCCTTCTGGACAGAAATACAGCATAAAACAACAAATCTCTAGGGGTTCCTGTTAACTCTTCTCCCACCCTAAAGATAACCAGAGAAAGGCTTACCTTTATTAGCCGACCCAAAATAGCTGTCATGGTTGTTTCTACTTTACCCCAGAACTCACTGATTTCTGGACATAGGAAGAACATGTGAACGTCGGTTGCCTTTTCCAACCCACATTTCGTGCAGCTGGTTCGGCTTCCTTTCACCATCTTAGATAGTTTCTCTGGTGATATGTAAGCCCTATGAAGTGAGAAAATGTGGTTTCTTCTTAAAAAAGCGGGTTTAAGTGTGTTATAAAAAGTGTGCATAGATACTTGCCACATATTCTGCACCTGGTCACCCGGCAAGTGTTTTCCCCACAACTCCTCGGCCAAGATGAATTCTCCATCCATGCTGTCATGAAGGTGCCAATACGAAATAGATACTTCTTTACTTCCCAGTGGCTTACTTATAAGTTGGCCTTCCAGGATGTTACTAATGCCCAATGACGATGCCTTGCTTTGAGCCCAACTTTTTAATTGTAGGTACTTGAATTTTGAGAGGGAGCCCATCATCAAACCATTTAAGTCATACCAAGGTAACAAATGTCCATCTCTAGAGAGATCTCCTCAGATGTTTAAGTTGGCTTCTCTGAGTGGTAACATCATTTTATCATTAAGACACTCGGGGGTCCCTGGGAAATCCCAGATCAGTGCAGAATAATAATAATAATCTATTTTCAGCAGGCATCGTATTTGATACCACATCGAAGCCATTGAATGCAGTACCTTCAATTTAACTTTTTTGAAGAATTTAGGATCTCCAAATTTGAAAAGAAAGCTGTCTGGTTTTATTTTTTGCTCTTTCAGCATAGCTGAGAACATTGAGCCTATTATGGATCTATCAGGGATCTTTATAAGCACTCTCGATTTTTTGAATTGGAAGGCCCACGCATACAGCTGAATGTCGGGTAGATATAGACCCCCCTTCTTTCTTCTTCTACGTAGCTTCTTCCAGGAGATCCTAATCCCTTTAATAGCCCAAATAAAAGAATTGATTGCTTGCTGGATACTGTGTATGGTAGCTTTATTAAAATGTAATGGTAGTGCATTAAATATAAAAGTGATTTTCGGCAGGATACTCATTTTTACCAGGCTGACTCTCCCTAGAATGGTTAATAGGAGGTGCATCCAATTTTTCATTAATTGAGCTATCTCTTTACATTCTTCTTAAATTTGTTTCAGCAATTTGATTGATGTCCTGGATTATTGTAGGACCGAGATATCGTATCTCCTTTTTAGCTAATGGGTTGCAGCTGACTTGGTTCAATATCATAGCCTCGGTCTTGAGTTCGTTTACAGAATACCCTGATATTTTTCCAAATTCTATCGCTATACGAAAAATAATGGATAAAGTAGCATCTAAGTTGGAAGAGTATACCATGATATCATCAGCATATAATGCCACTTTTTTACCCCGTTGCCCTGGCAAAATAGTGAAATGTCAATTGAATGCCTGATTCTAAAAGCCAAGGTTTCCATATATAAATTAAATAGAAGAGGGGCCCCTAAGGATCTTGAAGGAAGAAGATAATCTGCCATTAACCAATACTCTTGCAACTGGATCTTTGTATATTAGCTTTATGGCCTGACAGCAATTATCACCCAAATTATAACTTTTTAAACCTGAGAACATATAGGACCATCGGACTTTGTCAAATGCCTTAGAGACGTCCAGTGTTGTCATAGCTAACGGTGTACCAGAGCAGTTTGCAAAATCAATAGCCCCGACAAGCTCATAAGAGAGCTCATGTAGGTATCTCCCTTTTACAAAACCTCTCTGGTCTTCGTGTATTATATACCTGGCAATTTTGGCTAACCTGTCAGATAAAATATTTGTAAAAAGTTTATAATCTGAATTGAAAAGGGATATTGGTCTATAAGATTCACAGGATACAGGATTTTTACCCGGTTTCAGAATAAGGGTAATTGTAGCCTCGTTCCATGATTTAGGTAGTTGTATTCCCTGACTCAATATCTAATTTAACACTGATTTTAAGAGTGGTGATATCTCATCAACTAAGATCTTGTACATCTGGATTGGGATGCCATCTGGACCTGCCGCTCTACCCCCTTTACTGGATTGAATTGCTTTAACTACTTCCTCCTTACTATTTTCTTGAATTAGAATATTCTGTTGACTAATATCTTTAGGTCTAATTATTCTTCAAGCCAATCCTCTACCTCAGTGTCTACAATATACTCTTTTCCTTCTGTGTACAGGTCACTAAAGAAGTCTTTGAAAGTCTCTCTTATCTCTGTTTCCCTGCTTAGTATGACTCCAGACCGTTCTTCTTTGATCTTCCTAATCCTATTCCTGTTCCGTTCTGTCTTGACTTCCCAGGCTAAAAGTTTTCCCCCTCCCTCACCATATACAAAGTGTGCCAGCTTACTGGTCTCCCACCTTTGTTTAACTCTTAATTGGAGAGTCTCCGATAGTTGATTCTTCTTAAGTAGTAGCTGCTTTCCAAGCTCCTCTCTGATCTCCTCTGATTCAGATCTTTTTATTTCTAGTTCTATGTATTTCATCTCCTCCTCTAGTTGTGAAATTTCTCTTATATATGTCCTATTTCTATGGCTTATTATACTTGAGAGATTTTGCCCCTTATATAGGCCTTTAGGCTGTCCCACACTATTACGTTCGATGCCGAACCTATATTAATCTCTATGAAATCTTTAACGTCAGCTTAAAGCATTTCCATTGCTTTGTTATCTATTAGTATAGTTCAATCCAATGTCCACCTTATCTCTTCACACTCACTGCTATTTTTTAGAGTTAAAAGTACTGCTGAGTGATCTGATAAATGGGCCGTCTTATATTCGCTGTCCAAAATATCCTCTCTAAGGCCCCAATCAACAAGGAAATGGTCAATACTTGACATACTGCCATATTTTTATTGTGGAATGATATTCCCTGTAAGGTCCCTACTCCTACTCTCCAAAGATCGCATATTGTATGTTGAGTCATCAAGTTTTTCAATAGTGCATGTGTATTTGGGGTTGGAATGGTTCCAGTTTTACTTGATTTATCCAATTTCAGATCTAATACAACATTAAAATCCCCACCCATGATTATCGGACCAGTAAAATCCAAGAGATTAGTGGATAGGTTTGTCAATGGTTCACAATCATCATGATTCGGGCCGTAATAGCCTACTAACGTCAGTGATCTATCATCAATTTTGCCTTCTGCAATAAACTATCTACCCCCTTTATTAGTTTCTGTACATGTTACCCAAACTTTTGTCTGTTTTTTTACTAATATGGCCACCCCCTTGATATTCCCACTCTGATCTGTACACAAAACCTGTTGTACCCATCTTAATTTTCAAAAGATATCTAGACATTCCTTTTTTATTAGGTGTGTTTCTTGTAGGATCTATTTTCGAGCAGGGGAGTCTTTTAGGTATTGGAGTAGCTTAGCTCTTCAACCCTTCACTCGTAACCCATTAACATTCCAAGTTAATATCTGTATGGACATATTTTTGGTATTGTAATTCTAGATGTAAGAACTAATACTGAGGTTTTTGAGGATCTTTTTTCCCTTATGCTCCCCACCCTGTGGCACCCTTCCCTCCCCCACACTCCCCTGGAGAACCCACCCATGTTTCTTCCTTTTGGGCATGGTGTTAGTCCAAGTTAGACTTTTGCTCCATTTGCCCCCCACCTCGCTGAGTCGCAATAAATCTCACTAAGTGCAAAAGAGTGCCTCCTATATGTGCGCCTACCGTACATATTCAATACGAGTACCTCAGAACCTTTGTCTATTTTTTTTTTACTAGCTTACTCCTCTGTTTCCTCCAACTTCTCTTCCCCCCTTAATGCTTTCTTGCAGGTCGTCTGCCTCTCTTATGCTCCTAGCCATACGCATTTTGTTATTAAACTCATAGAGAGGCTGGGAATTTGAGCTGAATAGTTGCCCCCACTTTTTTAAAATCCTCAATATGCCTCCCAAGTCCCCACTGTCTATCTAAGGTAGTTTGTGACAGATCTGATTATATTTCAAAAGAAAAATGAGGACCCTTTAGGGTGTTAAGTTTTAGTACAGCTATCAATATGTTTTCTTTAAGAGTATAGGTATGGAAGTTAATTAGGATCTTCCTTCCTTGCCTTTGTTCTTCCCGGGGCTTTTTTAAAGGGATCCCTGTGTATTTGTTAAATGTCTTTGGCAATCTCCATCTCACTCTCATCCACCTGAACTGCTGCTTTTATGAGAGCTACTACATATGTTTTTAAATCTTCCCTCTCTTTTCCTTCAGGAATGTTAAGGATCCTCAGATTGTTTTTCGAGAATTATTCTCCACCTGCTCAACCTTTTCCTGAAGCCCCTGTTCCTCTTTGCGCAAGGATTGAAGTTCCATTCTGTTTCTGACAAGGTCCCTTTTTAATTCATCCACTGTGTCTTCAGGATCTCTATCCTATCTGCTAGTGTATCTAGTTTCTTTTCCAGAGCTTCAGAAAATCCGCGAATTTTACGCTGGTTTGCCTCAAATTTCGCGAACCCGCTCCTTATTTCTGCAGATAGGTTCCCCATCATTGTCTCTAATGAATTAGCAAGAGGTGCGCGCAACTGAATATTTAGGTCTTTACTACTTGGAGCCATATTCATTGTTGAATCTATACCTGGGATTGTGATGCACAAGATACTAGAGTCTGGCCTATTTTCAGCGTTTTCGCTGCCATTGGAATGACCCATGTGACCTATTCACCCCTTGGTATAACACTCCATCAGGGGGTTCAGGTATAACAGAGTTGACAAGCCCATTCCCTTCTTGCTATTTTCTTTTCCTACGGCTATGTCCAAATTCATTACACATTTCATAGAATCAAGCCAATCTAGGAAAGTCGGAGGGGTACATTTGATCCAATATTTAACCATTTCTCTACGAGCTAGTAGGATGAAATAAAAACACAGCTTATTATTATCTAAGGGTAACAGTTCATAATTGGGGAGGATACCAACAAATATTAAAGAAATGCTCACCTGAATGTCGAACCCAAATATATCTTCCATACCTTTTATTACAAGACCCCAGAATTACTGTAATCTAGGGCAGCACATAAACATATGCTCATCGTTAGCTTTATCCTTCCAGCACTTTGGACAGCATGGAATGGTGCCGTTTGCAAACTTTGATAATTTGAAAGGAGACCGGTATACCCTACGAAGAGAGAAGAGATGATTCCTCCTTAAATTGGAAGCTTGGACTGTGGAATATAGTAAGTCAAAAGATACATGACTGCCTGGACTTTTTTTTTGTTTTTTTCCCTATGCTCCCCACCCAGTGACCTACCCTGCACCCCCCCCTCCTCCCACCCCTGTGCTTCCCTGGAGAACCCCCCCTATTTCTCTAATGGCCCTATCCTGGTCTTTGACGCTACCCTCTCTTTGGTCGGGACGGTTATTACTTTCTTATAGCTCCTTGAATAGCTTCTGCATTTTGTTTATCAAATATTTATTTAAGGAGGAGTTAACAAAATCTCCTGATAAATTTGCCCTAAAAAAAATCGGTGAGGAAACTATGCTTTCCCTATTTTCTTATTTAATTTCTTTATCGAGCCATTAGTTCACTGTTCTTCACGGTGATATGATGCAAAAAGGTTTCTGCCTCCTCCACCAGTCTAAATGTATGCTTTTTGTTTTTAAACATCACTTTTATTGTGGCTAGAAATTTGAGTTGTGCCGTTGCACCTAACTGTTTAAATGGTTCTAGTATCTTTCCCAGCTCCCACTGTTTAGATGTGGTTATGGAGGAGACAACAGACCGAATTTGAAAAGTAAACCCTTCTGCACTTAATGTGTTCACTTTTAAAGCCTTATTTAATATGTCATCTTTTAGATTGTATGTCAAAAAATTGCTCAAAATGTTTCTGGGTCTAGTCTTGTTCGGGCTGAGTCTAAAAGGATCCCTATGCACCCTTTGGATGTCGGCAAACAGGACTTGTACAGAGCATTCAATGTTAGTCATTTTCTTAATTAGTTTAGCTACAAATTCTTTTCTATTATCTCCTTCAACTCCCTCTGGCACTTTCCGTAAGCAAAGATTATTCCTTCGTTGAGCATTCTCAATAGATCTCAGCTTATCCTGGAAGTTAATTTCTTTTTTTTTAATTTCTGTAATTTTTTATTGTATGTAAAAAAAAAATATATATATTTACATGGAGCATACATGAGTGGCGGAAAGAAAGAGGGAAAAGAGAAAAGAGAAAAAAGAAGGCGCCGGGGGGGGGGGGGGGTATAGTAATATTGTCCTGCAATAGTTTGTTCCTTGCCATGGTTCGTGGGGTCGGATAGATCTACTAGTCCACGAAGGAAGCGGAAGTCCGTTATCCGAGCTTTGCTTGGCGTTGTCTTCCCCCCATTGATCTGCCTGGTGGGTATAGCACCCCGGACGATAGAGTGAAAGAGAGTGATAGAGGTAGGAGGTAGGAGAGTGTACTTCCTAGCTGGTTCCTCTTGTTGGAGTGTCGGTCCCTGTGGTGTGTCCCTCGGTGGCTGTCTAGTGTCTGTTGTCTGCGCCTAGGGGGGTTTATGCGATGAAAGGTAGAGGTCTAAGGGCCTCCACATGTTTGATTGCCTGTGTGTTTTCGGTGTGTATTTCGCTGTGATGTTGTCCGCCCCTCTTAGGAAAGTGACCCAGTTGAGCCATGCCTGCGGTGTCGCTTTTGTGGTGTCCTTCCAGTTGCTTAGGATTATTTTGACTGCAGCCGTTAACAGTAGGTCAATGAGGTCGCGGTCTTCTGTCGTTGTGATGGATGGGGATGCAAAACCCAGGACTAGACTTGGAAAATCTATGTGTATGGCTACACCAGTGATGTCCCTGATAAGCTTCCCCGTTCTTTCCCAGAAGTCCTTGATCTGGGGGCAGCTGAGTAAGAGATGCTCTAAGTCCCCCCTACCATCGTTACAGTTCCAGCATGTGTCGCTCTCTCGGATCCCCAGGGTAGATAGGCGGGCCGGTGTCCAGTAAGCCTTGTGCACTAACCAGTATTTGGTCTGATTTAGTGAGGCAGTTATCTTTTTCCTAGTGGTCGATCTCCACAATTCAGCTTTTTCTGTTTCGCTTAATACCTTCCCCGCTACAGTCCCCCAGAAGTTTGTGACTTTGTCATTGAGTTTGGTGTGTTTGGGGCGTAGGGCTCTGTAGAGGTGTGCTATTTGGTTTCTTGTTCTTTTACTTTGGCAAGGTATTTTACATTTCCGTCCACTTGTCTTGTTAACTCAACCACAGCTGTTTCTAATGCTGCGGCTCTGACTGTTAATGAATCTAACTTGTCTTCCATTTTTTCGCAGAAAACTTTAAATTTAGCTTGAATTTTTTCAGAGACCTGGAATCTATTCCTCATATCGTCAGTTAGAGTCTGTAGGAGATCTAAGGTTGACCGCTGAGTGTTTAAGCCGCTATCTCTTTTGCTTGGTGTTTCATGTTTGTTCTTCTCCTTTTCTCCTTCTTGAGAGTCAATTAAAGAGGTCCCATCTTTTCCCAGATTTGGCATGTTATTCGTTATATCTTGCATCCTGGGCCCACCTGTTCCCTACTCTGCTGAGAGATCCGCTAGTGGCTGATACTTATTCGGGGTTAGTATACCATCAGAATATTGAAGCAGCTCGGTAGTATCACCCAAATTACTACTAGTGCTTTCCTTAGACATACTCTCTGTCGGTTTAAGTATCAGTGTACTAGGCACTGTCTTGAAATATTCTCTTAATGAAGGTGTATGGTTTAATATTTTTTTCTGATACTGATTTAATATCTTTGCCTTATTCTTTGCCTTAGATTTAGATTTTAGCTTTCCTAAACTTATCTCAGACTGAGTCTTCTGGTTAGGGGATAAACCGTCAAGGTGGGCTTTGCGGGCTAATGCACTAAAATCAACTACTTCTAAGTCCTCTGTTAGCCCAGAGAGTGAAACCCATCCTGAGCTCCTCAAAATGTATTGCGGTGGTTTCTTTCCAGTTAGCCCCCTCTTTTTCCCTAGTGACCCCCTCTTGGCCCGAGCTCCCCCCCCCGTTCCACAGATGTAATATTTACTTTCTGTTGCATACGTGCGTCGATATTGATATCTTCACAGGGGGTGGCTTGTAATCTGCTTCTACTTGTGAGTTGGTTGTTTTTGAAGTTTTCAGGTTTCCCGCACGTTCCTCCTCTCCCCCTACCACCGTGAATGGGAAGCCTTGCTGCCACCCTCTGTCCACGATGCAGTTCCAGAGCCGCCCGAGACCAGAGAGCAACCTGCTTCCCCCGAGACTCTCCAGCTCGCTCATCCAGAGAAGGCACCGCGTCCGCGGTAGCTACAACAAATTTAGCCACCTCTGCCTCAATTCTGGGAGAATACGCTAAAGAAAAATGCCCAAAAGAGCACAGCGAGTGAGTTTCTAAAACTGTGGAGAAGAAAACGCCACAGTTAGCTTCCAGCCCACCTCGATACCTTCAAACACGGAACATGCACGGAGGGTAATTCAGCGGGAGAACATGGTGGCCGGTGATTAGCGGGTCTTGGAGGCTCCAGAGGTCGGGACGACTATCCATCGCGTAGCTGAGCACTATAGCCATAATATATGTGGGAATATATTTTTGAAAAACTGCTGACTTAATCCAGACGGAATATAGTTAATTTGAAGAGGAAAAACGGGAACCAGCAAGATAAAGCATCTTACCGGCAAGCCAATAGGTATTGCCTTTGGGACATTATAAGTGTTTAGCCATGCAAAAGTTGATGTTGTTGCACCAAGGATATTGTGCTGCATAACTAAATACTTATAAGGTCCCAATAGCAAGACCTATTGGCTATGCCAATGCTTGTTTTATGTTGTAGTTCCATCTAAGCCAGCTGTGCATTGACGTCAGTTCCCTACTTGGGCACTGCCATGGCAGCATACCAAAGAGTAGATGGCATCACCAAGCAATTTGAAATTTTCTCAAAATACCTCTCAAGCAACTTTTGTATGCTGTCACGTACCTTTGAGCTGCAAAAGGCTACTTCATTGGGAACCCACGTGCAGCATATACCTCTACCTCTTTTCTGTGGAGTCTCCGAAGTATTGCTCTACATTTCACTGGGTATTTAAGACCTTGCAAATTTAGCGAGGTCACTGTTAATGGTGTCTTCATCTGCCTATCATATGAGTAGTTGGAAGAAATCTTTATTGTATGATTACCTAAAATCACTTACAAGAGCAAAGTAGATTACGTCAAAAGACAAGCGTCGGATAAAAAAGTATAAAATTGTTGAAACATTTGTAGCCAGTAAAAAATGAAAAACGTCAAAGAGTACTACGGCCCAATGATATGGGAACGGCGAATAACTCAAGGTTATTTTGTATGGCCAATGTAAAAAGAAGTATCACTAGGCAAAATTAAAGCCTTAGGCGCATGGGCATGCGATGTTGTGTCATGCAAACAATCATATCTTTATGTTATATATGAGCATGCATCAACAGTTTACAAGGATTACTCCATGGTTACTTTAAGGCCTTCAATATTTTCCATCCAGACCAATGCATGTATCACAGAGGGACTCATGCCTGAAAGACAGATGAGTAAGCCTGGTGCATTCACATGCCGGAGAGAGTATGCATAGGACATATCCTGCCGAGATCTAAGCATCAGAAAATATTCTAAAAGACATATAATATTGGTTAAGAACAGTACTCCTCCCAAAGCAAAGAAAAATAAGTGTTGAAAAATAGTGGTACAGGGGAAATACATAAATCTATGTGATGTGTTATTTATGCAGAAGTCCCAACCGGGAGATTTCTCCAGAAATGAAGACTAGCTGAGTGTAGGGACAGTCCACACCCATCAGACCTTCCTAAGGGATTCTAAGGTGCATGTGTGAAATCGTTTAATGCTGGTTCATAAAAGGTGTTCCCAGAAAAAGTGTTACTGCGAGAATAAACGAACAGCAGCTTATATTTTATGGACTTTCATCTTCGATACTTGCATTGTTCATAGAATCCTTCAAGCTACTGTGTAGAACTTGCCAATTAGTGCGAGTCCATCGGGCCGTGGTAGTATAAATGAACAGTGTGGCTCACTGGTTAGAGGCGGCAGACCTGGAAGCAGAGGTCAGCCCGGGACCAGGGTTCAATTCCCGGCTCGGCGGGTCTTGAGTCCTAAAATGTCCACGGACTCAACAATTCTCGCTCTGGTGCCTACTCGATTCATGGGTTCACACTCTGCGACTCTGGGCAATAGCTTGCTTAATCTCCACAACGCCCCCTCGCGGTGGGATGCCTGGCTTTCACTTTTTGCATACCCTGCCGGGGTTATCTCACAGGGGAATACCAGGACAGGTTTGCTAAGCAAGCGCTTAGATACCGGGTCGGTGATTTGCGCTATATAAATACATGTACATTTACATTAGGGCCTCTTTACATGATCTTACGCCATTTTGCATAAGTATTGTTTGTAAATATAGTCGTATCGCATCCAGCAAGGCTGGGCAGCAGCAGATGTTGTGCTCAGATGATTTTGTATGCTATTGGCACAAACAACATCCCTTATTTCCCGGCTAGTGTTAACCTTAAAAACTGTTTATAATACTTCCCTGAATGTGTCAGGACCTACCTTGAACATGCGGTGGTAACGTTTGACTATATCTTTTTTACATTCAAGGTGCATCGCTAAGATATTGAACTCCAACCGAATCAATGTTCACTTTGTTGAATATGGAAGGTTGAAGAGATTTCAGAAGCGCCTCTCCCAAATCTGCGGTGTATAAATTGAACAATGTAGGGGCGCTCACACAGCTCTGTTTTAACTCTTTGTTCATATGAATCTTAGCCATTACATGTGTTTGTGCAAGCTGCGTACAAACCCAAGTGCCGGGGTGGAGCATCATAATGGCCACCAGACGTTTCCTTGCAATGCTCCACTTTGCAAGTTTTGCCCAAAGTATGTTAAGGTCAATACCATCAAAGTCAGTGCTATAAATGACAACACATGTGTAAAGTGGTGGGGAGGCGACATCTGTGGCCCTGGTTGCCAACTATGACAAATCAATAGAGTTGTCCAGCATAGATGAGTTGGGCCAGAATCCAGTCTGAAATTGACGTATGATATGATTTTTATTTATCCAGGTCTCTAGCCCTTTCAGGAGCACTTTTGAAAATGCCTTCCCATCAATGTCCAACAACGCAATCAGTCTATTTTTCTCCGGACAAGAGGCGGTCCCTTTTTTATGGATGGGATACAAGATGGAGCCTTTCTGTGAGTCTGGTACTGCCAAAGTATTATGGCAGTGTGAACAGACTATTCATGTGAGGGCCCAAAATTCTCGGTGAAGTTGTGGAGTGTTGTCAATACTGAGCACCCTATCTCTCAGATGCCTGGGGGGGTATTGTATGCCCTTATATATTCATCCAAACCGGGCACATATTCAGACTCATGCTGCTCTGTTGTGTAGTGTCATATTATTCCCCAGGAAAACTAAAAACTAAAACAATAGTAAAGAAGCAAGATAGTTAACTCACAAATGTGTGGCACATTCATAGATGGACCTGGAAAGAGTCAAAATGTTCCACCTCTATCACAAGCAACAGAATCACCAGTAGAACAAGAGCTACATAAAAAAATCCAATAAATAATCCAATGTTTGGGCTAGCCCTGCTAAGAATGGCAGGATCCCCAGCCTCTCAGGTGATCATAAGCTGCGATGCATTGTGTCATTGTTAGAATTTTCCAGGTGCTCAGTTTTCATTAGATGATGGGGGATGGGATTCCTATTCCATTATTCAGTGATAGCATCACTCATCTGTATTTGATTTGGAAGTTCAAGGAAGTTGCCAATTGTCTCTAGAGTCTCTGATGTTAGGGTGTCCCATATCTATTTCTAATCTTACACGCTCCACCCCCATATCCAATGCCTTCCAATCTTTTTGGGTGTTTTTGAGGGTAAATTAAGAGCCCCTGAGAGTGACTCAGAGACAAGATGGATAACCCTAACTACAGGTGATTTGTTTCCTCTTTAGGTGGTCAATCACATCCTTGAATTGTCTAGGGTGTAGGCAGAAATGTTTGGAATAGTATTATCACAAAAGGTTACTGGCTCTTGCTTTCTGGCATCATGCAGAATTCCCTCCTTGAAAAACGTGGATTCGGTCCAGGATGTCTGGTGATAGGTTGTGAATCTGTTGAAAAGTTGATACCACCCTATTGTATAAGATCAAGGCCAACTAAAGGGTTATCTTGTCTTTGGAAGATGTGGTTGAATATGTCTCAAGGTCTTCGTCGAGAATAGACTAGCCTATTCCTCTTAGGCGTATCTTGTTACATCTCGCTCTGTTTTGTATTCATCTATCTTGTCCTTCTTAGCCATGTGTTGCCATTCCAATTGGTTAAGCCTGATAGCTTGTACATCTTGCCCATGGGTTTGCTCAGCAAGAGAGCTTTCCGCCTGGTCATTTCTGCTTTCTGTAGTTAATGGTTGAGTTCTACAAGTTTAACAGAGAGCGCTTGACATATAGAGGATAGGTCTTTCCACAATTTTTGCCGGAGAGTTTGGATGTCTTCTTTTTATGGTCAGCGCCTGGAGGCTTGGGGCAGTTGGGATATACCACATGATGCAGTCAAAGTCAACCTTGTTAAAGGTTGTCCGACTTGCCCCAACAAGCTCAAGTTTTAACTGCCTACAACACACTTAGCAAAAAGAGTATTACTGCTAATAGTTCTTGCTGACTTTGTTTTTATTGACCTTAGGACTCTGTGCACTTTACCACTACTAACCCAGGCTAAAGTACGTGTAGTCTCTCTCTAAAATTGGTACAATTGGCATACATTGAATTGACTAATTTAATTTACTTGTAAGTCCCTAGTTAAGTGATGCTACATGTGCCAAAGGATGGTAAATTAAATGCTACCAGTGTGACTGCAGACCTACTGTGCCAGCCACTTAAGTAGCTCCTTAATCATGTCTCAGGCCTGCCATTTGCAGCCTGTATGCAGTTTTAACCTGTCAAATCGACTTGGCAAAATAAACCCTAGGCAGGCTTAAAACTCCCTTTTTGGTAAATATATCACCCCTAAGATAAGCCTTAGACAGCCCACAGGGCAGGGTGCATTGTGGTTAACATGTTGAATATATACTTTACGTTTTACATGTGCAGGTAGGGAAAACTCACAAATATGTTTTTCACTACTGGGAGGCCTACCTCTACTATCAGCTATAATTGGGTTACCCTATTACATTTAATAAGTGCCAGCTTTTGTGTGGGACAGGTAGGAATGTCCTGTTTGGTGTCTGAGGAATTGTGGTTTAAAACCCTCTTTAATGGTAGAGCTGGATTTTTGCCACAATTCTGCAAACGCCACTTTAGAAAGTTGGCATTTTCTTGTCCTAACCATTTTATGCCTGCAGCTGGTTTCTTGGGTCACATGACTAGGTTTGGTAGGCAGTTGGACGTTGTTGCATCCTCCCAGACAGCCACACAATGAAGATGCTAGGTTTTGCCAGAATAGGCCATCCAGATGTGATCACAAAAAACTGGAGCTGTCACCTGTCACCTGTCACACTTGAACTTCAAAGACACTGCCTCTAGGTTAAGCTTGACAGAATGTGTGCCATGCTACCAGCGGGTTAAGCTCAGTGTAACTTCATGATTTATTGTGGTTCACCCTGGTAAGGATTGTGATTGCTGCTTGAGTAGGTCTCACACCCCCATTCAGAAGCAGCCCAGTTTCTTACAATAGTAAATAAAGGGTTACATATTGTGTATGTTCGAGTCAGGGACCTAATGGGTTACATATGTTATATGTATTTTACTGAGCGTAAAACTCATCCACAGGGTACCTTGGTGCTGTGGACCCCACTCCGAAAACAAAATAAGCAAAAATAGGACATTTCAAAGTGAAAGAGAACCTACCCTGATAATGTCAGCTATGTGGAGGTCAGATCATTCATGGAAGAGTTCAGTTGGGGAACAAGCAGGTGTTTAAACCTTTTATCAGTTTTCATTCCATTTTGAGGCCATTGCCAATGAAAATGCTCCATCATCGATTGCCGTGCTTTTAAGGTTGAGAATTTTTATAAGATTTTAATCTGCAGACCTAATGTGCCAATGAAACGACCATGTAAAGGAGTGTACCTCTGCTCATAAAGTGTTTTGTGTACAACGCACAATGATTTTTAAAAACAAAATCAAAAAGGCAGTCAATGTAACCAGACAGAGTGAGAAAATCTGATCGTATCATCTCAGGACCAGGACTAGCCTTGCTGCTGAGTCCTGGATCAGCTGCGGCTTTGATGAATCACGATAGAGAGAACTAAAACAGTCAATATGAGCACTGATTATTATTTTCATAATTTTTCCTCTATGTGAAAGTGAGTAAAGATGAATAATTGAGATATTGCCCCTATTAAACTTTATTTTAATTTATTGTTGAACTTCAAGTTTTGTACCCAGGAAAGACAGTTAGACAATTTGTAGACACTGAAAGCCAAGTTTCCGGTGACTGTCAAAACCATTTGTGTGTCGTCTGTGAACATTAATAAAATAAAACCAAAAGAGTGTATTACATGAGATAGAGGGATCATGTGTTGTTTACACAGCATGGGAGAATTAATCCTGACAAAATCCAACCATCCAGTCAGTAAAGCCAAAGAGATGCAATTTCAACGTTTTAGGGTACATATAGCATCTAGAGCACAAAGTGGCAACTGTAGTTATCTGGTCACATTGAACCAGGACAAAGTCACAAGGTCAGGTTCACCGCAATGGAGTGTGGGCCGGGTACAGGTACCAGGTTAGCCTCATTGAGAATGTTTTTGAGAATCAAATGGACGAGGAAAAGAAGACCGAGTGAGTCTTTCAAAAAATGTCAAAGTATTTCAGTGCAATGTCTTTGACACTATGGCCAGTCATCCTGAAATTAAGAATCAGATATTCAATGATGTCAAAAAACTGCTAAAAGTTTTGAGAGAATCAAAGCTGCCAGAATATCCTGATCTGCACAGTGGCATAGCTCAAACCCTGCCACACTACCCACCCTCTCGGTGCTAAACCCTAAATGGAATTCTGCTTGCATGAATGTTGCAAAAGATTGATTTCTATGTAATCTGATGTTTGAACAAGCACGTTTTTTGGAATAGTTTGCCCATCTATAGTAATTGGGATGTAGGACAGTAATTCCAAAAGATGTGTTTGTCAAAAGATGGATTCTTCAAAAAAGGAGGAATTCCTATTGTTTTCATGTCACTCCAGATAGCAAGAATGTGTTAGTCAGAGGTCTTGCTAGGGAATCATTGAGAAATAAAAGACATTTGTGCAGTTTTGCTGGGAGGCCATTGGAGGAGAGCCCCAGGATATACTGCTGGAAACTGCAGAATCACTTGAGAGTGTAAGGCGACTACAGCAGTGGTGTCGCGCATAATGATGGGGCACCCTGCAGAATTTGATGAGAGGCCCGGAAATATCTCCTATCACACAGCTATTCATAGGCATTGGGCAGACTGAAGACATCTAGAAGGGTTGGGGGGCCCGTACACCAAAGGAGTTGCAGAGGTCTGTGTTACGCCCTTAGACTGCTGTGAGGTGGAATCCCAGGAGAAAAGTGGTTTGCAAGCAGCTTTTTGTTTCTCAAGGTTAACAATGTTAGAGATGTTTTCATCAAAAATGCGTACCAGTTGGTTACAACTGACATTTGAGCATGGGAGTTCAGGTCACGCTCAAGAATTTCTGTGTTCTTTCATGATGGAAAAAAATCCTAAGGCAATATTAGAAGCAGGGAACATTTTGAGGACGTAAAAAGCAGATTTTGAAAACTTAATGTCATGCAAATAGTTATGATTGTACCTGTGTTAATTTCCCCAGTTATTCTAAACATTCAGTGCTAGGATATCAATTTGTCTTTATATAGTATAAGTTAGACCTGTCAGCCTTAGGATGCTCTTCCCCCAAAACTGTTGCCTTACTCCTCCATTTTGCCGAACTTATTTGTTGTTGGCCTTAGGACACTGTGCACTTTACTACTGTTAACCAGTGCTGGTGTGGTTGCTTACTTTCTAAAACATGGTAACTGTAGTATTCCATTTCATGCTTTATTCTCCACACATTCATGTACGCCCTCCCCATGTTCCATTTAGAATTGTTTTGGTTCTTTCTGCCTGGGGATTCTTAGGGATCCTTGGGAGTGTAATGTTCTACTAGCATTAGTTACAGCTGTGCATCTATTCGTGGTGGTTGTCTAAGCTGTCTCCTAAGAATAAACTGGATTCAACCATCAAGAAGTCTCTTCCTGATTACTACATAATCTGGCGACGATCGGGATATTAAGCCTGAAGCTTAAACAGGACCCGTCTACTTTCCTCGTTTATTTTTTTTTTAAAGAAAAAATCCAGTTCGGAGACAGCGTTCACCGTTTGCAGTGTGGATTCATTTAAGGTACTTTTTAAATTCTTTATGTGTTAAATCATAACACCAGCGGCAGTATTTCCTACTCTACGTGCCTTGATTGCACCCGCGGCTGTTTTCCTGTGTTTTTGTGCATTTTCCCTTACATTTGGGAATTCGAGTGGTCACTCGCTCACAACCTCTTGGATTTCATCTTATACCTACTCCGTTTTCCTCCGTGTGAAGCTCCCGCTCTGCTGGTGTTTTTGTGGCGTTTTTGCTTTCCCTGTGACTTTGTTGTGAGAAAGCATCTTTCAAAAAAGCACACGAGACTCACCTTTCTCTTCGCGTGCGCTCCACTCGCTGCCAGAAGCTCTTCACTACGCTCTTGGATTCGACGCGTCATCCGCGCACTCCGCCTCTGCGTGTACCAGCGTCATCTGACAGCGTCTTTCTACGCACAGTGCTGCGTTCCAGCAACCATCTTGGATCACCATGACAACAGTTTCCGATCCGAGTCCCGTTTTTTTTTTAGTCTTCTTTAACGCCACAGTTACTTATGTGATTTAACCTATTTATGTCCATTATTGCCACAGTTATTTATGTACCATAGCTTATTCTGTTCCTTAATTTATATCCTGGTTGCAGTTTTATTTACAAGGAAATCGTATGGTGCATCTTTATTTACAGAGAAGGTATTTTACTCTCCTCCTTTTCCAGACTTTCTTCAATGCTGTTATTGTACAACTACGTTTTTGACAACTGATTCAACCAAATAACTGTGACCTTTATTTTCATTTTCTTCCTTTTATTATTTTTAATACCATTTTAAAAATGTCGAATAACATAATTTCACCTGCACATTTCTTACCTTCGGCTGGTGATCCCAAAGTGGAATGGGATCTTTGGTATCCAACCTTTTTAGCCTATGTAGATGTGGTAGAGGAAGATGGCTGTTCTCCCAAAAGGAAACTCGCTTTGTTAAAAAATTGTCTAGGTGGTGCTGGTCTCAAAGAATTAGAAAGTCTACCACCTATTGATAATACAGGTGCAGGTGATGTAAATGTCTTTGAAGTGGTTGTTAAGCAATTAAGCACCAGATTTGGAAGAAAAATTAATACAGTGATGGAACGATTTAAATTCTATTCTAGAATTCAAAAAGAAGATGAATCCATAGAAACTTATGTAGCTGCTCTACGCACACTAGCTAGTTCTTGTTCCTTTGAAACTATAGATTTTGATCAAGTCTTAAGGGATCAAATCATGATGCGTACTAAGAGTAAAAAGATACAGGAACGTTTATGGATGGGTACTGAGTCCTCTCTTAACGCTGTTCTAAACATTGCCAAAGGCATTGAGCAATCGGAATTGTTTGTTAACGAAATAAGAGGCCATGAAACCAAAACTAAAGTAATAATTCCGGAAGTTTCCTTAGTTAGGAACCCTCCAAATTACAGGAAACCTACTTTCATTCCTACTAAAAGAGACAATTTTGGCAGAGATAATAGATCTTTTCAAAGAAAGTCCCCAATAATCTGCTACAGATGTGGCGCTAAAGATCATGTGGGAAATTATAAAGGGTGTCCTGCTTGGAACAAAATTTGCGTCAAATGCAAAAAGTCAGGTCATTTCACCAAAATATGCAAGTCCTCGCAGAAAATTAATTTCTTATCACATGAGGAGTATGATGATTGCGAACAACCTTCTGAAGTTAATACGATGTTGTGTGTTGGTGATACTGAGTGCAAAGGTTTTCCCAGTGATATTATTCTTATTAATGGTGTGGAAATCTCCATGCTCATCGACTCATGTGCCTGGTACACCATAATTGGCAAAGATGTCTTTGACAAGTTTTGGTGCTCGAAAGAACTTTTACCACCTGATATACATCCTGGAGGGTACACAGGGAAGAAGATAGGTCTTGAAGGTTATATGTGGGCAGAGATCAGGTTTAAAGATAGAACTACTAAGGGGAAGGTTTATGTCTCCTCGAAAGGGGCATCCATTTTATGCTGGCCTCATCAGTTTGATTTAGGAATCAAACTTGATCCCAAAGCCTCTCCCCCTGTTTATGTCGTTCCTCCGGAAAATGACTTCATTTCCCAATTAAAAAAAGATTTCCCCTGTATCTTTAATGATAATTTGGGGGTTTTTGCTAATTTCAAACACCGTATTATACTTAAGGAATCAGCTTTTCCCGTCCGTCATAGGGTCAGAAATGTACCCTTGGCCTACCGTGATAAACTAAAATTAATTTTATCAGATCTGGTTTCCAAAAAGATCATCGAACCATTTGAGTCATCCCCATGGGTTACGCCCGTTGTTTTATCCCTCAAGAGCAATGGCGAACTTCGTCTGTGTGTAGATCTCCGCAGTCTGAACAAGGAGATTTGGATTGACAGACATCCCTTACCCCACATACACGAGCTCATTTCCACCCTTTCTGGCGCCTGTGTTTTTTCCACGCTAGATTTAACCAGCGCTTACCATCAGGTAATTTTACACGAAGACTCTAAATTCCTAACCACTTTTATTACACCTGAGGGCTTGTTTCAGTATTGTCGTATGCCCTTCGGCCTAGCTAGTGCGGCGTCCGTCTTCCAACGCCTCATGAAAACAGTACTAGAAGGATGTGAGGGTGCAATCGCTTTTCAGGATGACATCCTAATATACGGAAAAAATTTTGAGGAACATGATAAAAATTTGGTAAAAGTTTTGAAAAGTGTTCAAGAATATGGGTTGACACTTAAATTATCCAAATGTAAATTCAGACAAAGTCAGGTCGAATACCTTGGCCATGAAATTTCAGCCCTGGGGATCAAACCTAAACTCAACCATATCAAGAGTATATCCAAAGCTCCTTCTCCCTTGAACAAAGATCAACTTGTTTCCTTTCTTGGTCTTACCGAATTTTATAGTAAATTCGTCCAAGATTACGCTTCCAAAGTTCATCCTCTCAGGGTGTTATTGAAGAAGGATGCGAAGTTTGTGTGGAATAGTGATCAGCAACATGCTTTTGAGTTACTGAAGCAAGAAATTATTAATGCTCCTTTTTTAAGACAATTCGATCTAGACAAAGAATGTATAGTGTGTGTCGATGCAAGCAATGTTGGCTTAGGCTCAGTTTTAATGCAAAAAGACAGAGGTGAGGAGTACGTTGTGTCATATGCTTCAAGAACCTTGCGGGGCGCTGAGTTCAATTACTCCACAATTGAAAAAGAGTTACTAGCTTGTACCTGGGCCTCTGAACATTTTAGGCAGTTTCTTTGGGGAACCAGGTTCCGTTTGAGAACCGACCATAAGCCTCTAATTAACATGCTGGCAGCTGGTGGTGGCAGAACATTAACAGCGCGCCTAGCACGTCTTGCAGCCAAATTACAAGAATTTCAATGCATTGTTGAATATGTTCCCGGGCGGTTAAACGTGCATGCCGACTGCATGTCCAGGCTGCCTTTAGTCAATTCTATCTTTTCTGGTAATTGGAACAATGAATCAGATGTTGTTTTTAATATCGATGATGTCAACGATTGTGGTCTAGCTGGTGCTTCTAATAGTATTTCTGAAATCGAGTGGAGGGAAGCTATGGCGAATGATTCAAACCTTCCTTCTTTAACTAGACATTTACAGTATGGTTGGCCTCAAGAGCGATACTTATCTGGGGATATTCTTTCCTTTTTCAAGGTAAAGGATGAACTTATGTTTGACCAAGGTTTTGTTTTTCGTGGCGATAAAATCATTCCTCCCATTTCCTTGAGAGAAAGAATTATTTCCATGGCCCATGAAGGTCACATGGGCATGTCTGGCACCAAAAGACCCATCCGCGAGTTCTACTGGTGGCCTGGTGTAGACAGAATGGTCGACAAATGGGTTCGTTCATGTTCCCCTTGTGGTAAAAGTGACAAGACTGTTAAACCCTTGTCTGTTGCTAGTTCTCCCATTGAATTTGTTTCTTGCCCCTGGAAGAAATTGGGCATTGACATAATTGGACCCCTTAACTTGTCCCCCCACCAAAATGTGTTTGGCCTGGTCCTTATTGATTATTTTTCCAAGTGGCCAGAGCTAAAACTTGTTGATAAAGTTGGCTCCCCTCAAATTGTTCAATTTCTTGATGAGGTTTTTTGTAGAGAAGGCATTCCCGCTGAGATTGTGTCGGATAATGGTCCGCAATTCATAAGCAAAGAATTTCTGTCATTCATCCAGAGGTGTGGCATCGTGCACAAAAGGGTGTCGAATTATAATCCGCAAGCCAATGGTCAAACGGAACGCTTTAACAGAGTCATCAAAGAGTCTATTCAGCTGGCTGTTAAAAGCAATCTAGACTGGAGAAAAACCCTACGTTCCACCTTACTGTCTTATCGCACTTCACCCAACTCTGTCACAGGGTTTTCACCCTTTGAATTGCTTAGAGGCAGAAAGCCTGGTTCCAAACTCCTGCCTTGGTGGATGAAAGTTAAGATACCTGCTGATTCTTCTGTAGATCCTGCTTGTGTTAAGGACAGAGTTTTGAAATATCAGGAAAGAATGAAAGCCAATTTTTTGTCCACTAAAAGTTCCGGTCAGAAGGTCAGAGTGGGTGATTTTGTCCGCGTGAAATTTGGCAGAATTTTTGACAATAAGTGGAATAAGTGGTCAGACCCTTGCAAGGTTATTGAAGTATTTTCAAAGGCTGTGAGAGTTGAGGATGGGAAAATATGGAATTTTAGAAGGATTTCACTATGTAAAGGTTTAGATTCTTCTCATACTGAACCCTGTTCTGCACCATCCTCCTCTAATGATCTTCCCACTGCTAAGCCTTTGTGCGATCAAAATGATGCATCCTTTTCTCCTTTGTTTAACACTTTTGACTGTGAGAACCAGCGTGTTGATCGTGTTGTTCCTGTGCCTGATAATTGCAATCCGTCCATGTCTGACAATAGCAACCAGATCACTGAACCATCTTCTAGGCATGTTGACAATCCTGTGAGTGAAAATGTTCCTATATCATGTCCTGTTATTCATAATGATGATTCTTCTCTAAGGAAAAGCATTCGTGTGAAACATACTCCTGTAAAGTTGCATGATTACTACCTTTAAGTTTTTTTTGGTTTTTTTGTTTTTTTAAGGGGGAAGGTGTGTAGTATTCCATTTCATGCTTTATTCTCCACACATTCATGTACGCCCTCCCCATGTTCCATTTAGAATTGTTTTGGTTCTTTCTGCCTGGGGATTCTTAGGGATCCTTGGGAGTGTAATGTTCTACTAGCATCAGTTACAGCTGTGCATCTATTCGTGGTGGTTGTCTAAGCTGTCTCCTAAGAATAAACTGGATTCAACCATCAAGAAGTCTCTTCCTGATTACTACAGTAACCATGGCTTACACACAATTGGCACATTTAATTTAAGTATATGGCCCTAACAAAGTGGCTGTACATGTACTCAACGCCTGTAAATTATTTGCTACTAGTGGACCTGCAGCACTTATTGTGCCAACCACTTAAGTAGCCCTTTAAACATGTTTCAGGCCTGCCATTGCAGCCTCTGTGTGCATGTTACACTGCCATTTGACTTGGCAAATTAAAACTATTGAATATATGATAGGATGCACACCTTATTGTAGTAGTAATAAACATAATTTTGAAACATGCTGAAAGCGAACCAAACTCAAGACCCAGAGCCATGCAGACAAGTCGAAACGGCTCAAAAAACTTAATCCAGGTATTCCATTTTTTTATAGCAATTTTTATTAACTTTTTCATATTGCTTTACATGAATGTAGGCATTGTTGGTTTTAGCAATACCGTTGTACAGTACATTTCCCTGGACCCCACAAGGGTGGGGCAACACAGAAACGTAGAGGGGGTTGGCTACAAGATCCTCTGTAATGATCATGTGGCATACAAGTGAGCCTCAATGCCTTCCCGGTAAGGAGCGGTTCTTTTGAAAAAGTGCCTGTCCTTTAAAATACCGCTATGTTTGGCTAACTGGGGATTGGAACTTGGGGTTAACAGACATGGGCGGACTAGAAACGCAGCTGTGGCCGTCAAAAATAGGAACTATCTTGTCTTTCCATCAGGGCCGGACTGGGAACCACAACCGGCCCTGGCAAAATGCTCGGTTGGCCCCCCTCCCCATTGGGGGAGTGGGTGTTGGAGGTGCTGCTGAGCTCTTTGCTGGGCCAGTTTTCGTCCGATTTTGTTACAGGGACGATTTTGCAGCAAAACCAGCCCCCACCCATGCGGCACACGGGGGAAATTGCCCAGTGCCCGATATGGCCTGTCCGGCCCTGCTTTCCATGCATTCACGAGGAGGCAGCTGGGGGAAAAGGGGCTCTCCAGGACATTTCTTCAGTCATTCCAAGGTTCAAACAGGTGACTAATCCAATTTTCCAAAGCCAAATAAATGCCCATCCAAGCATGTCGGAATACAGTTTTCATTTTAGGTAACCATGTACATATTCACCCGTGCATTTCAGGCCGAAAGCCCTTCATCAGTGGTAACTAGTATATAGAAAGAATCATCAGAAGCCATCAATGATTTCGTATCATAAGTAGACCAGAAAACGATATAACATTCGTTCATAAAAGCACTCTAAAACTAATTACACCGCTGCATTCGTGCTCGGTTTAAATTAAAAGTATTTTGAAGCAAAATACAGAAAAGTGTTTGATGCTAATTGAATACACATGTACCGTGCGTAAAAGCACACCAATTTTTTTTAAAAAACCTTACCCAAAGTAAGGTAACAATAAACTTACAGTGTGTCCACATGTGTTATCTGTTTTTGCTGTAATATAAAACCGACATAGTATGAAGTACTCAATTTCCAAATAAAGAATACATGAAGAAGAAGCTGGTACAAATAAGTAAAATCCAAATGTAGGTTTAATTCTTCTGATTCAGCAAAACACGGGAGTGCTGCCGTTCTCCAGCCAGGCAAACTGGTGAATGCTTGAGTAACAGCTGTGAGCATAACTGGGGAGCGGCATCACGAGAGATGCATCTTCAAACATAAACATGTTTGAAGATACACTCGCAACAAGTAAAGTGGAATGTAGAACATGGAATCATGCAAAGCTGTTCCATGTATGGAACAGACAATTCACAAGGAAGATAGAAAACAGACTTACAATGAAGAGAGGCAGATAAGCCTCATTAACAGGCAGCAGAAGTCCCCGATATGTCAACCAAAAAGCAAACAAAGTTGTGTGCCAGGCAAGCTCGTCATTAACCCATACTTAGTGAACACCACAGGTGAAACAAATCCTTGTAAGCATGCTGGGAAGTTTATACAGAGACACATGGTTGTGAAGCGGTTTTAAAACTAACATGCACACCATGTTGCTACTAATTTTGAAAACCATGCCATAACAATACAGCTGAATGAAGAAATACGATGTTAACATGAACATAAAACCCTACAATTAAAACCCTTCACAAGCGTAATCAAAAACCCCTCCCAACCTCCTCTAACCTAGCCAAGGCGGCTCATATAACCTCTACCATAGCCACAACAGCCTCTCTCCCCGTGGCCAATCTCTCTACCAAAAAAGTGGCCAACAATCCCTTGGGAATTTCAACTTCCAAAAATGATTCTAGATCTGATATGCACCTGACTGGTGCCATTCCCAAGGGCGGAAATAACATGTTACCTAGACCAATCCAGACGGTTGAAGAGAGGGAACCCCCTAGTATAGTCCATAAACGTAGGATCCCTCAGGTTGAATTGCCCCCGGAATCACTACCCTATGTAGTGGTGCTTACGGGTGTGCCCACCCTTGATCCTGACAAGCGAGAAGGCCCACAACAACTTAAAAATAAGACCATGTATTGGCTGTCTAAGAACAGACCACTCCCTGGGAATGTAAACGGGGACATAGTGCATGTGCGCTGACTCCCTTGGTTGGGGGGGCGGGTGAAAGACATAGATGGCGACCTGATTGTGATCAACTTCAGGGACCCGGAAGCTGTTAGGCACATTCTGAGCTGGATGCCAGGGAATCATGGCAAATCCATCATGCCGTGTGATCTCACCTATTTTTACCCTAGAGCTCTAGTGGCCCCCCTGTCATATCCATGGCCTTCCATGCCCTCGATAGGCCTTAATGGCCCTAACCATAACAACCACTATCCTCCCTTGCACCCTGACCCCTTGATCCAAAAGAATGCTCATAGGTGGGGATCTGTCCCTCAGAGGGGCTATGGTTCCAACTATAGGAGTTTGGACCACTCCTCCCAAATGGGGGGGATGGACCACTTGCTTCCTTTCACACCTTTGGAAGTTAGCAACAGATTTGAAGCATTCTCTGGCTTAGACCTTTGTGATTGACTCGAGGGGTGCTCCCCCGGTCACTCTACTGCTGAGGGGGCCTTAAGTGAACATCATGGTAATTCCACTGCTCAAGCTTGTAACCTTCCCCGGCAACTGCTTGGAGAAGACCATGGCATAACCCTAACCCATCTAGCGGGAAGCAAACAAAGTTTATCTCCCCTACACGGCTCTCCAGACTCCATGTACGCAGTGGTGGAGTTACTTCCGAGGGCCAAGGCCCTACACTCCATACTAAGTCCAGAGCCCTGAGGGTACTTTCATGGAATGTTGCAGGGATTTCCAACAAAATGCAAACTGAAGAATGGGATTCTCTGATAAATAATAACGAGATATGCCTCTTTCAAGAGACATGGGCGAGGGAACCGGTCCACAAGACTGGTTATGCTGTATTTGAAATCCCTGCTACTTGGAATGGAAGGGGAAGGCCCTCAGGCGGTCTGGCGGTGTGGATAGCATCTCACACTGGGTGTGTAGCGGAAAGTATAGCCACGCTTTCCCATGATATCCAGTGTGTTTTATTAACCTGGACAGGCGCCCCGAAGTTGGCAATAATAAATGTTTATTCCCGCCCAGTAGGACCAACGGCGGAGTCTACTACATTAGAAGACCTTGCATCTTTTTTGAGTCAGCTGTCGACAGATTATAAGGTGGTTTTGGGTGGCGATCTCAACTGTCATTTTGAACCCTTAGAGGGCTTGAGGGAAGGGGCCCTCATGGCAGAAGACGATTACTGGGGTATACCACCGTGCCAATCCCCCCATCCCAGAGCCTGGTCACCACTTGCGTTTCAAGTTATGTCGCTAACTCTCAACTATGCGCTGAGAGCATGCAATGGTCGCACACCCTCAGACACCCCTTCCAAATGCACATTCAATAGACCAAACCAGGAGTCAAGACTGGACTACATTTTTGTTGATACCAGTCTGTGGCCAAAGGTTGAGGACTTTATTATAATCCCCCGCACTGACAGTGATCATAATGCCCTCTCTCTTACCTTGCACTATCTTCCTGAGTCCACCGGACTCTCCTCCCCGGGGAAAGGAGATGAACGGGGTAACCTTGTATTAGCTTCTAACAGGCGTAGGGTGAGATGGCAGAAATTCTCCAAGTCGGAAGAAAATATTGGGAAAATTAACAGCCTTGTTCTCCCAAGATTTGTGGCTTTGGAAGAAGTAATTAGTCGCTCCAGTGCTCAGGACCTATCCAAAACCTTGCCCTCCATACACGAGGACTTAGTGGGAACTCTGGGAGAGGTCCTCTATCCAGAGGTACCCAAACCCAAGCATAAAACCAGAACTTCCACTTGGTACAACTCGGACTGCAGAAAGGCTAAATCTGATCTTATTGCTGCAGTCAAAGAGGGTGCCCCCCGTAATAGGGTGTCTGCCTTGCGACAACTTTACAAGGTCACTATGGCCCGTGCGAGGTCAGACTGGGACTGGGATAGATGGCATGATCTCTCAGCAGCATTAATAGCTAAGGACACTAGAAGATTTTGGTCCATAGTCTCCACTGGCTCAGGGGAACCCAAAGCTGCGGTCGAACCCAATATAGATGCTCATATATGGGAAGACCATTTTGGGAAACTTTACGCAGATGATTCAGAAAATACTGATGCCACTATTGCAACACTTCTCTCCCTCCCTGGAGATACTCTGGAGTTTACGCTAGGGGAAGTGGCCAGTGCAATAGATGGCTTAGCAATGGGCAAGGCCCCTGGCCTTGATAAACTACCTGGCGACCTTTTTAGGTCCCATCCAGATATTTGGGCACCTTATCTTCTCATCCTCTTCAACTCAATAGCATGTGGAATGGCGATCCCCTGCACTTGGCTGGGGGCAGAGATAGTGCCTATCTTCAAGAAGGGCTGTCCTCTGCTCCCATCCAACCACAGGCCGATCAGCCTGATAGATGTCCCCCAGAAGATTTATTCGCGACTTTTATTGGACCAACTCATGGATTGGATGGAGGAAAATGAAATTTTAAGTCCTCTCCAGGCTGGCTTCAGGAAAAATACGTCCACCATGGACCAAATCTTCCGCCTCGTTCTCCTTTATTGGAAAACAGTGACCATCGAGGGCGGGAGATTATACATGGTGTTCGTAGACCTGAGGTCAGCCTTTGACCTTGTACCACGGAAAAAACTTTGGGAGGTCCTGAGGGAGATGGGAGTCCCCATTAATCTACTCCAGGCAATCATAAGACTCCATCAGGGCAATTTCGCCCAGGTACGTTGTGGGCGGGGTGGTGTTCTGTCTCAAAGGTTCCCTGTTTCCCGGGGGGTCAGGCAGGGGTGCGTACTTGCCCCAACCCTTTTTTGCCTTTATATGAACAGTGTCATCTCGCATCTTGCCAATGTTGGAGACAACGACGCCCCGGTCTTGGCAGGCAGGAGGGTACCGGCAATTATGTTTGCGGACGATACCCTCCTGCTTTCCAAATCGCCCATGGGTATTCAGAGAACTTTGGATGGCTTCGATCTCTTCTGCAGGCAGTTTGGCCTCGAGATCTACGCCGGGAAGACCAAGTATATGATCTTTAACCCCTCCTCCACAACTAGACCCAACCCGTCCCTAAACTCCACGGTCCTAGAGAGGGTAAAAACATTCCAATACCTGGGCGTAACCCTACAAGAGAACCTATCATGGTGTCCACAGATTGCAAGTTCGCGAATAAGGTTATCTCAACTGTCTGGGGCTATCCTGAAGATTACCAACACCTCAACATATAAACCTATAGCCCCTGCAGTTGAGATGTATAAAACCCAAGCAAAACCTGCTGCATTATATGGCAGCGAACTTTGGGGACACCAAGCTGCAAACGAGTTGGTACGTGTTGAGAATAATTTTATGAGGCGCCTCTTGGCCCTCCCAGCTGCAACTCCCTTGCTTCCCCTATGTCTCGATTTGGGCTTATCATCTATCAGGGAGGATGCTGAACTCAACCCCATAAGATTCTGGCATAGACTTTGGTCAACTAAGGAGCTTAACCACTACAGGAGTGATCTTGTGCATGTAATGAATCTAAACGTCAATGACAAGATCCCTTGGCTGACTTTTGTCAAAAAAGAATTGTTCCGGCTAGGCTGAAATGAATTGTGGTTGGCCCCCGAAACTGGTTGTATCAAGGTCCCTCGGAAAAGTCTAGTGAAAGCCTGCAAGCAACAAAACCTTGTGACCCAATTGACTGCACCCAGCATTGGCATTTTAACCCACTGTTTTACCCAATCCAAAAATACCTATAAATTTGAATCTTTTTTGGATTTTATCTATCCGGTCGCAGCTAGGAAGCTCTTTTTACAGTGGCGGTTCGGAACCCTCCCCCTCAAATCCTTCACGAGTAAATGGACCATTGGAGGGGACAAACTATGCCCTGGCTGCAATTCCTGAGATGAGGAGGAAATCCATGTCCTGTTTTTCTGCTCCACCTATAGGTCTCCAAGGAAGTATTGGTTGGTGCCTTTATGCAGAAACATGGCAATAAGAAACTGTTCAACTTCTTACAGAATATTGAAATCTGATTCCTCCCCTCACATTGTTTTTGCAGTCTCTAAATATCTGTTCGCCATGTGGCGTATTAGGTCCAAGTTGATTAAGGCTTTACCAACATAGGATGATAGTTCCGGCCACTGTCTTAAACCAAATTTTAGCCCCTATGGCAAAGTTTGTATATCATGATTATTTTAAACTCAATTAATATAAATGTGATGCATCTCTTTTACTCATTTTTTCTCATTTAACTTTTACTCCCAAAACTTGTATCCATTTGTAACACATGTATCAATTGTTGATTTAAATGTATGTCTTTTTATGCATCTTTTATGGTCTTAATGGCCGAAATAAAGATTTTTGGATTGGATTGGATTGGTAATCAAAAACATATGCATAATGAACAAAATACAAAACTGTATTGCTCTTGAATTTTTTTTGCTGAAGAATGAACATTGGCAAAACTATTTACATAGAAGAAAACAATACTCTATGAATAATTGTGCAGTCTTTAAATGACTTGCAAGTGTCTCCTGCTGATTCACTTTATAGGGCTCAGTGTTCCCACATACCCTCTCCTTTGATATTTGGCAGTTCTTAAATCTTAGATGCTGGGTGCAAACTATCGGAGGGACAGTTCTGAGAAATATCTGAATATATGATAAGATGCGCCCCGAATTGTTGTATTATTAACATAATTTTGAAACATGCTTCAGGCAAATTTTGGCGTGTGAACTAGGTTTATGCTCTGTCCAGTAGCACGTAAGCAATTCCCATACTGACTGGTGTGCAGTCACGAACCAGACCCAAGACGCACAGCCATATAGACAAGTCGAAACAGTCAGAAAAACGGAATCTAATTTAATTCAGGTGATCCACAGTAATCAATTTTTATTCCAATTTCGTCAGTCATTTCAAGGTTCAAACAGAGGCCACCTGATTCCAATTTTCCAAGGCCAAAGAAATGCCCACCGAGGCTTATTCTGTAGCATGTCGGAATACACTTTTCATCCTAGGTAACCCTGCACATATTCAACCATGCATTTCAGGCCGAAAGCCCTTCATCATGGGTAACTATAGCATAAAAAAGACCCATCAGCAGCCATCAATGATTTCATAACCACAAGCATAAGTAAACCGAAAAAAAGATATAACATGCAGTTCATAAAATGAGTGCATACACACCACCACCAAAATATGCTATAAATAATAACTCCGTTGCATTATTGCTTGGTTTGAACAAGAGGTATTTTTAAATCAAATACAGAAAGGCGTTTGATGCTAAATGAATATACTGCTGTGCCATAAAGCCCACCAAGGGGTAGATTTACAATAAACTAACGCAGCACGGTGCACCGAGTCATTTTGCTCCGCCGTGCTGCGTTAATTTGGAAAGCACAGCGATGCAACATATTTACAATATGTCGCATCTCTGTGCTTCCCCCTGTGCTGGCGCACAAACTGCTGCCATGCGCCCACGCAGGCCCTCTTGCACCATGGCGCAAGGATGCCTCTTTCGTGGGGAGATTGTTTTTGTGCAGGAAGGGAACCCTTCCTACACAAAAACAATCTGAAAAGCCGTTTTTCAACTTATATGTGTGCTGCATTAGCACACATAGATGTTGAAAAACAGCATTGTTTCAATGATTGTTTATGTGCAGGAAGGCAACCCTTCCTGAATAAAAACAATCATTAGAGGTGATTTCCTCTTTCTATGTGTGCTGCTGAATGCAGAACGCATAGAAAGAGGAAACAAAAATGAGGAGAAATTAATACATTTCTCCTCGTTGCGGGAGGCGTAGCATTCACACGCATTTCCAGATTTTTGATTCCTCGTAAATCTGGAAATGAGTCTTGTTCCATGGGTGTTGTGTGGAAACACCCATGGAACGCCCCTTTCAGGCAAAGTGCTGGGTGCAAAGGGGCATATTTACAAGGACAGGAAAAGCCAATTAGTGTGGCTTTTCCTGTCCTTGTAAATATGGGGCAGAGAAATGCCGCGCCAGTGCATCACAAAATGTGATGTACTGGCAGCGCAAGGGGCTTGTAAATCTGCCCCCAAATCTGAAAAACCCCAAATAAAGTAACCAGGCAATTCATTTACAATATTTCTGCTGCAATATAAACCAATATAACAATGCGTTAACAGGCAGCAGAAGGGCTGGATATGTCAACCAAGAAGCAAACAAAGGTGTGTGCCAGGCAAGCTCGTCATTAACCCATGCTTAGTAAACACCACAGGTGAAACAAATCATTTTAAGCATGCTGTGAAGTTTATAGTGAGACACGTGGCTGTGAATCGGTCCGGAAAATGTGCATGAAAGAAATACGGAAACCCTAGATTTTTAAGCTCCCATGCACACCATGTTGCTGCAAATTTTGAAAATAATGCTAATAAGAATACAGCTGAATTAAAAAACACGATGTCAAAATAAAATTAAAACGCAACAATTAAAACCCTTCACAAGCGTGATGAAGGCAGTTTCCATGATCTAGATTTACTCAGGAACCTCTGGCCAATGGTCTTAATTGCCTGCTGAGAAAGTGTGAAGTGGAGAAAAAAAATTCTAGCGATTATACATTCCCCTTCCCCATGCGTCTAAAGGAGCGCAAACTCTTGATTCAGGTTGCTGAATTTATTATAGGGCCAAAAAGAGCATAGGTACACCTCAATATAAGAGTATAGAGATACATGAACACTAATAGAGACCAAGCCTACGAATATAATTCATTCGGCACAGTAGGCACAGAAGAATGAATTCCCAAATAAGAACACAACTGAGTATAGACGCTGCGTCAAAATTCTTCTTAAATTATATTTCTGAATTAGAAGAGTAATCTGTCCCTACTCTACTGCTTGAGTGACATCCCTACTTAACTTCCCAGTTGATTCCCCTTCAATAGGTGTCAGCATGGGAAGGTTTCCTAAGAAGCACACTCACGTTAAATGGGTCAAGTAGCATAAAGCTCGTTCTAGATGCTCCCTTTCCTCAGTCAAAAGCAGAAGTCCCCCAAATCTGTTCCTGTTCCTAATACAAAAAGACACATTTACACCCCTAACAGGTCACATTGTAACCTGCTCTGAGTACATCTCAGTTTGGTAACTTTCCATTAAACTCTAATTAGTTCAGGCTTCTCCCAATGACCTTGGTTTCCCAGGTTTGCCCAAATATGAAAGTTGTCCTCCGTTCCATCTGTTCAGACTCTTCAAAGACATTCCTTTCCTCACTATGTCTCATCTTAAATCTTAATAAAGAGGTCGAATTCCTGCACCTGCAGTAGGGACAAGAAAGCAAAACTCTCTACAAACACATAAATTATAATTAAACTTATAACTTGAGAGCAGACAAGTACAAACAAAACTTAGAGAAATGAAAGTTTAAATTTTTACATGTCCTGGTAGTGAACAAATGCACCACGCATCTTCTTAGATGACGTGCAATTTCGCAAAGAATGGGCCCAGATCGCGTGGCACTGTACCCGCGACTGGATAGTCCAAAAATTCAAAACATCTTTAAGACTGTCTGAGGCCATAATGGTGAGATACAGCTTACAGAGACACACTTCAGAGCCACTCTGACAGGATATAAGAAGAGGCTAGATGAACTAAACAAAGAGATCAATGAATACAAGGACTCACTGGCCCAATCCAAGGCACAGAAGTTTCAGAAAGACCTTGCGAAATGGTCTTTTGACAAAGTCTACCCTTATGCCAGTTCAAAATACAGCCCCCAACCAGGAATGCAGGGGGTAGGGATAGCTCCGATAATGACTCAACAGCAAGTGGGTCTAGTGGTGATAGCTCTAAATCACGCCAAAGAGGAAGAGGAAGGAACAGGCGACAACCCAACTACCATCAGAACTGGCTACCGTTCCCACAACCTGGCGCGGGTGGTTACCCAGGCATGTTCCATCCTCCCCATTACCAACCAATGATGGGATGGAATTCCCTTTCCCTCCACCAATGTTACAGCAGAATATGTACCGCCCGCCTTTTTTAGAGAGTGGCCAGAGAGGCCACGGGAGAAGAAAGGGCAACAACCAGGCGCATTGGGAAGAAGAGGAAGTAGTGGGGGACAACACCAGGAGCAAGACACAGGAGTGGAGAGCAGGTCCGAGCAATCAGTAAGCGTAGTTACTAATCTGTCTTCCATTACTTTGACCGAAGCAGAAATGTGAGTCTTGGAAAAAGGTCTTGGGTTTATACCAACAGCCAGACTTGATCGCTTCAAAATCCATTGTGAGTTAGCAGAATTCTTCCGTAAACTCAAGTTGAAACGTTTTTTCGAAAAACAGGACTCTGAGGGAACACAGACTACTCAGGGTGACACAGGGTTCAGGTTGAAATCAACCTTTACTCCTCCTCCTCATTGCGTACCTCCCGAGATCACTGCTTTTGAGCAAGCAGTATTTAACGATATTGAATCCTTTGAGGATGAGCACTCATACGAAAACTTGAAAGCATGCGAATTCCAAGCCCTTCGCTCTTTACAGGATAACTCCAACATCGTGATAAAATCAGCAGACAAGGGCGGAGGCGTGGTTATACAAGATACAGTAGCCTATGACAAGGAGTGCAGACGCCTCCTATCTGATGATAAAAGTTATACTCGCCTTACGCAGGATCCAACACCAATCTTACGGGCGACTATCGTGGAGTTGGTGACAGAAGCTGAAGCAGCAGGACACAATATCCAACATGAGGCTGATTTCCTCACGACCACCAAGGGCATTATTCCCTATTTTTATACGCTTTCCTTCTACACCCCCCCCCCGCCAGCTACGCTCTTCCAACCTAGCCCTTGCCGCTGTCCCTTGCATCAACAAAACCACCATGGGAGGAAGATCCTTCTCCTACCTGGCGGCTAAAACCTGGAACTCACTTCCCATTCACCTTCGCCTCACTCAGAACCACCTAGCATTCAGAAAGCAACTTAAAACCTGGATATTCGACATGTAATTCCCCTCCCATCCTCAAGCGCCTTGAGACCCTCTGGGTATGTAGCGCGCTATATAAATTAATTGACTTGACTTGACTTGACTACCTAAAACGCATAAAAACCGCATGCCTCCACCCGGTAGACCGAGTGTGTCCGGGATCGGTTCACTTCTGGAGCCCCTTTCTCGCTATTGCGATTTCATTTTGAAACCTCTAATCCAATCAACCAGCACATACCTTAAGGATACCAAGAGTCTTCTTGCTCTGTTACAAGACAATGAGCTAGAGGATGAACCCACCTATCTCGTAACATTGTATATTGAAAGCCTCTATTTTTTTTTTATCCTCATATTGCGATTTTATGTTTTTGGGGAATACCGGGTTTCAGCCTCTGCAGCGGGTGTACCAGCATTGCCCCCAAATACGAGTGGGCAGGGGGAGTTTCCCAATCGATCAAATTTGCAGAGGAGTCCCCTTTGGAGCCCTCACATAAATAACTTTTCTGTTTTTTCGTTAGTGAGGTAGAGATAGCCACCATTGACTACTCGATGAGTATTATACCCATCAACAGAAGTTACCATTGCTTGATCATAGGATCATCGTTCCATCTCGACCACTAGTTAGGATTAAAATGCCTTTCCCATATTTCCCAAAATTTATTTCTGTTGGTATGCTTACCCCTTCTATCTAGTTTGTTTATTTTCAAGACTGAATTCATCCATTCCCCAACCGTGGGGGGTACTGGACCGACCCACTTAATACATATCTCCCTTCTTGCAAGGAGAATCAAAACAAAAAACAAGTTTTCTTGCTCTTTTGTTAGTTTACCTACTCCTATATTGCTGCCAATCCCAAAAATTACAAGAGTGGTACTTACAGTTAGTTGCTGTTGTATTATTGAGCTTACGGTCTTACCCACTTTAGACCAGAACTCGTCGAGAGATGGGCACTCTTTAAAGATATGGATGTCATCTGCCTTCTCCTCTCCACATTTAGGACATTTCCTGATTTGGGCACCTTAAACATTTTGACAATTTTTTAGGAGTCCAATAGGCCCTATGGATCGTGAAGATATGGTTTCTTTTTAGAGCTGCTGATTTTAGTGTTCGTGATTTTCATACTACAGCCCCATGGCTCCGATATGGGACTCCCCAGGCACCCCGGACTGTTTAAAAGATAGATTGGCAAACCCGTTAAGAACAGCTAACATCGAGCACTGGGGTCAAATACTAAATGGATCATCATTGATCACTTGGGAGAATCTTCACACCATCACTAACTCTACCATCTCCAAATTCAAATATTATCAGCTATCCAGTTGGGCAAATACTCTTACATATCAGGATAAGGACACTGAAGAGCTAGAGAAAGAAATGCTGAAAGTTCTACCCATAAAGAAAGAGATAGCCAGATGGTATTGGGCCCTAATAACATCAGAAGATGAAAATGCTCAGATCGCAGAACAAATCTGGCGGTAGAACCTACAAATTCCAGACCTTGAAGGGATGTGGCTAAAATCAATCGAGAAATGCTGGGCTACATTAAAATCAGCAGCTCTAAAAAGATTGAAAGCCTCTATACATGCTTCCCCCAGGATGACACCATCCGAGTTATAGAGGCTACTCTTGATGAAACACAGTGGGGTTATGTCACTCCCAAGGAATTTGTCATCTCCTGTGCGACCCTGGCCCTGAAGAAAAACTTTTTTGAGTATAAGGGCGACCTCTATTTACAATCAAGGGGTACCTCTATGGGCAGTGTTTTTGCCCCCAGTGTGGCCGGGTTGTACGTCTTCAACTTTAAGAGAAAGCACATCCTCTCAGATCAGAATCCATATCTCCCCTATCTCAATTTCTGGAGGAGATATATAGATGATGTGATTGTTATTTGGCAGGGACCTGAAAATGAATTACGGAATTTCTTTGCCTGGATCAACACTTGTGATCCCCACCTTAAATTCACCTACGCCTATGACAACACTGAAATGGTATTTCTGGATGTCGTGATTACCAAAGTTGGGAACTCTTTTCAGACTCGGACTCATCATAAGCCGACGGCAAAAAACAATCTATTGTATTTTACCAGCTATCACCCACGCCCCTTACGGGAGAATCTCCCTTTTGGGCAGTTTTCAAAACACAGGCCAATGACTTAACAGAGAAACTGAAAAAACGCGGTTACCCGGAAAGAAACCTTAAGAGAAGCTTTAAGAGAGCTCAGAACCAGAACAGAGAAGCTCTCCTAGAAGATACTACTAAGGCCCCGGGAGATATTCCTCTAACCTGTGTGACGACCTATAACAACGCTTCCTATGCAGTCAATAGTTCGATCCGGAAGCATTGGAAGTTCCTTGAAAGCAACAATCATCATTGGGAATTGCCTCTCTTTTCTTATAGGAGAGCCAGGAGCCTGAAGGACTCTCTAGTACACACCTGTCCCAGGACACAAGACACACTCACCACTCAAACTTTCACCAATGCATGGGGTCTGCCACCAGTGACGGGGCATTTCCCATGCGGAACATGCAGTGTGTGCCACTTGACGACTGCTACAAAACAACTAATTTTGGAACCGGACAAGGTTTGGCGTCGAACATCCCAGACAAACTGTAATTCCACCAATGTGGTTAATTTGATTACCTGCCCCTGCAATCTGAGGTATGTGGGCATGACAACCAGGAAGGTGAAGCAACGTGTGTGTGAACACCGGAGCAACATTAGGTGCCGAAAGTCAAGTACAAAACTCACTGACCATTTCTTGGTGGCTATGAACCATACCACCAATGATCTGACTTGGACTGTCATAGAGCAGATCAAACCAGGTCCTAGTACCCTACAAACATTATTTGAAAAGGAGCAACGATGGATATATCATCTTTCTACCCACCATGGAGGGATGAATGACAACATCCCATGGGGGTCGGTCCTAAAATAGCCTTTGGCCTGAATGAGTGGCTCTGTTTTGGTATATCTCACACTTCCTTGAATATTCTGTAACATGGGCTCGAATGCTTTATACTATGTCTACTAAGTATTGAGCTTGGTGTATCTGGTCCTATATGTCTGGCACGCCACCATATTTAAACAGGGTATGTCTTAAGTCAACCAGGGCCTTGTAAACATCTCATCTCCCGTTTTTTGCAAGTAATTGTATCAAATATAAAATAGCCTAATTATCCACTTCAGGCAATTTTAATAAATTAACTTCAACATCCATTGGTTTTATTGGCAAACCTGAATATTGTTAATTGTTCAGAGGGCACACAATTGCATGTCCCGACAAAGATAAATATCCCATTTCAGTGAGCCACATGAACATTAAAGTTCGAAACATTTTGAAAGTTTTTTCGAACGCCGGGTAAGTTTTGCCAGCGTTCGAGCTTTTTTTCAGCTCACGCGGTGACGTCACACGCTACCTAGCGTCCCCGCGTCACGTGACCTGGAAATTGGATTCTTGTACGGGAGAAACATTCGATTCCCTAACATTCGGGCCAAGGCGTGTTTCATTAGATGGACGGCAGGATTCTGCAAACCTTCAAGTAAGTTGGCTAGCGGCTGGCAACAGTGGGGCGTATGTCCCTGTCCATGTTGTTGTACCAAAAGCTGATTATGTTTCCTTTTCATTTAGAATTTTCCCGGCAGATCCTCCACCTTGGACTCATGATGCAAGTTGCATCTGTTTTTAAAGTAAGCCGTTCTCCTTCATGGCGCTGTGAATTTTTACACCTTGCACGATAACTTTGTGCTTTTCCATGTGCGCTCATATGATCAAAGCCATGGTTAAAGGGGCTTTCAGAATACACTGTGTGTATTGTTACATCACACGCTGGGAAAGCATCCCAAATAGCGATCGTAACTCAAATTTCTCTCTACCCTCGAGATGAGGGCGATTGCACAGGATGCCAATAGTTTTCAGGGTGTCTTCTGTATGCATGACAGTTGATTCATGATTTCCTTCCCACACTTAAAAGCATGGTGTGGTTGTGGAAGGACGCCTGTTCACAAATGGATGTCAGGTGTTGTTTGTTCATTTAATCTGATAAACACCGGGCCCACACATGTTAAAGGGCACCTTTTGGACCCCTTCTTTACGAACATGATGGGTTTATCAGCTATGCCCCCTCTCGTTCTTCCCTGGTCTAACCACTCACTGATCATGGCAAACTGGGAGGTAAAGGAAGATGATACCCTACCACCCAGGAAATTTAGAATAGACAGGGCATGGTCAAGGCTCCCGGTAGAGGCCTGGAATGCCCGGTTGGAGGGCTCCCAGCCCGAGAAAGGTCAGGATCCAGTGACTGCAGACGCTATGATGAGGAACTGGCTGACCAACGCAGTGGACCATGTGCTTCCACTCAAGAAGATGCTTATTAGGGATAAGAGAGTGGGGTCCGCCCCATGGTATTCCCCAGAGCTTAGAACCCTGAGAAAGAACTGTAAACGGGCGGAAAGACTATGGAGGAAGAAACCGGAGACAGAGAGCAGGGAAAAATACCGTAGGGAATTAAGGACGTATAAACTTGCTATACGAGCTGCAAAGGCCTCCTTTTTTGGGGAGAGAGTCATGCTGCGTCCTCATCCAGGGAAGCCTTTCTAGTGATGAAGGAGCTTCTTAAACCACCGGATCCCATTCTTGTTCACGACAGACCACAGGAAAAATGTCTGGAATTGGCCACTTACTTCAAAGATAAAATTGACACCATTATTAGTTCTCTCCCCCCGGTGATGGGAACCCTGACCCCGTCTGAGGACTTAAGCATGTCGGAAAATCTATTGACGTCTTTTGGCCCCGTAACCTCAGGTGAAGTACTGAAGGTCCTCGGGAGCTTGAAGAGTGGCTCGCCTCAAGACCCAGTCCCAATGCGGTATTTAAAGCAGGCTGCCCCATCGATAGGAGAGCCTTTGACCGATTTGGTCAATCTCTCCTTCGCTCATGGCACGGTACCGCCGGACTGGAAGAGCGCAGTCGTTAAAGCGCTTCTGAAGAAGCCTGGCTTAGATCCACAGAACTTAGCCAATTTCAGGCCCATCTCCTTGCTACCAGGGATTAGTAAGGTTGCCGAGAAACTGGTTAACCGCCAACTGTCCAACTTTCTCGAGGAGAATGGTCGGTTTAGGGACCCCCAGATGGGATTCCGACCGGGTCATGGAACCGACATGGCTCTGCTAGCAGTTGTAGAGGAGGCCAGAAGCACTTTGGATACAGGGGGGTCAGTGGCAGTGATCCTCCTGGACCTAAGTGCGGCCTTCGATACTGTCAACCATAGAGTGTTGACGCAACGCCTAGCAGAGTCAGGTGTCACAGGAGTGGCCCTGGAATGGCTGGCCTCTTTTCTGGAGGGGCGTACCTTCGAGGTTTGGGAAGGCAATGCGAAATCTCCTCCCCTTCCACTTCACTCTGGGGTTTCTCAGGGCTCATCCCTGAGCCCCACGTTATTTAACGTGTATATGGCACCCCTGGAGGGTGTGGTGTCTCCGTTTGGGTTTAAGACCATAAGCTATGCGGATGACACTCAGCTAGTGGTGGGTCTGACACAGCTGGAGAAACAGCCTGAAACGCTCCATTCATGCCTAAGAGAGGTGTTTGACTGGATGACCAGGTCATCGCTAAAATTGAACGGCTCAAAAACTGAGCTGATTATCTTGGGCCACTCAAGTTTTGCCCTCTCGCCGAGCAGCTGGCCCAACTGTATGGGCACTCCATCTGACCCAAAGAAGGAGATTAAGAGCCTGGGGGTCTGGCTGGAGCCTGATCTGTCCTTTAGGACACACGCCAAGAAGATCGCTGGCGTGTGTTATGGACTGCTCCGATCGGCCCGTAAGGTTCTCCCCCTCTTACCTGAACTCTCCCGGAAGCTGTTAGTCCAAGGTCTAATCATCTCACGCCTGGACTACAGTAATGCACTCTTTCTTGGAGCACCGGAAGCAACGTTCAAAATCCTGCAACAAGTGCAGAACGCGGCAGCCAGGCTGCTGCGGAACGTTCCGGCCAGGCAATCAGCCAGGCCCGCTCTAAAGGCACTCCATTGGCTCCCGGTCAAAGAGAGAGTGACCTTCAAGGCCCTCTGTATTGCTCACAAGAGCATTCAGGGGAAAGGACCTGCTATTCTGAAGGACATGATTCGGCCCTATAAGCCCACTAGAGCCTTACGCTCCGATAATAAACACCTCCTTCAGATAAAGAGAATTAGGAGAGCCCGTTCAGGTGGCAGGAGCTTTTCTATTCATACTGCACACGCCTGGAACTCCCTCCCACTCTCACTACGCTCTGAACCAAACCTGCTCAGGTTCCGGAAACATCTTAAAACTTATCTATTTCCAGAATAATTCCAGATCTGTTCTGCTCCACACAGGTAGCTTGCTCTGATTCTCTATAAGTGCTGGGATGCCTCTGGGTAACCGTGCGCGGTACAAAATTCGTTAATAATAATAATCATTTCACAAGGGAACACAATATGTTGTTCATAAAATCACGAATTGGGAAGACACGACCACAAAATTTAGTTAAAATGTGTATACATGTGGTTTGCTGGTATTTCTTTTTCAGACTACCCCCGATCTAGGAAATTCCTGAAGATCGAAGTGGCGACCCGTGAGTTTTGCCATCACTTAAGACCATAGGTTAGGATACGCCTTAGCGCGCGTATACCGCCATGGTCTCTCTCTAGTTGGTCCTGATGAAAGCTTTGCAGAAAGTGCATGTATAAGCAGAAACATGTTGACCCTTTTTCACGTTCTTAATTTATAGGATCCTCCTGGCTACACTTATTAGCGAGAACAGATCCGTCACCAATTTTTAATAGTAACTTAATCGCCTGGAATAAATTATTTTATAGGTAGTATTTGGTGACTTTTTAAATTCACACTGACCCCCCCACACAAACAACCAGCTCCGCTGCAGCTGCAGGCGTTGTAGCACACCAGGGAAGCACTCGGCTTCCATGGTGGGGACCCCATGATGAAGCATGTCACCACCAGGTTGGTGAGTGAGGGTCCATAAAACAAACTTGTGTGTGTCCCTTCTATATTAGCTGTTTCAAGTAGCTACTCTTCCGTTGTTTTTTGTAGTTCTGGTAGTGAAAACCCCATATTTGTTTTTCACAACTGCAAAGCCTGCCTCTCTAATAGGATAACATTGGGATAACAATACATTTAATAAGTGATAACGTTCAATTGGGAGCAAGTAGAAATGTCAGGTTTCGTGAATTGTAATTTAAAAACATCTGTAATAGTAAAGTAGGATTTAAGTCACAAATTTGAAAATGTCAATTTAAAAAGCTGGCATTTTCTTGTCTCATCCATATGGTGCCTGCAGCATGAATCCTGGATCACATCGCTAGGTATAGCTGGCATTTGGCCTTTTTGTATTGCTCCCAGACAGTGAGAGAAATGGAGAGGTGCTGGCAGGATGGGCCATCTCTGACTTGAAGAGGAGTAGGAGCTGTCACGTACCACACTTGTACAACAATTAAGTCTCTGCCTGAGCACACTCACAAAGGGGTTCACACTAATCCTTTGTGCCCCCAGACAAGTTGGTGCCAGGGCAGGGAGGCAGGAAATTCCAAACACTTCTGGGGGTGGAAACCTCCAGAACCTTTTCATACTTCAAAGCTTGCAGCAAGGATAAATATTGGTCACTCAAACTCAACACTTCAATACACCTCTGGACATGTTGAGGACTCAGAAGGACTACTGTTCTACTTTGCAATAATGACTATTACTCTGCTTGCCTTGCTCCTGCATGAGAAGGGGTGGACCTGCATCATGAACCCAAGACCACCAGAGTGACTCCAATGGCTAGTAGGCTGGCCTCCTGATCAGAGCCTCAGGGATAGAAATGTCTCCAAACCTCTTGAAATCAGCTCATGGACTCGACCTTCTGTGAGTCTTGCCCCCCAAGTGGTGCCACTCCAGTCCTGGACCCTTGGAAGTGGGCCAGAAGGAGCTCTGCCAGCACAGCAATGGTCTCTTGGGCATAAGCATCACAGTGCATCTCCTTGCAATCTCGCATCAGAACCGCTACTGCACCATGCATCTCCGGTGCAAGACCTTGCATCACCACCACCAGCTCTCAGAACTGCCACTGTGTGACATATTCCAGATGCAAGACTTCGCATCGCAAGACCTCATCTAAGGCATACTCGCCCAGGACGCAAGACCGCACATTGTACGCCCCGTCGATGGCCTCTTTGGAATCGCCACTGCATGACACAACTCAGATGAAGGACCTGACACAGTAACCTGCAAGCTCTCGAAACCATAGCTGCACAACGCAACCTTGACACGCAATCTTGCAGCTCTCCGCAACCAGGATTTAATGTGCGTTGTTTAGCCGACTTAACTTGGTCCCTGGTCTGGTGCGATCAGATAACCACAGTTTGCGCTTTGTGCTTCTAAGGACTGGTTTCACTTAAATATTTAAAATTGCATTTCTCTGGTTCTACAGATTGGACTTTTGTTGTTTTGGTCTCAAACTATTTATTAAATAATGCACTTTTTTAAAATAAGTGTGGGATTTTTCCTGTGTTGCATTTTCATTTTATTACTGTTTGAAGTGCTGCATAAATACTTTACACATTGCCTCCAAGTTAAGACTGACAGCTTTGTGCCAAAGTAAATGAGGGTTAGGTACAGGTTAATTTGGGGGTTGCTTGTGACTTGACCCTGACAAGTTCTATGGTTGATGCTTTTTTTGTTTGTTTTTGTTTTTTTTTTTGATAGCAGGGTACATTACATACAGAGCTGACCGCCTACAACCCATCTCAGGCTGGCTTCAATTTAAACTGATCCACTTGTCGATTAACAAGGATGTCGAGGAGTATACAAAGCAAATACTCAAAAAGTTCTTTTTTCTCTGTTGGCAGGCATAGTCCCGCTCTGTGCATGTTAACATAAAACTGTACTTTTTAAAAACTTTTTCTCCCCCCATCCTTCTCCCCAAACACCTATCCCACCCCCCCCAACTCCCCAGTTGCTGCTCCACTAGTGTGGTTGTGTGTACACAGTGAGTGTGATGTGGGGCTGTGCCGCAAGACCTGTCTGATAACCCTGCAAGCCCGCTTCATGTATCGCCACCCTCAGGCATCCCCTGGCCCCCCCGTCCAGTGTCCAGTGGCTGGATAGTCGCATTCGTGGCTGCTTCCCCTGGTGTCTATGTCCATGGTGTGACTTAGCTCCGCTGTGCCGGTCCTGTACTACTTATGGATCTTCCCCAAGTGACTCCGGTTGTCTCTCCCCCTCCCGAGTTGCGGGTTCCTCCTCCGGGTCTTTAGCGTTTACGTAGGTCTGATACAGGCCCCAGACGTTCCTAGGCCGACTCCTGGGTGGGAGCAACTCGCCGTATAGCTCTGATTGCGTGTTACAGTACATCATGTCATTGGACCATCTCTTCAGCGTCGGTAGAGGGCCTCTCATCCAACACAGTGCTACTACTCTTTTTGCAAGAAGCATGCCCATGCCTACCAATTTCCTCACCGCTACGGGCACCTTCCTAGTGTATCCCAGCAGGGCTAGGGCAGGGTCTATGGCCAGCTCCAGCTCCACGATAGTACTCATTTCGGCAAACACCCTATGCCAGAATCGCTGCACTCCTGGGCACGCCCAGGCCATATGGAGAAAATCAGCTACTGGGGCATGGCATCTCTCACATTCTGGTGTGTCGCGAAGCCCATACCTGTGTAACCGTTCCGGCGTGTAGTAGACACATTGCAAGTATTTGAAGTGGACCAGGCGATGCCTTCCGTTTAGCGATACTTTCTTGGTGGCCGCGCAGCAGTGTGCCCACATGCTGTCGTCTATCTGGGTATGCAGGTCAGTCTGCCAGGCCAAGCGCGCTTTAGTATAATGCAGCGCGTGTGTTCGTGTCCTATTTTGTAGAGTTTTGTTATGATTTTTTGAGGTGCCGCAGTAGCAATAACATATGTCAGCTCTGGAACCTATGGTGGTTCCTCCAAGTCAGGGCCCAACAACTCCTGGAATGCACTCCTCACCCTATGAAACTGGAAGCGCTGGAGCAGCGAGGGCCTCACCTCTCCCCGAGCTAGTTGCTCCCACGTCTTGACTGTTCCACTTTCAAACAAGTCCCCCATTGTGTGGGCACCAAGTTCGCGAAGAACCTTGCATACCCCTGTTTCCGCCAATGTGGGGAGCCCTAGCGCCCAGTGGATAGGCATGTTCCGCGCATACAACAGCACTTTATCTTGTCTCTGCAGTATAGAGTGCCAGGCGTGATTAGTGGACAGTAGGGAGTCTAACGTGCCCACTCTGCGGTCCATTGGGCCACAGACTGTCGCAGGGAGAGGGATCGGGTCTGCAAACAGCCTTTCTAATATCACATGAGGGATGTCCTGGTTACCGTGAATCCACGTGTGGAGGTGGGTGGCCTGTGCAATTCTGTAATACCGTTCCATATCTGGGGCGGCTAGGCCCCCTTGTTCATACGGTAGCTTAAGGACCTCCCATTTCACTCTAGGTTGTTTGCCGCCCCAGGCCAATCGGACAAGAAGTTTGGTTAGTGTGGCAAAGAAGGCCTTGGACAATACGACCGGAATGTTATTGAAGAGGAACAGAAACCTCGGGAGAACCACCATTTTCATAATGGCAATTCGTCCCATTAGGGATAGTGGTAGCTTACACCAGATCTCTACATCATCGGCTAATTTACTATAGGCAACGCCGTAGTTCTCTCTAATCATAACGTCAGGGTCAGTATGAAGCATTACACCTAAGTAGCGTATCGGCTCTGTTGGCCATTGGAGCGGGTATTTCATGTCAAAGGGAGCGGTTACAGGAGTAAGAGGGAATGCGACAGATTTAGACCAGTTCACCTTTAGCCCAGAGAGCGCTCCAAATCGAACCACTTCCCTCAGAACCGAGGAGAGATTGGTAGCCGGGTCTCTGACATAAAGTAGGGTATCATCGGCATATGTAGAAATCCCTATCTTGTAAGTGGGATAATTGATGGCCTCATAGGAGTGATATTCCCTGATCGCACATGCCAAGGGTTCCGCCACCAGTGCGTAGAGTAGCGGCGAGAGGGGGCACCCCTGTCTTGTGCCCCTGATGATATCAAATTGCTCCGATACAGCGTCTCCTAGGCGCACCCGCGCCGTGGGTTTGTGGTAAAGGGCACCTAGTAGTTGGAGGAAGAGGTCGCCCAGGCCCAGTTTTTTAAGGACTCTGCTCAGGAAAGACCACTCCACAGAGTCAAACGCTTTCTCCATGTCGAGAAACACCGCAATAGCCTTGGAGTCCTGCTGCGTGTGTTGGATAGTCCCCATTACCGTTCGTATGTTGTAGGTGAGATTGCGCGACGGTATAAAGCCCTCTTGTTCAGGGGCCACCAGTTCTGGGGCTACCATAGCCAACCGAGCTGCCAACACCTTAGCATAGAGCTTGGCATCTACGTTTATGAGGGACAGCGGTCGGTACGAGCCTGCGTGGATGTGGGGCTTTCCCGGTTTAAGTATTGCTACTATTATTGCTTCTCTCATAGAGGGAGGCATGGTGCCTTCCTCGCAGATATCATCGAATAGGGATGAGAGGTGAGGTATGAGCTTATCTTTAAATGCTTTGTAAAAGCCAACTGTTAGGCCGTCCGCCCCAGGGGCGCTGTCAGACCTCATGCCATCCAGCGTGTCCGAGATCTCCTCCTGTTGTATAGGGGACATCAGAAAGTCCCTCTGCCAGTTCTCGAGGAACAGCATTTTTATGTAGCTTAAATAGTTATCGATTTGGTCCTCTACCCCAGATATCTTAGTAGTGTACAGATCTGCGTAAAAGTTCCTGAACTCAGAGAGAATGTCCTCCTCCTCCGTCAGCAAGTCTCCCGCATCCGATTTCAACTCCGCGACTACCTGCCGTCTCCTGGCGCCTTTCATTATCTTGGCTAGGAGTGAGCCAGGGCGCTCCCCCTCACCATATGCGCGCGGTGTTGCATATTTGCCCAGGTGACGGACCTCCCTGTCTGCCTCATCGTTGAACTCTTTCAGGAGCTCCTGCCGGTCTCCGGCTCCCTCCGATATAATGCCCGCTACTTGTTGCCTCTCTAGTTCAGCAATTTGCCCCTCTATGTGTGTCAGTCTCAATCTAATGGCCTTCAAAACGCGGGAGTGCTTAGCCATGGCCACCCCCCTAATGCAGACCTTAAAGGCCTCCCAAACCGTCCGGAAGCTGTCCACCGACCCTATATTAGTAGCAAAGAACATGTCTATCTCCTCACCTAGTTCGCCTCTGAATGCCTCGTCTAAGAGCGAGTACGGTGGGAAACGCCACGTGAATGGAGGGATTCTTAGTCTGGGGGAATCTAGAACAAGCAGAAGCGGAGAGTGGTCCGACAGCGTGCGGGGCAGCACCTTGCAGCTTCGCACCGTGTCCAGAAGGGGGTGTGTGGACATCCAGTAATCTATCCTGGTGTGTATATTGTGGTAAGCAGAGTAATGAGTGTATCCCCCCTTGTCCCGGTGTCTCTCCCTCCAGACATCCACCAGTCCCAGTCGAACCATCTCAGCCTGCATTTGCAATGCCGCAGCAGCCGGACGTCTAGGCAGACCCGCAGATCTATCCAGGTCGTTGTCAAAAATCAAATTAAAATCCCCCCCCCATATCATTCTGGAGGAACCCAACTCCGCACAATGCCCGGCCGCTGCCGCATAAAAATCAGGAGAGTCGTAGTTAGGTCCGTACACATTCATGACCACTAGATCTTGGCCCTTACCCGTGCATCTGCTTAACACGAATCTTCCCTCCGGGTCAGCACATAGTAATGTGAGGTGCAGTTTGGACCTAGGGTTGACCCATGTGAGGACCCCCCGCGCGTGAGTGGTGAAGCCCGCATGTGTAGAGTTGCCCTGGAGCCCCCTATGAGAGAGCATCTTGCTAGTGTTAGGTAGGTGCGTCTCCTGTAGCAAGGCCAAGTCTATCTGGTGTCTTTGTAGGTAGTGTAGGACCTTGCGGTAATCGTTGAGTCCTCTCACATTCCAAGTTAGTGCTTTGAGGGACTCAGTATCCCCAGTCGAGCCCCCATGTCGTACATCAGCCATAACCGATACAATAACGTTTCTCATGTGCTCCCAGTGTCTCGTACCACCCCCCCATCTCAGACGGGATTCCGACAGCGCAGGGAATGACACACCACGACACCCACACCACTAGGAGAGTTTCGTAGTATACAACCATGTGCGCATCCTGTAGCATGAGGGATCCGGCCTCGGGGCCGTTGAGCAACGCGTCAGCACACCATTCACTCAGAAAATGCAGCAACAGCAAAACACCCATCTGGAAAGCAAAAATTAGGAGCTCACCTGGAGCCCATCCATCAAGAACACCCCAACTCAGAACTCCCGAGCCCCCCCTCCTGCCACAGCCAACCAACCCCAACCTGGTCTGACCGAGTCCCCTGCTCCCCCCCTCCCCCCACTGAAAGGAACCCTCGTTGAATCCCCGAACTAGGCCCACTGTGGGCCATAACTGCTGACAGCGTTAGGGCAGAGGTAGCCAAACAAATTCCACTGCTTTCCCCCTCCTTTTGGCTCCACCAGGAAGTGTCACTGTTCTGCCCCTTCACCATCACCCTCCGTATGTGAGTTGTCCGTGGCCAAAAATTACTTTAGACATCTGAATGCCATGTCCCCTCCCACCCGTCCCGCAGGAGCAGCCTCTAGCTGGTCACCCCCGGTGCACAGGCGCCTTGTTTCTGACTGTCTCTCGTGTCTCAAGTGCCCATTTAGTGCGCCCTCACAACAGCCGAGCCCCAACATGTATAGATCTCACCCGAAGACAATCTTGTAGGGTCCCACCATCTGAGTCCTACAGTGCAACGGTGGCACCATCCGCTCTCCCGCGGGCCCGCCGTGGAGATTATCAAGCTGATGTCCCTCCCCGTGCCTCCGACCTCCACCTCTGGCTCAATCCTGCTCCTCAAGATCGTTGTTGTCGCCTGGTTCCGTCGACTGGGCCTCTGGACTCCCTCGCCGCTCTCTAGCCCACACCTTCAGAGATTTTTGCAGTTCTTTAGGGTCTGTAAAAAAGTGCGAGTGACCTTGTCTGTTGATACGAAGCTTCGCCGGGTACAGCATGGCGTAATCCAGGCCAAGTACTCGGAGCTGCTGTTTGTGCGGGGCAAAGCGTCTTCTCTCCTCCTGGACTTTTGCCATGAAATCCGGGTACAGCGATATGTCCATCCCCTCGTATTGTAGCTTCCCTTTCTCCCTGGCTGTCCTGAGGGTCGCATCTCTGTCTCTGTAATTAAGCAATTTCGCTATTATTGGTCTGGGGTTAGCTCCTGGGGGGGGCGTGGGCCCAGAGTGCGATGGGCGCGTTCCACAATGAACATTGGGGAAAAGGTGCCCTCCCCCAGAAGTGTTACCAGGAGTTTTTCGACAAACAGTTCCATTTTACCCGTCTGGGTTGTCTCTGCCACTCCTGTAATGCGGATGTTAGAGCGCCGAGAGCGCGCCTCCAAGTCCTCGGACTTGTCCTGGATGACTTGTAGCAGTCTGCTGAATTGTTTGCGGTCGCCGTCCCACTCCGTTTCTGCCTCCTCGGCCTCGGTCAAGCGGCGTTCCGCCATGTCCAGCCTCTCCGCGTGCTTGTCCATTCTCTCGGTCATACGATCCATCCGGTAGGACAGCGCATCAATTTTGGTACCAATGGTCGACATGCCTTCTTGTAGGCCCTTTTCCATCGTGGTCAGCATCTCCTTGATCTCTGTGCAGAGAGAGGTCCCCAGCTCTCCACTGGGAGTTGGTGTGTGTTCTGCCCGCGGTTCCGGCTCCTTCTGTTTTCGCTGGTCGAAAGATAGTTTCATCTGGGTTCTGTCCCCTTTTCCCATGGCTGTTTATGGGGGCACTGTCGTTGCGCAGGCCGCACTTGCCTCAGGAGTCCGCAGCTGTTCTGTTTTTCCGCCAGTCCTCGGGATGCGCCCAGCTCTGTATGAGCGTGCACCCTCCGGGTCCTTAGTGCGTTTTACGCTCTCTTTTGTCTCTGATAGCCGCACCCCGGGGGGCCAGCAGGACCTGGCTGTGTCCCAAGCGTCCGATCCGCTTGAGTAACAGGGCGCGTGTGCTCTCAAGCTGGTTGTGGCAAGATGTCCTTCACGTCCCGATGGGTTACTGCAGTGGTCCAGACCAGGCCAGTGTCTCTAAGTCGAGAGGGCTCCACAACTAACAGACCCCAGCTGCCGTCACCGAGGTTGCGCTCCTTACCGCTTGTGTGCGGGCCTATGCGATTGGGCAGGTCTCCTTACCGGGGTGGGCCTCCGGCGCCAGAGTGCGGCTGGTGGGCTATGGCCGCTCCGCTACGATCTCTTCCCTGCCGCCCCAGCAGCGTTCTGCGTCTCCACGGGGGCTCCCTCCCGACTCCGCTCCCTGCAGCAATCCTCCGGTGCCCGCTCCTGTGTCCGGGAACCAAATCCAGGCAACTCCTTCATGGGCTCCGACGTGCTCCGGGGCTCAGGTTCTGCCGCAGCCGCACGTCGGGTGACGTAGCGCGGGCCCCTGATTAGGAAAGGCCGATGGCTTCGGGCCTGGTCCGGCGCTCAGGGGAGGATTCTATTTAATGCGGATTCCGGGTGTGTCCCTCGCTGAAAGTTGCCCCTGGGCTCTGTCGAGGCGAGTGGAGGAGATCCCCGTCGATTCTTGAGGTGGCCACATCCTAATTAGGATAAATTAGCGGATTTTGTAGGGTGATCGTGAGGAGCTGCGCTCTTACGCGTCTGCCATCGACGCCGGCTAGCTCCCCCCCCTCTTCTATGGTTGATGCTTAAGTAGGGTTTCACCCCTTAACCTGTAACCCAATTCCCTACATTATACATGCAAATTTGTAGTGTGGGTCACAATGCCTTTGCTCTCTCAACAATAGTAATAATACATTTCACTCCGCAGTTATGAGTGCATGGTTCATAACCTGCTATTGTTCCATGTTTCTTCGTCTCCATGCTGTGTCTCCTACCTCCTCCCCATCTCTTCCCTCCTTCATTGTTTGTCTACCTCCCCTATTCCTTTCTTCTCTCCAATGAATTTCTCTCCCCCTGCCTGCTTTGATTATCCTTATGCCTATGCTATGCTTTTGTAACTCATGTAACTACGCTCCAGCAACTGATGTAACTGTGTAACTATGTTCTGAAACAATGTTCTTCCTCATGTAAAGCACTCTGATACCTCTGGGTCTAGCCAGCGCTATATAAAACTTTTCAAATAAATAAAATAAATAATGTTCAGAAGATATAACATATGTAAATAACCATATCAAGGGCACAAAAGGTTACAATCATGTAGGCCTCAGCGTAAAACTCAGCTTTGCTCGTGGAGTTTGCGGAATTCAGCAACTCTGCATTCTGCAGAGAATGTGGAGTTACCAACTAACTCTGCACTCTACAACGTAGCAGAATTTTTTTCTGTTGCCGCTCTCATCATGTCATTTAGCATGTGCAGGCAGTGCAAGGAGAGTTGCCGGGCACTCGCAAGTGCCCACTAGATTTGCTAGCCACCAACGAGCTCCAGTGAGAGTTTGCGCCTGCTAACGCAGCTTTAGGCCGTGCCAGTGACTTCTGGTGCTTCTTTTGTGACAAAGGTGAGTTGATTGAGTGTGATCGAACGCATCTGCAACCTGGAGAAGATCCTCTCCTTGAGAAGCAGCTAAATCTCCTCAAAAAGACAATTTGTAGTTTAAAAATTTCTCAAATGGACAAATCGCATTGTTTTTTTGTGCAAGGAGCCCTTTCATATTTTACAGTTTTTTCAACAAGGAGGACTTCCCCATAGACTTTATATTCCTCTTCCTGTCCAACAGGCTCCTCCCAGTGCTCTGTCCACCTCCTGGTTACTTCTCATTTGGAACTGGAAAGATCACTCTGTTTGTCTGCTGCATATACACAGTTCGATTTGAGGACTTTGTTTTTTAAATAACGCAGGCGAATTCAAAAACTGTTGTATAAGGGTGTTGTTTGTTTGATAAAGGGCATGCACCAGGATATATTTGATTTTAAAAATGTATTGTGGTGGGTGGCCTGCAGTTTCAGTAGGTGCCTAGTTATTTATTTGCATGTGATTTTTCTTCCTTTATAAAGGGAAAATATTGCACAGTTCAGTAAATGTTCTCTATGTTTTTTAATAAATTTGCAATATTTATACAGTTTACTATGTGGCCTCGTCTGCCAGTGGGTTTTTAAGCCAGAAGGCCCAGTACTAGTCATGGGTGCATGAACCAACAGTTTCTGTAGTGTCTGTTGTATTGAAACATCATTTAGGCCATGGATGTCATTGGATTACATTTGAAAATGTGATTTTTTAGGGGGTTTCACTTTTTTTCTGCTAACAGTGTATAGGTGGGGTAATAGACTTGATGCATTTGGAGTATGAGTGTTTCTGTAAAATTGAACTCAGTTCATTTTCATTTTGTGCATTGCTGAATCAATGCTGTTTTCTCCTTGTTTGCCATGCTTCCTTTGTCTGGCCAGTGTGTACATGTATTTGCCATAGGCCACCATTTGTCTTTGTTCTCCATGCCATGTGGCCAGTGGCCATTTTGTATATTCAGTCTCCATAGGCCTGCATGTGTTTGTTTTCCTTGTCTCCTGCTTGCTGTTTGACCATGTGGCTGGTGGCCATTTTGTGTAGGTAGCCAGTGTGCTTTTACCATAGGCCGGTATGTGTTCTATGTTATGGCAATGCCTCCTTGCTGGTTGTTGTTGCTTGATCATGTGGCTGCAGGCCATTTTATGTAGGCAGCCAGTGTGCTCTTGCCATAGGCCTTTATGTGTTCATTGTGGTGGCCATTCCTCCTTGCTTGCTGTTTGACCGTGTGGCCATTTTGTTCAACCATCATTTGTTTCAGCTTTCAAATCCATTTGGTATGCAGAGGCTTAAGCCTTTTTATTTGTGCTCATTTTTAAAAACTTTTTCTTGATATGAGTTTAATAATAAGCTTAGGACCGAGTAGCTGTGGGTGGGTGGGGAAGCAAGCCAAAACAGTGAAAGGTGACTGTGTGGTGATAAATTTTGATAACGCTTATTGCCCAAATAGTTTGTTTTGGGATGGATCAGATATACGAGAAAATGATAGTCTCAGGGCGGTTCCCTTAGGGTTCTTTTATCCTCCGCAAATCCGATTTAACTCACACATGAATGTACCCCCCAACACAGAGTCAGTGGGAAATGGGTGGCAAACAGTATCTTGGAAAGCAAGACAAAATAGACCTACACACTACAGTGAAGGTCCAAGCCTGGACCTGGTAAATCGTTTCAATCCCCTAACCGATTTAAACACAAATGACTGACAATCAGTCCCAATAGCGACGCCAATACAAGTAACCTCTGAGATTGTGGCTCCATCCCTATGTACACTCCTGACCTGGAATGTCGCAGGGACAAGAGCTAAAAGGACAGACCCAACTTGGGTAAATTATATCTTCAAACACCAGGTGATAGCTATTCAAGAAACTTGGGACACCTCACCAACCTTTTTCCTAGACGGTTTCTCAAGTTTCACAGTACCAGCAAGCTCTAGCAATGCTGGGAGAGCGAAAGGGGGCTTACTATACTTTTCTCTTTAGAGTTAGCAGGGTCTTTTAATCAGCTGGATTCAGGTTCGCCTAATATCTTGGCAATAGAATGGACAGTTTCCCCAGGGTGCACTCTACTTGTAATCAATTTTTACAATGCTTGGGGAGGACAAACAGAAACTGATCATGTGGATCATTTGGAGAACTTTCTTAACAACTACAGTCAAAATACACATATGCCTTTTGAAATCCTTTTGATGGGAGATTTTAACAGTCACCAATGCAAACTACTGTGCCATTCAGGTGATTCAGAGGCCCCAAATGGAGCTGGCATCCCTCACTTTGAACACACCAAAACAGGGGAGGCAGTTGAATTATTGCTCGCTAGTTTTAATATGTACGAACCATCCAAAACAGGAATAAACAAGATGGTACCCACTTTTAAAGGCTCGATCAATGGGTCGGTAATTGATTACATATTCATTTCCCCAGGCCTCACTTCAAAGGTGGGAGACTATAAGGCATCTACCTCACCCCATAGTGACCACAACCCTCTGTCGATCGAGATACACTGGAGTGACTTATGGCGCAAACAAGTGGGACAATCCCGGGTATGCACCATGGCGGTGCCCAGTGATCAGGGCAGACGGCTCAAATGGGGTAAGGTTGTGGAGGAAAAGTTTATGGACACTTTATTGCCTAAAATTGAGGGATCATTGGAAATATTTATGGATCACACCACTTTAAATCCCCAAATTATTACAGCTTTCAACTTTATCTGTGCACAAACCGCCAGGGACCTCACAAAACCTTTATCACAGTTCCCTACAAAGCCTCATAAATGGTTTGACACTAAATGCTCACGGTCCTATAGAGCTCTGAAACAGGCCCTAAAGGCTAAGGAAAGAGATAAGGTAGCAATTTCAAACCTGAGGCGGGCCTATAAAGCAAATATTAAGGCAAGGAAAAATGAGATTAAAAATAACGCATGGAATGATCTTCTTAATGTAGATGTCCTTAAAAACAGTAAACAATTTTGGGACATTATCAATCATTCTTTCTTTTCGGGGGATGATAATATGGTTACAGATTGTGTAATTGTTGATGAGAAATGGGTACAGCATTTTAGCAATATATATGGAGGCAACCGAAATGAAACACACAGGTACAACAGAGATGGACCATTGCTTAGCTACAGTAGAGTTTACTGAAGAGGAGGTTTATAAAGCCATAATGGAATCCACAAAAAACAAGGCACAAGGCCCCGATGGAGTGCCGGCGGACTTTTTTAAATATTGTCCGACACTCTGGTCCAAAGTATTAGCTAGAGTGTTCAGAGCAACAAATGAAGGAACCTTCCCTGAAACATGGGCAACATCCATTATTGTACCCATTTTCAAAAGGGGAAACCGGGAGGATCCAGGGTGTTACCGCCCCATTTCCCTCATTGATTCTGCCTTTAAGATCTTGGGTAGAGTCTTATTGGTCAAACTGAGGGGAAATTTAGAACTGTGTGGGGGGCTCTCAAATATTCAATACGGGTTCCGTGAAAAAAGAGGGACCCTTGAACAATGTTCCATTCTCCACCTTTTGGTCTCCAAATACACGGTGGCCGGGGAGGGGTCAGTATATCTGGCCTTTATGGACCTCTCCTCGGCCTTCGACCCGGTGAATAGGACTAAGCTATGGACCCTCTTACTCAAGATAGGTATAGAAGAACACCTGGTAGCTTTCATCGCTAGGTTACATCAGGACCTCAATGCTAAAATAAGGGTCACTAGGGATGGAAGGTGTTCGGACAGCTTTAAGTCTGAGAAAGGGGTGCGCCAGGGCTGTATCCTGGCCCCCCTTCTCTTCACCATCTATATAAATGGGCTGGGGAAACACTTAGAAGCAGGAATGGCTGATGTGCCGCGTATAGGAGGAGAACAGATACCAGCCCTCCTATACGCGGACAATGCCGTTTTAATAGCACGAACCGGCATTGGTCTACAGGCCCTTCTGGACCGCTTTGGCTCCTTTATGGAGAACCTAGACTTAAAAATTAACGTAACTAAGTCTCATACTATGATCATAGGCCGTAAAGGAAATATGTTGCACAACAAATCCTTCACTTGCAAGGGCGAGGTTCTTTCTAGGGTACCAGTCTTTCCGTATCTGGGGGTCCTTTTTGACCAGAGAGGGTCCTGGGTTCCCCAGATCAAAGCAAAGAGTCTTAGTCTAGCACTCTCAACATCAGCCTTGCTGGCCTTTACAAAAAGACTAGGAGCAAAACCGATGGAGGCAGTGATTAAAGTATATAACAGCAAGTGTGTCCCAATTGCTATGTATGGGTCCGCTATGTGGGGATATGCAAACCTGGAAAAAATACAGAGGGTGGAAAATGGTATCATCAGAAAAATGTTATCTGTCCCAAATTCCACTCCCACCCTCACGATCCATGAAGAAATGGGCTTGCCCTATATTGTTGACAAATTAAAACTAGCCCCACTTCTTTTCTGGTCTAAAACATGGCTGAACTCTGAGTTAACGTTAAATCACGCTATCCTCAAAGATGTTATCTCGAGGGATAATGCCATGAGAATACCCTGGCTGAAATATATTAGATCTGCTTTTGCCACGCTTGGGAGACCGGAACTCTTTAATGACCCAATTAACATCAGAAGGGAAGACATTAGATGGATTAAGCAGGCGTTCCTGGAGAGGGCTTGTTTGGCGAGAGAGGAGTTGGAACTGAGGAAATCTCGGTAAGGGCGCATATAATTTTAACGACCACTTCCTCCCTGGAACCGTAAAATTGTGACCAACCCACTCCATAGATTCCTACTCACAAAATTCAGGCTGAACTTAATTCACTACTCACTAGGTAACTTCCCTGTGTGGTCAAAACCTGAAGATGGACCACCCTGTGATTGTTATCAGTTCTCAGTTCAGGATTAATTGTGGGTTTATATAGCGCTAGGATAGACTCCCGGAGGAGTATCTCCGCGCTTCGACCGCTGCGAAACCCTTCCTGGCTTCCCTGAGAGATGGTCCCTTAATGGGTATCTCCAGGGTGAGACCAGGCATCCCCGGCGGTCTGGTGGGGCCGTTAGTGCAGATGAGGCAAGCTTATGCCCAGAGTTGCCGAGTGTGATCGCTGATCAGAGTGGGCACCGAGGCGAGAGAATTATCGAGTCCGCTGACCCTGGTCCAGAAACCTGCCGCGTCGGGAATCGAACCCTGGTCCCGGGCCGTCCTCTGCTCTCGGGTCTGCCGCCTCTAACCAGTGAGCCACACTACTGCACTAGGATACCCTCCATTTCACATTTTTCTGTGGTCTCTACACTAGGGAGAGGGCAAAATACTTACTTCCTGTTTTAAGGGCTGCTGGTTTCATCCAAGTAAGGCTAGCTTTAATTTTCCTTCAATTGCTAGCAGATACCCATACTATTTTTAGCGTTGCATGTTATCTAACAGCTGCATTTAGATCAAAGAAGAAAAGAATACCTAAGAAAGCCTTATTTTAATCCAAACTTGGTTTTAACTGAAATTTTTTAATTATTGTAATAATTTTAACCATTGTAATTTTATGAAAAAATGCAATTAACATGTTATAATCCAGTAACCAGATCAATTGATGTTTTAAAAATTGTATTTGTATTGTATTTTGTCCTTTTATGATTTTAACAAAAATCGAATAAAGAGTATTTTGACTGACTGACTGACCGAGTAGCTCAATCTTAATACTACAACAGCATTCATTTTCCATTGATTATTTCATTGTCACTTGCACCTCCCTGAGTGCCACATCCCATCTTAATGCACATAAAGCAAACAGTTATATCTGTATGTTGTTGCTGTTCCTTTTCCTTCTGATTGTAAATTAACGTTTATGTTTGTGTATTTTTACTTTTGAATGGATACACTGTATTGTTGTTAATTATTTATAACTTAAATAACCACACTAAGTTATATTGTTTGTAACACTTATTCAAACTGCAACAATGCCACGTTTCACTGTTTGTGTTTAGGTGCACAAGAGAAGTGACATCACCCACAATGCAACAAGACAGATAGCCTGTGCATGTGACCACACAACATGGACATCTCTTAAGCATGTGAAGCTAAGTGCCAGTGCCAAATGACAGCTTTGCGATGGCCCCAGAGAAAGGTGCTACCAAGAAAGTGGCCAGTGATAAGAGTGAGCTTACAACCACTGGTATGTTGCCCCAGATATTTTTCATGCAACATCGTGTGCCTACCACACCATCCGCCAGAGAGCAAGCTAGGATCAGCACTCCCGTATCAATGGCCCCACCCCAAACTGATCCCCATACCCATGTCTGTCACAGAGGCAGCCACTATAATCATGGCAATGCCAATGAGCAGTGACATTTAATTGGATTTATCTCTTTTTGCAAAGTAGTACTCGATTGTTGCTGAGTGTTGCTAAGTGGACAACAACAGCTGCAGCCAGCACTAGTAGTTCCTCCCGAAGTAAGAGCACTTCAGGATACTGGGCTTTATGCTGAGGAAGTCGAAAAAGCCCCTCTTTCAGAAGATCCATTGTCTTTCGAAACTCCACAATCTTCTTCTCCAAGCCCCCCTTCTGATGATCAAGACTACATTTGGATGCCCCTCAGTCTGAGACACACCAGGAAATGCTAGGGAAAGGGAAGGTTCCTGAAATCCTTAGAGTTCTAGATGAAGAAGAGGAGGATGACGACCACCCATTCATCATTGATGTTAGCCCAGCCCAGAGGAGACAGATGTTACCCCATCTCAACCTGTTCTGAGTGATGTGGCAGAGATACCACCACCGCCAGCTCCCATATTTGCAGGGCCCGTGCGACCTACATCCATAACCACCTCATTAGAAGTAGGCACTGCAGAGAGACAAACATCATGACACGCGCCTACCACCACTTCTTTGGATATTGGCAGTGGCACCAGGGTTAGAAAGTTTTTTATTATTTTTATTTTTTATTTTTTAAAGAGTTTTTTATAGCGCAAACTTGACCCGAAGATATCAGGTATCTGAGTCAGAATTCAACCGCTCTAGCCGCAAGGCTACATCTAGTTTGGTATTTCTTTACGGGTTAGCAAACCGGAGGCAAACATTGTCATAATCTCCATATGCAACGCAAGTGTTAGTTGGGGTAAACTTGGTACAAACTATGGTACCGGAGGCTAAACAGCTCATTTGAGAAAACACCACACTATGGTACCGGAGCCTAACCAGCTCATTTGAGAAAACATCACGTAATCCACTGGGAGGAGCACAATAGGAAAATAACTGCAAATCGGTGTGGTGAAGGTAGTGAGAGCAGGGAATCTGATCCGATCATGGTGGAAGGTAAAGGTGAAGAAGAGAGTGACATTTTAGTTACACAAATCAGCCCTGTCCCCTGAAGTGCAGTAGCATTGCCCACATCAGCAACCTCGCAATGCTACAAGGCTCAGATTCAGGTTGAGAGACATCAAGGCACGAGCATAAAGTGGCTACTATTCCTAGCATGTTTAAGTAGAAGGGGCAGTAAGAACGCAATCCACCAATAGCACGTTTGTAGAACAGGAAGCTGGCTAAAATGTTAGAGCTGGACCATCTCCGTTTTTCCTTTGTGGAAGAAGTGGGTTTCCTTACATTTGTAGAGGCCATCTGCCCTGAAATGGAAGGTTCCCAACCTGACCAGTTTTGTCAAAGTTGCTGTTCCAACACTACATCATGATGTGCTGGAATTGTTTTGTACAAGCTTTGCTGATGAGTGCTGTTTACACTAGCCAACTGACTACAGACATTGGACCAGTTGCCAAGCCACTGATTAAATGTGCATCACTGCACACTGTATCTTGTTGTGGAAGCTAGAGAGATAATATCTGAAGGTGTCCACACTGCTGAGATTTTTGACAGCGCTCCAATATGTACAACAGCAGCCTTGTTTGCTGTGGAGAAATCCCATACAGCTGCAAACATCTTGGATGACTTTAACAACAAGGTCTCTGAATGGCTGCAATGCAGAGGGCTTAACATTGGATTTGTTGCCACAAACAATGGCAGTAATATAGTAAAGGCCATGTGAGGTGGTGGCTATTTCAGGGTCCTGTGTTTGGCTCACCGCAAGGTAGGCAGCTGGTGCTGCAGATGGTTCAGGTGGGCCTGGCGCTCAATGGTGCATTAAGAGGGTGGGGGTGGTCCGCCCCAGGCAGCATGAGTTTTGGGGGCAGTGGCCTCCCCCTGCTTTTACCTGCCATCTTGGGTGGCAATCGGAAGCAGCCCACTGCTCTTCGATGCGGCCACCATGGGCGGCACACCGAAGGACTGCCACGGGTGGCCAAAAGTGTTAGCTGCACCACTGCCACTCCCCTGCCCTACCATGGCACTGGGTGGGAGGATGATAGAAACAGGAAAAGGAAGGAAGGAAGGAAAAAAACAAGGAAGTAAAGCGAAAAAATTACAAAAGTCACACACAAAAACAAAAAATTACAAAACAAAGTAAAAAACACAAACACTAATATAATAGATACAAATTAGGGGTAGCAAAGTTAGATGGGGAGGATTAAAGAGATTAAAGAACAATTGAAAAAATAGGACCAGGACCATAAACAGAGCAAAAACAAAATTTACAGGACCTTGCGAACCGTGTGGTGCTGTTTGTGTGTGATTTCTAGTGCGAGAACGTGCTTTGAGTTGAAGAAAACGTAATACGTCATGCGAACAACTACGGTGAGAGGTGCGGCTGAGTTTTTGGGGCATTTCACGGAATTCCACTTACCGCAACTCTGCAAACTCCTCCCAGTTGTACATTTATCCAGTGAGATAGAATCATAACAAATAAGCTTGTGCTTTAGGCCCATTGTTTTCTTCTGCCAAATGATGCTGGAATTGAACCTCAGAGTCAATAAGCGTAGTTTTCTCAAGTCAGTTACATTGTACTGAGGTAATGACCTTTTGCACTAATCTTAACTGTGGTTATTAGTACACTTGTTTCAAAAAACATATTATTTGGCGACATTTATTTTCTCTGGTTGACAGAAGCGTGGAGAAGCATGGCTAATTGGTTAGAGCGACAGACCCTGATGCAGAGGTCTGGCCTGGGACCAGGGTTCAATTCCCGCCTCGGTGGCTCTTGGACTCAATATTCCCGGACCTGATAATTCTCGCCTTGGTGCCTAGTCTAATCATGGGTCCCACTCTGTGACTCTAGGCAATAGCTTGTTAATCTCCACAACGGCCCCAGCAGCACTTGGATGCCTGGCTTCACCTTGGGGGTGCCCAGGAATGGACATCTCACAGGAAAGCCAGGAAGGGTTCCACAGTGGTATGAATACAGCGCTATGAGACCTCAGGGTAGAAGTGCGCTATATAGAAATACAAACACACACACACAGACACATTAAATGAAGTGCTACTCAGCATCGAGCAGTTGTGGCTGCACCTTCCATTGAAAAGGAGCCATTTATTGATTAGCCCACGGGCAGTTCGGCCCCAACTGCCAATTGCTTAGCGTAATCAGCTAAGGTCCAGCATATCGTTTTTTTGTGTGTGCAGTTCTGTGAAGGGAAACAGCTAGTGGAGGGTTATAAAGAGGTGTTTCCCAGTCTAGCACCAATAGGAAAGTTTGCTGATGCTTAGAGTAAAAACTGCTGATTGGATTTTCTCCAAACTGAAAGAAGAACTACTGGCCACTTCATGCTCACAAGCCCAAATCTAAGGAATTGGAACCAACAACACTGACTGGCTGGCCACAAGAGAAACATTACACTTACAGCCCCCATTACAAAAAAATTAAAAACTCCAGATCATACTAAGGGGGCCCTCAATGGGCCCTCATAAGAAGTAAAATAAAGTATTTGTACATGATAGTCTGTAAACTATTTTTTGAGGCTGTGAACTTAAAATGGGGGCTGTAGTCCACTACCTGTACAACTGGGTTTCTGTTTCCACACCCCAAAAATGGCACCCTCTCTCGGTGGCCTTGCCACCTAGTCTCTGAGCTCCATCCTAGGCATAACATCCCCATGGACTCTTTACCAGGTTGTGGGCTGTGTCACCATTTTTGAGTCCGTCCCCTCAAAAAATATTTGGGGGCCATTTAACATTTTTAAAACCAAACGTTATGTATATAAAAATGCCCCTTAAGTGTACCCTGGATTCATGTCCAAAACTAGGGTGTGGTTCAAGGCCAACTGAATTTGTTTTCACTGTGCCAAGTCCATGGCCCTGATAGTGAAATCACAGCCCCAGCATGCTTACCAATGACAGCTCTACTTCTTGTGACATCCGTCGATCTCTGTAGACTGTCTTAACAGTTAATGCAAATTCTTAGATGATGATTGTCGTCAACCAGGTAACCTTCCTCCACAAGAAAAAGTGCAATTTTCTTGGCAACAACTTGAAGAATTTTATATAAAATGGCCTCAATCAAGCGCAAAATATTAGAATATTTTATTTTAGTTCTAGGTGGTGGTTGGTATTACTTATTATCCTCAATGGTCTCGGTATATGGAATAGAGTTGAGTAACTTATTGTATCATTTTTCCAATCAAATATATGTAAATGTGGTTCCTATCCAAACACAATGTGTACTCCTATAACTGCAACTATTTACCAATGTGTAAAAATAAACACTGCATGGGATATAGCATGGCGAACACTGAAACCCTCATTTATGAGGCCCTTGCACCGCCAGAACGTCACTTATTGTGATCTTCTGTGGCATAGGAGCCTGCTCCATATTTATGAAGCAGCACTCACTAAGCCACCTATATTCTGGCTCGTAAATATTGCTCCCTTTAACACAGTTTCCTGTGTTGAAGTGGCGTGCAATGGGAGTTGCTGGGGGTGTTCCCAGCAACATCTATGGCTTTTTGACACTGTCCCAGATTTACAAGAAATCGTAACTCTGAGGCAGCGGCAAAAACTTGCGCCTCCCGAGGGGAGGCGTAAGGGAGGCACAATGAGGAGAAATATATGTATTTCTATTTATTTCTTCTTTTCCTAAGTGTGCTGCATTCTGCAGCACATATAGAAATATGAAAAAGCTGCTTGGTATTGTTTTTGTGCCGAAAGAATTGAATTTATGCGCTCAAATAATCACCCATGCAATGCATACACCATTGCACCATGGTGCAAAGGTGCCTGCATTGGCTCACGGCAGCCCATTGTGCGCCGGGGCATAGGAAAAGGACAGAAATACACCCTATCTGGTAGATACAGTGCATTCTTGCCCTTTTCTTTTGCCGTAGGGCAGTGCTGCATGAAGGCCTGTGGTGCTGCCCAACTGCAAAACCTCAGAAATGAGTCCCTGAATATATTAGTTCAGTGCCCCTTAATTCTCATCATTTGCATAATCCTTTATTTGTTTGCAGGAGAGAAGGTACGCCAAACATCTTTAAAGATGGGTAGGGTGAGACTACATTGATTTGCCTAGCTGCTGGTTGTCAATTAGTAGCAAGCCTGGTGTATTGGTCTGCTACACCAAAGTGTCATCCCTCTCTGGGATGATGTTTCACTGCAACAGTGTCAATGGTCCTCCTTGTAGTCAAATGGTTCTAGATTACCCATAAAGAATTTTAAAATCAATTTAATTGTTATGTGACACCCAACACATGATTAAAATCATTGTTGCATGTTTAGGCCTTATTTAATAAAGGCTGACTTGCTTCACTTCCTCCTCTCTTCTGACAGATTCATCTTGGCCCAAAGACCTAAAATGACACCTCCACAATCAATGGATTTGAATCTCTGGGGAAAACAGTTACCAGTGGCAAACAGCTAATCTCATATAATGGTACAAAAGTTGTAGTATTAGTGACCAGCTCAGTAACTTATAGAATGATGTGTTTCAGATCCAGCGAAAGTGGAAGAAGCGTGTGCGCTTGTGCTTGGGAGAAAGCTCACTTTCAGGAGACAGGATTGTAAACAACAGTCAACAAGATGTGCCAGTATCATCAACTAGATTAGCAGCAGGGGACAATGATGAGGACTTGGTCTGCTTCAGAGAGGTGGTGGAAGTTGAGAAGCTTTAAAAGGAATAATGGGAATTCCTTACTAATCCACCTGGAATTAATATCCAGATTGAGACTTGATCAAAAGGTTAGCTAGGGCCTCTAAAAACTTTTTTTCCACATCAACCAGGAGTGGCTCCTCTGTTTGAGTGGAGGAGACTCGCCCCACTTAAAAATTCCAGTTCGAGCATCAGGACTGGGGCGGGCTGCTGCTGAGTGACAAACGCATGTCACTCAGTAGGGAGGTGGGTGGGATGGTATGGCGCATGTCTTTTTGGTTGGCTGTCTTGCAACGGCCAGCCGCACGTGAACTATAAATAGCTCTAACCCGCTAAGACAGCTGGGTTATAGAAAGCCAAAGCCTCCCGAGCGCTGTGGAGGGCCAAGTGAGGCCGCTCACACCAAACCTAGAGCTGCTCTCATGCTGGTGACAGCAGCCCTAGAATTGGCAGAGGGAATTGCTGCTTCCAGTTCCTGTGTCGAAAAAAGAGGTCTGGAGCGAGGACGTCGCCGAGTTTGGGTACATTTTTTTTTCTTATATATATTATTTTAAGCTTGTGTGCCTCCCCCCCCCATAGATGGCAGCCACCACTGACATCAACCATGGGAAGACACCTGAGCTCTAAGCATGGAAATGAGTATATGTCGGTGCATCAGGAGCAGAAAAGTGGTCGATCATGCCACAGGAGCTCCTGACTCATCAAAAATGGAATATTAAAGGCACCTTAGGGTTTTGTACTGTATGGAGTATAAGTCCAAGTCTGGTGCATGGAACCAAATAATGCAATTGTGTCAGGGAACATAGAGGAACACTTCCGAAAGATCCATGAGTAAATAAAAGTTAGAAAGTTGGCATTTCCTATTACAATGTAAGAAAAATGAAAGACACAAAAAACCCAACCCCCATCCCAAAAAATGAGAACAAAAGGAACATTTCAGACTCAGTTTAAAAAACATAAAACAAGAGCTTGTCTCTAAAATGTCCACTGAGTGTTGAGAGCAGGACCTGTCCACAAGCCTTAAACAGCAAACCAGTGCCTGCCGTGCACAGGAGAGTTGGCCACTTTCATCATCATCAAAATAACTTTATTCAGTTCAAGCTGACCATTAAAGTTTAACATACATACATCAAACTGCAAACATTTCATGTCCAATGTATACAATAATGTGACTCAAATCACTAAAAGCTCAGAATTAAAATATTTGCGGCAGTTTACGATTTACTTACCAAAATACGCCTAACCACCTCAGAGCCCCTTGCACTCCAAACTCAAGGCTCTGGGTTACTGACTTTGGTACCTCCTAACGTCTTCCATCGGATCAGAAAATGATAACAAATTTAAAAAACAATTAATACACCATTTTTTTAAAAATTCATACCGTTTCGTTATTGAAACTGCATTTCTAATATAATTTAGTACAGCAGTGCAAATAGCAACAGTAGACAGAGAGCGTACAACATTAAAACCCTTGACCCTGCTCCAGGCAGGTCGCTCACCACGCCGCGACAGCACCACCTGTTGTGCCTGTGTTCCTTGCTCGCTGCTGCTGCTGCCACTGCCACGAGTTTAAGGCCCTCCTCCATCGGCAGGCTAAAACCTGCGCCTCATCCCTGGTGGCCAGTGGCTGGCCGTAAGTTTGCTTGTACTGTATTGCTTCTGTTTTTATTATTTAATTGTTTCATTTTTCCTCCTTGCCCCTTTGTACTGTGTGCCCCTTTTGCCTCTGTTCTCTCACCGTTCCTGCCCCCGTTTTTCCCGCCGCTGCATCCCCTGCAGCCCTGCCCCCTGCTCGCCCATTCGTCCACTTCCTCCTCCCAGCTGCTTCCCCTTCTTATGGCAGCCTAAGGCAAGCACGTCTGCGCCTGGACCATGCCCGACACCGCTACGATGCCAGCACCCTCCATGCACTCGACACCGGACAATCACACACCTGCTTCCTGGCCACCCGGAAGCGCACCTGAGGACCCTTCTCCTGCCGGAACTGCAGCTTCACCAGCATCTGATCCGCCAAGCCACCAACTGCGAAAGAACGCAACCACCTCAGATGCATACTTCTCAACACCCCCTCCTTCCGCAAACACGCCGTTGAACTCTGGGACCTACTCAACGCCACCTCCCCAGATGTCGCCTTCCTGACGGAGACCTGGATGAACCCCTCCTCGGCACCCGACATTGCCATAGCCATCCGGGTCGGCTACAAGATCACCTGCAGGGACCGCACCAACAGAACAGAAGGAGGAATCGCCATCATCCACAGGGACACTCTCAGAGTCTTGACCAACACCAACAACACCCTCAACACTGCCGAACACCTGCACTTCCAGATCCACACCGATCCCAACTCAACCCTCAGAGGAACTCTCATCTACAAACCCCCTGGACCCCGGCCACAGTTCAGCGACGCCATCACCAACTTCGTCAGTATACAAGCCCTCGCCTCCACAGGCTACATCCTCCTCGGGGACCTGAACTTCCACCTCGAGAACAACAACACCACCAACTCCACCACCTTGATTGACAACCTCGCCAACCTTGGACTCGGACAGATCATCACACACCCAGCCACTCCGCCGGCCACAGGCTTGACCCCATCTTCTCCGCAAGCTCCCAAGTCTCCTTCAGCCACTCCACCAAACTCCATTTGACCGACCATTGCTGCATCCACTTCACCTTCTGGAAACCCACCACGCACCAACACACCCAACAGATCCCTGCCCCTGCTGGAGCAAAGTCACTGAAGACCAGATAACAACCACCCTCACCCGGAGCCACCCGCCGACCCTACCGACCCAGACACCGACGCCCTCAACCTCAGACAGTGGATCGACAACTGTGCCAGCACCCTCACCCGATCAAGAAACCCTCCAACAGACTCACCAGCAAGAAAGCCAGCTGGTTCACCAAGGACCTCAAGGCCTCCAAGCAAACATGCAGAAAACTAGAGAAGACATGGCACCATGAACCGACACCGGACAATTACACAGCCCACAAGAACGCCATGCGCCAACACCATCACCTCATCAGATCCGCCAAAAGGACCTCCTTCAAAGACCGCCTAGACGACAACATGCACAACAGCAAAGAGCTCTTCAACATCGTGAAGGAGGACTCTCCAACCCCAGCTCCAACACCAACAACATCCCACCTTCGCAAGACCTGTGCGACTCCCTTGCCACCTTCTTCCATTACAAGGTTGCAGTCATCCACGACAGCTTCAACGTCACGACCGCCCTGACAGCCACTGAGACCCCCATCCCCATGGCCACATTCCGCACCAATCCCCTGCTCTCCTGGACCAATATAAGCGACGACGACACCATCAAAATGATGAACACCATCCACTCCAGATCTCTGTCCGACCCATGCCCACACCACATCCTCAACAAAGCCAGCACCACCATCGCACTCCGGAAAGCCAATAAGATCACCTTCCAGACAGCAACCTTCCCAGAGAGCTTGAAGCACGCAGACATCAACGCCCTACTTGAAAAACCCAAGAATGACCCAAATGACCTCAAGTACTTCCGGACCTTCTCCCTGCTCCTGTTCCAGGCAAAGGTCATCGATAAGACCGTCAACAGACAACTGACCCGCTACCTTGAAGAGAACAGCATCCAGGACCCATCCCAGTCCGGGTTCCGCAGCAAGCACCGCACCGAAACTGCCCTCATCGCCGCCACTGACGACATCAGGGCCCTGCTGGACAACAGTGAAACAGCGGCCCTCATTCTCCTGGACCTATCAGCCACCTTCGACGCTGTCTGCCACCGCACCCTATGCACACGCCTCCACGACGCAGGGATCCGAGCCAAGGCTCTGAACTGGACCACATCCTTCCTCTCCAGCAGACCCAGAGCGTCCACCTCCCCCCTTTCCGCTGCGAAGCCACTGAGATCATCTGCGGCGTACCCTATGGCTCATTCTTCAGCCCGACATTGTTCAACATCTACATGGCACCGCTCTCCCACGTTGCCTTACAGTATGACCTCAACAACATCTCCTATGCCGACGACACCCAGCTGATCCTATCCCTCACCAAGGACCCCCTCACCGCCAAAACCAACCTCCAGGAAGGAATGAAAGTCGTTGCCGAGTGGATGAAGAACAGCCTCCTGAAGCTAAACTCTGACAAGAGAGAAGGCCTCATCCTCGGCTCCACCCCCTTGGCCTTGGACAACTCCGGCCGCACTGGGAACAGCATTGACACCCACCAACCACGCACGCAACCTGGGGTTCTACCTCGACTCTACTTTCTCCATGACAAAGCAGGTCAGCGCTGTCTCGTCCTCCTGCTTCAACACCCTCCGCATGTTCCACAAGATCAACAGGTGGATCCCCACCGAAACAAGAATAACGGTCACCCAGGCTCTTGTTAGCAGCAGGTTGGACTATGGAAACGCCCTCTGCGCAGGAGCCTCCTGAAACAACTACAACACATTCAGAACACTTCTGCTTGCCTGGTCATTGACATCCCTCGCCGCAGCCACATCAGACCCCACCTGGAAGACCTGCACTGGCTCCACGTCAACACGGGGATCACCTTCAAGCTCCTCACCCACAGACACAAGGCACTCCACGACACCAGACCAGCATACCTCAACAGACGTCTCACCTTCTACACCCCCAACCGCCAGCTCCACTCCGCCGACGTCTCTCACCACCATCCCCCGCATCTGAAGAGAAACCTTCAGTGGCGGATCTTCCTCCCACCTCGCTGCCAAGACCTGGAACACCCTCCCATCCTACTTCAGTAGACCCAGGACCTGTTAACCTTCAGAACACTACTCAAGACCTGGCTATTCGAGCAGTAGCATTATCCTCCCCACTCAGCGCCTTGACACCCACGGGTGAGTAGCACGCTTTACAAATGTTCTGATTGATTGATTGATTGATTGATTGACTGATAGGAACTAGGGCGAATTTCTGTCAGGATTCGGTTTAGAAATCGTGCCCTTGGCTCTTTATAAAGTGTGCAAAACAGCATAAAGCACAGAGTGCTCTGTGGTGCTGAATTATTGCAAGTACAAGCAATAAGGTTCTCATACCAACCTGACTGTTTAGGGAACGCCACAAGAAAGTGCAACGTGCAAAGACGAAAACTAGTCATGAGAAATCGAAAATGTGCATTAGTAGTAAAGGACAGGTGAAATTGCTGTTGTGTGGGGGACCAATTTGAGTGATATTGCATTCCCCAGTGCCAACAACACATATTCGGGTCAGCATAGTATGCTTCTTTTATAATCCTTTTCATGTCTGTGTGAATAATAGCAGGGTTGTCATAATAGTGCCCCAAGCCAATATCATTAAACTCATCTCTGACAAAGAGGAGCCATAAATAGCCAGGGCATTATCAAGCTTTATAAAATCCTTGATCATTTTCCTTGAGAATGTTAGGTCCCCTGACGTCCAAATTTTAGCCCAGAGAACCAGAGGGGTGATATTAATTCGGTCCTTTATAAAATCCAACCCTACCTCAGAGTGGCAATAGACTGTGGGGGCACTTTTTGGGATCATCAACAGTCTTTTTATAAACTTCTTTTCTAAAAATTGTAGAGTACTTTTATGGTGACCCCACACTCCTGCACCATAGGTTGCGACAGAGAGGCATTCAATTTGTATACGGTGTTCAATTCCGCTACCGGCTTGTGACCCAGTTTACAAGCGAAGCGGAATGGACCCTCTACTACATGACTAGTATGCTGTACTCTTGCTGTGACAAGATGGTCCCAATTCAGTTTATTGTTAAAATCATTCCCCAAATATATAAAATTGGACAACTTATGAATCTTACCCTTTTCGATAGATATTGTTGTTTTAGTTTGATTGGGGCAACACACCATGATATAATATCTAAAAAATTTACTTTTAGGTCCAATGCTAACATAAAATCAGTAAAAACATTCAATAATTTTTGGAGGCCATTGGCGGTTAAGGCCATTAAGATTGTGTCATCCACATAACGGAACAAAAGACCCGGGTTACCTCCTATTCTAGGGAAGTCTAGTGCCTGCTCTATTAGGGATGCCTCTAGGCCATTTGTATACAAAAATAAGAGAAATGGGGCCAGGATGCACCCCTGATAAATGCCTTCAGTGGAGACAATGGGCCTGGTCTTCTCGCCCCAAGTGCCAAAGTGTATGGCAACAGTGGTGGACGCTTACAACCTGCGCAGGAGAGTGATTAGAGCTTCCTCAAAGCCCATTCTCTCCATCAATTTCTCCTGATTAACCATATCAAAGGCAGTGGATACATCCATGAAGGCCAGGTGAATAGACCCCTTCATGGACATCGTGTACTTACCCATAATCAAAGACAAATTGAGGCACTGTTTATTTGTCTCCATCCCCTTCCCAAAGCTATACTGTGTTTGGGACATAAACTTGGAGGTATCTTCTCAGGTCTCAAGGTGCGCAAGAATAACCCTCCCCAACACCTTAACGGTGGCATCAATGAAAGAAATGGCCCTATAGCAGACCGACTCATTTTTCTTACTTTTTTGTACACTGGTACCAATATGACCTCTTTCCAAGGTGATGGGATCGAACCAGTTATCTCTGCGACATTGGGCAACAGGGGGCCTAAAGTTGAGGATTGCTTTTAAACAGGTCTAAGGGGACTCCATCAGGACCTGGGGCTTTCATGCAGATCCCCTTCGCCAGGGCATCCTCGACCTCACACACTGTCAGGGAAGAGCTTAGTTGGTGTGCTGCAATTAAATCTGTTGGCTAATCTTCGTATAGCTCCTGCAGTGATAAACCGTTTGAATTGAATATGTTTGAGAAATGAAGTTCTCAAACTTCCCAGGTATCATTGAATCCATACCCCTCGTGTCTTTCTAGAATAAGGGGCGATTTATGACCTCCCAAAAGCTCTTGGTGTCTTTTAAAGTACTGGCTCTCTTGAGATCTTCCCAGGCTATCCTTCTCAGTTCAACTTTCCTCTGGTTAATTACACTTTTATAAGTCTGTCTCACATTTTTGATTAGGGTTTTATCATGAGGGATTGCATGCATTGCCTTTTAGAGATCTTTTTGAGCCCTTGAACACTTTGATTTGAACCATTTTGTCGCCTGGACTTCCCTTGTTCCTACTGACTTTATCAAGCTTTTAGATACAACCCTGCACATTAGATCGAAGCGTTGTACAACCATAACTGTGGGAGAGTCATGGTGTAGGCATTTCAGGATGGAACTCAAGTATGCCTTGACAATATTCTCCTCGAATAGGAGGGGATTTATATTACTCCATTTCAATCTCACCCCTGGGTTGGGGTTATACTGGAGGCGGCAGCCATCACCTTTCTCTTCATGGACTGTTACACGTAGGGAGGCAGTGCTGGGGTTATGGTCACTTGCTTTATGTGGCTCTACCTCAAAGCTATCAACAAGAAAAGCAAACTTTCTAGATATTAGCATAAAGTCAATTAAGCTTTCTGTTCCTCCTCCCATATAAGTGGGGTACTGTATTGGGGGGCTGCTGACCAGGGTATCAACCAGGCACAGATCATTTACAAAATAAAGGCATTTAAGGTTTCGTCCTGCGGTGTATGTATAAAATGCGACAGAGGTTGGCCCTCTGTGTCCAGTACTGCACACTCAATGTGGGCTATGCCGACAAAAGTGAAATAAAGTCCCCCTCCCAAAGAATACACAAGAGCTGCTACTTCCCTGCTATCTTATTAATTTCTGCCATGAGAGTGTCGATAACTTCACAGCTGTTTTGATCAAAAATGTTATAATAAAACAGTAGAATTCATCCAAGGAAACAAAGATAAGGACACGGAAATAAGAAGTACCACCTGGGCATCTAAAGAAATAGCAGAGCTTATTTTCTCAACTAGGACACATTTTTCAGAATGGGGAATAACTTTAGAGCGTCACACCCCAATAAAATATCCATTCCCCTTATTAAACAATAAGATTCCTCAACCTAACAACGTAAAGGAAAAAACTCAAACAATCTTGAAGGGAGCAAGAAACAAATCAATTTCCGAACAAGATCTGAGTAGTACTAAAGCAAAGCAGCAATACCAGGGTCTGAAGGAACACAAAGATTGGTCTTGGTTGCCACAGGCTCTAAATTCCCATCGATCCTGATGTAGGCAAATTAGCACAAAAAAACCAAGGGCAAAACACTAATTTATCCTCAAAACCAGAAATAAAAATAAGGATCTGCTCATGGAACGTACACGGTTTTAAAGAAATGTCCCAAGACCAAGAGACAATAGACTACCTGAGTAAATTTGAAATAGTACTACTCCAGGAAACAAATCATGGGATATGAGGAACATCACATAATGGCAGAAAAAATTGCTAAGTATGGTCACCCAGGGGGAGGTCTGTCCACCTTTATTACGAATAATTTAGACTGGAAAACTGAACTGCTCGATTCAGGGGAGAACTGGATACAAGTGATCAAAGTAGAGTCAAAAGCAAGTAAAAAGAGTCCCGGATGGAATTTACTAATTATAAACCTATATATCCACCCAGACAAGGCCACAAAAGTGAAAAAAGCTCAAACTCTAATAAATTTGATAAAAACCTTACACAGAACATATCAATCCCACGAGATATTTATCTCCGGTGACTTCAACTGTAACCTAATAAGAGCCAATTGGAACAAGGATAAAATCCATAAAATTTGGAGCGATCTGGAACCCCTAGGTTTAACAATTCTAAATGGAAACATGGAGGGAGACATACCAGCCAAAACCACTTTCACCAGTGGTAAAAAGAACTCCACAATTGACTTTACCCTAACAAGCAACGAACTAAAAAAGAATATAGATTATTTTAGAATACAAATTCGACCAGAGAGTGATCACTTCCCACAAGAGACAACAATGAGGAAAAATATCGAAGAGAAAACGCAATTAGAATTTCTTACCGCAATTCCGGAAATATACAAACTGAAGAAAATCAAAAGCAAGGCCCCGTAAAAAAGGAGATAATGGACGCAGTACTGGAACACGGAATTTATACGAAGGCCTTTGAAAATCAATCACCCATATCAAAATGGGAGAATTTACATAAATATGTGCTAGGAAAATTCGCGGTAAATACACCGGTAATTCATGGTCACAAAGCAAATAAAGAGCCGTGGTATAACACCAAACTAAGAGATAAGAAAATGGAAATTGCGAAAAATTAAGAATAAAGGCCGCAGAAAAAAGGTTAGGAAAAGAAGTAGATAACAACGATATACAAAAAATGAGAAAAGAATACAAAGAGGATTGCAGAAAAGCAAAAAAATTTCACACAGAGCAAATCTGGGAAGACCTGTTAAGAACAAGTAAACTACCAAATAGTGGAGAATTTTGGAACATAATAAATAAATTATTGAAAGGAGCTGGTGGTCAACATAATATAGGAATAAGTGAAACAACATGGGCCGCTTATATCGACAATCTGTACAACATCCAGAGTTACCCAATTAACATAGAAACATCTAAAAACCTAAAAAAAAGTCAAGAACAAAAAGAAACAGTTCTTGGTCAAAGGAAAAACGACCAGCAGGAAGGCACTGCCCAAGAGGAACAAGTGCCTTTGACAACTATTAAACATCTAACCGCCCTAATAAGGAAAATGAAAGCGGAAGGCCAAATGCCTTATTCAAATATGACACCGACTTCTGGGCAAAATATCTGACACCACTATTTAATCACATTCATAAAGAAAAAAAGATTCCACTGTCCTGGCAAGGAAACATCTTCCACCCAATACACAAAAGTGGATGCAGAATGGAACCCGGGAATTATAGATTAATAGCTTTAATCGACGTGGAGGCAAAGCTTTTTTCATCTTGTATATTGTCTTTACTACGACAATGGATAAAGGATAACAAAATAATACCCAAATTCCAAACCGGTTTCAGGGAAGGCATGGGCTGCTTAACCAATCTGTCAGCTCTGTCATTACTAATCGAAGGAGCAGGGAAAAGGAAGACCAGAATAATAGCCTGCTACATAGACCTGAAATCCGCCTTCGACCGAGTTCCCAGAAAACGCCTATGGAAAAAACTGGATGTCTGGGGTCTTCCGCCGGCATTAATGGAAACAATAATGGCACTATATAGCGGAACATGGGCAAAAGTAAAACTGGGAGACGGAAGAAGAATATCCGCTGAGCTAAAAATAACCAACGGCCTCAAACAGGGCTGCGTGCTCTCCCCAAGCCTTTTCAATATATATCTGGCCGATTTGAAAGACCAACTCAAGAACGTGAACGGACATCCGCCTAAATTGGCTAATGAAAGCATCCAGTTCCTCCAATATGTGGACGATATTGTAGTCTTAAGCCAAACACCAATAGGCCTACAAACAACAATATCCGAATTAACAGACTATTTCGAGGGAGAAGGCCTGGAATTAAACATCAAAAAAACAAAAGTGGTGAGATTGGCGGGCACTAGCAGAAGATCTTTCAATTGGTACACAAAAGGCAAACGCATCGAGGAAACAACTGCTTACAAATATCTGGGGGTCACAATAAGTAAAAACATGTCCCTTTCATACCAAAAAAGAATTATCGCTGCAAAAGCACAATCACTGAGCTTTGCGTATAAAGTTCTCCAAAAGAAACTGCAATGTCCATCATACGACCACCTGCTAAAAGTAATGGCAGCCCAAGTCTTACCATCCCTCTCATATGGACTGGAAATATGGCATGGGAAAGAAGCAGCCATTTTAAACACCCTCCAGACAAAAATATACAAATCTGTGTTTCACCTATACAAAGGATCAGCCCCGGCCCAAATAAGGCTGGAATTTGGCTTGCAAAATCAAATATACCAAAGGAAAGCAGCCCTAGTGAAATGGTGCTGGAAATTGAGATCGGCGGAAACAGGATCTTTAAACAACTTATGTTGGCAAGAAATTAAAAAACAATATGACCAACAGGAATCCAACTCATGGGGCAATGATCTGCGAGCATCATTAGACACCCTCAAAATAGAGGAGATCTGGAAGAATCCACCAGAAGAATCATCTTTTAAAAAGATTTACAAGCTAAATGTAAAAGCCCTATCTTTGGTATAAGATAAAAAGACTTTGGCCAAACGGCGACATGCATGGACCATTCTAAACTCGTACAAATGATTAAAACTTCAACCCTACCTTATGGCGCACTTCCGGGTATCTTTAAAAACAAAATTTATGGCCCTCAGAATGGGTGACCATTTCTCCAAAGACTTGATCCCGTCATGGAAGGACACACTCCAGGGACCAAGATGTAGACTATGTGACTACCACAAGTGAGACCTTGTGCCACCTCCTGTGCACATGTGAGTCCTCCAAAGAAAAGAGGAAAACTTTACTAAAACCAATTTTTAATATGCTACAGATTCGTACCTGCAGGCAAGCTGTGATCAGCTGGATGGGAGCAGGTTCAAACATCCTATTATGCAGCGGGGTAAAATTCATGAACTCTGTAGAGACTCAGCTTCAAAAAGTAGAAACAGACCACAGATAAGGTCTGGGATAAAGTGTTTAATTAAAGAATGAGAAAACATATTTTAACTAAATGAACTTTTAACCTGTTGCTATTTTTAAATTGAATTTTTGTACATGTATGCTTTATGGTTGTGACAAACCAAATAAAGTAAATTTTTGACTTGACTTGACTTGACTTGACCCATATTGGACTGAATTCACTGTCACCAGCCTTCCTTTTGCCCGCCCTGCTGGTGAAGGGGCTGCGTGGATGTTAAAAGAGTAGTAGCCATGTAACGCAATATTATCCTTATACCATGTTTCCTGGACACAAATGATATCGAAGTCCTTGACATGCTCCAGCCAAACCCTATCAGATCATTTTGGGGAGATGCCTGCAATGTTCCAGGAGATAATTCTAAGAGGGCGGGTTTTATAGTTTATTATCACTGTGTCCTCCCTGTTACTAGTAGTGACAAGCCTGGCAGGTATGGTGTCCAAGTCAAGTTCCACCCCTCCTGAAGTATGTGTGGAAGGTGAAATAGATGGATAAATTCCGGTCTCAGTTGAATTTTTATTGGTATGGATATTGGCTGTACTATGAAAAGAGGGACCCAGGGTCAGCCATCCTATTCCCTGATATACTAACAAAAGCTTTAAGGTCTTTCCCTTGTTTACCGCTTATTATTTCCATCTTGTCTAATCTACTCGGATGGGCGGGTAGTCAACCTATATCTATTAAGCCAGAAAGTACCTCAAAGCGGTTAGGGTGAAAACATGGGGAGGGCTGGGGCTAGGGGAGTCTATTCTTAGGTTGCAGCCAGGACTGTTGTCTCTTAAAAGCCCCTAGATATTAAGGGTTGGAGAAACCACCGGGACGGGCCTGTCTCAGCTCAGTGGGGGAGACTCTAAGGTATTCCAGTGCGAAGTTATGTTATTTATTTTATTTTGTATAGCGCACAGATGCCGCAGCCAAGAGGCGTCCCGGCGCTTTTGGAGATGAAACACACAACACAACAGAGAGGACCAGAAACACTGAAGCTAAACAGAGGAAAATAAATGAGTTTTTAATTGTTTCCTGAACTGAAACAAATCAGGGATGGAACGATGTGAGGCAGGCAAAGAGTTCCATAATGTAGCCGCCATCACCGAAAAGGAACGTCCACCCATTCTGGACTTTTTAAAGCGAGGAATAATGGCCAAATTAGACCCTGCAGACCGAAGAGCTCTTGAGGGGACATAGTGGAGAATGGTCTGGGTGAGAATAGGAGGGGAGGCCAAATTGAGAATTTTAAAAGTAAGGCACAAAGCCTTGAACTTGATTCTTTGGCCTGCTGGGAGCCAGTGGAGGTCATGGATAGTGCTGCGAGCAGAAACAAATTTAGAGAGGCCGACCAGCATCCTGGCCGCCGCATTTTGTACCCACTGAAGACGGGCTAGCTCAGCTTGATTAACACCCAGAAACAGGGAGCTGGCATTGTCCAATCTGGTCAACACCAGAGCTTGGACTATGATCTGCCTGGTGTCCGCGTCAAAAAATTTAAAAATAGGCCGTAGGCACTGTAGAGCGCCGAAACAAGTTCCCGCGACACGCTTGATGTGGGGAATAAAAGACAATTGATCATCAAGCCATACGCCCAGATTTCTGACTTCGGCTACAGGAGTGGGAACAGGACCCAATTCAGGAGGCCACCATTGGTCTCCCCAGAGCTCGCTGTCCCTACCGAAGAGAATGACCTCCGTCTTGGTGGCGTTAAGTTGTAAGTCAATGCACATCCTATCATTAAAGTTCAGCACTACACAATCCCCTTCTGTTTTTAGGTGTTTTGTCTGGCCAACTCACCCGCCTTGCCATGATAATGTGTTTGGGATAATTTATCTGGGACTGGAGTTTACTAGTGCACCAATAGAAGGATTTGTTAATTAAGGCTCTGGCAGCATTCCTGTTGTCCAGGGGAGAGATACGGAACCCTTGTCAGATTCAGAGTTTTCAGTGTACACTCCAGGGATAGCTTTCAAATGGGGATGTATGACGTTACAACACATACTTTTACAACGCATACCTTTACAACGCATTTTTTACAACGCAACATCCATTACAACGCATTCCATTACAACGCATACCATTACAACAAATTTTTAAAAAGTACCTTTACAACGTATTCCATTACAACGCATAACATTACATTGCATGCAAGGTAAGTATTGGATAGTGTGGGGGTAAAAATTACTATTCTAACTCCAGGGTGGTACAACAGTAGGGTAGGTGTAAAAATTACTATTCTAACTCCAGGGGGTGCAACAGTAGGGTAAGTGTTGGATAGTGTAGGGGTAAAAATTACTATTCCAACTCCTGGAGGTGCAACAATAGGGTAAGTGTTGAATCCTGTATGGTTAAACATTACTATTCTAACTCCAGGGGGTGCAACAGTAGGGTAAGTGTTGGATAGTGTAAGGGTACTATGTGTTGTAATGCTAGGCGTTGTAATGGTATGCGTTGTAATGACTGTGTTGTAATGACATGTGTTGTAGTGGTATGCGTTGTAGTGTCATGCGTTGTAATGTTTGCGTTGTAATGGATGTTGCGTTGTAAAAGTTTCGCTGAAATGGTAGTGCGTTGTAAAAGTTGCGTTGTAAAGGTGGTTTCCCTTCAAATGATATTCTCACCCTGCCTGCTTAACGGACCAGGCGCAGAGCCAGATGTGGACCTTTTTTTCAATTGGTTCTCTATGTTATGCAGATCAGATCTTAAAAAATTGATAGCCCCTTGTTCCCCATTAAAGTTCCCATCTTGGCCAGGTGCCGTAATTAGCGGTACCGTTGAGTGGTTAGAGTAATTGTCCTTGATCGATGGGAGGGAATTCAAGTGATATTTTCACATTGTGTATGTTAGTTGGCCCATTTTTTACAGCCCTCCCGCCCTCGGAGACACTGGACAATTGTGGTAAGGAATAGGTGACTGTGGTGAAAAAAGTGACATGTAGTTCACTATTTGAACGTAGCAGCTGCCGGATTGATGCCAGATCACGCATATAACTTGAATGGCTAATTCACAGGACTCTAACCGACCGGTGGAAGTCAAGTGAAGAAACAATTGAGGCTCCAACCGGCTGGTGGAGACCTGACTTTATACTAACTAAGAGGAATTATACCAGTTGATACCTGCAGATTTCATCTACTAAAGCATCTGCTAATTGGCTGTCAAACCCCCCCTTCCAGTCCTGAAGAAGACCCTTGACCCTCGACTTGCTACATACGTCAGCACAGCGCTCATGATCATAGTTTAACTTATCAATGGATCCTGTAGCAGCTGTGCAAAAATAATAAGGACAAACAAAACCTTGTTCTCTTCCTCGCTCAGTATCACATGTCTATTTGTCTTGTATATAGTGTACTGTCAATGTTGCCAATCACGACTTGTCCCTTTTTTCCCCACAGTCACCTATTCCTTACCTTTTTTGAAGTTGTAAATTGTGACAGCCCTGAATATTTGATACTTAATTTTGAATACATTATTGAATTCTAAATGTTGGTGTGTGTTATGTTATTTTATTTCTTTTTATCATTTATTGATACATGTGTTATAAATAAGTCTTTACTCCTTGAGTATTCTAAGCAATTGAGAGTCTCCGACAGAACCAATTGTTTTACTTAATACTTCTACCCAGGTTCTGAGGGACACCGGGTCGCCCCATTATCTTTAATATTGTACCAGTTTTGAAAGCACCTCCAGGCGCTGGCAATTATGGGGGCCTGGAAGTCTGGAGCTTGTAGTCCCAGGCAGAAAAAGTGGTGCCGTAATGAAAACTGGCTTGCAGCACGTGGGAGCCCACGCCTCCAGGCACTGGCAATTATGTGGGTGTCAGCAGGCCCCCTGGAAGTCTGAAGCTTGTAGTCCAAGGCAGAAAAAGTGGTGCAGCCATGAAAACGGGCATTTGAGACTCAGCTTCAAAAAACATAAAACAAGAGCTTGTCTCCAAAATGCTCACTGTGTGTTGAGAGCAGGACTGGTCCTCAAGCAAACCAGTGCCTGCCATGCACAGGAGAGTTGGTCAGTCACTGTTGCCATGGTGCAAGCCCTGTAGCCGATGGCAATGTGCTGATGGTGGGCATCCCTCAGTCGGCTGGGTCAGGGCCTGGATGCAGGCCAGGCCCTCTGACCAATCTCCAGCAGCACACAGCCAAAGTACATGCAAAGCTAGGGTTGGCTTCAAGTGGCTTGTGGGGCTCAAGGCCCAGCCACACGAAGAGCCCCACTCCCACCTTCTGCTCTGCAAGTACACAACGAAGGTCATAACTCATGTCACAAGCCATGAAGAAACGCACATTTGTCAATATCACATGAAAAAATAGAAGTCTATCAAGAGTTGCACTTTTTTCTCATTGAAAAACTTCACAGATTTATTTTCAATCTTTGTTGTTAGCCCTTGTAGCATTGATGTAGACCATGTTCTTCCGTCTCTCTGCATGACTCCTTCAGGCAACAGGGGAGGGGGCTGTGATCTCCCTTCTGGGCATGTTTATTTCTTCTAGCATCCATTCCTCAGCAGATGACATCCTCCCCCGGAACGTCACTTTTTGTGACGTTCCATGCCCCAGGAGCTTGCTTCATATTTATGAGACACCACTAAGCCACTTTTTTGGCTTGATTCTGCCTCATTAATATTGTTCCCTTTGACGCAGTTTTCTGCATTGAAGGGGCATACAATGGGTATTGGTGGCAGCTTTCCCAGCAATATCCATGGCTTTTTTACAATGTCCCAGATTTATGAGAAGTTGTAACTCTGAGGCTGCACCAAAAACATGTGCCTCCCCAGGGGAGTCGTAAGGGAGGCACAATGAGGAGAAATATCTCCTTCTGCAACACACATTAAAAGTGGACAAAAGCCTCTGGTGCAGTAAAGGTTTCAGCTCCTTCACAAAAATAAACATCTCTGCAATATATGCACCCTTGCACCATGGTGCAAAGGTGCCTGCAATGGCCGATGGCATCCCATTGTGAGCCAATGCAGGGGCAAAGGACAGGAATGTACTGTATCTGATAGATAGCGCGCATTCCTACCTTTTTCTTTTGCCATAGGGCAGCAATGCAAGAATGCCTGCGGTGCTGCCCTATGGCAAAACCTCATAAATGAGGCTCACAGTCTTTACTGAAATTAGATAAGTGGGTGTTTGCAAATGCAGCCCAGGGATTGGTAACTCTTTACATGTTTCTCATTTCCATATTTATTCAAACAGTAAGTTGTGCTGGGGGAGTAATGTCTTGTTGCTGTATTATTCTTGGATAAGTGCCAGCTCACCTCCCAAGTGCTATCCTCTGGCTGCTTTAGGAAAATAAAATGCTACCCGAATAAGCAGTAGCCTGCTGCAATTAATCAACGTGGGTTGGGTTGCGCGCTGGCTGGCACAACTGCCCTAGTTCTCCTCAAGTGCATGACATCACATGGTTACAGTTTTGACTCACTCGAGATAAGTGGTTGCTTGCATGTTCTAGTGCAATCCAGTGTTTTGTAATCCATGACACATGTTTATTATTTCCATAGTCATCAGAAGGGTAAGGTTTGGTGGGGGAGGGGGCTGTCGACTTGCTCTATTATTCAGGGATAAGTGCCAGCACAGACCCTATGAGCTAACTCCTTGCTCCGAACCTAAATGATATGGTTTCCTATTAAGAAGGAGGCTGCTGAAATGAATCAAAGTGGGTGGGGTTGCACACTGACCAGCCAGACTGTTTCAGTTCTTGTCTTGCTTCGCCTTTTCAGCTAATACAGAGTTCAACAAATACCACTCCCACACAGTGGCTCAAGCACGGCGAAGCTGGAGACAAAAAACACAACACCCAGAAAAGGGTTTCACTTTACAAAATGCAAAAACTCTCTTTTTAGAATAAGGCTTGGGGTTTTATTTATGCAATGCACTCCAGCAAAAAGGCTTTCCCAGATGTCAAATAAACCACATTCAAATGTATATAGAGATATATATTTACATGCAAGCATTAATAATCCACTTGGTGAATGCAACTTTTAACTGCATGGATAATATTATGAAATACAAGCAGCAAATAATATGAGATAAAACTCAAGCACATAATACTGGATGCCCTGCAGGAAATCAGAAAGATATATGTACACTAAATACATCAAATGATTACTTTGGATGTGTACCTTGACTCACTCACACATCACAAAGAAAACAGCTCAAATGATCAAAGCCACTGGCCACACATCTCAATGGCAGTATTAAAAAATCAACACTTAACCTCGTGCAAACACTGAATCTTAGCCCACTCCAGACATGGGGATTTAACAGCTGGGGATAAGAGTCTCAGCAACCAGGGTTCCTCTGTACCAAAGTAGATGCGTCTGTCCCCATTCAGATTCCAAAATCCTGGTTTCTAAGTCAGCAACCCTTAGCTTTATAATCTCAAAACACACTAGAAGGTTTGAGAGTCTTTCCCTCTGCCCCATGGAAACTTACTGGATCTGGCCAGTTTCCAGTCAAGCATTCCACTGCAACAGGAGTTCCCACGTTCCCTCTACATTCTCACATGTTCCAGCCTTTATCTTAACGAAGCTTCGAAAGCCTTCCAGGGTACATTAAACAATGTCTCACAAAACCTTGAACGTGATTGACCCAAGCAACTTGCAAACATCTGGGGACCTGTCTGTGCGCGCAGAAAAGCTCAAGCAAGGCAGAGTCAGAATTTAGGATGACATGAGGCCATGTCAAAGCCAATAGTAAGAACTTCATGATACTTCAGAATGTGCAAGACAATGCACTTTTGTGCACCACTGTCTATAGCATCACATACTTGATCTCTCAATGTACAATATAATGCACATTTGTGCACCACTGCTTAGAAAATAACATATTTCATCTCTCAATGTAAAACACAGTGCAAATTTGTGCACAACTGCTCATAACACTGCACTTCGAGACCAAAAAGTACATTCCACACCTTGCTCTCTTATGCTTTCAAATACACACCCCATACGTTCTGTTCTTGGCAAGGCTGTCCTACTGTGGCAGCTCCCATTTCAAAACTACGAGACAACATTTTCAAGAGAAACAAGGCATATGCAGGACATCGTACATTTAGGTTAGGATAAAGTAAAACACCAAAATCAATTAAAATGATGGTAGTCAAAGGTCATCGCAGGGTGTCAGACAATAACAGTGCCTCTAGCACTACAGTTCTCTCCAAATCTATTATGCAGTCTATTATGCAATCTATCTAGTAGTCACAAACACTTCTTACTCCATGCAGATAAGTAGCTGCTTGCATGTTCAAGCACATAACGTCTTGAGGTTGATACCCAATACTGATCTCAAACTCTTAGGCGTAAATGAGAATTCCAGGATCCTCTCGATTTTGGGCTAGGTCTGATTTGTAGGTTGTTGGTGAGTCCCAAATATGCTGTCAATGTCACATGGACTACAATGCCATCCGGTTAGGGAGCTGTGACAGGGGAAATAAAACTAAATCTTTTCACCAGTAAGTGTTTGATGAATCTGCATGATCTGAGTGCTTAGTTTCAAAAAGAGGCTTAATTCTAGGTTTTGAGGGAATCACTGACATAATATCGACTACAAAAATATAGGCATTTAAAATATCGACTCCAAAATATCGACTACAAAAATATCGAAGTCCTATCTACAAACAGGTAAGTACAAAAATATCGAATCAAAAATATCGTTTAAAAATATGTACTTTATAAAATTATTAAATTTATTAAAATTAATGTAAAATTAAATAAATATTAAAAAGAAATAACTAAAATATACTTAAAAATACTTGAATAACCTTAAAATTATTAAATATTTAATTTAAGTTATAAAAAAAAATACAATTTGATTTGTTAAAACATATATATATATTAACATATTATTATTACAAAATATACAATATTATTACCGTAGCATAGCAAGAGTGTTAAAATTATTATTCCCACTCCAATGAGTGCAACAGTAGGGAAGCGTTGGCTAGCGTAGCGGTAAAAATTACTATTCCCACTCCAAAGAGCGCAACAGTAGGGAAAGCGTTGGATAGCGTAGGGGTAAAAATTACTATTCCCACTTCAGTCAGTGCAACATTAGGGAAAGCGTTGGATAGCGTAGGGGTAAACATTACTATTCCCATTCCAAAGAGTGCAACAGTAGGGAAAGCGTTGGATAGCGTAGGGTTAACAATTACTATTCCCACTCCAGTGAGTGCATCAGTAGGGAAAGCGTTGGATAGCGGGAGGGTCAAAATTACTATTCCCACTCCAGTGAGTGCAACAGTAGGGAAAGCGTTGGATAGTGGGAGGGTCAAAATTACTATTCCCACTCCAGTGAGTGCAACAGTAGGGAAAGCGTTGGATAGCGTAGGGGTAAAAATTACTATTCCCACTCCAGTGGGTGCAACAGTAGGGAATGCGTTGGATAGCATAGGGGTAAAAATTACTATTCCAACTCCAAAGAGTGCAACAGTAGGGAAAGCGTTGGATAGCGTAGGGGTAAAAATTGCTATTCCCACTCTAAAGAGTGCAACAGTAGGGAAAGGGTTGGATAGCGTAGGGGATAAAATTACTATTCCCACTCCAAAGAGTGCAACAGTAGGGAAAGCGTTGGATAGCGTAGGGGTAAAAATTACTATTCCCTCTCCAGTGGGTGCAACAGTAGGGAAAGCGTTGGATAGCGTAGGGTTAAAATTACTATTCCCACTCCAGTGAGTGCAACAGTAGGGAAAGTGTTGGATAGGGTAGAGGTAAAAATTACTATTCCCACTCCAGTGGGTGCAACAGTAGGAAAAGCGTTGGATAGGGTGGGGGTAAAAATTACTATTCCCACTCCAGTGAGTGCAACAGTAGGGAAAGCGTTTGATAGCGTAGGGTTTAAAATTACTATTCCCACTCCAAAGAGTGCAACAGTAGGGAAAGCGTTGGATAGCGTAGGGGTTAAGAATACTATTCCCACTCCAAAGAGTTCAACAGTAGGGAAAGCGTTGGATAGCGTAGGGGTAAAAATTACTATTCCCACTCCAGAGAGTGCAACAGTAGGGAAAGTAAATACTTCATATATTATTTAAAAATAAATCAATTAATATCTATAAAAAATTAATTACAAGTAATTACCAATTTAATATAATATAATAATTAATCAATTAAAATTACAAATGAAATTTAACTATTACAATTAGTTACCTATTAATACAAACTAATTACAAATTAACAATTATTTAATTAACAATTAAAAATCAATTAACAATTAATTCAAATTAAATACAATAAAATAAATTGAATTATTTAATTAACTATAAATAAATTACTTCCCACCCTATTCCCCTATAAACCCACAACCCACTACAGAAAATGAATTAGTAAAACTAACATAATTAGCAATTAATCAATTAAATAATATTATTTGGCAATTAAAATGTAATTAATTACCCACAAAAAATTAATTACCAATTAATTCTAAATAAATACCAATAAATAATTTTACATATTTAATTAATTATAAATAAATTACTTCCCACCCAATTCCCCTATAAACCCACAACCCGCTACAGAAAATAAATTAGTAAAATTAACATAATTAGCAATTAATTAATTAAAATTAATTGCCAATTAAAATGTAATTAATTACCAAATATAAATTAATTAACAATTAATTAAAAATGAACACCAATAAATTAATTTACATATTTAATTAGTTATAATTAAATTACTTCCCACCCTATTCCCCTATAAACCCACAACTCGCTACAGAATGAAATTACGCAAAAATTAAAAAAAAACATTCATAAATTAAAATAAATTATAACATAAATGCACACTTTTTACACATATAACATAAAAAAACACTATAAAAATTCGATATTATTAAAAGTTCGATCATTTTAATAACCTATATTATATACTTCGATATTTTAACTATCTTTATTTTTAACATTCGATATTACTTTACTTACCTCAAAAACGATATTTTTGATGTCGATATTCTGTCCATTCGATATTTTGTCCATTCTATATTTTAAACTCGATATTATGTCCATTCGATATTTTTTACTCTATATTTTGACTCTTAACCGTTTTGAGGACCTGTCAACCCAAAAAGAACAGTGACCACAAGCGGTGAGGTCTATATTGGCCTACATTGTATCAAAAGGTCTTTATGTGCCCACAATCCATGTTTGTGAGACTCAGATATTTAACACGTACAAAATATGAAGGCTTTCATGGGTCCTGACAAGGGGAAGTGTCCCACAAATGGGCTTGGTCAACTCTCACAGGGACTATTCACACAAAGAGATCATGGCTGCAAGAAGTATGAGGTAAGTGGTATGATAAATCCTGCAAATATTGACTGCAGCCATAAGACATCCCCAGTTTGTGTCTGCAGTATTAACTGACTCAGCCAACTCAATGACTCCAAACAGAAATTGTCTGAGTTCAGAGTCTTAGCTTTGTGCTTTCAGGACTCATACACACCGTATGAACCACAATTCACCCATCGTCATGGGGCCCACATGCAAACACAGCAAGTGAACACAGCCACAAGGACGGAAAATGTGTAGTGCATGCCAAAAAATGTTTTTCTCTTTTCAGTTCTAATGTTCAAGAACATGGGGCTTTATATCTGTATTTGACTTATCTTCACCTATTTAGAAGACAGGTCACGTATTTTGGGGAATGTTTGCTGCAAATAATCAAGATGTAAATAAATAACAGTGTGGATAAAGGGACAGATGAACACATAAGTTTTGGTTGAATGCTTTTAAATTACTTTTGCAAGAAAAAAATGCACTGTTGGCCTGCAACAAAGGGAGTAGGAAGAAAGGTACATTTTATTAACCAATCCTCTGTAGAAAAGTGAAGGTGGAAAGGGCTCTCCCAAAGAATTGTTTGTACAAATATGAGGATTATATAATGTTGCTGACTTGCTATAAGATTTCCAGGCAGATCAGAAGGGGACTTGCGAAATAATTTTTTTTTAAATCAAGTCCTGACTGCTGACATTCCATAGGGATGTTTAGATGGAATGCTGATTCTATTTATTGTATTGCTTTATATAAAAGCATGTTGTATAGAAAATCTATATTTCTGAAACAAGTGTGATGATGGTGGTGATGATGATGATGATGATGAAAGGGGGTACCTCCTCCCCATGAATATTTTAAAAAAGTAATGAACTTTTAAAAAGTGTCAATCTCTTTTTACTGAGATATGCGGCATTCATAGAAAGACACTGAAAGGGACATAAAACTATGGGTAACAGGTTTTGGTGGATATTGAACCCTAAAACTATTTGGCTGCAATTGGTTAAATAGTAAAACGGCCACAACACAACTACAAGATACACGTACTTATTTAGAGCTGTACGGAATTCTTCCAGGTCAGCGGAGGGATGTACTATCCTTCCCTGGCAAACTACAGCTCATCATGTGTAGGGTTCTCTTCCAGTAAAGCAATATATATCTACATATGCCGGGGATGGGTGACGGGATTGCTATAATATACAAAGATCATCTTGTCTGAGAAATTGGAATAGAGGATTGCCATCAGCATCTCTAAGGCTGAAATAAAACGAGCCCAAGCATCCTATTTTGTGGAAAAGATCTCAGGGGCAGCCAATTCCTCCAGCGAGACCTTCCTGATTGCAAAACAACTTCTCAAATGCCCAGACCCCCCGGCAGCCCCCGACCCGTAATACATTGGCAGAATTTTTCGCTACTAAGATGCTCAATATTCTAAAACATCTCCCCCAACAAAACATTGACACTCCTGAATTGACTTCCATAGGCCAGCCTGGAAATAAAAACGATTTGGAGACCTTCACACCATTGACTCAGGAGTCATTCTTAGCCACTTTAATGAAGGTTAAGTCAGGATCACCACTGGACCCTGCCCCTCTCAATATTTTAAAATTGGCAGCACCTACGGCGGCTCCCAGTATGACCTGTCTGATCAACTCGTCCCTTTCTCTGGGGATTGTTCCCCTGGATTGGAAGAAAGCCATGGTAAAAGCTCTGCTTAAAAAGCAACACCTGGACCAGTCAGACTTGGTTAATTATCGACCCATCTCATTGCTCCCGGCAATTGGTAAAATTGCAGAGAAAATAGTCAGCACACCCTATCCACATTCCTGGAATCCAATCACCTGCTCCATCCCTCATAAACAGGCTTTTGCCCACGCCAGGGCACCGAGACCGCCTTACTGGCGGTGGTGGAGGAAGCAAGGAAGATTGTTGTCTCAGGAAGCACAGCTGCCATCATACTCCTCGACCTAAGTGCGGCCTTCGATATGGTGATCCACCAGATTCTGACTCACCGTCTAATGAATCTAATGAATCTAGGTGTATCGGGCAAGGTGCTATCCTGGCTCAAATCCTTTTTGGAGGATAGGTGCTTTCATGTGTTCTCAGGTGATGCTTTGTCTAAATCAGTCCCGCTCAGTGTGGAACCCTATGCTTTTTAACGTTTACATGCACCCACTGGGGAAGACGGTCATCCCCTTTGGGATCCACATAGTCACATATGCGGACTATACCCAGTTGGTGGTCGCGCTGACTCAGACCAACCATACATCCCTGAATCTCCACCACTGCCTGGAAGAAGTCACCAATTGGATGAGGCTTTCCCAATTAAAACTCAACGGCGATAAGACTGAACTTATGCTACTGGGCAGCCAGTTTAACGTCAAAGACAACACCATGTGGCTAGCCTGCATGGGCCCAATACCCACACCGAAAACAGAAATAAAGAGTCTGGGTGTTTGGCTGGACCAAGATCTTTCTTCCAAAAAAGTTCATGCCAGGAAAACTACTGCACTCTGCTTCGGCCTACTCACAATGATTCGCAAAATTCTGCCTCTGCTACCAGAGCGAGCCAAAAAAACACTAGCCCAAGCACTGATCCTATCTAGGATAGATTATAACAATGTCCTTTACCTGGGTGCCCCCTCTATGTAATTTCAAAACTACAGACAGTGCAGAATTCTGCTGCAAGGCTGCTTACGGGAACCCAGAAATGAAGCGCCGCTAAACCGCACTCCACACACTCCATTGGCTACCAATACAAGAAAGAATCTACTTCAAGGCCTTGTGCGTCATTCATAGATCCCTAGGGGGCAATGGGCCTTCTATTATCGAATCCCTGATTCACCCTTACAAGCACCCTAAAAGCTGTTCGGATGAGACGCACCTCGCAGTGGTACCAAGGAGAAGGAAGACCAGGAGTGGAGGCCGTTCCTTCACCTACAACGCCTCCAAACTATGGAACAGCCTTCAGTTACAGCTATGGAAACAACCCAATCATCTTGTTTTTCATTAACAACTCAAAACCTGGCTCTTTCCTTAAAAGGGAGATCCGACCCTAGTGATCATACAGCGCTGGGATGCTTCTGGGTAGCCATGTGCTATACAACAAATCCCTTCTATTCTTCTATTCCTCTATTCTACACCTTCAGATAAGCCCCAACCACAGCAGGTCAGTTAAATTAATTGAAGCTTTGTTGTGCAGGCACTGTAGGCCTGCACAGCACATTTTTTTTGTTTTTCAAAAACACACCTACAAGCAAGGAATTTGATATTGAAAAGCAAATGGTTTTCTCATAGCTTATGAGTATCATTTATTTGTTGTCTTGTTCTGTACCACATAGCTTTCCCTGGTGGTCCAAAACAGGGACATTTTCATTGGAACATCCTTTTTAGGTAGGGCAGACCATTTGAAGTACTTTGAATAACAGCCTGATGAAGGGAACTGTGAGTTTGGTGAAGATGGTACTTGGCCCATTTACAACCATATCTGCCAAACTCAAAATAAGTCCCATCTTATCTTTCGGGTCAAACACATAAACTTGTTAGTTGCATATCAAAGGGAAAGGAATCAAAAAGCTCAATACAAAAATTAAGTTTCATCCTTAATCAAGATTCTTATTAAATATAAATAACTTATTTCATAGCACTTACTTATGCAGTTTTTCTTTTTATATAGAATATAACTAACAGAGATAAAGTTACCTTTTTAGCAAATGTAGAAATGGTGAAATTTGAACTTGTGATTTGCAAATCACACTTTAATGTTATTAGTGAGTACTTAAATTACAGAGCCCTTTTTAAAGCGGGTTAAGGCTGGAGAGTAGGTTGAACTGTTGACACAGCGGTAATTGTCAACTATGTCTGCATGTCCCATCACCAACAGACGTATTGGGGTGAGGAATGGTATAAGATAGGGGTAATCTTGCACCTGTGAACTTAACAATAATACAGTCATCCACTCAGCACCTAATTGCCTTACCATGATCCCTCCGACACTGGTCATCTCTTTGTGGAACGTCCCTTCATGGGCTCTGTGCCCCTATACGCACATATCCACATACGCCTTAATTTTTCTTTGTCACTACTCTAGGACGGCTATCCAACGCTGACTATGTTTGGTACACGGTTTCTTTTTCACTGACAAAGTTCTTGCATCCTTAAATGAACTTGCGTCATGAACGTACTGTACATGTGATGACATCCTACTTGATGTACTATATTCACTGTCAAACTGTCAGTCCACTGTATTATCATGAGAAAAATTAATAAAGGTATATGAGGGAAAAACTCTTATTCTGTTGACATGCTGTGACGTTGTCTTTGAAAAAATTCAGTTTCCTTCACAGTTCAGAGATTTCGATGATCAAATGTTTTCAGGCTGTTGACGTCAATGAGTGGTAGTTGTAGGAGTAGCACTTTTATTATTGTTGTTCTTGTTGTTTGCTATTATTATTATTATTATTATTATTATTATTATTATTACTATTATTATTATTTTTGTTATTATTATTATTATTTCATAAAGAATTGATATTTACATGCTACAAACCGAATGCTGCCTGGAAACAGAAATAATGCATGCTATAATTAACTATTGTAATGGCACTATTTTTTCCAAGCTCAGAAGGAGGAAAGGTTCAGTGGCTCATTCTGCTTTAGAATCTATGACATGAATTCAACACACATTTTGACAATGTATCCTCTAAGCCAGTGGTTCTTAACCTTTTGACTTCTGGTACCCATGCAATATTCACTGGAACCTGTGGACCTCCACTGAATCATTATTGGAACATGGGGACCCCCACTGTGCCTTTTCTAAAAACCGGGTAACTCTGCCTAAGCTTTTTCAATGATTTGAACCATGAAACAGTACAAAACAAATAAAACATCTATTAAACAAATACACATAATATCAAATACTTTATTTAATTCACAAATAAATATAACCAAACCCACATTTAATTTTGATAGGGAGATTGGAGCTTTTTTAACTTTATATTTAGTCTCTAATTTATGATATTTTCACTATTTTAATTTTCAGTTGTATATTTTGCTTTCTTATTTTTCATACACTTCATTAATCTTTTAATTATATGTAATTTTGTAAGCAGTTGTGGACCGCCTGAGCAAGACCTCGAACCCTCGGTCTAGGTCCACTCTCCCCGCAGCTCTGCAGTGCCATGTCTTGCCTCCAGATCCCGATCTCCTCCTTGGGAGGTTCAAGGCTGCTGTGCACTCCTGCGCCTGCTGCTCGTTCCAACTGGGACCAGGCTGCCTGCAACCACGTAACCTTTCTCTGCCGTTTTTTTTCTTCATGTTTCCCTTTTGTGCCACTGTTATTATGTCCATCTGTGTCTTGCATTAATTCCACCACTGTTTTTTTTGTGCCTGCCTGTTCCTTTCGCTGTTGCTGCCCCTGCGGCCCCTCAGCCCCCAGAATTCCTGCTGCGAATTCCCCACTGGAATTCGCCCCCCAGAACTCCCCCGCTCCCGCCTCCCAGCCTCTCCTCCCTCCCACCACCCCTACTTAATAGCAGCCGCTGCGCCGGTCACCCAGCGGACGCGCATAGAGGGTGCACCGAAGGCTCGCCAAAGGCAAGCCTACCTGCGCCCGTCTGCGACTGGACCGCAGCCAGCTCCAGGAACCCAGGACCTATCACTACCCATCGCTACAACACCACCACCCTCCTCCCACTCAACCCTGGAAGACTTAGAGAATGCAAACAGACCTCACCGAACAGGACCCATGGCTAGTTCTCCTGCCGCCAGACCCTGGCCGCCACGCCGGCCTCCAACACCGCCAGCACCTGCGACACACTAAAATGCAACCTCCTCAACGTACGCTCTGTACATAAGCATGCCATGGAAGTCTGGAACCTACTCGAATCTCTCTCGCCCGAAATCACCTTCTTCACAAAGACCTATACCAACGCATCCTCTGCCCCCGACATCAGCACCACCATCCCAGACAGATACAAGATCCAGAGGAAAGACCACCCCAACCACCCAGGAGGGGGCCTCGCCATCGCCCTCAAGAGCACCCTCCGCCTCACTACCTCCAGTGAAACCTTCCCCTCTGCCAAACACCTGCATTTCCAGATCGAGACTACCCCCAAAGCCACACTCCCAGGGAACCTCGTCTACAGACCCTTCGGCCCCCGAACACCCTAAACTTCCACCTTGACAATCCCAGCAACCCCGAATCCACTATCCTTCGTGACAACCTCACCAGCATCGAACTTAAACAACTCGTCAACACACCGACCCACAGAGCAGGACACATCCTCGACCCCATCTTCGCAACAGTAAACAGCATTCAATTCAGCCACCAAATGCAGGCGCCATGGACCGACTACCAATGCGTACACTTCGCCATCAACAAACCCAAGGCACCCAAATCAGCCCCACGCCCACCATGAAGGAACTGGAGCAAGGTTACTGACAAGCAACTTAACCCTGCCCTCACCCGAGACAACCAAACCTGGGCACCCGACGCAAATGACGCAGCCAGAGAACTCCACACCTGGATCTGCGACTACGCCGACAAGCGCGCCCGCTACACAACCCCAACAGACAACGCCCCAGGAAAGTCACCTGGTTCACAACCGCTCTCCTGCACCTGCAGACGCCTGGAGAAGAACTAGAGAAACACCAAGACAACCGAAAACCACACCACCTACAAGGACACCATGACGGACTACTGCAACCAGATCAGAACCACCAAGAGGAACTTCATCCACACCAAAATCCTGGCCAACTCCACCAACTCCAAGGAACTTTTCAGTGTCATTCAAGAATTCACCAACCCACACAGCAAAGCCGCAGACCTCTGCGACAAGCTTGGAACCTATTTTCACCTCAAGATCAAAAACCTCTATGACCGATCACAGCTGAAGACACCGCCTAAACCTTGAAACGCAGCCTACCGACCCCTGCCCACCTCACATCTACCACAGAGCCCGGCTGCCATCACACCCGAACTACAATGCACCATCGACACCACCGCCAAAACAGGAACCTTCCCAGATGACTGGAAGCTCGCAGAAGTCAAGCCTCTGCTCAGGAAACCCACAGCTGACCTCACCCACCTCAAGAACTATCGGCCCATGTCGCTCCTCCCCTTCGCAGCCAAAGTTGCAGAGAAAACAGTCAGCAGGAAACTGACACGATTCATTGAATAGAACGCTGTCCTTGACCCATCCCAATCCGTATTCCGATGCAACCACAGCACAGAGACCGCCCTACTTGCCGCCACAGACAGCATCCGCACCCTCCTGGACCAAGGCCACTCTGCAGCCCTTATCCTACTGGACCTATCAGCGGACTTTGACACTGTCTCCCACAGCACACTAGTCGCCAGACTACATGACACAGGAATACAAGGAACAGCCTTGGACTGGATCTGATCATTCCTCACCAGAAGAAGCCAGAGCAGGTGGGAGATCCTTCTCTCACATTGCAGCCAAGACCTAGAAAGAGCTACCGGCAGAAATCAGACGCCCCCTCCCTGAACACTTTCAGGAAGACCCTCTAGACCTGGCTCTTCAGCTAAACAGATCTGCGGACCCCCCCCCCCCCCCCCCCCCACCCCCCGAGATGATCACGGGTGAGTAGCGCGCTTACAATTCCGGAATTGAAAAGCTGAAGTACCAGCACCGTAAAAGTGTGTTTGGATTTGTAGAAATAGCAGGATTATTAGAATAATGAATTTACGTGTTTATTAACTGATTACCTCTTATTTTTAACAAAGTCGACATGAAAGATTATTGTTGGTAAAAGCTTTCTTTTGGTGCAAAATGACACAAAATTATTAATACGAAGCTGTATATCCATGTAACAAATGAGTCTTACATACAATTGAGCAAATATTAATAATGACATTTCGAATCTCTATTGCCTTCATTGTAATGCAGTATAGCAAAAGAAAAACTGGTGCACATAATACATGTTACATTGTATATGACTGAAACTTTCAGAATAAATAAATGCTTGACATTATTAGTCTTATATTCCCTAAAGCAAATTATTTACATTGAACATTTGTATGCAGTAATCACTGACAAACTTTACAATTATTTCCATATATGATATGTTTGATTTGTTTCATTATGTTTGAACCTAATCATGAATTTATTTTACTAAATATGAAGTTTTGATTTTAAATGCTGTGAATTGCCTTTTTCCTTATGCTGCATTATTACATAGCGTGATGTAATGGGCTTTTGCTATTTTTCCTCAAATGTTTTATCTGATTTGTTTATGCAACATTTTTAAATCAATAGCCACTTTTTCAGTGCTTCATTGTGAATGAGATCATGGGAACATAAACTTTAGACTTAATACATGAAGAGCAACAAAGTAAATAGGCTCTTTGTCAACTAACCTGTGAGGACAGAATTGACAGTATTTTCTAATGAGCAACATGGAAAAATATGTTGGAGTATTAGTGTTGTGCCTGGTGATTAGAAGAATGGTCACATGATGATCAGACCATCATATAGTGACAATTGATATCACAAATGGAAAATGTAGATTACACAAAGTGACTTTCGAAGAAGGAGGAATGGAATCTTTCTTTTGATGTCCTACCTAGCTAGCTTGCCTGCTGAACTACCTTTTCCATGCCTTTGCTTTTCCTCCTTTACAGATGAACTTGCTTGTTGCACGATTTGGAGAAGTCTGGCGAGAGACCAGACTAAGACTTTCCTGATTATTGCTCCAATCCTCTTGCCCATGGCCACTGAACTTTTCCTTAGTGGACTCTAATCTAATTCCTTTCCCCATGCTGAGAGAACTATTTTGAACTATCCTCTCACCTTTGTTGAAGGTAGGAGACCTTAACCTGAACCATCCTCTTTATGGGTTCTTCTATTTAGCAATAGATTTACTTTAATTAAATGTATGTTTGTATACTATGTGCTGTAAGACTCATGGCTGAACTGTTTAAGATGTTACTTATATGCTGTAATTTTGGATCTTTAATGCAATAACACATGTATCTAAAATGTGTCAAAGTCTTATATTATTTGTGTCTTAATGTTGTTTCCATAGAAACTATGCTTACAATTATTTGATTTCTAATGCATGCTAGGTAGAGTCATAGATCGTTTTCAGAACATGAAGTTCTTTTTCTTTTGTTCTTTGTAGCCACAGAAGAGCTTCTGATATGCATGATTCTTGTAAGATTCAACTTCTTTAGGAGGTTTGATCTCCAAATTGCAATGCTTGATGTCTATAGCATAGTTCTGAGGGTAGTGTATTTAAATTTGATCACTAATTTGTGAGTTGGCTACTAATTATTGGTCCTCATTAGGGCCAACAGTTCAACACCCTGATTTCTCAGCCCTCACTGTGACCAAGCGAGGTCCATCAGGGGAACAATGCCTCTGTGGGTGAAGTACAGAATCTGAGTAAAGTGACAAATTGTAAAGTCATTGTGGGCCCAGAAAGGAGAAAAAGTTTACGCTGCAACATCACAAAGGGTAGTCAGACATGTCCATTAGAAAAGAGTACAAAGATCCTCAAATTAGAGGGTCAGAAAACAAACCTGTCACGAATGGTCAGGAGATTGCCAAACACTTTGTAAAAGACAAAATCCTAAAGTAAATGAAGCAAGTAAAACACCAGGCCAACAACCCTGCTCAGAATCATTGGTCTGTAGACTTTAACTATGAAGTCAGACAGATGTGAGGCAGTGTGATGTCATGCGGTAAAGGTACTGCACAAAGTATTTGAGAAAAGGAAGATCCTCTGGGTGTTCTTCGTGGAAATTGTCAAAAACTGGTGTACATTATGTCCATTTGCTAGTCTTTTGACACCGGATACACATATGTGCTGATTCAGTGCATCATAATAACTCATGACCTGAGGCAAAGGATTAGGGGCATATTATGAAGGCGGGCAAAAAGAAATTATCGCCGCTTTAGCAGTCGTTTTCAGCCGCAAAGTGGTGATACTTTCATCGCCCTATTAGCAAGCTGTTGCTAACAGCAGTTAGCAACAGTTTGTAGGCAATAGCGAGTGGTTTGGGGCCCGTTTTGCATGTCAGCGATATATGACATGGAAAGTGGGCGTACCTACCCTGTTAGCGACTGAAAGCAGTCGCTAACATCGCTATCACCTATTATCAACGCAGGCGTAGCGATTAAAAAATTTGCGCTAATCGCGAATATCGCTGAAAACAAAAGCCTGCTCAGACCAGTTCTTAGCCATTATATTCAATGGGAGGTGGATATTCTGGCTAAGTCCCCATTGGCGATAATGCGTGAATATCGCTGGATTACCAGCGATATTCACGCATTTTGCTGCTAACGCTGGAAATTTTATTGCATTTGAGATAAACGTTGCTAATAGCACGTTATCTCTGCGATAAAATCCAGCGATGCACGGCAATAGAAAAAATTTTGCTAAGCTTAGTTAGCGATAAATATCGCTACTTGTTGATAATATGCCCCTAGGTTAGGTCATTGACAAGTTATTTTTCTCCTCAGACCAACAGTTCCTCCGAAAACCAATACAGTGCAGGGACTGGAGTTTTAAATGCCCAGCCTAAAATATCTAACGTCTGCAAGCTTGTGTGCACAGACATGCAAATCAAGATCAAGTTTATTTAGTTTACTTTTCTACTGAGAACAACAAATTTTCTGATTAAACATTTAAAATATATAGCATAAAATGTATTTTTGAATATAATTTTTAAAACGATACAAAAAATGTAAACAGATTGTGACAAACAAATTCATCTGGTGTAGATTTACATAACATACTCAATCTCTCCACTGATGAACTATTGTATCTGAATTGAATTAGTCTTAAATAGCGCTTTCTGGCCTCTACAACTATCGAGTTTGGACATATAAATAAAACATGCTTTAGGTCTTGGATTCCTCCTTTACATAAGTCACATTCACTGGTAACATTTTCTTTAAAGTTCCATTTGGATGTCAACGATTTAGGAGGGAGTATCCCAAGACGTAAAAGTATAGTACAATGCCGGACTCCATGCCTTAAGGTGAAATGGATATATATTTTTGTAATTGTTTGTATTGGATGGACGCAGCATAAAGTACGTAATGATGGAGTTTAAAACAATGTTGAATGTCTAAGTCAAAACTTAGCCTTGGTGTTAGATGTTTTAAAAAAAGCTTTAGTTGTGCGGGAGTCCATGATTTCAGAAGTGCAATTGTGCAGTTTGCTAGTTAAAAACAGTAGTCAGATTTTGGCTAAAGATGTACTTTGTAGATTCCTTCTTGAATGTCTCAAATTTTAGTAATGATTTGAGGGAACCCGGGTCAGAGTGTAAGAGATTATAGGCCCATTTTAAGATGTTAGTGACGACCCAGGCGTTGGGGCTAACTAAGGAAAATTCTAGACATAGTGCTTGGACCCGGACGGCTTGATGGACTTTAATCATTTTGCGAAGAATTTTCCCTTCCTTAATTTGTACTTGATGCCAGTGTTGTATTGGGATACATTCCAAAGCATATGATAAAATTGGCGGAATCTTAGAATTATGGACCTGTAATAACAAAAGGAAATGCCTTTGTCCTGAGGAGGAATATAAGCGTTGGAGAGCACCATCGAGGACGTCTGCTTTTCGACTGATGTGCTGCAGATGGGGAGAGTTTGGTAATGCTTGAGTGAATATTCTGCCCAAGTATGTTTACTCTTTTACCACTTCCAGCGATTCTCCCCCAGTGTCCAATTGTCCTTTGCGTAGTGCTTTCTCCCTCGAAACGCCAGTATTTTCATTTTTGTTGTATTGGGGATCAAGAAATGTTCCTTTGTATATTTGGTGATGGCTTCAAGATTCCTTTGAAGTCAAATTGGGGTAAGGCCAAGTATTACAACATCATCAGCATACATCATGATATAGATTTTACATGATGTTATCTTTGGAGGAACATTAGTGACCTGCGAGAAACATGCTGGTAGGTCACTAAGGTATAACAAAAAGAGGAGGGGATCCAACAGGCAACCTTGCCTTAGTCCGTTAGATGTATCTATTGGATGTGTAAGACCCTTCTCTTTTCCCATTTGAACTTGATACCAAGTTTCTGTATCGGTGATATAATTATATGAAGGAGATTTGATGGGATTCCCTGGTTTCTGAGCGTATTCCAAAGTGTAGGTCTATCCACTCTGTTGAATACTGTTGTAAAATCGACAGAGTGGATAAACCTACACTTTGGAATTTATCCTGTTGTCTTTTTATCTCTTTTGCTCGGGGTCAAAGTCTGATGAAGAAAAGTAACTGCCGGTAACTAAAAACTAATACTAATAGGCCCCCAACTGCAACCACTAGCTCAAGTTAAGTACTGGTTTTAGCACTAGTTAAGAGATGGCGGTCGTAACCCCAAATGAGCATGGACGCCATTTAGGGGTCACCAGACACCTAGGGATCCATTAGGATGGCGGACGGATCGTCCCTGTCAGCCCGGCGGTAGCCACCGCCGGCCCGGCAGGGGTGATCCGCCCGCCATCCGTGCAGAAATGACCCCCGCCATATTATAAGGACTGGGGGGTCTAGGGCGGATGGAAAGACCGTCAGCCGCTTTTCCACCCGGTCGACATGTCGATCGGGCGGAAAAGGGTTCTATATGGTGGCGGTGTCTAATAGACACTGCCTGCCATATTAGAATGTGTCTCAGCAGATGCCTTTCTGTGGCGGCATTACCGCCATGGAAAGGCATGCAGAGTCTGCTTTGGGGGCCCGTTGTGGCCCCCCAGGGACTCCAGGGGGTGGGGGGTGGGGGTGCACCGTGCAGGCAGTTTTTGTTAACATATATAGCGCACACTCAAAGCGTTTTACATGGCACCCTGACAGTTACATTACACAAGTTTGGATTATTTTCTTCTGGGGTTTGGGGATGGGTACTTGAGAATAAGTGAGTTGCCCAGAATCACTGGACGATGAGCAGTTGCTGGGACTCAAACCTGGTTCATAGCAGCTCTGACCTAAATTTAGACCGTGTCCTATTTCAGTGGGGCTTGAGTTTTTAACAGGAGATGGGGGCCTGCAAATCCTCACACGAGCAAACAACCCATTAGCACAGATTCTGAGCTGCAAATAGTGGAAGACCATAGGGCAGATGCCCCCAGCCCCTCTCCTCCTGCAACACAAGCTTGGCACCAGTAGCACCACCCTAGATCCGACCCTGCCAGACAAGAAACGTAATTTGAGGTAGGGCAATGTTGAACTTATTAATGTATCGTGCAAGGCTTCAAATTAAGCAATATATGCCGCCCATTTCTTTTCACGGGCACGCCGTGCACACCGTCTTGCATAACAGATACATGTATTTCCCACGGTTGCTTACAACAGGGTTTGCGTTTTAGTTACAATTATCTCACTGACATAGCAGTGCATTATAATATCTTTAACGCACTCGATGCTGTTATCACGCTCGTTTTTTTTGGTAATGGCGTTTGAAGAAACACGAACTGTCTGCAGGTTTCACAGTTCTTTGCGCACAGTTATTCCGGGCCATTGTTAGTACCGGTGCCACACACACAACCACACACAACCACACACACACACAACCACAAGCACACACACAACCACACACACAACCACACCCACAGACAACCAGAAACACAACACACACAACCACACACACAACCATAACCAAATACAACCACAAACACACACAACATCACAAAACCACACACACAACCACACACACACGCAATCACACACACACCCAACCACACACACAACCACACACACAACCACACACATAACAACAGACACAACCACTTACACAACCCAACACACAACAACACACACACAACCACACACACAACCACACAAACACACACACACACAACCACACACACAACCACAAACACAACACAACCACACACACACCCACACAAACACACACAACCAAACACAACCACACACAACTACACACACAACCACATACACAAACACACACAACCACACACACACAACCACACACACAACCACAACCACACACACAACCAAACACACAACCACAACCACACATACAACCACACACACACAACCGCACACACAACCACACACACAACCACACACACAACCACACTGTCAGTGCACACTTTCACCAGACACAGACACCATCAGTTGTCAGTGCACGCTTTCACTGGGCACAAACACGACCAGCCATCCGTGCACGCTTTCACTGGGCATAAACACAACCAGCCGTCAGTGCACGCTTCGACCAGGCACACACCACCAGACGTCAGTGCACGCTTTCACCAGGCACACAAACACAACCAGCCGTCAGTGCATGCTTTCACCAGGCACACACACTCCACCAGCCATTAGTGCACACTTTCACCAGGCACACACACACCACCAGCCGTCAGTGCACGCTTTCACCAGGCACACATACCACCAGCCGGCAGTGCACACTTCCACCAGGCACACACACCACCAGCCATCAGTGCACAAATCAATTGTTAACGCATCCACAATTAACTGTTGTAGCAATCGCAGTATGGCACACTTTACTTTAAACATATTCATCTAAAGTGCAGCATGCCACCACTGCTACAAAAATAAATACACATTTTTATAGCCTACAATTTATAAACTTTTGTTGCAATTGGTGTTGCAATATTTAGCAATGCCAATAGCTCAAACTTAATTAATGCGAGACCTATTGGATTGCAAATGCTTGTTTATTAAACTAACAGCGAATAATTTAATATTATTCACTATTAGTATAATAGAAAATTGACAAAACATGAGGTGAGTGAAGCTCCCACCAACGTCCATAAGGGTGAGCTGCTTCTGTTCCTGTCACAAATGTTGCCACTGCTGACACTAAGGGGCACATTAGGATGGCGAGCGGACTTTGTCCGCCTGTCATCCTGTCGTAACAAGGGACCAGCCGCCATAAGTGCGGGGGTCCCGTATGTGCCATTAGGATGCGCCCGCCACAGTGGCAGGAGCATCCCTAACATTGTGGTGGGCGGTGCACTCAGCACCGCCTGCCACAATGTCAGGGAGGCATGTTGTGCACTTCCATGCACAACATGGCAGGCACCGCGCAGTGCCTGCCATGTTGTGCATGTAACTGCAGGGGGTACCATAGGCCCTGAGGCTCAGCACTGGACAGCAGACATGTCTCCGGGTCTTGATGCCACATGTGCGCAGCTTGCTGAGCTCCGGTGTGCTCTTGCACAGTTCTATAATTGTAGATGAAGTTGTGTATTAAAAGATAAAATCCACATGTATATGTCCCAGCATGTGACATATAGCCAGGGTTGGGGGCAGCACGGTTCCTTAAAGCTGGGTTAACCATGATCTGACCACCTCATAAAGGTTTGCGCTGGAAGGGCAGTGAGGTGGGCGTAGATAGGGATGTTCACACTGTGCCCATGGATGCGCATGTGGAGTGAAGCTGAGACCCTCTCCAAAGTGTAAGAAGCTATAGCTGCCTTTCGTCTTGAGCAGTTATGTGACTAACGGCCACGTATAACAGCCACACTCTTTCTAACCCTTTTCGTCAAACACTGATGGACAATCGCAGTTGAAGAGAGGGTTGAGTAACCGTCTTACTATGAAAGCTAGTTTCCGCGAGAGCTTTAACAATGTGCCACATTATTGGTAGTGCTGCCGTTTAAAACTAATCCCTCAGCTGAACAGGCATTATATTTTAACACTTTTGTTATTAAAGTTGATGGATGCCATATATGCGTCTAGTTCCTCGTACGAAGGTATGATGCGTTACCTAATTGCATTTGTCATGCAATACTAATGTATGGCAGCATTTATATAGCGCTTACTGACCTTATGTGGGGTGCTACAGTGCTTGACAACGCGGCTGTGTTGTGAAAGGTGCTTTCCCTGATGGATATTCTAATGTGACCGCAGTACGTTTCCCTCTTAAGTGAATGGTTCCCTTTTAACTTAGATGGGTCCTGAGCCATTCACTAGTGGGATAGTAACTGTGCTGCATGTAACAACTAGAAGTGAGTGGCTGCGCTCGTAAAAAAAAAAAGATCAAAAAAGCTGCATGCCAGCTGGAGGGTAGGGGAAAACATTCATGAGCTCTTAATAACAAAAAAAAGCCGCGACAGCTGTGTATGACGCGCGCGCTCTTGTGCGCGTTCTAGCAAGCTGCTCGCCGGCAAAGTAGCATTTCTTAGAGCCTACTGAATGTCTCAGCCAGACCAGCGCATGAGCTAGATCAGGCCGAGACCTAAAATGGAGTACAAATAGCTAGAATACCTGGCAGTTGAGGTAAGTACAAAAAGATGCTTTTAAAAGTATGTATATTGTGTGCGTGCTTGCAGTTTTGAGTGTGTTTATGTAAGAGAGCGTGTGTTTATGTGTGAATGTGTGTGCATGTGTAGGCAGAGTGTGTGTTAGTGTATGTGTGAGTATGTATGTGTATGTGTGAATGTGTGTGTATGTATAAGCATGTGTATGTGTGAGAGAAAGTGAAGGTCAAGGGACATGTGAAGTCACTTCCGCTACCCCTGGCCTTTTTGGTCAATTGCCGTACATGCAAACGAAGCGGTTACGCTTCCCCCATCGGCTTTATTAGTTAGTTATTAGTCACACAAATATTATCTGTCCTGAATATGCGAGGTACAGAGTCAACCCAGAGCACCAATCAAGTTGAATTATAAGACTTTTAAGGTTGAACTGCCCAAGGGGCGCACCTGCTCCTGATCAGCCAATCAAGTATCCCTCAAGACGAGAAAAATGACAAGAGGAGAAACCTGCCAAGTGCTGTCACCCACCCCTACAGGCCCTGATGAAAGTCGCTGCCACTTCGACAATTCCGTAGTCCCTCCTTCCCTGCGCTCAGAGTAGTTGACAGCAATGGTTTATCTCGACGAAGGCCTTCCGGAAGACGCCGCACTGCTCTCCTGGCGGCCATGCATATTACAGTACAGGAAAGCTCACAAACTCTCCTGAGGCCCTATTAGCTTAGCTAGGACAGGAATGTATTTGTGTCGAGATGCTCCACGGCCAGTGGCTTTCCTACCCTCGTAAAATGCAATACATCATCATTTGTGACACATCCTTAGGAAAAATACTAGCCATTTGTAAGTGTTTGCGATTCAGGAAAGGCCAGAAACTGGTTCTTGTAGGAGACTTGCTGCATTTTCACAAAGATTAATTTGCATCATGAAAATGGAAGCTTCCTTTGCAAAAATGAAGTTTAAATCACATGAAAGGTATTCTTAACAGTGTTTTCTACCTTTATTCGTAGTTTTTCTTTTAGATATTGTTTCAAATAGAGCACAAAAATACTTTTGTTGATTTGCACTCTTTTATTTTTTACGTTTTTGTCAGGATGCGAAAAGGAGCTTGGTGGCGACCCACTTTTGAGAAAGGAGCCTTTACATTTCGAGTCCTTTACATGTCTCTTGAACTGCGGAAGAAGAAAAGGTCTGATTTAGAGATGTAAAAAAGTAGAAACGCAAATCCTAGCTAAATCTGCAGCCACTCAACACACTGCCTGCTCTGCCCTCGCTACAAAATTCACCTCCGGCAGAGCTAGCCCCAGTCACTGCTTCTTCACTGACCTAGTTTGCTCCCATGTCCTTGATACCTTCATCTCTAGATCACAGAGTCACTTACCCGGCCTCACCTATATTCCATCTCAGAGGGCGATAAGGGCCGGACGTGCAACCAGGCAGTGACCGATGGGCTGGTCTAAAAGGTCAGTGTGTAGGCTAGTTTTTTGTCTAGTTGTGGGTCTGCCTTATAGTCTGCTGGGCCATTTTCTACTGTTGATTTCCCTGATATTAAAACAAACATTGTGTGCAGAAAGCTCCAATCCATGCAATCTTCCATAACTTCCAACACGTTTAAACAGCTTAGCCCTTATTTATGAAGGCCTTGTGTCAGTTTTGTGCCGCCAGTGCGTCATTTTTAAAAAGTGACGCATCTAGGTAGATGCGTCACTTTTGAAACCCCTGCGCCACATTATACCTGCATCAGGTATAATGTATGCAGAGGGGGCGTTCCCCGCGCAAAATGCCTCGTAATAGTGACGCAGTGAAATCTATGAGATTTCATTGCGTCACTTTTAGGACGCCGTTGCGTCAAAATCTTGCGCCTGCCTAACAGCAGGCGTAAAACTGACGCAAGCCCTTTCACATGGGGCTTTCCCCATGTGAAAGGACGCATTGCTGGAGTTGCGTCACTTTTGTGACACACTCCAGCAATGCATCACTTTTGCGCTTACAGATACATCAGAAATACTGACGTATCTGTAACTCCTTGCGACCTGATGCGTCATACATTAAATATGACGCATCAGGAATGTCGTAAGGAGTGCGCAGTGAAAAGTGACGCATCGCTGTTTTCACGCAGCGATGCGTCACTTTTCATAAATGAGGCCCCTTGTCTTTACAAGTTCAAAACTGTCCCAATTTACAAACATAGGCCAATTTTTTACCTCTCTAATTCGCTTATGGGGGCCACTTTCATTTTATAGCTTGGAGTATTTTCTATCACAATCCGACCCTGCTGCCTATCTAGTCAGAGTGTAAGAAGGTCGATGTAGAAAGACCCTGCTGCAAAGTGTTCCCATACATCTGCTGACATGGAAATACTAGATGCAGTAGACAGAAAACAAGGGAAATTCATGATTTTATAACACTTTTCCTTCTTTCTGCTTTAATGTGATGCACTACACACACAGAGTGGCACATGTTTTTAAGTCAATAAAATAAGTATTAGTATGTTATGATGGTAGCACCTGTTATTTATAACTCTATGATGCAGAAAGGTTGTGGAAGCAATTGATTGCCACGCGGGGGCAAAGTGTGCAGAGCTCTAAGAAATCATTGAGGCACAGCAAAATGCAGTTGACTGGAATGCTGCATGAGAATTGAGTCTAAGGGCATACCTCGCATACAAAAGTCATATAAGAAATTGACGGAAGACGGGCAAACCAATAGCGAAGGATTTATTGTGATAAACATTTTACATGCACCACATATGTGAATGTCTGTATTTCCATGTGTTGGTACATGAAAGTCAGACCTGTTGAATTTGCCAATGCTTCTTGATATATATTTGACCAACCCTTAAAACAAATAATTTGTGGCTTTAAAATTGGCACTGACAAGCAGTTTGCTCCTCAATCTGAATTCTTAGACACAGAAGAGCAGCTGGCGCACTCTCCTCATTTCCAGACATCGACGTTATTTGGTTCCTGCGAACTCTTGAAGCGAGGAATGTATTGAAATGAAATCGATTTGCCTCGTCATTCCTGTACAGATCTTGATTACAGATTAGCAGGGCCCGGAGAGGCCGGAAGCCCCGCGGCTTTTGTTTGTGTCCAATCCACAGGACACCAACAAGCTCAGGAGGACGCCGGCCTGCAAGGGCTGCTTGCGTCGCCACGCTCCCCACGGTTGGATGCCGACGCCTTGGAAGCCATTTGCATCAGCTTGCCTTGTGTTCTTGGTTCCATGCCCACGGTTTTATGTTAATAGCCATGTTTTGCGATTGCAGCAGCTTCGCAGTATTATCTGTGCAAATGTGCCCTCCACAGACATTGAGGAAAAGGGCATGCACGCAGCCCAGGGGGACTTCGGGTCCTCTTTGTCATCAGAACTTGCAGCTGAGTCCAAGCTTCTTCGGAGGGTCTCACCCAGGAGAGTGCCAAGGATACCAGGACGTTGTGGGGCAGCGTACCTCGTTTGGTGATGCAGGCGAGTGCAGGCAGAGCTAAGCATTAACCACCAGAGGAAGGTACTGACTCTTTAAGTACTGGACTGACGTCCATGAATGTGCTTGGATTCAGTCACAGAAATAGATTACTGGGGTCCTAAGGGATACCTAAGAACGCATCCCATAAAGTGAAGAATGCTCTTGAAAACGTCAACATGCGATGCACATGACGTGGTTTTCACCTAAGCAGTGAATGGGTTTGGTGAATGCCCAAACAAGTACTTATTGTACGTGAGGAAGGATGATACACAGCGAAGGAACAGGCTTGTCCAAATCTAGGATGCAGTTTTAGAATGGATTTTAAGTGAATGACTAAGGCGGCTAAGCAAATACTATGACCAAAACTGCCTTATAGTTTTAAGTGTTTTGAAGTTCTATAAAATATTGGAATTTACACGAATCGTAGGTGTGAATAGTGTTGTATTAGTTGAACAAGGCACCGTAGCAATGGAAATAATGGCGCCTTTCCCTTCATTTACCATTAGTACTGCAGATGTTCTGTGTTATGTTATGTTATGTTATGTTATGTTATGTTATGTTATGTTATGTTATGTTATGTTATGTTATGTTATGTTATGTTATGTTACGTTATGTTATCCTCAGGATTTCAGTCAGGCCTTGGACTGGTCCGGACCCAATCTGTCTGAAGATCATGTGGAGTGTTTATCTGGGTTTACTGGCTGGTTGTCCCGCGCGGCTGTCTCCATGGCCTCCTGTCGGACCACCAGGCTGGTTAGAGAATCACCTTCCAAACCCTCGTTTAACTCAGCCCTTAACATTGTAAAGCATGATTGTAAGGTTCTTGAGCGGGCCTGGCCTAGGTGTGGCTACTGCCCTGTAGCTAAGCAAAGGCTCAGAGCCATGCAAAAAACATATTATGAAGCCATTGCACTGGCCAAGGGGCAATTCTTTGCAGCTTACATTGACTCTGCTAGTAACAACTCTAAAGAGATCTTCTCCATAGTGCAGAGCTTCACGTCTCTGCGTGCCCAAATGAGAGTGACTCCTTCCTCACCTGCTTGGTGTAACACCCTAGCCTGCTCCTTTAGGGATAAGATCCCGGCTATCCAGGCGTTTTTTCCTTCTGGAGTGGACAGCAGGGTGGGTTCCGCGGCAGTTCAACCGGTTGCTTCTTCCTGCTCTCTGTCAGTCTTTAGTCCTGTTGACCCCTGGAATCTCTCAAAATCCTCATGGGGCTTAAGTCTGGCGCGCTGTTGGATCCATGCTCAGCCAGGCTTCTGGCATCGGTGGCAGCGAGCGTGAATGCAGAAGTGAACCTTATTAACATGTCCCTTCAGACAGCTGTCGTTCCCCTGGCTTGGAAACAGGCGAAGATCCTGCCTCTCCTCAAAAAACCTTCCTTGGATCATCTTAATCCAGGGATTTACCATCCTATCTCCCTTCTATCAGCCATTGCCAAGGTCTGTGAGAAGGCGGTTAATAAACAACTCACAGAGTATGTGGAGAGAGAGGCACTCCTGCATCCAGCTCAATCAGGGTTCCGAGCCTCTTATAGCACAGAGACTGTCTTAGTAGAGGTGACGGAGGCGATTTGGGAGTGTCTTGACGCAGGCGGGAGAGCAGCATTAATTTTGCTGGATCTCTCCGCGGTGCTCGACACGGTCCGGCACGATCTTCTGCAAGCTCGACTAGCAGGGATCGGTGTGACGGGTGCTGTCTGGGGCTGGGTTAGTTCTTTTTTGGAGGACTGTGTTGAGCAGATCTGGCTCCCCCCGCGTTCCTCCTCCTCTCAGTTGGTCACTACTGGTGTCCCGCAGGGCTCTGCCCTCAGCCCGCTCGTCTTCAATATCTATGTCACTCCATTGATATATTTGGCAGAGGAGCTTGGGGCTAAGGTGATGGCCTATGCGGATGACACCCAACTGCTGTTCACTTGGGATGAAGCAACAGACTCTGGCCTAGTGGTGCAACAATTCCTTGCCTTTGTTTTTAATTGGTTAGCGGACGCACAGTTGAAATGTAATGAACAGAAGTCCGAGATCCTGTTATTTGGCATATCCCCCCCCCCCCAGTTTTCGAGAGCTACTGTGGCCGCCTGATTTTCCTCTGCCGTCTTCCATGGGCAAGGCCGCCAAGAATATGGGGATATGGTTCGATGAGAGTCTCTCTTTTTCGATCCATGTTGAGAAATTGGCCGGGTGTTGCTTCGGCCTCCTTAAGACTCTCAGGAACTTCTTCCCGCTTCTCCCCTAGCGGCGGGCCGTTAGTATTGCAGATGTTCTGTATTCCAAGCAAACACCCAAGTATTTGAAGAGGTTTTCGAAGGCTGATGTCTCTCTGGAGGTTACTGAGTGGATTGACAAGAACTCAGGTTAATTAAGCGTCCACCACAGTGGGCGAGGGAGGCCTCCATTTCTTTCTTAACACATAGCATCATATGTTAAAACTATGAAAGTCACTCACATTTTATACATCACATCATGAGCGGTGGTATGACGAACCAAGCATGTAGAATGACATGAGAGTAGTGGTACACACAGGTGCAATGTTAGCTGTACAAACATGCAGAGTGTGTCAGTGGGAAGGAGCATGAAGGGGCAGATTCCCTTTACATGAACACAGAAAGGTTCCTAGTTAATGTTTGCAGATGCTGAGTGTGAGGCAAATGGGGACCTTCCCATCAGGATTCACAAATTGTAGTTGAAGATTATTTTCAGTTGTCATTTCTGAAGATTTTACCCCACTTTCAGTCATCTGAAAATATTTCAGTACATTTTCACAGATCTTTTCACAGGCTGGCTGGCCCTAGTTTTGGGGAAGCAGGACCTTCGGATGGGGGCTCTAGTGCATATCCACATCACAAATGGTCTTTCTGACTTCTAGGTTTGCTGAAGTCAGGCTTAGAGACCAGAGTCAGCACCAACATATCAATAAGTCCTCCTGTGCCACAACACACTGCTGAGGAGCTGGCTATTGACAACCTTATGTGCTTAACAAGCAAAAGGTGTGGTAGAGGTGCTCTAAAGTCCTTGTCTAGAGAGCTCTCCCGAAATGTCTTCTACTTTGTGTAGTGTCTTCCAATATTTTATGATGGTACCCTGTTGGCTCCTAACGGACTAGTTAGAGTTGTGATGTAGATGTCAGAGTGCAATGCAGTGAAAGCCTGTTTTAGAATGTTGGGTTCGCAGTTACATGCAGTAGAATAAAGACGTATAATACTAAGGTCTGTGTGGGGCCTAGATATTGCGGGTACACAGGCTAGGAAGACGCTACACATTGTTGCCACTGAGATGCATCTATGTTAAGTGACACTAGGCTGACTACATGGGAATATGTGTGCACACATATGTACGAACATGTGCAGGCCGCACTTGAGAAACTGCCACTGTGCAAAGCCTGGTAGCTGCACATAGGTTACATGCATATGGCAGTTTTAAACTGCAAATTCAATTTGTCAACATAACCCCTTTTGACAGACCTAAATCTTCCTTTTAAGTAAGCTTGTTTGCCCATTAAGGCGGAGTTCATGATATTTAAAAGTAGAACACATAGAAATGAATGTTAAACATGTTGATACAGTGAAATATCTCATATTGTCACTTTAGCAAGGTTGGTTGCTTCAACAGGGGATCATTGGGCTACATTGTTACATTTACTAAAATCTGAATTCGGATTGGTAGCAGCTAGAGGAATAATTCAAGGACTCATTCCAATCTTAATTTAAAATCAAATGTAATGGTGAAATAGAATTTTGTTTACTTTTTGAGCAAAAGGCACTTTTAAAATGTTACCATTTTATGCCTAAAGCTTGTAAGCATTCAACTGCCACCTGGCAACTGGATGAACCACTGCATTGAGAAGTGTATAGCTCCCAGGCAGTGAACAAATGGTTCTGGGCGTGAGGCAGAAGTTTCCCTCCTTGACAAGATGATCTCGGAGCTGTGCCCAGTTACTTGATTATCTTCAAAGAGGCCCCCTGTCAGAGGGAGATGTAGCGGACGCATGAACCTGCCCTCTCTTTTGTCCTCGTAGGCATCTTGGCTCCAAACCCAGTGGGAGGAAGGAGCTGCCCCAGAACTGGAATGGAATTATGACAAAGGAGGATTAGTCCTTCATCATAGCCACACCTCTGGGTGCGTACAAAAGTTCAGCTCAGGGGAAGAGCTGTTTAGCCAGTTTGGATTGTCTTAGAATGCTGTGCAGGAAGGTTGGGAGAGGGGTGAGAGAATGATATGGCAACTAGGATTCTCCTGGCATCTAGAACTTTCACCCATACTTATAAACCCTAGCACAAGGGAGAAACAGAGAGTAAAGCTCTTCACCAAGGCAGAATCATGGAGAGCCAGAAAGAGAAACCACCTGGTGCCCCCAATGGATTAAGGACTTTGCCTGCAGCTGACCCCCAAGACTAAATGGATTTCCCTAGGGCCAGTGGTGCTGGACCCTTTTTGCCTGCTGAGAACCAGTTGGTGAAAGACTTGGACTCCACTGTCTCCCAAGATGCCTGGCAAGATGGCCAGAATGACATGAGGTCTGTTCAAGAAAAGCAGAGGAGAATTCTGGAGCACAGAGCCAGTAGAGCCAGCTGCCCGCAAAGTGTGTCCTTTGGAGACCAGGAGGTATGCTGAAAACAATCCTGGCGGCGAGAGCTCAACATGAGGAGCGAAATGAGAACGAGTTCAAGAAAATAGGCCCAAACTTTACCGCTAAAGATTTTGACGTTTGACCTCCAGAAGGAAAACAGAATGATTGGTGCTTTGCCACAATCTCTAAACTTACTCCCTGGGCAGAGCCTGGCATCCAGGGGTTGGCGGATGGTTTATATTTAAAAATAAATAGGCCGGGCAAGCGCAGCCCAGATTACTGGGCCCGGGTACCCCATCCCCTAGGCCAGCGCAAGTTTGGATGGGTCCTGAGACCCCACCCCCAGGCCCTTAAAGACAAAGGTAGGGTCCAGGGACCCCATACACAGGATCAATAACACAAAGATAGTTGCTCCAATGCATCAGGATCCTGAAAATGCTGGCCCCTGTGCGCTGGAAGGCAGTGCACGTGGGAAGCCAGAGGGATAGAGGCATTGGGGCCCTCCACATGATCCAAATGTTCCACTTGGCCTCAGGTGTCCAGGATGGGACCAAGGCACCCCTACCCCTAAAAAAAAAAATACATTCCACATGGGGCGCGAAGCTGCCTTGACAAAGAATAGCAGTAGAAGCCCTCAGTTCTAATATTACCTGCTTTGGGGATAGAAGCACCCCCATAAAGCCTGGCAAGGACTTGTCTTTATATTTCTCTCTCTTAGTAGTGACTCTAGGAGGAACACTGGCACCTCCAATGTACTTTGCAACCTTTTATGGGGTTGCATTGAGTGCAGCAGACCTCCTGTGATACAATTGAAACTACACCCATAAGTCTCCTGGGTTGTGGAGTTCATGATCTCAGGAGCTTTTTGTTTCATGTTTTCAAAGAACTCCTGATTGGGAGCTTTTGCTCTACGGCTCAGGAGTACAGGGGTCCCATGTGGTTGGCCCCATGGCTGCATTATAGTGGCCTGAACAGCGCAAAAAGAAATACTCTGACACATATTTACATTTTGCAATGCTTTGTTTAAAATGCTTTATTCCAGAATGATTATGGGTGAACACTGAAATGCTTACATGTTTAATGGCTGAATTTAAATGTGATTATTGGGTCTATTGGTTTAAAGGGTGATTCCCAATATATAAGTATTACTTGCATTAATATGATGACTCTGTGAAAAAGCAAACAGTGGATGAATATTACTAGAGCCCATACAATCTCCCTGAGTAGGCCTTGGAATGCTCTGCTTCGCTATCCTGACAGAGTCAAGTGATATAGTGGGGTACTTTGCTCCCAGTATGGAGACAATGGTGGACCTGTTTCTTGCGCAGGACCAACATCCTAACTAAAAACCCACAATCTTACACACACTTTCAAAGTTAACATGTTACAGAAATGTCAAGCAGGACAGATCTTCTGTGATACTCTTCTGTGAAAATTTGTGCCACAGCACCAGGTTTTTTAGAGTCTCTGGTTCTGCAATCATTTTTAAATTCGGAATAATGGCGAAATCGGGTTCTTGATGATAGTCGAGGATCTAGGGCCGCCAAGTTTTCTTGTCAGGCCCGTAAATGTTAATTTATACTGTCAGAGCCAATAACCTAGGCACTTACCTTGTAAAGTCCACAATGTAGCTTCACATAGACGATAATAACTTACCTCCTGTGCTCCCACCTTCTATATTTGAGACTAGTTGGAGTGCAAGCAGAGAGATTAGAACCTGGGAAGGGGGTCCTGCTTCTTGGAGATTACACCTTCATCTGGACAACTGTCGACCCTTAATTTAGAAGGGGCAGGTATGAGCTATCTTACTTGTCTTGTCCTTACCCCAGTGCCTAATGAGTTCTCTGAAATGCAAGAACTGAGGCTGTGATGTAGCTGGTGCTTGTTTTCTCTATGGTTCAGTACAGTGTGGGGTACTTCAGTCAGTTATCCTTTGTAGAGCATAGAGCACTTTAGTCAGTTCCCGCACAAATTATGGTCACATCTGTAAACACATATACAACATTTTAGAATCCCTTTCAAACATTTGCAACCTAACCATAAGGATACACTTGTACTGGTTATCTAAAACAATGTGCTGCTAATTATAGTCCCTAGTACTGTGTTTCCTCACACAGTTTGAGTCATGCTGTTGTGTGTTCCTTGCAGACACTTTCTTGGGAAGTCTTTAAACTTTTTTCCTTTCCTTATAAAGGGTTTATATGTCAGCTTTTAAAATAAATGGTACCTCGTTGTAGCTTGGTCCATGTGTTTTTCTTACTAAAGTCATGTTTTTTTCTTTTACAGGTCTGGAAGGGCAGAAATTATCTTCATTTTTAAAAAGGGCTCAAGGCCCGACCCAGGCAATTATTGCCATACAAAGAATTTACAGTAAACAATTGTTAACGAAACTCTTGGAATGGATTAATTCCAACAGGGTTCTGTCACACTTAAAAGCAGCCTTAATAGGTAGCAGAAGCACTATGGATAGGGCCTTCCATTTTTTGGCCGTAAAATGGAAAACTGTTGATATGGATGGGGGGCACTGTATGTCTCATTTACAGATGTTCGTGAGGATTTCAGCCCTGTTCCAGGGGCAAAACTTTTCCTTAGGAAAATTGGGGATCCCACAGGGCTACTGTTAACCAGTACCCAGACAATCTCGCCAGTGTTAGATGGAGCCGAGAGGGGGGGGGGGATTTGGGGGGGGAGACCACAGCGAATATTCCAATTAGATATGTCTTCCTCCAGGGTTGCTGTCTTGTGCCCACTCTATTTTTATTGTTTATCAATAAATGCATCCCTTACTTAGTGGATTGTGTGAATGACGCCCCCAAAATTGCAGAGTCTAAAGTGCTGTGTCTGGTCTTTGCAGACAATACACTCCTTTTATTAACCCCTCCCATGCTCATGAGCCACGGTTGCGGTGTGCTCATGACGAGCTGAGCTCGTCATAATGTCACAAACGATCGCACACTGGGCTAATTCCCCCGCTGTGCTGAGCGTTCTAAAGAAACAGGAGTGGTCGTGACAAACTCAGCTCGTCATGAGCACACAGCCACTGTGGCTCATGACGAGCTGAGCTCGTCACAAGCACCGGGCCGCTGTGCGCGCCACCCCACCCCCCAGCACAGCGGGGGAATTACCCCCACGGCCAAGGGGTTAAAAACAGTCCTGGTCTTAAATACTCTCTTGCAGAGGTTTAGCCAATTTTGCCAAGATCATGGCTTAGAAATAAATAACTCTAAAAACAAAATGCATGGTATTTAGCCACAAGAAAACGTCTAGAAGGAATGTTGGCTTATAGAGAGTCAACCCTCTCACATTAAGGAAAATTGCCAGGATCCTGTTTGTTCAGTTATAACTAGTTACTCACTATATAAAAATTCCATTCCGGCTGTTAATGACAGTAACGCTCTAACAATATCTCTCAATACTAACCCCACAGCATTCATGCTCTAATCCCATAATACCTACTGGATATTATATCTCTGTTAGACCTGGCATCCTTGGTGTGGTTTCCTCTGTCTTTTTCCATCTACCTCCTGTATTTGTGACTGTATGCTGGACTTCGTTTTTGCTAGTTTGTGTCATCTGGCCATTTTTCCACTGCTGATCAATGCTAAAGAGCATGTGCTCCCTGTGTAAATTTTGGTTATAATTGGTTATCCATGATTGGCAAATATGATTTACTGGCATATTTGATTTACTGGTAAGTCCCTAGAAAAGAGCACTTTGTGTGCCCAGGGCCTGTAAATCAAATGCTACTAGTGGGCCTGCAAAACGGGTTGTGCAACCGAGATGTATAGCCCTGTAAGCATGTCCCAGGCCTGCCGTTGCAGTGTCTGCAAGTGCAGTTTTGTATTGCCACATCGACCTGACAAGTGCACCCACTTGCTAGGTCCAAACCCTCCTTTTTACTACATGTAAGGCACCCCTAAGGAAGTCCAAAGTAACCCCATGGGCAGGGTGCAATATATATGAAAGGTAGGTCATGTACTGGTGTGTTTGACATGTCCTGATAGTGAAATACTGCCAATTTTTCACTATTGAACGGACTACCTCTCTCATAGGTTATCATTTGAGCTGCCTTGAAACACCTTACAAGTGTAACTTTCAATTAGGAAGACCTAGTGATTTGGAGCTTGGGCTCTCTGAGCTCAGAATATAACGCATATTTTAGTGCAAGTGGATTTTAAATTCTATGTTTGAAAAAGGCACTTTTAGAAAATGGTAATTAACTTGCTTTAATATCCGGTTCCCCTGCCTGCCTGTGGAATCAATGTCTGGTTTAGATTAATCGATTTACAAAAGGGGGTGGTGATGAACAGAGTGTCTGAATTGAGCAGACCACTCTTACCCAGTCCAAAGATCAGGGCTTGATCCATCACCGTTATTTATCTCACTGCCCCAACCCAGCTCAGAACCTGGCTATATGCAAATCAGTCTGTCCCTGGCCCAGTGCATCATGGGAACAGGGCAGACTAAACTACCAAGCCAATTCTTTACCAGAAAGGAGACAAGCTACCGGGGACCGGTTTCTGGCATTTCAGCGTGGAAGGGTATGCTCAGATGTGAGTCCCTTGCTCATTGCACCATCAGGATTCAAGCAAGCCGGGCCGAAGAGGCTGAAATGCCAGAAACCGGTCCCCGGTAGCTTGTTTCCTTCCCAGTGTAAGAATTGGCTTTTGTAGTTTGGTTTGCCCTGTTCCCATCATGCACTGGGACAGGAACAGACTAATTTGCATACAGCCAGGTTCTGAAACTGGGATGGTGCAGTGAGCTAAAAAACGGTGTTGGATCTAGCCCTGATCTCTTGACTGGGTGAGAGTATTCTGTTTAATTCAGAGACTCTGTCCCTCACCACCCCTTGTTGTAAATATTTTTGTCCACCCTAAGCGTGGAAGGGTATGCTCAGATGTGAGTCCCTTGCTCATTGCACCATCAGGATTCAAGCAAGCCGGGCCGAAGAGGCTGAAATGCCAGAAACCGGTCCCCGGTAGCTTGTTTCCTTCCCAGTGTAAGAATTGGCTTTTGTAGTTTGGTTTGCCCTGTTCCCATCATGCACTGGGACAGGAACAGACTAATTTGCATACAGCCAGGTTCTGAAACTGGGATGGTGCAGTGAGCTAAAAAACGGTGTTGGATCTAGCCCTGATCTCTTGACTGGGTGAGAGTATTCTGTTTAATTCAGAGACTCTGTCCCTCACCACCCCTTGTTGTAAATATATATGGTTTAGATTAATAGCTGGGTTGCTTGTGCATTCCCTCTAGACAGTCACACAAAGGGAGCTGAGGTGTGCCCCGCATTGCCCATCACCAGGCTTATGGGCCTTCCTGAGCTAGAATGGTGGGAGGAGTAGTCACTGACACCTGAATAGGGCTGTTCCTGGCTCCTTGCAATACTGTATTCACCACCCTGGATAGTGTGTGGAGTCAAGACAGGGCACTGCAGGATCTGTGCACTAAAGTATGCCTACTTCAAAGGCCAAATGGGGTATAAGTATTGTACCTGTAACCCCACATTTTAGAACACTTCTGGATCAAGGAGGAACTCTGTCAAGAGGAATGGCTGGGTTGCCTTGAAGTTGCTGCTTCTGTCTTGGAGTGACCAAGGACTGGATATTTGCTTTGGTATCCTGTTAGAGAAGATTCTCCAAGGGCTTGTGTGTGCTTGCCTCCAGTTAAGAAGTCTCAGGGACATCAACAAGTTAATCTGCAGCCCTTGAACTCCTCTGCTGGAAGTTTTGACTTGCCAAGTGGTGCCAATTCTAGTCCATTCAGCACCATTTTTCCCCACTGCAAGCTTGCTGTGCAGTTGAAAAACCAACGCATCACCACGGTGCCGCAGAAAAGATCAATGCAGATCCTGTCCGTGGCTGAAAGAACCACTGCAGCCCAAGTCCAGAGCAGCATGCCGCCGATGTTCGAGACCCCCACTCTTACTTCAGTGCAGGACTGCTGTGCAGCCAAAGAAATCAGCACACCACTTGCTTGTGGCTAGAATAGTCAGTGCAGCGCCTTTTTCGCCGCCGCCTCATCATCTCCAGCGCATCCAGATTTTGCACGCATCGCACCTGTGCGCCAAGTCAACATTGGTGCTGGGCTTCAGTAAGTAGCTGAGGCTGAATGTCCAGAGAATCGGCGCATTACCTCCCCTTGCAGAAGGAAACGGATGCATCATCTCCCTTCGCAGAATAAAACTGACGCATCACCTCCTCTTTCAGTAAGGAAACAATGCATCACCTTCCCTGCGTAGCAGTAAGAAACCAATGCATCACCTCCCTTGGAGCAAGGAACTGGCACATCAATTTCCCTGTGTGTAAGCATCTGAGGCATCACCTTCCCTGCGTGCAATTGACTGACACATCACTTTGCTTTCTGGCACCTCACTCCCCAGCTCCTGTTTTCATCTTGTGATTTTGACCCTTCTTAGGTATTTTGAACAAAAAGTAGCACATCCATAGATTTATATGGGCTGAACTATTTTAAACTTTTAAAAAGTTATATGTTGTTCTATGTATCTTGGATTTTGTCATTTTGGTCTTGTTTGGTTTCGATAAAGATTGGCTATTTTTCTAAACTGGTGTGGTGTCAGTTTGTTACTATATGTTTATGTACAAATGCTTTTGCCTCTGAGATAAGCTTGACTGCTGATGCAAGCTAACAAGGTTGTGAGCAGGGGTTACCTTGTGTCTGTAGCTCCCTTACCATGACTAGAAGGAAGGGTCCCTACATGGACAGGGTGCACGCCATTGCCAACTACAGACTCCATTTTAACAACCTCAATTTACCTCCTTGAGTGTCCTTATTAATGTACTTGCTTCCATACATGTTCAAGTGCTCCATTGGTGGGGGGAGGGGGGACTACAATACAATATGATTGCAACCAAATGCTTAGTATTAGAGCTCTGAAATGGGTAGAAATTGCCAACAGGGAAAGTTCAACCTCTAGAAAGGAAGCCGGGAAGGTCCTTCAAAATTACCTGAAATTCTCTAAAAACAAAACTATCACCTCTGCTATTAGAAACACAGCGGGACTCACTGTGACCTCCTGTTCTGAGATTCTGGAGGTATTTCATTACTTCTACTCTGACCTCTACACTCAAAAAAACTCAATCCACCCCAAAGACTGAATTTCACACCTGATCTCCTGCTCACTTCCATCAGCTTCAGCAGAGGACAGATCCTGATGAAATGCTTCAACTGCTTCTAATGAAATTCATTCAGCCAATAAATCCCTCACCCCAGACAAGGCTCTAGGCCTGATGGGTATATAGTGACCTTCTACAAAACATTCCTCGCCATCCTAACGGAACCCCTTCTCGCCGTGTTCCAATTGTACACTTCTACAGGGCTCATCTATGACTCAGCCTCAGAGGCCACAATAGTTGTTTTCCAAAAGATGGGTAGAATGCAGTGAATGTCAAAAACTATAGGTCGATATCACTAATCAACATCAACTGTAAGATATTTGCCAACATTCTGGCACAAAGATTAGAGAACTTGCTACAAAACCTCATCGCCCTAACCCAAACTGGATTTTTTAAAGAAAGACTAGCTGCAGACAACCGCCATGTCTTCTGCCACGCCCTCGAAACACCTTGGTCATAGTCCTCACCCGCTGTGGCAATGGCCCTCGATGCTGCAAAACCCTTTCACAAGGTCTCATGGACCTTCCTACATGAGGCACTCTGCAAATTCCAACTAGGGGAGAATTCCATCTGCATGCTGTTGACCCTCTATGCTGCTCCACTGGCGAAAGTCAGGATAAACATGTGTAGTGCTAGAGGCCCTCTTGTTGTTTGACCCAGTGATGACCTTTGACTACCATTATCTTAACTGACTTTAGTGTGTTATTTCATCCTAGCCTGGATGTACGAAGGTCCTGCATATGCCTTGCTTCTCTTCTTTCTTGTAATCTTGCTGTCTTTCAGTGAGAGCTGTCACGGAGTAAGACAGCCTTGCCAGTTTTAGAATGTGTGAGTTGTGCATTTGAAAGCGTGAAAGTTAGAGAGAGATGTGGAATGTACTCTTTGATCTCGAAGTGCAGTGCTGTGGGCAGTGATGCACATATGTGCTCGGTGTTGTATGAGAATTATGAAGCTCGTACTATTGGCTTTGACATGGCCTTATGTCATCTTGTTTTCTGACCTTGCCTTGCTTCAGCTTGTCTGCGCGCACAGCAGCGCTTGCAAGTGGTTTGGGTTATGAGAATTATGGAGTTTTTACTATTGGATTTGACATGGCCTCATGTCATCCTTTTTCCAGGCTTTGCCTTGCTTCAGCTTTTCTGCGTAAACAGAAGCGCTTGCAAGTTGCTTTGGTTATTCACGTTCAAGGGCTTTCTGTTTTTGTAAAGGATTGTTTATATATTCTCTGAAAGGCTTTTATAAGCTTCTTCAAGATAGAGGCTGGAACATGCAAGATTTGAAGAAGGGGATGTGAGAGCTCCTTCCTGCAGTGGGAATGCTTGCTTGAAACCTGGCCAGGTCTGGTAAGAATCCTCTGGCCCTGGGGGAGGTCTTTCTTGAAACTTCTAGTGTGTTTAAAGCTGAGGTTGTGGATTTGGAAACCAGGAGTTTGGAATGTGAGTGGGGGCGGATGCGTCTACCTCAGAGTGAACCCTCGTTTGCTGAGGCTCTCAATCACTGCTATTTACTTCCCTAGTCTGAGATGCAGTGTTTTTGCACCAGGTGATGTATTGAGCTTTGCTTATTGCCATTGTGATGTGAGCCAGTGGCTGTGATCATTTGATGTGTTGTCTTTGTGATGTGTGAGTGAGTGTGCTTTCTTTGTGATGCAGGAGTGAGTCAAGGTGCAACTCCAAAGTACTCATTTGATGTATATCTTGCTTTCTGTTCTCTTGCAGGACGTCCCATATATTTGCCTGAGTCTTATCGTATATTATTTGCTGCTTGTTTATTAATCAATATTATTCATTAATTTAGGTTATTGCTTGTATATATATATATACTAGCAGCCCATCCCAACGTTGTTCGGGGGCAATACAGCTACCAGGAAGTCCCTTACCAGGCGTCATCCTCGGGGGCCGGCTCAGCCCCACGGCCCCACTGTCGCCACCGCTCTCTTTAGCATTGCGGAGATTTACTATATTTCATTGTTTGATTAATTATGGGGAGGTAATGCTTCAATTACTTAATTGCATTACTCCAAGTAAGTTTTCACCATAATTAATAAATTCCCCTATTCCGCCCTGATATGACCAGGCCAACAGCATTAGAAGGAGGCCTGTGTCAACTAAATCCGGAGGTGGTAGAGGCTTTTCTAAATTTTAAATTTAGGGCGTGACTGTGAGGCACGGCTGCCTCATTACGTAATAATTTATAGTGAAAACGTATTCGTAGTCATGCAAGTAACTGAAACATTTTCGTCTCCTCCACAGCCCAGTGGCTTGGCAGAAGTCCTTTGCATGCTCTATGCCAAATCACTTTCAGTTGCTGTATTTTGGTTACTGTTAAATGGTTAAGGTTGTACTATTCAGCAAAACTGCAACATCTTTATTATTGATTTGAGATCACAGAGGGATAACAATGAAAAAAATTATTCCTATGGACTTTCCTTTCCCCACAGCTAGTGAGCTCGAAATACAGAGCAAATGTGTGTTACCCTAATGTGTGGGTCCATCACTGGTCTGAAGCGTGATATGTAATAGACGATGCAAGTCTGTTTGAAAATGGGGCACGTTTTCAAGGTCAGCTTGTGAGGCGGAGTGTAAATGACCGCATGGACCTGAGCGCTGCAGCTGTCACCTTTAGTCCTTGGTCTGGAATTTCACAAGGTCTGGATTTTCACAAAGTATACTCTTATAATGGTAAGAGAAACAGGCTGCGTGCCAGGCATTCTGGTCTGCACTGAACCGGGTGCCGTTTCCTTGCTCCTCCCCGCGCTCTTGGCCGGACGCCAGCTTACAGCTACCAGGAAGTCCCTTAACCCGGTGTCGGTTCCGCACTCCTGGCCGGACGCCCGAACACCGCGTTACTTTTCCTACGGCTCCGCGTTCTATCACTGTAAGTAAGGACTACTTTTCCCCTAATGTTCTTTGCCCCCACTTAATGTATATGGTGTGGTGCTATAGCCTATGTCCATCTCGTGGACCTCCCCTTTCCAACGCTGTATTGGGTGTTGTGATTGGTGGTGTAGTTCTGGAGTTTACCCGCCTCAAAGGTTCCCAGTTCTCGCTTTATAATAGTAGTATATATATGTATATATATATATATATATATATCCACAACTAGTTCTTCGGGAATGAGCCAGAGCCTCCTACAGCGGTAATCACTCTCGAGTGCTTATGGCCTATTGAAGAATAAACACGCTGTTAAAGAATTTTGTGACTGTGGCATCGTTCTTTTCCCATGATGAGTAAGAAAACGTTGGTCTTTGGAGATATGGGGTTCACGACCCCGCCACATCCCACCGCTATATGAGGCTCGGGCTCATTCGCAAACAACTAGTTCTGGATTGGATTGCAATAGCCCTTGCCCGCCTTTCATCAACGGACACGTTAAAGAGAGTCACACTGGTTAAAAACTAAAGATAACGCCATCCGGCGCAGAGACGACCGCCGTACTTTCCACCGGGCGGATTTACTGCATCAAGAGCGCAAGTGTGGTAAGTCGACCACGACGTGACTTTCTTAAATGTTACAAACGCATAAAATTGAGATTTAAAAGGCAAGCGGGTACCAGTAAAAGGAGTGTTATGGTGATCCTTTTATCTGGGAAATTCCTAGAGCGTGTTACGTGCTGGCAGCACGTTCAAAGTGCATGAATAATGGCCATGTCAAGAAATGAAAGAAGAATCGAGGCTGCAAGTAAGATGTTTGACCATCACACAGTACAAAACAGTGAAATCTCAAATAGTAACAGCAACCCAAGTGACAATGTTATTAGCAAAAAAAACATGTAGGATCAACTGTGGAAACAGCTAAAAAACGAACAAAACAAATGGTGGGAAGTGACCACCTTACAGAATTACGTGGAAGCAGGGTGTGTTCCACATGGGTTTAGAATTTTTATCACACCCACCTTTTTTGAACCAGACCCAGAATTGATTAGTGAATGGGCAGAAAACAATCATCAATGTTTCACTGTAATGCTTCAATTATTAGTGAAATACGCGAATAAGGAATGTGAAAATCTTGCAGCAAAAATAGAAGAACTAACTATAAATCTAAAAAAAGTGTGTGATAAAGAGGAATATGAAAATGACATGAAAAGAATGGAACAAAGATTGGATAAAATTGAAAAGGAAATTTGTGGGAAAAAACAGAGAAAATATTTAAGAGATCAAACAGACTACGAAAGGGGGCAGGCACTAACATTCGCCAAGAGATACGACGACCTACGGAGCAGGAATACAATAAAAAGAGGCCAAAGTAAAACGATAACCAATGTGGAGACATCAAATGATGACAACAATGAGCAATCTGCAAGCACTAACAAGGGCGAAACCGGTGCAGAAGCCACAGGCACCACAATTTTTAGCCCAAAAGAAAGCATTTTAAAAGAATTTTCCCTCATGGCCAAAGGACGGATGGAAACCCTGAACAAAACAGGAAGTGGGGGACAAAGAGGACGTGGAAGAGGCGGCAGAGGCGAAGCAAGACCAAACGCATCTATCAGAGAGGAAATCACAAGCCCTGTGGGAACAAGGACAAGAGGGCAGAAAAGACAACAGCAATGATAAACAAAAAAACAGTTGTAAACCTCTCAAAACGTCTGCTCACGTATGCTGAAATAGAGGTAGTATCTTACAGCCTTTCCTTTTGCCCTACAGCAAAGTTTGACTATACACAATGTTGTATTGGTCTTTTTCATTTCACTAGAAAACTGCGATAAAAAAAATGGTTTGCCACTAAAGTCAACGATCAATTACCAAAGAATACAGACATACCAAGTATTTTGGCTATTAATGACACTGAACTTTTTTTCATGCACTTTATGACCTTGATGGCAACCCATTAATCAACGAAAATCCTACTCTTAATCTATTAATGATACTATTAGATTTTGGCTTGAACCCACTAGAGTGGGTTCAAGCCAAAATCTATATTTCTACCACAAGTTTCTAATGAAGCAATTGATGTTTTTGAAAGAGGTGTCAAAAAAGAACTAATGAAAGTGTCTAAATGTGTATGCTTTGGGAAAAATATCTTTAACAAAGAACAGGATGCAGCACTTGGGGCACTACAAAAAGATGAAAGCATTGTGAATAAGAAATCAGATAAGGGAGGGAACGTGGTGGTTACGGCAAGGGAAATGTATATTAGAGAAGGTCTCTCCCAGGTGACGGACAGTAATAAATATGAAAAAAGCAGTTAACTTCTATATTATAATGCAAAATCTAAATTTTAAATCCAGTTAGAAGACTGGAAAGATAAGGGTCTCTTTGAGCAAGAAGAGTGTGAGTTTCTTAAATGTACGTTTCCGAAACTGCCAGTACTGTACCTTTTGCCTAAGCTACATAAGGACCAAACAAATCCACCAGGGAGACCCATAGTGTCCTCCAGGGGTAGCTGCCGGGAGAACACGTCAAGATATGTTGACTTTTTCCTGCAACCCCTAGTTCAGTCCCTCCCTTCCTATGTGAAGGACTTGGGAGACTTCATAAGACATATTGAAACAATTCAGTGGAAACCTGAATACTTACTTATGACCTTAGACGTCAACAGTCTGTACACAAGTATCCCGCACGACAAAGGGAGTAGAAGCTTGCAGACACTTCCTAGGCACAAGATCACTTTCCTACCTCTTCCACACAGAAATGATTTTAGATATGATTTACACCTGTCTTACAAACAATTTTTTTCTGTTTGAGGGCACCATTTATAGACAGACAATTGGCACGGCTATGGGCACTTGCTTTGCCCTCAGCTTTGCGGGACTATACCTAGGCTGGTGGGAGAATCAAGTGGTCCGGAACCTGCAGAAATATACAACACACGTAAAGTCATGGGCCTGTTACATTGATGATATTTTCTGTGTATGGGAAGGTAGCCCTGAAGATGCTAACAAATTTGTTGAAAGTCTCAACATAAACAATCTGAATCTCACATTCACAAGTCACACAGACAAAAAAGAAATCGAATTCCTAGACCTCCTAGTTAAAGGTACAGAAGACAGAGCCACCACATCACTATTTAGGAAAAAGACAGCAGGTAATAGTCTCCTGCACGCACACAGTTGCCATCCTGCAGCCTGATCAAGAGTATTCCAATGGGAGAACTCTTGCGGGCAAAAAGTAATTGCACAACAGAAGAAGATTACAAAACAGAAAGCAATGTTATGTGTATGAGTTTCGAAGAAAGGGGCTATGATCATAAATGTATTAAAGAAGCACTTTCCAAAGTAGATCTAAGAGAAAGAAGTGAATTGCTCAAAGTCAAAGGAAAACAGAGTGACTCAGAAATTAAGAAACCTGTGAGGTTTATAACAGATTTCAAAAAACAATCATAAAATGTGAGGTATGCCCTGAAGAAGCTCTGGGGGTCCTGAAAACTGACAAAGATATTGCAGATTCAGTTTAAGAATTCCCACAATTTACTTATCGGAAAGCAACAAGATTGAAAGCCACACTGGACTGTGCTGGGCACTTACCCAGACTAACACCAAAAAAAGCAATATACAGGGCTTCTTTACTTGCAATAATTGCAAAGTTTGCAAACATCGCAAAAATGTGAAAGAAGTAAGACTGTCACAACAATGCAAACCTTTCAAAATCCTAAACCATTACTCATGTAACACAGAGTATGTAGTATATGCCTTGAAAGGCCAGTGTGATAAATACTACATAGGCAGCACACTACATAAAGCGCCAAGACGCCCACGGGTATATGCAGCGCTCTATAAATATTAAAAATAAATAAATAAATAAATAAAGCTAAGAAAAGAGTGCTAGAATACCTTAGAGCAATTAAAAATAATGACAAACAATACCCGGTGGCCAGGCATTTTGCGTCAAACCACAAAGGTAACACTACATCACTAACATTCTGTGTACTAGACCATATACCACCAAGAGTCAGAGGGGGTGACATAGGTTGCAAGAATGAAGGAGACTTGAATCGAGAATGATAATTAAGTACCAAACAAAGCAACCTTATGGACATAACTGTGATGAAGGGTTAGCATGTCACCTAGCCTGAAACCAATGAGATAACTATTGAATACAAAGTTTCTAAAGGCATTTTAACCTCCTTTCTTTGTAAATATTGTATAGTATATGCACATTTGTAAGTTTTAAGAATTTTTAATCACCATGTATTTTATGTTCACTTTCTCAGATAAAACGGCACGGTTAGAAAGGAGAGTGGAAGGCACAAATGAAATTATAATTGGCACATACAATTTATGATGTATGAACGAACTCACAGCACCTTAATTAAGCATGCGTCTGAATTCAAGACTGCCGGCAAGTATACCCTTGAGGAATAAAGTCATACATTCTCAAAGAAACTGTGGCGGACACCGGCTCACTTGGGCAAGACTCCACAACACTAGATGGTATGAAATTGCACTGTCAAATGGCGAGAGCCCACTGGGGCTAAATGGAGTTTTTGACCGATAAGTTGGGTCACCATTTTCCAGATAGTGTGCAACATGAATAAATACAGGCAGGCATGCCACAATTTATTAATTTTTCTAATGAGTTTACCTCAGAGACATAAGGTGAATTAAGATGCGCACTGAAAGCAAGGTATTTGGCAACTTTGAAAGTGAAATAATGATGACTGAAATGAAGATTGTTCACGGAGTGAACAATAACGTTTTGTTGCCAATACACCAAGATACTTTTACATGTTAGTAATTGTTGATCTGTTCAACCTAAAATGATTAATCTGATTTATGTTGCTAGTTAAAATCATTATTTTGTTGATCTAGCTCCTGGAACCATGATATGCCGAAATGCAGTATGTCTTCACTGTCTATCGCTAGGAAGAGAACGGACGTCCAATGTATAAACACATACCATTTCCATGCACTTGTACTAGTGACAGAGGAGCATAGCTCCGACACGCGTCGAGGAATTTTGGCCTTTTGACGAATAAACACGGTGTTTAAAGAAAAAAAAAAGAAAAGAGTGATTTTGGCCTTTTGAAAAATAAACACGCTGTTTAAAGAATGTTGTGGCTGTGGCATCGTTCTTTTCCAGTGAGGAGTAAGAAAGCGTTGGTAAATATATATATATATACATATATATATATATATATATATATATATATATATATATATATATATATATATATATATATATATATATATATATATATATCACCTACTGGCGATAGCCAGTAGGTATATATAGTTAGGATTTTTTCCCTATGGGATTTCTGAAAATTCTATGTCTAATAACTTTGGCGTTTGTGGACGGAATTGGCTGAAATTTTCAGGAAAATGGCACATTTTGTTTCTGAGCAGCTCCTGGAAATTTGGGGGGGGTTCGTCAAGGGGGGGCTGAGAAAAAAGGGGGGTCCCAAAACACGTTTTTCCCATGTTAATTTCCATAGGGCGGTTGGACTCACTTTTAGCCCGAACGGCTGAATGGATTTCCACGAAACTTGGCAAAATTGTAGGGACTGTTAGCCCGATGTGCCTTTGCTAGGTCTCAATATATGTGCTTCAGTGAATTTTGAGAAATTAACGTTTAAAACAAGATATATATCTGTAACAGCGCTCCGGGCTGCGCTCCGGTCCGCTTACTTTTCGCGTATCGGAACTTTGCGAAGCGAAGCTGATTGGCTCTCCGGTGTCTGTCAACATTCTAAACAGTCCGGCGCGGCCGCCATCTTGTCTCTCGGTAGGATCGAGAGACAAGAGGAGGCCAAAACAAAGGGGGAAATGAAGGAAAGGGGGCAAGATAAACCCCTTCTGATCCCCTAGGATTGATGAGGGGATATTATAGAGTCACGCTGGGCCCAAAAAAAAAAAAAAAAAAAAAATTCCGATTTTTTTGCCGTAGAGACGCGTCTTGGTACGCGAACCGGGCAGCTAACCAGGAAGCTAACTGGCAGTGTAACGGGAGTCTGACGAGTAGCTGATTGGCTGTCAACATTGTAAACAGTCCGGAGCGGTCGCCATCTTGTCTCTCGGTAGGATCGAGAGACAAGAGGAGGCCAAAACAAAGGGGGAAATGAAGGAAAGGGGCAAGGTAGACCCCTTCTGACCCCCTAGTATTGATGAGGGGATATTATAGAGCCACGCTGGGCCCAAAAAAAAAAAAAAAATTCTGTTTTTTTCGCCGTAGAGACGCGTCTTGGTACGCGAACCGGGCAGCTAACCGGGCAGCTAACCGGCAGTGTAACGGGAGTCTGAGGAGAAGCTGATTGGCTGTTATCATTGTAAACAGTCTGGAGCGGCCGCCATCTTGTCTCTCTGTGGGATCGAGAGACAAGAGGTGGAAAAAAAAAAGGTGTAAATGAATGAAAGGGGTAAGGCAAACCCCTCCTGAACCCCTAGGATTGATGAGGGGGCTATTAAAGTTCCCTGGGGGGTGAAAAAAAAAATTGCGATTTTTTCGCGGTAAAGGTGCTTCCTGGTACGTTAACCGGGCAGCTAACCGGCAGCGTAACGGGAGTCCGACATATTGTGTTTTTTGAACGTTTATGATATGTGCACGTGTGGATTTTGTCTAATTAAGTTTAAAAAAATATATATATATCTTTAAGCGTGTTCTGGCGCGCTTACGTTTTGGGTTTGGTTTGCGCTGCAGAGACGATACGTCACGGTTATGCGATGCATCCTGAGGCATCTCACGGGCTACGTGATACGTCACTTAATAAAGAATATATTTTACAGTTATAGATATTAGCTTTTAAAAAACAATGAAATTCACAGAAAAAACCATAGGTTATAGACCATATATAGTTAGGAATTTGCATTTACAAAACCTTGAAAATTCACTGAAAAAACCATAGGTTATAGACCATATATAGTTAGGGATTAGCATTTAAAAAACCTTATTTTACTCGCACAAAACCATTGAAATTCCATATATAGTTAGATGCACTAACTATATATCGCGGACCCGCAATCCACTGCTAATGATGTCACATATTACATCATTCATGACATGGTCAGTGACATCACTGATGACATCACTGATGACATCTCAAATGACATCACTGATGACATCACTGATGACATCTCAAATGACATCACTGATGACATCACTGACATCTCATTTGACATTACTGATTACATCACTGATGATATCATTTATGTGATAATACATCTTCAGACTCTAATATAACCTTAGATACACTCAGTGTAAACAGGCACTCACAGACTGTCACACATCCATGGAGTTACCCACACACCTAGTCAGTCATGCAAAGAATCAATCCCACCTCCATTTCCTCAACTATTCAGTTATACACACCTTACTTATTCAAACATATACTAACACATATTTACTCTCTTATACAATCCTTGATACAAGTTCACAATGATTCATACAGCCACTCTCACATTCACTGGCTCTTATGTTCAGTTATTTATATATGTCAACTCTCACATGGAGTGTGTTTTACATATGTACTTACTTTAACATGTAGAACTGAGATATCCATTCACTCACCAATATACTCATGCACACAGTCAACTGTCCATACAGCTGTTTCTACATGCACTTTTGAACCCATACACCTAGGGAATCAACTGCTCACACATCTATGCACAGAGTTATACACCTCCCAGCCACCCACACCCATACTCAGTCTCCCATACAAATACTTGGGCAACCATTCAATAACCCATATAGTTAATGATATAGCTACTGATTTAAACATGCAGCAGTTTACAGAAGAACATAAATAATGATTGCCAAATTAAGACACTTTAATCACTAACCCATGCACTCAGTGAGACACATTTAATCATTCTCTCATACAGTCAGTCATGCACCTACTAAATCCTTCATCCAGACACTTATACATCCACTCATTCTTCAATATGTAAGACATATTTTAACTTTACAGAAACATACAGTCACTGGGTGTTGTCATCAGTGATGTCATCAGTGATGTCATTTGAGATGTCATCAGTGATGTCATCAGTGATGTCACTGACCATGTCATGAATGATGTAATATGTGACATCATTAGCAGTGGATTGCGGGTCCGCGATATATAGTTAGTGCATCTAACTATATATGGAATTTCAATGGTTTTGTGCGAGTAAAATGAGGTTTTTTAAATGCTAATCCCTAACTATATATGGTCTATAACCTATGGTTTTTTCAGTGAATATATATATATATATATATATATATATATATATAAATATATATGTATAAATATATATGTATATATATATATATATATATATATATATATATATATATATATATATATATATATATATATATATATATATATATATATATATATATATATATCAGGCTCCAAGATTCTTCGTATTAAACAAAGAAAAACCACACTCGTGGGGGGCGAACTTTAATTGTCACTGCCAAGCAAACAGACGCGTTTCGGCATGTAGCCTTCGTCGGTGTTCGTGACACCGCGCGTCGGACATGTTAATAAAGTTTTACATGGTCATAAACAAAGGACAACAGAAACCCCTGTGAACCACGTAGGCGCCATATTGGAACGTGTTAAGGAATACTTCGGACCTGCCTTTGTGTGTGGCGACCGGGGCGGTGGAGGTAATTTACCTCTGTTTGTGGCAGTTTGCCCCCGCTCAATTGCTGCTGTACACGAGGGTTGTGACAGTCTGAGGAGACCGGAGGAGTGGCTTGTTTGGCGGCGAACGGACAAAGGGAACATCGAGCCCTGCTGGGTCGGGCTACCGCAAAAAGAATAACAACATTTTGAACCTCCGCCATGTACCAGCCCATTCTGCCTCATCATATGGCATTGTGGGAGTTGTGGTGCAATGACATTGACATGCACTACAACAGGTGTGCTTCACGGCAAGGGGGAGGAGCGGAGCCTTTTGTTCATCTAAAGCCAGCAGGAAGCACTTACCAGGCCAAACCGTCGGGTGAAGGGCGCTGAGGAAGGCAAATGTGCCGAAATGCATTCGCCGCCACCGGACTTGTGCATTTGCTGTCAATAAAGGCTGTTCTGAAAAGTATCTCCTCTGTGGTTGCCGCCTTCTTCCTTTTGGTGGATGGCTTTGTGGACATATATATATATATATATATATATATATATATATATATATATATATATATATATATATATATATATGCATATATATGTATAAATGTATATATATATATATATATATATCAGGCTCCAAGATTCTTCGTATTAAACAAAGAAAAACCACACTCGTGGGGGGCGTTTAAGCGAACTTTAATTGTCACTGCCAAACAAACAGACGCGTTTCGGCGTGTAGCCTTCGTCGGTGTTCGTGACACCGCGCATCGGACATGTTAATAAAGTTTTACATGGTCATAAACAAAGGACAACAGAAACCCCTGTGAACCACGTAGGCGCCATATTGGAACGTGTTCAATTCTTACTGTTGTGGCCGTGAGTCGGCTTCGAATTTCAGTTCGTTGTTACATTCAACAAATCAAGACACAGAGGCACAAAGACTATCTGTTTAAAGAATGTTGTGGCTGAGCATCGTTCGTTTCCAGTGAGGAGTAAGAAAACGTTGGTTTATATATATATAAATATATATATATATATATCAGGGCACAAGTCCTAAATGAAGAAGTGGGGGGACGCTCGCATACAGGAAGTGACATCACGACCAGAAGTGACGTCATGAAAGGCAGCAACCTAGAAGTGGGGGGACGCCCTCAGACCGGAAGTGACGTCAACGGCGTCCATCCATTGGTTGCAACGGCGAACCTGGTACGTGAAGGGGCGTGGTGACTGGCGTGGTGTCCTGCGGCAGTCCGAGAACCTTCCGATTTCAGCCATCCACCCGCGCGCACCTATTTTGTAAGGGTGGACGCGGTTTTTATTGTAAATGGTGGACGGCTTTGTGATTGAGCAGGGTGGACGGCGTCCACCCTGGAAAACACTTGAAAATAAGTGGGGGGATGCCGTCCACCCGTGTGGTACCCCGACTCGTGCCCTGATATATATTCACTGAAAAAACCATAGGTTTTAGCCCATATATAGTTAGGGATTAGCATTTACAAAACCTTAATTTACTCGCACAAAACCATAGAAATTCGCATATATAGTTAGATGCAATAACTATATATCGCGCACCCGCAACCCACTGCTGATGATGTCGCATATTACATCATTCATGACATGGTCAGTGACATCACTGATGACATCACTGATGACATCTCAAATGACATCACTGATGACATCTCAAATGACAACATCCAGTGACTGTATGTTTCTGTAAAGTTAAAATATGTCTTACATATTGAAGAATGAGTGGATGTATAAGTGTTTGGATGAAGGATTTAGTAGGTGCATGACTGACTGTATGAGAGAATGATTAAATGTGTCTCACTGAGTGCATGGGTTAGTGACTAAACTGTCTTAATTTGTGCATCATTATTACTGTAGTTCTGTAAACTGCTGCATGTGTTGATCAGTAGCTATATGAGTAACTATATGGGTTATTGATTGGTTGCCCAAATATTTGTATGGGAGACTGAGTGTGTGTGGGGGGGTGACTGGGAGGTGTGTGCTGTGCATAGATGTGTGAGCAGTTGATTTAGTAGATGTATGAGTTCAATAGTGCATGTGAAAACAGCTGTATGGGCGGTTGACTATCAGCATGAGTGCATTGGTGAGTAATTGGATTTCTCAGTGCTACATGTCAAAGTAAGTACATATGTAAAACACAGTACATGTAAGAGTTGACATATATAAATAACTGTGCATAAGAGCCAGTGAATGTGTGAGTGGCTGTATGGATCATTGTGAACTTGTATCAGGGATTGTATAAGAGAGTAAATATGTGTTAGTATATGTTTGATTAAGTAAGGTGTGTATAACTGTATAGTTGAGGAAATGGAGGTGTGATTGATTCTTTGCATGACTGACTAGGTGTGTGAGTAACTCCATGGATGAGTGACAGTCTGTGAGAGTCTGTTTACACTGATTGTATCTAAGGTTATATTAGAGTCTGAAGAGGTTGATCGTATTATCACATGAATGATATCATCAGTGATGTCATCAGTGATGTCACTGACCATCTCATGAATGATGTCATTTGAGATGTCATCAGTGATGTCATCAGTGATGTCACTGACCATGTCATGAATGATGTAATATGTGACATCATCAGCAGTGGGTTGCGGGTGCGCGATATATAGTTATTGCATCTAACTATATATGCGAATTTCTATGGTTTTGTGCGAGTAAATTAAGGTTTTGTAAATGCTAATCCCTAACTATAAATGGGCTAAAACCTATGGTTTTTTTCAGTGAATTTCAATGGTTTTTTAATAGCAAATATCAAAAGCTGTCAAATGTCAAGTACGTGATAGGTAAAAACTTTTTCGTGTTTATGCACGCTGATGTGCTTTGAACGCTGCCCCCCCTCTTTTCTCTTAGTAGTACTCTCTCTTTGCAGATAGTGAAGGGTAGTTAACGCAGGCCTTTGCCCCCGTTGTAATCCGTCGTGCCTGCTTGTCTCTCCATTTGATTGATTGTTATCCAAGCATTTACTGTTTTAGAATTGATTCTCTTTGGTTCATTCTCTATTTACAAACAAGCACAAAGTCGCAATACTCTGTTTAGTCTTTGCAGATAGTGAAAAATCGTGTAAAAAAACAAAAGTAATCGAGCAAAATCAGTAGGCCACTAATGGGATCTCTTTTTGACCTCGCTAAAATAGAAACATTAGGAACAACCCTTTATGAGAAATACGAAAATAGTGAGATGAACTGAGCTCCACACCATGATGGCTGCAAGACAGCTCGGCTCCGCCACCCACCCCGCCCAAAATAAAGATAAACTCTATGCAAATATTATAAATATATACAACACACCAGCAAAGTAACAGGGTAAAACATTTTATTAAATAACTATTTACATAACTATTTTATACTTTTTGTTGCCTGATCCGGCTAGCTCAATCGATCGAGCATGAAACTCATGCACTCTAAAAGCAAGCGTTGCTGCTGATGCCATGCAGACAAAAACTGGTTTTCAGTTTGTACATTCTTCAAGATTTTTCCATTCAAGGCTGGTTGAGAGTTTGTAGAACGATGGCTTCAGATTTTCAACATACGGTGTGGTGGCGCGGACTGGGAGGGGGCGCTTGGCTCCTGCCCCCTCCAAAAGTCGTGTTGCCCTGGTGTGGCCTAAGATCGCCCCCGACATAGGCGGCCGGCTCCCTGGGTCCGGAGGAACTTTTTGCCTTTTGATGACTCTTCCATTCTGGACCTTGTCCCACAATCCGTTTGACCTGAAGACACGCTGTAGTGGGGCGCCCCTTTACCGTTTCAGTTGCCATTCCGCCCGCTTTTGCTACACTGTGCCTCTTCCGCCATTCAGCTGTTTACCGCCGGCTCTTGCGACTACAGCGTCTCGCTCACCATGTAGTTGAGTTGCTCCCGCTCTTGCGATGCAGCGATAGGCGGCTGCCACAGGACTCTCAAAATGGCGGCCGGCTCTTCAGATTTGGGCGTGGTCCACTGAAAATGGCCCTGGGACACCTTGGAACTCGGACGCTTGTCTGCTAGGGCTTGGGCCCCATTCTCGAAAGCGTCCCCTGAGCCTTAAAGATTCTACAAAAGTCTTGGGGGCCCCGACTCCCGCAGGCTTCTGGTGGGGAGCGGCTGCCATGATTGCTCGTGGAATGGCCACGACTGAGCTACGAGATGGTGGTGCTCTCATGCTGACGCCAGCTTCAGTCTGAAACATCCAGAAACACTGTGGACTACCAATTCGATCAGTTCCGGTAGCGCCCCAACGTGACCCGGTAGGGAAGAACTTGCCCTCCCCTCTTTGACTGATGGTTCTTGTTGCCTGTCCCTTCTGTTGTCATTTAACAGAACTTTTTAGACTGCTGAAAGGGGTTGTGTTCCGACCGCTGGTTGGTGGAGACATTTTGACTATATTCTGGACCTACGTTGTCGCGTAATGCATTATATGACACGCCGCGTTAGCGCACCCGGAAGTGCTCCGGTGCGCGAAGCGCAGCTTCCCGGAAGCGATCCGGGGCGCGGCGCGTAACGTAAGCATAACAGGTCATGTGACTTGTTTATAAAACTTTTCATTAGTTCATTTTACTTTTGTTATTCTAATGATGAAAGGCTTGGTCATATGACCTAAAAATTACGCTTTTTATTGCTTTCGAACATTATTTTTTCTTAAACATATATGTTATAATGTTCCAGGCTAATGTACTTTCCCGGAAAATTTACAACTGTCCTGCAAGTAAAATATATTCCTTTTTCTAGCAAAAGGGCGTTTCTTCGTCCCATGACGGAGCTGTTGAGCAAAAGATGCTCGGCCTGCTGTCTTAGTCGCTGATACGCCTGAATATCAGATTCTTATCGATCACTTTATGTTGCAGGAGTAAAAAACACAACAGCCCTTGACCATTTATCTTTACTGCGTTCCTGCGTATTATACCTTTTATCTGTCATGTAATTGGACTGCTTTATTTCACTTGCCTTTTACTGATTCGAAAACAGTGACTAAAATTAAAAACTTTACCAATGTAAATACTACTACCATGTTTTGTTTTAAAAACCTTTATTGTGAAAATGTCAGTATACAAATACGGGCCTATAACCACGTGGGCCGGCCACGGAGCAAACTGGAATCGTATATGATGAGGAGACATTTACACTGTAGAGGAACGTAACGAGCGGGCCATTAGGTTGCAAGAACTAAGGTGTCTAACAGTTGCGGAATCGGTGGACGTACATTTTGTAATTAAAATACGACAGGGCCACTTACAATAAAAAATTTTAGATATACATTTGCGGGCAAGTACCATGGGTGACGTTAATTCGAGCTTTCAATAGTACAGTAATCAATAACACATCAGAACTTAATATCAATAAGGATGTCGAAATATTCAATCAATTCTCGTCCCCGCCCGCCATGTGCTTCAAAACTGCATACGTATCTCGTGATATCAAGGTTGTGCAACCAGTACACAACAAGGAGTTACGAGTCCCATTTATACCGGCGCCATTTTGGGCGAGGCCGGGCAGGTCCAGGATATAGTCAAAATGTCTCCACCAACCAGCGGTCGGACCAGAACCCCTTTCGGCAGTCAAAAAAGGTTCAGTTAAATGACAACAGAAGAGATAGGCAACAAGAACCAACAGTCAAAAGAGGGGATGGCAAGATCTAAAGCCATTGTTCTACAAACTCTCAACCAGCCTAGGATGGAAAAATCCTGAAGAATGTACAAACTGAAAACCAGTTTTTGTCTGTATAGCATCAGCAGCAACGCTTGAGTCAGCTTTGTGTGAAGCAGCCATTTTGATTCAATCAATAGCATCCCCCTGCACACATTCAGGGACCTGGTCGTGTCTTCAGGTCAAACGGATTGTGGGACAAGATGCAGAAAGGAAAAGGAAAAAAGTTCCGCCGGACCTCGGGAGCCGGCCGCCTATGTCATGGGCGATCTTTGGCCACACCAGGGCAATAGTGAAGCTGCAGCAGGTGCAAATAAGCTTCAGACAGTGTTACAAGCACTGCTCAGAACTCTCAACTATGACACCACCTCCGTGCCATCCGGATCTTGGCGCCTTGTGCTGGTTCCGACCTATTCACACATCGGTCCGCTACTGACACCACCTCATAAGCCAACGGGGCACCCCACGCCGACTTTCGGCGCAGCATTGTAGGATGGCCACACCAGTGCGGCAACTTGCTAGACACCACCTCGGTGCCATCCAGATCTCGGCGCGTTGTGCTGCCTTCGGCCTACTGTAGCCGCAAGTGCGGACGCAACTCAGCTGGATAGCGAGTGTAACACCAAGGGGCGCCCCACTGCAGCCGAGGAGCCTCCATCTTGGGGGCGACGCGCAGCATCACATTGCTTTCCAATACAGTCAGATCCTCAAACAGCCCCCACTGACTGACGAGACCTCACAGGCCAACGGGGCGCCCCACGCCGACTTTCGGCGCAGCATTGTAGGATGGCCACACCAGTGCGGCAACTTGCTGAACACCACCTCGGTGCCATCCGGATCTTGGCGCGTTGTGCTGCCTTCGGCCTATTCGCACATCGGTCCGCTACTGACGCCGCCTCACGTGCCAACGGATTTTCTACGCTTTTTATACCAGCGCGTAACGTAAGCATAACAGGTCATGTGACTTGTTTATAAAACTTTTCATTGGTTCATTTTACTTTTGGTTTCCTAATGATAGAAGGCTTGATCATATGACCTAAAAATAACACTTTTCATTGGAACAAAACATTTTTTTTTCCCAAACGATGAAAGCCCCACCTTGTTTCTGGATGTTTCAGACTGAAGCTGGCGTCAGCATGAGAGCACCACCATCTTGTGGCTCCGTCGTGGTCATTCCGCGAGCAATCATGGCAGCCGCTCCCCACCGGAAGCCTGCAGGAGTCGGGGCCCCCAAGACTTTTGTAAAATCTTCAAGGCTCAGGGGACATCCGAGTTCCAAGGTGTCCCAGGGCCATTTTAGTGGACCAGGCCCAACATGAATGGAAGATGAGGCACAGTGTAGCAAAAGCGGGCGGAATGGCAACTGAAACGGTAAAGGGGCACCCCAGTACAGCAGACGAGCCTCCACCTGGGGAGGCCCATTCACGCCGCCTTACGCCCCCCCCCCCCCCCCCCGGGGCGCCCCACGCCGTTTTTCAAAGCAGCATTGTAGGATGCCAAAACCAGTGCGGCATCTTACTGGACATCACCTGGTTGCCATCCACATCTCAGCGCGTTCTGCTGCCTTGGGACTATTCGCACAACAGACTGCTACTGACGAGGCCTCCCCCCGCACCACCTGGGACGCCCCACGCCATTTTTCGGAGCTGCATTGTAGGATACCAAAAACCAGTGCGGCACCCAGGTAACATCACCTGGGTGCCGTCCAGAACTCAGCACGTTGTGCTGCCTTGGGACTATTCGCACAAAACACAGCTACTGACCATTGTTGCTTCTTTTTTAAAAAAATGTTTAAATGTATTTACTGTTTTTGTTGCGTTGTATATATTTATAAGTTATTAAAATGTTATAATCCTACTACTTTGTTGGAGTGCTATATATTTTTAATGTGACACATAATTGTAAAAACTTTGATGTACAAAGAGGCATCCCTAGAATCTTCTGCTTCAGGCTCGGATCCACACACCCTCACAGTGAGAATCCCCTCCCCAAGCACAATACAGGATGGTTATCAGATAGTAGGAACGCGTGTGGTGTGACGGATCTCATCGGGTGGGGGCCTTGATCTACTGTAACTCCTTTGAAGAGGGGTGATTCTCTACACCTGGGGCCATAAACTACATCTGCAGGGCTAGGTGATAGCCTGGGACCAGCCTGGACAATCGGACACAGAGGAAGAGGAGTGTCAGAGGGTGCGGTAGTGAATAGGGTGAAAGGGAGGTGTCGGGCGGGCACAGGGTGTGATTATCAGAGAAGACCAGCTCAGATGGGAGGAGGTTTCTGGCCCATGCATGAGAGAGAGAGTGGGGGTGACCAGTGCGTGGGGGAGATGCTTGCGAGGGTAGGGAGCCATGCTGAGGATCGGCGGCGTGCAGAGAGTGGGTCTGGTCAAGGCATCTAAAATGGCTGCCGTGCTCAACAAACGTGTGGCATTGCAAAAAAGGCAAGATGGCGCAGACAATGTTTATCAATAAGGATTAATTTATAACAATTATTTTTAACAATATATTTAATCGCAGTGACAAAATGGCGGTCAACAGTTCCTGATTCCCATCGATTTGAACGTTAACAGACGTCACGCAGCAACAAAAAAAAAACGCTCACGAACAGCGCAGATGGGAGGAGGTTTCAGGCCCATGCATGAGAGAGAGAGCGGGGGTGACCAGTGCGTGGGGGAGATGCTTGCAAGGGTGGGGAGCCATGCTGAGGATCGGCGGCATACAGAGAGTGGGTCTGGTCAAGGCATCTAAAATGGCTGCCGTGCTCAACAAAAGTGTGGCATTGCAAAAAAGGCAAGATGGCGCAGACAATGTTTATCAATAAGGATTAATTTATAACAATTATTTTTAACAAAATATTTACTCGCAGTGACAAAATGGCGGTCAACAGTTCCTGATTTCCATTGAATCGAACGTTAACAGACGTCACGCAGCAAAAAAAAAAAAAACGCTCACGCACAGCCGCTGGAAGACATGTATCAACATATATGAGCCTCCTCAGCCACCCTCAGAAAACATAAGGGGTCAGGATACGTCTCCCGTACCCCCTTATACCTAGTAATTTAATTAAATCTAAACACAAAATGGCGAATTCACGTTTCGCTACCAGTTTGCGACCCGGTTCGCGAACTGAGAAGCGCTTCTACCGCGAAAAATCAAATTTGTATTATTTGCCCCACGGGACCCTTTAATAACCCCAACATCATTCCTAGGGGGTCAAGAAGGATCTACCTTGCCCCCTTTCATTAAATTCCCCCTTCGTTTTTCTCCTCCTCTTGTCTCTCGATCCTACCGAGAGACAAGATGGTGGCCGCACCGGACTGTTTAGAATGTTGACAGACACCGGAGAGCCAATCAGCTTCGCTACGCAAAGCTCCGTTACGCGAAAAGTACGCGATCTGGTGCGCTATCTGGGACGCTGTCACAGATATATCTGTTTTTTTAAACGTTAATTTCTCAAAATCCACTGGAGCACATATATTGAGACCCAGCAAAGGCACATCGGGCTAACAGTCCCTATAATTTTGCCAAGTTTCGTGTAAATCCATTCAGCCGTTCGAGCTAAAAGTGAGGCCAAAGGCTCTATGGAAAAATGAGTGGGAAAAACGCGTTTTGGGACCCCCCTTTTTTCTCGCCCCCCCCTTGACGGAACCCCCCCAAATTTTCAGGGGCTGCTCAGAAACAAAATGTGCCATTTTCCTGACAAATTTCAGCCGATTCCGTCCACAAACGCCAAAGTTATTAGACATAGAATTTTCAAAAGTTCCATAGAGAAAAAATCCTAACTATATATACCTACTAGCGACCGCCAGTAGGTAATATATATATATATCTATATCTATATATATATATATATATATATATATATATATAGTTGTCTTCATGGTGAAGGTGACTGTAACCCGATATATATATATATATATATATATATATATATATATATATATATATATATATATATATATATATATATATATATATATATATATATATATATATATATATATATATATTCACGGAAAAAACCATAGGTTATAGACCATATATAGTTAGGAATTAGCATTTACAAAACCTTGAAAATTCAATTAAAAAACCATAGGTTATAGACCATATACAGTTAGGGATTAGCATTTACAAAACCTTATTTTACTCACACAAAACCATTGAAATTCGCATATATAGTTTGTTGCACTAACTATATATCGCGCACCCGCAATCCACTGCTGATGATGTCACATATTACATCATTCATGACATGGTCAGTGACATCACTGATGACATCACTGATGACATCTCATTTGACATTACTGATCACATCACTGATGACATCATTCATGTGATAATACGATGAACCTCTTCAGACTCTAATATAACCTTAGATACACTCAGTGTAAACAGACACTCACAGACAGTCACTCATCCATGGAGTTGCTCATACATCTAGTCAGTCATGCAAAGAATCAATCACTCCTCCATTTACTCAACAATACAGTTATACACACCTTACTAATTCAAACATATTCTAACACATATTTACTCTCCTATACAATCCCTGATACTAGCTCACAATGATCCATACAGCCACTCACACATTCACTGGCTCTTATGCACAGTTATTTATATATGTCAACTCTCACATGTACTGTGTTTTACATATGTACTTACTTTGACATGTAGCACTGAGATATCCATTCACTCACCAATACACTCATGCACACAGTCAACTGCCCATGCAGCTGTTTCCACATGCACTTTTGAACCCATACATCTAGTGAATCAACTGCTCACACATCTATGCACAGAGTCATACACCTCCCAGCCACTCACACACATACTCAGTCTCCCATACAAATATTTGGGCAACCAATCAATAACCCATATAGGTACTCATATAGCTACTGATCAACACATGCAGCAGTTTACAGAATAACAGATATAATGATGCACAAATTAAGACAGTTTAGTCACTAACCCATGCACTCAGTGAGACACATTTAATCACTCTCTCATACAGTCAGTCATGCACCTAATAAATCCTTCCTCCAGACACTTATACATCCACTCATTCTTCAATATGTAAGACATATTTTAACTTTACAGAAACATACAGTCACTGGATGATGTCATCAGTGATGTCACTGACCATGTCATGAATGATGTAATATGTGACATCATCAGCAGTGGATTGCGGGTGCGCGATATATAGTTAGTGCAACTAACTATATATGCGAATTTCAATGGTTTTGTGTGAGTAAAATAAGGTTTTGTAAATGCTAATCCCTAACTATTTATGGTCTATAACCTATGGTTTTTTAATTGAATTTTCAAGGTTTTGTAAATGCTAATTCCTAACTATATATGGTCTATAACCTATGGTTTTTTCAGTAAATGTCAATGTTTTTTAATAGCAAATATCAAAAGCTGTAAAATGTATTATTCTTTTAAATGAAAAATATATTTTATATGTTTTTATTAAAAAAAATGTATGCATTTGCCAAACCCTGACCTCCTAATAGTGCACTGTGGTGGAAATGATTTGGGCACTTTGACTGGGGTTGGTCTGGAAATGCTTTTAAAGAACACCTTTCATCAATTGATGACACTTTTTCCCCAAACTTCCTTGGTATATTCCAATATATGCCAAAGACAGAAATGGAAGTGGTCCAACCAATTTTTTCCACAATTTGAGAAAGCACGGAAACATGTGAATAAATCTGTTTCTGCTTACATAAGAGACTATGGAATGGGTTTAATATACAACAATAACTTGCGTTACAACATTCAAGACATCTACAGAAGAGATGGTGTGCACTTCTCCGATGAAGGGAATAGAATATTTGTGCTTTATTTAAAACTGTGCATTGGAACCTACTTGTAGGTACCTAAATTAGCCACAGAACCCAATAGCTCTTTTCAGAGTTACCCTACCTCTGATCATTCAAAACGTTTATCTTTTTCTAACTTTTTTTTTTTCACCAAAGTACGCTCCCCGGTTCGCTTACCGGTGCGCGTACCGGGCGCTCCCCCCGCGAAATTTTCAATTTTTATTTTTTTATTTTTGCATATATCAGCGTCCTAAGCCCCCCGAAAATGGAGGACTCCCGTAACGCTGCCGGTTCGCGTACCGGGGAGCACACCGGTAAGCGCTCGATAAAAAAAGGTGGGAAAGTAATTTACAGAAAAAACACTACAGACACTTTCATCAAATATAGAATAGGCCCTACTACATAGCAGTCCCTACCATTTACCCAAATTGATGGAATTCCATTTGAGAAAATTATGCTGTAAGCCTGACTAAATAGCCTGAGGTAAATTACCTAACAAAAACACTTATGAAGTGTTAGAATTGACAACCAATTAAAATGCTACTTTCAATATCTTCTATTATTTCATGACATTTGATTGGTTATGTACCTGAATATATATAAAGAAAGAGAGAGAAACACAGCCATTTTGACTACTACTTCCTGAAGTACATATCAAGTGCATTTTAACTGAGAACTTAAACTTCTTTTTGAAAGGTAAGATGTTATTTTAAAAACTGAAGTATGTTCTGCACTTTAAGTTAATTAGGAAAACATTTTCTGATAGTTATATACTATCCCTCTGTAAAAGTTATAGAATAAGATAGACTTCTCTGTTTTAGTTATGGATGGAGTTAGGCTTGTCTTGTATAATTAAGAATTTACTTAGGCTTTATCACAAACATTTTTTTATATTTCTACTTCCAGTCCGATACCATACCCTGCCCAAAGATAAAATCACTGTTTAAAAAGCCAAACTACCTGTCTGTACTTAAACCCAACAGTGCCCTATCTGTACTGAAATTTTTTTTAGAATTCAATTTACAGCACAAAAATGGAAGGAGAGCAAAAAAATACCATCGAAATTGTTCTGGAAAGCAACAAAGATACAGAAATTGAACCCAATGACTCTGAATTCTTTGATGAATCACGGGACTTTGCACTTCTGCAATGTGTACAATCAGTAGATTACCTGATTGAAAATGAGACAATTTCTGACAATCAATTATTAGAAGTTCTGTTAAATTTTGAAAACGAATCAGAGAAATACATTTATATTTAATAATTCAAAAATTGTTTGAGACATTATAAATTTTTATATGTATTTTTTAAACTAGTACCAAATTGATTATAATGTTAAATCAGACTTTAAAAATACTGTGCAACTTTTTGTGTTACATAGTAACTTTGCTCATAGTTACTTCCTTTCTCCCACTATATTGTCTCCAATGTGTATTTAACATCTCTTTATCATCTCCTGCCTCCATGGTGTTTCTGCTTTCCTGACAGACTACGCTATGAATTCCATATACCACAATAACTTCTGAAACAACATGCAAGATATCTACAAGGGAAATGGTGTATTTTTATTTTTAGACTCTGCATTGGTACCTACATGTTGGTACTTAAATAAAAAAAATAAAAAAAATACAACAAAATGAACAATCAATATACATACATTATTTGAACATTCTTTCATCCTATTTTCCCTATATTACGCTTCCCGGACCGCTACCGGTGCGCATACCGAGCACTCCCCCCGCAAAAAAACCGATAATAAAAATTATTATTTTTTTCCCCGCGGGGCCCTTTTAAAGCCCCCTCATCAAACCTAGGGGGTCAGGGAGGATGTACTCTGCCCCCTTATGCTCATTTCCCCCTTTGTTTTTGCCACATCTTGTGTCTCTATCCTACGGAGACACAAGATGGCGGCCACTCCGGACTGTTTAGAATGTTCACAGTCACCGGGTAGCCAATCCGCTTCTCCTAGCGAAGTTCCGTTACGCGTCAGGTACGCGAACCGGGGCGCTAACCGGGACGCTGTCACAGATATATCTGTTTTTTAAAACGTTAATTTCTCAAAATCCACTGGAGCACATATATTGAGACATAGCAAAGGCACGTCAGGCAAACCATATCTACAATTTTGCCAAGTATTGTGTAAATCTATTCAGCCGTTCGAGCTAAAAGTGATTCCAACCGCCCTATGGAAAAATGAATGGGAAAAACGCGTTTTGGGACCCCCCTTTTTTCTCGGCCCCCCCTTGACGAAACCCCCCCAAATTTTCAGGGGCTGCTCAGAAACAAAATGTGCCATTTTCCTGAAAAGTTTCAGCCAATTCCATCCACAAACGCCAAAGTTATTCAACATAGAGTTTTCAGAAATCCCATAGGAAAAAAATCCTAACTATATATACCTACTGGCGACCGCCAGTAGGTAATATATATATATATATATATATATATGTATATATATATATATATATATATATATATATATATATATATATATATATATATATATATATATATATATATATATATATATATATGTGTGTATATATATGTATATATATATATATATATATGTATATATAGAAATATATATATATATATATATATATATATATATATATATATATATATATATATATATATATATATATATATATATATATATATATATATATATATATATATATATATATATATATATATATATATATATTTGTGTATTTGAAACTTATGCATTTGACATCTGGGAAAGTCTAGAGCATTGTATAAAATAAAACCCCAAGCCTTATTCTAAGAGAGAGAGTCCTTGCATTTTGTTAAATAAAACACTTTTCTAAAGGTGTTGTTTGTTTTGTGTTAAAGTTTTGGCTGCGCCGGGTATTGGGCTACCGTGTTGAAGAATATTATCTGTTAGGCGCAATCAAAACAACATACGACTATCCAATTCATTCCCTTTAGCCCAATTCACCAGGCAGGATGTTCCCTCTCTCCCCTCCTATTCTTATTAGTTATCAAACACTTTTATGTTACCTAAAAGCGAATGATGGCATCAAAGGTGTCCAATTTCAATTGGGAAGGCAACTAGTTACAGCCTATGCTGATCACATTCTGATCTTCACTGAAGATGCAAACAAAACCAGCTCACACACCATGACAGATATCCCTAACTACCCTAGGGGGTTCTGGCTGCACTCTTAACTGCTCCAAAACTGAATTCTTCCTCATGAATATCCACTGCACCCCTACAACTCTAGGTGACATCAGCCTCAAATGGCAATCCGAGGCACTCAAGTACCTAAGTATCTGGTTTGTTAAAAAACCTACAGGTCGCCATCTCGATCAATGAGTGTAAACCACTTTCCAAAATTAATGATCTATTATCCTCCTGGTCCCCCAAACTATTTACCTGGTCGGGCAGATACTTCAGAAATTATGGTAGCACCACTAGTCAACTTCCTCGTAAGCCGGCTCCCCATAAACCTATCTAACCACTTCATTAGACAAGGCTATCTCAAACTTCACATGGTAGGAGAATAGAGTGGGGATTGCCAGTCCTATATCAAAACTGAACAAAAATAGAGGTGGCCTAAACATGCCTGACTGGCATGAAAAGTAACAACCAAGCACTTAAACCACAGACTATTTCTGTTTCAGTAAAATAAACATAAAGAAAAGAAAGGATGTGAGTAGGTCTAAATTCGGTTTTTATTGCTTACCAAGTTAAAAGGATCAATCACAGACAAATACGTAATTCAAATAATTAAATTTAAAAAGAAGATATTTCTCATTGCATAATCAATAATAAATCTACAATAAACATTCAATACACAGTTTAATTTTTTTTTTATAGAATCACATTTAAAAAGTGGCATCAACTAAACATGCCCGACTTCCATACATACCAACATGCTTTCCTAGCAGCTCAGAATAACTGGTGGCTTAACAAGACTAGTGGCCCCGCTGCCCCCCATTCCAAATTGAATCACAACTACTCTTCCCTATCCCCTTAACTTCCACTCCAACTATTTGGGGACTCATAAAACTATCTGTTGCCCACTCTTAACCCATAATAGCAGACACGGTGTAACCACTTCTACGCGTTGAAAAAACACTCTCCGGGGCGTGGCCAAGATGGCGTCGGAGTAAGACGTGCTTTCGAGTCGCTCCGGCGCCCGACCTGCTGAGCATTGTATAGCATCGCCTTCGGGGTGCCAATCGACTCTGAGAAGCTCGCAGAGACCACCGGCATCGAGCGGAGAGGTCCGGTGTCCCCGGCGAGACCCTAAGTGACCGTACAGCGCTACTACGGGCAGTTCGTCACCCGGCCTATTACGCACCGGCCTTGCGTGAGGGAGAAGCCGGCCTGTGAGTGCAGAGGAGCCGGCGCCGGCTGGGCCTGGCATCGCCGAGCAGCGGTTCACTTCTGCCCCCTTATCACCGCCAGTGTTGCTCCGCAATCTCGAGACACTGGGATGATCCTGGGCGCTCTGCTGTAACGGACCGAAGACCTCATCGGACGACTGGCCACGTGGAGGGTGTGCCTCGGATCCTCAGCGAGGCTGTACGGCCTTGGCGCGGCTGCTACTGGACGGCGCAGAGACGGCTGTCTATGTCCACTGATGAGACGGAGTGTCCTCCTCGTCCCTGCGAGCGACCTACCACTCTAAGGTGGAACCCGTGGCGTGCAACGACTACGGGTCGAAGGCATTGGCCCTGCGCGGTGGACCCAGGTCTGGCTTGTGAGAGGAACTAGAGGCCTATTCTACCCTGCGGGCTAACTGGCTGGCCCGCGCTGTCCTCTCTCCGGTGGCGGTGGACTGAGTTGAGGTTTGGCGGGGACAAGTGACTGCCTTGGTGACCCGGTTGATAGAGGGGGAGAACCTGGGCCTTATTGCCGGACGACACTATCCCATTGATTTTTGGACTCTGGCGGGAAGCTCCTGAGTCGCCATCTTGATCTGGCAGCAGCCGCCCGTGACGCAGTTACTTCTGAGCACTCTTCACCCCCGGTGGGGGTGCGATAGCCTTGACTCCACGGCACGGCCGAGCCTCCGTGATGTCTAATTTGCCGCGCAAAGGGAGGACGGTAAAGGACGGAGCATCTAAATCATCGCAGGCGCCATCTTCCCCAGGGGCTAGTGGTTCGTCTAGGCAGTCGGACGAGGAGGCACCCGCCACCAAGGCCTTCATGACAGAGCTGTTCGCCTCTATCAAGGAGGATATCTCCGAGCTTCGCGGCCAGCTAGCGTCGGATCTAAGGGAGGTCCGGAGGGATGTGGACGGAATTGGTGAACGAGTGGCAACCCTGGAAGATCACGACTTAAGTGTGGCGAATGATGTGCACCAACTACAACAGGATATTATTCGCCTTACGGAGCAGAATTTGGACTTGCAGGCCCATGCGGAGGACTTGGAGAATCGCTCCAGGAGAAACAACATTCGCATCAGGGCGGTTCCTTGGGACGGTGAGGCTGGAGACTTGCGAGAGTATGTCCAGGCCCTATTTCTGCAGATATTGGATGAGGAGGACATGCAGGAAATCAAAATGGATAGGGTGCACAGAGTAGGCCTGCCCAGGCGAGGGGGTGGCCCCCCCCCCGGACATCCTCGTATGTGTGCATGACTTTCAGACGAAGGAACGTATCCTCCGGAAAGCTAGAGCCATCACCTCCTTACAGTTTAGAGGCCATCGGCCGCAACTGTTTCAGGACTTAGCGGCGTCCACGCTCCAGAAGAGGAGAGACTGCTTTCTTGCGGAGCGTAACATCTCGTATTCCGGGGGGCACCCCTTCCGTATAAAATTCCGATGGCGCAGATCCGATCCCTGCAGGCCGCGAAAGAGCTTCTGGGGCTGGAGGGCGTTCCTTCCTCTCAGGCGGCGCATCCCTCCCCATCGAGGCGACGGCGCCGGTCTCCCTCATGGCATCGAGTTGGCTCTTCCCCGGACCGGGGGCGTCCGGCCCGCACTACTAGCTTGCAGGAGAGAGGATCTGTGGTGGCGTCAGTGGCCTCGGCCACGCTTGCAGATACTCAGCAGAGCTCTGGAGCGGCATGATCCCTGACTTCCTTGATGGTCGGGCGCCGGAGAGTCTCTGTCCCTACGGTCCCGGGGTACTATGGTACTTTTGGAGAAGACACCCCGGGCCATGGCCCTGGGGGCCCCCGAACTGGTGCCCCCACCCCGATTCCAGTCTGATGTGGACCTTGTGACCCGTGGCCCATTGGAACTGCTGAGTGCTTGGTTCAGGTTTAGGGCCTTGTGCTCTGTCTTCTTGTTTCTTGGGTTGCTGGAGGGGGGTGGGAAGGAGGGAGTTCTGGTCGTTGGTACTATGGTGGGGTTGTTGGGGTTGGGGTTGGTGGGGAGGGGGGGTGTGGTGGCGACCGAGAATGGTGTCTGTGTGCTGTTGTTGATGCTAATGATGTTATTCTCTGCACTTCTTATTTTGCACTACGATGTTACCTCTCCATTTCTTGTGATTTGCAGGGGGGGAGGCCTCTCTGGGGAGCTGGGGAGGGGTGGGTGTGGTCCCCCATGGCCGGAAGGTGCTTGGGGCTTTATTTTGGCTGTCTCTGTATAATTATCCTTGGTGTAAGTGTGGTTTAGTGAATGGCGGGGGTCGGGGTTGGACTCTGGATGCCTTAGCACACGCATAGCATGGAGTCTCAGGTCCTCATTATGCCTGTTAGTATAGGCACCTGGAACGTGAAAGGTCTCAATTCCCCGCAGAAACGGCAGAAACTCTGGAAGTATCTTTCAGACCACCACCTGGATGTGGTTGCCCTTCAGGAGACCCACCTGGCCAGGAGAGATGAACTGAGACTCCGCCATAGACATTTCCCCCTTATCTACAGGGCGTCTGCGCCCACGAAGCATAGAGGGGTGGCCCTCCTCTTTCGGGCCTCTCTCCACTTTCAACCCCTGGGGTAAGCGGTGATAAGGAGGGCCGTTGGTTAATGGTGAAAGGGACGTTATCTGGCCGCTTATGTACCTTTGTTGTGGTGTATGCTCCGAATGCGGGCCAGAATGGTTTTTTGCAGTGTTTGATGGACAAGATGGGGGACTTTGTAGACGGGCACTTGATACTGTTGGGGGACTTCAACATTGTGTGGGACAGGGATTTAGATAGTTCAGGGGGGCGCAGGGCAGATACTGGTGTCTTCTCAGAGGAAACGCAACGTCAAGTAGGCGAACTGGGACTGGTGGATAGCTGGCGCTTCGTCCACACTCAAGCCAAGGATTGTACTTTCTTTTCCCACGTCCACCGCTCGTACTCCCACATAGATTACATTTTCGTTAACCAGGCTCTCAGGGGGGATATTCGAATGGCTGATATCTTCCCGCTCTCGCTGTCGGACCATAGTTTAGTGGTACTTGGGTTGCATTGGGCTGCAGGGGGGGACGGCTGGCGGAAGTGGTACTTCCCGGCTGCACTGGTGCGGGATGAGGTGTCCTGTAAGGAGCTGCGGAAGGCTATCGGAGACTTTTTTACTCTTAACCCACCTTCTGACACGTCGGTGTATACCACGTGGGATGCGTGCAAGGCCTCCTTACGAGGTACGTGCCTCGCCCTCAACGCAAATCTTAACAAACTTCGGCGGAAGGAGAGGGAAGCTCTGGAATCGGAGCTTGAGACCCTGGAGCAGGCGCACAAGGCGAACCCCTCCAGGGTGACCCTTCGCCCCCTTACGGCGGTGCGAGGGAAATTGAAGGCTCATTACAACAACAGGGCGGAATTCACCCTCCTATGTCTTAGACGTGTCTCCTATTCGGGACCGTACGGGTTCTATTCAACATAAGGATGTGGACAAGGCGGCCATCTTTGGTCGCTTCTACGAGGATCTCTACTCGGGCGACGCTCTAGATCCAGAAGCCCAGTCTGCGTTCTTGGGTGGTCTGCCTCTCCCACGGGTCTCCAGGGAATGGAACGATTTGTTGTCTTCCCCCATCTCTAGGGAGGAAGTGCTGGACGCCATTAAGGCTCTGAAACTACATAAGGCCCCCGGTCCTGACGGCTACACGGCCCTGTTTTACAAAACATTTGCACCCGACATCTGCGACTACCTAGTTTCCCTCTTCAACGCGATGGCCTCTGAGGGTAGGACATCGGACACCATGGCCGAGGCCATGATTACTATTATCTCCAAACCGGGGAAGGATCCTGCCTACTGCGCCTCTTACCGTCCGATAGCGCTCCTTAACCTGGACGCTAAATTGTACTCCTCCATTCTTACGGGCATATTGCAAGACCTGATGCCAGCTCTGATCCACCCAGATCAGTCCGGATTCATTAAAGGTCGACAAACTCACGACAATTTGCGGCGCGTCATCCATTTGATTGAAAAGGCGGAGCGGTTTCGCATACCGACAGTGTTGGTAGGGCTTGACGCGGAAAAAGCCTTTGATCGCGTTGATTGGGGGTTTTTACACCGCACGTTGGTGGCCTTCGGGTTCTCGCCCCGATTCATCAGAATGCTTCAGGCCAATTACAACAGTCCCACCTCTCGGGTGTTGGTTAACGGTCACAGGTCCGGGAGTTTCCGCCACTCCCGAGGGACACGCCAGGGCTATCCGCTCTCGCCCCTTCTCTTTGCGCTTAGCATAGAACCGTTGGCGCTGGCGATCCAGGAGAACGAGCGGATCTTGGGTCTCCCCTTCACGGGTGAGCAACATAAGATTTCACTCTTCGCTGATGACGTATTGCTGTCCATTCGAGATCCAGCGTTGTCGTTACCCCATGTCCATACAGTGCTATCTGAGTATGAAACAGTGGCGGGCTTCCAAGTTAACTTTGATAAGTCATACATCTTGAATTTAACCCTACCGCCTGGTGAGGTGCACCAGATCCGGTCGCTTACTCCACTCTCGTTGTCAGCTTCCTCCCTGTTATACCTGGGCGTACGGCTGACCTCTACCGTAGGCGCCTTATTCCAGGCTAATTTCCCTCCGATGCTGGCGTTGATTCGTGCGGAATTAAAGCGGTGGAAACCCAAATATATCTCGTGGTTGGGTAGGATTCATGCCCTTAAAATGGTCCTCCTGCCTAAACTCCTGTACCTCTTCCAAGCCTTGCCCATCCCGATAGGAGTGGATTATTTCCGTCGGCTTAAGACCTTGATGTTGAAATACGTCTGGCAAGGTGGTCGGGCGTGACTTCCGTATGCGGTTCTCCGACGTCCGCGACTGGAGGGGGGGTGGGGTTCCCGGACATGCACTTGTATTACAAAGCTGCCCAATTGAGAGTTCTGGTGGAATGGTCCCAACAGCTCTAGGAGAAGCACTGGCTCCATATGGATCGAAGCGTTGCGGGACTTTCCATCTGGGACCTAGCTTGGAAATCTAAGGTGGCCCGGCCCAGAAACGCATACATTAGCACCCCTACCAGCACGGTGTTAAAGGTCTGGGACACGGTCAGTAGCGATGATCGGTGGACAACATTCCCGTCCCCGTTCACCCCGATCCATTTCAACCCGGCCTTCCCCCCGGCGTTGACGGAGGGTCCCTTTGAGGTCTTGAGGGAGGGTGGCTGTAGGGCCCTCACCCACCTGTTCCATGGTGCCGCGCCCCTCACTTTCCATAATTGTATGAGGGATTATGGTGTTCTGCCGACAGAGCGCTTTCGTCACCTTCAGCTCCTGCACTGGGCGACGTCACCTGGAGTGGTGGACGCAGCTACCAGACCTTTGACGAAATTTGAAACTTTTATCCTTCGCACATCCACCATGAAGGGGGCGATTTCTTTTCTGTATGGGATGCTGTTAGACACCACGATGTCCCCCCGGCCTCGGTATATGGATCACTGGGAGAGTACTCTTGGGAGGGACATTTCCGACAGCGAATGGAGGAGCTTGTGGCGGGATGTGACGGCGCATAACCACTCTACTGATCTCAGGGAGGCCCATATGAAGCTTCTGTTCGACTGGTATTTGTATCCGTCCAAATTGCACCGAATATTCCCGACTACCTCGGATAGGTGCTGGCGGGGCTGCGGGATGTTGGGCGACTTCAGCCACATCTGGTGGGACTGCCCCACCATCCGGCCATTTTGGTCCGAAATTCTCTCCCACATTAAAGATGTGCTGGGTTACCCACTCCCGGATTCAATGGACTTTGTCTTGTTGGGCCTCAGAGACCCTCTGCTTGAACACCAGACTAGGGCTGATAAGCGCATTATGTGGCTATGCTTGGGGGCGGCCAAGCTGACTTTGGCTGCCGCTTGGAAAAGCCCGACTGCTCCTGCCATTTATTTATGGCATGCACGGCTATGGCGTCTACTGAGTATGGAGCGACTCTCAGATATCTTCCTGGGGAATTTTAAAAACTTCAAGTTCAATTGGTGCCCCTTGGTGAGATTTTTGTCACGTAGTTTGCCTTCGGCAGTTTGCCCTTCAGCACTACGGGCACTTCATCTCTTTCAAATTTAATCACTCGTGTGTATGTTGCTGTTTTGCATGAGTGCTGGTCGCCACCACTGGGTGGGGGGTGGGGGTTGGGGTGGGAAGGGGGGAGGCGGGGTGGTAGTTGGGGTTGTTGTTTTTCTCCTGTTGCGACTTGATATGCCTTCGCGAGAGGACGCTATGATTATGATCATGCCTGGATTATTCTTCTCCAGCTGGGGACTTTGCACCAACCGCTGGGACTTCAATGCGCACTTCGGACAACGTGGACAGCAGGCCCATATCATTAGCACCCCTGTTGTCTCTGCTGGTTGCCGTCCCCTTTGATGCCCAATCTGGATTTCCTTTTATCCTTTTTTTTGCACTAATGCTCTTTAAGACCCCCTGTGTGGGGTTATGTGACAGAATGTCGCCTGTTCCTTTTCTCTCCTTCTCCCTTCTCTTGTTCTTTTTTTCCTACTCCTCTCTTTTTCTACTTTCACCTTTGCAAACTATAAATAAAAATTTTACAAAAAAAAAACACTCTCCAATTGTCTTGCCCACTGTACCATAGCTTTTTTATGGAATAATCACAAAATCTAGCTAGATGGCAGAATCCTATTCTGGAAACAATAGGCCGAAAAAGGTGTAAAATGCATTGGAGGCTTGGGTTTAACACTGAAGCCCATCCCCTTTGCCGGACTGAGTTTGAAATATGACCTGCCCCTATATCAAATTTGATACATTCTTAAAACTTAAAAGATAAACTACGAGATTCTCGAAACCGCATAAAACAGACTTATCCGACCTTCTAAGGAAACTCAAGAGAATAGGTCATGCTACATCTCACATCTATAAACAACTTTTAGAACCTCAAAGACGACACCTCATCAAAACCTAAAAAAGAAATGGTCACCACATATTCCAGAAAAACTGACCTCACACTTCTCGGACTCTACCTGACATAGAATCTGGCACTCTCATTTCCTAGCAAAAATCACACTGTCAATCGCTCAATCCAAATTTTGGTCGATTCACAAATACTACTGGAGTTCATCTAGTCTATACTAACTGGGGATATTTTAAACAGACATATGCTGGTGCTGTATGGAATCCACTGGGTCGATTGAACACATACCGCCATATTCATGAAAATCAGCATTTGCGATTCTGTAATAGCGAAAAAAAGCGAATCGCTATTCAGAAATCGCAAATCCGAATTCATGAAGAATTGGGATAAAAAAAGCGATTCGCACGCGATCGCAAATTCCGTTAGCAATGACCGATAATCGCAGAATAATCGCTATTTCCGGCTACCCGCGCCTGGACTGCGAGCTCGCAAATAGCGATATCGCTATTTGCGATATCGCTATTTGCGAGATCGCAAACTCGCGAGATCGGGAAAACGGGAAGTCGCATTTCGAGCCCAGTGATGACATCACAACCAGGAAGCTGCCGGTTCCCACCACGATTCTCCACAGTGAGGCTGAGAGAGAGAGGGAGCATTTTGGAGAGCTGCAGCTAATCAGGAAAAATACCACAGAACCACAACCCTGGTACAATGGCTGAGGAACCTGCACCTGGCACCAGCAGCTCGTCTGGGCGCAAAAGAAAATTGAAATTCTCGGAGCAGGAGCTTGAACACCTCATAGAGGGGGTGGTTGCAAATCATGACAGACTGTTTGGCACTGATTCTAGGAGGGTCCCTGAACAGGAGAAGCACCGGATATGGCAGGGGATAGCCGCAACAGTGAACTCCGTGGGAGTGGCGGACAGGTCCCTCGAAGAATTAAAGAAGCGGTGGTACGACCTCCGAGGCCGTGCCAAGGAGAGGGTGGCGGCGCGCCTTGGGGAGTCCTCAGGCACTGGAGGAAGAGGACCAACTGTACCATGGAGGACCAGGTGGAGGACACCCTGGAGAAGGAGGCCTGTGTTGGATTTACAAGACTGGACTCATCCCGCACCACCCAAGACACCCAAGGTAAGTGGCATGCGACTGCGACCCTGCCCCCTATGGATGTCCATGACCAAATAGGCTCCCCCAATGTCCCATAGGCATGCCATAGTTGCACATCAATTTTTTGTGAAAAAGGAAGGAACCCACACTTCGATATATTTTACACCCTTGAATTTTGGATGAAAAGATAAACAAAACTTGATATGTTTATCAAGGCGATTATTTACGCCGTTTTATTCATCAATTTTTTGAAAAAAACTTTTTAAAGGTAATGTTCATGTACAGAGAAATACCACTGCCATTTACGTACTAGCCAACAAAGTCGTAATCACTAATCTTTACAACACAAAACATAAATTCACAGACATAAACAATATGAAAGCATATAACTGGTGAGGAAAATTTGCAACAAAGTGAAAATATTTCAAAAAGGAGGGAAAGATGTCAAGATATTTTTTCTCAATAACATCAGTATACGCATTTAAGCAAACATATATTCCATCACCTAAGCACTTATTGCCCAAAAAGCAGCCTTTCAATGAGTCTGCATGAAAACAAGTAACCTTTCGGAAAAAATGTTTTTAGGCTATAGATTCCTAAGTATTTTATCCGTATTTCCAAACTTAGGACGTGATCCTGTTCGCCTACGCGTTTCGAGTTTGAAGGGTTTCTTCTCAAACTCTCTTCAGGGCCAAATAAATTCTTTCCCCTGTTCCTTAAACCTATTGGTGAAAACACAAACAATTGTGGACACTCATTATAAGTTGCTCGCATTAACCCACTCATACCTTCTCATATGTACAATATTAAAATGAAACATACCTCAGGGGACTTGAGGTAAGTTCAGTTCATCCAGAACGCTAAAAGGGATTTGTAGGGTCTGTGCGCTTTCTAAAAAACACGAGATTTTGTGTCAGGGCTGCTCTGTTTGAAAATGTTATCTAGCTCAACGTGAAGGAAACAAAGGCCAATTAATTCCTACCTGGATGTGTGACCGGGAGGGAATCAGGTGATCGCTGCGATTTTATTACTGGATTTTGGCTTTCTGGTGTTGTACCTCTCGTGTTTCACATACAGTTACTGTAAATAAAATGATTGAATTACTTGCTGGTAGGTGCTGGGTTTGGTCTATCCTGAGGATGTTGAATGTTTGGACCCCCCGCCACTTACTGGGAAATGTGACCGCCTTTCCAAGTTGTGGAGATGGGCGTTTAGCCGTCGTTTCCAAGGAAGGTCCTGGAGTGGGCCGGTTCCCCTTTTAATTTTTCATAAGCATCCGTGAATGTATCTAAAGGAAAAAAGCGAGCGCCAATTGTTTAGAGACGCACTCGTTAACTACGGTCTGTGGGTTGCGCGGCTTGTTGGCAGCCGGGCGCTTACATAAGATTAGATCAATGTGTCTCAGAGAAACGCGCGCGTTAATGCTTTACCGGTTTGTTTATTTCAGAACAGCGCGGTAGCGTTTTAGAGATTTAAACCGCGCGGGGCGATAGTTGTTTAGTTAATGGATAACTCGCAGCCTGATTCCCTCGTTTTACAGTCTAGTAACAGCAAAACGAGGGAATCAGGCTGCGAGTTATCCATTGTTGGCGCCCGGCTGCCAACAAGCCGCGCAACCCACAGACCGTAGTTAACGAGTGCGTCTCTAAACAATTGGCGCTCGCTTTTTTCCTTTAGATACATTCACGGATGCTTATGAAAAATTAAAAGGGGAACCGGCCCACTCCAGGACCTTCCTTGGAAACGACGGCTAAACGCCCATCTCCACAACTTGGAAAGGCGGTCACATTTCCCAGTAAGTGGCGGGGGGTCCAAACATTCAACATCCTCAGGATAGACCAAACCCAGCACCTACCAGCAAGTAATTCAATCATTTTATTTACAGTAACTGTATGTGAAACACGAGTGGTACAACACCAGAAAGCCAAAATCCAGTAATAAAATCGCAGCGATCACCTGATTCCCTCCCGGTCACACATCCAGGTAGGAATTAATTGGCCTTTGTTTCCTTCACGTTGAGCTAGATAACATTCTCAAACAGAGCAGCCCTGACACAAAATCTCGTGTTTTTTAGAAAGCGCACAGACCCTACAAATCCCTTTTAGCGTTCTGGATGAACTGAACTTACCTCAAGTCCCCTGAGGTATGTTTCATTTTAATATTGTACATATGAGAAGGTATGAGTGGGTTAAGGCGAGCAACTTATAATGAGTGTCCACAATTGTTTGTGTTTTCACCAATAGGTTTAAGGAACAGGGGAAAGAATTTATTTGGCCCTGAAGAGAGTTTGAGAAGAAACCCTTCAAACTCGAAACGCGTAGGCAAACAGGATCACGTCCTAAGTTTGGAAATACGGATAAAATACTTAGGAATCTATAGCCTAAAAACATTTTTTCCGAAAGGTTACTTGTTTTCATGCAGACTAATTGAAAGGCTTCTTTTTGGGCAATAATTGCTTTTGTGATGGAATATATGTTTGCTTAAATGCGTATACTGAAGTTATTGAGAAAAAATATCTTGACATCTTTCCCTCCTTTTTGAAATATTTTCACTTTGTTGCAAATTTTCCTCACCAGTTATATGCTTTCATATTGTTTATGTCTGTGAATATATGTTTTGTGTTGTAAAGATTAGTGATTACGACTTTGTTGGCTAGTACGTAAATGGCAGTGGTATTTCTCTGTACATGAACATTACCTTTAAAAAGTTTTTTTCAAAAAATTGATGAATAAAACGGCGTAAATAATCGCCTTGATAAACATATCAAGTTTTGTTTATCTTTTCATCCAAAATTGAAGGGTGTAAAATATATCGAAGTGTGGGTTCCTTCCTTTTTCACAAAGTATTTGGGCCCTTACCCCACTTCTGTCCATATGGGCCAAACTCCTTTTTGTTAGATAGTTGCACATCAAGGAATGTCCTGAAGCATTGTGGGAGATGTAGTCTGGCCACAATGTTGTAGTACCACAATGCAGCCAGACAGGTCCCAAAGCACACAAAGCCACTGCCATTCAGGGAATGTCACCCAGCATGCATGTAGCAACTGCACGTCTGCCAGATACATGCAACTAATGATCCACCACTTACCCCCACAGGTGGCGATAGCAGCGACAGCGAAAGGCTGCAAATCGATGAGGGGGTCCAGGAGGAGGAGGTGCCACCACCAACCCAGGCACCAGCCCCTGCCGCTGCATCAACACCTGCAGCAAGAACCACCTGCAGTGTCCCCCCTGCGACTGGTGCAGCACCCACAGCCGCTGCCAGGCGAGCCACCATCGTGCCACCTGCTACCGCTGCTCCTCCTAGAGCCGCAGCCAGGGCAGTCACCACTGTGCCCCCTGCCTCTTCTACACCAGCCATACCAGCAGTCACACCCCCTGCATCTGGCGCACCTGCAACACCTGCGGTCATACCCCCAGCAGCTGTCACCTCTACATCCGGGGCTGCGCCAGTTTCCACGCTGCGGCCAGCCACACACTCAGGCCAGCAGGGCAGGCGTGGCAGGTCACGCCGGCATTCCACTCCAGCTAGCAGGCGGGCCAATGATCAGGGACTGGCGCGGCTCAGCGTCGAGAGACGCATGCTTCGGATTCACCAGCGCCAGGCACAGCAGCAAGGAGCTATACAGCTCCAGCTGCATATGATAGGGCGCAATGTGGCCACTGTTGCAGGCCACATGGACGGCATGAGGGCAGCCATGGCAGGTGTGGGAGAAAGATTGGACAACATGACTGCAGTCATGGCCGGTGTGGGTGAGGGAATGGCCCGCATGGCTGCAGCCGTGGAGGCCAACACCGCTGCCATGTCGAGACAGCGCAGTGGAGCACGCCGGCGCCACCGCCAACTAATGACCCGGCTGACCACTTACAGCAGGGCTAGTTATGTAGCAGCGAATGCTACTTCTCTGTTGGCGTGGCGCTCCCTGACCCAGCAGCACCAAATAATACAGTGCAGCGAGGACATGACTAGGGTGCTGGAGACCCTCACCACGGCCGTCATTGCTCTTCACCCTCCAGCTATTCCATCTGTTGTGGGGGGTGATGATGCGAGTGAGGGAGCGTCCAGCGTCAGCTCTCAATCTGCCTCACAGGTCCCACCACCCACCCGCAGCACCAGGCCCACACCATTGCCTGAAGCCCCGGAGGAGGATGCCCCTCAGAGGCGCTATGGCTCAACGCGCACTAGGCGCTCCTGAGAACTGCAGTAAATCAATGGCACAGGCTGAAGTTAAGCCTGCCATGTAGTGATGCACAGCAGTATGGCGTAATACTGTTTGTTGTAGTTATATGTGAAGTAGTGTGGCTCACTGGTTAGAGGCGGCAGACCCGAGAGCAGAGGACGGCCCGGGACCAGGGTTCGATTCCCGACGCGGCAGGTTTCTGGACCAGGGTCAGCGGACTCGATAACTCTCTCGCCTCGGTGCCCACTCTGATCAGTGATCACACTCGGCAACTCTGGGCACTAGCTTGCCTCATCTTCACTAACGGCCCCCCCAGACTGCCGGGGATGCCTGGTCTCACCCTAGATACCCATTAAGGGACCATCTCTCAGGGAAGCCAGGAAGATTTTCGCAGCGGTCGAAGCGCGGAGGTACCCCTTCGGGAGTGATTCCAGCGCTATATAAGCACACAATTAATTAATTAATTTTTTGGACTGGAACCTTATTTTTATTTTTGTGAATTGAACAAATACATTTATTTTGCTACACACATTAGCGTTGTGTCATCATTACATTTTGCATGCATTGTTGATTTGTGGGGTGATGGAAGTGGTTGTACTAGAAACTGTTCACTGTGATGTGGTTGGGACGTCTGTGCCCTTCTGCTGGGTTCTCCCCATGTGCATGGCGCGCATGTTCAGGTGGCCGGTTGTCCCCCTCAGATTCACTGCCAGAGATGTCAACAGGTATCCGGCGCTTGGTTGCATTGTTATGTAGTATTGCGCAGACAGCCACAATGCGGCAGCACTTTTCAGGACTGTAATACATGGCCCCACCTGTCTTGTGCAGTATGCGGAACCTGCTCTTGAGCATGCCAAATGTCCTTTCTATGCAATTCCTTGTCCGTATGTGTGCAACATTGTAGCGCCGTTGCTGGGGTGTAGCAGGGTTGAGGTATGGGGTCAGGAGGTATTCACGGAGGGCGTAGCCACTGTCACCTGAATGAGAGGAGCAGATGGTGATTGCCTGTGCTGCGCTGTTGTATCTTAGCAATGTGACATTTCCAACAAAGTGTACTTACCAAGTAGGTGTCCTTCCCCAAACTCTCCCCTGACCAGTCGTGTGTGGAGGCCGCTGTGCCGGAAAATGAAGGAGTCATGGGTACTCCCTGGGTACTGTGCGACAATGTCAGTGATGTATGTCTTAGCATTGCAGACCATCTGGATGTTGAGGGAGTGGTAGGACTTTCTATTGCGGAACATATACTCCATGCCAGCTGGTGGGCAGATGGCGACGTGGGTACAGTCTATGCATCCGAGCACATGTGGAAAATGGGCTACATTGTAGAATTGTAGCTTGGTCATGTCCAATTCCTGTTGGCTGGCGGGAATTTGATGTGACGGTGTAGCTGGGTAAGCATGGCGTCAACAAAAGTGTGGAGGCAGCGTGACATGGTGGGCTGGGATATCCCCCCAGCAGCCGCTACTATCCCCTGGAAACTCCCAGAGGCCAGGAGGTGCAGGCTACACAATACCTGCACATGTGTAGGCACAGCATTGGTACGGCTTGTTGGGTGCTGCATCAGGGGGTCAAGGTCCTGTATTAGCTGCATTATCATTTCCCCATTCAGCCTGTATTTAGCATATATCTGCTCTCTGGTTTGGCCCAGCAAGGTGACCCGCTGGCGGAATATCCTGTCCTAGATCCTGCGTCTCCGTGCTAATCGCTCTAGCCTGCGACGCCTCACCACCATGTACATTCCTGGCATTGTGGGACTCCTAATGCTGCTCATGATGATGGTCCTTATGTGTGATTGGTCAGGCCAGTACCTGTTGGTGATAGGACAACGGTTTTTTGAATGTTTTTTTTGCATGGCTTTCATGGTTACCACCTGCTTTGAGTTGTCCTTATTTTGCGCGGTGCAAATAGCGATTTTTGGGTTTTTCGCTAATAGCGATTTTTCTTGAATATCGATTGCGATTATATTGCGATTTCGCTATTATTTTCGCAGAATCCGTGGTGTGTCGCTATTTCCGATTCGCTAATGCTCACCTACCGGGATTCTGCGAATATATTTGCGAATTCGCAAATATGTGTTTGCGAATTCGCTATTTTGATGTTGAATGCCGATTACGGAAATTGCGCCCGCATTTGCATTTTCGCAGCGATTGCGGGCGCAATTTTACTTCATGAATCAGGCTGATATTCTTCACATGCAAAATGGTCCAACCAATATGTCCAAGACACAACAAACCATTCAAGATATCTTAAATCAATTTCTCTCGAACCCTACTGACCTCATTGCTTGGCCTAACGGCACATCGCCCTATCATCAACCTATCCCCACAATACTTGCTTCTACTCAATCGCATGCTAGCCCTAGGTACTAAAACAATTCTACTGGAATGGGAATCCACCACAAGAATCCCCTCCACGAGATGGTGAAACATTCTATGTGATAAAAGAAGTGCAGACAACAACATGTATAAAAAAGTACACAACTCTTCATGCTCAAGTGGCCTATAGGGCCTCCTCAACTTTAATCTTCAAAAAGTGAACCCTCCATAGGTCTCATACACAAGGGCTAATACCACAACCACATGTCTTATGCCTTGCAGACCTACTTCTACCGAACCCCTAACCCCAGTCCTCTCTTTCTCTTCCTCTCATCTATCACTCTCTCTCTCTTGGACACTCTGGTATTTAATTCTCCCACCAATTAGTTTACTTCAGCTTATTCTCCTCAACTACTTTTTTCTTCTTCATAGGCCATTCATACTTGTTGCTATTCCATCTTTACTTAAGGTTAGCCTGAAGTCACCCCTCTTACTATTGCTAAAGCCACCCCAGGTACCACATTTTGTATGCTTTAATGCTGATTTTCAATACTAAATTCTATGCTAGTCTATACATTACTCTGTAGTGTGCAAAAATCATTCACTGCGTATCAGCTCATTGTATTTCTGTTTTTCTTTTACATATATTTTGGAAATAAAAAAACATTTGAATATAAAGAAATAAAATAGGAGTCAACCTAGAAAGGGTCTCAGAATTTAATTACTTAGTAGTGAGGCTGAAAGAGTGCAACAGATGGTCAGGGATAAAAGAGCACACTGAACCTGACACATAGCGCTGGGTCTATTGTTAGATTTGCGAATAGAGCTTCCTCATATCCCATTTCACCGGCATTGGAAATATACAGATCCCAAGCATGTGGAGCTGCCCTATATGGAACTAAGCTGTGAGGTTATTACAATCTTGACACACTCGATAGAGGTGAAAACTCTTTCCTTAGATTCCTGCTGAGCCTTCCTAAATGTACCCCATAACTCCCTTTAAGGTTTGAATATTAGACAAATTACAGATATAGCCTATCTTATATTGGGTCAGACTCTGGACAAAATAGCTACTTGCCCCATATAGAGAGTGCCTTAGGAAACTACTTGTCCATCATTCAGCACACGAGATCCCCTGGGTAGCCCATGTCAAAACTTGGTTGATCAGGCTAGGACTGTCAGATTTTCGACTACATCCTACTACAATGCCAAGTAGTGCTCGCAGATCTGTTAAATACTGCTACTGGAATGCCATTCTCTACTCCAAAATTTCTGCTACTTCTTCTGGTAGCCTCACAAATGTGTATCTGTCTTTTAAATATGGCCCTCAATTCAAAGAATGTATGCATTATTTTAATGTGCCATCATCAAGGTCTCTTTTAATTAATTGTATGCTAGGGATACTACCTATTGCTTCCCTTACTTCCTCATGGAATAGCAATGATAACTCCACTAACCCATGTCCCATGGGATACCAGGCTGGGGAGAACGTAGAACATGTATTGTTTTTCTGTGGCGCGTACTCAAAACAGTGTGCTCGCCGGACTGTTCCTGTTTGCCGCCTTCTCTGGCTTAATGATTGGTGCAACTCTCTGAGAGCATGTAAGACGATACCAGGAGCTGCATTGTTTATTCGATTGCAAAATATCTAAGCTCTATAAGATATATCAGAGCAAGAGTAGTCGGGAGAAAATATTACCTAATGGCTGTGTCCCTGTTGCCTCAACATCTTTTTCTGCACTATGTATTTTAAATTTAGGTAGGATACTTGGTGTTCTTAAAGCTACCTTGTAGTGCTCCCTGTAAGATAACTACTAGAAGCGCTATTTGTGTACTTGATTGCAAATTGTCTAAGCTCAATATGGCATACAAGGGTAAGAATAATGGGGAGAAATTAATATTCTTGGACTGCTGCCCTGTTGTTTTAATTCATTTACTATACTTTGAACTTTAAATTTAGCTAGGATATGTTGTGTTCATGTAATTACCTTATATTGCTCCCTGAGGTAGATTTGCCTGTCGGCATACTGGACCCAATTCGAGCCAATTTCTTAGGACTCCATCTGAGTTTTCGTCATACTAGGAACTGTCTTAGTAAGCAGGTGTTTGCTTGGGCTTAGTTTGCCTTGGATGTACTATGTTTTATTTTATCTCCAGCTAAATGTACACTGTAATGGATTATTATTCATGCACTACGTTTTACTTTATTATAGTTTATGTACACTATAGTGGATTATTTTTTGTGTACTTTTATGGGTTTTTTAACAAGCAAAATAAAGTTGATGATGTTGATGATGAGGTCCAGAACCAAAAGCTGAAGGAGAGGAGACTGTGGAAACAAGAACCTCAGCAACAGTGACGCAACGAACTGTGAAAGAAAGGTCTTCTTGCAGGTAAGTCGTTTGCAGGCATGACTAGCGGTGAGAAATGCCAGTTGGCATTGGGCACAGTTTAAATTAAAGCGTGCCCCATATCAACAGCAATATTTGTCAAAGCCTTGCAGGAGTTTAGAAGTCTCAGGAGACTTCGGCAAATACAGAATGCAATCAACAACAAAGGCATGAGGTTCCAAGCAGCATGTGTGGGAACATTGGTAAATCACAAGAGCATCGTCTTAGGTAAATATTGGGACACACTGAAGCTTTGGGGGCTCAGATCATTAGGGGAATATGGCTCAGGGGCTGAAATTATAAAGAGCAGAGGCTGGGCAAAACTGGGAACAAAGAGCACTAGGAGCAAAAACAGGTTAGGAAAGGGATCCCCAAAAGAGCCTGAAAACAAGGGCAGGTGACCACAAACATGAAAGTTCCCCCCTCACAAAATGGCTCACAAAATGGGCTGAAATGGCCAGGGCTTAGAATATTAGCAAACATGAAAGGAGTGAAGCAAATGGGGAGCATGAAGAACATAAGAGGGGGTCCCAGGAAAAGTCCTCAGGGCTACAACCCAGCCAGTCCACCACATAGTCTAAGTTTCCCCTGGTTCAGAGGGAGTTCAAGATGGCCTTAACTTCAAATTCCTCGTGGCCCCCACCATAATCTGTGGTGTAGGAGAATTTAGCCTAGTGTCTGGATGATAGGGCTTTAGGAGGCAGACACAAAATAGTTTGATTTGTCCTGTCAGATGCCCATCAGTTTGAGATTGGCACCTGCTGAACAATCGAATATCCTTCTCTGAAGATTGCAACAATTCCTTCCAAAATTGGGACATTAATTGTGTGCCCCGTCGATGATCAATACTGATGGTAAACCATGTAACCTGACAACATTTGTCATGAATACAGAGGCCAATCCAGAATGTAGGGACTTGTGCCATTGGAATTAGATGAGCTTTTTTAGATAAGTGGTCCACACCGGCCAAGATTACTGTAGAACCTGCTTAGGACCTGGGTAATTCTACCATGAAGTCCATGGACACTGTGTGCCAGGGCTTGAGCGGTACCGACATTGGAATTAAGAAGTCACTTGGGGTTTACTGGGCAGATTTTCTTTGAATGCACATGGCACAAGTACTAATGTAGTTTTGTGCATCTTCAGTTATGGATGGCCACCAAAACTCATGTTGTAACAATTCTAAGGTCTTTTGTATGCAAGGTAATATGCTAATAGGGTATTAAGGCGTGACATTAAGGCCTGTGACTGCAAACACTGGCTGAGTAAATACAGTTTATTTTATAGTCTAAGAAGTCTATCTTGGTAGTCACTTTCTTCATGTATCTCTTGCCATTGAGTTGAGGTCTTTGAGCTTACTTCACTACTCCTCTGCCATGATGGGTACAGAATCTTTTGGTGATTCTGGATGTCTCTGATGCATAACAGGGCATCAGCCTTGGCATTTTCATTTCTAGGGAGGTAGGTAATAGCATACTTGTAATCACTGAAAAACAAAGCTCATCCTAGTTGCCGTGCTATGAGAGCATGGGCTGACCATAGAAATGTTTTAGTTCCTATGATCAGTGTAAATCATTAGTATTGACGTCATTCTTCCAAAATTGCCTTGAGTGTTAGGAGTTTTCTGTCAGCTATTGGATAATTATTTTCCACGGGATAAAGTTTACGGAAGTAATATGCTATTGGGTGTAGTTGCCCTGTGATTTTGTTTCTTTGAGACAAAACTCCTCCTTGGGCTGTTTGAGAGGCATCCGCCTCCACAATATTTGGGCTGTCAGGGTCAGGATGGGTCAGAATGGGGGTTTTTGAAAGCCTGTTTAGCAGCTGCATCCCTAATGAATTTAACTCCATTACGGAGTGTTTCTAGTGACGAGTGTGATTGAATTGGAAAAGTTGTCAATAAACCATCAGTAAAAATTTGCAAAACCCAGAAAGATCTGGACTTCCTTGACAGTAATTAGAGAGATTGAATTCAAAACTGATTCTACAATTTTTATATCCATACTGATACCTTCAGGAATCATCACTGACCCGCGTTACTCCGTCCGACCCTGATGACACGCAGCTAACTATACAGAAGCGTTGCACTGTCCAACTCGCTAGCACTGCGTGTTTACGCTGTTCACCAGAGGATTAATATCTCCTGATGAAGAGTCACATGACTCGAAATGCATTGGGACAAAAAGAAGAGACAGATTAACCACATGTGGAAATTTGAAACATGTTTGATTTTGCATATTCAACTATGAGATGTATCAAGATGAGGAACTACATGGATCAATAAATCTGGATTACTTTCAAACTAAGAAGATTTTTTTGTGTTTAAAGGAATTTTTTTAGGTCTATTGGTACAATCCAAGGAGTGGAATTGGGGGACGCTAAGTACATTTCCTTAGTGCTACAAACACTGTTGAACTTCACTCCCCATTGGCCAGGGAGAGATACCCCGTTAGCACCCAAGTCAGCTGAAACATTTGCTTAAGCACCGCTACCCAAAGCCACTCAGTCTGCCCCACTATTATAATTTCTTGACCTTCAGGAACTAGGACATAGCCAAGGAATACCATCTTCAAAATATGGAATTTGCTATTTTCCATTCTAACATACAAGTAATATTTGCGTTGTTGTTGAAGAATGGCGCAAACCTTTTGAACATGTTCAAAGAGAGATTGGGAGCAAATTAAGATATGATCAATGTAACTACTCAGCATGTTTCTAAAAATTCCCACAGAACCTCATCCATTAAAAATTGGAAAACATCAGGAGCATTACAGAACCTGAAGGGCATAACTTTATACTCAAAGAAACTGAATTTAGTTCAGAAGTCGGTCTTCCACTCATCACCACTTCAGACTCTAACTAGAAAGTAGGCTCTTCGCAAATCCAATGTTGTTTAGATAACTGCATCCTTAACCTGGTCTAACAAACTAGGTATGAGGGGTAGAGCAAACTAGTTCTTTACTGTGATATTAAGGCATAGTAATCTATACAGGTTGAGCGAGCCAGTCCTTTCTTGTGTGCAAAAAACTGTGAGAACCAATCTGGTGACTTAAAATGACCAATGAAACCATTGGGAAGGTGCTTGTACAAATATTGCAGTAGGTGTTCATTTTCCTTTTCTGCTCAGTCATATATCCTGCTGGAGGGTAACATCTTGTGGTACTAGGTCAATTATGCAGTCAAAATTGTGATGTGGGGGCAAGGTGTTTGCGTTTGTCTTATCAAACACCTCCGCTAGGTCTGCATATTCATCTGGGACACCATTTACTATGCAAATTCTCTTTATGGTTTTTGGCATCCAAATAGCAGCAATGTGCCATTTCCTAAATTCTGATATTGACTGACAATAACAATGAGTTTTTACAATACTGTGACCCTCAGGTTAAAACCCTTTATTCCCAAATGATCTGAGGGTTGTGTCTTATGAGCCACTGGAGCACCAATATCATATACAATTAGGGTGCATCTATTAGGTCAATCTCTATGTGCTCCTTGTGGTGATTCTGACAAGTCATGTCAATGAGCTATGTAGTAAATTAAATTGGACCAGGGGTTAACTCATTCCTATCCACGGCCCTCACTATTTCTTCTTTTTTCTTTACATAAGGTAGCTATTCCTACGGTCCTGAGAAAATTGGTGTCTATACAATTTCCTGTGGCTCCAGAATCTTTTAAGGTTTTTTACTCACAATTGGTTTCCAGCTGCAGGGTGTAGGAACACAGGCATTGTCAGATGGTGAATGTAAAAACAAGAAGAGCCGGTAGAGGCTGGGTTATACAATATACCTGATAGGTCGAGTTTGTTTCCTATTGAGTTGATTTCCGCCACCTCTGTGACACTTACTGGAGCAGCTAAAGAACTAGGTTTCAGGGGCTTGAAAGTAGCTTGTTGCGTAGGACACTCTCTCAAGAAATGCCCTGACTTACCACAGTAAAAACAGTGGGTCACTTTCTATCTTTTGTCCTTTTCCTACTTAGCTAACGGATCCTTGGCTCCTCTTATCTGAATATATGTCATTATGATGCATATGATACATTGCAAGCCATTACAACAAAGTCCTTACAACAACTTGCTATAGGGGGAGCACTGGACTTAGGAAAAGTATAATTGACAATTCCTACTCCAGGTTGTGCAACAGTAGGGAAAGGGTTGGATTGTAAATCCAACACCTTCTGCCCCCTACAGCAAGTCGTTGTAATGGCTTGCGATGTAATCGTATGCGATGTAACAATGCGGTTGTTGTAACGACCGCGTTGTACTGGCATGCAATGTATTATATCGCATGCAAACTAAACAATGTCTCCCCTCTTGTCTGCATAGGTTCTTATGCAAGCTCTTTATTTTTGGATGTGTCTGATCTAGGCTTGTCTCGAATTATGCCTATTCTACTCTCTAGGCTCTTCTCTTTCTCTGATTTTCTATCGAACAGCCAATTGATTAACCTCACTAAAAAATCAATACATTCTGCAATGTCATCCTGAGAATCAATGATTTAAGATATCACATTTTTGAGTTTCTCTCGGGGTCCCCGAAAGAAGATCAAAATGTGTCTCTTTTCGGGCCAATTGGCTTCTACTACCAGATGGTTAAAAGTAGATACATAATTTAGTAGATTGAAAGATCCTTTCCTGAGGTTCAGTAATTTGTTGTCTACTGCCTGGATAAATGAGTGCCATGTAAACAATTTCCACATGGCTTCCTTGAAATTTTTCCTATAGTTATACAATAAAGGAACATCTTTATCTAACAGGAGAATTGACCACCGATCTGCGTCGCCTCCTAGATAGGATAAAATAAAAGCGACCTTGTAGACATCATCAGTAAATGCTGTTGGTCTCTCCATGTAATGCAAATGGCATCAATTAATGAATTTTCCAAACCTAATGTTAGCTCCATGAAGATGCTCAAGTGGGGCTATGGGTATCGGTAGGGGAGTCACTACCTAGATCCAAGTAGTTCCTCTGGAACTTGTTTCAGAAGCTGTCAATGCACTGCTGGCAGTTTAAAAGGCAATTGATTTCAAAGCAAGGTTTTCTCGGTTAGGGCGGAAGTTCCCATCTTCTTCCTACTCTACAACTTGTCACCTGAGCCTGAACACAGAAATGTCCTGATGAAGGGCTTGGTTTTCTGCGTGGATAGCATAGCAACTATTTTCCTCAAGGAGACTTCTTGGGACTCCATATAAACACCTTGGACTTTGCCTTCTGTCAAATCAAATAACTTTGTCGCTTACCTTGCAAGGCCCATTATGTGGCTTTGCAGAAACGATAAGAATCCGACTCTTGTGCTCCATTCTTCTATACTTAGAAAAAATTATATATTTTTTTATTTTCAATATAGTATGCATACCAAATAAATGAACAATACATACATATCACAATTATTCCTGGAAAAGGACAAAGATAATTGTACATGTATACAATGTAATGAAAATTCACAGCAAGCAACACAGTCCGTATCCTAACTGCGGCGGAAGGCCTGTAGGCTGAGCTTGCGTGCAACATTGATGAAGCATCAGAGGGCAGTAGCGACCATAGTGGATCTAGACGGGAAGTGTTCCTGGCATATTGCCAGCCGCACGAGTAAATAGCAGTGGTACCGGTGATGTCAATATGTGTAGAAATCCCATATCCCATGATATCTGTTATGGTAGAGTGTAGATACAAAAAACACAGCGTGAAGGAGGGTCTAAAGGGGGAAATAGTTTAAAGACCTGAGTGCACCCTATACCCTAATCTTACTCACAACAAACACAAAAGGGGGTGCTAATGGTCTGGATAGGCTAGAAAGTGTTTGCTTTCTTATGAGGAGTGTGTGTACAGACTGAAGAGTGAGGGGTAAGAAAACCCATTAGCCCACCCATTAGCGGAACTTCATCATCTGGGGTTTGAAAGAATGAACTGGTGTCCACTGAGGCACTCACTCTTAGTATCGTGAGTGAGCCTTAGAATTGGATAGCACCCACTTTTGTGTTTGTTGAGAGTGTAGATACATACAGAGAGGCTGCCAGACATCTCTGGAGGTTGGTCGTTGCGTCTGGGCAAATTGCTAACTGGTCATGTCGCAAAAGATAAGGCTCTTAAGCCATTTTGCTATAGTTGAGTGTCATGCATTTCCCCAGCACATGGCCACTTCACGTTTTGCGAGAAGGAGTGCAATGGTGACAATGGTTCCTTGTGGGACGTCTCGTACATAGCCCAATAGGGCTAGCAGAGGATCGGGTGTCAGTGTTGTGTCCACAATCTGGAAAATATGTGCATAGATGTTGGTCCAGTAACTGTCTAGTTGAGGGCACAACCAGGCCATATGCAGGAAATCTGCATCAGAGGCATGGCATTTGGGACAGATCGATAGGCCGGTGTGGTCCATCCTCCCCTGGAGGCAAGGTGTCATGTATGTGTGTCGTAAACTTTTTAAATGTAGCAGTTTGTGTCTATGGTTAGGTAAGACTAGCTTAATTTGCGCTCCACTGTAATTCCAGATTTCGAAAAGAATGGGGCATTGTCGGTCCTCCAACCAAGCTACCTGCATCGACCATCTACGGTGGGCAATAGTTCTAGGCAAGTATAGTACAGTTTGGAAACCAGATGTTCACCTGTGTCATCCTCAATAAAGGCAATAAGGGAGTTGAGTTGTATGGGGCAATGGGATAGGTTAGAAAATGGGCCCTCAGGGCACTCTACATACGATGCATAACAAATCTGTCCAGCGGCGTGACATAGGTGAAGCGGGTGTCCGACTGCGAGATAGCATGGCCCTTGGGGAATAAACCTCCAGTGGTATGCAACGTAAATCTACTAAGCATGCGCCTGACGGTGGGGTCAACCATCGGGGTAGCCAGCGATTGCTCACGAGCTGGAGCGCAGGCAAGTATAGGTGCCCCTCAGGAACCGCTGCAATCAGCGCCATACCCAGCAGGTGGTGGAGAGGGGCTGAGGGAAGCCAATGCGGAGAACAACATTGAGGGGCGTGGATCCCACCAGGTCCCTGCTTATCTGGCTGTGCGGGATTCTGGCATCCCCATGCTACCAATGGTACGCATACTGACACTGGGCTACTAGGTAGTAAAGATGAAAATGGAGTATGCTGAAGCCTCCCTCTACATAAGGGAGTATCAGCACGCACCAACCAACATGTGGCCTGTGACCCGCCCAGACCAAATGCAGCCGCAGACCCCACAAGGTGGCTAAGAAAGCATTGGAAAGAGGGATGGCTAAGTTAAGAAACAGATAAAGAAATCTAGGCAGTACAACCATTTTAGTTAACAGCAGGTTGATCCATCATTCTGCTTGTGATGTTAATTTGTCTACAGCGGGCCTTAGTTATGGTGGAAAAATGGTTCCCTATTGTGGATACCCAGATATTTAACTATGACAGCATACCAAAGCAGTGGAAAGTCGCTGTGGAACTGCTAGAAAGCTTCAGTCAATGGAAACTATTTGGCCTTATTCCAGTTGATTTGGAGCCCCAAGAATAGCCCAAATTTCTTAATCGGTCCGAGGCAGGGTGTTGAAGAAAAAGCAGGATGTCATCCACGTAGAGCAACAGTAGCAGCAGTAGTTAAACTGTAACCTTCCCCAGATATACTTCTCCTGCAGGTGCCGGACCAGCTGGTCAACCGCCACAATAAAGAGGAGCAGGGAGAGTGGGTATCCCTGTCTCATGCCCCTCGCTAGCGTGCATGGAGCAGTCAGCGAGCCATTGGCACAAATGTGGGACGTTGGGCGAGAGTAGAGAAGCTGAATCAGAGATATATAGCTGTATGCGAACTGAGATTCAGCAGGGTTGCCCATAGAAAAGGCTACTCAAGGGAGTCAAAGGCCATCTCTGTGTCAAGCAAGGCCACAGCTGCTGGCACCTCTGGAGAAATTCTGTTGACCACGGAGAACAGCATGCACAAGTTTCGTAAAATAGAGGGGTGGGGAACAATCCCAATTGGAGAGGGGAGATAATGGTTTCGGGAAGAAACGACAATCTATCCACCAGAACTTTCGCTAGTATTTTGGTATCAAAGTTCAGTAAGGCCAATGGCCTATAAGACTGGCAATATTGTGGGTCTTTGCTAGGTATTAATAATAGCATAACCACAATCCCCTCGAGAAGCGCAGGGGGAAGTTCACCCTTTTCCAGGGACTTGGCATAGAGTTCTTGCAGTCGGGGAGCAAGGATATGTTTGTAAGTCATAGAATGGGCCCATAAGCCCGTCTGAACCAGGGGCCTTTGACCCATCCATAGAGTCAATTGCGGCATCTATCTCCTCTGCCGAGATCAGATCACTGAGGAATTACTGCTGCCAGACCATGGGGAACTTAGACAGATAGCCTGCCAGACCGCAACCCCCCCACATTGAATCTAGAGGCATAAAGGTGATTATAATAGTGCAGCAAGTCTACAAGGATCTCCCTTCCATCTTTGGAGAATGTGCCATCCTCAAGAACGAGTTCTGATGTATAGTCACTCCTCCGTTGTGGGCGAAGTAGGTTTGCCAGGGTACGGCCCGGCTGCTTACCCTCGCCGTATCTGTGGGTCCATGCATATTTATCCAGAAACTGCACCTCGCGGTCCACATGCTCTCGAGATTCCTCCATTGCCTCAGGTCGGGCCCAAACCCCTTATCCAGTGACACCCCCAGGACGCAGAGTCCAACTTCCGAAGTGTAGCCTCCACCTGTGCCAAAGAGCACCGTATGTCAAGTAGTATACCGTCGTGTTTAGCGATCACCATTCCACAAATGTATACCTTGAAGGCCTCCAAATTATGGCCTGTGAAGCCACTGTGCTCTCATTCAGATCAAAGTAATGCGTACCGGCGGTATGGAGTTCCTTGCGGAAAGCCGAGTCCATGACAGACTGACTTGGAAAGCGCCACATTCTTAACATGCCACCGTAGAGCGGGATGTTAAGAACCACATGAACCACAGCATGGTCAGATAGCGTGTGGGGTTGGCATGTCACCTCCACAGCCAAGGGATGACTAGGTACAAAAGGGGGTGGTGATGGACGGAGCATCTGAATCAATCAAACACTCACACCCAGTCAAAAGATCTGGGTTTAATCCATCACTGTTCTTTAGCCCACTCTGCCACCCCAGTTCAGACATGGCTATATGCAAATCAGTCTGACCCTGTGCCTCATGGGAACAGTCCAGACCGAAATGCCAAGCCATGTCTTCCATGGACCGGAAACAAGCTTCTGAGGACCGGTTTCTGGCATTCCAGCTGTCTTCAGCCCGGCTTGCTTGAATCCAGTGGCAAAGTGAGCAAGGGACTCACGTCTGAGCATACCCTGCCACACTTATGGCGGCCAAAAGCGGTACAAAAGGGGGTGGAGATGGACGCAGCATCTGAATCAATCAAACACTCACACCCAGTCAAAAGATCTGGGTTTAATCCATCACCGTTCTTTAGCCCACTCTGCCACCCCAGTTCAGACATGGCTATATGCAAAATAGTCTGACCCTGTGCCTCATGGGAACAGTCCAGCGCGAACTGCCAAGCCATGTCTTCCCTGGACCGGAAACAAGCTTCCGAGGACCGGTTTCTGGCATTCCAGCGTCTTCAGCCCGGCTTGCTTGAATCCAGTGGCAAAGTGAGCAAGGGACTCACGTCTGAGCATACCCTGCCACACTTATGACGGCCAAAAGCAGTACAAAAGGGGGTGGTGATGGACGGAGCATCTGAAACAATCAAACACTCACATCCAGTCAAAAGATCTGGGTTTAATCCATCACCGTTCTTTAGCCCACCCTGCCACCCCAGTTCAGGGATGACTAGGAGCAAGAGGAACCAGTAGCCCAAACACGACCAAGTGCCATGGGGAGTTGAATAAAACGTGTAGCCTGGAAGCTGAGTATGTCGGTGGTGCAAGGCCTCTCCAAGGGAACCGAAGGTGCAAGCATCCTGCAAGACACATGTGGTCGGGCTTACCAGTCCAGGCCATTGCCGATAAATCCACTCCTGGATTGAGACATAAGATGAAGTTAACCCCCTATTACAGTGTGGTCCACATCAGTCCTGTCAAGGAGTGCCATCAGTGTGTAAAAAAACTCGGGAGAGTCCATGTTTGGTGCATAAACATTGAATAGTAGCACCGACTAGCCCGCTAGGCAGCCAACGATGGCAACGTATCTCCCTTTAGTGTCAGAGAAACTGTCAGTGAGAGTAAAAGGGATTGAGTGGTGAATCAATATTGACTCTGCTGGAATATGTACTGTAGTTAGATAAAAACCTGTGTGGGTCCTACGCTGAGGCAAAGGTAAGAGAGGTACCAAGGGATAGCTGAGGTTCCTGTAGAAAAGAAGTTTTAACCCCATACTTGACCAAATACTGTAGTACTAACTTGCCTTTGTTGAGATTGTTGATGCCTCTGATGTTCCAGGTCCTGAAGGGTACCTCAAGGTCTCAGATCATCATGCATTCAGCCCCAGTCATGTACGAAATTGGTTAGGTAGGCCCTTCTAGTTGCAACGCCACAAACATTCTCATATGGTGGTATGCATTCAAAGACGAAGAAAATTCCCTCCCGAACCCTCTCCCCACACTTCCAAGGCAAAAAGTGCCAGGGAACATTCCAATAGGGAACAGAACCAAAACACTCCCCAACAACTGCAAGGAACATATCGGTGTACAGCTTGGGGGGAGGCAACACATATAGAATTGATCATAAAATGGGATAGAATACATTAATGAGAAGGCATAACAAAGTTGCTGTTCTAGCATCACAGAGGGACACAGTCCACCAGCCGCCAGCGGACCAGAATAACCCACCACTTCAGGGTAGTCTCTGTACGGGGAGTACTAAACAGCTCAGCCATCGGGACAGTGTCAACAGGAGCAGACGTGAATTTATAGCCATTTTCCAGGTCAGGCAGGCAGGCCGCCATCACCAGAGAGGCCAAGAAGCAGGGCGCAGTGTGTCTAGTCCGCTGGGAAGAGATCTGAGCTGTTTGTGCCCTTTAAGTCAGAGGGCAAACCCCCAGTGTTGTTCCGGTGCTCCCTTGTAGAATCCTTGGGCTTTCGAAGGGGTTTCAAACACACGTAATTGTTCCTAGACATAAACACATAGGGGCAGATTTATGATAACTGGCGCATCCCCAGGGATGCGCCAGTTATTTTGCACCGCTGCTCCGCCACCCATGGTGCGCCGCATTTACAATGTGGCGCACCATGGGGCAAAAACGGCACAGATGCGTGACGCATCTGTGCCGTAAAGTTGGCGCATTGCTGGAGTTGCGTCGCAAGCGCGACGCAGCTCCAGTAAGGCTCGGGGGTGCCCCATCTTTACAATGCTGCATCAAGACCTACCCCTGCTTCAAGCAGGCGCAGGGTTTTGACGCAGCTTTGTCTGAAAGTGACTGAGTGAAATCTTATAGATTTCACTCAGCCACTTTTGCGAGGCGCAACTGCCCCGGAACGCCCACCCTGCACCGGAACGCCCACAGGGCTTTACAACGTGACGCATCTGCCTAGATGCGTCACGTTGTAAATGGGTCGTAGGGATGCGCCACATTTACGCAGCAGTTGCATGACGCAAACGTGGCGCATTCCCAACATAAATCTGCCCCATAGACTTGCCCGTTAGAACATGCCATACTGAAGTCCCATCTCACGGAGCAAGGCCTTCACAGCAGAGAATTTGTGGCGAGCCTCCTACGCCATCAAGGTAAAATCTGTGTAGAAAGATATTAATATGCCCTGGTATTGGACCAGCCCATGTTCACGCGCCATCTGAAGAGCGGTATCTCTGTCCCAGAAGATGAGTAAGTGCGCGATGATGGGTTGCATCATCAACCCCGGGGGGGCCTAGGCCCCAGCGATCTATGCCCACGCTCCACCAGGAAAGCAGTAGAAATGGCTTCAAGCTCAAACAGCTCCACCAGCAGCTTCTCTACAAACAGGTCCATGTTCCCAATGGCTGTGGATTCCGCAATCCCAGTTATGCGAAGGTTGTTGCAGAGCAACCGGGCTTTGAGATCTTTATTCTTCAGAGCTACAGTCTTGATTCGACACTCAAGCTTCTCCAGGCACCTCGACACGGTTTCCACGCCATTCTCAAATGCCAAAACACGTTCCTCAGCTCCCTCGATCTGGGCCTGCTGACAGTCGAGACGCTCAGCCACTCCATCCAACCTGCCTGATAGGGTGTCAAATTGTGAATCTATGGCCCTAAACCCCACTCGGATCTCAGACATAAAGACTCCACAGTAGCGGATTGTGAAAGCTCCAAGGGTCCCCCCACATCCCCTTCCATGTCACCAGGGCCATTCACTCCCTCTCGTCCTCCAGTGTGCGCAATATGCAGCTTGCGCTCTTTTGGGTCCACACTGCCCATCTCGACCTCATCCAGTTACATAGCAGTTACCAGTGTCCATAACCAGCACCTGCAGAGAAAAGGCGTTGTCCCCAAGAGCGTTAGCTGTGATGGAGTAGATCACACCAGGGGCATATGTAGGGGAAGCAGCCGCAGATCCGGAGGGGGGCGGTCTTCACAGTCAAGAGCGTCGGCACCAAAGATTCCCACCCATGCCTCAGCATTCACTTCAGGCCAGAACAAAATGGAGCAGCAAGGGCCCCACCATGTCCGCTAGGGCCTGTCATGTTCCAATGCCACAAGGGGGGGAGGGGACGGACTAATTCTCCCCCAGGGGGCAACTGCACTGGTATGGGGGTAGGGTGGCACACCCAAGGGAACAGGCCTGGGCCACCATCCTTCAAAAGCCTATAGCCAAATCCCAGGCACGCCACCACTCAACACCCTGCTGTGGCCCAACCACACCTCTCGGATCACACCAAGGTCCCCAGCCGATCGCAGAAGCAGGCTAGCAACAGCAGCAGGCAGCCACAGGAGCAAGCAGTGCAGGCCAGTCCCGCCTAACCCCACGGCCTCAAAGCGCAGACGCCGCATGCCTCTCTGTGTCCCCAGTGGGCTGCCTCCTCTTCAGCAGTGTTCTGCTGGCTCAGAGTCCATCACTGCCAAGCAGCCAACAGTGCAGTCTAGGGCATAGCACGAAGGCCAGGTCATGGGACCCAGAGGGGCTCAGTAGCCTCGGCCTCAGGCTTGCCCGCGGCCCCTGTTGCAGCGGGCTCTTCTAGGCAAGTCTAGGCCCACTGCCCAGCAGGATCAGGCAGAGCACACTCCCAGATCTGGCAGCTCCCATCCAGCCAAGGTCAGCACCCCTCCAGGACACCCCAGGTGCCCCCCATCCGCTGGCGCCAATGTCCGGAAAGTTTTATCCCAATATATTTCGGGAAACCAGCATATGGAACTTCAGTGCTTCCTGGCCATCTTGGTCGCTGGCCAGGCCACGCCCCCTAACCTTCTATACTTGAGACTAGTTTGACTGCAAGCAGAGATATTAGAACCTGGAAAGAGGGTCTTGTTTTTGGGAGAATGAACCTTCGTCTGGACAGTTCTCAATTTTTAATATAGAAGAGACAAATATGAGCTATCTTACTTGTCTTGTCCTCACCCCAATCCCTAATGAGTTCTCTGGAATGCAGAAACTGAGATCTACCTGCGATGCAGCTGGTGCTGTTTTTCCTACGGTTCAGGACTAGTAAAACTTGGAATACTTCAGTCAGTTCTCCTTTTGACAGCATGTAGCACTGCAAACAGTTTCCCTAAAGAGTATTGTTACATATGTAAACACATAAACAACATTTTAAAACCCCTTTCAAACATTTGCGACCTAAATACAATGATACACTTGTACTGATTACCTAAAACATTGCGCTGTTAATTAGAGTCTTTAGTTCTGTGTTGCCTCACGCAGGTTGGGTCATGCTGTAGTCTGTTCCTTGCAGACGCTTTCTTGGTAAGTCTTTAAACTTTATTCTGTTCCTTGTAAAGGTTTTATATGCCGCTTTTAAACATAATCGGCATTTTGTAGTAGCGTATTTCTTTCTTACTAAAATTTTATTTTCTTCTTTTATAGGTCCGGAAGTAGATGTTAAAGATCGGGAGGATGTGGAAACGAGAACCTCTGCAACCGTGGCAGCAACAATCTGGGGACGAAAGGTCTTTTTGCAGCTAATTCTTTAGCGGAAACAAGTAGCTGTGGCCGTTACTGTGCGAGGATCACAAGGTAAAGCACTTGCAGGCACATGCATCAAAGCTTTTTGCGATCGTAAACGGTGCAACTCGCAAAAATCAACAGGTTGCGATCGCAAAATTAGCATTTGCGATGCATCAAGGGTTAAGGCCCTCGCAATTTGAGAATTCGCAATTAATTGCGAGTTCTCAAATTGCCATTGCATTTAAGGAATCGCAAATGGAGATTCCTTAAATGCAATGCATTCAAGTAAAATAATTCGCGATTTTGCTAATAGGGGGCACAAATTACCATGAAGTTGAACTTCATGGTAATTTGCAAGAACTTTGAAAAATGCACTATAGTGCATTTTTCAAAGTTCCATTTTGCACACACACATCACATGCCCTTGTGTGTGCAAGATGTACTCATATGCAGATTTCAGGGGTGCAACAGGGTGTCGTTTTAATACCCTGGCACCCTTGAAATTGCATTCTCAATTTGCGATTCTCTAATTGAGAATCGCAAATTGAGAATGTCTTCCTATTCATTCCTATTGGCCTCTAGACCCATAGGAATGAATGGGGAGGTATTCCTTAATTGCGACGCGCAACTTGTGAGTCGCAATTAAGGAATGTTTAGAAATCGCTATTTTTTAAGCGATTTCTATATGCATAGGCTTTTGCGATTCCTTAATTGCGACTCCATAAAAATCGCAATTAAGAAATCGCAAAAGCCAACATTGATGCATGTGCCTGTTGGGGCCAGATGTACGACTTGCAAAATAGCGCATCACATATTGCGAGTCATTTGTGACTCACAATTTGCGAGGCACTATTTTGCATGTTCAACAGTGTGTTGAACACTGTTTCTGATTCCCAATGGGGTCGCAATTTACGAGGCTCATGATTATTAATGAGCCTCTCGCAATTTGCGACCCCATTGGGAATGCTGGCTCTCCCAGGGATGGTGGCCTGCTGGGCTCGGCAGACCACCATGTCTGGGACTGCTTTTTTAATAAAGCAGTCTTTTTAGGTCTCGCCTGTCGATGCGCATGCGCATCGAGAAAGCGAGACTATGGGGGCTTATCCACTCTTTGTCCAACTTGCAAGGAATCGTGGCGATTCCTTGCAGTGCCCGTGACTTTTAAGCTCAATGCGCATGCGCATTGAGCTTAAAAGCGCGTGCACATGCCCCCAGCCGCCTGCCTTGCCTACTCTCCCGCCCCCTCACTTCTTGATTGCACGGCCGCTAGGCCGTGCCTCCCCTACTCTCCTCCTACTCTCCTCCCCTCGCCGTCTGTTCCCGCACTCCTCCCACACCCCCGCTCCGCCCCCTCCCCTGCCTGCCATGTCATTGCCGTTCCAGAATATAAAAAATGTAAATAATGGCCAGTATTTATTTTCTATGAAAGGAGGCTGTTTAACCCGTTGTCCGCTAGAACTCCCACTCTGGTCCATAACTACAAAGCATTGTCATTTGGAGCCAGCACTTTACCCGTAACACCGGCAGCACCACTCTAGGGCACGCTTACTGTACGCTTACACCTACGCACTAGGAACCCCCTCGCTCGCACCTGTGCCGTGAATTGTGCCTTCTGCTGCTCAGCTGCCAGCATGGACTGCAACTCCGCGTTGACCTCTTTGGAGGTACTGCCCGAAGAAAAGTCCATATTCGGAGAGTACTCGGACATCGTGCCCAGTGTTAACAGCTAATTCAGAAATACGACCTTCACCCAGTCTCTACTACAGCCACAAAAAAAAGCTCAACTGTACACACCCCGGCTTTTTTTTTTTAAGCACGTGCACCGCGGCCATTTTGGAACGGTTAGGATTTGCGAAATATCAGGTAGACGTCATGAACAGTAAGTCACGATAAACGCATCCCAATGACCTTCTCATCATTATTTGAATGGTCATCTTGGATTAGAATACATTTTGCTTAGTAATGCTTATTTCGCTATGAATCCTCTTTATCCAGTGATTTAGGGTGACAAGAATTTTAAAGCCAAAAATGGTGACATTTCACAAAAATAGAAGGACTACAATTTTACTACAAGCGAAGAGAGCATTAGAGCATAGCTGCGATTGCTTGTTTTGCGGTCATGCTGTAAGAAGAGGCGGAGTGCACCGAATGTGACTTCAGCCAACATTTCAGGTCTCTATCAAATTTTAGGGCACGCCCAGGTCATTTACTTCCGGGTGGAGGCGGTAACCTTGATTGTCAATTCTCTTCTCCCATCATGGCGGCATTGCTGAGATTGAACTGCTCCATGGGTGCGAAAGGTCAGTGGCTTACGTCGCAGCATGTTTGTGGAAATTACTTTGTAAATGGGCACGTATAGTGGCTGTCGCAGTCCGTTGACTGTCAACCCAAGTCTATGAAGTCGTGGGGAGTTTCCATCACCACTCCATCTCAAGCGAAGTTAACAGACATTTCTAAAAATAATTGCATTTGTATAGCGTTTGGTACATCTGACAAGGCTTTAAGTGCTTTCGGCGAGAAGCGATTAATTACGACATGGACGATAAATTGCTGCAATGCCGTTATACAAAAATGCTTTCAACAGCAATCTTATCGCGAGTGCTTTTTTAAACCTAGAAATAGGTTTAAATCGCACGACATGTAACCTAATTCTTAAACTAGTGTGTGTTGGAGAAAGGGCATCTGTCAGAGTAAGGTTGCAATGATTTTTTTGTTGTCACTGAGGATCTATTTACCAATCTATGGCTTTTCTTTAATTTATTGTTTTTAGGTATGTTAATTGATTAGTTCCTGAACTAAAAGTCACAAAATACTCAAACTTACAAAATGAAAAATCAGATTTTGATTACTGCGCTCTTATCAAACAACTCCCTTGTTGATCCTACAGCAAAGCAAGACTTTATTTTTCCACTGTTGCTTTAGTAGAATGCCTGCTATATATACACGCTGGCCGACTGAAGGAGAAATCAAAGGCGCAGATGGTGATTGGTGACCTGAATAATGTCATCAAGGATGGTCAGACAGGATGCGAGCCTCATCGAAGGACATTTCCTTCCCAAGACTGAAAATGCACAACTTCATTTTCTTGGCACCTTTAGTCTCCAACAGTTCCTTCTAAACCCGGCATTGAAGATTGTATGGGTTAGTGTTATAATCCGTGCTGGAAAAGAAAGCTGTTTTCACTGGGATCCCATAAATTGGGTGTTGCAAACAGGGGGCAAAGTTTGAGGGAGCATCGTCATGAGGAGTGGAGCCAATTACAATTAGCATTTGCATTATTTATTGTTATTATTAATTGTATAAACTGTGTTCCCCTACGAAATTGCAGCATGGCAGCATGCAATGGTACTGCTGCACTGGTTTATTTAATTGGTCACCAACAGGCTACGTGGCTTAGGCAGTCTCACCCTCACTCACCCTCACTCAGCGCAACCACAGCATCTTCACTAAATATATTTAATAAACTTTAAGCTATTGGCAATATAAAATAAAATCCATTTTATTACATATTAATTATTAATTGTTTTTTAAAGCCATTGATTTTTTTTATATCAATACATCTAAGTCACATATAAGTCCCGTTAATACAAAACATGTTGCTTTACAAATGCTAGAGGTGTCACATTTACAAAAATTATAACTATTGCCTTTGTAAAGAAGAAAGCTATTAATTTAGCTATTTAGAAAAAACAACACATAAATAAAAAAAATAAAAAAAATAACACCTATAGCTCAAACTTTACTACTGCGAGACCTATTGCATTTCCAATGCTTGTTTAAAATGCAGCCATTTTTGCTTAAAGGAAAACGGGATGCATTTCAAAACAGAAAAATTGAACTTTTAAGTTTCATTTTTTTAAGCGCAGGCAGTGATCTCTGGGACCACTGCCTGCTCCTAAAAAATATTTTACAACATACTCACAAATGGGAAGGAGTCCTCTGGAGACCCCTTCACCTTTGCGAGTGGTTACTACCTACTTGAAGTAGATGGCAAACTGCGAGTGTTTTGTGGTCGCAAATGCGGTTGCAAAACACTAGTACATAGCATATTGACTGGCTATTAGGAAGGGACGCCCCTTCCTAATGGCGCAAGTCGCAAATGCCAGGGTCGTACATCTAGCCTTGGTCAGCATTGTGTGCGGTCTAAATGGAACCACCTCCAATATGGCTGCCGAGATTTGCTGAAGCCTTGCAGGAGTTTAGAAATCTTGTGAGACTTTGGCAAATAGAGAATGCAATCAACAATGCAGGCATGAGGCTCGAAGGAGCGTGTGCCGCAACTTGGTAAATAATAAGAGTGTTGTGTTCAGGACAGAAGGGCACACTGAAACTCGGGGGGGCTGATGTCATTAGGGGTAGAAACCTCTTGGAGTTGAAATCATTATGGGTAGATATCTCTCTGGCCGAGATCATTAAGGAAATGGCTTGTCGGAACAGGGAGCAAGGGAGGACTAGGGGCAATGACAGGTTATGACAGGGGAACCCCTAAGAAACTGCCAGTAAAGGCAGGGGACCACCGCCATGACAAATACTTTAGTTTACTTCTGTGAAACACGGGCGTTGTCTAGACTGAATTTAAATCAGCTTCTATTTCTTTGGTGTAGTTTAGGTTTATGCTCGATTGAACTGAAAATGATTGCGTTACTTTCACTTGCCGGTTTCGATGCCCCAATAATTAAACATTAAGCACAGAGAGCCTGTGATGTACAACTGGTAACTAGATAGAATCAAATGGGCAAGGCATGTGGTTTGTGTTTCTCTTCCTTTGGAATAACTCTACCCTTCCGCTCCCCGCCGAGGTTTTAGAGAAAGGGCATGTCATCAGCTAGCAGGGTATTGTTGACAATTGCCTCGACGGTCTTTCGATTCTAAGAGCATACGTAGCGTCGTAGGCACAGTGCTGTGAAGCTGAAAACGCTTCTATATGACATCTTCTCAAAGTAAAAGACTTGCTTAAATTCTGTTAACACCACCACACATCCTGTTCATAAGGATTCCCCATTCTGCTTGGCATGGAGCTAGAGGGAAAGTGAAGGAACCGGGAGGGCGACGGTATCTGATGTCCTTGGCATTTCAGCCAGTATGGGCACAGGATATGCTGATACATTTTCAAGATCACACTAGAACGTTTTCTAGACCCTCTGGCACCAAGGACTTAGTCAATGTGCCATCCCAAGATATAAAAACAGTTGTATTACAATCATCCCACAACCTGCCTATTAATATTGAATGAGATGTGTTTCAAGTCAATCCTAGAAGAAATAACAGGAATAGTCAGTGGAACTGCAACCATCATTCATTCAGTAAGATCACACACCCTAGAATACTAGGAAACATTGAATTAATATTAAAGATGTATTTTTAAAAATGAAACTACTGTCCTAGTGCACATAATATGAACTGTTACTACAATAAAGATAAGCAAAGTGGCAACTGTAATGTTTACTAAAATCATGATCAGGAATAAATATTCAGTCATTTCACAATATATTTTTTAACAATCCCATCCTCATTACTTTACTAAACTAAAATTAGAACTAAAGAAAAGTCTAGTTTGAATTTCAGATGGTTCACACCTCATAACTGTTTGAACAATAAGGCTTTTTGTTTGGAATAATAGCAAGGTCTGCTGTACTTGTTTGCGCTCACAGTTGGGCTTTCAAGCTCAACAGGTGAGCTGCCGTACCTCCTGTTATCATTCAGAGAGGGTGGGTATTGCAATTCAGTATGGCCTGTCTCCTCTGTGTCACCAGGCAGGAAGTCTCGCCATGACTCCTTCACACCCTGTGCTGAGCTTATACAACAACAAGAAGGGGATGCCAGTACTGATACAAGTAACCATTTAGCAATTTAAGACACTCAACCTGAAGTAAAATTCAAGGCTTGGAGCTGATCAGTAGCTTTTATTATTTTGCTTAATGTTATCAAAGAACAATTGGTTCAAAATTAAACAGTATTACATGCTAGGTACAAAAAATGTGGGAAGGAAAAATCTATCATTCTATCAGGCATGTCACAAGCTTACAACAATCAATCATACAGGGACAGTGGGGGACATGGAAACTCATATATTACAGTGGACCGTATTTACAGTGAACAGACAAGCACAAGAATAGTGCAATAGGCCACAGTCTGCTAAATTTCTAAAAAGTTTAGTTATAGGATTATTTACATAAACTGTACATTCCTAACACAAGTTTTAAATAATCACAATTTTTGATGCAGTCAACCAAAAAGATGAATAAGGTAATGTACAACTAAGGGTGAAAAAGTGGCAAAACAATTCAGGTCAACTTATCACCCAGGCAGACTTAAAGGTGGTGGAAGGCCTACGCGTTTCGAATCCTACAGGTGTACGAGGATTCTCATCAGGGCCTTTGGTTCTGGAGAAAGAAAAGAAAAAGAGTGATAGTAAGATCAAAGGGTTTGACCTCAAGTGTATTTAAAACGGATCATCATTAGAATCCACACTCAGTCCACACCCTCTCCTATACAGCTTACCAAAACACGGTGTTATAACATCCGAATGTAGTTTTTCACAGCATATATACTGAAGGGGGTATTTTGTACCTGAAATGTCCAAAGCAGACTTGAATTACATAACGGACTTGGATGCGGTGGCAAAAAAAGGGATTAAGGGCTTTTAATATTACCTGCTACCGTGTTTACAGATGATGCTTTAACAGGTGCGGGGTCACTTTGGAAAGGCTGAAGGGTTCCTAAAAGATGGTGAACATGCGAGATTTTAGGGAGGGTTTGCTACAATTGTCACACCAACAGGTTATCTACAGGTGGCACTTCGCCTTACCTAATATTTTAAAATCTCTATTCTTATTTATAACCGATGTCCCTGTCCTTAGGGTAGCTGTCGCTTTATTTGAGACACTGTCGCCGTGGGAGTAGAAGTGAAGTTGAATCAGAGGCCTGCGAAACAGGAGAGGCAATGTTTCATTATTATAAGCAATTGCTTCAGGAATTAAACAGGGTCGACAGCGGCGCTGAAGCCTAATTCGGCAATTTGGGTTTGTCAACTCAGAAGTTTAATGGACCTGTAAGAAAGCACACGCGGCGCTTAACATTGCGGTTATGAAGTAGAGACAGCCACTAGTTGCGTGCAGGAGGAAAAAAGGAGGACTCAGCGGCTTACCGTGTTTTAAATTACGGCGGGCGTGGTCCGCTAACCGTGGTTGCAAACGTTCAAACCATTCTACGATCCTGCAAAGATATAATATAACAGCGTATCAGCGGGCTATTTCGCCCGGATTACAACACGCGGTTTATATGGGGAAAGCGGAAAAAAGAATTTACCGTCAACATTACACAGCACGCTGCAGAAAGGTGATTTATTCCTGCCAAGAAAGCAGAAGTTTCTAGATTAGTTAAGCAACATAGGGCTTTAACTGGCTCCTAACGTGAAGAGAGTTACTTCAAATACTCACTTTCAAAGGTTCAGGCTGGCGACCTTAGCGACGGCGAACGCGAACAAAGTGGTAACCTTCAGGCAAGGGCGCCTAAGCAGACTGAGCTGCTGGGGAACACCCTTAAATGCAGGTGATTATCAAGGCCACACCCACCAGGTGTGCTGGCCGGTTTAGAAAAAAGAGTGGGGGCAAGAATGAAAACCCGGACCGGAGTGGCCAATCCTTAGTCACTTTCAGACCTTAGTAATATGCATAGAATCTGCAGTATAGAAAGAGGCAGGAGGAGAGAGTTAAAGCTTGAATATCTCACTTAATTCATTTAAACCAGACACCGCAGTGTCGAATTTCAGTATCAAAAGGGCTTCCCGTTTTGACAAGGCAAGGTTCTGGTCACCACCTCGCGGATTTTTTTCCACTTTGGAAATTACAGTCCACTTCAAGTCACTAACAGTATGTTGCATACGTGTCCAGTGGAGCACCAGGGGTGCATTCTCAACCCGCTTTTTGACTCTTGATTTGTGCTGCGAGATCCTTTGCCGGATCTCTTGGTTAAGAGATCCGGCAAAGGACTGCGGTGTCTGGTTTAAATGAATTAAGTGAGATATTCAAGCTTTAACTCTCTCCTCCTGCCTCTTTCTATACTGCAGATTCTATGCATATTACTAAGGTCTGAAAGTGACTAAGGATTGGCCACTCCGGTCCGGGTTTTCATTCTTGCCCCCACTCTTTTTTCTAAACCGGCCAGCACACCTGGTGGGTGTGGCCTTGATAATCACCTGCATTTAAGGGTGTTCCCCAGCAGCTCAGTCTGCTTAGGCGCCCTTGCCTGAAGGTTACCACTTTGTTCGCGTTCGCCGTCGCTAAGGTCGCCAGCCTGAACCTTTGAAAGTGAGTATTTGAAGTAACTCTCTTCACGTTAGGAGCCAGTTAAAGCCCTATGTTGCTTAACTAATCTAGAAACTTCTGCTTTCTTGGCAGGAATAAATCACCTTTCTGCAGCGTGCTGTGTAATGTTGACGGTAAATTCTTTTTTCCGCTTTCCCCATATAAACCGCGTGTTGTAATCCGGGCGAAATAGCCCGCTGATACGCTGTTATATTATATCTTTGCAGGATCGTAGAATGGTTTGAACGTTTGCAACCACGGTTAGCGGACCACGCCCGCCGTAATTTAAAACACGGTAAGCCGCTGAGTCCTCCTTTTTTCCTCCTGCACGCAACTAGTGGCTGTCTCTACTTCATAACCGCAATGTTAAGCGCCGCGTGTGCTTTCTTACAGGTCCATTAAACTTCTGAGTTGACAAACCCAAATTGCCGAATTAGGCTTCAGCGCCGCTGTCGACCCTGTTTAATTCCTGAAGCAATTGCTTATAATAATGAAACATTGCCTCTCCTGTTTCGCAGGCCTCTGATTCAACTTCACTTCTACTCCCACGGCGACAGTGTCTCAAATAAAGCGACAGCTACCCTAAGGACAGGGACATCGGTTATAAATAAGAATAGAGATTTTAAAATATTAGGTAAGGCGAAGTGCCACCTGTAGATAACCTGTTGGTGTGACAATTGTAGCAAACCCTCCCTAAAATCTCGCATGTTCACCATCTTTTAGGAACCCTTCAGCCTTTCCAAAGTGACCCCGCACCTGTTAAAGCATCATCTGTAAACACGGTAGCAGGTAATATTAAAAGCCCTTAATCCCTTTTTTTGCCACCGCATCCAAGTCCGTTATGTAATTCAAGTCTGCTTTGGACATTTCAGGTACAAAATACCCCCTTCAGTATATATGCTGTGAAAAACTACATTCGGATGTTATAACACCGTGTTTTGGTAAGCTGTATAGGAGAGGGTGTGGACTGAGTGTGGATTCTAATGATGATCCGTTTTAAATACACTTGAGGTCAAACCCTTTGATCTTACTATCACTCTTTTTCTTTTCTTTCTCCAGAACCAAAAGCCCTGATGAGAATCCTCGTACACCTGTAGGATTCGAAACGCGTAGGCCTTCCACCACCTTTAAGTCTGCCTGGGTGATAAGTTGACCTGAATTGTTTTGCCACTTTTTCACCCTTAGTTGTACATTACCTTATTCATCTTTTTGGTTGACTGCATCAAAAATTGTGATTATTTAAAACTTGCGTTAGGAATGTACAGTTTATGTAAATAATCCTATAACTAAACTTTTTAGAAATTTAGCAGACTGTGGCCTATTGCACTATTCTTGTGCTTGTCTGTTCACTGTAAATACGGTCCACTGTAATATATGAGTTTCCATGTCCCCCACTGTCCCTGTATGATTGATTGTTGTAAGCTTGTGACATGCCTGATAGAATGATAGATTTTTCCTTCCCACATTTTTTGTACCTAGCATGTAATTGTGATCGTGGGGGTGTCGCGGGCCGGAAAATCAGGCAAGGAGGCCGAATGTAGTGGGCTATAGTTGGTTTTTATTGGTACGAGAGTCAACAGACAGGATGGTAAAGGTAGTCCGGCGAGATGGGATGGTTCTTCCTGGTCGACGATCTTCTGCTTGCAGGGCCTCGGGAGGTTCTTCGTCTCCGTTGCTGGGGAGGTACCTCGGAGGGCAATAAGAGAGAGAAGGGACCGTTAGACCGAACCGGGTCTCACAACGTATGCTGACACCGACACCGGGACGTGCGTGGGAAGAAAAGGAAGGACTAGTGAGGTAAGGTTCTATGGGGAAGAGGAACGTACCGAAAGATAGGGAAGTAGGTTAGAGAAAAGAGTGTCAGGGTGAGGGTGACGGGAGGAGGGCGTTTTGCAAAGTGAAGGGCTTTACAATAATCACAGTGCAATTAACGTGCGAGAAGTGCCTAAACGTGGGAGAACTATACAATGTATACACTGAGCACCTAGCGTGCTCACGGGGAGGTTTACGCTACTCACGCGGTCCGCCGTAGCTCTCCAGTGAGCCACGGCCGCTCTTCAGCCACCTCCTCAAGGGCTCCACCAGTCCTCCGTCCACTCGTCTTCTTCGGCTTGCTCTTCGTCTCGCTCTCCACGACCAGTCTGAGTATCCTGCCACAATGCTCCGACTTCGTCCTCACAGTGGCGTTCGCTTTTCACTGGTGCTGTCGCTGCCTCCGGGGTGGGACTTCCGGGTTCACGGTGACGTACTTCCGGTGCCTGAGGCCCGGTGATAGGTTCCTGGAACAGAGAGAGGGGCGGGGCAGTGTGGGTCATGCTGTTCGCTCTGACACAGTTACGGACCCGAGGGGGTTGTCTATACGTGCGTGAGTGGGAAGTCCTTGACAACGGTAAGGTTTCAGGGGGGCACAGTCCAGGCGGGGGAGAAACAGGGACGGGGTCACATTCCCTTCCCCTGGCTGTCTTTCTTGTACCGGTGAGAGAACTGGGGTACCGGGACAAAAAGTCTGCGTTGCCTTGTTCAGATCCTTTTCGGTGGCGTGTCTGAAACCGAAATGGTTGGAGGGACAGGAACCATCGGAGGACCCGGTCGTTGTGTCCCTTATTCCGGGCCATCCATTCCAAGGGGGCATGGTCGGTGTAAATGGTGAACTCCCTTCCCTCCAGGTAGTATCTCAGGCTTTCGACAGCCCACTTGATTGCGAGGGCTTCTTTTTCTACAACAGCATAGTTAAGTTCCCTAGGAAAGAGTTTTCGACTGAGATACAATATTGGCTTTTCATTACCTTGTGAGTCGATTTGTGAGAGGACTGCTCCTAAACCCTGATCGGACGCATCTGTTTGGAGTACAAAAGGCCGGGAATAATCAGGGCTTACAAGGACAGGACTGGAGGTCAGGGCGTTTTTCAGGTCGTTAAAAGCATGCCATACTAGAGGACTGGGGTGATTTAGGGCTAGCTCGGTGTGTGTAGCTTTTTTTAACAGGTCTGTGAGAGGGGCGGCCCTTTGAGAGAAGTTGGGGACAAATCTTCTATAATAACCTAGGAGCCCTAGGAACGCCCGGAGATCTTTCTTTGTCCGGGGAAACGGGAGAGTCTCAATGGCTTTGGTTTTGGACTCCTGGGGTCGGATCAGACCTTCACCCAAGAGAAAACCGAGGTACTGGACGGTTTGGGCGGCCAGGGTGGTTTTGGCCGGATTGATGGAAAACCCAAAGGAGCCCAAGGAAGAGACAACCGCATGCAAATGGACGAGGTGTTGATCCCAGCTGTCGCTATAGATGACTATATCATCCAAATAGGCCCCTGCATATGCGGTGTGGGGACGTAGTACCAGATTCATGGCTCGCTGGAAGGTGGCCGGGGCGCCGTGTAACCCAAAGGGCATGACAAGGAATTGGAACAAACCCTCTGGGGTAGAGAAAGCGGTCTTCTTCTTATCCTGTTCTCGGAGGGGGATCTGCCAATAACCCTTGCAGAGATCAAGGGTTGAAATGTATTTGGCCTTCCCTATCCTTTCGACCATTTCGTCAACTCGGGGTAGAGGATAAGTATCAAATCGGGAGACCTTGTTTACCTCCCGGAAGTCTATACAAAACCGGACAGAGCCGTCGGGTTTCGGCACCAGGACTATAGGGGAGTTCCACTCACTGACCGAAGGCTCAATGATTCCCATCTTTAACATGTCCTCGGTCTCCCTCTTTATAACTGCTCTGCGGGCCTCAGGGACTCGATAGGGACGCAGTCTAACCACCTTCCCGGGTTCTGTCTCAATCGAGTGTTCGGTGACGGTAGTACGTCCCGGACAAGAAGAAAAGACCTTCATTACAGGGGTCAGGGCTGCTTGGAGGGCTTTGACCTGTACCGGAGTTAAAGCAGGGTCCAGACAGGGGTCGAACGGAAAGGACAAAGGGGGCCTACTTCCCGTTAGAACAGGACGGGGTCCCTCCCACTTCTTCAAATGATTAACATGATAGATCTGGGACGTACCTCTTGCGGGGTCGAGTTCTATCTCATAAGTTACGGGGGTGACCTGTCGTTGAATGGTATAGGGCCCTTGCCACTGGCCCAAGAGTTTTTGATCTGAGGAGGGCATCATCAAGAGGACCAGGTCGCCCACGGCGAATACCCTGGCCTTGGTGCCTTTATCATATTGTTTTTTCTGTGTATTTTGGGCCTTTTCCATATTCTGTTTCACTATCTCCCTTATTTCAGCTAAGTGAGTCTTTAGATTGTTAACATACTCTGGCAAAGGGCGGGTGCGGTCAGGCTCGGCTTCCCAGGCTTCCTGGGCCATGTCCAGTAAGGTGCGCGGGGGTCTCCCATACAACAGTTCATAGGGGGAGTATCCCGTACTGCTCTGGGGCTTACATCTTATGGCAAAAAGGGCCAAAGGCAGGATTTCCTCCCACCTTTTGGCTTCCAGGCCTAACAGCTTTTTTAGTGTCTGTTTCAACGTTGCGTTATAACGTTCGACCAGACCATCCGTCTGGGGATGGTAGGCCGAAGTTCGGATTTGCTTTATTCCTAGCGTAGAACAGACTTGTTTAAGTAGGGAGGAAACGAATGGGGTGCCCTGATCCGTGAGGATTTCCCGGGGAAAGCCTACTCTGGAAAAAAGTGTGATTAGCGCCTTGGCAATGTTCTGTGCTGTGGGTTGGCGTAATGGAAAGGCCTCGGGGAAGCGGGTAGCATAGTCTACTAAGACAAGGGCGTAACGGCAACCTGTTCGGGAGGGTAACAGGGGCCCTATTATGTCCATCCCCACCCTAGTGAATGGGACATCAATGAGAGGAAGAGGTTGTAGTGGTACCTTAGGGGGTCGGTAACGGCTGTGTTTCTGGCAGACAGCGCACTCGCGACAGTAAGTTTTGATGTGCTGATGTACCCCGGGCCAGTAGAACTTATCAAGGACAGTCTGGCTCGTTTTTTCATCCCCAAAATGACCCCCTAACAGGTGGCTATGTGCTAGAAAGAGGACCTTATCCTGGAAGGGACCGGGAATCAACAGCTGGGCGGATTGTAAGGGCCCTCCCTTTCGATATAACAACCCCCTCTTCTTAAAGAAATAAGGACCTACTTGTGTAGGGTCTTCCTGTTCTAAGGCCCTTCCCCATGCTTCTTGCAGGAGCGGGTCCTCCTGTTGGGCGGCACGGAACTCTTGGTCGGTCTGCCAGGGTGGGTCATCCACATTCACTGGATAGGCAAAGGAAGGGTTTTTCTTCTCCTGTCTTTTCTGATTTCTTGATTTGTGAGGTTTCGGTTCTTTGGACGGAGAGGATGGACCCTGAGGGTAAGGGGCTTCTTTCCACCATTGTGACAGGGAGTCGGTAGTGTCCTGGAGAAGGGTCGGGAGTCCGGGATAATCGCTACCTAATATTGCTTGTTCGGGTAACGCCGGTACCAGACCGACCGTGAGGTGGGTTCCCGGGTCCCCGGGATGTTGAACCCAGACTTGTGTGGTGGGATAGCGTTTAGTATCGCCATGTACGCACTGTATGGCCACTGCTCCGGTTGGTGATCCGTGGGGAAGAACCAAATCTTGCGGACGAAGGACGCTTTGTCGGCACCCGGTATCTGCGAGGGCCAGCATCTCCTGTCCTTCAATGGACACGGGGCAATGAAACGGAGGAGGAGTGTCCCTTGGCGTGTTGCAAACATAGTTCCGAACCAATCCGATTTCCATGGGTACCTCCTTCTGAGGACAATTGCGGGCTATGTGTCCAAAGTTCCCACAATGGTAGCACTGGGGTCCGGGATTGGGGGGACGATATAGGACTGGAGAATGTAAGAGAGGAGGAGGTTCAGGTCTTCGAGAGGGCAATGGACGTGTTGGACGGCTGGCTGTGGGGTTGTGTGGTCGGTGCGGGTTTTCCTCCTTACCGCGTTGTAGCTCCTGAGCACGACCATAGGCACAGGCTATTTCCACTGCGGTTTCTAGAGTCAACCTCGTATGCTGCCGAACCCATCTCTGAGTGGCGGGATGCAAAGAGTTCAAAAATTGTTCAAGATAGATTTTCTCTAATATCTCGTTTTTGGTGGAGTTTTCCGGTTTAAGCCACCGGTTGGCGAGGTCCTTGATGCGGAAGGAAAGAGCACGCGGATTTTCTTGCGGCCCTTCCTTAGCTTGTCTAAGCTTCACTCGGTAGGTGTCGTCGTCCACCCCCAAGCGCTCGAGGATGCACTTCTTTATATCTGCATAGGGGTTGTTGCCTTGGATGTTGGCTTGTTGATATGCCGCCTGTAGGTCTCCGGTGAGGAGGGGACCCAGATATTGGCCCCACCGATCCTCGGGCCAATTTGCCGCTTGTGCCAGCCTCTCAAAGTTTGTAAAGAAGTAGTCCGGGTCTTCCCCCGGGACATACTTTTGTAACACCACGGAGGGGAGAGAAGCCATGGCTCGTGGTTGTCCTAAGACGTCAGTCAGTTTGCCCATAGCTTGGTCATGGGCGGTTCCTTGGCCCTTCAAGACATCATGTAGCTGCCCTCTGTCGTCCTCGGCGGTTTTCAGAAACTGCTCCATGAGTTTCCCCAGTTGTTCTTGGGAGTCGGCCATTCTCTTCATGACGGCCTCCATGCTTCCAGCTGATCCCACTTCTGACACCAAATGTGATCGTGGGGGTGTCGCGGGCCGGAAAATCAGGCAAGGAGGCCGAATGTAGTGGGCTATAGTTGGTTTTTATTGGTACGAGAGTCAACAGACAGGATGGTAAAGGTAGTCCGGCGAGATGGGATGGTTCTTCCTGGTCGACGATCTTCTGCTTGCAGGGCCTCGGGAGGTTCTTCGTCTCCGTTGCTGGGGAGGTACCTCGGAGGGCAATAAGAGAGAGAAGGGACCGTTAGACCGAACCGGGTCTCACAACGTATGCTGACACCGACACCGGGACGTGCGTGGGAAGAAAAGGAAGGACTAGTGAGGTAAGGTTCTATGGGGAAGAGGAACGTACCGAAAGATAGGGAAGTAGGTTAGAGAAAAGAGTGTCAGGGTGAGGGTGACGGGAGGAGGGCGTTTTGCAAAGTGAAGGGCTTTACAATAATCACAGTGCAATTAACGTGCGAGAAGTGCCTAAACGTGGGAGAACTATACAATGTATACACTGAGCACCTAGCGTGCTCACGGGGAGGTTTACGCTACTCACGCGGTCCGCCGTAGCTCTCCAGTGAGCCACGGCCGCTCTTCAGCCACCTCCTCAAGGGCTCCACCAGTCCTCCGTCCACTCGTCTTCTTCGGCTTGCTCTTCGTCTCGCTCTCCACGACCAGTCTGAGTATCCTGCCACAATGCTCCGACTTCGTCCTCACAGTGGCGTTCGCTTTTCACTGGTGCTGTCGCTGCCTCCGGGGTGGGACTTCCGGGTTCACGGTGACGTACTTCCGGTGCCTGAGGCCCGGTGATAGGTTCCTGGAACAGAGAGAGGGGCGGGGCAGTGTGGGTCATGCTGTTCGCTCTGACACAGTTACGGACCCGAGGGGGTTGTCTATACGTGCGTGAGTGGGAAGTCCTTGACAACGGTAAGGTTTCAGGGGGGCACAGTCCAGGCGGGGGAGAAACAGGGACGGGGTCACAGTAATACTGTTTAATTTTGAACCAATTGTTCTTTGATAACATTAAGCAAAATAATAAAAGCTACTGATCAGCTCCAAGCCTTGAATTTTACTTCAGGTTGAGTGTCTTAAATTGCTAAATGGTTACTTGTATCAGTACTGGCATCCCCTTCTTGTTGTTATAGATACTGGCTCAGCCATACTGATTAGAGCCACCCCTTTGTAGTTTTCTGGAGCTTATACAACATCATGTACTCATTGTTAAACCTGTCAAGATAAACAAGTAACAGAAAATGGCCTGGTGCCCTTTTACATATTTTCATATTGTAAGACTGTATTGTGTAAACAGTAACAGCAAACTAGAAATATAGTTATCAGCTCTCCATGGAACTGTATTCACTACTTAATAATCATCATTTAGAACCAAATAGCAAGCTCGGATTAAATATTGTGAATATATTTAGGCAGACTTCATTATCATGCTGCCAAGAAAACGTGAGATAAAACACATTTTCCATTTCATAATAATCAAACACAGTAACCTTTAAATGATTAACAAGTTTAAGTTAAAAGGGAAAAACCTAGAAGAGAAAAAGCAAAATATTCATAACAATGTTGGGTACCATCTTAGTGGGAACAGATGGCTCATTCTTTATTCATTTTAGTATTAGACTGCCTGTGTTTTGATGGTGCATTAGAAAGGTGATTCTTTTTGGCAGTGTAATTGTGTATTGGTGCTACTCATGGTACAGGTGTCCGACTAACACTGTTAGATTTCCCGTGCAGACAATGTTGTCTTTATCCCGGAAAAGTTGAAGAACATCTCTTCGAAGGATCTTAAGGGCATATTATCAAGGGGGTTTATCTCCGCTTTTTTGGCTTTAAAAGCCAAGAAAGCAGAGATAAAATGATCTCCCTATTACCTAGCTGACACTAACACAAGTTAGCGACAGCAAGTAGGAGAAAGCGATCATCTTGGACCCCACTTTGCATGTCAGTGATATTTATCACTAATGACATGCAAAGTGGGCGTGCCAAGATGTTAGCGACTGGAAACAGTCGCTAACATCGCTATCTCCTATTACCAACTTTTGGAGATATTCGCGCAAAGCGCGAATATCTCCAAAAGCTAACACCTGCCCTGAGCAGTTCTTAGCCATGTTATCCAATGGGAGGTGGATAACATGGCTAAGAGCATTAGCTCGGTAATGCATAAATATCACGGACTTTTCAGCGATATTCATGCATTGCGGCCGATTTTTATCGCATTTGCGATATTTGCGATAAAAATCGCCGCAGCTCAGCGGTAAATTTTTGTCTCTAACCAAGCAATAGCGATAATTATCGCTATTGCTTGGTAATATGCCCCTAAGTTTCCTGTTGGCTTGATTCATAACAGACCTGTTGTGCATGCTGAGCTTTATATTTCTGAGGATTAAGAGTTGATCCCCACTTTACAGTCTGTGATCCCCTCAGACCACCCCAACCCTGGACATAGTGGGGTTTGCAAGAATATATGTTATGAAGCTTGCAGGTAGCAGGTGATAAAGAAGATTGTTAAAGTGATGATATTTTTCTTGAATGTAAGTTCACCTGCTTTAAGAGTCAATGCAAACTTTTCAGCATGGCTGATTTGAACCTTCGTATTGAATTTTTTACTGTGGTGACCCAGTAGAGTAAATCTTTTTAGTCCTATAATGCACAGATGGTTTCGAGGACCTGCTTCTAGTTGGTCCAGCCAATTCATGAATGGGTGGGCATGGACAAAGGCCGTTTTCAATTAAATTTGAGGGAATGCCTAATGACCCGTTTTTCAGACATTGTTGAGGTACCAGAGTGCAAAGCCCTGATGGATTCTTGCCAAACCTTGGAAGAAATCTACTTCTTCCCAAGTAGCTTCATGTCAGTTGCCCATGATTCTAAACAATTTAAAAACATAAAGGAAGATATCTTTGCTGTAGTGTGGTAGAGTGAAATTAAGTTGTGTGGTAACAGTTCCTTTTTATTGCCAATTTTTTATTGAGTTTTGAACAAGAAAACATATACAACAAACAGCCGTCTTTAGCCACCATCACAAATGCAATTGCCAATTTTTCGAATAAATCCCAAATCATCAGTCCACAGTAGCTGAGCCCACACGTGAGTGCATGTAAACAGCATTAATATAGCATGCCAAGCCCAAAGTAGACCTACCACTTACTTCAGATCTTAGTGTGTTTCGTTGGGCTTCATACACCGGCCTCTCTTGCTGTGCACACCAGTCTACAGCTCAACACCATTGGGACAGCGAGGACGGTGTGGGTGATTTTCATCCTTGGGCTATATCTTGTTTTGCAACCATAGTGGCCACACCAACTAGCACCCTCTTGGGTCTCATACCCCCATCCCCTCAAAAGCTCACAGGAGAACAACCTTTGGGGACAAATCTACCTCCCAAACCATCACCCCCGATAGCGTCCAAGTCACTTCACCCCAGTAGCAGCAATTAGGGGACATGTCCACACCATATGGTAAAAGTCTGCTGGGGCATGGGGACACCTAAAACATGTGGGGCTGGGGAAGAGAAGTAACCGGCGCAGGTGAAGGGGGTAAGATAGGCATAGTGCAGGTAGCATGATTGCTCTAGTTGCAACCTATATTAGATTGTTTTGGTGCCAGGGGCCATCCTGGGGTCCCACCAGTCTTCTTCCTCTAAGGGTCGGACCCACTCCTCCTATTGGGCATGCATCTGTGCAAATGTGCCTAGAGCATTGATGATAAGGCAGTGGTAGATTTGGGAAATTTCCCTCTTTAGCAACACCCGCATCAATAGCTGTGTTCAGGTAATTCCATGCGTGGAGAGACATGCACCCTCAATGCATACCAAGAGCTGAAGGTACTTGTGAAATTGCATGGATGACGGCAAAGGCCAATTGGAGCACCTGAAAGGAGTGTAGGTGGCCACTGGACCAAACGCCCCCCTGCAGGGAGATGCCTATCAAGTCTCATTGGATAAAGCCCTACAGGTCGACCGTCTCATGCAGCCAGGTCCCTCTCCATAAAGGGGTCTGCAACATTATTTTGGATTTCCATCCCGTGAATCGAAGTGTGGCACACCAGCAGAGAAAAACTACCCTGGTCACCTCAGGATTGTTTGGTCCTTGGAGGGGCTATAGAGCATCACTAGCACAGTGTTGAAGCTCGTTGAGGTCAGCTCCACCCTGTATGCCGGTCCAACCAGCCCCACAAAACTAAGCATTGATGACAAGGGTTTGAGACGCCAAGTAGTATAGGTAGAGATTGGTCATGCCTAAGCCCCCAGCATATGAAGCCTGATGGCATTTGGTAAGTGTAATCCTCGGTCTGGATTTATACCACAACAACAACTTTGTCGGGACGTCAATCTCATCAAACTACTGATGGGGATCTTTTGGAAGAGGTACAAAAAATGCTGTGGAATGATCATTTTGTAAAGTGCGACGCACCCCATTAAGTTAAACAGGAGGGCATCCCATCTCTTCAAGTAGGATATAACTTTCTGGACCAACGATGCAAAGATAAGGCTCCACTCCAACTGAAGAAGAAAAGCAACTATGATCCCAAGGTAACGAAAGCTCAAGAGCCGCACAGGAATGTAGGGCTGCCATTTAATACATTCCAGGTAAGAATGGAGTGGAACCAACACCAACTTAGCACGGTTAGCTAGTAGACTGGAGGCCTCCTTGTAGAGCCGAAGGAATGTGGAGTCAATGCAGGCCCATCAGTGGTTGAGGAAGTTATCAGCCTGAAAGCGATACAGTCTTTTTGGCCCATTTTACACCTCCAACCTTGAACCTGTGCATCGCAATGGATGTCTTGCCAATGGCTTGATAACAAGGGCAAAACGGAGGGGGAGGGGCAGCCCTCTCTTCTAACCCTGCAAATAGGAAAGGAGTCAGAGACCACACCAATAATCTGTACCCGTGGAGATGGATTTCAATAAAGTAGTTTGAAATACCCACCAAAGCGGGGCCCGACCTGCAGAGGACTTAGAACAGAAGGGGCCAGTACACAATCTCAAACGCTTTTGTCTAAATCTATTAACTATAGGGCAAGGGTCGTTGTCAGTAATTTTCAGCCTGCTATGGTAAACTGTAGTCTCCTGAGACAGTGCCTCGTGCCTGTAGCCTGCATAAAGCCACATTGATCAGGATGGATAAGGGTGGTCTGGGTCATCTTCAACCTGGCGACCAGAATGTTTGCAAATAGTTTAACTTTCCCCATTGATCAAAGAGATGGGATGATAGGAAGCCACTAATAACACAGAAGGAGTGCCCCTTGAATGAAAGGAAAACAGCAATTTGCTCTTTCCTATTAGGTATGGCTAGGCAAGCACAAAGTGCCCCACCCCCGTTGACTGGACAGTAGTAGTCCTTTAAGAAGACCCCTCACTCATCAACCTGGTTGGTGACATGCTTCATCATTAGGGTCCCACCCCATAGGCCGAGTGCCTATAGGGTGTGCTTACTTTTTGAAAGCGGTCATCTGTCAGTAAAACCTACTAGGTTCCTGCGCGCGAAGCCCCGATGTAATGATCGGTTCCTCGATAGTGCCGGTAAAGTACGCTGGTCGGCACTTCCTGGTTAGGGCGGGACTGCATGTGTCATCGTCTCATGACCCAGTCAGAGCGCTTGTAGGGGGCGTGTTTGTTTGTGTTTCAGTCAAAAGTCTACAAAAGTGTGACTCATGTTGGGATGGTTACCAAGGAAACCTACTTGCGCTTGGCAGGGCGGGAAGTTTGGCACTTCCTGGTTAGGGCGGGACCGCGTGTGTCATTGCCTCCTAAACCAGTCAGAGCGTTTGTAGAGGGCGTGTTCGTTATTGTTCCAATCAAGAGTCAGCAAAGGTGTGACTCATGTTGGGATGGTTCCTAAAGAGACCTGCGTGCGTTTTACACTTTCTGGGGGGCGTAACATGTCAGAAAAGAGATTACGCCTTGCTCATGTGTTTACTTGATCACGTATTGTCGAGTGGTGGTCTGGCTGTTAGAAGTGAGGCCAGGATGTTACATGTGTATTTGTTTAAGTTACGTGTGTTCTTGTCGGTTAACCTATGTAGCCATTCTCAACATATGGCTGATCAAACACATAGAGGTTTTGCGATGCACTAGGAATTGGACAGAGATCCACGTATCCATTATATAGCATGTGGCTGTGTGGCTACCAGGTCACATCATAAGGGTTAGTAGATCTCATTTTGTCTAGGGACTGAAAAGACGGCTCCGAAACGTTGGAATGTTCTTAAGCAAATAGGATTACTCATATAGATCTATTAATGGAGTATTCAGCTTCAGAAAACAAGGATTGCTGTTACATTACAGTGTGCCACGGGATGTTATCATTAAGACAAGTTTCGTGTGTTGATAGTCTGTACACCCATCTCTGCTCCTTTTCAAAGAGGCGTTGGTTCAAATTGGATCAATCGCCGCCTTGGTTCATCCGAAGCCCAGGAAGCGACAGAAACCGCTTTAAGTGTAAGCAAGGTGTTAATGGACATATGTTTTCACTCACTTAGATAACTAACCAATTAATGACCAGCTCGTCAGTTAATTTTATAAAACCGGACGGTTACACTCCCTGCACTGAGACGATGCATGACTGCCGAGTTCACTAGCAGCTCACCATGTCTTTTACTAGTCTAGATCACTCCCTAGTCCGACCAACTTCAATCTGTTTAGTACCTCACAGACATTGTCTCCCATACAAGGTACCAACGTAAGCGCAACTGTAAATTTAAAACCCACTTTGAATTGTTACTGCCTATATGACAATTAATATAGACAGCTACCTGATGGGGTGACCACATCAAGCACTTTAAATGTTTTGTGTATCCCTGTTAAGTCTCCCCAAGTACGTATTCCCAACCCCGTTTCCTCTTTTCTTTCCTTTCCACAGATTTTTTCCTGAATCCAGGATTGAACACACTTTTTACATTCAGACCCTTCTTTGTGGTCTGTAAATTACTTGTGGGCAGGGCGCGCCTTAGCGTGTGCGTACCGCCCCTTGTAAATCACACGGTCCTGACGAAAACCAGAGAATTTTTATATTGGTTGAAACATGTAGACCTAGCTTACTTTATAATTTCTTTTCACATAGCACACTTGGCTATTTTTAATATATCTTTTTAATATATCACACTTCTCGAGACACCAAAGCCCTCCTAGTTGGGCAAACGTGCCACATTGGTTTTATTAGGGTTCAGACGCTCAGGAATAAAATCTTGAACGGAGTAGTACTGACCCTTTTTAATATACCTTCACACATTTATAATTAGCACATATAAAAAAAGAAACAATATCCCGCTCCACTGTAGTCAAGTGTCGTAGCACACCCTATAGGCACTCGGCCTATGGGGTGGGACCCCAATGATGAAGCATGTCACCAACCAGGTTGGTGAGTGGGGGGTCTTCTTAAAGGACTACTACTGTCCAGTCAACGGGGGTGGGGCACTTTGTGCTTGCCTAGCCATACCTAATAGGAAAGAGCAAATTGCTGTTTTCCTTTCATTCAAGGGGCACTCCTTCTGTGTTATTAGCATCAATTCCGGGGACCAGGAGTTCCCACCTCACATTTTTATATGTAAATTCCTTTACTCTCCCTCCTGTTAAAAACATATTAGGCAGCGTGCAGCTGCGAGAGTTTACACACACCAGGTACACGAGTACTCTACCATCAACAACCATGGCCGAAAACCAGGGCCTATCATATTCTGCGCAAGAAGTTGAGGAGGTCATGAGTGATCTTTCTATATTTGCGGATGCCAACATCGCTCAAAGCATCTCAGCAACAAAAGACTGGGAGAACCTAACTGAACTTAAAAGAAACAGAATCAGAACGATTCTACACGGGACAATTTTGAAACAATATTTGGGCAATAATATGGCTCCGAAGGGGCTACTTGTCACGAATGCCCCTCGTATCTTCCTGGAAGATGACATTTTCAGAAAAGATTGGGCGGCAATAGCGTGGCACTGTACCCACGATTGGATAGTCCTAATTTTAAAAACTTCCCTTAGACTTTCTGAGAAAATCCAGGTGGATATACAAATGGCAGAAGGCCAGATCAAAACGACTATCACCGGGTTCAAGAAGAAACTTGATGAGCTTAATAAAGAGATGACGGACTACAAAGATAACCTGACACAACAAAAAGTGTCAACATTTCAAAAGGATTTGAAAAGATTCTCAATGGTGAAAGCGTATCCCTATTCAGATCCTGATTTTACACCACAATCTAAAAATTATGACAATTCCGATGCATCCAGCAACACATCCAGCAACGCATCAAGCAGTACTTCCAATTCAAGTGCAAACTCAAGTGGTGGAAACAATAAACAGAGAGGCAGGGGACGAGGCAGAGGGAGAGGAAATTGGTCTACCTTCAACCACACACCCATGCAGCCTTTCTCAGACCCATACAACCATCCACAAAATTTTCCTATGTATGGATGGCAACCACCGTTCCAGCAACCCTTTTTTCCCCCAAACCCCTACCAACCGCCTTTTTTATACCGGGGTGGGAGAGGACGGGGAAAAAGAAAAAATACCAACCAAGGCAACCAAGTCCATTGGGCGCAAGAGGACCAGAGCATGAACCAAACCCGGAACAAACCACAACAACCGGGACCAAGCAATCGGAAAACTTAGTTACTAACTTATCAGCCAGACCCCTCAGCACTCATGAGATGTCGGTATTGAACAAAGGCTTAGGGTTTGTACCAACGGCCAACCTTGATAAATTCAAACTGCAATGGGAATTAGCTTCCTTTTTCAGGAAATTAAGACTGAAAGCATTCTTCGAGAAACAAGCTAACACTGAAGGCAATCAGGAGACAAATGAGACTGGCCTACGGAATAAGTCGAATTTCATGCCTCCACCACATATGATCCTAGTAGAGATCTCGACGTTTGAACAGGCGGTCTTCAGCGACGTGGAAATGTCCACCCCGAAGAAACCATTTATGAACCTTACACACCAGGAAAGAAGTGCCCTCAATGAAATTCAAAATGATGATTCCATTGTCATAAAACCCGCGGACAAAGGCGGAGGGATAGTAGTGCTAGACAAAACAGCATACCAGACGGAGTGTCTAAGACTGCTAGCGGATCCCAACAATTACCGAAAACTACACGTTGACCCTGCTGAGGACCTGAGAAGAGAGATAACATCCCTGATGGAACATGGAAAAGCGAATGGTTATATATCCAAACAAGAGGCGGACTTTCTATATAAAAGTGAAGGGAGGGTACCCTATTTTTATACCATTCCGAAAATGCACAAAAACAAAATACCCCCTCCAGGCAGACCTATTGTTTCCGGTCTTGGCTCCCTCTTGGAACTTTTGTCAAAATTTTGTGACGTATTTTTTAAGTCTCTGGTGCAGAAAACAAGAACCTACCTACAAGACACCAAAAGTGTGTTACAACTGCTGGATACCCTGACTATAAATGAAGATACAATTCTGGTCAGTTTTGACATTGAAAGCTTATATACAAGCATCCCACAGGATGCTACACTTGATGTCCTTAAACAAGCCTTGGCAAAGAGGTCTGGACTTCAAAAACACCCAAAGAATTCATTTTGGAATGTGCCAGACTGGCCCTCAAAAGGAATCATTTTGAATACGAGAACCAGATATACCTACAAATTGGGGGCACATCGATGGGCAGTACTTTTGCGCCAAGTGTGGCAGGTCTATATGTCCACGAATTTGAAGAGAAGTACATCCTCAGTGACACCAATCCATACAGTTCCAACATTCTGCTATGGAGGTGGTACAGTGACGATGTGCTGACAATCTGGAAAGGCACTGAGGAAACACTGATGTTGTTCTTTAACTGGATCAACACATGGGACGACCATCTGAAGTTCACATGTGTAAAAGACCCCAAAACTCTGATCTTCTTAGACCTAACAATAACTAAAGAAAATGGGAAACTAACAACCGTTACTCACCATAAGCCTACTGCTAAAAACAATTTATTACGGTTTGAAAGCTTTCATCCCCGACCACTACGGGAAAATCTGCCTTATGGGCAATATCTACGCATTCGCAGGAATTGCAGTGAACTGGACGATTATAAAAGACAAGCTCAAGACCTAACCACGAAACTACGGGAACGTGGTTACCCTGAAAAGATACTGAGTAAAAGCCAAAAGCGTGCTCAAAACCAGCCAAGATCAGCTCTCCTGGAGAATCAAAACAGAGAAATGGAAGAAGTCCCTCTAACATGTGTTACGACATATAACACCATCTCCAACGATGTCAGCAGGATAATAGGCAAACACTGGGGCATACTAAACACAGGAAACCTAAGGTGGGAAAAACCTTTATTCTCATATAAGAGAGCACGCAGTATCAAGGATGCGGTAGTTAATACCAGACCCAGAATGATAATGAAAGAGCAAGAAACAGTTCTCAACACGTGGGGCTTGCCCAAAGTCACAGGCCACTACAAATGTGGAAGCTGCAGCGTATGCCCTTTACAAATAACACCAAAACTTTACAACTGGAATCCAATAAAATTTGGACTATCAGAGGGCTTACCAACTGCAACAGTGAAGACGTAGTGTATAGAGTGACCTGCCCTTGTAACCTACATTACGTAGGTATGACGAGCAGGAAAGTAAAGATACGCATCGGAGAACACAGGAGTAACATCCGTTGCAAAAAAACTAACACAAAACTCACTGAACATTTTTTATCAAAAGGGCACACGGCGGATGACATACAATGGACTGTCATCGAACAAATCAAACCAGGCGCCAATTTGAACCAACGCCTCTTTGAAAAGGAGCAGAGATGGGTGTACAGACTATCAACACACAAAACTGGTCTGAATGATAACATCCCGTGGCACACTGTAATGTAACAGCAATCCTTGTTTTCTGAAGCTAAATACTCCATTAATAGATCTATATGAGTAGTCCTATTTGCTTAAGAACATTTCAACGTTTCGGAGCCGTCTTTTCAGTGCCTAGACAAAATGAGATCGACTAACCCTTATGATGTGACCTGGTAGCCACACAGCCACATGCTATATAATGGATATGTGGATCTCTGTCCAATTCCTAGTGCATCCCAAAACCTCTATGTGTTTGATCAGCCATATGTTGAGAATGGCTACATAGGTTAACCGACAAGAACACATGTAACTTAAACAAATACACATGTAACATCCTGGCCTCACTTCTGACAGCCAGACCACCACTCGACAATACGTGATCAAGTAAACACATGAGCAAGGCGTAATCTCTTTTCTGACATGTTACGCCCCCCAGAAAGTGTAAAACGCACGCAGGTCTCTTTAGGAACCATCCCAACATGAGTCACACCTTTGCTGACTCTTGATTGGAACAATAACGAACACGCCCTCTACAAATGCTCTGACTTGTTTAGGAGGCAATGACACACGCGGTCCCGCCCTAACCAGGAAGTGCCGAACTTCCCGCCCTGCCAAGCACAAGTACGTTTCCTTGGTAACCATCCCAACATGAGTCACACTTTTGTAGACTTTTGACTGGAACACAAACAAACAGCCCCCTACAAGCGCTCTGACTGGGTCATGAGGCGATGACACATGCAGTCCCGCCCTAACCAGGAAGTGCCGACCAGCGTACTTTACCGGCACTATCGAGGCACCGATCATTACATTGGGGCTTCGCGCGCAGGAACCTAGCAGGTTTTACTGACAGGTGACCGCTTTCAAAAAGTAAGTACAGATCCGTGGTCTATGGGCACTGCACAGTGTTAATGCACAGATTCCAAGTTCTTACGACTTGGATGAGCACGCCTACAGCCTATGGGATCCTATTGTACTCATGCTTGGTTTCTAAATGATTTAGGTGACGGAGAATCGCCGTCTTGGTTCATCCGAAGCCCAGGAAGCGACAGAAACCGCTTTAAGTGTAAGCAAGGTGTTAATGGACATATGTTTTCACTCACTTAGATAACTAACCAATTAATGACCAGCTTGTCAGTTAATTTTATAAAACCGGACGATTACACTCCCTGCACTGAGACGATTCATGACTGCTGAGTTCACTAGCAGCTCACCATGTCTTTTACTAGTCTAGATCACTCCCTAGTCCGACCAACTTCAATCTGTTTAGTACCTCACAGATATTGTCTCCCATACAAGGTACCAACTTAAGCGCAACTGTAAATTTAAAACCCACTTTGAATTGTTACTGCCTATATGACAATTAATATAGACAGCTACCCGGTGGGGTGACCACATCAAGCACTTTAAATGTTTTGTGTATCCCTGTTAAGTCTCCCCAAGTACGTATCACCAACCCCGTTTCCTCTTTTCTTTCCTTTCCACAGGTTTTTTCCTGAATCCAGGATTGAACACACTTTTTACATTCAGACCCTTATTTGTGGTCTGTAAATTACATGTGGGCAGGGCGCGCCTTAGCGTGTGCGTACCGCCCCTTGTAAATCACACGGTCCTGACGAAAACCAGAGAATTTTTATATTGGTTGAAACATGTAGACCTAGCTTACTTTATAATTTCTTTTCACATAGCACACTTGGCTATTTTTAATATATCTTTTTATTATATCACACTTCTCGAGACACCAAAGCCCTCCTAGTTGGGCAAAGGTGCCACATTGGTTTTATTAGGGTTCAGACGCTCAGGAATAAAATATTGAACGGAGTAGTACTGACCCTTTTTAATATACCTTCACACATTTATAATTAGCACATATAAAAAAGAAACAATCCCGCTCCACTGTAGTCAGGTGTCGTAGCACACCCTATAGGCACTCGGCCTATGGGGTGGGACCCCAATGATGAAGCATGTCACCAACCAGGTTGATGAGTGAGGGGTCTTCTTAAAGGACTACTACTGTCCAGTCAACGGGGGTGGGGCACTTTGTGCTTGCCTAGCCATACCTAATAGGAAAGAGCAAATTGCTGTTTTCCTTTCATTCAAGGGGCACTCCTTCTGTGTTATTAGTATCAATTCCGGGGACCAGGAGTTCCCACCTCACATTTTTATATGTAAATTCCCTTACTCTCCCTCCTGTTAAAAACATGATAGGGAGCCACTCTGGTAGGAATCTATATCTCCAAAATGTGCAGACATGGCCAGCATGAGTCGAAGATCTATGTGCATGTGAGTGTGGTGGGCTGTTGAAATGTGTGTGTATTGTCACTCTCTGAAAGCCAAAGCCTCCATGCGTTGCATAAACTGAGGGAGTCCAGTAAGTTGTGTAGCTGGTGGGCCTGTGCGCATCTAGCTTTTGAAGGAGTGCCCTTGTTATCAACCTGGGGTTCAGGACAGTGTTGAGTCTCCCATCACTGTTGTGCCTTGGGGGAATGCCAAGATGGAATTTTTTAAGGTCTGTAGGAAGGGCTCATCAACCAGGGGTGTGTAGACGGACAGCAGAATGAGGCTTTGTCCCTCCACTCTATCCTCAAGGGCATTTGAAGGCCCTGAGCATCAAGAAGGACTCAAGTGACTACCATGGGGAAGGAGCTGTGAAGGAGGGCAGTCACCACTAGGGTGCCCTATATCAAGTCAGCATTGATGGTCCTATGATACCCGTGACGAAGCAAGAAGGAACCAGGAGGGCCAAGCAAGTGTGTTTCCCGAAGCATCAGGATTGCAGGAAGATAGTGGTGAGACAAATTGAGGACTGTAGAATGTTTAATATGGTCCTGCAGCCCAGTGATATTCCAGGACAGGACCTGGTAGTCAGTGAGAGCAGGCATGGGAAATTGGTTAAAGCCAATGTTGGGGGCATCCATTTCACGTTGAAGGTGGCAGGAGCTCAGAACGATTGTCACTGTGCGCACAGATGTGGATGATCTGTTGTATGTGTTGGTGTGGCATGGTGGCATGGTGGCATTCAGAAAGCAACACGTCAAAATTAAAACTTTCAAAATGAAACTAAATAAACTCCAAACTCCCCCGCCTCATACTTACACCCCTGAAGCATCTGTCACCCATTTAACTATAACATAGCCCCTAAACATTTTGCAGTTGAGGCGTGGAGTAGTGGACCCCCTCCTGGAAGGATCACAGACTAGCCATCATGCAATATAAATTTAAGTTCAGTGTCATTCCACGCTTGTTCTCCTGGTGGTGTAGGTGGTTGTGTGGACCCATGACAGGTTTGCAGATTGTCAGCAGCCATTGGTACAGGTGTTGTCAGGTTTCAGGAGGGATGGGTCCCAAGAGACAGTTTTGTGAGTTGTGGACTCGAGGGAAGCTGATTCTGTCTGTGAAGCTGGAAGCAGAACCTTTGAGTGTGGGTGAGTGCTTTGAATGAGGGTGATCTGGTCACCCCCTGTCCACGACCCCTGTGGGAGTAGGTCTGGATTCTTCCTCTTGGAGGACAGCTTGTCAGCCCCCCCCCCCCGAGGTGGAGCATTTCCAGAGGGCAAAGAAGACTGACTCAGCCTATGAATATGTCTTTCTTCAATCAGCCAGTCCCAGGCCTCTGGCATGTCGAAAAAGAAAATGTTGCAGTTGAGAATCACTTTTAATTGTGCGGGAAACAAAAGCATGTAGGACAGGTTCACGTCCCTCAGTTTCTGTCACACCTCTGTATATGACACCCTCTTGGCCTGCAGAACTCTGGTCTAGTCAGAGAAGACCATTGTTTTAGAATTTTGGAAATGCAGATCTTTGGCTTGGTTGTCCTTACGGAGGATGGAATCTCTATCATGAAAGTTTAGAATGCAGGCAATCATTGGCCTGTGTGGAGCTCAAGGAGTTGGCTTTGGGTGTTAACACTCTGTGTGCCCACTCCACCACAAGCCAAGTTGATAATTTATCTGCCCACACCCAGGATCGAAGCCATGTTTCTAGAAACTCTGCCGGGATCGGCATTTGCGAGCCTACAGGAAAGCTGGCCAGCCTGAGGTTGTTGTGTCAGGACCGGTTTTCAGTGTCTTCAGCCTGATCCTACAATTCAGAATTTTGGGACATTAGGAGGGAGAACATTGTATTAAGGTCTGACACATCATCTTCCATCACCGATATATGACCTTCAGCCTCGATAACTCTGCCGACCATTTTGACCAGGTCTTGGCGCAGCAGTGGCACATCAATGTGAACTTTTTCCGCAGAGCCTGCAATGTGTTAACAGCCTGTAGAATTGTGGAAAGGTATTCGGATTCTGGAGTCTGGCAAGCCCCTGAGTTCTCCCTGGTATCTGTAGGACTTCCTACTGGACTGGTGATACATTTGTCAATGCATGTCAGGGAGGAGTGGTCCTGGTGAGTCTTGCCCTTCCTTATGATTGTGTCAGTAGTGGAGGCCAGTGAATCACAATGTGTAGGGTCCACCCCGGTTGCCTCACCAAGGTAAGGTAGCATTAGCACCCAAACCCCTGAGAGCAGATGGTAAGGGTCCAGGGCCTCTATGAGGCAGGGTCAGGCAGGTGAGAGGAGAGTCAGAGATCCCGCTCAGCAACAGCCTGGGTCAGACCACCCCATGATCTCTCCAGGAGCTCTTCAGTGGACTTGATAATTGCAGCACATGAAACAAAAATGGAGGAGGGGAGGAGGAGGGAGGACCCCCCTCCGACACCTGCCCTATCAGGTATCTCCAGGTGGCTAACCACCCAAAACTCATTGGCCCCTCTTGCACACATCAGGGCAGTGAAGCCATAAGGCAGCAGACTTGCATGTTGGAAGGGGGAAGGAGGACGATGAGGGTGAAGTGGCCTGATTAACTGTGTGTGGGTGTGGGGCTGCTGTTGGCCCCACCGTTGCCAGTCATTATATATCAGCAACTCTCACCTCTGAGACCCCCCTCAGCCAAGAAATGGGGTGTCCCCAAGTCTGCCAACAGATGAGTGCAGGGGATTCAGTACTGCTGAGCAGGTGTCCAAAGGCCCCGACTGGGCCGCAGACTCCAGCCAGGCAGTGTGGTCATGCTAGGCCTGGCAATGCAGCCCTCACCTCCACTGCAGAAGGATTTCCCACCAGACTCAGAAATATGTGCCCCCCTCTGTCCATGCGCACCAGTTCCTCTAGGGCATGGACTTTCAAGTCTATGCCATGCAGGCACCTTGTTGTGTGGTCCCATTGTTGTGCTTTGGCTTTGAAAAAGGCACCGCAGTGGGACCACCAAGCCACCCGCCTGCCAGATCACTTTTAAGTTGTAATCTCGCTGGCAGGTGGCGACTCTTGGCGGTGCAGGGCGCCTGTCCCTGCACCGCCAAGTCATATTTGGGCCCATAGAATTTGACCACCATTTTGACTGCTGAAGCCACGCCCCTCATCCTTGCTCCTTTTAATTTTCCATTTTTGAAAATGTCCTTTTTCGTGGGATCTCTTACAATCTTTTTGTAAAGAGCCTAAATGTATACTATAGACGAACATGGGGTGATACAATTCAGACAGTAGCATAAGGAATAAAATGTGAAAGGTAAGTACCATACTGTTGCAAGAGTATATAAATAAGTAGAGCACCGCCAACACATTTATCATGTTGAATTTCTTTCTTTCATGGGAGTTTTACATAGCATGGACATAGACTCGAGCTGAAGGTATCAGACCACTTTACATGAGCACCAGTTGAGATATATTCATGTTGTTAGGCACAGGGAGATTAGGGGCAGATGTATCAAGAATCCGTTTTGCGAATCTGTAATTGCGAAATTTTGAAATTCGCAGTTACAGATTAGCAAAACGGAATGTATGTAAGAAATCGCAAATATTTTGTGATTTCTTAAATATCGCAAAAAATTCAGAGAATCCCTTGCGATTTCTTAAATTGCGAAAATCGCAAACTAAGAAATCGCAAAAACTGGAATCTGCTACGCAAGAACAGGTTGATGACATCACAACCTGGAAATGGGAGTGATCACCTGCACCTGCTTGCCTGAGCCACACCCAGTGGCAGTTGGGAGAGTGTTTGGAGGCTGAACAGATCTACTACCTCTGCAATGGAGTCCCAGAGAAAACAGGAGGGCATGGATGCAGAAAAAAGGAAAAGGAAACATAAGTTTTCTGAAAAGGAGCAGGTAGTTTTAATAGAGGAGATGGTGTCAGCCATGAATTGCTTTTTGGAAAAAACGCCTTGAAAGTTCCTGAATCCAGAAAGCGCAAGATATGGCTTGATGTACAACAGAAGGTGAATGCTGTGGGAGTCACCACACATACCATCGAAGAATTAAGGAAAATATGGTACGATATGTGTCAGAGATCCAAAGAAAGGATGGCTGAAAGGTTAAAGGAGACACAGAAGACAGGAGGTGGTACTTCTACATCAGAGCAACCAACACCACATGAAGAACTTGTGGAGGCCACTCTCCTGTCTGAGAGTGTCAGTAGTCTCAAATTGACAGCTCTGACCCTACTCCCAGTGCTCAAGGTAAGATGCATGTGAGAAAGTTAAAAGGAGCTAGGTGATGCATGCACACAGTTTAGATAGATGTACATTCAGCAAAGAAGTTTGTAGTCCAGGAACACTACTTAACATACATATACAAATGCATCATGGGAGTTGTAGTCTTATCAAGGATAGTTTGTATTTGGTAGCAATGAAACACAGGCTCACATTGCAGTGTTGTTTGTATTCAAAATGAGAGTGTCAGGATTGATAGATGTTCAAAACAGAATAGTTTATTTGTTCCAAGATGCAGAACAAAACACAAACTCAAATGTCTCACTCTACATCCACAGCACAATCAAGGGCACCAAAGGACCTCGCACAGGGAGATGAAGCACAAGTCCATGTTGGATCTGGGACAGAATGTGAAAGTAGTGAGGAATGTGTGTCCAAACCAATTGTGCGCAGGAAGCGCTGACATGTGCCTCCTCTGTCTCATTTGGAGGATGATATGGACATACATGGGGATGCAAGAGACAGTGGCCAAGACACAGAGCACCCTGGTGAGAGCCAAGGCCAACAGCAACCCCAAAGAGGAACAAGAACATACAGGTCTGAAAGATCCAGGAGTAGCAGTGTACATGCTGAGACACCCACAATATTTGCTGGTCTGGAGCAGGACATGCTTGATGTGCAGCGCCTGCAACATAAGGCACTGCGGTCAAATTCAAATTCAAATTCAAATTCAAAATTAGCTTTATTCGATTTGTTTGATAAAATCATAAAAGCATACAAATACATTTTATACAGCAAATTTTAAAAAATTATCCCCAACGAAACTTTTATAAGAATCGATAAAACCATTTTCACATGATAAGAACAAAAGTCAGTGGTGAAGTTTCAGGAATCGGCCTCGGGTAGAAGCATGTGCAAAGATTTAAACATGTAAGAGTTACATCATAGAATTTCTAAATTTCATCACTGACATTAAAAAGCGAGAAACAACAAAGATGACATACACCTCATCTAACAGAAGTAACTTAAAATAAGCGTTTTTACATGTTCTTATGCCCCAGTGTTTGAGGAGAGGTAATAGATACAATTTCCTTGGGGCAGAATACAGTTTGCAAAAGAACATAATATGAATGTTACTTTGTGATGAGTGATCATCGCATGGGCAGATTAGGTTCGGGGAAATCCAATCATTTTGTTTTGGAAGAGTGACCATACGGAAAAAAGTGCCTATGCGGAGTCTGGTGAGTAGCATACGGGGATAAGGTGCAGTTTCGGTCCTGAGATACAGTTGCAAACCTTCGGTGGGAGTGATTCTTTGGTAGCTCAAGGTGGTATTTTTGAGTTTCTCAGCATCCCATCTAATACCTTCCAGATGTGTGATTAGAAGTTTTCTGAGGGACGACCTAGACAGATTTTCTAAGGACTCTGGGTCGTCATAGTATTCAGGACAGCCAATCTTGGAGAACATCAACCGGACATTTCGCATCCATTTTATTTTGGATGCGGCGTCCAAGTTCATACAATCTGTGATGAGTTCTCTATTAAGTTGGCATTCCTTGGTAGTCCAGATTTTATGCCAGAGCAAACACGGGGACAGCTTTATGGAGTCGCTAAGGTATTTGAGGCCAGTCTCAATGTGAGTGAAAAAAGTTGAAGTAGTTTTACTCACACCCAATAAGTAACGGATAAAGAGGTTCTCACAAATTTGGAGTGAGGACACGTCTTCAAACCCCCATAGGCCTGCTCCATAAGTAACTGTCGCTACACACTTTGCTTGGTAAATCTGTATCATCTCAGCGGTCGGTTTGCCTCCAATTTTCGCTGCAAAAGTTCTCAGGGCCCCAATAGCACGCGTAAAGGCAAGCCTCCTAGACGATACTGCATGCTTCCAGGCTCCTTTTCTCCCAAAGACAACACCTAGATAACAAAAAGTATCTGTGCTCTCAATTCTTTGGTCGTCAAGGTATATCAAGCATTGTGGCCTTTTACTCTTTTGGGTGCACGGCATGGAGAAAGTTTTTGAGATGTTCACTTTCAAATTTCTTTTCCCCATGTAGGATGAAAATTCTCTTACCGCTCGCTGCAACCCCACCATGGTCCTAGACATAATAGCCGCGTCGTCGGCATATAGTAGGATGGGTACAGGCCTACCATTGACAGCTGGATAGTCATTTTGGAAGTTTGTTAGGTGGTCTACAACAGAGTTGATGTAAAAACTAAATAGAAGGGGCGCAAGTATACATCCTTGCTTAACCCCTCTATTTATGGGAAATTTCTGTGTACATTGTCCCTGGGTCCCGAACCTCACTCTGGCACCAGCCTCTCTATACAGTTCTTTAATAAATACAATGATGGTAGGATCCACCCCAATAAGCTCCAATGTTGACCAAAGCTGCAGATGATCCACACAATCAAATGCTGAGCTAAGGTCAACAAAGGTAACAAACAGCTCCCCTTTTTTGGCCTCAGTATATTTGGACATCAATAGGGACAGGTTTAAACATTGTTCCTGAGTGCCCAGGCCCTTTCGGAAACCATATTGGAATTCCGAAATAATCTTGTTTTCTGTCTCCCAATACTGAATCCTCTTAAGGATGATCCTTCCCGCAATTTTCATGAGGCCATCTAATAAGGATATAGGGCGATAGCACGCCGGGTCGTCCCTATTTCCCTTTTTAAAGATGGGGACCACAATGGCCTCTGACCAGGTATTAATTAGGCCACATTTATTTCCCATGTTCAAAACATTTGTTAAGAGTGGAGTCCAAAGTTCCAAATTTGTTTTGTAGACATCAACTGGTGTGTGGTCCGGACCTGGGGCTTTCCCTGAAGGGCTTTCCCTGATTGCATTTTCCACTTCTAGAGTGGTAAAGACCAAGTCGATTGGATAAGGGGAAGCTGGGGGATCACTTGACTGATAGACCTGCGTGAATTTGTTCAAGGGTAAAAGTGCCTTTTGTTTATTCGTGTTGTCCCCCTGACTGTTGGTGTAGAGTTTACCATAGTGTTCAACCCAGAGCTCTGCTGTGATTGCTACATCTATACAGTTCTCAGTATCTTTAGTGTTGTAAACTGATCTTATCACTTTCCAGAAAAGGTTAGTATCCTTATTCCTGGCCGCTTCTCCCAAAGCTTCCCAGGCCTCCCTTTTCATGGTTGCTTTCCTGAGGTTAATTTCTCTCTTGTACTCACGTCTGGCCTCAGAGATTTGGACCCTGTTTTTCGGGATGGCGTTTAGAACTTTCTTCAAGTTCTTTAAGGCAGCTGTGCACCTAGAGTCAAACCACCCGGTAGCACGTTTCCCATTCTTTTTGTGACTCTTGGTTAAAAGGCTTTTTATGTGCTCCTGGATATTAGCAAAAGCTGCCATAATCGCCTTAGGCTCAATATCTTCCTCTAAACAAACAGATATGTCTGCAAAGCAAGATGATATTAGGTTGTGGAGGAAAATTGTGGGGTTCAGTTTCTCCCACTTGAGCACATAGCCGTTTAACTTCGTTAAAGTGACCTCCAGTGGGTAGAGTGGGCCGCTGGATTCCTTTGCTTTCTCCTGTGGGAGCCTAACCCCAAAGGTAATAGGGTAATGGTCACTCATTGGATCATCCCCTATCTCCCAGAAGGTTATAAAATTAGGTGTGGTGGGGGATATCAGTGCAAAGTCGATTGTGGTTTCACAGCCTCTTCCATTATATGTTGGGGCAAAGGGAACTGGGGGAGAGCATGCCTGGTTAATGAAGGTGAGGTCAAAAGTAAACACAATACTGTTAAGGAGAGACCCCAGCTTGGTGTGTGAGAAGTGAAAAGGGCCGTCCTCCTCTCGATCTGCAAGGCCGCACAAACCTAACTCAGAAAGTGGGCAGACGGCACAATTAAAGTCTCCTACCCAGAAAACTGTGTGGTCTCCCGTGTTTTGATCTCTCACTTTATGGATATGGTTCGACATTTTATTCAAGATGAATTCCATTTCATTTACTGGCATGTTGTTATAAAAGTTCACCAGTATGACCTTTTGTGTGGTGCCCCATTTAAAAGAAAGGATTTGAAAGTATTGGTCAGAGTGGAAATTGTACACCTTTATATCCCCTATATTCGAAGTGTATATACACAGGCCCCCTTTGTTACGGCCATGGGTGGAGGGAGCAGCGGGTGAATGGAATGTTCGATACCCCATGATATGCCTTTCCTCTGCAAGCCAAGTTTCTTGCAGGCAAAGTATGTCATGCTTCTGGACGGTCTCCAGCCAGGGTGTATGCATGATCTTATTGCCCAGACCCGCTACATTCCAGGATAATAGTGAGTGTTTCAGTTCCCTGGCTACCTGGTGTATATGGCCCACACACTCCATAGCATCTACCTGGTCTTGGGGATGTACCCTGTCTAGATGTTGTATAACTCGCACAGGGAGCGGGTGGTGGGCGAGGGAGGGTGGGATCACCATCGAATGGGTCGAGTTGCTAGCAATATGTGGCGATGTATTGCTATTACTGGCAATCATTGCTTGATTTTGGTCACTTGATCGTGGTGGTTGGTCGTCAGTTTCCAGTCAATCCACCTGGTCTAGGCATGCGAACCTATTCATAGTGGGTGCCCCTTCCCACCAGTTGTTGGTGGGTTGCCATCCCTGTCCTTGACCCTTCCATCTATGATTGTGGACCGTAGTCCAAGCCCCAGGATGCTCTGCTACCTGTTTAGGAGGGTAAAAAAAGGTAAGGGGTTTGGTGACAATGGTATGTTCGGTCACATATGGATCCCATGTGGTGATAAGGTGGGCTGTGTGAGGGTCTGCAAATGACACCACGATACAATCTCCTGGTATCGATTTGTGAGTACGGCCCACCCAAGGGACTCTCCTGACCATAAGGACCCTGCTCCTGTTGGTGTGAGAGATCTGCCTATTGGTATTTAACCAGTGGATCACTTTATTTTTTAAGGACCACTGGGTTTCAACAATGTCAGGGGCAAGCGGAGGTACCCCGGCCAAGATAACCACGTAGGGCCCAGCCTCAGGGGGGAGATCAATATAGCCTCCACGAAAGTTCTGATGGTTCGGATGTGAATTTGGTAAGCGCTCTAAAAGAGGAGTGATAGAGTTGCTCGCCTTTTGGTCGGATCTAGAAGAAGGTTTAGGCTGGACGTGTTTTTTAGGAGGTTTTTCCTCGATTTTTGGAAGGTTGGCAGCGACGTTTACAAGTGTCTTAGGTTTGGGAATTGGTGTAGGTTTGGATAATGGAGGGGGTAAGGGTGCGGGCAAAATCAAAGGGACGGGAGGGACCTCCTTAGACGCTGTAGCTACTTTAGTGCCAGTCTTAGAGTCTGGAGCAGGTTGGATACCGACATTTCTAACCAGGGGTAGACCCTCGTTAATATGGGGATGTATTGCTTCCAGCTGTTTTAGGCTAAGTGTGGCCAGGGATACTAATGTTTTATCCATTTCAAGTAGGTGATTCTCTATACGTGACAGTCTGAGTTCGAACGGTGTCAATAGTTGTTTTAGCGTGACCCAGACTGTTTGAAGGAAATCTTCATCATCACCTAGTTTATCCGTATCCCTCCCTGTCTCATTTAGCCCTCCCAGTGTTAGGTTATCTAGAGGGATAGTAGGGTTCTCTACAACAAGGGCATTAGGGGGGGTAGAAAGAGTGAAATTACTATCACCCCCTGTTGGCTGGGTAGCTGGCGGTGATGTTTGTTTAAAGTCCCCTAGGTTAGGTAGAGGTCTTCTATGATTGAAAAACTGCTGCCTAGCCACTTTGGCTTTCTTACGAGCATAGGCAGATTTTACATTGTTTTTCTTCTTCGAAACATGGCAACCTGGGTTTGTACTTTTTGCTACAGAGAAGGAAGGGGCAGTTATGACCGGCAAGGTGGTAAAGTTTTCCTGTTCAGTTGGTGGTTCACCCTCACTAGGTTGGACGGTCATGGGTGAGAAAATGAGGGAAGAGTCTAATGGTGGTGAAGAAAAAGGGGGGGAGTGATGAACGTCGGCGAGAATCAACAGAGGAGGGGGGCGTGCAGCCTGCTGGGGTGATGCAGCGGACGCGATGTTTCCCAGGGAAGATTTTTTAGAGTTGGCAAAAGTTTGGGAAAGTCTGCGTGCCGCATCTAGCTCGATTGAAACCCTCTTCTGCATTTTTGTGATTTCTGCATCTATTGCCAGGTTTGTTTTCACAAGGAAATTGTCCAAGGTACCTTTTGGCTTAGTTAATCCCAGTGCAGTCTTACTGCGGCTCCCCCGAGTGCACATAATGTATAACAGTTATAATTTCTATGTAGTACTCACTAAGCTCAAGGTCCAGACACGATGGCGATGAGAAGAACCAAGGGGGGTGGGCCAGGCCAGTCCTCTTAGTCCTCGAACGGCCTCAAACGGTCCCGCCCTTGTCCCGGGCTTCTCCCGGCGCCCTCCCGCGCGCTCCCGCGCAGCGGGGATGTTGTTACTCTTTTATGCCTGTAGGTTTGGTGAATAAGGGGGTGGAGCCGGCAGGGAGAGCAGCCCAGGTGGTGACGGGCGCGCGGGGACTCCTGGTCCTTGGAGTCCCCCGCTGGAAGCTCGCAGCCCTGCCGGTCAGTGGGAGCGCCCAAGTCCCTGGTGGAGGATTCTGTAGTGTCGACCACTGCTAGCCGCGCAGCGGGACCCGCGAAGCGGGTCCGGCCAGCAGTTGCGGCAACAGCGGGAGCAGGCTACAGGGGAAGCAGGCAACAGCGGCACCAAAGATCCCGAGGTGTTGGCAGTGTCTGTGGTTTTCGGCCAGAGGAATCCGCTTTCTGGACTTACAGGCGCAGCTTTGAAGAGGTGAAATGGGGGTGGAGCCGGCAGGGAGAGCAGCCCAGGTGGTGACGGGCGCGCGGGGACTCCTGGTCCTTGGAGTCCCCCGCTGGAAGCTCGCAGCCCTGCCGGTCAGTGGGAGCGCCCAAGTCCCTGGTGGAGGATTCTGTAGTGTCGACCACTGCTAGCCGCGCAGCGGGACCCGCGAAGCGGGTCCGGCCAGCAGTTGCGGCAACAGCGGGAGCAGGCTACAGGGGAAGCAGGCAACAGCGGCACCAAAGATCCCGAGGTGTTGGCAGTGTCCGTGGTTTTCGGCCAGAGGAATCCGCTTTCTGGACTTACAGGCGCAGCTTTGAAGAGGTGAAATGGGGGTGGAGCCGGCAGGGAGAGCAGCCCAGGTGGTGACGGGCGCGCGGGGACTCCTGGTCCTTGGAGTCCCCCGCTGGAAGCTCGCAGCCCTGCCGGTCAGTGGGAGCGCCCAAGTCCCTGGTGGAGGATTCTGTAGTGTCGACCACTGCTAGCCGCGCAGCGGGACCCGCGAAGCGGGTCCGGCCAGCAGTTGCGGCAACAGCGGGAGCAGGCTACAGGGGAAGCAGGCAACAGCGGCACCAAAGATCCCGAGGTGTTGGCAGTGTCCGTGGTTTTCGGCCAGAGGAATCCGCTTTCTGGACTTACAGGCGCAGCTTTGAAGAGGTGAAATGGGGGTGGAGCCGGCAGGGAGAGCAGCCCAGGTGGTGACGGGCGTGCGGGGACTCCTGGTCCTTGGAGTCCCCCGCTGGAAGCTCGCAGCCCTGCCGGTCAGTGGGAGCGCCCAAGTCCCTGGTGGAGGATTCTGTAGTGTCGACCACTGCTAGCCGCGCAGCGGGACCCGCGAAGCGGGTCCGGCCAGCAGTTGCGGCAACAGCGGGAGCAGGCTACAGGGGAAGCAGGCAACAGCGGCACCAAAGATCCCGAGGTGTTGGCAGTGTCCGTGGTTTTCGGCCAGAGGAATCCGCTTTCTGGACTTACAGGCGCAGCTTTGAAGAGGTGAAATGGGGGTGGAGCCGGCAGGGAGAGCAGCCCAGGTGGTGACGGGCGCGCGGGGACTCCTGGTCCTTGGAGTCCCCCGCTGGAAGCTCGCAGCCCTGCCGGTCAGTGGGAGCGCCCAAGTCCCCGGTGGAGGATTCTGTAGTGTCGACCACTGCTAGCCGCGCAGCGGGACCCGCGAAGCGGGTCCGGCCAGCAGTTGCGGCAACAGCGGGAGCAGGCTACAGGGGAAGCAGGCAACAGCGGCACCAAAGATCCCGAGGTGTTGGCAGTGTCCGTGGTTTTCGGCCAGAGGAATCCGCTTTCTGGACTTACAGGCGCAGCTTTGAAGAGGTGAAATGGGGGTGGAGCCGGCAGGGAGAGCAGCCCAGGTGGTGACGGGCGCGCGGGGACTCCTGGTCCTTGGAGTCCCCCGCTGGAAGCTCGCAGCCCTGCCGGTCAGTGGGAGCGCCCAAGTCCCTGGTGGAGGATTCTGTAGTGTCGACCACTGCTAGCCGCGCAGCGGGACCCGCGAAGCGGGTCCGGCCAGCAGTTGCGGCAACAGCGGGAGCAGGCTACAGGGGAAGCAGGCAACAGCGGCACCAAAGATCCCGAGGTGTTGGCAGTGTCCGTGGTTTTCGGCCAGAGGAATCCGGTCAATTAACAGACAGCTCACAAAATTGAACAACAATCTGCAAAATATGGGGGAGGGCATGATGTCGATGGCAGCTGCAATTGACAGGTTATGCATGACACTGGAGTGCACAGAGACAGCTAGGAACAGAGCTGCTCATCGTGCTCATGGATGAATGCATAGCTACACAAAGGCTATTAACTGCCTCTTTAAAGTGACTTCTAACTTTACTAGGCGCAGCATCACCATGCAGAGGGAGATGAGTGAATGCACTCAAAATATTGCCAGAGGCCTGGATCAAGTGACACATACTGTTGAACTCTTACAAACAGCCAACTCTGGTGCCAGCACCCTAATGGCTTCTGCAGACAGTGATGACACCACTAGCAGGAGTAGTAACATTCCGACTCCTACTCCACAAGTCAGTAAGCGCAGAAGTGGCAGACATGGTGCTGCTAATACACCTGTAATGGAGAGCACAGAAACTGACCACCGCCCTGCTATAAGTTTGTGTAATCACTTTATGAGACAGTGTCATGACTGTGCTGTAACATGTCATGGGTTATTTCAAAAATGAGGTGTGTGAAGTGTGATTAAACACAGCACCTACAAAACTCAGATTTGTTGTGAGACTTCATTTCTTCTTACCTAAAAGTAATTACGTGTGATCTCAGACCGTCTCTACCGTCCAGCTGCTGCTCCTACTCCTGCTGTTGCCCTGCCAGGAGGAGGTATGCAATCATCATCAGATGAGTCTGAGCCACTAACTTCGATGTCTGTGCCTTTCCACATTGCCATGTTGTGTAGCATTGTGCAGCTTGTTACAATCTTTCAACATGTTTCAGGCCTCTATTGCAATGCTCCTCCACTTTTGTGTATGCACCGAAAACAGCTTTTTAAAATGCCAAATGTGCGTTCTATGATGCTGTGAGTTGAACGGTGTGCCCTGTTGTATCTTCTCTCACTTTATTTATTTATTTATTTATTTATTTATTGTATGCGATTTTTAAAGCGCGCAAATACCAGTACGGGTGTCTCGGCGCTGGCGTTACAGAACTCACTACTGGAGACATACGGGAATTAGGATGAAAATTGCCATGTTTTAAGACTCTTTCTGAATTTTAGTAGCGTAGGGGCAGTTTTAATGTGGAGTGGTAATGTGTTCCATAGTTTGGCAGTTGCTATGGTAAAGCATCTATCTCCCCAGTTGGTTTTTCTTGTCCGAGGAACTTTCAGCAAATGGGCTGAGGAAGTCCTAGGATGTTCCAACGGACAGAGAGCTTTTTTTTAGGAACTGTGGGCCTGGATTATTGATAGTTTTGTAGGCAATACACAGGGCCTTGAACTTGATCCGACTCCTAATAGGGAGTCAATGCAGCTCTCTAATGTAAGGAGAAGTCGGGGTAAATTTGGGAATCGAAACCAGAATTCTTGCCGCGGCATTTTGCACCGTCTGTAGTTTATTAAGTACCTTTTCCTGAGCATTTAGAAGGAGGGCGTTGCAATAGTCTGTTCTCGAGAACACCAAGGTACTAATTAGGGTTTTGCCCGCGGACGGTGGTAAATAAGGAAGTAGTTTTTTTATCCTTTTTAAGATATAGAAGGAGGAAGATACCACCGCGTTGGCATGTTGGAGAAAGGTCATCTTGTTGTCAAATATGACTCCCAGATTACGCACCTTGACTACTGGTTGGGGGGGTACAGCTGAGATGGCCACCACTGAGGGGACCAAGCGGGCTGCAAGTTCCCAAATGTCATCACCTCCGTTTTGTCGGAGTTTAGTTTGAGACAGTTTGATGACATCCAGGAACTTATTGCCTTCATACCCTCTTGAAAATTATCTGCGACTAAAGTACCATCATTGTGAACAGATAACACTAACTGCGTGTCATCTGCATACGTTGTTAGGGCAATTCCGTAGGATTTTATCACCCTCGCTAAGTCTGATACATAAATGTTAAAAAGCGTCGGACTTAGCGAGGAGCCCTGTGGTACTCCGCAAGGAAGAGAAAAGGTCTGGGAGGTGTAATTACCCATCTTGACTGTCTGAGGGCGATTGGCCAGGAATGAGGCAATAAGAACTTTGGCTTTGCCTCTTATTCCTAAGGCCAAGACACGGTCGATCAGAGTGACATGATCGACCATGTCAAAGGCTGCGGAAAGATCCAGTAGTATAAGGACTGCCGATCCTCCCTTATCCATCGTAGCGCTGATTTCATCTGCTGCTTTGAGTAATGCTGTCTCCGTTCCATGACCCTGTCGGAAACCAAACTGGGTATCATGGAGTAGGCCATTGTCGTTAATGAATTTTGAAAGTTGGCTGTTCATTATTTTTTCAAAGATCTTGGCTGGGAAAGGGAGACATGCATTAGGTCGATAGCTGGCAGGAAGCAGAGGATCCAGAGTAGGCTTTTTTAGAAGTGGCTTAATAATAGCCTTCTTCCAAACCGATGGATAGGTGCCTGTTAAAAACATGGTGTTGCAGATTGTAGATAATACAGGAGCGATCGCTTCCGGGATGAGGTTCAGTATGGCAGGGGGGCATGGGTCAAGGGGGGATCCTGATTTAGTGCTGGCTACCAGGTGTTGTATGTACTCCTGACCAGTTGCTTCGAAAGATTAAAAGAACGGTAGTTTGTTGCTGGAAGGTGCTCTGAGGGTGGGGGTGGACGAGGAATGAGAAAAGGTCAGAAAGGTAGAACTAACCTTATCCTCGAAAAAGGTGGCCAAAGCGTCTGATAGAGATTGAGAGCCTTCTAGGCGCGGGGCCGGGGGGTTGGACAGCTGGGTGACCACCTGAAATAGTTCCCCTGCCGAATTTTTCGCGTGGTTGATTTGCGAAGTAAAGTAGCAACTTTTTTCTACGGTTATGAGTTTTTTGTATTTAGAGATAGCATTTTTGTAGGTCGTTTTGTCGGCAGGACTGTAATGGCGGCGCCACTGCCTTTCCAGGTTCCTGCAATGCTGTCTCTGGATTCGTAGGGGCTCAGTAAACCATTGTGCTGAAGGGAGTTTCCTACTGCGGTGGGTAGTTTTGATAGGGGCTAATATGTTACATGCTGTATTTAGTTTATCTAAGTACTTAAAGGACGCTCGAGTGGGATCCTGTTCATTAGGGGTGTAGCTGTCTTGCATCATCTCTGTTAACTGAACGAGATTAATATGTTTCCAGTCTCTAAAGGAGACTAGGGATGAAGATGTAGAAGGTGGTTTGACAGAGTTAATTTCGATGGAAAAACAGATCACAACGTGGTCAGTCCAGATCAGGGGTATTACCTGGGTGATGGATATATATGGGTTGCTGGTAAATAAACCATCTAAAGTATGGCCTGCTTGGTGCGTTGGTTCTTTTACCATTTGCAGCATGCCGGCGGCCGCTAAATCGGTCGTTAGCTGTACTGTATCAGGGTCGTTAATAGCTTCTAGATGGAAATTAAAGTCTCCCAGTAACGTGAAATGTGTAGATCCTGCCGCGGCCTCGATTAAATTACTTAGGTTGGCTAGAAACTTTGATCTTGCCCCCGGAGGGCGGTATAGTAGCATACCTTTGAAAGATGTTTTGGCCGAAAGGCCGATGGTGAAGAAAAGGGCCTCATACTCTGGACAATTTGATTGTACCATAGTAAGTTTAAACTGGTCATTGTAAATAATCGCTAAGCCTCAACCCTTTTATTTTCGGTCTGTCCAATCTACAGACACTGTAGTTGGTCGGAGTGGCAGCTCTAAAATCTGGGCCAGAGGACTCATCTCCCCATGTCTCCGTGATAAATAATATATCCAGTTTATGTGTATCGATTAGTTCAGCTATTTCTAACTTGTGTTTGGGGAGAGATCTAGCATTTATTAGAGCTGCTAGTACTTGTTGTGGGACAGTCTTAGGGGGGTTAGGAGTATCCTTTATGCAAGTTGGGCATATGTGCGGACCCAGGATGGGGTTAGTATATCCAAGATTTGGTGTAGTATGGGGTATTTCTGCTACTTGTCTGAGAAAATGTCTTGCATTTGATGGATTTAAATATGGCGTTAGGATGAAGTCGCGCACTGCGTAGGCACTCTCATCTGCATGAAAAGGAAGTAAGAGTAAGTGTATGTTCCACTGACAATTTAATAATGTATGGAAGGATGGATGTGTGAGATATATTTACCAAGCAGGTATCCCTCTCCAAACTGTCCAGCACTTAGACGTCCATGTATCCCACTATGTCGAAAAATGAAGGAGTCATGTGTGCTGCCTGGGTATTTGACCACAATATCATTGAATATGAATTTGGCATTGCACACAATCTGGATGTTCAGATGACATATTCTGTAGCTGCTGGTGGTGTGATGGCAATATGTGTGCCCTCAATGCAGCCAAACACATGGGGGAAACGTGCAATTTGGTAGAAATCAAGTTTTGTTTCATGCAATGCCTGTTGGGTGTTTGGAAAGTAGGTATGATGTTGCAGCCTGTTCAGCATGGCATCCAAAAAGGAATGAAAAAAGTGCAAACGAGCACTCCGGGACACCCCAACAACCTCTGCTATGATGCTTTGAAAAGACCCTGAGACCAGAAGGTGCAGTGAGCACAATACCTGCACATGGGTAGGATTTGATTGTGTCCTCCCTGTTGGGTGCTCCAAAAATGGTTTAAGTTCATCTATGAGGTCCAAGATAGTGTGTGGATGCAGCCTGTATTTGTCATAGATGTCCTTTTCAGTCTGCTGAAACAGCATGATGCGCAGTCTGAATATTCGTTCCTGTCTCTGTTTCCTCTGAGTAAGGGCATGGATACGCAGCCTCCTGGCTATCAGGTATAGTCCTGCCATTTTGGAACTTTCTGTTGCATTGTGGATTCCTTTTTATACTTTCAACCTGGTTACCACCTGCATGCACTTGGTGTTAATTGAGATTTCTAAAATTGCGAATTTCATGATTTTGCAATTTGCGAATTTTTCATACATTTCATTGCGAATTCTTAATTTGAGATTTCTAGGTTGCGAACTTCTCAAACATGATACCTCGCAAAATAAGAAATAGCTATTTTATTTGCTGAAAAGATGTTCTCGCAACGTAAGAAATTGCAATTTTTTGTGATTCCTTCTGTTGCGATGCGAATTCTTTCATACATACCTTTTCTCTATTTTTTTGTCACAAACGCTGTTTTTTAGCGATTCGCAGCGTTTGCGACAAAATAATTGGTTGATAGATCTGCCCCTAAGTGATTTGCCCAGATTCACAGGATGTTGAGCTCCCCTGCTAAGACTCGAACTGGGTTCCCCAGCTTCCAAGTCAACTGTCCAAGCCGTTAGGCCACATCCTCATATGGATTCTCTAACAGCCGGTGTCAGACTTTTTCCCTCAGGAGTTGTCACACCCTACAGGAAAGCACAGTGCACTTTTCATCGCCACCAGGGGGGACCGGACCACAAGTCCCAGCAGCCCTTGTGCCAGGAGGCGTCAGCGCGCTTTCTCTGCAAAAGCAGGCGCATTTAAGCGGACACAGAGCGGGAGCCTCTAACAGCCGGTGTCAGACTTTTCCCTCGCACAGCGCAGTTTCAACACTTCCAGCAGGGCAGGAGCCCCTTTGGAGTTGTCACACCCTACAGGAAAGCACAGTGCACTTTTCAGCGCTGGCAGGGGGGATCGGACCACAAGTCCCAGCAGCCCTTGCGCCACGAGGTGTCAGCTCGCTTTCCCTTGTCGCAGGGTTTCCGTTCTCCCACAGAACTGTGCACAGAGATCTAGAACCTGGGTGAGTTAGGGTGACCCAAAACTCACCTTTGTTTCAGAAATCCCCTTACCAAGCTAGCTACAGTGTCTCATCGGTAGTAATTACTTCCCAATGACTTAGACAATCTAGAACAGGAACTTAGGGTACCTCAGGTATCGTGGAACACATGAACACTCTTTCGTTATATAATCATTACAAACCGAAACTGGGAGGCAAAGAACACACGTGCAAGTTTGAAATGTTTATTTTTCAATGCAAAGTTCTCAAACGCAGTATCTTGTATAATACCAACATACATATTATAAAAATCAGAGTTAGCAGCATAGTCACTAATCCATAATAAGCAAAAGGTGATAGCATGTTATGATGCAAAAATCTATAGAATTCTGTATCACCTATATTTCGCGCACCCTATTCAGTATATTATGTTATATCTAAGAAGGTCTCGTTTGGGTTCTAGCAGGGCGGGCCCATACCTCTAATTCTCAGTAGGAGTAGATCACATCAACAGCTACCAGCTCTCTGCATGCGAAGCATCAAGTGTGTTGATTCATTCCCTGTAACTCTATCTTAAACCCGCGTAGAGCCCAATGTTGGCAGCAACATTATTTGTGTTATGTCTAACGTGGTGCGAGGATCAGGCCTTCAGCAACCTTGTGTTAGGTTATTCTTAGAGTGTGCAGTTCTCGGTGTGCAGACAGTTGTAGCAAGTGTACCAAGCACGACTGATACCAGAGCAATAACATATTATTCTCAAATAAATCACATCTTTCGTCTAGGTTGAAAGCTACAATAACAATTAGGTGTCGTGTGCAAACTGAAGCTGAAAGAAAATATGGCGTTTAAACATTTAATAAGCTCATGCTAACTTAACACAATATATAGAAACGTAGTAACCATATGACACCCCCCCAATGATCCGAGGACGGTTAAAAAAAAGAAAATATAAGCCAATACCCTATGAGAGGCAAAACATGAAAGCAGAGTTCAATGATATTGAGCCAAGCTAAATGTATGTAAATGTATATAAGATTTTAATAACAAAAACATGTATGAATGCCTATAGTGGCCACACAAAAATATAAAAAGTCGAACTTAAGGCCTACTCCCAGTTCATAGGCCTAGAACATATGAAAGTCGAATGTTCGTATTAAAAAAGGCACCATTCAGAATTACTAAAAAGTCACGTGCCATAATAATGAAAGTCTTCAAAGTCACTCGTGGGTTGAATGAATATGCAAAATAGGTAGCTACAGCTTCCAACATGAAATCACTGTCATCATCCGAAAACAGTTCAGCCATCCAATTAAGCAATGGGAAAGAACATACGTGCTCCTCCAACACCGATTCCTCTAGCAACATCGGAGGACAACTCAGTGGGTTCTCGAGAACGCTATGTGCCAGAAAGTCATGCGCCGCTTCGAATATGTCCCACTGACCCATTAGTCCATGCATCGCTGCCACAGCCATAACCCTTTTGCCAGAACAAACCAACTCGTGAGCAACTACGGGGCTCATCAGCTGATCAAAATTGACGTCAGGTGAAGTCGGTAAGCAGAGACACAAATCAATGGCCCAGTCGAAATCACAGCTCAGGCAATGAAACACAGGCTGGACACATGTGAAATAGGAAAATCTGAACGATAATCCAAACGCTGTGCTTAAAGTCGCAAGCGGTAAGGAGCCATAGTATTCAAGCATCCGGTGGCGAAACAGCATCAGTAGGGGCTGAGCGTTTCCTTGCGCAGGATGGGCATCCATGTTTTAGAAAGCAAAATATCACCAGAACGCCTGCAGCCAAAGCCAGCAAAACAGGAAATCCGCCAAACAGGCTTGCGAATATAGAATGAAAGAACGCAGGGATAATACCAAATACTTTTTCAAACGTAGTCACGAGACCACTGCTAACCAATTTAAAAAAATGTGCTAGGCCGGTTGTGGAGGAGGCATTGAAGATTTGATGAACCAGCTCGGAGAAATGAAACGGCAAATCAGTATTTAAAAGTGCCTGCACCTCTGTGCGTGTGTTAGCTATGTGAAGGACATAAGTTTCGCGGGCAGAGCTCAGGGCCACTTGCTTTTGAGACAATAGGGCTCTTATAAGGCTCAAACCATTGAACTCCGTTCTCAAGGTTGGTATTCGTGGCCAAATTGAAACATCTGAATTTCCATGCGTGGGTGGATATAACACATTCTTGCAACAAACCACCCGTTCTGATACAGTAACCACATATGCGATACCGACCATTAACCCACAACACATTTCGTTATTTAAAAGTAAATAACTACCGTTGGATAATAAAGTGATTGTGGGAACTATTGCAGGAACCGGTGTCCCCTTCAAAACACAGGCCAAATTAGGCTTCTCCTGATTACAAGAACCATGCAACTGGATGTGTCTGCATATTAGTGAGCGGTCAGGCGACTGTGTACATTCTTCACCATTCAGATTCACTTAATTCCCCTCCTTCAGGCATCTGTAAGTGTATGGTAAAGACCATGTCTCATGGAGGAAAGCACTGCCTAATGGTTCATATCGCCCTATAGCTATATATTTCATACAATTTGTAAATTTATACAGAGCAAAAGGTAAGGTAATAATACCATGGATAAGCCATGTAGCAGCAGTCACCTCAGCCACAGAAAAGGGCAAGGATTCTAATTTTTCAATGTGTAACATAGAAAATGATGCATCTCTCATTGAAAGCATGCACTGTTTTTCAGTCAAATTAAATGGGGCAAATAGTGATGAGACGTTCATATAACTCCAAGGCACTCGACCAGACTTCAGAGTCTGCAGTGTCCAAGCAAACTGCATTACAGAACGCAATTGATTTTGACCATGATATAACACGGACACTTCATCATGTACAATGTCAACAACAGAAGACACAATATTGTTCAACGTGTAAATTCGGGAAGAAAGCGTGTTAATACTGTTATCGACAACTGCAAGCACTTTTTCTAAATTTGCTTGATCAATAGCTCTCAGGCGCTTAGCAGCCTCAATTTGAGAAACTTTCCAAATTTCATTGTAAATCGCATAAAGCCACCGTTTAGATCTACCTTTAGCTGGGCCTTTTATAAAATCGTTCAAATCCACATTATCATTTAATTGAGACAGATGTAGTTTAACCTCAGCTAATGTGGAATGTCGCAACCAATTCTGACACAGCTTCCCCACAGAATAAGTTGTGACAGTATAATCTTCTTCAAAACGGGGATCAGGTCTGACCTCTGTGAACCCTTCAGCCAAACCCAGAAAACGACGTTGGCAAGAATCAGCACTCCCATGCCACATCAGCCAACCCTTGGAATCCAAACTGGAAACTTTAAAGGATGAATTGTGCAATAGAGCTTGCAACTCATGAATGGACAATTCAGTAAAATTACCCCAACCTGAATATTCCTCTAAATCTGGGATGGTCGGTGTATTTAATTTTTTAGAAGTAGCCAATCCAAAGCATGTTGTTTGGAAAATAGATGAATTTAAAAACAACATGTGATTCGGGATGAGACATGCACTGTGCAAAGCCTCATTGCCTTGTACCTGCCAATCTTTGGTACCCCAAACCGATTTAAGGTCAATTGTTCCTTTCCAAAACTCGTAGCCATCTACAGCCAACCTGTCTAGAAAGCACTTCGAATACAGCAATTTTGTATCGGTAAGTCTAACTTTGGACATGGACTTTTGTGTCATTTTAAAATAAAATGACCCAGGATTCGATTGATTAAAGTCTGTGAAATAAGTGTATTTTTTCAGAAACGTATTGGAGCTGCCACCTAATGGAGCAGGGCAATGTTCCCATTGTGTATAATTTACAGCAACCCTCCTTGAATTTGTCTTATGCAAAAAATGATTACCATAATGTTGAAAACAAAACAAATCACCATAATTAATAGAATCTAAATACAGATCCTCAGCATCGAAGGCTGCATAGTATTTCAAATCAGAGAATAATGCCTCTACGGCCTGAATATCCCAATCATCAGAACGTATATTTTGTTTAATCACGTCTCCCATGTTTACTCTAAGCACATTTGGAACATTAATCACTTCAGTGGGCCCATGTATCTGAAACCTAACCGCATCCCACACAATCCCATCAAGGACAGGCCAAGCAGTAATGTTAACTGTATTTAAGTTTTGTTTCAGTCTGTGCGCTGAATGTGAAGAGGAAAGAGGGGCCAATGTTCCATTAAGGTACCGAATTCCTGTTCTTTCTTTAACGTAGTGACCATCGATCAGGCGGAAAAAATAAAACACAAAACCAATTGACATAAAAAGATAAAATGAAAATAGGATCAACCAAATGTATGTCCAAGGGGGAATTAAAAAATGCTTTTTAAACAACGTGGCATATCTTGCAATAGTTGAGGGTTTCTTTGAAGGTTCCGAAACAGAGTCAAAAGAGAATCTGGACTGGTCGGTCAAATGAGTCTGTAAATCAGGCATTGATAAATCAGCAGGATAGGTGTAGGTCAGCTCATCAATGTTAGTAACAGGAACAGTATTTAATAAAGGACTGGATATGGCAGGCATCTCGAGGGACACCTCCTGTTCTGCACCAGATGTAATAGCCAGCACAGAGTGCCTCACCATGGAAGGACAGGATACAGCCGGTGTCATGCTATGAAGATTTGGCCACCCTGTGTGCCTTGACATTGTCAATAGAAATAAATCTGTTTTCCTTACGACCTGGAAGTGGTGGTAATATGACTGTTCTTGTGCCCTTCACTCCAAGAACTCGAACCGGTGCACGATATGAGGGACCAAACTCTTTCTTGTTATCGATCTTCTCTCGAACCAGTTCTCCAACTTGGGGTAGCCAGCCAACTACCGGGATCTGCAGCGCATCATCCGATGTGGAGGGCAAATGTTCCTTTGCAAGACTGTCTCTGGTCTTTTGTAGATTCTGTAAAACATTGCAATGTTCATCTACGTCAAAGGCCGTGGCCTGGGCCTTGCAGTCTAGCCCATCGAGGTCAGGGACATACATCTTGATACCAAAGAGCATTTTGTACGGGGTCCGCCCACCCAGAGACCTTCTAGGGAGATTATTTAGCGCACGCTGCACGCCTATGAGGTGGGCTAACCAGTTTCTGCCAGTGCCTATAACTCGAGCTGTCAAAGATTGCTTTAAGTCGCGGTTCATTCGTTCAACTACACTTTTGCCCTCGGGCCTGTAGGGACTCGAAAACTTGACTTGGACCCCCAACGAAACCATAGCATCCTTATACGCCTTAGAGGCGAAAGCCGGACCCTGATCCGAATGGAAGGTACCACAGGCAAAAATTCCCACAAAGACTCGCAAATCCTTAATGACAGTACGTGAATCAGCGCTCCGATGTGGCCATACCCACACAAAGCGTGTGCATGAATCAACTGCTACTAAGATGTACTTGTATGCAGTATCAGAAGAAAATGGACCGCAGTGATCTAAATAAAGGCATCCAAGCGGTTTATTCGAGATGTACAACTGTGTCTGAGGCGGACGCGCAGCAGTTGAAGCCTTAATCTGCTGGCAAATGTCACACTGAAGGACATAATCGCGCGTCTGTTTGTACAGTCCCCGCCACCAGAACCTTTGTTGTAGCTGAGTTACAGTGGCTGAGACGCTCGCATGCGCAGACGCCACACCTTCATGAGCCGCTGTAATCAAAGTAGCCCTGCGATCCGAGTTGGGAACTAGACGTTCGCCAACATCAGGGATTTTCACATAAGGAACCTTATCGGGACTTAAGTGGTATGTGTATTTAGAAGGGAACCCCGCAGGATATTTACTTCCCTTCTCTGTTGCAGCAACTGCTGCCAAGATGTCATCATCTATTTTGCTTTTGGACCTCGTGACTGCTGCAACTAAGAATTTTTATACCGCTGACTTCGCTGATTCATCAGCAAGCGAATTGCCAACAGCGTGGACCCCCACGCGCTGATGACCGAGAGTATGAATCACAAACACGAGTGGCAACTTCTCTTTAAGTTCCGCCACTCGGACCCAGATCATTTTATGTTTTATTGTGCTACCTTTGGAATCACGAAACTCATTCTGAATCCAAAAGAACAAGTTTTCATTGTAAGACTGGACACAGTAGTAAGAGTCACTTACGATCGAAGTCGTCACACTTGGATCTGCGTACTCCAATGCAAGCATCAGCGCACGAAGCTCTGCTAATTGTGCGGTGCAGTCCCCAAGCGTCTGCGTGTGCACGACACTGGACTTGAACTCATCGTTCACCATGGAACCGACCACAATGGCGCAAGCGGAAACGTAGGCATGTTTAGAGCCATGCGCAACCTGCGCCGAACCATCAGTGTAAATAATGCAATGGAAATCCTCCAACGGCCGCATTGCTAAAGGAGCAGGATGAACAAATTCATACTGTAAATACTCCTGCGACCGTAAAGTGGCGTCAAAAATAAACGTGACACCCTGTGACGTCAAGGATGCAGCCCATTGAATCCACCGAGGGTGCAAAGCTTTGGAATTAGGTACACTGGCTTTCGTAACCGCCTCTAAGGCAGGACACGGGGTAACAACCAACATGCGCTTTCCTTGTGACAGGGCACGTTCCTTAAGAATTGCCATCTGTACAGCCGTTAAAACTTTCTTCACAGTGGAAAAATGCAATTCAGCCGAAGTGTACAAGTGTGACTTGTAAGCAATAGGTACTGTGTCTCCTTCATTAAAAGTCAGGTACGTGAAACCCACCGCCCCAGGGATAATTCTTATCACCAGGTTGGTCTGGTTATCACGAGTCTGTAAGTATTCAGAAGCGAGCAAATCAGCCTGCAAAGACTGCAGAATGGCTGAATGCTCAGGCAGCCAGCATGATTTGGAGAAAGATGGTTGTATCAAAGCATACAAAGGCTTGATACGCTGGGCATATTCCGGAATGTAAGTTCTCCCGAAATTCAAAAATCCCAGCAAAGACTGTAATTTCTTCAGTGTTGTCGGAGAGCGCAATTGTGCGCATTTCTCCAGGAAGTGAGGGGCTAACCCTTTTCCCTCATTGTTAAGCTCGTAACCGAGAAACAACACTGTGTACTCTGCAATGTGCGACTTTGCAAAGTTAAACTTGTAACCAATGTCAGCAAAGTTACAAATTATGCTATTTACTCGACACAGATGCTCCCAAAGATCGTCGTCTGTGAGATAAATGTCATCCACATACGAACAAGCAACCGGGTCGATGCCCTCCAGAAGAGAGACAATGCGGGCGGAGAATACTCCTGGACTGTTCTTATAGCCCATTGGGAGACGCCGAAACATTTTTTGCACACCGCCTCATGTAAAACTGGTCCATTGGGAACTTAGACCGTCTAATCTATGTGCATAAAAACCATTGGAAATGTCGAGCGTGGTTTTGAACCATTTACGCTCAAGACTATTCACTAACGCAGAGCCATGAGTATTCTGTACTGCGCAGTTACTGCAATGCGAGTTTAAATGCCTATAATCCAAAGCCAAACGATATGAGCCGTCCGGTTTGTTTACAGTAAAAAGGGGGTTATTCATCGGTGACACACACGTTTCAATTACACCTTGATATTCCAATTGTTCAAGGATAGCCGCGACTGAAGCTTTGGCTTCACGCCGTATGGGATATTGAGGTTGAGGCTGAGGCTGAGACCGCAAAGGAATCTCGTGGCTTGGTGACAATTTATCCCAGCCACACTGATTGCGGTACACAGCCGGCGCAAGCGCCAGAGCCCACTCTTCTGCAAAATGCAGCGCTTCTACTCTCGGTACAGTGTGCGCGAAACTGGGTAGGATTACCTCCTCCCCTCGCGGAGCTGCGAGAACAAAAGGTGGGGGCCAGTCAGCCTCCGAAAGCAAAATGTCATACGTAGACGAGAGATTTTCCCAAAATACCCCTTTTACAGTTCGCTGCATGTCACCTTCAATTAACAGGACAATTTCAAAAAGACGTTCAGGGGGAGCAACATGCGTGTCAGCAGTCTCAATCACAACATAAGTTTCAGTCGCTGTCACCTTCAACAGTGGACGGAGGGCCTCTCTCACTATGGTAATCTCCGCCGCGCTGTCCAGCAAGGTCAGAGCCCACGTCAGATTCCGAAGCCGCGTTCTCACTATCTGGGGCATAACGATGCGCTGTCAGGGCGGCGACTTTCTTCGTGGCAAACTGTGGTCTCTTCGGCGTAGAGCCTTCCTGCTGATCTCCACCGTTACGCGGGCGGAGCTGACCACGTCCTTGTTGGCCACCCCGGCCCCTGCCGCCCCCTCCACCACCGGTTGACGGAGCCGATGAGTCCTGAAAGGAACGAGGAGAGCGTTGGTCAGAAGCCTGAAACCTCTCAGGCGATTTAATCATCGCGCGGTCGCGCAAATCATAAACACGATCCAACTGCGCAGGCAACGGAGACTCAGGAGCAGAAACCTGTGTTTGTTGTTGTTGTTGCTTACCCTGATTCTGCTTTTTAGGCCAATTTTGTTTCTTGGACTTTTGTTGACCACTAGTATCCGATGTCTGACCCTGGGGCTGCTTTTTCTCTTTATCAGGAAAAGCCTTAAGCCCCTTCGCATTGCGGCCAACCGTTTTATAAGCAGCCACAATGATCCTTGCCAACTGACGGAGTCTCTCGGCCTCGGGAATTAACGCTAAAGCGTTAGCAACCTGAAAGTTCACTGCATCTCCCTTGACATTTGCAAGGATCAGATCGCAAACTACATCAAAGGAGCCACACAGGCGCATACCCAATTCGACCGCCGACTCCGGTCCGTGTTCATCCTGAACACGATAAAGGACCGCACCCAGATTGGTCACAGACGGGGTGCCGTAGCACCTCGAATAGACCGCTGCAAAAGTCTTACCCCAGGTCTCACAGTCAACAAGCTCAGGTGCCAAATCTTTCAGTAAACTTAGTGTAAGAATCCGGTGCTTATCACCGGGATTCGTATTAGGAAACACAGCTTCCAGCTGGCCGAATTTCTCTGCAAGCCAGAACGGAAAATCATCCTTGTCCTGCGGCTTTTTGCCCATCACGGAATTCACCATGACAGGATTGATTTTCAAACCAGCCTGTTCTGCACGAAGCTGTGCACCCCTAGGGGCTACATCTTAAACATTACGGCTAGTGTAATGAACAAGCGCTCTAATCACTGCCACTGCGACTTCATGAGGTTGCCGCAGATCAGCCATGTTGCAAGTGGCGCGATTAGGGTGAGGAGTGAATCCAGCCAAAGCGGGCCAAGGAGTGCCCGGAATGAACAAAGGACCCAACCTCGGAGCGGTTAAAGTGTGTGGTAGGGCGCCACCAAACCACACTCCATGCTGCCAAGCATCAATAGGAACCTCCAGTGCTCTGTACGGAGCATACGCAGCCGGTACAGCCGTAGCAGTGTAGGTGTGGAAAACACCAGAATTGGCGTTCACCGCCGGAAATGTCACCCACGAATAAAACAGTTCGTACAGGTAAGCATGTTCCGCACTCACCACCAGAACAACAGCCAAGCCTTCCACAGGGACATTATAAGCCCGCAAATGGTCACGCACCACAATGCGACTATGCTGCGGGATGTCCACGGCTTGTGCCATGTCAGCACAGGAAGATGAAAAAAAACAAAGATTACTTTGTAGCACAACTGGGTAGTAATTCAAAGAAACCGTTTTAGATCAAATCAAGCTTGAAAAGACCTATTTCAAAAATAGGTAGGTTTCCAACACCACCGTTTTCCAGAAACGGAAATGAAGGCGTTAAGGTTTGAATGATATACTACTCGAGTGTCATGATATAAGGCCAACAACGTATGGGCGCCATGTCGCAGGGTTTCCGTTCTCCCACAGAACTGTGCACAGAGATCTAGAACCTGGGTGAGTTAGGGTGACCCAAAACTCACCTTTGTTTCAGAAATCTCCTTACCAAGCTAGCTACAATGTCTCATCTGTAGTAATTACTTCCCAATGACTTAGACAATCCAGAACATGAACTTAGGGTACCTCAGGTATCGTGGAACACATGAACACTCTTTTGTTATATAATCATTACAAACCGAAACTGGGAGGCAAAGAACACACATGCAAGTTTGAAATGTTTATTTTTCAATGCAAAGTTCTCAAACGCAGTATCTTGTATAATACCAACATACATATTATAAAAATCAGAGTTAGCAGCATAGTCACTAATCCATAATAAGCAAAAGGTGATAGCATGTTATGACGCAAAAATCTATAGAATTCTGTATCACCTATATTTCGTGCACCCTATTCAGTATATTATATTATATCTAAGAAGGTCTCGTTTGGGTTCTAGCAGGGCGGACCCATACCTCTAATTCTCAGTAGGAGTAGATCACATCAACAGCTACCAGCTCTCTGCATGCGAAGCATCAAGTGTGTTGATTCATTCCCTGTAACTCTATCTTAAACCCGCGTAGAGCCCAATGTTAGCAGCAACATTATTTGTGTTATGTCTAACGTGGTGCGAGGATCAGGCCTTCAGCAACCTTGTGTTAGGTTATTCTTAGAGTGTGCAGTTCTCGGTGTGCAGACAGTTGTAGCAAGTGTACCAAGCACGACTGATACCAGAGCAATAACATATTATTCTCAAATAAATCACAACTTTCGTCTAGGTTGAAAGCTACAATAACAATTAGGTGTCGTGTGCAAACTGAAGCTGAAAGAAAATATGGCGTTTAAACATTTAATAAGCTCATGCTAACTTAACACAATATATAGAAACGTAGTAACCATATGACACCCTGTTTCAGCAGGTGCATTTAAGTGGCCACGGACTCTCGCGGGGTGGGAGCCTCTAAGAGCCGGTGTCAGACTTTTTCCTTCACACAGCGCACTTTCAACAATTCCAGCTGGGCAGGAGCAGGAGCCCCCTAGGAGTTGTCACACCCTTCAGGAAAGCACATTGCACTTTTCAGCACCGCCACGGAGGACCGGACCACAAGTCCCAGCAGCCCTTGCACCAGTAGGCGTCAGCATGCTTTCTCTGGGTCAGCAGGTGCATTTAGGCGGCCGCGGGCTCCCACAGCGTCGGACCCGTGAGGGCGTGCCCGGGCCACGCCTGGGCGAAGCCAGGGCCAAGGGCGGGCCCGTTAGAGCCCGAAAAAGGCTGGGCTAGGCAAACTTCTCTAACATCTTGCCCCCTTGAGCTATTGACTTGAACATATACTGACAAACAAAGGTATTGTGTATTGTGTAGACCTTAGTAAACTATTGACTTGTTTTTACATTAACAACTGGGAGCTAATACAACATGGAAAAATGAAAGGGAGTTGCGGGTACGCTAGATGCTTTTTTTGGTAAGGGCAGAATCATTACTGACGCACAAGATAGAACTAATTGAGCGACGCCTCTCCCTGGATCCACCTATGTTTCGGAATCATCAACTAGCGGGTATTCAGTTAGATGGAACAGGGGACTGTGTACATGATGGTCTGCCCATTATTTCTACTAGTGCCTAACCTACACCCTCTCCTTCCCCTTCTGTACCAGATCCAAAATCACCTACACCAGAAGTTCCAGGCAGAGTTATTAGGACTAGGGTCTTGAAGAATGTGTTAGTATGAAAAACTGAAGCTTTGCCGACAAAAAGAAAATGGGGGGCACCTGTAAAGAAATCCAAGCCTGTGAAGGGCTCTCAAACAATTGACTGCCCAAATATAGTCCATAATGTAATTATGTGTAAACCAAAAAGCAGCTCAGTTGGTACACAGATTGACACGGTTCCTGTGCCTTACGATTTCAGAGGCACTAATACCAAGGATGCCACTACTGAAATTGACACTGCCTTTAATGAACCACTCCTAGGTGTAACATTAACCCATGTTCAAGATGTGCTTGAGAAACTTTTTACACAGCTTTTGACTAAATTGAATCAACTGGATATTGTTATAAAAAAACTTAGAATATAACATGGTGGGTAGCAAAACAGACGAGCCACAAAGGGGAGACCATGGGAGAATGGTGGATAGATGTCAATTTGCAGTATATGATGGGAAAGTACGTGGAGGCAACACTAGAAACACTACTTGCAATAGTAAGGGAGACAGGCTCAGGAGGCAGTTAATGGCACAAAACCCTCAGGCGCACAAAATAGCTGTACAATACGACTAAACATAGGCAGGAGAGCAAGTGCCCTGACTTCGAACCTAAGTAAAGACCTAATTAATGACTCCTTGTATGTCAATTTGGATGTACTGAGCTTGCCTCCAGCTTCATGCCCATATACATTAATATTGGCTGGTGTACCAGCTCTTAGGGTGAACCAGAGAGAAAGTTGGGATGATCTACAGAATAAAATAGCTGGCAAAACATAAAAGGTTCCATCCCTCAGAGAGTAGGATGGGTAGGCCAATCTACTAAAACTATAAAAGTTGACTGTATAGTGGTTAATTTCGGAGGCCACAGATGGTTCTCTATCTTTTAAATCATTGCGAGACAACATATTCCCCTAATACTAGTATTTGTACTCCTCCATTGTTTTTTTTTTATAAACTTCAGTTAGGGCCCTTGGATAATAGGCCCACCCTAGTAACAACCGCCAATAGATTTCACGTATTGACAGCCTTGGATGCCCAAGACTGACAACTTTTTATACCCCAATTAGATAGAGCACTGTTAGCTGGGCTATAGGCCACCACACTTATGACTCCTGTAAGCGATAACAAACCAAAAATGAGTATTGACCAAGTTGGAGTTGAAATGGCCTTTAGTATTCCAACAAAGGTGGTAGGAAGACCAGACTCAAATAATAGTTACTAGAACAGAACTTGCAACCCTAAGGATAGAGAGAGGGCCTAAATACAAGATAATAATGATCACTTAAAGTTACCCTGGTTGAGGAGAATGGGTGACTCCTGGTTGAGGAGAGGAGGCTGAATAAGGAGCCAGTCTACCAACCCCAGAAACATGCAAGGGTTACCAGAAATAACTACTTTACCTATAATTCCGTTAACCTCTGCGAAGAATCGCTAAAAAAGACAAATTAAACAGAGGACGCAGATAAGGAACAAAATAAAGAAGAATGTCGAGCAGAGATAAAACTAATCTCCTGGAATATTGCAGGGCTTAAAAGGAACATGGAAGATGTTTTATGGCAGGAATACATTGGGCAGAGTGATATAATTCTGTTGCAAGAAACCTGGGCCTTGGAAACCCCTTATAAAGTAGGCTTTAAAACATTTAGCATAGATGCCATCCCTTCAGCTAGAGGGAGGCCCTCAGGAGGCCTCTCTATTTGGGTAAAGGTGACTTTACGCATAGATATAAAACTAGTTGAAACCCCAACGCAGGATATTCTGGGATTAAAATTTACTACACCTGAAATAAATATGAAGTATACATACCAAACATATACTGCAGGCCATATTTAGCAAGTAAGGAATCCAAAGTCATTGAGCATTTAGACCACTTCTTAACCTCAATTGATTCAAAGGCTTTGATAATTTTGGGGGGCGAATTCAATCTCAAATTTAAACCTGTGGTTAGATTCAAAAGCATCTTTAAAGAAGAAGACCTGGCCAACAATATCCCCCTATTAGAAAGTACCCCCGGTAGTATCCTGCACAAAGTGGAGAAGTTTGGCTCACTGGTTAGAGCAGGCAGACTCTGACGCAGAGGTCAGACCCGGGACCAGGGTTCAATTCCCGACGCGGCAGGGTCTTGAGCTCAAATGTCCACGGACTCGATAATTCTTGCTTCGGTGCCTGACCTAATCATGGGTTCACACTCTGCAACTCTCGGCATTAAGCTTGCTTAATCTCCACAACGGCCCCCTGCGGCGGGATGCCTGGCTTTCACCTTGGGGATGCCCGTTAGGGGCTATCTCACAGGGAAAAGCCAGGACGGGTTCCCAAGGCAAGCGCCGAGATGCCTCCGGGTGATTCGAGCGCTATATAAGAACATACAAAAAACTGCTGTTGCACAGCTACTAAGATTGGTCTTGGGGCAGGGTCTAAGAGCTTGCAATGGTCGACTGCCTTCTGACATTCCAAATGCCCCCACATTTAGTAGAAGCAACTCAAAGAGCTGTATAGACTGCATATTAGTTTTGATTGAATTGCGGCCAATGGTTCATGACCTAGTAGTCGATGTTAGAACTGAGAGAGATCACTACCCCCTCTGTTAGACAATGGCGACCAGATACTTTGATAGCAGCAATATAGAGCCATTACTAAGCAATAATTGTAGAGCTCTAAAATGGCGTTCGATAGGAGAAAATGAAGCAGCAATCAAGCAGATTTACGATATTTTTGCAAATATGGTTTCCTGCAGATCTAACTGTCTCAGAGATCCCAATCGTGGAAATTCACTATAGACTGGTAAAAGATCTGATACCTATACTAAGTAAGATTTGGAAGAAACGCAAAAATGGGATTTCAGAAACTAGTAAGTTGAGCAGTCCCTGGTACAATAAAGAATGTCGTAATGCAAAAAAAGAGCTCACCCTGGCATCTAAAACTAAAAATATAGTGGCCTTAAGGGACTAAAGGTCTCAATATAAGAGATTACTAATCCAAACCAGAAAAGAATTAGAGGACAACATTTGGACGGAATTAATCATTGCAGCCAAAGCAAAAGAACAATTTGGCTTTTGGCGCTTGTTATCGAAGGGCAATAAGAATGGGAGATGTAGTAAAGACCTTTTTTTAGATGCAAAAATTTGGGTAACACATTTTTCCTGTCTCTATTCTATATGTATGAATGACATTGACTATTGCCCACAAGATTCTGAAATACTTTCAAGCGCTGCCCCATTATCATTTAGTATTGAAGAAACATTGGCAGCAATAGATGCAGTAAAATCAGGGAAGGCTCCTGGTCCTGACAAGATACCTGGCGACTTATGGAAACATGACAAAGAAGTTTGGGGCCCTTACATTAATTTGTTGTGTAACTCTGCCGCCTCTGTGCACCTATACCGGAAACATGGAAAGGGGCAGAGATCACAACTATTTTTTAAAACGGTAACCGCCATGACCCTTCACACTATCGACCAATTAGTTTAATAAACGTTTTGCAGAAGATATACGCAATGCAAATTTTAAACAAACTGACCAATTGGATTGAGGAGTATAATATTTTATCAGAATATCAGGCAGGCTTTAGATTAAAAACTAGTACAGCTGATCAGGTTTTTAGATTTCTTTGCATAGCCTGGACATATACAATATTTAGGAAGGGTCACTTATATATCGCATTTGTGGGTTTAAAGGCAGCGTTTGACCTCATCCCTAGAAATACCCTCTGGAAGTCCTTGAAAAATCAGGTGTTACCGAGGGAAATCCTTTTGCAGATAATAAGACTGCACAAAGATAACTGTGCAGGGGTTAGATGGGGTCCGATGGGCGAACTCACTGATCCTATTCAGGTAAAAAGGGGTGTAAGGCAGGGATGTGTGTTGGCCCCCACCTTATTCTCACTATATGTCAACGACATCCCTGAATACCTTTTGGGTAGTGAACACGACTCTCCTAAGCTGGGGGGGGGGTGCCTGTACCGGCACTCCTATTCGCTGATGATACGATCTTAATCTCCCAAACCCCTAAAGGCCTGCAAAGTTTATTAAATATTTTTGGGATATATTGTAAGGCTAAGGACCTAGACATAAATTCTAGTAAAACTAAATGCATGGCAGTTAATCCACATAAAACTTTTAGAAACATTTTTACTGTCAACAACGACAAAATAGAATACGTGCATGATATTAATTATTTAGGTATTACTTGGGACACTAAAATGACTTGGAGACCACAGTTAAAAAAAAGTAAAACTATAGTACTCCAAAACACTCAAAAACACTCTCCCAATAATAAGAAAATTTGAGACTAGTTTGTCTAAAGCAGTCTCACCTGCTCCTGAGGTATATAAATACAGGGTGCAATAGGCATCATTGTACGAGGCAGAGCCGTGGGGCCCCATGACGAATGATATATTCAAGGTGGGTGAAAATAAGTCTCTGAGGAAACTTTTAAGCCTTCCGATTCGTACACCCTTAACCCCAATTGTAATGGACCTAAACTTTCACCGTACAGACGATCAGGCAAATCTAAGGCCACTATTGTTTTTGTTCACCTCTGGTCTACAGATGAACTTATTCACTATAGAGAGGGGGTTGAGGAAATCTGAAGGCTCAAATGAGGTACTGGTTTGACTTGTTTGAAGCATGTACATGACTGTTTTTTCAAATTGGGACTTAAGCACTTCTGGGAGGACCCCTCTGATCTGACCATGGCTTCAGAAAAGCTTTTAAAGCAACGTTTTTGGTCCTTTATACAAGATTCTTTGTCTCACTCTTCTAATACAGGATCATTGATAACACGGTTCATCCTAATGAAAACAATCTGGAAATTTTAGCCATTGCTAGACGAAATACAACCACAATTAGCAAAATCTCTATATTTGAAATTTCCGGTATAGTGTTTTACAGATAAATGCAAACACAGTAAAACGGATCTCATGTCTTGGGGAGGTGGGGAGATGCGTTTTAAGTGACAAAGGCTCAACAGAAAACGAATGGCATCTATTGTTCTTCTGCCCAGCTTATATACAATGCAGGAGGAAATGGATTAAATCCATTTGCCTGCTTTTTGGCACTAGCAGGCACATGCATCAAGCGATTTAGGAATCGCAAACGGTGCGAATCGCAAAATTCAGCCGTTTGCGATTCCCAAATCACTATTTGGGATGCATCATCCTAAAAGTGAAGAAATCGCTATTTTTGCGATATTTTCAAGTGCGATTGCTTTTAAGGAATCGCAATTTTGCGATTCCTTAAAAGCAATGCATGAAACTGAAAAAAATTGTGATTTCGCAATTAGAGAGAAAAAATTACCATGAGGTTGGACCTCATGGTAATTTTGCGAAATGTTAGAAATATGCAATTTTGTGCATATTTTTAAATTTCATGTTGTGCACACACATGCCCTTAGGGCATGTGTGCACACAACATATGTGCATTGTTTGATTTCAGGGGTGCAACAGGGTGTCCTTTGGACACCCCTGCACCCTTGAAATCGCAATCTCAATTTGCGATTAGCTAATTGCGAATCGCAAATTGAGATTGTCTTCCCATTCATTCCTATGGGCCTCTAGGGAAGGGATTCCTTAATTGCGATTCGCAAAATGCTAATCGCAATTAAGGAATTCTAAGAAATTGCAATTTATTTAGCGATTTCTTAATGCATAGGCATTTGCAATTCCTTAATTGCGATTCCTTAAAAATCGCAATTAAGGAATCGCAAATGCCGAGATTGATGCATGTACCTGTAGATCTTGCCATGAGGCAGAAAGATTACTACGATCGGATACCACACAACCAGTGACTGTTAGTGTCAGCAGGAATCTGTTCGGTGTAAGCTTAATAAGAAAAAGGTAAGGACTGAAATTTTAGGTTGTTACACCCGAAATATAACAAACTTGGCACATGCACTTTATGGTCATAAAATGAAATGTATAATTAGTTATAGACTAGTTTTTTATTTATTTATGAGAAAGCGTCTTTTTACACATTATCCTAGAGGTATGCATTGAACTGTATAGTTAAAGTTTGTTTTGGAAGCCTGAAACGTAATACTCCTCAACCTATTTTAAAACTAAATTGTCAAACAGTGAAATTTTATACATGTTTATAATTTTAATTTCAAAGAATGGTCTATTACTCTACGGAGTGTTCAGTGTGTTTGGCCGTATAGTGTCCTAAGCTTGTTATGATATGATGTTGATGTTTTTGTAATATACTTCTATTAATTGTTAACCTTTTATGGTTTTTAACCGAAATAAAGATTGCTGATTGATTGATTCACTAAAATATTGTTTAGATCAGTTCCAGAACTCGAGCCATTTTTCTATGGGTGATCTGTGAGACCCATGGGACCTCATTTATGAGGCTGTGCGTCACTTTTACGCCGCTGGTGTGTCACTTTTTGTGACGCACCAGTGGCATAAAAAATGCGCCTTGTTGCGCCATATTTACAAAGTCAAGCATCTAGGTAGATGCGTCACTTTGTAAACCCCTGCACCACATTATATCTGCGCCAGGTATAATGTATGCAAGTGGGGCGTATTGACGCAAGGAAGGGTCGTAGAAGTGACGCAGTGAAATCTATGAGATTTCACTGCATCACTTTTAGGACGCTGTTGCGTCAAAATCTTGCGCCTGCCTCACAGGAGGCGTAAGACTGACGCAGGCCCTTTCACATGGGGCTTGCCCCATGTGAAAGGACGCATTGCTGGAGTTGCGTCACTTTTGTGACACACTCCAGCAATGCACCACTTTTGCGCTTACAGATACGTCAGAAATACTGACGTATCTGTAACTCTTTGTGACATGATGCGTCATACATTAAATATGACGCATCAGGAATGTTGCAAGGAGTGCGCACTAAGAAGTGACGCATCACTGCTTTCACACAGCGATGTGTCATGTCTCATAAATGAGGCCCATCGTATTTACTATGCAGAAAGGTCACTTTTCCGATAAAACATACAGAAGAAAACAGAAGTTTATATCACTCTATCAGTGAAAGCAAGATACACAGGTGTGCGCAGAGATTCCCTTTTTAACCTACTTGATTGTGGTTGTAACTTAGCAGGCAATAGGTAAAGACTTCAGGTTTTCTTTTGCCTTGTTGTTGTGTAGTACATGAGAGCCTGCAATTTGTTCACACAAAACTGTCTCCAAATTCCTTATAACTGTTTATCTGTGGCATCTCAAGCCACCTTCAATAATGAAATGACGTAGCTGCTCAATGGTAAGAAGTTATAACAGTTAAGTTGTGATGTAATATTGCCTGCCACTAGACCCAGTAGGCAAAGTGAAAGACAGCCCACAGAAAATCATTGCAACTACAGTTCAAGCAATGAAAATGATCTTACAATCTGTTTTTTCTAAAATGAACAGTGATCAGCAGAAAGAGATATTTAAGACCAGGGCACGAGCCTGTGGTACAGGCTGGTACACGCGGGTAGATAGCGTCCACCCACACTTTTCATAGGGTAGACACCCTCTATCCTGCCATGAAGTTGGGCCCCACTGAAATATGCTGAACTCGGGGACAAATTTAGCATGTTTGCTGCTTTCGTTCAGAGCAGCAACCTGCAGGGGGGCTTTGTTATTTTAAATTGCATCTGTGCCTAAAACAAAGTCCGAATTTAAGGGGCCATCAGGCCTCATTTTGTTTGAGTACCCTGACTGGGAGCTATGTAGAGCCTCACATCTAAAGGCAAATGCAATGGAGGGGAAACAAAGGCACACAGCTAGTTATTACTTTATAGGTACTTAGGAGAAGCATGTTTTTGACTTTGTGCAGACACTGTAAATAAGAGATATGCATGCAATGTAATAATGTCAGATGCATTGGTCTGTTCCAATATTTACACAAAAAACAATTTGAATACCAGTATTTTATTTCTTTTATCGCACTACTCATCCCAATGCAGGGTGACAGAGCAATTTACATCACATTTACAGATTATACATAGACATTAACTCATATAAGTGTGTAAATCAATCTACAGGATCTGTTACATTTGAGAGTGAGGGTTACATGGCGTAGGAGTAATGTGTCCTTCATAGCTGACTTTGCTATATTAGAAGGGTTTCATTGTTTGAACTGCAAGTAACATAAGGATCTCTGTGTAAAAAGCAGTAACCCACTTACCGATCTATATAAAATAAAAATCTGTCATCTGCATGTTACATGATATTCTTTGCAGGAGACATATTAACCGTCTATGCTACTTTGATTCACAACTAGGAAGAGACAAGACACAGATCTTTCCAGCATTATTAATATTCCCTGGGTGCACAAAGATCTCTACAGCAGGTGCCTGACCTCATAAGAGTTTTTAAAATGCAGAGTTTGCAACCAATTAAGCAGAACAGATTGTTGCCATGTTTTTCATTGTTGCCAATTTCTTTCTGTAAGTGTTAAGAAAAAGAAGGGGCTTCTTTATGAGAGCCCTGTACCACTTTTGCACCACGTAAGGGGGCACAAGTGTGACAGGTCTGTGTGACTTTGAGTGGCCTCATAAATCATGCGTTAGGTGGCGCAGGGCAAATCTCTCTGTCCACTTACTCCATGCCAGGGAGGAATTCCATGGGTGTTACAGTGGGTTTCTACATGCAACACCCATGGAATATGACACTACCCCAGATTTAAAAAATAAATTAACTGAATTTCGTTGCGTGCACTGCATCACCAAATGCGATGCAGTGCGCGCAACAAAATTTGTTTTATTTATTTATATGTTTACTTACCTGTTAAACTCCGTAATCTATACGTTACTACACCCCACCCTGTCCCTCCCCATCCCCACGTCACCGCCCTGCAGGAACTCCTACTGCTGACTGCAGCTGTCTCCAAGGGATAATTCAATCTACTTCTGGATAATGCCAGTGCAGGCAGAAAGGAAAGGAATATACTGTATTGCTTAAATTCTGTGCATTCTTGCCCTTTCACTTTGGGGTAGGACAGCGCACAAGGTGCCTTACTGCGTTGTGCTACTCTCAAATGCCACAAATGAGGCTCTAAATGTATACGTTGAGGCCCAGATTTTGCGTCGTGGTTGTGCCACATTTCTAGCACAACCTTGATGCAAAATCTAATTTGTTAAATTTTATAATGTGCTGAAATGCCCTGGTGACAGATCTGCTAATCATATATGTGAGGTCTTAAGATCCGATGTCACTTTTTATTATGTCACGTCCTATGAGGTCATGGGTGGAGATGACACTTCCTATGATGGTGTGATGTTGTGCGGTGATGTCAAGTGCTGTGATGTCACTTGCATTCTGCCTAACTTGGCTAGTCCCCCCACTTCTTTCTTTGGGACTTGTGCCCTGTCTATGGCAACTTGTATATCTTTTGAATGATATTATGGGCCATTGCAGAAAAGAAGGAATATCTCTGCATTTTTCTGCACATTCTGAGTAAAAGCGTTTCAAAAATCTCACTTACAATAGACTGATTTCAATATATTTTTGCAACAAATCACCAACTTCTTTTTGGGGTGTTTAATTTTGCACCACAGAGTCAACGTTTGTATTCTTCAAAGGTGCTAGCTATTCATGTCATATAACAAGAGCTAAATATTTGCAGCTAAAAATAACTATTAAAAGCAAAGGTTATAGGTTGAAGGGTGACAGAAAGTGGTGGGGTGAGGTGGGGCAGTGGAGCTGTACACATCGCTAGCTGTCCTCCCGCGTGTGACCCAACAGAGTCAGCGTCTCTAAGGAAGCACGAGGATTGACAGAATTTGCATATTTCTAATAAGGCCCATTACCGGCACAAACGCTTTTCAGAAGCACAGCCCTGGCAACAGCTGAATGAAATGTAATTTATATAGGCGGACGCTGTAAAGAACATTTTCCAACTGAAGAGGCAGATAGAAGTTAAATGTTTCGGAACGTAATTATTTTAGCAACTGGCTAGTTTTCTAAATAATGATAGCAAAAGATAATCACACAATTACATTTCCAAACAGCAAATTTCCATCTGTAATACAACTCAATTTAACCTCCACGTCTTTGCCCGCGAGATCTCTTTATTCTACAATTATCTCGACTGTAGATGATAGCTCCGGTTTCCCTCCTGAAGGACACTTCAAGCCGAGTTAACATTGTGCGTGGTGTGACATTTCTTCTTTTAACGGCCCATCAAATAAAACCTTTTCCAACATTCGTTGTCAAAATCGACATTCTGGAAAAATAGATGGAGTGTGCTTGACATCGGTGGTATTGGACCAGTCCATATAGAGCGAAACATTTTGCTTGGAAACAAACGAATTTGCTTAAGTAGCATTCTAGCATGTATAGTAATTGTGTATTCATAGCCTCAAAGACTCAGGAAACGCAAAATGTGGTGTGAGCATGCTTACAATACGTCTAACCACTGGCAAACGCTCGAGGTAGCATTCCAAATCAATCTTCTTTAAGCCTATCACGTCATCTCAGGTTGAACCCACCCATATGCAAATCAGTCTTGGCCCCACTCCAATAGCAACAGTCCAACCCTAACTGCCATGCTTGGTCCTCCAAGAACTGGAACAACTGAGGGGCATATTCTCAAGGACTTATCTCCGAGTTAGCTGCACTTTATTGCAGCCAAAGTGGTGATAAAGGTATCGCCCTATTCACAAGCTGGTGCTAATAGCCGATATCACCAGTTTTCCTGCAATGGCAGCCGCAAAAACCATCGCCACAGATGACACTGGCAAGTAACGCTAATAATATGCAGAGTAGGCGTTCCCGTGCAAAAAGCCGCGACAACACTACTTCACAACATTCTCAACGAATGGCCAGATCGTCGATAAGATCTCCAAACATGCGATAAGGCACGTTAGCAGCAGGGATTTAACACCTGCTCTTACCTGGTGTTAAGTCAGACGACAACCTGCACCATAAAAGGGAGACCAGCCCAGAGCCACACCTGAAGAACAACAGATGCCATGGAGCAACTAATCATGCAGCTTGAAGCCCCAAGAGGGCCACAACACCCACCGCCACCACCCCCAGGCCCGCCACCCCACCTGAACCCACCCCGCCCCCCCACAGCGGACTACCACAGAGGCAGCAGAGACAAAGACAGCGGATGTTCAGAACGCACCAGCCTCACAGACTTAACACCAGAGGATGTCATTGCCCACTACACGCTCAAAAGGACAACCATCCTCCGCATCCTGACCATCATTGACCACAGGCTGAGGGTACTGATGAAGCGGGCTTCAGAAAATATTTTATTCTGACTCGTGGATTCAATTCCCTATAACATGAACTAATCAATTAATGAATTTTTGCATGATTTGTTTGATTAAACCAACTTAGATTAAGTTTGCACCACACATATACACGCGGGAAACTAATAATATGTGCTCTTGTTGCATTTGCAAGTCTGTTTTGTAACACATGATTAATATTGTCTTGTTTGTTATGTCTGTCCTATTGTCTTTGTCACTATTAATATGCGACTGATCATTTATGGCATGTGCTTTTTATATGTGCTTACATGTATGTCCTATGTTGTGTTTGTCTGTCTGTGTATCATTTAAGTATCTTTTTACTCTTTCAGAAACATAAAGCTGGATTATATGAAGAATGGTAGATATTAAATGTGTTGCTTTTCTGTGTGCTTCTGCTAGGTGACTTATATTAATGGGTTAACATTAGCTATTTAGGTTGGAAACAGAATGTCTTTCATTACCTGAATTAATTATTCTTTTGTGTTTGTTTAAATAATAGTTTTTCTGGAAAGTGACGCAAGCTAAAAGTGGCGCAGTGACGCAATCAGAAGTGGCGCAGAAAAAGCCTGCTGTTGTTGAAAGCCACATGAGAAAACCTTATTTTGAAGTGGATGAAAAGCCTATGAACTTTTATTGTGAAAGCTTTGAAAAAGGAACTGCTAAAGACGACTCTGTGGAGTGGTTTTGTTTGTGCCACGGAAAGCTCAGAACGGACAGGCTCAAGGTTGAAAGGAAGAGACGTGACAGATTTTGTATTGCTTGAACATCTTTGCTACAAAATGTAGCAGACTAAGGAACTCTCGCCAGGATTCTGTGCATGAACAATGGCTCTGTGTAAAACCCTGGTCTCGTGGTGGAAGATGTCACAGTTTACTGTGGCGTGAGGTGGTTTAGCCAATGGAGAGCCAGAATTCAGCTAATGGAATGTGGAAAATAGTTAGCTCAGCTTAATTTAGGGTATAAGAATAGGCTTTAGCTGCAGATTTTTTGGCTTATGCTTCTTGATTCCAGAGGGACGTGTTCTGCCGTCCGATGATTACACGTAAGGAAAGTAACTTTTTAAGACTTTGTTTTCAGGTGATGAGGGTAGAGACAGAGAGTTAGTTAGGATTTTGAAAATGCTCTTTTCACTTATTTCTGCTAATGAATAATATTTTCTTGAATTAAGCTCTCTTTATAAATGCTAAATAAAACTTTCTTATGACTTTTTCTAATGCTTGCTTAATAAAGTTCCAAACCTACGTTTTCTTAAATATGTTTTAAATAAACTTTTAAAATGACAAGCTGGTCTTGTTTATTGTACATAGTTTAAACTACAACATATTGATCCATTCGCCTCATGATTCAGCTGCTCTGTTATTTCTGTGGGCCTGGTATTGATTGGTAAGTATGGTGGTAGATAGTGACATCATTTATAAAGTATTTTAGTTGCAGCGCTGGATCAATTCCAACACAGCAGACAACCAACATCCCTCCGCAGACAAAGCTGCTGGCTGTGCTGCACCTGTTGGCCTCTGGTACTTTCCAACCAACAACCGCCAGAGTCTGAGAAGTATCACAGCCAGCCCTATCAAAGTTCCTCACACCTGTCTTGTATGCCGTCATCAGCTTGGTACCCCAGCACCTTCACTTCCCCTGTGCAGGAACAGCTGGAGACCAATCAAGGCTTCTACGCCATAGCTGACTTCCCGCACGTGTTGGAGGCAATTGACTGCACACATGTCCTTCTTGTGCCCCCTGCCAACATTGCACACAATTACTGCAACACAAAGCACACACATTCCATCAAAGTGCAGGCAATAGTGGACCAACGGGGACTCTTCACCAATGTCGTCGCCAACTACCCAGGCAGTGTGCATGATTCCTTCATCTTCCGATAGTCCATCATCAACCAGCACTTTGAGGCTGGCACCTCTGGAAATGCACTGCTCATTTGTAAATATCAAATGAACACACCACACATCTCAATTCCACAAACATGCAACTCACAACTCTGGGAATGCACATGTTACAAATTCACATACAACTTGCCAAACAACATGCCCACCTACCAGACACGACAGCACAACTTACTGTGGTAACTTGGGCTAGCCATTTACACTGCATTCACATGGTCCAAGATGGTCTGCCATATTTGCGTCTTTGTTGCCAATGGCACGTTGGAGGTGACGAACAGTTGTTGGTAGTGTTCTATCACCTCCGTAACAATGATCATGTTTTTCGGTGGAGTGAACTGCGTCTTCCTCTTCTCCTTGAACTTCCGCGACCCTGATGTTCCTTGCTGGTCGTCTGTGGGGTTTGTGGGGTTCGCGTTGTCCTCTGCACTCGGTCCGGGTGCGTCCATGATGCTAGGCAGTTACATTTTCATATAATGTTTTTTTCGTTGCTTTTATAGTGCATTTTCCCACGTGACGCGTGTTAATTGCAGACCTGTCACTGGTTATCGCTGATTTTTGCATTGAGATTTAGAACAGCGCCGCTTTTTTCACTTTTGTGTTTCGCATTTTCTAGGCATCGCGTTAATTTTAGCACGGTCATTTGACGCATTATCGTGAGACTATCGCATGGTATCCCCGTCTTGAGAATACAATGTTAATATAGTGTTATTTTCCCGTGATAGACTGCAATGTGAAAAGTTGTTTTAAGCAAATTTTGCGATAATTATCACACATTCTTGGGAATATTAATCTCAGCCAGGACATTGATATTTGAACAGTCATGTTATTGTGATCACAATTATATAGCTAATGCTGCCACCTGTATGGCCCCAAAACACCCTTTAATGGCTTTTGGAGATGCATGCATGTGTGGGTGAGCGGGTGTTTGTTGGTGAAGTCTACACGTGAAAGGTGTTCTGATGCTCTGGAGTGTGAGTACTCCTGGCAAAGCAGAGGCATAGCACGGCAGTCTCGGATTGAAGACAAATGGTACAGACAGGCTCTATAGGTAATCTTCGCTGTGTTAAGACAGCGGTGAGGATGCAGATGCTGCGATGAGTGATGAGAGTGTGTGGCGAACGTGTCTATGTAGATGCATGTTTAAGGGCACCTCAGTTTTCTCAGCAATGGTATTTGCTCATGCTCTTATTGACAGCACGCTGGGACTTCTGTGTTCACTGGTCCTCATTGTGCATATGACCATATCGTACTGTATGACTCAGGAGCGGAAACATCACTGCTTGCGTCTCTCTCTCCAAAAGGCTAGTCATCAGTTGAGATTATGTATCTGACCAGGGAGCATGTTTCAGAGTTTTCCACTCTTGATCGAGCAGGTTGATACACCAGTGTAGAATTTGTAATATCCTGGTATTTTGATTGGTTGGTACATCTGGAGTGTTGTTTGTGAATTAAAGCTCTGGGGAAAAGTGGTCTTATTACAGTTAATGCAAAATGGACGACACAGAAGTCCTTCAAGGAATTTATCTACTGAGTGCATAGTTCGGGGATCGAAGGTGGACCAGTGGTTGCAGATGTAGGAGTCTTCATCTTGGGTGCAATCATCAATCGTGTTGCTCTCTGGTCCAAGGCTCTTAGAGTGCTGCTGATGGACTATTGGTGCACTTTAATTGTGTACACATGCCACTTGAACTGTCAATCTTCCAATGTTCGTTTAACTGCCTTCCATAACTTATAAGGCACAATAAGTGAGCTGCGTTCTTTCGGCTGGCTAATGTCTGGGCCATTTATTCTCCTCTGATGAGTTCTAACGGTTTGTTTTTCAGATATTTCTTAATTCAAGGCATTGTTGGCATTGGACAATTGGTAGAGTCCCTGAGCTATTCTGGTAAAGGTTTAGCCCTGTGGGGCAGAGTATGGATAGTTACACTGTTGATGTGTTTAGGTGAACACACCTGGTTTAAATTGGAAACTTCCCCGAGTTCCTCTCTTTCTATTGTATAACGTATGTGCCAGTGTACCCTTGGGAGAGTTATTTTGCCTCTCCTAGGGGCTGTGATCAATGCAGGCCTAGCGAAATTTAAATCATGCTGACATAATTCGCTTAATTTGGGACCTTTCCATTATGCTTGTTACACAAATTCCCATTACGTGCCATTCGTGATAACATTTTACTGCTAGCATTGAGGAACAATACGAGCAGCCAGAACACAAGCAGCCATTGCTTGCACTACATGTGAATTCACACAATTTTTTACGCATAATGTATCCTTACATCAAACATTGACATGATGATTGATTTTGCACTAAAATACAGCATTACATGAGTTTTTTGTGTAATTAGGCAAAAGCAAATTATGTGAATTCTGCACACCCCTACATTCCTCCACCAGAATTGCAACATATTTCAGAAGTTGCCTTAAAGCTATACGTGGAAGTGTTACCTACAATACATGCTAAATAAGCTCACATTGTCATGTGTCTGTGATACTGATAGAGTATTAACTTGGCCGGTTGGTGTTTCTCCATCACAAAGGACCTGTGTGCTTGTAAAGGGTTCCTGTCTGGAATGGCAAGGTAAGCAGACGAGGAACTAATGCTAGAGGCCTGTACCCCTTAAAGTGTACACATTAAGGGTATATTACACTCAGTATTCTGAAAATCTTTTCCTGGAATTGCAATGATTAATTTTTAATTTTAGATTGTTGCTGTTGTTTTTGCTTGTGAAGGTCCTCTCATAAATTAGGTTAATTGCAAAGGTATTGTATTTGTTTTGACCAATTTGCGACTCACAATAAGCTTGTGAGCCGTTGCATTTTCCTGCCCTGGGTGCAGATTCATGTCTGAACTGACAGCATTCATCTGACAAACACCTACTGGTAGGGTGAGCAGATTTTGATAGAGAAAACCGGGACAGGCCAGACATAAAAGTAGGACTAAAGCCTTAACATTACTTTTATGGCTGGCCAGTCCTGTTTTAGCGCACGCACATGTAGTAAGTGTGTAAAAAAAAAAGAAAATAAGGAGGTAAAAAAAAAAGTAAGGAGTTGCTACGAGGAGAAACATTAATATTTCTCCTAGGTTATTCCTCTTTCTATGCATGCTCCATTCTGCAGCACACATAGAAAGAGGAAAACACCTCAAATTATTAGTTTTGTGCATGATGGTGTGCCTTCCTGCATCTCCCCTAAAACGCAGACACACTTGCACCATGGTGCAAGGGTGCCTGCTTTACCGCATGGCAGGCAATCATGTGCCAACAGAAGGAAAAGGATAGAGATGCGACATATTGTTGTAAACATTACACATCCCTGTGCTTTGAAAGTGATGCAGCGTGGTGCAGCCAAATGGCTTGCAGGGCAGCGCCGTGTCACTTGCTTGTAAATAATGCCCTATGTATGGTTGTCTTTACCTTTATCCTCCTTTTACCTACCTAACTCACTTACTTTAATTCTCATTCGAAATGCAGACTGCATTTCCTCACTACTTACAAGGGTAAATAGGTACTCCCAATAGTAACTGTCTGTTAAAATGGATCATAGACGCGCTCATCTTTCAAAAGCCCTTTCATGCCATTAATATCTCCAGCTTCAGCATCTACATCAGAATGTCTCATCCTGGTTTCTCAACTGGCTTATCCCCACATTCTAAAGTGATGTCACTGTATATTCACAGTTCTATGCCCTTGGCATCACAAATCAACTCCATAATTTTACACTGTCTCTTTTGCTACCTTGTCTGTTTACCAGACCCTCACGGCTTCCAACAAACAGCTTTAACTGGCTGTACAGACAGCATTGTAAATAAAACTTAATCGTATACCTAGAAAGGGCTTCGGGTATCCCCTTGCTTATGACTCAATGATTTTCATATCTATTTTGATTCTATGCTCCTGATTCCATGGCTTTCCTTATTTTTGTGCCTGAGCCACGCTGAAGCTTTTAGGGTCAGATTAACGACTGCTGATTAGCAGAGATGCACCAGAAGCGTTGGGACGCACCTGCCCACCCGTGCGCCACCACTGATGCGCCGCATTTACAATGCGGCACACCGTGGCGCTCAGATGGGCAAATGTGTGACGCATCCCGGCGGAAACGCAGCACATTGCTGGAGTTGCGTCACAGCTCCAGCAAGGCTCGGGGGTGCCCTATCTCTAACATGCTGCGTCAATCCTTACGTCCGCTTCAAGCAGACCTAGGGCTTTTACGCAGCATGGCCCTAAAAGTGACTGAATTAAATCTTGTAGATTTGACACAGCCACTTTTAGGAGGCGTTCCTGCAACAGAACGCCCCGCCCCCCCTGCGCAGGAACGCCTTCTTGTGGTGCAGGGCTTTACAACACTGAAACCTCCTGAGGCGGAAGCCGGGAGCGTGACCAGAGGGTCCTTTTTTAAAATCACTGAACTGTTTGTTTGCACTTGCATTGGCAATTTTAAAAACTTACTCACCAGCTGATCTTGGTTCCCCGCGCAGCCGACTGAACGCTGCTGCGGGAGGAGACCGAGCAAACTTCACCCCCTAACGCCACTTGGCGAGCGCCGAGGCCACGCCCCCTTACCGAGGCCACGCCCCCTTTTTCATCGCGCATCTATATAGGCGCTGATTACAAGCGCCGGTCCTGCTACACTGAAACCTCCTGAGGCGGAAGCCGGGAGCGTGACCAGAGGGTCCTTTTTTTAAATCACTGAACTGTTTGTTTGCACTTGCATTGGCAATTTTAAAAACGTACTCACCAGCTGATCTTTGTTCCCCGCGCAGCCGACTGAACGCTGCTGCGGGAGGAGACCGAGCAAACTTCACCCCCTGACGCCACTTGGCGAGCACCGAGGCCACGCCCCCTTACCGAGGCCACGCCCCCTTTCATCTCCTCCTACACTACAAATCATGTGCTTCCATCGAACGCGCAGCGGACGAGCGCAGCGGGCGCGACGTTTGCGCGCCGAAGGCGCGCCTAAGGCAAGCCCGTCTGCGCCCGTCCGCTCCCGGCCGGGCCCAGGGGCCACGTCCCCTGGTCGGTCTGGCGGAATGAGGCGTGTATACAGCTCAAGCCGTTTACATCGGCTGCGCCCACCGGTCTAATCCTGCTGTGGCCTTTCCCGACATCCCTTGGAGATTCCTCGCTGCTGCATGCACTGCAAATCAGAGCTAATCACCACTACCGCTACCAGATCTGAGGTAAAGGACTACTCCATGCTTCTGCTCAATTGCAGGTCTCTAGTGAAACATTGCTTAGAAATCTCCTTGCTTTTAGATGAATATACACCGGATGTGATCTTTTTGACCGAGACATGGTTAAATCAAGATTCCCAGCCGGATTTGGCACAGGCCATTATCCCGGGATACCAGATAGCACGGGTTGATCGACCACTGGGCAGAGGCGGTGGCCTTGCGATCATTTATAAGGAGAGCTATGTCTGCCGCTGCCTGACAGAGGAGATTGAAGATTGTGAAAATTTTTCTTTTGCAATCGAGTTTTCCCCTAATACCACTTTTACGGGTATTCTTATCTATCGCCCTCCGGGAGCTATTGGACAATTCAACACCTCCCTTCTGTCGGTGGCATCCCAATTGATTGTCTCTCCCTCTAATTTCACTGTATTGGGAGATTTTAATATCCATTTTGACAATCTGTTGGACCCTACGGCACTAGAGATGATGTCAAGTCTAACTGCCATCCAACTTGAGCAATTAGTTCCCTCCTCTACGCATGAAAAAGGTCATCTCTTAGATCCGATCTTCAGTAATAGTGACCAACTTAAAGTAGGCACTATAAGTAGCCTTCCATGGTCGGATCATTTTCTGATAGCCTTCACCTGGACCACCAGTAAACCCCCTCCATCCTTCCCTACATCTCGGAAAATCCGAAATTGGTCCAAAATCTCTATAGACAACTGGACGGAGGCTCTTAGCACCACCAGACCGATACTCTCCCATGACCCGACGACAAACAACAATAAGTACAATGAGTGGATCACTGCCTCTCTTGACCTGGTTCTCCCTTTACATCCATCTGGGTCAAAGAGGCAGAGTAAATCAGCACCGTGGTACACGGAAGATCTTAGGGACCAAAAGCGCTCCTGTAAGAGACTAGAGAGAAAATGGCGCTTGACCTACAATCCTTCTGATAAAGCCACCTACAGGGAAGCCATCAGGAACTATAAATTGGCAATAAAAATTTCACAAGCAGCTTACTATAATGATAAAATAACAACGTCCAAGTCTAAGCCGAAAGAAATATATCGTATAGTGAGCTCCCTGATAAAACCTTCCCTGTCCATCGTAGATAATGGTAGTTCCCCTTCTAAATGCGATGAGCTGGTTGATTTCTTTTTTCAGAAAGTTAATAAAATCTACCTCTCTTTTCCCGATCCAGCTACTGACTCACTCCCACAATACTCGGACTCAGCACGGGACATGGTAACTCCCTTTCACAACAAGCTGGAGTCCTTTCCATTGCTGAATTTGGAAACACTGGAGTCTCTGGCACAAAAAATAAAATCTGGCTCACCGCGTGACCCTGCTCCTCCGGCCTCGCTGGGGTTGGCCAGTAAAACCATCTTCCCTACTCTTCTGGAATTATTGAACTCCTCCATTTCGAGTGGGATGGTACCTGCGACATGGAAGCATGCAATGGTACGGGCCTTGTTAAAAAAACCTTCCCTCGACCCAGCTAATCCTAGCAACTATCGCCCGATTTCTCTGCTCCCATGGGCATCAAAGATCCTGGAAAAGTACGTCAATACCATTCTGACGAAGTTTTTCGAGGAAAACCACCTCCTCGATGCTTCCCAGACGGGCTTTCGCCCAAAACATGGGACAGAGACCGCCCTATTGGCTGTGACTGAGGAGGCGAGACGGATCTTGGATCGTGGGGGATTAGTGGCAGTGATCCTCCTCGATCTGAGTGCCGCGTTCGACACGGTACATCATAAAATTCTGTTGAACCGTCTCGCCGACCTTGGAGTGTCCGGAGAAGCCCTGGTTTGGTTTGAGTCTTTTCTATCGGACAGAACCTTCCAGGTCTTTGACGGCACATCCATGTCATCAGACAGGCCTCTGGGGTGTGGAGTCCCGCAGGGGTCATCCTTGAGCCCCACGCTCTTCAACGCATATATGAGGCCGCTGGCTGGGATTGTTCGTCCGCATGGGATTAACATCATCTCCTATGCGGACGACACCCAGCTGGTGGTCTCCCTTACACAGAAGAGTGGCCTCCAATCACCGCCCAATCTAGCGGCGTGTTTGGAGGAAGTTAGGAGCTGGATGATGAGCTCATGCCTGAAGCTCAACGACGATAAGACCGAGCTCATGCTCCTGGGCCCGGCAGCCCCCTCTACCATGGAGCTGCTTTGGCCCGCGAGCATGGGGGCGGCCCCTGCCCCCAGAGACAACATCAAAAGTCTGGGGGTATGGTTGGATAAGTCGTTGAGCCTCAATACACAGGCCACCAAGGTGTCAGCCACATGTTTTGGTCTCCTTAGGGTGATAAAAAAAATTCTTCCCCTTCTTCCATTTGAGGCCAGACAAATAATCATACAGGGCCTTGTCCAATCTCGTCTGGATTTTAATAATGCCCTCTATCTCGGGGCACCAGACTACACCTTTAAAAAACTCCAGCGCACTCAAAATTGTGCTGCCCGTGCGCTACTGAGAGTCCCACGAAGAACTTCAATAAAAAATGGCCTAAGAACGCTACACTGGCTGCCTATCAGGGACAGAGTGAAGTTCAAAGCGCTGTGCATTGCTCATCAGACCCTTTGGGAAACTGGTCCAGAAATCAACCGCTCCCTGATTTCCCCCTACTTGCCCAACAAGGTGCTTCAATCTTCGACTGCATCACTGGCCAAAATTCCTAGAATCTTTAGAGCCAGAGCAGGTGGACGTTCGTTCTCGTACAATGTGTCAAAATTGTGGAACACCCTCCCTCTGCAGTTGAGATGCAATTCCAACCTAACTAGCTTCCGGAAGCATCTTAAAACTTTTCTATTTTAGCTACCACAAACTACTCCTGTTCCTCTGAAGGTATTTCTGTGTAGTCACAGCGCCTGGACGCCTCAGGGCAACTGTAGCGCTTTATACATTTTATTTTCATTTCATTTCATTCATTTCACAACGCGACACATCTCCCAGATGCATTGTAAGTACCCCGCACCATGGCGCTGGATTTGAGCCGCCGCAGCATCACAAAAGTGGCGCAGCGGCGGCGTAAAAGAGGCGCAAGGGACTTGTAAATCTGCCCCTTAGTTTTACCCTTCTTTTGAATAGGTTTAAGGTATCCTTCCACTGCTAACAACAGGGAACTATTTTTCTTTGTACATATTTTGCTGGCACTCCAAAATGAGACACATTGGCTTTGCTAATGCTTGTTATTATTTAGTGCTAAATATGAGTGTTCCTGCACATTCAACTTACTCTCACTTTCACTTCATTAGTGAACTGAGGCAACAAGATTAAGCGAGTTAATCGTGATCACCCAATTTTGCAAAAGAACACCATTCAGATACCAAGTTCCATGGCCAATAGCCTAATAATTAGGGCTGATTGCTTACCCTGAATGCAGGCTTTTGCACAGAAAAATCAAATTGCTGATTATGCATGTGGGGGAAAACCAAATTGCCATATAGACAAACAGGTGTATATTATATAGCCCTTTCTGAGGAATACATAGTGATTCAAATTGAAGTTGTAATTTCCTTGTGAACCTTTCCAAAAGTTACAGCGCAGCGAGGGGACATGTGATTCTAATGTCTGATGTTATTCTGTACAACTTGTTGGACCAGGAAGCTGGTGTCACCAACCCCAGGTCGAATAAGTTGAAGTTGTTGAATTGCAAGTGTAAAGGACTTGCAGCACTCTCAAGAAGTTCTTTGGGAAGAAAAGAAAGGCAGCAGAGGGTCTTGCAGTCAAAGAGAGGGTCAAGCGTAGTCCTTAGACCAAGGGACATCTCTATTGTTCAGTGTCTTCCTTCAGAAGAAGGTAGCCCCTTGCATCATGTCACAAGCAACCCTTATAGGATCTCTGGGCCTGATTCACAGAACTAACTTAAGACAAAGTCCTAAACTTACTACCATTTTGGTATTCACAGAAGGCACTTACTCATTTTGGTATTCACAGCAGGCACTTACTCATTGATGAGTAAGTGCCTTCTGTGAATACCAAAATGAGTACGTGCACTTACTCATTTTGGTATTCACAGAAGGCACTTACTCATCAATGAGTAAGTGCCTTCTGTGTATACCAAAATGAGTAAGTGGTAGCAAGTTTAGGATTTTGTCTTAAGTTAGTTCTGTGAATCGGGCCCTCTGAGTCTGGTTGGGTTCTAATGATCTTTATAGACAAATTGCACACCATGAGGTCCATTTGAGATGAAATCAAAATATCTGTGTTGCCCAAAATTGCACAGCACAGATTCAAATACAGAATGTGCATTTCCCAGTTAACTATGTGCTACATTCAGGTGGCCTGGTAGAGCCACTGGTGCCACGTATGTGGGTTACCTGCCCCACTGGAATTACAAGATGGAGTATTTCACCCAGTCACTTTAGCTGCTTAAAGATCTTCAGATCATGTTATGAAGATGAATCCTGAGTACTCAGGTTTACTGCATGAAATGTGTTGAACATAAGCAGATCACTGGTAATAGGTTGAGAACTGTAGGATAGGTCAACAGACGTTGCTGAGTGGGACAGACCAAAACTTGAGATACTATGGAACTTGAGCTACAGGGATAGTGGTACTCACACACCCATAGGCCTTTGAAGGTTTTCCGATTGTGGTTGTGTAAGGTGATGGGCTGTGAAGATAAAGTCCACAACAATGACAAATTAATGGAAGCTTATGGTATTGCAACCGTCAAACAGTAAGAGATTAAGTGGTGTTGGAGGGTTGATAGATGCTGCAGCCATAGCGGTCCTGTGATGTGTTGGAAGGCTGCCCAGTGCCACAGAGATTCATATCTCATGGAGTTTGAAGGCATGCTATTCAGTGATCACATGTGAATTGCAGTGATTGGTTTTGATTGGGTTTTCACTTTTCTAATCAGTCGGTGTTTGATAGATTTCAGGCACTGCAGTGGAACAGGCTTCAGATGCACAATCATAGCAGCCAGTATCCGAATATCATGTGTTTCACCTTCAAGTGGCCTCACATTTTAAGCAAGAAGAACATTCATGCTGAAAATCGAATATTGCATTTTCAATTATGCGCGGTCAAATAAACGCCCAAGATTGCAATGTACCTGTGTTAGACTTGGCATCTTTTGGCGTGTTTCCCCCGAGTTTTTGCTTTCTGCCCTCCCGGTTTTTAGTCTGTTTTTGATGGTATAATGTTTCTGCGCGCTTTTTGCACTGCTGATCAGTGGTAAAGTGCTGGTGCTCCTGTGGTAAATTGTGTTTTGATTGGATGTGTGACTTGCTTGTCAGTCCCCAGTAAAGGACACTGCAGGTGCCGGGGCTTGTGAGTCAACCACTACTCATGGGCCTGTAGCATGGATTGGTCCACCCACGTACGTAGCCCGAAAAAGGTATAAGTGACTGAAGTTTGGTATGCCTGAACTCAGCGTCTAAAGACGCAGCCTTCAGCGAGGGGGTCCTTTTCTTTCTGAGTTCATAGAGGCCACCTTTAGAAAGTGGGTATTATTTTGCTCTGTCATCCCATCTGCCTCTGCTGGAATGTGGATTGCCAGTCTTGTTTTTGGACGACAGATGGCTGGAAAGCAGGGTGGCTACCGATAGTCTAGGTAGGTCAGTCAAGGGCTAAATAGACCTGGGTTACGATGGGGGAAGAGGGAGGGGATTTCCTTGCACCTCAACGGGCCTGGTCTGCCTCTGACAGAGCCGTCTCCACCTCCTGCCAGGAATTCACGCCAGAGAAGGCCCAACTGGTTCTGGCCGGACAACAACACCCTCTGCTTGGCAGATCAAATATTTTTTGTGTACAAATACTGGGTCACAGACCCCTGAATTTTAGAATTCATCTGGGTCAAGAAGACTGCACAGAAGAAGAGCCAGAGAAACTGCTGAAAGGAACGAACTCTTTGCTGCATGCTTTGCTGGGCTGACCTGGAGTGGCTGCTTCTGTCTTGGGCAGTGAAATGCCTGGACTGGACTTTCTGCAACCGAATTGGTGAGACTCTCCAAGGGCCTGATGTAGAGCTTGTCCCCTGTTCACGAAGTCTCAGGAACAGCAAAAACTTCAGGTTCTTCGACCCGCAGCACTTGAGATTGTGTGTTTTGTGCTGCAACCCGAAAAACGCCACCTGACGACGTCTACGACTCGGCTGAACCCGTGTCCTGATGGCACCGCAGAGGGCACCGCTGCACCGCGACCATGGTCTTACCAATGACGCCTGCTGATGCCATCACAGAGTTGCTGCTCGCATCGCGATCTGTGGGCACCGCACTCCGCACCGCCTTGCCTCACGTCGAAGCTTTGGCATCGCAGAGGGCACCGCCGCCACGCTGCACCGTGACCCTGGTCACACCGGCGACACCTGCTGATGCCAACCCCGAGCCACTGCTCGCACCGTGACCTGTGGGCCCGCACTCTGCACCGCCTCGCTACACTGCGACACCGTCGCCTTCCTGACACCGCCACTTCCCACTGAAATCGACGCAGCTGCCTGCACCGTGGTTCAGGGGCACCTCTCGTAAGTTACACAATGCACCGCCCTCATCCCACACCGCTAGCACCATGACGAGCACCGCCTCCATCTCGCACGTGACCTTGGTCCTACCAACGATGTCATCTGACACAGTCACCGAGCTGCTGCTCGCACCGCGACCTGGGGGCACTGCACACCGCACCGCTGCACTTCACACTGCAGCACCTGATGCCTGTTGGCGCCAGCGCTCTGGATCCCATCAGAAAGGAGCTCGACCTGCAACAGGAGTGACTTCAAGGGACCCATCGCCCTGCATCTCTGAAAGGTACTGTTTGCGGGTCTTCCTGACACCGTAGTTGGCCTGCGACCCCGCGGTCAGACAGAACTGTTTTTGGATTTGTTGTTCACAATGCTGTGATAGGCCCGGACGGAGCTATCAACATCAAGGAACTATTTTTAAAGCATATTTTGATAAGTGAAGATTTTAAGTATAGTATTGTGGATTTTTAACGTATTTGGTCTTGTCTTAAGTATTTAAAAATTGGATATTTTTCTAAACTGGAGTGGTGTCCTTCTATAGTGTGTACACTGTTTTACTGTTGGTTATGTGCAAATGCTTTACACACTGCCTCTAAGTTAAGCCTAGCTGCTCGTGCCAAGCTACCAAGGGGGTGAGCAGGGGTTATTTTAGAAGTGTAACTCCCTCATCCTGACTAGAGTGTTGGTTTCTGCCTCGCTTTGGCGCAAGTCTCAGCTAGCCAGAAATCCCATTTCTAACAAACATGCATCACAGCAGCAGCAATATACCCTCACCTGACACATTCAGGGCAGGCTTAATAGAGGCAGCAGCACCACAAGTTTCCTCCCCCCTACTAACCCGCCCTTTGGAGTCTGAGGCAGTGTGCGCCCACCCCCCTCCTATTTAAAAAGCCTCCTTTGCGCTAACGAGCTGACAAGCTCTGGTTGATGCACCTGCGCCCAGCGAGTGGTACTGATACCTGAGAAGACTTTGGGCAGCATCTCCAGCACCCCCCAAAAAAGTGTTGCTCTCTACTGAAGAAGGACAATTATCCTGAAACACGTGTCTAGCGATACACAGCACTGGCTGCACTAAGAAGGGTGAAAAACTAAAGCCTGACACCAAAGAAAGTGTTACCATGCACTGCATTTATTATGATGCATCGGGGCAAACTGAGTGCTGGACCATCAGGATTCAAGCAAGCCGGGCCGACGATGGCTGAAATGCCAGAAACCGGTCCCCGGTAGCTTGTCTCCTTTCTGGTGAAGAATTGGCTTGGTAGTTTAGTCTGCCCTGTTCCCATGATGCACTGGGCCAGGGACAGACTGATTTGCATATAGCCAGGTTCTGAACTGGGATGGTGCAGTGAGATAAATAACGGTGATGGATCAAGCCCTGATCTTTGGACTGGGTAAGAGTGGTCTGCTTAATTCAGACACTCTGTTCATCACCACCCCCTTTTCTGAATCCTCTACTGAAGAAGGACAATTATCCTGAAACACGTGTCTAGCGATACACAGCACTGGCTGCACTAAGAAGGGTGAAAAACTAAAGCCTGACACCAAAGAAAGTGTTACCATGCACTGCATTTATTATGATTCATCGGGGCAAACTGAGTGCTGGAGTGTGAGGCAGTGTGCGCCCATCCCCCTCCATCATTGTATGAATCTTCATCACAATTTACTGCTAATTTCCAACATTTCCTTGCATGGATATTTCAAGGGAGCAAACGGATGATGTTGGTTATGTAATAAAAAGCATTGTCTCAAAATGGATGTTTGATGCAGAGTAGTAAGGCAGCCAATCACTGGGAGTCAAAGATTTTCAATTTATTCTGCCAAAGTGCCACACTGCCGAGACATGAAAAGTGTCAAGTGATGGGGGCGGAGCTAGCCGGCAAGCGAAATGGCCACCTGATCCCGAATCTCCACCGTGTACAGAACATTAAATCCTTAAAAATCCTTAACCAGCAACGTTTGAGGGCTGGCCCCGGCTCTCGCGGACTGCCCAGAGTGCGAGGAACGAGCGGACGCCCCAGCGGCAGCGAGGGAGTGGAGTCGGGGTTGAACGGAGGAGTGCCGCGTCTCAGAGGAGCAGGGCTGCGAAGCCGCGGGCCGGAGTACATACGGTACCCGTGTGGCGTGGCGAGGCGTGCGGCAGCGGGCGTCGCGCCGTGCCGGTCCAGCGCCCCTTCCCCCCCACCCGAGGGCGGGAAGCTTACCGGCGGTGTGACTGGGGTTGGCGCCCCCCGCGTGCCACGGCCCAGCGGCGCAGGACCTGCGGAGTCTACCCCCCGCCTCCAGGGACTCTACTGTAGGGCGGAGGGGAGCTACGTCCCCCCCCCCGAAAAGGCAAGCGGACGAGGGCCTGACTCCGGAGGACCCCGGGGTTTTGCAAAAGGGCGGACATCGTCGAGGGCTGGTCCGGAGGCCCCTGCCCTGGCTGACTCAAGCGGGCGGAGGACTACCCTCTGGAGGACCTTTGCGCCATTTCTCTGCTCTGCGCCTGGTGTGCAGGTGGTGCGGGGCACCCATGAGAGGGCTACTGACATCGCGCCTGAGGTGTAGTGTGTCTCCTGATCAGCACGGGCCGGACCCTTTTCTGGCGGGACCCCCGTCTCCCCCGCTCCACCCGGCTGGCCTTTCCTTCGGAGCTGAGGCCGACTCAGCTCTGCTGTTGCGACACACACTCTGGTAGCCTTGAGCCGCAATAGAGTGGGACCCCCGTCGGAGGGTGGCGCGGGGTGTGGAGAAGCCCGCGGGCGACATAGCCTTGTGAATACACGTCCTGTGGCCTACCTCGGCGATCCCAATCTTCTGTGCAGTCTGCAAGTGTTCGGTGTGGCGAAATGGGCAAGGGCGACAGGACTCAAAGTAAGCTGCCCTTCTCGCAGAAGCGGTTGCTACAGCAGAGCCTGGTTACAGAGGATGGACCGACGGTGCGTTCGGTGGAGGCTCTGAGCATTGACTCAGACATAAAGACCCATGGAGCAGGGCGTACAGACCAGTATCTCCGTCCTGAGGTCCAAGATCGACGCTATGTCCTACAGAATGGATCGAATGGCGGAGAGGCTAGACAAGCACGCCGACAGACATGATATGGCCGAACGGAGGATGACGGAAGTGGAGGAGGCGCAGACAGACCTAGATACGGCACAAAAAAAGATGGAGAGGATGATGCAGGCCCTGCAGGATAAAACCGAAGATTTGGAAGCGCGTTCACTGCGCTGTAACATGCGCATCACGGGCCTTCCGGAGAACACGTCTACGGGCCCTATGGAGCGCTTCGTGGAGCAGCTCCTCGTGAAACTTCTGGGGGACGGAGTATTCTCAACTATGTTCACAGTGGAGAGAGCACATAGGTCGCTGGCGCCCCGACCGCAACCTGGCGCACCTCCGCGTCCTATCATAGCGAAACTACTCAATTATAGGGACAGGAACAGTGCACTCCGCCTGGCACGCACAAAACAAAAACTGCAATATGAGGGATCCGCCATCTCGCTGTATCCGGACTTTACAGCTAAAGTACAAGAGGAGCGGAAACAATTCATACCACACAAAAAGCGTCTCAGAGAGATGGGTCTGGACTATGCGCTGTTGTATCCGGCCAAGCTGCGTGTCAACAAAGGGGGCCATTCCCATATCTTTACGGATCCTAAGGCGCTGCAACAAGCGATGAAGCGGTGGTCAAAGGAAGCGAAAGCGAGCTCGGACAAGAACCACGAGGTCGACGAGAGCGACAGCCGGCTGGACGATCAGGATTGACCTTTTTTATTTTTCACTGCCCTGCTGTTCACTTTTTGTTTAAGCAGCGACGTCCCGGATTGTTCCCTTGGCAGCCCACACCGGAAGAAGTAAAGGATCACCTGATGCACCTTCTGATGACTGCAAGCTATACAGATAAGTGATCATGGGGGGGGGGTGCGCTGGGGGGAGGCTGCTCTGGTTACACGTTTGCACACCCCTGGTCCTTGCATACGCTGGGGAATATCACATGGTTCATTTTTGTGGACATCGGGGGCTGAAAGAACTGGACCTGGGAACACTTGCCGCACATGGTCCTGGACACGCCTCACACGGGTGTAATGTCAAATTGATAAATGTCACAATGATGAACGTTGCACTAAATGTGGTTACTGTGCACGGCGGGAGCGGGTGGAGAGGCTAACAAGCGTTCTGAGACATAGGTAGAGACTATGACACTTGGCTACCTAGGCCCCGCGCGTTAAGCACACTGTTTTGTTGGTTGACCACAGTTGGGGTGGGTTTTCTGGGGAGTGGGGTGGGTAGAACACTGTTGGACCGGGTTGGGGTGGGTCTGCTGTGGGTGGGGGGATGGAGTGTGGTGCTATGGGAGTAAATGTTTCTGGGGAGGTTGGGTAGAGTGGGAGGTGGGGGGAAAGAGGACTGTTCGCAGAATGTTTGCTGACCCATTCAGATGACTCGAGAAATGTTGGTGACATTGTAGCAGTGTACTATTGTATTGCCTTCTGTCGACTCCGATGACTAGTGCCCAGATGACGAACTTGGACAATCCTGCTTAGACCTTACGAGTGTTAACCTGGAATGTTAGGGGTCTAAATGATCACAGGAAGCTGAGGAAAGTGCTCCATTATCTACAGAGACACCATGTAGATCTAGCTCTCATTCAAGAAACCCATTTACCACTCACGAGCAAGATGCTACAGCACAGGGGCCTATTGGGTAACTCTACAGTGGCGGGTTACACTACACACTCTAGGGGCGTACTGACATGGGCGAACCCGCACTCCAAGTTGGTTCTGCGGTCGATTAAAGCAGACCCTGAGGGCCGTTATCTAATTTCGAGGTGTGAGGGGAAGGGACATGACTTATTTGTGGTTAATGTGTATGGCCCGAATTACGACTCCCCTGATTTCTATGCCCAGTTAGCCCTCTGTTGTAGAACATATACCTCGGCACACATGTTCTGGGGGGGGGGGGGGGGGATTTTAACCTAGTGCTAGACCCCGGGTTGGATAGGTCTTCTGGCCCCGCGCGGAAGCCGGCCGCGGCGGCGGTGACTCTTCAAGCTGAGCTGCTGACACTAGATCTGGTTGATGTGTGGAGAAGCAGGAATGCGGGCAGGAGTGGGTACACACACTACTCTTCCTTTCATGACATACATACCAGGATTGACTACTGGTTGGCCTCTCACTCCATCACTAGCCAAATTGTAGCATGCACTGTACTCGCGCGAACACTGTCCGACCACTCACCTATACTGTTAGTTTTGGAGACGCCGAATCGCAGGATCCCCCCATTCACCTGGCGATTCCCTCCATACGCCCTGCTGGATGACACCTTTAGAGGGGAAATGGCGGTGGAAATAGACCTCTTCTTTGAGAAGAATTTGGGCTCCGTGGATAGTTTCCACACGGTTTGGGAGGCATTCAAGGTCTTTATTCGCGGGATAGCTATGACCAAACATTCCAGTGTATTAAAGGCCATACGACTGCGGCTCCGCTCCCTGGAATCCCAATTGGCTGACCTGGAGGCACAACTCTTGACTGACCCTGACCCCACTGTAGCTGACAGGCTACGATCCCTCGTCTCGGAATTCAATGAGGAGGCGGATAGGGAGGTCTGTTACATGGGAAAATACGCCTCGGCGAGAACTTACGGTGAGAGTGAACGCCCTAGCTCGCTGTTAGCCAGAATATTGCGTGACAACAGGAGAACCCCCATATTGACAGAACTCGACACCCCGGGAGGGAGCACGGTCACGACAGACGTGGAAATTATCTCCGCATTTAGTGACTACTACTCTGACTTGTACACTACCAAAACAAAAGATCTGGAAGCCGACATGGATGACTACCTGGAGCATATACAGCTACTGTTTTTAGCACAGTCGGACAAGGAGTTTCTCATGTCACCCATACAAGCGGACAAGCTCTCTGAGGCCTTAGCTACCATGTGCGTACACAGCGCTCCAGGGATAGACGGTCTGACAGTGGGGTTTTACAAAGCTTTCAAGGACAAACTCATTCACACCTGTTGTCCTTGTTTGACAAGATATGCGAGGAAGGCAGCATGCCCTGCTCAATGAGAGAGGCCCTACTGGTTACCATCTTGAAGCCGGGCAAGCCCCCTAATGTTTGCAGCTCGTACAGGCCAATATCCCTATTGAACGTTGATGCTAAACTTTATGCCAAGGTCCTGGCCACCCGGCTGTCCCTTATTGCGCCAGAGGTAGTTGCCCCAGAACAGTCCGGCTTTGTGCCGGGAAGAAACTTGTCCTATAATATGCGTAGTGTACAATGCAGCATGTGCGACAAGATGCGAAGGCTGTCGCAATCTTCTTGGATATGGAGAAGGCGTTCGATTCTGTCGAATGGCCATTCATGCTAAGGGTCTTGAGTCGCATGGGGCTAGGTGAGCAGTTTTTACAAATGCTTGGCGCGCTGTATTGGAGACCGGTGGCTAGGGTGCGAATGGGGGATCGAGTTTCGGACCCCTTTACCATCACTAGAGGCACGAGACAGGGCTGCCCCCTGTTCCCGTTACTATACGCCCTTATTGCGGAACCACTTGCGTGTGCACTGCGAGAATACCACTGGCACCGGGGGGTTAGTTTTCTGTCATATAAAATAATCGTCTCGACGTACGCGGATGATACGTTACTCTATGTGCGAAATCCAGGATCAAATCTTTCCGCCGTTCTCCGAGAGGTAGTGCGTTTTGGCGCCCTCTCGGGTCTAAAGGTTAATTGGGAGAAATCGGTGGTGTTCCCACTGACCCCGGTGACGGATCGCTTTGAAATGGAATATCCTTTACACTGGTCTACAGACCCGGTATGGTATCTTGGCATAATGATTCACACAGACCCGGAGGTGCTATTTAATGAAAACTATGGGGTGGCTTTCAGTAAATGTGAAGACGACGTAGAACGGTGGTGTAAGCTCCCGCTCTCCCTGATAGGCCGCGTAGCCATCATGAAGATGGTGATTCTGCCGAGATTTTTATTCCTGTTCACCACCCTACCGATAATACTCTCAAGAGCCTTCTTTCGAAACCTAACAAAACTTATGACCCCTTGGCCTGGGGAGGTAGGCAGCCGCAAGTTAAGTGGAGCACTCTCACGCTCCTATGTGAGCTGGGTGGGCTCGGTGCGCCTGACCTAGAGAGATACTATAGGGTGGCCCAGGCCGCGCACCTGCACACATGGATTCATGGGGATAGGAACATCCCACACGTGCGGATGGAGCGGCTTTTTGCGGAACCTCTGCCACTCCCAGCCACGGTCTGTACTCCTGTGGATCGTAGGGTAGGTGTACTGGACTCGATAACGGCTACAAAGCATGCCTGGAATGCATTACTGAAGGCTAGAGAGGAAGTGCTGCTATACTCACCCGCGATGGTGGTGGAATGGCTGCAGTGGCTGGCCCCCATTGGGGATAGGAACGTGATCCGAACACTGCATGAGCTGGGGCTTGGGACTGCGGGTGAACTGTTTGAGGACGGCAAAGTCAAAACGTGGGACCAGATTACCCAAGGAGTTGAGAGCCCGACACTGTTACAGCGGTTCCAATTCCAAAGACTTCGGAGTGCCTTAAGGGATGTCCTGGGCCCAGGTGTGGCAGAGCCACCGGACCTTCCGGAACTCTCATACGTCATAGCTACTGCATCTCCACGGCATTTGACGACGCATTTGTACAAGAGCATTGTCTCCTACAGAGCGCAGGAACCTTCCAAGGCCCGCTTGGCCTGGCAGAATGACCTGGAGATAGTGATAGATGACTCGATGTGGGCATATTGTTGTGTCAACACTAGAAAGGTGTCTCTAAATGGACGACACAGGTTAATACACTTTACATTCTTACAGAGGGTGTATTATACTCCTGAACGCTTACATTGCTACGGCCTCCGACAATCTCCTGAGTGTGAGCGCTGCCACGCGCCGGTGGTGGACTTCCTGCACATGGCGTGGAGCTGCCGCAAGATACATGAATTCTGGGTGGCGGTCATTTCAGAACTAAGCGAGATACTGGATCATGAACTACCGATCGATCCGGCTTTGGCACTGTTGGGCTATTCGAAGCCCTTGCCGGTGGCATATAGGCGGTTGACGGATATGGGACCGCTACTAGCGAGACGTACAGTGGTGCAGTGTTGGATGAGAGGGCCGACCCGACCAAAAAACGGTGGGCTAGAGATATGGTATACTGCTACACACAAGCGGAACATTACAGCGAGCTCCTCTCTCACACTAGTAGGCCGAAAAACTTTTGGGGCTTATATAACACCTTCAGATACACTAGGGAGGACACAGCGGACACGCAGAGGGAAGAGGGGGAGGATATACAATAACTAACACATACATAATACACCCATGAGAACTCAGTAGCGGGAGGGACGTTAGCGACTGGGGAGGCATAGCGACGGCTGGGTGGAGTATTGAAACCTAGCTGTCCTGTGGCGAGAGCCAGATGGTGATACACAAGGGATGTCGCACAGGGTGAGATTGAGACGTACTCGGATCACTCCGAAGGAGATACATTCGGGGTGCGGGAGGTGGACACCGACACAAGACTCAGCAGGGCATTTCCAGTAACGAGTAGGTCAGCGAACGGGTTGGATAGCAGGGGGGGGGGGGTTCGGGCGTTACATAGGAGTTATTTTCCTGTTTGAGTAGGGGGGAGAGGGGGGCTCACTTTAGGGATGGGGGGTGTTATATAATACAAAATACACCTACATTTCTGGCTTTACAGCATGCGACCTACACGTACCAACTTATGTGAGAATGGGGGCGTTAGCATATACACCGTCATAGCACCTGCAGTAGTTCATGGCTCGACTGCCTACCGCAAAGTGATGTTGCGCCGCCGCACCCCAGGGTTGACGGCCTAAGGCTGTGTACTTCGGATTGCATGTTTATTTCTTGCATTCATCATTACCGCATTGCCTGCCCGAAGGGGTTGTAGGCGGAATGCTGTGTATGACTTGGACTATGTTAATAAAGGTGTTCAAAAAAAAAAAAAGTGTCAAGTGATAACTGACAAGGAACCAAACCCTAACACTGGTCTTATTGGTAACCCTCCGATTGCACTGTCTCAGGACCGAGTACGCATCAAACTGTAACGTATTCTACCTTACAAACATCACTTAAACCGGTAGGGCAGCTTAGTGAGTTCATGCACTTACTGCAGTGCTCTATGGCAACTTCCAGGTTTTGGACAAGTACCAGCAGGCCTGACACAATCTTAAGGCATGTGAAGTTATTAACGCAAGGATCAGATCTACTAAGCACAAGAAGTTGTATCTAACTTTTTTAAAGCGCCTAGGCACCATTCACGGGTGTATTGTGCGCTACCTCATTATTATTACCACTCGGGCAGTATTCTAAAATAAAATGATGTCTCCTCCCACGCTCCCACGCAGAACATAGTGGGGGTGCCCCTGAGACACCAGTATCTCAGTGAGACACCCGTATGTCAGTGGTACTCATAGGGGCTTATTTATGAGCCCCTGCGTCACTTTTGCGCCACCGTGCGTCAATTTTTGTGATGCACCAGTGGCATAAACAAAAGCGTCATGTTGTGCCATATTTACAAAGTGCATCATTTGCTAAACCCCTGCGCTATATTATACCTGCGCCAGGTATAATGTATGCAGGGTGGGCGTACCCCCGCAAGAAAGAGTCGTAGGAGTGGTGCAGTATGAGATTTTGCCCCACCACTGCTAGGACGCCTATGCGTCTAAACCTTACGCCTGCCTCATGGCAGGGGTAAGGGTGACTCAGGCCGTTTCACATGGGGCTTGCCCCATGTGAAAGGAACATTGCTGGAGTTGCTTCAGGCTTCCGACACAACTCCAGCAATGCGCCACTTTTGGAGCTGGCAGATACGTCAGTTATACTGACGTATCTGTCCTACCTTGCGACATGATGCGTAATATTATAAATATGACACATCATTGGTGTGGCAAAGAGGGCGCCCTGAGAAGTGGAGCATCGTTGCTTTCATGCAGCGATGCTCCACTTCTCGTAAATTAGGCCCATAGTCTGTAGGCTGAATGGGTGGGGGGGGGGGGAGCAGTCACCCTAGCCGTAGCGCCCTCGTGTTACCCCCTGCAATCAGGTTTGGCGTCCTCGTGCCATTGAAAGCAGAAGCAGTATCCGTGTTTCCCTGCCTACAAGGACTGCTTTTCTGTAGATTGTCACGCACGAGCATCGAGCGCTGCCGAGGGAGGAAATATATTGATATTGATCCGCATTGATTTTATGTTCAATGGGATTTGGCCAATTAGCGCTTGGTTCTAATTCCCGAAGATCAGGTGAATGGAAAAGCTGCAGCGGCGTTAAATCTTTACAGAGGATAAAAAGAAAAACGGCTGACAGAACGCCTTCGCCGGTTTGAAAGGAGCACGATGAATAAAACGTACTAATCAAGGAATCCATATTATTCTGTAGTAGGGGATTTGTAACAGGGACACTTTCAAGTGAATAAAAGCAAACACGATTATACAATTAGCAGTGGAATCGGCCTTTTAAAGAACAACTGACAACTGACATCGACCATGGCCAATGAAGGAGTGAGTACCTTTGAGCTGGGTAATCATAATACACACTCCCAGGAGCCAGACGTCGATTTCATTCATGGTGTGTGCCGCACACATATTTTATTAATATGATTATTAGCAGTAGCAATAGTCGTATCAATGCTACTAGTAGTGATAACAACAACAATAATAATGATTCATAATGTGAATGATCGTGCCTTCTTACGATTCATGTAGTCATGTATATTATTGTTATTTATACTTATTGCATTCACTTCTGTATCAGATTTATATAATGCCAATTGCTATTTGATATTTCCTGATGTGGCTCATGATGTCCATATTTTTTGTATTCTTGGAAAAAGATAAATATACTAAAAAAAACGATTAAAGTGATAAGAGACCCTTTCTGGGATTTACTAGTTAGAAAGGATTCAAACAACAGCACCATCCGAGTTAGTATTACTTCCTTCAGGCTATATCGAATACCTGAGAAACATTCAGTAACATTGTCCTTTACAAATTTTCAGTCTTCTCATAAAATGTGTGCAATTTTCAGAATTTTGTGAATTTCACGATCATTACATTTTCCATAAATTCAATCCATGGGAAACGATTCTGAGAAGAAATATCCTCACAGGAGACACTTTGTCCACAACCCAGCCCTCTAACCTCCTTCTCACAAGACTTTTGAACATGAGGTAGACTTTCACATTAAATTTGTACACAAGTGCAAAATTAATTTGATTAAGTGTTGCAACATTGTGTATAACTTTCACAAAATGTCTCGAGAATTCAAGAATCAAATTGTTGCAATTTCACATAAAATTAGGACAACTACAGCACCTTCAGAGGTTGGCTTCTACCTACTGTCTAACACCAACATCATGAGAGAAGCAGCTCTGCAATTAGCTAAGAGCCACTCAAGAAGTCCAAGCTCTCAATGAAGTTCCAGAGGTCACATGGAAAGCAGTGGAAATCCGACACACTGGAAGACAGTGAAGTAGGCATAGACACTCAGGCATGGAAATAGAGAAGCCGGAGCAGTAGCTAGGACATTTTCCCGGTGGGCCGGAATGGGGGAGAGGGGCTGTATTTTTTTTACTGTGGGCCGGTTCTGCAGAAGTGCTGCAATATCGGCCCCCTGTAACAAAAGCAGCAGCAGTGCTTCTCGCTATACACATTCTCACATGCCAGTCCAGCTGAATTGCCAGGGCTGGTTTGTGTTCTGGACATTTACAGCCACATGGATCCAAAGATCCTGTGAAACAGACATTAAGACTAGAACACAACAACAGTTATGGGCACTGTGAAATGGCCTTTCAGACATTGATACTGAGACATGGATTCTAGGAGTGACATGTGGGTAAATGCAGAGAAACAGACACTGTGTTATGAGCACTAGGAAAGAAATACTGTACCCTGAGACAAAGATCACGGAACAAAGAAACCAGGAGACTAACCAAGGGACACTGACCTTGAGCATGAAACTGTAACAGAGTCACAGGTGCATCCGCATGGGACTCAGATACTAGCATACATACACGAGTTAAGAGCATGGGGAAAAAGACACTGGCTCATGGATTATATGACACTAAGCCATTGATACTAGGACAAAGACACTTGGACACAAACATGGGTACATCAACTCTGGTTCTGGAAACTGATAGATGCATTTGACCTGGTTAGGGACACTTGCTTAAGGGAACAAACAGTAGAATCTACACAGGCCCCAGCAAGATATGAAACTCTTCTGATAGCATCAAAGCCTCGATGCTATGCAAAGGTGCAGACATAGGCCCTGATTATGGGTTGGGTGGTTAATTCTAACCCACTTTTAAATCTCTGTTTATGTACAGGGTGGAATTAGAAGTTGTTAGATATTTAACCCATCTGATAATTATCGGATGCGTTAAATTACTCAACCATCATTATATTTTGACTGGTCAAACCTGCCATTTGAACCGTGGAAAACCATATGGTATCAACTGTATCTTGTGCATTTTGGGGCATTAAACACCAAAATCCTCATGTTTTTCCCCAACAACTCATAATACGTGGTGTTAATTGCATTCGATAAATAACATACCCCGTGATATCATTATTTAGCATGTAAGATAAATACCACCTAAACTCGTAATCAGGCCCATTGTGTTCTTCAAATATCACTTAAAAATACCAGAAACAATCCCACAAACAAAGGACACCAAACCAAACTCCCACAATTTCCCATTAAAAATTGCTTTAATTTTTATAGTGCCGTCCAAGGTACATTTAAAGGTCTGAGGCTGAGGTCAGTAAATACAGACCCATGGGCACTGACTCCATTATATAGTAGCATAGAAGTCTGCCTCAAAAAAGGTCTGCATGAGAATCCCAGAAACAAATCTTGAATTTTGGTCATAACACCAACAAAACCATGTATCATATCCATTCCATTTACATGGCACATAAACACAAGGATATCAAAGCAATTAACTCATCAAATAAACCGAGTTAGGAATCCAGGAAAAGTTGTATCATGAACTGTTTTTGTCAGCAATTTTAAGGTATATTTGGTTCCGAGATATTTTCAGACCATTACCTTTGAAGATCCTTTTGCATTAATACAAGGCAATGGAACCCAGTAATGTGCTTTCGAACGTTGATGTCCCTTTTTAGGTCTCAGCTAAACGCGCGGAAGCGCGTTGTCGACGAGAACTTATTGTTATCGTGTGTGCTTCCCAGGAGACACTCCTGGCCGCGCGTATCGCCTTGGAGGCGATTTGAAACGCGCACGTGCACGCAATCACGCTCGCTGTGGGCAGCTGCTGTCGTGCATTCACACAGACACACACCAGCGCCCATGCACGCACTTGATCATACAGTGCCATGCTTCAAGGAAGTAAAAATAATGTGGACAGAACAAATAAAATTAAGTTAAACATGAATGCTAAAGCTGTGATGGGCACTAAAAATCGAAAAGCTTAAATCAGATGTGTGAAATAATAACGTACCGAAAAAACCCTGAAAAATAACATGTGCATGAAAGCCAAAAAATGAAAAGCAAGTGTTTACCTGTGGATGCAGTCCGTGCGAAGCATTAATACAAATGTTTACATGCTGGCTTATGTGTTTAATCAAACGGAGAAGAGAGGATAAAAGCACAGTGCTAGTGCAATGAGTGAAACAAAACATAGTGCTATGCTATATATGTCCTCCTAGATCCAACACACAGTCTTACATCGTAGGTGCCAAGAAATATATGAGAGTACCTACATACTGCATCCGGCCGTGAAGGGCATTTACACTACGGAAGGGAGAATGCTCTAAAATGAATTATAACGTAGTGCTCTTACATACAAAATGTGGTGCTCTACAGCAGATGAAGTGAAGCAAAACAGAAAGACGGGATGGGCTGTGTAGGATACGATACACTCACAAACGGCACACAGTCTACAAACACAGTAAACAGCTTTACTGCGGTGCCACAGTGCAGTCCAATACCGGCACAAGGAAAGTAATCCATCGAAAGGTCCACATACCTAAAAGGGATAGAAGCAGCTGCTCATGGCATGTCAGCAAATCGCCATTATGGTGGGATGCGATTTAAATTGTCACACTTGTGCATGAAAGGACGACTGGTTGAAGAGCGTGTGCGATAGGTCTAAATGGGCACCATGATACAGTGGTGCAGAAAGCTCAAAGAGTTTCATTAAAATAGCAATTAGTTGAAGGATTCCTCTTTCCTTTAGACTTACATTAGAGATCCCGAGTGCTCCCCCCTCGCACACAAACACACACACAAGGTCGTCAGAATTAAATTTATTGAAGACACTATGGCCAGGCACTTTGATTACAGGATCGCGCTGTGTTTTTTTATTAAACAATGCTACGTACACGGGCTTTGCTTGGCGCGGCGTAGCTCTCAAAAAGTTATCGCGCGCATCGCCTTGGAGGCGATTTGAAATGCGCACGCGATCGCGCTTGCTGTGGGCAGCTGCTGTCGTGCATTCACACAGACACACACACACACCAGCGCCCATGCACGCACGCACATACAGACACCCCCCCACACATACACACACACACACATGAGTGCTCCCCCCCCCTCGCACACAAACACACACACAAGGTCGCCAGAATTAAATTTATTGAAGACACTATGGCCAGGCACTTTGATTACAGGATCGCGCTGTGGTTTTTTTAACCACATCCGCGCTAGTGGAATTCTCCTTCTATGCTGGGATTTACTAAATCCCATGCTTCATGACGAGCTGGGCTCGTCATCGGTGTGCGAGGAGGCTACACCATGACGAGCCCAGCTTGTCATGAGCCTGGAAGGGGTTAAACAATGCTACCTACACAGGCTTTGCTTGGCGCGGCGTAGCTCTCAAAAAGTTATACGAAGTGTGAGGCTGTGAACAATTGTACACGCTGTCTACGCGTCCCTGTCTGCAGATGTTCAGACTATTTGGGGGGCATAATGCTTCTCTTACCTGGGAAATGTTTCCAACGGACAGCGTAATCATTCACGGACCGTTCATTTGCCCGGGCCGCGATACGCATTAAGTCCGCCTGCCTCCTTTTCTGGTCCGGACGACACCCCGCCCCGTCACATGCGATATTGCCTGACTTCCGGTGCGTGCGCCAATGGAGACACAACACTGCAGAAAGGCGTGTTTTAAAGGAAGTTTATGAAAAAATATTATAATCGACGCGCTTTGCAGAGTGTGAGTGCAGAGTTGTGAGTGCAGAGTTGTGAGTGCAAAGTGTGAGTGCAGAGTGAGTGTGCAGAGTGCAGAGTAGTGAGTGCAGAGTGTGAGTGCAGAGTGAGTGTGTAGAGTGCAGAGTAGTGAGTGCAGAGTAGTGAGTGCAGAGTAGTGAGTGTGCAGGCTAGTGAGTGCAGAGTAGTGAGTGCAGTGTAGTGAGTGCAGAGTAATGAGTGCAGAGTAATGAGTGCAGAGTAGTGAGTGCAGAGTAGTGAGTGCAGAGTAGTGAGTACAGAGTGCAGAGTAGTGAGTACAGAGTGCAGAGTAGTAAGTGCAGAGTGCAAAGTAGTGAGTGCAGAGTAGTGAGTGCAGAGTAGTGAGTGCAGAGTAGTGAGTGCAGAGTGCAGAGTAGTGAGTGCAGAGTGCAAAGTAGTGAGTGCAGAGTAGTGAGTGCAGAGTAGTGAGTGTGCAGACTAGTGAGTGTGCAGACTAGTGAGTGCAGAGTAGTGAGAGCAGAGTAGTGAGACAGAGTAGTGAGTGCAGAGTAGTGAGTGCAGAGTAGTTAATTTGCCCGGGCCGCGATACGCATTAAGTCCGCCTGCCTCCTTTTCTGGTCCGGACGACGCCCCGCCCCGTCACATGCGATATTGCCTGACTTCCGGTGCGTGCGCTAATGGAGACACAACACTGCAGAAAGGCGTGTTTTAAAGGAAGTTCATGAACAAATATTATAATCGACGCGCTTTGCAGAGTGTGAGTGCAGAGTGGTGAGTGCAGAGTTGTGAGTGCAGAGTAGTGAGTGTGCAGACTAGTGAGTGCAGAGTAGTGAGTGCAGTGTAGTGAGTGCAGAGTAATGAGTGCAGAGTAGTGAGTGCAGAGTAGTGAGTGCAGAGTAGTGAGTACAGAGTGCAGAGTAGTGAGTACAGAGTGCAGAGTAGTGAGTGCAGAGTGCAAAGTAGTGAGTGCAGAGTGTGAGTGCAGAGTGAGTGTGTAGAGTGCAGAGTAGTGAGTGCAGAGTAGTGAGTGCAGAGTAGTGAGTGTGCAGACTAGTGAGTGCAGAGTAGTGAGTGCAGTGTAGTGAGTGCAGAGTAATGAGTGCAGAGTAGTGAGTGCAGAGTAGTGAGTGCAGAGTAGTGAGTACAGAGTGCAGAGTAGTGAGTACAGAGTGCAGAGTAGTGAGTGCAGAGTGCAAAGTAGTGAGTGCAGAGTAGTGAGTGCAGAGTAGTGAGTGCAGAGTAGTGAGTGCAGAGTAGTGAGTGCAGAGTAATGAGTGCAGAGTAGTGAGTGCAGAGTGCAAAGTAGTGAGTGCAGAGTGCAGAGTAGTGAGTGCAGAGTGCAGAGTAGTGAGTGCAGAGTGCAAAGTAGTGAGTGCAGAGTAGTGAGTGCAGAGTAGTGAGTGTTCAGACTAGTGAGTGTGCAGATTAGTGAGTGCAGAGTAGTGAGTGCAGAGTAGTGAGTGCAGAGTAGTGAGTGCAGAGTGAGTGTAGAGTAGTGAGTGCAGAGTGAGTGTAGAGTAGTGAGTGCAGAGTAGAGAGTGTGCAGACTATTGAGTGCAGAGTAGTGAGTGCAGAGTAGTGAGTGCAGAGTGCAGAGTAGTGAGTGCAGAGTGCAGAGTAGTGAGTGCAGAGTGCAAAGTAGTGAGTGCAAAGTAGTGAGTGCAGAGTAGTGAGTGCAGAGTAGTGAGTGCAGAGTGCAAATTAGTGAGTGCAGAGTGCAGAGTAGTGAGTGCAGAGTGCAAAGTAGTGAGTACAGAGTGCAGAGTAGTGAGTGCAGAGTAGTGAGTGCAGAGTAGTGAGTACAGAGTGCAGAGTAGTGAGTACAGAGTGCAGAGTAGTGAGTGCAGAGTGCAAAGTAGTGAGTGCAGAGTAGTGAGTGCAGAGTAGTGAGTGCAGAGTAGTGAGTGCAGAGTAGTGAGTGCAGAGTAATGAGTGCAGAGTAGTGAGTGCAGAGTGCAAAGTAGTGAGTGCAGAGTGCAGAGTAGTGAGTGCAGAGTGCAGAGTAGTGAGTGCAGAGTGCAAAGTAGTGAGTGCAGAGTAGTGAGTGCAGAGTAGTGAGTGTTCAGACTAGTGAGTGTGCAGACTAGTGAGTGCAGAGTAGTGAGTGCAGAGTAGTGAGTGCAGAGTAGTGAGTGCAGAGTGAGTGTAGAGTAGTGAGTGCAGAGTGAGTGTAGAGTAGTGAGTGCAGAGTAGAGAGTGTGCAGACTATTGAGTGCAGAGTAGTGAGTGCAGAGTAGTGAGTGCAGAGTGCAGATTAGTGAGTGCAGAGTGCAGAGTAGTGAGTGCAGAGTGCAAAGTAGTGAGTGCAAAGTAGTGAGTGCAGAGTAGTGAGTGCAGAGTAGTGAGTGCAGAGTGCAAATTAGTGAGTGCAGAGTGCAGAGTAGTGAGTGCAGAGTAGTGAGTGCAGAGTAGTGAGTGCAGAGTAGTGAGTGCAGAGTGCAAAGTAGTGAGTGCAGAGTGCAAAGTAGTGAGTGCAGAGTACAGAGTAGTGAGTGCAGAGTGCAGAGTAGTGAGTGCAGAGTGCAGAGTAGTGAGTGCAGAGTGCAAAGTAGTGAGTGCAGAGTAGTGAGTGCAGAGTGCAGAGTAGTGAGTGCAGAGTGCAGAGTAGTGAGTGCAGAGTAGTGAGTGCAGAGTAGTGAGTGCAGAGTGCAGAGTAGTGAGTGCAGAGTGCAAAGTAGTGAGTGCAGAGTAGTGAGTGCAGAGTATTGAGTGCAGAGTAGTGAGTGTGTAGAGTAGTGAGTGCAGAGTAGTGAGTGCAGAGTAGTGAGTGCAGAGTAGTGAGTGCAGAGTAGTGGGTTTGCAGACTATTGAGTGCAGAGTGTGAGTGCAGAGTGCAAAGTAGTGAGTGCAGAGTAGTGAGTGCAGAGTAGTGAGTGCAGAGTAGTGAGTGCAGAGTAGTGAGTGCAGAATGCAGAGTAGTGAGTTCAGAGTAGTGAGTGCAGAATGCAGAGTAGTGAGTGCAAGGTGAGTTTGCAGAGCAGTGAGTGCAGGTGCAGAGTGGTGTGTGCTGTTGAGTGCAGAGTGCTGTTATTTATGATTTAAGGAAAAAAAAGATATGTCATGAGCAATGCCAATAGCTCTACTTTTAATGATGCCGAGACCATTGCATTGTAAATGCTTGTTTGAAAAATGTCAAGGTGCTCACAAGAAACAAGACTTAACATTAATTTATTCTGGTATGCTCGATAGGTTGGCCGCTGGAAGCTTGTACTGTCACGGGAAAAAACGGCACCGTTTGTCAAGCAGACAAATGCGAGAGCTGCAGTGTTTTGTGAGCGCATTCATCTGAATATCAGAGGAGAGTTGGACCAGTAACGCTTGGTGACCCACAAAAATGGTGGGTCGATAATAATACAATTTAAAAAAAAAACATACATTCAAATAAACATTTAAATATGAAAAAAAAGTTTCACTTACCTTAGCCTCAAGTACGTCCTCTGTGTCCTCCAGTCCCTGTCTCCAGACACCTCTGAGCGTGAAGACCCACTGATCCCAGAGGCCCTTATCCAATCCAGACACTGCTCTCCTGCTGCATGAGTGAAGTATCTGGATTGGTTGGAGCAGGCTGCCTCAGCACTCCAAAGGGCACTGAAGGCCGTGCCTGCTCTCCAGCCCAGCTATCTAAGACAGTCAGAGTCAGAGATTCTGAATTGCGCATGTTGGTGTGACCGTAGCTAGGTAGTCGGCCAAACCGACATGCGCAATTCATACTGAAAAGGCCACTCGTCATTGCTGCCAAACAGATGCAATGACTAACTGGCCTCATCCTGCCACCTCAGTTCGGCAGAAAGCCGGAAAATCGTGTTAAGTATGCTTTAATTTAAAGTCTGGCAAATTCCTGACTAAGGCATACTTAACATAGGGGTGGATTCTGTGGCTAAGACCACAGGGCGTATCATCTAGGATATCGCCGTTTTCCACCATGGAAAAAGGCGTTATCCACACTATCTCTGGAATTTTTATCGCCTCAGCGATGCGCGTTGTCGATAACGAGCTAACCTGCTGATAATTTCCAGAGATAGCCGGCGATAAATGTTATGTTATGTTATGTTATTTATTTTTTGTATAGCGCACGGATGCCGCAGCTAAGAGGCGTCCCGGCGCTTGGAGAACTGAATAACACAACACATATGAGAAGGCGAAGGCGAGAGGACAGACTAAACTGTGGAAAAGAGGAAGGTCTTCAAGGCCTTCCTAAAAAGAAACAGGTCTGGGATTGAACGGAGTGGAGCTGGTAGAGAGTTCCAGAGGGCAGCCGCCAACACTGAGAACGAGCGTCCACCCATTCTAGCTCGTTTAAAACGGGGCACCGTGGCGAGGTTCAATCCAGCAGAGCGAAGAGCTCTAGCAGGGACATAGTGCAGGATAGTCTGTGAAAGAATAGGAGGGGAAGCTAGTTTAAGAATTTTAAAAGTTAGGCAGAGGGCTTTGAACTTAACTCTTTGCTCGATCGGTAGCCAGTGGAGATTCCGGATAGTTTGGCGAGCTGAGACAAATTTCGGGAAAATATGCAAGCGCTAAGCGCGCTTTGGGATATTCATCACCAGCCCTTGTTAATATGCCGCTTAGTTTAAATGAAATGTATGCCTTTCTCTCGGTGCAGCTTTACTGAGCCAGAGAGAGTAATGCACAGCAGGTAAAACACTTTTTAGTTTACCAGTCAGCTAGAAAATGCGGAAAACGGATCTCAGCCATACCTTGACATAGGACCGAAAAAACAGAATATCTTAGAACTAAAGAGAAGAGCACGAGGCTTGCAATGAGCTAGCACAATCAATATTTGATGCTTGATGACATGCTTAATAAATGCACGCCGTGCCTACCATTCAAAAAAGCGAATTATTTCCATACAAATAAAATGATTATTTAATTAAGAAAGGAAGATGTGCAAGTGTATGTAGTGTTGTATTCACGCCTCAGGTCAATGTGTCATCTAAAGGGAGAACACTAGCCCTCTGCGGCTTCGTCCCAAGAGGGAGTAGACATTGAGTTAGTGGCGACACCAGGAGGTCAGTCAGCGTAAAGACATCCTCCGAAAGTACCAGTGTATAACTCAGGCCTCTCCAAAGAGTAGCTCCTGAGCTGCTGGAAGCTCTCCAACTACCTGTGAGTAGCTCTCATGTGTGCAGATCAGCTTACTAAATTAAAAACTTTTGCTCGATTGAATTAATATAGGTGTACTAAAATTGAAAAGTGCATTTTCATGATAAAAATATGTGTATTTTCATAACACATTAAGAAAAAATTGTTTAATTTGTTGTTAGGAGGCCTTCAGCCACCCCAGTCCCCACGAAGTCTGACATCTACCCACAGCCATGGCATGCATGCATGAAAAAATACATGTCAGGAGTCTAACTGCCTTTCTTGCACTAAAGAGACAACTCTGTTTTATGCACAATGTTTTTAGGTCGAGCCTGGGCTGGGCAAGGCAGGCGATTCTCTGCGAGCCATGCTGTATTGGAGTGTGGACTTGCAGCCCCGCGCACTCTCCGCCCAGTTTTTCATTGGCTTGTGTCATTATCCTTCCTAAATGCTGGCTTCTGATTCGTTAATAGGATTGTTAGTCCCTCCTTACTACCGCCTTGTCTTCATTTGTAACCTCCCTTAAGGACTGACCCTTTTACATCGGTTGTTACACAGTATGTCTTATTTAATCTGTAAGCACTAGTTTCTCCTATTGCAGGCACTACATGCTTTCTTGCAACATTCAGCGCATTCAGCACACCTTGCACGCTTTCACACAGCGTTTTTACAAAACAAGCATTTGGAATGCAATAGGTCTCGCATTTCAAAGAGTTTAAGCTATTAGAATTTTAAATCACAATGCCTTTTATTTATATTTTAAAAACCGACACATAAATAAAAGGCATTGGCATTTACAATGCCAATAGCACAAACTCGCGTAAATGCGAGACATATTGCATGGCAAATGCTTGTTTTTCTAGCAGTCGGCACAGCAGGGCACGAGTCGGGGTACCACGCGGGTGGCCGGCATCACCCCACTTATTTTTGAGGGTTTTTCAGGGTGGACGCCGTCCACCCTGCACAATCAAAACGCCGTCCACCATTTTCCGAGTCACCCGCGTAGGTAAGAGCAGAGCCCGGAAGCCAAGCTACATGAACTAACCGCACCGTTAGTATGCAACTGCACAGCCGGAAACGAGCCATGTGCACTACCCCAGTCAGCTCCCTCCAATGTCTGTTTAAGAGCCCTTCGGGACCTAACCCCGCATGCACATCTCTGCCTTCTTCAAACTGCCAGTGTCCTTAGAGTGCTTTCTGCCACTAAACTGCAGGGTCCTCCTACTTTTAGTCGCCCCCATGCAAAGACTGCCCTGAACACCTTGCCCCATGATCGGATTTTTCTCTGCTTACACATTCCATGCCCCTGCCTCCGCTTACTTTCCCTGCAACCTAGCACAACGCTCCTTCCGACCCACACTCCGTTAAATATCCTTCACATGCTTCTCCTACCACTAACTGACCATCACACATCTTTCCCAGCCCGTACTTTCCAAACACTGGTCACCTTTCCTTGCACTGTAAGCGCTGCACTTGCCCAACATGCTGTGTTCCTGGATCCCTGCACAACAGACTCCTGTTTAGGTCGCGGCCATACTCTGTGTAGCATCTTTGCCACTAACTTTCTACCCAGGCCTTTAAATAACTCGCCCCAAGTTCCCTACACATACACTGTCTGCCCAGTTCCTGTGTATGATTGCCTTGTCCAACACCCACGGCCAATTTAGGTTGTTGATTTTAAATTATAAAAGCGCTACACCAACTATTAAACACATACCTATTTTAACAGGTTTTTTCCTTTTCGTGACGTCACTTCCGGTCGTGACGTCACTTCACGTATTTGAGCGTCCCCCCAATTCTAGGTTTTTGCCTTTGTGACATCACTTCCGGTCGTGACGTCACTTCCTGTCTGTGAGCGTCCCCCCACTTCTTTATTTAGGACTTGTGCCCTGCGGCACAGCACTGTTAGAGGGGCGGAGCTCCTCCACTCCAATGAAGGAACTGCAGCTGAGTTGGACATCAAACAGAAATCCCAATGTTTTTACGCTCTTGACTGTGGAAATATCCACTCTTAAAAGAGCAGATCAGTTGTAATGGAAGCCTTCTCTGTTAATAATAAGACATGAGCCAACTACTGGCAGTCATTGGAGGAATCAGTACTCTATTCCCAATTTTTTCAGTAATCCATCATTTCAGAGGGACTTGTCAGGAGGCCGCTGCAGCTTGTTCCACCCATTACCCCAGTCAGCGCTGCCAATGGTAGTACCAACACAACTATTAACCATCACACAAGCATGACAATTCAAACTATTCCACGCCCCTAAAGCTATAAGAATGGGCTTGATGGCAGGTATTAGTCATTTTCAATGTATACTGAGTTACTAAACAACTGTTGGTGTGCCTATCTCTAAAAAAATACACGCAGCACCACCCTGTGGCAGACTGTCACAAGCAACTTTGACGACAATTAAACACCGGTTCAAATTAAGCACTGCTCCGAATACACACGTAATAAGAGTAATATTTCCTACCATATCACTTTAGATTAGCCCTTTTTGGTAACAGCATGTGGGTAAGAAATACATGGCTGGTTTAGAGCCATCTGGTAATGGATCCCATTGTGTTAAGAGCAATTCAGTCTTACATTCATTCACTGATTCTACGTTGAAAGATGTTGGAAGAAACCCTGGAGGTCCTTGACCTTTTCAAAAAATTAGAACATTGTCTTAATTCCCAGGCATAGCCGGAGATTGTATTAATGACTATATACAATGTCCTTGCAATGCACTAAAGGGAGTACTTTCCTAAATGACTATAATGGCTATTATCAAGAATGGACCATCTGTCACTCACGCACTCCCTGAGCTACAGTAGACCATATCGTTAAAAAAAAGTCTACATTCTGCAGCCCATTTGGGGTCAGCAACACTTGTTTGCCCACCTGAAATGGGTATTTTTCCGAATCTTTCTTCCTAATTAAGCATTGCATCCTGCTATTGTGATACACATAACGTCGCACACGCGCCCCTTTGTACTTCCACGAGGCTGTAATTTCAGATTGTCATTATGGAAAATTATAGGCATACAATTTAACACAAACACTATAATCTCGAGCAGTTTAAAATGCATGACGGGACTGTGTCTCATTACCACCTGCTTTTATGTTTTAAATGCGTCTTCCAAGTTCCTGAGACAGAGAAAAAGGTGAAGAACGAGCATGAGAGCGAAGGGGGCCAGGAGGGGGTGGGCGAGGAACTTGTAAAGAAAAGAAAGAAAGCAAGAGAAAACAATAAGGAGAAATACAGAAGAAGGCAGGGAAAGAGGCAAAATGAAAGAATTAAACAATGGAATCAATAATACTAGTGAGGAAAAGAAAACAAGGGGAGCTGGACTAAGAACGAAAGGACCCTAGAAAAATTGCTCAAATCAACCCTGCCCCCTTTGTCTCCTTGCGCAATTTATCTTCCTTTCCATCCATTCTCTCTCTTTTTCTCTCTTCTTCTCTCTCTTTTCTCCCTCTCTGATCACTTTCCCTTCACCTTCCCATTCCTTTCCTTCCTTTCTGTCTCTCTTGAAGCCTCACTGTGCATGCTGCAATTAGCCTTAGGGGCCCAAGTATGGGGGAGGGAAATACCTGGCCCTCTAATAGGGAAACCACCGCTGGTAAACACACAGGGCCCGATTCACAGAACTGACCTACCACAAAATCCTAAACTTTCTACCATTTTGGTATTCACAGAAGGCACTTATTCACTTTGGTATTTACAGAATGCACTTACTCATTTTGGTATTCACAGAATGCCCTTACTCATACTAACTTTAGGTCCGCACTCGGGCCAGAGATTCCGGCCCGGTGGTGGAGATTCCGGCCCGGAAGTGGAGAGTCCAGCCCGGAGGTAGAGATTCCGGCCCGATGGTGGAGATTCCGGCCCAGTGGCAGAGATTTCGGAATTTACGCCACCGGACGGAATCTCTGGCACCATCGGTTTACTTGGACTCTGGCAGAGGAGCTTTGAAATTTGACTTTACTTCGGGGGTTGACCTGGAAATTTGGACAAATCAGGACAGCTGGACCACTCTCAGTTCTGGCCCCAGTGGAGCTGACGTCCCTCATTGGCTGGTTGGTCTTTGTTAGGTCTGGACCACCAATATGTCTTGGCTGCTGCAAGGAGTCCGGTACCAAGGGATTGGTCCTGGAGGACTCCTGGTGGGTATAGCATCTTGTTACTCGCTGGGGAGATGTAGCTGACTCTGGGACCATGGAACACCTCCTCCTGGGTGGCTTCTGCATCGGAGAGTCTGGTGATCAAAAGTTCAGAAAACCAGAGCTTTTATTTCAGTACCTGCAAGGAAGTAGCTCTGCTACTCTATGGGAGATGCGGGCTGTTTTTAAAGGGTTTGCAGTCCTCCCAGGCTTTTGGAGGTTACATAGTAGCAGGGCGAATCATCGTATTTATCATGAGCAGCACACAAGCTGGCAGATTTTGCACCAAGTCAGTCGCATATTCTCAATTCTTGCTTATTCGGTACTTCTTTATCCTTCCTTTTCATGAGTCCATCAATTCAGCTTCTCTGGTAACCGGGCTCCTATAAATACTAGATTTAGGGGTGCTAAGGGGAGCTAAGGGTAGCAGTCAATGGGCTACTTACCCTTGGGGTCACTACACCCCATATATGACCACTTCCTGTGAGTAGAAGAGTGGACACAACCCTGTCCCAGAGTTCCTATTTCCACCAAAAACAATATGGTGTAACCCAACCTTCATGGAGCTCATCAGGTAGCACACTTTAGGGGTTTGAATAGTTTGTGTGTGCACTATGCCTACTGCATAGATAATTTCCCACATGTTCTGGTGCCAAATGGACCACACGGCAGAGGGTGGCATTCTCCTGGTCTGGAGGAAGCTGGGGTCGTCCATCAAAAGTGTCAAGGGCTTTGAAACCTCTGGCCTTGATATGCAGATCCACTAGCCATCTGCTTGCATTGGTGATAAATGTAAATGTGGGTGTACTTGTAAAGCGCACTGCGACTCCATGGAGTAGCCTGGCGCTGAAGACCGCTGGGGAACCCGTCCTGGTTTTCCCTGTGAGATGGTCCCTTTCTGGGTATCTCCAAGGTGAAACCAGGCACCCCCGGCGTCTGTGGGGGCCGTTGTAGAGATGAGGCAAGCTTAATGCCCAGAGTTGCCGAGTGTGTGTCCTGGTTCGAGAAGGCACCAAGGCGAGAATTATCAAGTCCGTTTTGACCCTGGTCCACGACCCTGCTGCGTCGAAAATTGAACCCTGGTCCCGGGCCGTTCTCTGCTTATGGGTCTGCCGCCTCTAGCCAGTGAGCCACATCACTCCACCTTCTGCCAGAGCAGGCATTTTTTCCTACGTCCTGAAAGTGCAGGCTCTCACCCCTGGGGGTCAAAATGTGGTTGTTGGGCAAGCTGGACAGGACCTATCAGCCAGCACACTAGAGGACTAGTGGGTTTTCAGAGGCCACCTTTAAGGTGCCCCCTTGGTGCAGGTCCTTATAAATCCTATACTGGAATCAATATGGACTTTTCAAGACGAGGTGTTTGATATGAAACACCATAGGTTTCAGTGAAGACAATACGTAGCTGAGTAACTTGTATTGCCCAGTGCCCAGTACGTGCCTTAACATGGCTTCCCTGTTCACTTGCAATGTCTAGGAATCTAGACTAAACATCACTGGGGGATATCTGCTCATGCAGAATATAATGCACCCTTACATAAGGCTGTAGGACTGACGTAGGCGTGGCTCACATATATCATATGAGGTAACTTGAGTATGCTACACACAGGGCTGTGAGCAATATTGTGTTTCCACCATGGTGTTCATCATGCCACATATCCTGCAATGGCAGTCTGTATGCAATTTGTATTGGGGTCCCTTAGGGTGGCTTAAGACATGCTGAAGCCCCTAGGGACCTTCTGTGGTATCCCCTGCTCTAGTTTCATCTTAATGTTACAAATGCTTGTTATTAGCATTTGGATCAGTACGACTTAAACAGGTACAGCAAATCCATCCCGGGTTCCCTACATGTATTACAATACTGATAATTTGGCAGGAGTAATTGGTCTAAAATATGAGCTTATGAACATGTGCAAGCTGTTAGTCATAACAGTAAAAGTCATTTGCAGTGGATTGATACATTTAGGGGCATATTCTCAAGGACTTATTGCCGAGTTACCAGCACTTTATCACAGCTAAGTCGTGATAAATTTACCGCCCCATTCACAAGCTGGTGCCAACAGCCCATATCACCAGTTTACCTGCGATAGCAGCTGCAATAAACATCGTCACAGATTACCCCGGCAACTAATGCTAATGAGATGCAGAGTAGGCGTTCCAGTGCAAAAAGCTGCGACAACACCACGTCACAACATTCTCAACGACCAGCCAGATCAACGATAAGATCACAAAACACGCAATAAGACATGTTAGCAGCAGAAATTTTACACCTGCTCTCACCTGGTGTAAAGTCAGACTACAACCTGCACCAGAAGAAGGAGCCCAGCCCAGAGCCACAACTGAAGAACAAGAGATGCCATGGAGCCAACGATCATGCAGCTCGAACACCCAAGAGGGCAATAACACCCACCGCCACCACACTCAGGACCACCCCACCACCCCCGGGGCTCTACCCTGGGCACCCCCCACCTTCCCCGGACCAAGAAATTGCACAACAACGTCACAAAATCATGAACCAAATCATTCACCTAACGTCACACAATTCCAACAAATAACATTCATGTGAGTAAAGAAAAAGTAGAATCATCCATTCACCATTGAAAGTCCATACAAAATATCACAATCAAATTTGTCCCCAAACAACTATGGAAGAGCTATGGCGGGTCATCCCTGGACAAACTGTAAGTGTCAGCCTGCAAGACAATATCCAAGATAAGAAGTTGTGTCAGGCGCTCATCATAGGACAGAGAGAGAGAGAAAAGAGAGAGAGAGAGAGAGAGAGAGAGAGAGAGAGAGATAGAGTGAGAGAGAGGGAGAGAGAGAGAGAGAGAGAGAGAGAGAAAGAAAGAGAGAAAGAAAGAGAGAGAAAGAGAGAGACTGAACAAGGAGCACAAGGCCAATCAGGCTCTTGGCTCATACATGACAATTGTTGCATGTGTTTCGCAATTGGTGCACCCTAAATCTAAGGCCTGGCATCGAGTTCAGCATGAAGGCCACATCACATTCCAGAAATGCAAGCAGTAGTCAGACTAAAATAGGTATGAAAGCTCCTTTGTCTCAATGCACAAGGCGGAAGGACAGCCGAATATCTGACCTTGGTCTTCAATGTAGCTGGCACCCCCTGAGTGAGATACCATACTAGCATCTGAGGACGCCCACACCACGAACTGCACGAATGAAAGACAAACTTGTCCACACCCCACACACACTTATCCCTGCTCGAGGTGCACCTCCATTGGATGCCCTTGACACATTGGTAAAAAACAACCAATACGTCCAAACGTTGCACACACATACGACTCAATGCTCAGAGCTGTGGCATATCATCTACAGAACTACCACTGGTCTGAGGAGTGTCGGTGCTACAAGACCAGAAAATGCAATGGCAGCCAATCCTGAGCACATGCACACCACTGTCACATGGAACTGTACCATGCATGAATGCTGCATCCGTTGGGATCAGTGCCACTGGCAGTACTGCGAATCAGTTACCATCTGAGTCTCCGACTTGCCTACCTCACATGCGTCCAGCCCTGGTTCCACTGTCGAACATGCACATTCGAGTGGCTCATGGAGGTGGGCCTATCAAACACAACGGTAGCTGAACTGGATTATGACTTTTGTGTGCACCCCGTGTTGTCCCACGAACAGGAGTGCAGTCCCATGGGTGGAACTGCCCTGTGTCGTTTGGCAACGTTTTGAAATCTGACATACTGATGGAAGGAGAGTACACACATGGCAATGTAGCACTACATGTGACCTGGTTGGACCCTTTCACCTGCTCACTGTCATCAGAGCACACAGTCGGTGCAGTCCGGTGGTACAGCACTACGCAGATCCCATGGGCTGTGAGGCGTGTCCCCTGACACAGGGCAATGAGCAGACACCAACCATCACATGACTCATGCAGCAAGGCAAGGTTGGCTGTGTCTGATGCCACCCGTAATGATTTGCATCCCCATTTCTTGCACCTCGACATGTTTGCCTGTAAGGGACTTAAGCGTTTGTCTGCATGTTGTCACCCTTGCCTTGCCCTTACTGACACGCACAAGCTAATAAAGTCTATGCAACTTCACCAGTGTACAACTGTGATGAGTGTCCATTAGTATGACAAATCGTGTGCCTCAATATGCATTGTCTGTACAAAGGGAGGGCAGCATGGACATTGGGGGTTAGTCCCTATTGGCAGCTCCACCTCTTTGAGCCAGACATTGTGGTTGGGATTGTTGCTGGTAGACCTGTGCTCTTTTGTGTCTTCAGCAATGTGAGTATGGTGTCCAACGTCTTGCCATGTGGATCAATGTGATCCATCAATACAGGCTGTGTCCACACAGATGTGTGTGAGAGATATTGTATTTCCACTTGTGATAGGGGACACTTCTTCATGCCTGCTAAAGAATCTGACGTTTCTACACACAGCCCTAATTAATACATGGACGTGGGGCCATGTTGGGGGTTGCGAACAGCTAGTTCACACCTTCACAGTCATCGAATTGGCCATGTGGGTCAGGGTCAAACATGCACACTGATGTACTTTCCCAGGGTGTATCTTTGAGTGCAATCAATGTCCCTACATACATCCATACTTTCATACTTGAGTGAACACAGACTTGACACATATGTGTGAATTCGAATGTTAAATTCACATTCTGGGGGTGTCAGAGCAGGAGCAGTACATGGCAATGCTAGGCCCACATTACATGGTTGCCCAGTGGTGGGCCAACTAGAGTACTTGGGGGAATGAACAGTTAATTGGAAGAGGAAAAGTTTATTCCTCAGCCAGATTGCTGTGCCATTGGTAACCACAGCAGATATTGCAGTCCATGTAGGGGTCCAGGTGAATGTCGAAGTGTCATTTGGGGGACAGTGAGAGGTGTTTTTCCAGGCCAAGATGCAGCGGGCTGAACCAGGCAGGTCAGGCCCTATGGCGGGATGGATGCTACTACCTCCTTACTCACACAGTCATTACCATCCACATCTTACTACTCTGATACGTCTTCGTTGTCTGGTGTGTCAGGTGTGTGTGGTGGTGTTATGGCTGCATCACTGTGTTCCACTGACACATCAGGGGGCAAAGGTGGAAGGGCTGCATCACTGTGTGCCAATGACACATCAGGGGGCGGAGATGTGTGAATTGAAGTTCCTGCAGCAGTTATCTGGGACAGGCTACGTGGAAGCAATGGCAAGATGAGGATCTGCAGGGCATGGAAGATCCCAGCTATATCTCGCTGGTGCTCAGCCGTGGCAGCCTTACTTCCAGCCTGCATCGGCTCCATGGTCTTCATTGTCCTCCACATCTGTGCCAACTCTGTGCTGTCATCGCTGGAGCCTGACTGAGTAGACAGTTCTTGAATCTGAGTAATGTCTCCATCCAGGTCAGCTAAGGATTGTTGGAGAGTATGGAGCAGACAGTGGGTGTCCGTTAGTGACTGTGAGTGGTCCCTGAGGGGACTTAGACACCCATGCATAGCATCTAGTTTGGCTGCCATGAGGTCGGAACCCACACACAGCTGATCAGCTGTCTTAATCCTGGCACCCTAAGATACAGCGTTGGAATGCCATATGTTGGTCAGGGGGTCCTGTGAGCCAGCCGTGGTGGTGTGTGCTTCCTGCTGTGTGGTGGGTGCAGGGGGAGCGGTCACCTTGATGCAGCTGGGCTTCCCTGCTCCTGGAGGTGGGGTACTGAGGCTGTCTACGATACGTTGGAGGGTGTCAGTGCAGATGACCAGGGTGTCCTCTTCATCATCACTGAAGTTATGTCTGGTCTGCCCTGCAGGGTGTGTTGATTGTCCCTCTGCAAGGTAAATGAGAGATGCAGGTAAACAGTGTGTCTCATGTACGTTGACGCATTGTACTTGTTCCCAGACAGACAGCATGCCAGTGTATTCTGTGTCTGTTTTGGAGCAGCTGGCTATTTGATGGGAGACAGTGGACATTTCGACTACATGACGGATATGCGGTTGTGCTCCTACATTACCATCTCAGTTTCATGCAATGCGAGATGTGATTGACCAAGCAGCACCAGTTGTGTCCTCTGTCTTTTGGTGTGAATGTTGTGGTTTGTACCACATTGTCGACAGTGTTGATGTGCTGTCATTGCTATGTGTGTGTGCTGAATTGTGGGAAAATCGCACCTGCAGCTCTGATTTTGTGGCCCCTTATCCCTTTGAGGAAGTGTGCCTTTGACTTGTGTGCTTTTCGGGTGCTGAGGTGTGGACGACTAGGGACATTTGAGCTCTTGGATGGATTTTGTACTCTTGTGCATTGTTTGTCTGCAGATGTGTTGTTGACGTCAGGGGTTGTATGTGCATGTGGACTTGTCAGAGTGTGACCTGGTCCTTTAAGGATGTGGTCCACAATGGGCCACCTCATGTACCATGTCCTGTAGTTTGACTGCAGCCATGCTATCAGTCATCTAGTGTCACTTGCATTGTCAGTCTGGCCCACATAGCCGTGGCTTTGCTGGATTCAGCACATGTGCATGGGTAGGTTGTAGGATTGGTGATAGGGAGGGGAGCCCCTTTGTGCACATAGTGGACAGGGGCCTACTTGGGGTTTCTTTGTGTACTGCAGTGTGCCAAGTGTATCAGGGACATGTTCCACAATCATTGTGGGTGTGCAGTGTGCTACATTTGATTGTGCATGTCTGCCATTGTTCACATCTCCCTCCGTCCCCCCAGTCCCTGGTCATTACTCACCCTGCTGCTAATGGGTCAGGTCATGTTGAGCTGTGTCTGGGCTCCAGACTCCTTGCACCATCTCCACACTGATGACTTTGGCTACCATTTCATCCAGTTCATCCAGCTCCTCCTGCGGTGCAGGACTCCCACCTCCTGTCGCCATTGCTACCTTTCTGTTGGCAGTGACTTTCTGTTCGGTTTGGCTTTGCACATCATGAGAGCGCCCCTTGACCTCCTCCATTGTCCTCCTCATCATTCTGACTGCATTCGCGTTGTGGACGATGGACTGTCATATTTCCATTTGTGTTGCCAATGACGCAATGGAGGTGACAAACAGTTGTTGGTAGTGTTCTATCACCTCCATGACGATGATCCAGTCTTCCTGTGGACTGAACACAGTCTTCCTCTTCCTCTTCTTCTTGCTCTTCCCCGACCTCAGGGTTCCTGGCTGGTCCTCCGTGGGGCTTGTGGGGTTCAGGTTGTCCTCTGCACTCGGTCAGGGTGCATCCATGGTGCTACGAGGTTTGATTATGTTTTGGTGTTTTTTTTTCGATGCTTTTATAGTGCATTTTCCTGCATGACGCGTGGGATTGCAGGCCTGTCACTGGTTGTTGCTGACTTTTTGTATCAAGATTTGGGGCATCGCAAATTTTTTGCGTTTATATTTCGCATTTTTTCGGCGTCGCGTTTATTTTTACACAGTCATTTGGCGTGTTATCGTGCTACTATCACATGGTACAGCCGGGTTGGGAATACAATGTTAATAAGGTGTTATTTTGTCGTGATAGACTGCAGCATGCACAAAGGCAATGTTGTGTTTAGCTAATTTTGCGATGTTTATCACACGTTCTTGTGAATATCCTCCTCAGAGTGCTGATGTCGCCCCTTAGGATGTTCTCTCGCATTTGACGTTACACGCAGTGCACAACATTTATGAAGTGAACTCTACATCAATATTCCCCAATCTACAGCAATGTAAGTACTCAGTCAAATAGGGAAGGAAAAAAAGGAGTGGGAGGGTTGGTTCAGCAAACTAGGGGAGCATAGCACCACTCAGTGATCATCTGTAAATACTGGTTTGCCAGGGAGGCCCTCTTTGAACATTTGGAGGTCTTGTACTATGAAGGAAGGATTGCTCAGGCAGGAAACAAACAAAAAGAAACCTTTGCCATCTTGAAGGAGTTGAGTCAAAAAGTTGAGAAGAAGTCCACAATCGCATCCCCAGATTGTGATGCCTTTAAGGAGTTCTTCCTTCAGAAAGTCACGGACATCATCTTGAAAATCACCAGAGCTCCTATGGACTTCAGTTCCCTTGACCAGACTAGCCCCCCCCCCCCTGCCCTAGCAGTCAGTTGTCTAAATTTCCTAATCTTGATTTAGCTACTCTGGTAGCACTAGTAAAGCATATTAAATCAGGCTCCAGAGTGGACCCTTGTCCTCAGAGGGTTTTTCAAATGGCTCTGCCAGGGTTGGAAAAGCCAGTTTTGGGATTACTCATTGATTTTTTAGATTTGGGTTTTTTACCAACTAATCTGAAAGAAGCTAGGGTCACCCCTCTGTTGAAAAAGCCTGGTGCGGATACCCTGACCTTAAAAAACTATAGGCCTTTCTCGCAGCTCCCCTTTCTAGCAAAAATCTTGGAGCAGCATGTATTGAAAATACTTGCAAGGTATCTGGAAGATCATCAACTGCTCCATACTAGACAAGCGGGCTGCAGAGCTCATAATAGCAAAGAGCTAGTGTTAGGGCCGATAGTAAACAGCCGAGTTCCCTGATTTTATTAGACCTGTCAGCTGCATTCGATACGGTCAGCCACAACATACTGCTGAACCATCTTACAAACCTGGGTAAAAATAGGCAAGTACATCAATGGCTAAAGTCTTTTCTGTCAGACCGCACTCAGAGAGTCCAGTTGGGTGAGCAGCTGTCAGATCTGGGCTACATGTCCTGCGGAGTACCTCAGGGCTCTGCATGATCGCCGCTTCTTTTCACATCTATCTGCAACCCTTGGTGGAGGCCTTGACCCATATGGATTGTCTGGTCTTTAATTATGCCGATGACACTCAACTTCTTGTCTGGCTCAATACCTCCTGTCAGGCTCAGGAGTCAGCAAAAAATATGCTCAGGTTCACTGTAAATTGGATGGCAGCCAATTCTTTGAAAATAAATCTGGATAAAACTGAGGGGCTCATTATTCCAACAAATAATAGCCCATGGTGTGATCTTTTTTGGCCCTCAGAATTGGAAGTAGTCCCAGTACCAGTCCCGGTGGTAACATGCTTGGGGCTGAAAATTGATTCCGAATTGTCTATGTCTTGTCAGGTCTCCTCTGTTGTGAGAATCTGTACGGGTATACTTAGGCAGTTACGGAAACTTGTTCCTCTCCTATCCACATCCGCACTGCAGCCAATTGTCACCGCCACTCTCATCTCTCGGCTAGACTATGGGAATGCCCTTTACCTCGACCTTCCCCAAAAGCTCCTTAGGAGACTGCAAGTTGTACAAAATGATGCTGTTAGGCTCATTTTTGGACTCCCTTGGAGAACACAAGCCACCCCTCTGTTATATAAATTGCACTGGTTGCCCATCAAACAGCGAGTGCCGTTTAAGGGTCTCTGTATTGCCCAAAAGGCAATTTATGGTGAGGCACCTAAATATATAAAAGATCGCTTGATGAAGTATGTTCCTGGTTGCGTTCTATGATCATCTGAGGCTTGTAGGCTAGTTCCACCCAGGTATAGCTCTAAATCCAAAGGGGGTAGAGCGTTTTCTGTCCTCCTCCCACAGGCCTGGAATGATCTGCCGGAGTACTTGCGAAAGGAACCGGTTTTGCTCATCTTTAGGAAGCTCTTAAAGACCTTCCTTTTCAGAGAGGCACTAACAACTGCGTAATCTCTGCATCCGCTGCTGCCAGTTATTTCTGCTCTAGTGACTTACTCACTTTCTCTAGAAGCGCTTAGAGACAGGTTGGTGGTTTTCGCTATATACAAATCATATACAATACAATTGTGGTATAGTGTCCCAAGTTGCAGCTATGGGGATCCTGCATAGGTAAGGGACCTCCTCGTGTCTGAACACCACTGATAAGTGTTGAAGTGCACCACTCTGTCAATCCTGTTAGTGTGTCAGCTTTCCAGTGCATCCTTATGGTTCTACAGGCTCTGAGTAGAGACAGGTCTATGAAACGATTATTACTCTTCCAACTTTCTTTTGCTTAAACAGGCCCAGTATCACCTCCTCCATAGAGAACAGACTATCGGGACCTGCTACCTCTGAGGGTGCACCTATGAGCTCTCGTCATGGGGCCTCCATCACGAGGCATCCCCTAAACATGTGCCGTTTTTTATTTTTTAAACAATTTTTATTGGCTTTCTCACGTTGCTTTGCATAAATGCAGACTTAACAGTTGGCCTGATTGTTACAATTGTACATTAGTTTTCTAATGACCTTTCAAGGGTGAGGGAGTATACTGAGGTAACAGGTTTGGGTATTTATCAACCTATTGCGGTTGTGTAGTGTCATAGTGGGCCTTAATGCATTTTCGGTAAGGAGCTATTCTTTTGAAAAAAGTATCCGGTCCCTCGTAACGAACTGGCCGTGTGAACCTGGAGTGAGCGGGTCAGGGCGGATTAGAACCACTCCTCTAGGCATCTAAAAATAGTAAGGATTATGTTGTTACATGCCTTTGTAAGGGGAGGGGAGGGCAGGGGAATGGGATTCTCCAGGAGCGCAGTTCAATTGACCTTGGACACTTTATGTGGGTCTCTATGTTCGTGGGGGTGCTGCAAGATCATGTACCTTTGGTGGGGTCTGGGATTAACTGTGTCTGCATGAGTGTTTAGGGGGACTCGGGTTGTGTATCTCGGCTCGGGCCTTCAGGTGCGGTTGTTAATGGTGGGGGTTTTTGAGTGCTAACTGTGTGGTGGCGGAATTGACATAGTAGAGTAGCCCACTCTGTAGAGAAGTGTTTCCCAATCACATCTTGTGCCTCCTCCCACCTGATTGTGTCTTCCTCTGCCGAGCCCCACTTTCTAACTGCTCCCATCCAGGCTGCCAATGAGGGTCCCTCCAGGGTCCTCCAGTACATTGTAATCCCTCTCTTTGCCAGCTGGAGGGCTAGGGTGTCATGATCACCAACAACCCTACTCATGGTATGCCATCTGTCCAGTTGTGATATTTCCTTTGGTTACATCTTGTCCTTGGATTTTCCTGTCCCGATGTACACTCGAACATTGTCTTCTATGAGCCCTCATTTGCATTGCATTGTATTGTTGTTGAATATAAACCCATGTGTTTTTTCTTAAAATTGTGCTAATAACAAGTCTTCCTGTTAAATGAAGAAACTGCCAGACTCAGAAAACTAACACTGTAGCCAAACACGTATGTGGCACGTTTTAACTGTCATAATTTGACAACAAGTGTTGAAACAATTAAAGAAGAGCTGCTTGCATCTTACTGGAGATCGTTATGCAGTGTAAGTAAATGAGACACCTCACGTAGCATACACTAGCGGTGCTCAGCTATTTAAACCACTCACGCTAAATGCTCAGCACTTGGTCTCATCTTCGTGAAGCCCTTACCTGCTCCTCCTGATATCGCGTGTGTCCTGGGATTCCCATCTGTTCATCGGAGGCTTCTGCTGTTCCCTCGGACGCCTCCCTGGCCTCTGAGTTCCAGAGTGTTTTTCTTCCTGCTTGACACAGAAGACACTCCTTTCCGGTTCTAGGGCCATATTATCATGAAAGGGCGATACATTATCGGCGCTTTTATCTGCACGAAACTGCCGCTAAAGTGGCAATAATGGGCTTGATAATATGCCTTTGTGAATTCCCATAGAAGCCCAGGTTCTCGTGAACCTTGGCTTCCATGGGAATTCTGTGGTTCTCTTGTCTTTCTACTCCCATCCCCCTTTTCCCCTTGGGCCTTTTCAGACAGCGGAGTACGTAATAATTCTGAGGCCTGGGGAGCTTCAAGGGAGATTGAGGTTCGTTCATCGTGAAAGAAGAGCAAAGGAAACCAGGGGAGTGGCTAACCTGACATAGGGAGGTGAAGCTTGTTTGAAATTTGAGGGCTGTTCGTCTGTGGAAGATCCCTATCCCGCTGGCCTCTCAAGTGTTTATGTCAGGGAGCCCTGTTAGTTCCCGCACGGTCTTCTGTATTGTACTCCGAAAGGGTTGTATTGTGGGACATAGCCAAAACATGTATCTGAATGTTGCATCTACGGATTGACACCTTGGGCATACAAATCGTGTGTCTGGGTAAAAGCGGTGGAGCCGCGCCATGGTAAGCTAGGCACAATGTAGTGTGGGGAACTGTATATTTTTAAACCGGACTTTCCAGGGCACCTTCTTTGGGTATTCCAAGACGCGTTCCCATTCTTTGTCATGCAATGGACGTTCTATCTCCTCCTTCCATTTCCATTGCCCCGGGCAAGTGTGGTGGCGGTGAGATCACAGATTACTTTATAGAGCCATGTAATTAAGTGTCACCCTAGGCGCATGTGAAGAATTGTGTGAAGTACTGGGTGTGTTGCTGGTCACACCTCAGAGAAATCCCAAATGTGGCGACTGCTGCAGACTATTTGTCTGTGCAGTAAGAACTGCCCCAGCGGGAGACCTGTCTCTTCTGAGAGCTGATTGAATGGCAGCAGTTGATCCTCCATGAACAGGGAATCCCACCTCCAAGACATAGTGACTTTTCCAGACATGCATTGCCCGAGCGCAATAGTATCCTTCGTTTCTGGGCAGGCGGCCAGCGGGAATACCGGGGTATATAGGGGAGCCCGGCCAGACATGCTGGGAAGTTTTTAACATGCATGGTTGCGCCGCCGCCACCTGTACGGAATGCGTCGACGCAGGGCGGCTGCCTAGGAGTAGCAGGTGGCACAGGACTTGTAGTGGCACAGATCCTCCCTCCGAGGCGGTCTCCTCCAGATGTCGCCCCGCTGTCCAGTGGGACAGCCCTTGGAGTTGTGCTGCAAGAAAACAGGCCTCAAAGGAAGGCCCTCCCAGTCCCCCATGATCTATTGGGAGTTGCAACTTTGAGAGGGCTACTCTCCGGCATCCGCCGTCCCATATAAGAGACCCAGAACAGGCGCCCCATGTTGTCGTCCAGCGCCCAACACCTGGGACAGGTGGGGATGGCCCCAAACATACTTTATAGCCACACTGGCTTGAGATAAGCTCTGTGTAGAATGTTATGTTGTATGTATTGGAATTTAGCATTTGGTGAGAAATTATGTGGATATTGGAGTGCCCTCTTCGATTCCTTTAGGGTCAGTTCTCAACCTTTGCCTGTTTCACAGCTCCAGCAGCTTGGTAGTAAGGGGTCCTGTGTGGTGTATGCTTAGGCCCTAGTGAGCTAGCTGATGAGTATGCACTATCGGATGGTGTTCAGGCTTCATGTCAGTGATGCACCACAACTGACCGAGCTCTGCCAAACACCTAACATAAGCCAAGAAATGTCAGACTGACAATTCACAGTCAGCCTGCAGTTGGTCCCATGGTATGACCACACCATCCTGGAATAAGCACCAGGGTTCCCACCCCAGCATCTTCCCAGGCTGTTAGTCCCTCTCTCCCGATTAGTTCATAACATGTGTCAATAGATTTGCCCGTTAGCTTGAGGAAGTATGGTGAAATGGGTGGCCCTAGGCGCAGAGTCCTGTAGAAGTTTTTGTACACTGTGGGGTCGATTCCGATTCGGGAAAAACCGCCCCGAATAGCCGTACGGAGCATTTTTCCCATATGAATCCTACCCTGCAGCGTCCCCCGTACGTACGACGAAGTACGATTCGTACCGGGAGCTGGACTCCGTACAAATCGTACATAGACAGTACAAATCAAATCCCTGTGCGAATCTCCCTCGGAACCCGCTGTATGCAACATTCGTACGGTTCGCGGCTTCTTTTTCCGACCTGGCAAGTATGATTTGTGTGGGGTACACACCGTACAACACTTTTTTTACGGGAGCCGAAAACATCCAGAGAAGCACAGTTCGCCTCGAAACAGGTACGGAACGCCCCCCCCCTCCCCCGGGTTCGGTGCGTACACCCCATGATCGCAGGGGTATGGTGCATACCCCTGCAATCCTGGGGTGTACGCACTGAACCCCGCGATCTTGGGGTTTACGCACCTTACCCCATGTTCACAGGGTATACAGTGTGTACACCCTGCGATCGCGGGATACAGTGCGTATCCCCGCGATCATGGGGTGTACACACCATACGGTGTGTATGTTATTGTTTACTTTTCCGTACAAATCGCCCTTACCTGACGTAGACCGTATGAATCGCGTCCTCATAACCCGGTCCGGATCGTACTCGACGGGTCATACGGCATGTGTACGTGTCGTACGGTTCACATTTTAAGCCTTGCAATACGTACGGATCGCGACGATTCAGACGGATTGACGGAATACGGATCATACTACTCAACTCGGACAGATGGATACGATTCATAGGGCGATGGCTCCTGATAACTGAAATTTTTTTCCAGGATCGGAATCGGCCCCTGTGTGTCATAGATTGTTGGCCTACTAGAGATGCCTCGCTTGTGGTAGTAATGCCTCCTCAATTGCTCACTCTGCTCGATCTACAGGGGGCAATCCTAAGTCATCCAGCAGATGCCCACCAGTCTGTGATCAGGCCATTGTAACTGTGCTGACCCCTGCCCTAGAAACCAGGGGGTCCTGTTTTATAGGGCGCTACAGTGTGTGCCAATTGTATCAGTTTACCTTGGTTAGAGAAAGAGCATTAGTACTGGGGCCAGGTTAGCAGGCTTCCAGACTTGCAGTCAAAACATTAGTATTGGTGAGCAAAAAGTAAGGGTGACCAGAACAAAATGATGCACTTCGCAGATTTTAGGTCAGAGCTTGCCAGACAGCACAGCTGCCTGGCTTGCTAAAGACATTTTGGGGACCTTCAGAAGGCTTCCTTGGGATTTGGTTCCACCTGTTGCTTACCATTGGCTTTGTGAATTGTAACTCACCTTTTCTGGCTTACTATTTGCTGGCTTTTTTGTTTTAGGTTGTACAGAGTGGGTATATCCCTCACCAGGAGCAGAGCCTTTTCAGACTACCTCTTCTTTTGTGAGTGCTTCTTTCTGTAAACAGGCCTGTAAATATGGTTTGTATCTTGTCCCTTTTACTGTGCATTCAAAGACAGAGGTTAAATGTCAGGCTCTTTGTTCTGAGGAAGCTTGGTGTTTGCTTTTCTTTATATGACTTCAAAGTAAGAGGATTTATGTGATAATATTTCTGGATAAATATGGATTGGAGATGAACTGTGAAAGTAGTTGTAAACTTTATAGTTTTATTAGTAAAACTGTATGTATTGTCCGCATCAATTAAAAATGTTTTGTCTGTAATGGCAGTGAGCAACCACCAATGCATACTACACTCAATGTCACTACACTCTACTCTGCAACACTACTCTTTACACCACCCCATACCACTGCACTCTGTGCCACTGCACTCTACTCCACTCTGCACCACTCTACCCCATGCCACTACACTATGTGCTTCTCTGCTCTCCTCTGCTAATATACTCTACACCATTCTACTCTACACACTGCACTCTTTGCCAATGCATTCTACACCACTCCAGTCTAGACCATTGCACTCTACTCTGCACAACACCATTCTACTCTACTGCACTCTACAATACTGCACTCTGCACCAGTGCACTCTATGCACGCACACTCTGGGGCAATGCACTCTACTCTGTAGTACTCAGCTCTACACCCCTACACTCTTTGCCACTCCACTGTACATCACTCAAATCTACCTTGCACCACTGCACTCCATGCCATTGCTCTCTACACCACTCTACTCTGCACCACTGCATTCTACCCTGCATAATTCCACTCTGTTCTGAAAGAATCTACTCTGCGTGAATGCACTCTGCGCCAATACTGTCTACACTGGTTCACTCTACTCTACTCTATGCCATGCCACTGTATGCCACTCTATGCCACTGTACTCTACTGTGCACCACTCTACTCTACACCACTGCCCTCTACATCAATGCATTCGACCCTCCACCACTGCACTCTATGCCACTCTACTCAACATCACTGCTCTGAATTCCAGAGCACTCTGTGCCAATGCACTGTACAACACAGCACTCTACAGCACTCTACTCTGCAACATTACACTCTATGCCAATTCACTCAACAGCAGTTCACTCTACTCTGATGCCACACCACGGTATTCCACTTTACCACTGGACTCTACTATGCACCACTCTACTATACTCACCACATTCTGAGACACTGAACTCAACTCTGCACCACTGCACTGCACTGTACTCTACTCCACTCTACTCAACACCACTATACTGTATGCCCCTGTACTCTACACCACCACATTATACACCACTCTACACCACTGCACTCCACATCATTCCACTCTGCAACACTGCACTCTACATCACTGAACTCTATGAATGTCACCCTGCACTACTACATTCTATGCTACTGCACTCTATGACACTACACTCTTTGCTATTCTAATCTGAATCACCCAAATCTACACCACTGCACTATGCAGTATCCCACTACACTCTAAGCATTATACACTACTCTACACCACTCTACACCAAATTACCCTGCACCACTCTGTGCCACTCTACTCTGCACCACAGCACTCTTGCGACTTTACTCTACACCACTAGACTCTACTCTTCAGTGTGGTGGGTGTGGTGCAGTGGCCAGGGCAGCTGACTTCGGAGCACAGTCCTCACGGTTCAATCCCTGGCTCCGGCGGCAAATCAGCTCAGCACCATGTAACTCTGGGCAATAGCTCAGTTCATTTCCACAACGGCTCCCAGCATCCTGAGACCCATAAGGGTGAGTAGTGTGTGCTTTACAGATACCGGATTTACCATTGCCACAGCACTGTATTATGCAACGCTGTAATCTGCGCCACTGCATTCTATGACGCTGCATTGTCCGCCACTGAATTTCTATGCCACAGCACTCTGTGCCACAATACTCTGCAGCACTCCACGCCAATGCACTCTACACTACGCCACTCTATGCAACTCCACTCTATGCCACTCCAATACATAACACGTACCCACGCCACTCTACCACACTCTACTCCACAATTCGCCATTCCACTCCATGACACTCCACGAACTCTCCTCTATGCCACTAACATTTAGTCATGCTGGACAGCAGCCACACTGGTGTACAACATGTCTGAAGCACACTGACAAAGACAATAGCTCTTGCATCGGCGAAACCTATTGGCTTTGCCAATGCTTGTTGTGAAAGTTGTCAGTGACACATTTGGGAACGTTTTTATTCTTGAATTCTTGCTTCTATGTTTATGTTGTGGTTCTAAGATTTGCTCACATCCATCCATGGTTATTCCTAAAGTTACTGTATTTTTCATTTTTTGGGAAACATGTTCCCTACTCTTCATAATATAGTATAATTTCATGTGCTAATAGATTTAGTTTATTAGTTCGGATTTTTTAGGTTTGATTTTGTAAAAAAAATTGCGGTTATGCCCGTAGCTCATGTAATTATTAAATGTTAATGCGCTATTTTTGCTTAGATATAATTAGTTGTACTTCGGAAAATGTGCCCTATTGAAAGCAAAGAATGGTTGACTTTCCTCTCTTTTCAGCGTTCATTGAAAAAAAAAAGATTTTCTATTGATTATTGTTAGTTGCTTTCAATCCATTGTGAATTATTAGAATGCTATATTGACCTTTTTCTTTTCCTTTTCTTTTCCTAATGGAGTCAGCCTTGAAAAAGCTGTATGGAGGCATCGAAACACTTGTTGTCTGTTGTTTTTCTGGCTCAACTACATCATATAACAAAGGAATTGGAAACAGTAATGTTTTACCATTACAATTATGTATATGTGAGTGTATATTTAATGATTATTAAAGTGATTAATTTGGCTCGATGAAGTTTTGCAATTCAGTAGTATATCAATATCAGGCCAGGGTGAAATACGCAGAAATTACACAAAATACGCAAACAGTTTTGAAAAAGTATGCTAAATTACGCAGCCTGCCGCTCTGACATTTTGCACTGTTTATAGCCTGGGATGTGTCCTCGTGTCCATTCTACAGTTAAACCAATTTACTTCGGCCAGGAAAAATGGGCAGGCGCCATGTGAACCTCTCCCCCCAAAAAATACTTGAAAAGAATACATTTTGGGAAAAAACAAAAACAGTTCACAATACACAATAAATCTGGACTACACTTATTAGGGGAATTTATTAGAAGCCTAACAAATATTGAATAAATGCAAAATGATTATCGCAAAGAACACATTTATTGTAACAACACAGAATATGCAAAACATGAATATATGAAAAGAGGCAACATAATATACTCAAGAAGTGAATTCAATTAATACTTCTTTAAGCCAAGAATAAGCCATTACATTTCTCACAATAGGAAAATACAGATTCAAACAGTATTGAAAATTAAAAATCCAATAAAATAGTCTAACCTCATTACTCTAAACCACCATACACATCATTTCCATACCCTTTACTCATTATCAAAGCTGAGCGTGTAAAGCTGATAACTGCTTCGCACATTTTTGAATAAACCTCTTGTCTTAGTAGCCTTGCCTCTCAATGACTTTTAGCATATTTAGAAGCCCATTTCGCCCCGGGAGTGTCACTTTTCCTGATGCTCCAGTGTCGTAGCGCCACTTTACATATTTACAAAGAGGGGCTAAGCCACTTAGTGGTATATTCACAAGAAGGTGTGATAACCACTGCAAGAGTAGAGTAACGCAACTTTGAACAACGTAGCCTATCGTGGGAAAATAACCCCGTGTCAACGTGGAATTCAGAACGCAGCCGAAGCATGCAATAGTTTGCCAAAACCACGGACAATGTCCGCGATACAACCACCTCAATGGAGACAAATACACAAACCACAACACTAAAAAAACCTGCAATGGGCCAAAGCGCGATGAGGAAACCAGCAATAAGCAGCACAAGGCCTAAAACACTCACCTGGCAGGAGGGAAAAATCACCATAAAAGTAGAAAAAACACCCAAACACAAACTGACCAACACCCAAGCACGATGAACGCAGCTGGAGCAGGTGCAGAGGACGAGCGCAACCATCAATCAATCAATCAGCAAATTTGTAGAGTGTGCTACTCACCCGCTAGGGTCTCAAGGCGCTGGGGGGAGGGGGAGTCGCTATTGCTCAAACAGCCAGGTCTTGAGCAGCCCGACCCGGGACCTCAGGGACAGGGAAGGGCAAGGAGAAGAAGAGGAAAATGAAGTTCAGTCCGCAGGCGAACAGGATCATAGTCATGGAGGTGATGGAACACCATCAACAACTGTTCCTCGCCTCCAACGTGTCATTGGGCACCAAAAATGAAAGATGGAGGACATCGTGGACAAGGTGAATGCCGTCAGTGAGCACAAGAGGACAATGGACAAAGTCAAGAGGCAATGGAATGACATCCAGCAGCGGACCAAGGAGAAACTCTTTGCCAACCAGAAGGCAGCAACGCAGACTCGAGGTGGGGGCCCAGCGCCCCAGCTCGAGCTGGATGACATGGAGGAGCTGGTGTTGACAGTCATCAGTGTGGAGACTGTGACCGAGTCGGGGGATCAGACACTGCTCGACAGGACACAACACAACCACAACAGGGTGAGTGACCACGAGTTACTGGGGGGATGGGTGGAGATGGGAACAATGGCCCATATGCACAATCAAGCAGAGCACAGTGCACACTCACCTCGCCCAGATCTATAGACTGTCGCAATGTACAATGCCATAATATCTGAATGTCAACATGTACCATACAGCTACATACATGAGGACACATTGTAATACACCATCTCCCCTTCACATCGCATGAGCACCGTCAAAACCTCCTGCAGAGCAGTCCATGCCACTCTTCACTGATGACGAGGAGGACAACACCAGCATCGACACCCAAGCCATCCAAGACATCACTGACCTCATCTGCCACTCACCTCCAGGATCAAGTCAGCACAGCTACATCGTGGAGACCCCACCCACTACCCAAAGCACCCAGCAGGAGGCAACCACAGCCCGGCCCTTCCCCAAGATACCCAGGAACAACGCATGGCCTTCTAACGGAAGTGCTGGAGTGCCAAAGGGACAGCGCAAAGCAGGTGCGGTTGGGCTTCGGCAACATGGCAACTAAACTTGATGCCATCCTTGGGTGTGTAGCCCCGCTCCATGGCCTCCAACGAGCCCTGACTGACATCGCTGGAGTCATGACGTGCAGAGAAGTACACCTATCTGCTAAGAGTGGCTCCAGTGATACTAACCATGAGCTGCCACACATGCAGAGGTTCATGGAGGACATGGTGCGATGGAGGCGGAAAGGATGGCAGCCACCGCTGCACATCAGTGGAATGTAGCTGGGATCTACCATGCCCTGCAGATCCTCATCATGGCATTGCTGCCACAAGGCGTGGCAATGTTAAATGCTGCTGCCCCCACACCACCCACATCTCCGCACCCTGGTGTGTCTATGCCTCCCTGTGCGGCCGACAATCCACCTCCGGCACCTAATGTGTCAGTGGCACACAATGCGGTTGACAATCCACCTCCGTCACCTGAGGTGTCAGTGGCACACAGTGACGCAGCCGTTACAGCAACACCCACAGGTGGGGCAGGGCACACATCCTGGGACAAGGACATGGATGGGATAGTGATCAGAAGGACTCAGTAGCATTCATTTACGCCACCTGGCCTGTTCCTGCTTGGTCCCGCACATGGCCTCCTCATGACCTTCGACTGACCCCCGATTCACTCAGATGCACTCACCTTGGACTGCGACATGGACCGCCACATCCTGTTTGATGACCAATGACATGGCGACCAGACTGTGGACTGCACCCATCCTCTTCTGCAGTACTTGTTTTCCACGGATGGACTCTGGCTGGCCCTCCATGGGCAAATATTGTGTAGTGTGCTCGGCATTGGCCTGTACCCCTCCAGCTGCAGATCTACACTGGATGTGCAATAAACATCCAGTGATGCACTGCTGGGTCATGTCTTTCAACATTCATGTATGTATGTGTGGATGAATGTAGGGACAGTGATTTCCCTTGCGTCAATGATGCTCATCCTGTTGGAGGCTAGTCAGAGGGTCCTACATATCAATTTGTGTAAAGGGTCCCGTGGACACCATAACAAGGACACACGCATCAGCCACTTCCTTGTTCAGACATGCACTGAACAACGCCCTGTGCCCACGAGTCATTTTTGCAAGACCTGCGCTGTTCCGGCATATGGCAGGCCAGACCACTCCGCTAACGCTCTGAGGGGGGGCCTCATTGCTACCCGTCACAGGCATACTCGCGGGTGGTGCAGGTCACTGGTCTAGTTGTCAGCATGTCACAGCCACTCCCTGAGGGCAGGTTTGCATGCACACCACACCCACCCGGGACAGGCGTCACAGGCCATGTGATCCCACAAATATAAGGGGCTGACGAAGTCACATACCCGTCTGCGGCGGTGATTGGATTACGGACCCGAGGCCGTGAGGTCTTCACAGGCCTACCACCATGTGGACCAGACTGGGGTTGAACAGGGTTTGTGGCACACGCTGCATTGCGGCCTGCATGGGCCTAACACCCTGCCATGTGGTGCTGACTGGGAATGAATAGGGTTTGTGGCACACACTTCATTGCGGCTGGCACAAGCACCCCGCGCACAGGACGGTGAATTTGGGTGCACTGAGTAATTGCCACCTTGAGCTGCTGAGCGGGTGTGCATCCTGTGAAGATGCCCCGTCCCGGCGGTCTGGACAGCTCAGGATTTGTGTGCTTTGCTGGACCGCACTGTAGGCCGTGCCAGCGAGATGGGCGGGCCTACCACCACGTGGCCTCGCTTCCGGGTTCACTGAGTTAGTGGCGCCCATTGGGCTGAGTGGCTGTGCAGGCTGAGATGTTGCCGGGTGCCCTGGTATGTAATATGCCATTGTGTGATCAAGTTCCAGCACCAGACATGTGACCTGGTGGCCTGCGCAGCGTGGATGCATGGTGTGGAGGGTGCCATGTCTGTGGGCCCTGGGCTTGGGGCTTGCAGCGGCACATGGTTGGACCTGCAGTCTACACGCAGGTGGAGGCAGGGGAGCAGTGAGGTCCAGGTGTGCATTGTCAGGCATGCTCCGATGGGCGGCAGGAGGGGCTGGGATGCCTCTGCCTGGGTGTACATGGGCAGGCATGCTCCGATGGGCGGCAGGAGGGGCTGTGATGCCTCTGCCTGGGTGTGCACGGGCGGGCGGGCAATGTTGTCTTGTGCAAGTGTGTGTACTGTGCCAGTCATGTCTCTGGACTCTGTTTCAGATGACGTCTCTGTCTCAGATGTGTGACCTGGTGTACTGCTATATGTACTGGCAAGTGGTTGGAAACACACCGGTGGCAGCAGCTGTGCTGTGTGGCCTGGGTGTGAAGGGTCAGCTCTCTCTCCTCCTTTCTTCTTTTCTCTCACGCCCCCTCTCTCTCTCTCTCTCTCTCTCCCCCTCTTTTCTCTTTTCTTTTCTCTCTCTCCCCCTCTGTTCTTCTCTTTCTCTCCTTTGCTCTCTCTCTGTCTTTTGATGTGCGCATGACACACCTTCTCATCATGTTTTTTGTCTTGCAGGCTGTGACCGACAGATTATGTCGAGTGGGGAGCCGCCATGAGTCTTCATTTAATTTCTGTGTTAATTTCAATAAAGTTTAATTGTTTGCTTCGAAGTTGAATGTGTGATGCTCACTTCTGTGACGACGCATGCATGTCACCAGTTGTGATTGCCCGACATCAGGCGGATTATTTTGTACATGTTTCGGTGTAGCTGATGTGGCATGTCTTTGGTTGGAGGGTGCCATGGTGGGGTGGTCCTGGGGGTGGTGTCGGTGGGTGTTGTGGCCCTCTTGGGTGTCTGTGCTGCATGTTCAGTTGCTCCATGGATTCTGTTGCCCTTCCGATGACGCCCTGGGCTGGGATCCCTATTGTGGTGCAGTCTGCCGTCCGACTTTACACCAGTTCAGAGCAGGTGTAAATTACCTGCTGCTAACGCGCCTTATCGCATGTTTTGTGTTCCTTTTGCCGATCTGTCTGGTCGCTGTGAATGTGGAGGTGTAGTGTTGTCGCTGCTTTTTGCACGGGAACACCTACTCTGCATCTCATTAGCTATAGTTGCGGGGGTCCACTGTGGCGATGTTTTTTGTGGCTGCAATCATGGGAAAACTGGTGCTGTGGGCTGTTAGCACCAGCTGGTGAATGGTGGGGTACATTTATCTTGACTTTGGCTGCAAAAGTGCCGTTATTTCAGCAATAGCTCCTTGTGAATATGCCCCTAAATGTGCTTAACGCCACCTTGTAAATATGCCCCTTTCTGCTGCAGTCTGCTGCTGCAAAGGGGAGGGTAATGGGTGTTGCAGTGGGCATTCCACCACAACACCCATAGCTTTTTGATGCTTCCCAGATTTACAAAGTTGGGGCAGCGCCAAAAACTAAGGCCAGGGGGTAATACCTGGTCTTAGAATGGCGATACAAGGAGAAATAATTAATTTCTCGTAATTTTTTGCTCTTTCCATGTATGTTTCATTCTGAAGCACACATAAAAAGAGCAAATCACAATTATTGATTGTGTATGTGCAGGAAGGTTTCAGTTCCTGCACATAAACAATTGCCCCTGCAGCGAAGGCACCCTTGCAACATGGCGCAAGGGTGCCTGTGCTGGCACTAGGCAGCTTTTTTAGCAATAGTAGAAACGCAGGGGTGCCCAATATTTTTGTAAATACGGCACATTCCTGCATTCTAAAAATTTCAGAGCGTTTTCGACATTTTTTGGTAAATGTGCCCCAAAGTGTGCCCCAAAGTTTTCAATGCAAGGAGCAGAAAACGGTTGCAGGAGAGGATGTATAAAGTGCAAAATAACAATGTGTGTAATGTGCTTTGTGCCCATACATTGTCTCATGGTCAGGGGAAAGACCAAAAAAAACAAGTGCCTGAAACAGCGAGTGCAACATATTCAATCTTAAACGAATAGGACAGAATCTAAACTGTGCATTTTGAACATGCAGTAAATAAGGAACAATCATTTTGATGAAACCCAGGCTGATTATTCCATCACTACTGAACTATTCCTCACGTTCTCCAATCTTTTTGTACCCTGTTCTTTATAAAACAAGTTCTTCACTCTTAAGTTACTTAATATATTCCGGTTCCTCAAACAACTCTGGCACCCCCAGATCAGAAATAGTTTGTTTTACAAACTGGAGCAAAGATATGGCTATCATATTAGCCAGAACCTAACAGTCATTGATTCTGGATTGTGCTGTTTCATCTTTTGTTCAGATTGAAACCTACAGCGAGATTGGGCGGGTTTTTAATCAATCACTATTGTAAAGAGTATCAGTTCCGAGTGCCTAATAAACGTGGGGCATTTTTTTGGGAACTGCCATCAGCCGTTGTAGAAAATCACTTTCACCTTTTTGGTGATGCTTGATATAACGCCAAACCCCAACTCAATAAGAGCCCACTTAGATTTATGTATCTCAAGTGTAGGCTGAATTGCCTTTTCTCCAAATTGTGCGGCAAATTTGTACACTGCCTCAGAAGATCTCAATATTTGTTGAGTTTAGTGGTGAGAAGGTGCCTCCCATCTAAGGATGAGGCAAATGGTAAACCGAAGTAATTAAAGTGGGTTACTCTCTCTAACCTTCTATTATCAGACGAATGTCATAACACATGATTTGGGGAGATCAATGCTCAAATCCAAATCAGTCATAAAAAGAGGGAAGAAGTCTAACAGTGATTGAAAACATTTGTCGTCCTTGCTAACAAAATATCATCGTCCACATTGAGCAAAAGCGGGACAGGTGATCTCCCGAGCTGTGACCAGGACTTTTTCCAGTCCAACAATATAGATGGAAAATTAAATAGGCAGCAACTGTTTCACGTCTCTGGACAAATGGACAGGCCTATTTTCCAGTGCAAAACAGTTTACCACCATTGCACTCGTTGCTGATGTAATCTCCTGAACAGGGAGATTAAAGGTTTTCCCACACCCAAAGATTCCAGCCATAAATTGGACCAGTAAACTTAGTCAAAGGTGCAAGTTAAGTCCATGAAACCCATGTAAATCAATCTCTTCTTGGCCATCCTGTATTTTCCTTCTAACAATAAAAGGTTGAGGCACTGTTCCACCGTATCCAGGCCTGGATGGAAACCTTCTTGAGTCTCAGACAACACTCAGCTTTCCTCTGCACAGCCCTCTAGCCTTGTAAGAAGAACTCTGTCCAGGAGTTTTGCTGTAAAGTCAAGGAACGAAATGGGACTATACCAAGTAGGATGGTTTCTATCTCCATGTTCAAAGGTAGGAACTATCAGCTACTGATCAGATTGGTGGTAATGCTCATAGAATGGCAGCCTGGATCTCATTGGTCAGGAGAGGGCCCACAAAGCAATATTGATCTTAAAAACATCTCCTGGTACACTGTCTTGGCCTGGCACTTTGCCTGATGAACAGGAAAGTTAATGCATCGGTCAACTCCGGGACCTGAATAGAGGGGGAAAATTACATTGACCCATCCCCTGCAACCACTAGTTCATGAGACTTAAATGTGTTTTGGGTCTCACTAGAGGTAGGTACTTTAGAAAGATGGTTAATTTACGTTTCAGCTGAAATTATTTTTTCCGGAGTGGTAGTAGAAATGGTATTAAAATAAGGTGCATCCACCTCCCCCCAAAACGTTCTGGCATCTTTACGTTTACCAGACAGTTCTAGGTCATCCCAAGCCTTTGTCTTAATCTCCTTTCTCCCATTTTTTAGTACCTGATTATAATTATTTCTACATTGCCTAATTTCTGGACTAGACTGAAATACTTTCTTAAGGGCGAGCATAAGCTATTTATGGCAACAAGAGCATGCTGGATTAAATCAGCCTGGCCTGGGTTTACGCAGGCACTGCATTTGGCTGGTTAACCGAGGTCTAATGGTTTCACAGAGTAAGTAGAAGGCACATATCATTTTAGAAGGATCACTTCTCTGTGTGTTCAACTTCATGGGCATAAGGTTTCTCCAAAAACAGGCAGGATAAATGTTCTCCCAGTTTAGCCAAACACCTTCATTTTTAGACAATTTGACTGCCAGGCCACTCTTACATTTGCATTTCTCTCATGCGCAGATGAACATTGAACAGTGGCGGCTGCTACTTAACCCGAGTGGTGATGTGGGTGGGGATGAAAAATAAAAACAAAATCACTTACCTGCAGGCCAGCCGCCACCTCTCGGTTCTCTTTGGTTGACTCCAGATGCAAGAAGCACACAGGTTCCCACTCCCTTAGCCAATCATGATGCTGCTATTACCAGCATGACCATAAAAGCAGTGTTGTGATTGATCTGAGTGCCATGGTTCGGCGCTTAGACGACTGGGTGCCTGTGCATGTTCTCCACCCAGGCTGTGCAATACAGCCGGGTAGAGAGTTTACCTAAGTGCACATGACTGTTTTGCCAGCACAAAACGGCCAGCCAAACCATCATTCGCACTTAAGAGAGTGCCCACAACTCCTCCCCTTGTGACAGCCCAGCCCCACCCCTCCCCACACCTAGAATGAAAACCAGCTGAGTCAGGACGAAAAATAAAATAATAGTATCATTGGTTATAATAATTTTCTCTTTCCTTTTTCAACTGCTCATAATGCAGTGGGTGATGCTCCTCCGCCTTAGTGGAGGAGCCGCCGCTGACATTGAAAGTGGACTATGATCACTATAACATTTTGGGGTGACTTTAAAATTAAACATTACAGAGTGCGTAAAGGGACAGATAATAAAATGAAATCAGTGGTGCACCCTTTCCCTGTAAAAGATGGGGGAATAAGATTGTCTGGGTACATCTGAAGTGGGCTTGCAGATTTTTAATTATATTTCATAATTAACTTTTTTTTAAATTAATTGTATGGCTCATGCTTAAAATGAGACACACATTCCCTATCAGTATTTAAACAGGCACAGACCCTTGCACTAATTTATTCATAAATTGTGATATTAAATGTCTCCCCCATATAATTAGCCGGGGAGAATGGAATTTTCACATGTGTTTGTCTAACTCGTATTCTAAACCTTTAACTACGGAACTATTTGAGTGATCAAAAATATTATGATAATCGTTGACTAATGGAATGTTATCATAACCCCCTATTTTTAACGGCAAGAAGTCCATTTTCCATAGTCTTTGTTGATTGGAATTAGTATTGTAGAGAGTCCCCTTCGAGAGAGGTTGAGAACATCATTGCTTACATAGTTGACTAGGGCTGACTGTTAGTGAGAATGAAGTGGGATATGACCCATTATCCTTGGGAAAAAAAACTCCATGCAAGCATATGGACCTCTCTGACATAGAGAAATGAAGGAATCCTCGTTGTTCAGTCTTGTGGCACAGGCGGGAGAAAATTGGCCTGTGATATCTGATGGAGCATGTAAACAATCTACTCTGAATTCTTGCAGTCCTTCTAAAGTGTTATACACAAATATATGTGAAATTGCATACCAAAGCACATAAGGACTAATCTGAACACTAAACTCTATATGAACTCTAGAAATAAAGGCACGCTCTCATAATACCCCAAAAATGAACAAATTATTTAAAAACAATATGAACTTATGTGATTGTGACAAAGTGGACTACTGGTTGTGGGGATTGAAATCCTACTCAAGAAGCAACCACAATCCTCATCAGGGTGAGGCACCAGCAAACCCTATATTAATCTGTGCTCAACCCTCTGGTAGCTTGGCACATAACTTAGAGGCAAAGTGTACAGTATTTATGCAGCACTTCAAACAGTAATAAAGGGAAAACACAATACAATAAAAATCCCTCACCAATTTAGAAAAATAGAGCACAATTTAATATATAAATCAAGAATAAAATGACAAAAAAAATCAATAGAACTAGAGTTATGCAATTTTAAAGTTTTAAGTGAAAATAGCTCTAAAAAACCAAAGCGTCATTGAAGGTTATCTGGTTTTGCGAGATTAGGAGAAAGTCACAAATTCAGGCAAACCGAGATGGAGCTTTGGCCAGATACAGAGACCAGGTAAGATCAGCTAAAAAGTTACCTTATTAGTCTAGGGCACAGAGTCCCGTTCATGGCGGAGGGTCTGTGAGGAGCAGAGAAACGATCGTAGCGCAAAGAGCAGATAAGGTGTCGTGAGCAAGTATCTCTGTAGCACAAAGATCCTACTTTTGTCATGGACAGTTGTGCCAGGGCTTTGCGATCACGCTCGCCGTGAGCGGTCAAAGCAGTAGCATGTTGGGCACATGCAGTACAACAATACAAAACAAAGTATCAACACAAGCAACTATATTTAGAACATTGTGGTGTAAGAGCTTAACTTTCATGTAGACCCTGAACTGAGTAACATGGCACTCTGGTGACTTTATTTATGTTATTGCCGATGCAATTTGTGATTTTATCTCTAACATCACTTGTGCGGTCAAGATCAGTGGAATAACTCTCCCGCCTTATGTTGTTCACCATAACTAGTGAATAGCAGTGGATGTTAGTTCTTTTTATTGTCACCAAATTGTACCTTCAACTGATGGTATTTTCAAAGGAGGCCTTCGACCTCTATTGGTCTTGCTGCACTGCTCCCCCTGACACTGATGAGCCTGCTTGAATCTACCTTGCTGTCTGCTCCTCAGTCCTTAAGCCCCAGGTTTGTGCCCGCTGTAGGGCTCCTGCTTGCTGTTCTGCTGTATTCTCCTTAATTGATCTTCACTGTTTCATTTGCATATTTTATTTACTGTTATTCGCTTACTGTGTTCTTACTGTGGTTTGTGCTGTATTAATCTGGAGTCTTCCCAAAGTGTTTATCTTGCAGTCGATTTCTCCCGCCAGTTCCCGATCCTGCCCACCCACCTTCCTGCCGGGCCCTCCCACCTCCCAGGACTATTTCTGGAGGGTGCTGTGTGGTCGTGCAGCAGACTCGTGCCACAGGTGTGCCGAAGACGCACCAAAGGCAAGTCCGCCTGCCCTTGTGCACGCCTGGACCTCGCCCAGCCCCAGGGGTCCTGACCCTCCCACCACCTGCCACTACACTATCGAAGAGCTCTTGGCTCTAGACTACAGAGCGTAACAACTCCTGCTGCACGGCCTTCCCACGATAGACCACAGGACCTTTCACCTGCTGTCACTGCCACTTGTCCTGCAACACAAGACCACCAGTGCACACTGAACACACTGCCTCCTCTGCACAGTAGACCGCGAACCACTCAGAACCACTCAAATGAACTCTGTTCAATGTCTGTTCTCTCTGCAAAAACACCAGGGAAACCTCAGACACCATCGCCTCCCTCTCCCCCAATATTGCCATCATCACTAAAACATGTCTCAACCCCTCCTCAAACCTCAACTTCGCCAACGCAACACCCGCCAGCTACAAAATATTACACCAAGACCGCACCAGTAAGCACAGTGGGTGGAGGCATTGCCATCATCTTCAAGGAAACCATCTGATGCACCATAGCAACTGCGACCCCAGAAAAACAACCATTACAACGCATGTCACTACAACGTATGCCATTACAACAAGTGTCACTACAGCACATGCCATTACAATGCATTATAAGGTAAGTAATGGGGAATAGTAATTTTTATCCCTACACTATCCAACACTTACCCTACTGTTGCACTCACTGGAGTGGGAATAGCAATTTTTACCCCTACACCATCGAACACTTACCCTACTATTGACCTAAAAGTATTAACCATTATAATGGCCCAACTGCCCCTAAATGATACAGTGAATTCCTCTATGGTACACTCACGGATCCCTCTGCACAGACACAGTGGACTGTTACTGCACGAGAAACAAGGCTGTCTCTAGGCCTGCAGAGACAACGAGCACAAGTGACAACCGCAATTTACACCCTGGTACAACTATTTTACCATACGGTGTCCACACCTGGAAATTGTATCACACACATCTTCATACAGAGACGTCTCCAACATGGTGCACAAAGGTCTTTCCAAAAGGTTTTTCACACTGAGGGTTACCATACAGTTAATGTTGCCACACCATTTTCCACCCACACGGTTCTCAAATGACTTACTTTTACCATGAACTTATAGCACACAGACCTGCATCACATTGAACATTTTCCAAATAGTGCACCTTTACCACACAATGCTTTTATCAGATAAACTTATAAGACCAGCTACCAAATGCCACCACGTTATTAAAGACGCCTTCAGATAGTTCAGGTTTTCAACAAAAAACACTGAGCTTTGAATCATAAACGTATAACAAACAGTAAGAGTGACAACACAAGTCACATATAACAAGCATTTGCAATGCAATAGGTCTCGCATTAGGAAAGTTTGAGCTATTGGTATTGTAAATGGCACATTTTTTATTCATGTGTTGGTTTAAAAAATAGAGAAATTAATAGCTTTGTCATTTACAATGCCAATAGTTATAATTTTTGCAAATGTGACAGCTATAGCATTTGTAATGCAATATGTGTTGTCTTTACGTGACTTACATGTATTGATATTACAAATAACAATGGCTTTTAATTTTTTTTATTAATTAATACTTAAATAAAAGTTATTGTAATTTATAATGGCAATAGCTTAAACTTTTGTAAATAACTTATGAAGATTATGTTCAGTGTATTTTATTGTGATGAAAATCCAAGAACAGAAGTGAAATATTACCATCTTGTGACATTTGTAATAAAGCTTGAAACATTGAGAGAACATATTTGAACCAGTTATTGTTGAATTGTTGCACAGATTGGTGCTGTGGTGGCGCTGAGTGATGTTGTGGTGGCGATGAGTGATGCTGTGGTGGTGCATAGTGATGTTGTGGTGCCCCTGAGTGATTCTGTGGTGGTGCTGAGTGATGCTGTGGCGATGTGATAGAGTGAGGGCGATAGATAGAGTGAGGGCAATAGATTCTGTATTTCATAATTCTTCTTGGTTGGTAGAGAGGTTTTAACTCTCATTTTTAGAATCACAATCTAAGATTTTTTTAAATTATACACACATGAGAAGATCCCTGAAATAAGGGTAGGTTTAAAGATTAATAAGAGCATAGGTGCCAGGTGCATTACTATGAGGAAGTGTTCACGGGTGTGTGACGGGCTGATTGTAGTGAGGTTATGGGGGATTGGGCCTCGTTGTGTTATTAAAAATATATAGAGTGTGTAGGAGGCCGTGATTAGGGTTCCGACCCCTGTAATTATAGTTGTTCAAGGGGATCAGTTAAATAGGGAGTATATGATTGTTAACGCCCCCCAGAGATTTATTGATGGGGGAGGCCCATGTTTGAGAGATTTGTGAAGAGTCACCAGTTCGCTATAAGGGGGAGGGCTGCTTGGGCCCCTCAAACTAATAGTAGAGTTCGGCTGTGAGTTCGTTCATAGTTTAGATTTGCTAGGCAGAATAGGGCGGATGAAATAAGTCCATGTGAAATTATTAAGATAATGGCTCCTGTGAGGATTCATGGTGTTTGAATTAAAATAGCAGCAATTACTAGTCCTATATGGCTAACAGAAGAATATGCAATGAGAGACTTTAGGTCTGTTTGTCGCATGCAGATCAAGCTTGTTATTACAACCCCCCATAAGGCTAGTATTATAAATGGATATGATATTTCTTTGGTTAATGGGGCGAGGATAATAGAAATTTGGATAATTCCATATCCCCCCAGTTTGAGTAAAACTGCCGCTAGGATTATTGACCCTGCTACTGGGGCTTCTACATGGGCCTTTGGCAGTCATAGGTTAGCCCAGTAGAGTGGTATTTTTACTATAAATGCCAGTAGGCAGACTAGTCACATGGTTTTATTTGTGTAACTTTATGTTATTACTGGCTCTATTATATTCACCAAGATAAGAGACAGTGAGCTCATAGAGGCTTGGAGAATTAGTAGTGCAACTAGGAGGGGGTGAGATCCTGCTAGGGTATAAAATAAAAAGTATGTGCCCGCGTTTAGTCGCTCCGCTTGATTTCCTCAGTGGGTGATGATAATTAGTGTTGGGATAAGGATAGTTTCAAAGGCAATGTAGAACATAATAAGTTCTGTTGCAGAAAAGGCGATAATTAGAGATATTTGAAGAAGTGTGAGTATGGCTAGGTAGGTTCGTTGTCGTGGGAGGGGGTTAGTTTTTAAGTGGTTTTGGCTAGCAAGGGTTATCAGTGGAAGGATTCAGCATGTTAATACTAGGAGCGGGGATGAGATCGGGTCTACTGATATGTAGATGTTCGTAAAAGATGAGAGTTCAGATGGGAGGTTAAATCATACAAGTGCAATAATAGTGCTGTTTAGAAAGAAGTGAGCTCATAATCATTTTGGGTTAGTTAATCATACAAGTGGGAGAAGCATTGTGGTTGGGATAAAGATTTTTAGCATTGTAGTAGATTTAAGGTTTTTAAATGGTCAGTTCTGTGAGTTCGTGTTGTGGCTACTATAAGGGCAAGCCCAGTGCTTGCTTCGCATGCATATAAGGTCAGTAGAAGTATTGGGATTAAAATATAGTATTATGCATTTATTTGTGTTGCTCATACAGATACTGCAATAAATAGGGCTAGTATCATTCCTTCTAAGCAGAGGAGGGCAGATAGGAAGTGTGTTCGATGAAGTATCAATTCTGTAGTAGTGCTTAGTGCAAATGCTGAGATAATCGTAAATAGTGTTGATGACATAAAGTATTTTTGGGGTTTAACCAAAATTTACTGAGTCGAAATCAGTGTTCTTGTTTAGATTAAATACTTATTCAGCTCATTCTAGGCCTCCTTGTATTCACTCATATACTAGGCCCAGAGTTAGAAGGAGTAGGATAATTGTTGATCAAAGTAATGTACCGGTGGGGGAGATTTGTGAGGCTCAGGGGGTTGGCAGTAAAAGGGCAATGTCTAGATCAAAGAGTAGGAATTAAAAAATAAATCGGATTGAAAATGGTAATCGGGCTGAGCCAAAGGGGTCAAATCCACACTAGTAAGGTGACAGTTTCTCTGTGTCTGGGTTGTTTAATGGCAATCAGAACCCAATAGTAATAAGGACTGAAGAGAGGGCTGCTGTGAGAATGAGTATAAGTGTGATTAAGTTCATTGTCTTTTCTTAGATTTTAACTAAGGTCTAATAATTGGAAGTCATTCATACTGCTGTACTAAAAAGACATGATCCTCATCAATAGACTGAGACGTAGAGGAAGAGTCATAGTACGTCAACGAAGTGTCAAAATCATGCTGCTGCTTCAAAGCCAAAGTGGTGGTTTGATGTAAAGTGAATTTTTATTTGTCGTAAAAAGGCATACAGATAGAAAGAGGGAGCCGATGATCATGTGTAGGCCGTGAAAGCCTGTTGCAACAAAAAAGGTTGAGCCTTAAACCCCATCTGCGATCGTAAAAGGGGCCTCGTAATATTCTATGGCTTGAATGGAGGTAAAATATAGCCCTAGGACGATTGTCAAAAATAATGATTGGATAGCCTCTTTGCAGTTTCCCTGCATAATGCTGTGATGGGTTCATGTTACTGTTACACCTGAGGCCAATAGGACGGCAGTATTTAAGAAAGAGACTTCAAATGGGTCTAGTGGGGTAATTCTAGCAGGTGGCCAGCATTCTCCAAGTTCTGGGGTTGGGGCAAGGCTTGAGTTGTAAAATGCTCAAAAAAACCCTAGGAAAAAGAAGACTTCTGATGTGATAAACAAGATTATCCCATATCGAAGTCCTTTTTGGACAGGTAGAGTGTGATGGCCTTGGAATGTGCCTTCTCGGACGATATCAAATCACCATTGAAGTATTGTTAGTAGCATAATTAGCAGTCCTAGTGTTATTAGGGTGGTTGATTCAAAACTAAATCATATTGCTAGTCCTGAGGTTAAAAGAAGGGCTGCAATAGCTCCTGTGAGGGTTCAAGGGCTTGGGTCTACTATATGATAGGCGTGTGCTTGGTGTGCCATTAGACATTTTCTTGTAAATATAAACTTAGCAGTAGAACAAAGACGTAGGCTTGAATTATAGCAATGGCAATTTCTAGCAATGTTAATAAAAATAGTACAATTATTGTTAGGATCGACATTGCAGGTATTAAGGGCATGAAGTCTAGTACTGCAGTTGAAATTAATTGAATGGCTCGTCTTTCTTTATTAGCACAGCAGCATTCACAAAGAAATTCACCTACAACACCAATAAAACCAAAGTGTGGCTCCACTTTGACCACTCTGCAGTAAAAAAAAACAAGTGAGGCATTTAGTGTGGGACGCGGGTAGTTACTAAGGGTATTTGGCAATGGGTGGTGAGACAGCATGCTTACCTCCCATCCGCTGGTACTGAGTGCTCACATAAGAGAGTTTTATAGAAACAACTATGGCACTCGTAAACTCTCTTAGTGAAAAAAGCGGCCGCAAAATGAAATTAAAAGCGAATGGGAGGGGGCGTGGCCAAGATGGCGGGGTGAGCGGACGCTTCCTCCCGTAGCTCCTCCGGCCCGGCTCAGCTCGAGCCCCGATTCCTACGCCTCTCTCCCCCCGCGGCTGCACTGCGGGTGAGAGAACTGTGCCGGAGTTCCTGGGGCACATTTTGGTGTCACTTTGACTTCTGGAGCCCCGGGGGAAGTTCCCGAAAAGTTTATTCGGAGATCGCTCCGAGGACTAGAGCCCGGGTCGCCCTGAGGAGAGGAGCCTGGAGGCGGAGCGTAGTGCGGCGCTGTCCGCGCGCCTTGGCTGGCCCGAGTGCTGAAAAGCGGAACGCCGGAGATCCCGAAGGAGCGGACTAGAAGGACTCCGCGGAGCGAGGTGGCTTCCTGGCGGTGCCCTGGTGGCAAGCACCATTGCTGGGCGACGGACTTTAGCCCTGTACCGGCGATCCCCCCACTACCCGGGGTCTCGAGGGGCGACGCCTTGCGAACTCCGCGCCCGGAGGCGCTGGATGGCGGAGTTCGAGCAGTGCCCGAGCCGGGCAATCGACTGGTGATGGGGGGAGGCACCGGTTTCGCACTTTCCGGACCCGTTATCATTTGAGAGTTGCCCACGGACTTGCTGGCCCGGGCTGCCTTCTTGGGTCCCACCCTCCCGCCATCTTGTCTTTGTGTGGCTGAGCCCGGTGGCCCCTGCCCGCGCCCTTCTCACACGGGAGCCTCGACTCGTTCTGGCGCCAGCTCATCTACTGCCCTCCCTGGGAACACGAGACGGGAGGCCTACTCTTCGGACATTGCTGCCTGCCCTGCTGGCCCGAGGGCCGTCTTGCCCATGCCCAGACCGCCATTTTGTCGCCTGTGACGCACTATCCTTGTCCTCGGCGAAGGCCTCACATCTGGTGCCCGCGAGCGGTGGCGCTCGCCTACAGCAACTAATCCTGGGCTTTGCCGGGCCCCAAGATGACTGGAAGACGTGGCGCGGCACGGGGTGATCGCACCTTGCCGGAAATGCTCGGCAGGTCCCAGCAACTACGCGACAGGACGCAGCCGTCCCCGGGGGCCTCCCGGGCATCAACGGACGCAACTGCGGGCGAGCCGCCGGTCACGCGGTCCTTCATGGAGGACTTATTCACCTCCCTCAAGGAGGAATTTCAAACTCTTAAGACCGAAGTGGCTGGAGAGGTCCGGGAGGTGCGCAGGGAAGTCGAGGGCCTGGGCGAACGGGTCGATACTGTGGAGACGGCGGCTCAACGCCGCGATGAGGAGATAACCCATCTCCAACAGGACGTCCTCCGCCTCCGGGAGCAATGTGTCGAGCTCCAGGCCCACTCGGAGGACCTCGAGAACAGGTCCAGGAGGAACAACATCCGGGTCCGGGGTGTTCCATCCGCCGATGAAGGTACGGACCTAGTGGCTTATCTGCAGGACCTGTTCCGTGACATCTTGGAGGAGGGAGCGGATTTCCCCATCCGCATCGACAGGGCACACAGGGTGGGCCGCCAGCGCCAGTCATCAGCACCCCCGCCTGATATCCTGGCATTCTTGCCGGATTTCCCTCTAAAGGAGCGCATCATGACTGAGGCCCGTAGGAAGCAACCATTGACCTTCCGCGAAAGACCTGTGGCGCTCTATCAGGACCTGTCGGCCATCACACTGCAAAAGCGCAGGTCTTTCCGCATCGCTACGGACTTTCTGCGAGAGCACGAGACAGCCTACTCCTGGGGTCACCCCTTCCGTCTTATCTTTCGATGGAATGGGGTACTGCATCAGCTGCGCTCCTTACAAGATGTCTGCGGGGTGCTGGGTCTTACTGCTACGGAGGAGGACGGGGCTACACCCGCATGGAGGCGCCCCGAGCGGCGGGGCCGACGGAGGTCGAGAAGGCGCCCATCGTCAGCGCCAGTGAGTCGCCCGGACTCGCCCACCATCAGAGCTGACATGGCGGAGGCCCTGAGGACTGCGGCCAGGAACTTGCCTGAATCTACTGGTGTGGCCTTGACGGCCTAATTTTTCTCCGGGGGGAGAGGCTCTTAGCTTTCACGATGCTGGGCTGGGGGTTGGGGGGGCGGGGGGGTGGTGTGTGGCTGGACGTCCACTTGACTGTTTTCTGCAGACTCGCCCATTTGGGCTAGACTGAGACTATGGGGTGTTGTTTTTTACTTTTTGTTTTGGCCGGTTGCCATCAATGGTTTTTGGGGGGGTTTCATTGTTGGTTTGTTGTGGGGGGGGTCCCGTCCGAAGCTGTCCGAACGAGTACGATGCCGCCTCTGGCCTTCCCTGCGCCCCTGCCCCGCGCGCCCCCTCCGCTGATCCCCCGCCTACTGCATAGCGCGCTGTTTCCCTGGAGGCGATGCCACCCCTGAAAGTAGTGACCCTTAATGTCAAGGGTCTGAATAACCCCGTAAAGCGTAGGGCGATCCTCTCCCTATTGGAGGGGTCGCAGGCGGATATTTGCCTCCTGCAGGAGACCCATTTACTCTCCAGAGATTGTCATAGGTTGCGCTCTGCCAAGTTCCCCACTCAACTTTTTTCCTCTGCTGCGACTAAGACCGCTGGGGTGGCCATTCTTCTAGCCAGCTCCTTTAGGGGGGAGGTGCTGTATAAACATGCCGAGCAGAAGGGGAGGCTCTTAGTGTATCGCATGCGCTTAGGAGGTGTTACCTTTACGGTTGGTTCGGTTTACAGCCCAAACGATCACCAGGATCGTTTCCTGGACTCGGTGTTGGTGGACGTTACTGCCTCGCCCGATCGCCATGTCATCCTGGGGGGAGACCTGAACATGGTCTTCGACTCCACTCTGGATAGGTCTGCCCAGCGTTTTCCGCAGACAGGGGAGCTTTCTAGAGCGGTGCGGGACCAGATTGCAGAGATGGACCTGCATGACCTCTGGCGCACCATGCATCCCACCGATAGGGACTACTCCTACTTTTCCCACGCACACCGCACTTATTCGCGGTTGGATTATCTTTTGGTGAGCGGCCCACTTCGCTCGGCCGCCACGGCGGCGGACATCGGGGTCTTGTCTCTGTCCGATCATGCGCCGGTCTCCGGAGTTTTTGCGTGGCCGGCGCCCCCCCCCTCGAGAGGGATGTGGCGGCTTCGGGACACGCTTCTCCATAAGAAATCGGTGGTGAAGCGAGTGGAGGAGGTCATCCAGGACTACCTGACCCACAATAACAACTCTGACACGTCCCTGGCTACACAGTGGGCGGCTTTGAAAACAGTCGTCAGGGGAGAGTTTATCTCCATTTCCTCGGCTGAAAATAAGGAACGCCAGCGCAAGAGGGAAGAACTGACGGCGCAGGTTAGGGAGCTTGAGCAGGTCCACCGCCGGACGGGGGCACCTCGGGTTTGGAAGCAACTGAAGGCGGCACGAAAACTCCTCTCTGCGTTGGATCTAGATCGAGCGGAGTACGCAGCGCTGCGCCTGAAACATGCCTTTTACACCGGCGGAGACAGGTGCGGTAAGCTCCTGGCCCATAGGCTTAGGGTTGCGCAGCAACGCAATGTGGTGAAGGAGCTGGTGGGAGTGGATGGGATCCCGGTTTCCGGTGACGCGGAGGTGGCAGATACCTTTCGATCCTTTTACGAGTCACTGTACGCTTCAGAATCTTCCCCACCGGGAGAGGCTGAGGCCTATCTGGAATCCGTGACCCTCCCGGTCTTGGACCCCTCCCAGGCGGACCACCTAGAGAGGGACATTCACGTGGAGGAGGTCATCTCTGCGATCGCACGGCTGAAGCATGGCAAAGCCCCGGGCCCGGATGGCTACACGGCCTTGTTCTACAAGACCTTCTGTCCCACTGTCGCTCCTCTCCTGGCTCGCTTGTTCAACTCCTTCTCCGAACCGGGCGCCATCCCACCGGACCTCCTCTCGGCGACTGTGTCGGTTATCCCCAAGCCGGGGAAGGACCGGACCTTGTGCGGCTCGTACCGGCCCATTTCGCTCCTAAATGTGGACCTCAAGCTTTACACCGGAATCTTGGCGGCCAGACTGGGTCTACACTTACCAGGTTTGGTGGAGGCAGATCAGGCCGGTTTTGTACCCGGTAGGCAGACGGTCGACAACACGAAGAGAGTGACGCACGTCCTGGAAAAGGCCTCACGCGTCCCGGGGGAGCGGATGCTGCTATCGGTCGACGCGGAGAAGGCCTTTGATAGGGTTCATTGGCCATACCTCGAGCTGGTCCTTGGGAAACTAGGGATCGGCGAGAAGTTCCGCACTATGGTCTTTAACTGCTATAGGAGACCGTCGGCGTCAGTGCGTGTCAATGGACACAGCTCCAGCAGCTTCACCATTGAGCGCGGCACGAGACAGGGTTGCCCTCTCTCGCCGCTCCTCTTCGCCCTTTATATGGAGCCGTTTGCGCAGAGGATCCGCGACAACCCGGACGCTATTGGGGTGAAGATGGGGCAATACACACACACTGTCAGCCTATACGCGGACGATGTCTTGTTGACCCTAGATGACCCCAGGCGGTCGCTCCCTGCCTGTGTCCAGGAGCTGAACGCTTTTGCCCGCGTTGCGGGCTTTAAAATGAACATGACTAAGTCGGCTGCACTGGATGTGTCGCTCTCTGCCGACACCAGACGGGACCTTCAAAGTCTCTTCCCTTTGCAGTGGTCCTCCTCCACGGTGCCTTACTTGGGCATTTTGCTTGCTCCCACCCTGCCTGCCATGGTCGCAGCTAACTATTCCTCTCTAGGCAAAAAGATAAAGGAGGAACTCGGCCGATGGAACAAGGGCCTACTCTCGTGGCTGGGCCGTATTGCGGCGGTGAAAATGACGATACTGCCCCAGATCCTGTATCTTTTCCGCGCTCTACCTCTTCAGCCCCCCGTGGGCTGGATACGGCAGGCGCAGGCAGACATCTCCCGCTTTGTGTGGCAAGGCCGTAAACCTCGGATGAAGCGGGTCCTCTCCATGCTTGCCCCGGAGGCGGGAGGTCTCGGGGTCCCGGACCTCCGGAAGTACTTTCAGGCGGCGCAGCTCCGGTACCTGGTGGAGTGGAGCCGGTGGGAATCGGACAAACACTGGCTCTTTCAAGACCAGGCAGTTGCGGGCCGTACCCTCCAGGAGGTCCCGTTCCTACGGCGCGTTCACCGCCCGCCTAATCTCTACGCCTCCTTTATCACCCGGGTCCCGCTAAGAGTGTGGGACGCGGTGTGTGAGCTACGGGAGCTCACCACTTTTCCGTCGCCGTTCTCTCCCATTGCTGACAACCCGGACTTCACTCCGGGCCTGGAGCCGGGGGCCTTTTCCCACTGGGTGAGTGCGGGATGTAGAGCGCTTTTCCAGATCTACGGGCCGGAGGGCGTGCTCCCCTTCCAGCAGCTCCGACAGGAGTTTGGCCTGACGGAGGGGGACAGACTGCGTTACATGCAAGTCCGCCACTGGGCTCTTCAACCCTCAGTGCGTGACGTCGCCGCCCGTACAATTACGCCCTATGAGCGATGGTTGGTGACCCGGGCCTCGGATGCCAAACTCATCACTGATTTGTATAAATTTCTCCAACCCCCGCCGTTTCACTACCATAACCCAGGGAGGGAGCGCTGGCACAGGGAACTGGGCAGGACCCTGAGCCACAGGGAATGGGACAAGATTGCGTATCGGGCGAGGCACTCTGCGTACCACACTGGGCTGACGGAAACCTTCACTAAAGTGTCCACCTATTGGTACTACACCCCGGAGCGGCTCTACGAGATGCGCAAACTAGGCGATAAGGGTTGTTGGCGCGGCTGCGGACAGGAGGGCACCCTCACGCACATTCTCTGGGAGTGCCCGGTGCTGTCGGCCTACTGGAAGGAAGTCTTAGATGAGGTGGATAGGCATTTTGAGATTGAGCTCCCGCGCTTCCCCGCGTATGTCTTGCTTGGCCTCCCCAATGACTTGATGTACCCGCTGAAATCCCGCAGGGGCAGGCAGATTGCGATTGCGCTAGGCTCAGCCGTTCAGAACATACTTGTCCTTTGGCGCACCCCCACTGCCCCCTCTATCACTGGTTGGTTGCATAGGCTCTGGCAGGTACTGGGTATGGAGAAGGTATCGCTAACGGTGGCTGGGAATGTTGACCAGTTTGAGGAGCTCTGGCATCCCTTTTTGGCACTGCTGTCCACGGAATTTCGCGAGCTAACGTGCCCACGGTACTTGCGCCTCCTTAGGCTGACACCGCCGGCGCCAGCGGCGGAGTGATTGTGCGGATTGGGGACCGGGGGCTGGGGGTGGGAAGTGGGGTTATATGCTTCTAATGCTGCTTTTCGGACGGGGATGTTGGGGTGTTGTTTTCTTTTCTTTCCTCCTTGCTTTTCTTTCTTCTCCTTTTCTGGGGTCGAGGGGCTGGTGGTATGGTATGCTTCTCTTTTGCTGTGTCGCAGAGTGCTATTCTGGCTTGGCCTTGCCTAGGAGTGGGGGCCTACGGGGGGTTGTTTACAGTGCCTTACTGCCTTATGTCTTTTGCCTTGTTACCCTCTGGGGCACCCTGCCTCCCTCTTCTTCTTCTGACTCGCTGCAACGTTTTGCTTCTTGTATTGTATGTTTGCCTGACCTCCTGCTCCCCTCCCCGTGTTTTTTATGCCTTAATAAAATACTTTAAACCTAAAAGCGAATGGGAAATTAATTTAAAAGTGGCCACGAAATGAAATTAAAAGCGTCCGGGAATTGCTCTCGGCATTGCGGGGGCGGGGGGCGTATTCCTTTGAAGTGTGAAGCAGGGGGCGGGGGAGCTGATCCCTTTGAAGTCTGGAGCAGGGGGCTGATGCCAAGGCTCGAGGATATGGGGTGTAAAACAAAAGTCTTTGGAGTGGCATTGTGCAGAGGGGGGTGGGGGAGAGCATTCCTTTGAGATCTGAAGCTCTCGGCATTGCTGTGGCGGGTCTGATGCGATGATACGAGGCGGCTCGTGGAGCAAGCGCGTGCACGGGCACATGCACTCTGCGTAATCCGCCTGCCAAAGCCCCTTGGTCAGCTTTCCTGATCCACCTCTATATGTCGAGCTGCAATGCTTGCGCATTGGCAGGTCTCGACCTAAAAACTATTAGTGGCAAAAATTCCAAGATGGTGAAACAAGTATTTGCAATGCAATTGGTCTCGCATTACTGAAAGTTTGAGCTATTGGCTTTGCAAATGATAACGGCGCATATTATCAAGGGATTTTTCTCCGCTTTTTTGGCTTTAAAAGCCAAGAAAGCGGAGATAAAAGTATCTCCCTATCAGCAACAGGATGTTAACATGCAAATTCGCAAGTTAGGACCCTTTTTCTCTACGCTTCCCCTTGCATCTCTAATGAGATGCAAAGGGGGCGTTCCAGAGAAAAATAATAGGAGTAATGTTGTTAAGCGACATTTCTGCTATTATCAAGGATTTCGCTAACCCTGTTAGTGATAAAAAAAAGTAGCGCTAACCGTGGTTAGCACTGCTTTTTTTACACCTGGTATTTTCCTGACTAAGCCATGATATCCTATGGAAGGTGGATATCATGGCTAAGTTTGTGAGCCCCTATCATCAAGCTAACGCCAAACTTCGAGAAATTATCGTTGGTTTTTCAGCGATAATCTCTCAATTGGCACTTAGCGCGAGGATTTTTATCACTTCTGAGATAAACCTTGCTAATAGCAAGTTATCTCTGCGATAATTTCCGGCCATGCTTAGCGTTAATAAATTTGTTGCTAAGCATTGTTAGCGATTAATGTTGCTATACGTTGGTAATATGCCCCAATGTTTGTTAGTTTTTTTTAGTTAAAAATTATTGCAACAGTAGCATTTGCTTGCCAACTGGTCCTGGCTTTTTGTGCAGTAGACACAGGAAGTAACTCAACTCACCTATTGATTCTGTTTCTTAAAAATGTATTACCATCTGTATGGACGATTTAGGACCAACCTTTTATATTATTTAGTTTTTTATGGGGTTTTAATCTGTACATACTTCATATGTATATACTTATATTTATGAACTGTTATGGTTTTTAAAAACCGAAATAAAGGCTAAAATTGAATATTTATATTTGAAGCACTAGTTTGATTTAAAGTCAGACCTTACATGGGACTGAAGACAGCTGTTTGCTAGGGACTGATATTGTGAGACAGTGCTGCTATTTATTTTGTATTTATTTAACATAGTATTATCTTTCACCTTTTATGCAATTATCGTCTTTGGTTCACCTCTGCATCATTTCAGACCCATATTGCTTGCTCAGTACCCTGTCACATAAAACAATCAATGTTCAGATTTTCTCTGAATGTAAACAACCTTGTAGTCTCTCATTCTCTAGAGTAGCAGAGTGACTTCCCTTTATTAATATTTATTAGCTACTTCCTGTTGCTATCATTTACGAATAAACTTGAAAATAAAAAGTGGGCACATGCTGAAAAATGAAAACCAAATCAATCTCTAGCAGGCCCTGAAGCCTCCTTAAGAGCTGTTGGTCACATGTCGAACATTACACCCGTGAATGATTGCCCGGCAGCGCGCTCGAGGGGCGCAAAACACGTCTGAGACACTAGTTTTAACCTTGGGAGATTCCAGGCGTCTCTTGTTACGGGATCAGAATTGATGGCACGGATTAAAACCCTGCATGCTATCTAAAAAATAATGGCTTCATTTCTCTAACCGAGCAAGCTCATTGAAGCCGCAATATTAACGTGAGGGTGGGAGGGGGATAGGCGGAATCATGATGAGATATATACTTAATTTGTCGATTGAATAGCTCAATGGGTGCTTCAGTCGAAACAATGAAATACCATGGAGGACAGCAATAATAACACTTCTTATGCAAGCTCGATGTGGGAATGCCCCTTTAGTGTGAGCTATATTAAAATAGGCATTGGTTTGTCAAAAAAAAGTATTACATCGAAGTTGTTTTCACAACGTTCAAGTGCTTTATTACACCTAATTATTTATACTTTATATGTTTTGCAGAATTGAAAACATTACTGCTTGAAGGTACTTAAAAGTCAGCCATTTTAGATTCTGCACTACATAAGCCCAAACTTGTCATTGTGACGCAACATAATATGAATCACAGAGAGAAGAACTGGGGCTTGATAGGTCCAACATACGTGCCCTTGTGTATGAGTGGTAAAAACAAGGTATGCAGGGGCATATTACCAACAACTAGCAATAGTTATCGCAATGTTGGTTTAGCAGCAATATTTTTATCACCGAGCTGCGGCGATTTTTATCGCTTAGGAACCTTGCCATTATCAAGGTTTATCTCCTAAGCGATAAAAATCGGCCGAAATGCATGAATATCGCTGAAAAGTCAGTGATATTCATGCATTACCGAGCTAATGCTCTTAGCCATGTTATCCACCTACCATTGGATAACATGGCTAAGAACTGCTCTGGGGCAGGTGTTAGCTTTTGGAGATATTCGCGCTTAGCGCGAATATCTCCAAAAGTTGGTAATAGGAGATAGCCATGTTAGTGACTGTTTCCAGTCGCTAACATCTTGGCACGCCCACTTTGCATGTCATTAGTGATAAATATCACTGACATGCAAAGCGGGGCCCAAGATGGTCGCTATCTCCTACTAGCTGTTGCTAACTGGTGTTAGCGACAGCTAGGTAATAGGGAGATAATTTTACCTCCGCTTTCTTGACTTTTGAAGCCAAAAAAGCAGAGATAAACCCCCTTGATAATATGCCCCGCAGTTCCTAGGGAAAGGCGGTGACTGAGGGAGAAAATAGGGTGGTGTCCCAGAAGGTTGTGAGGACAATAGGGGGGATCGCACCTATAAAGGAGCAAGTGCCCTCACACATCCGGGAAGGTGTCATGCTTTATCATCAGGCAGCTTCTCGTTGGGCCAGCGCTGCAATGCCCCTGTGAGGGGGCTCTTTGCAAGAGGTATTCTCTTTTTGCTGATGTGAATTTTGAAGGGTGAGCGTGCAGAAAAGTGATATGATTAGAGATGGGGAGGTGAAAGGGAGAACTAAAAATAGCTATAGAGAACCCACAAGATATCTGTTGGACTTGGCCCTTTTTGGCTTAAGTCCCTAAATTATTTTCTTTTCCCCTAGACCTTTTTCTGACATGGTGTTGCCAACTTAAATGCTTTGGACACTTTGTCACTGCTAAACAGTGTCACAGTGTAATTGTTCCCTGTATAAAGTAATGGTAATTGGTTGTCCATGATTGGTCTGTTTGCCTTACTAGTAAAGTCGCTAGTAAAGTGCACTATGTGTGCCAGGGCTGGTAATGCAAATGCTACTGGTGGGCCTGGAGCACTATTTGTGCCACCCACACAGGTAGCATTAAAAAGGGAACTCAGGAGTGCTATTGCAGGGCCTGCACGCAGGTTGTAAAATTGCCATATTATTCTGTCAAGTGCATTCACTTGCCAGACCTTACCCTTCCCTTTCTGTGTACATCAGACACCCCTATGGTAGATCTAGGCTACCCCCTGGACACCATGTAGTGCATGTAAAAGGTAGGACATGTACTAAGGTGTGTGTCATGTCCTGATAGTGAAATCATCTCCATTTCTTTTTTCACTGTTGAAGGGCCATCTTGCCCATAGGACAGAATGTGGAGGCTGGGTAATATGTTTTCCAGCCTGTCTTCCTAAATGTTTAAGACGGGAAGGTGAAGTTTAGCATGCCTGAACTCACAATGTAATAACACATCTTTTTATGTAGGTGGTTTTTGAATTGTGTGTTCAGAATCTGCCTGACCCTGTGTGTCTCTGCCTGGCTGTGGATTGACTGTCTGGATTTGAAAGTGATAGGATCTGGGCAATGTCTCGACCCAGGGAGGAGGTGAGATAGTAACAGGCTGACCTGCATCTGGAGTGTAGGGGGAGGAAAAACCCTTAGAGGTGAAGAGGCCTGGGTTGCTGCTATAAAAAATTCTCCTGCTGAGTGATTGAGAATCCAGACCCCCAATAATCAAAGGAAGACAGGTGTCAGTGGCAGGGAGGCACCCAGAAATGGTTTGAACAGAGATCAGTGACCCCTGAAGCACAAAGACTTCAAAGCCATTGAGGGGTATAACGATGAGAGCTGAAGCCCCTGTACTTTGGAGAATGGCTTGATCAAGTGTGAACAACACTGGAGCTACTTCGTGGTCAAGAGGACCTTTACCAAGGAAGAAACAACTGAAGAGACTGAAGGGTAGGACTGCTATTGCTGTGTGATGTGGGGCTGGCCTGAAGTTTGCTGTTTCAACCAAGGAAAGGCTAAAGGAGCGTTGCGGTGTGCCTTGTCCCCCTGCTTGAAGGACTTTGCTGTGTGCTGTGTCCTGAAGTCACTATCCCCAAGGGCCTAAGGTGAGCTGGCTCCTTGTTCCGAAACACAGGAACATAAAAGTTTCCTGGAGAGTCTCAGCAGCACTGTGTGAGGGTACCTGTTGCAGCCTGAGACCCTCGTAAGAACTGCCTGTGATCGTAGGTGCCTGGTGTCCAAATGAGTCTCAGTGGCACTGTGTGTGCGTGCTTTGTGCAGCTTGAGACCTTCAGGAGGATCGGCCTGTAATCGGGGGTAGATGAAGTCGAAGCAAGTATCAGCGACATGGTTTGCATGTGCTTTGTGCAGCCTGAACCCCTTTGTGAGGATTGTCCAGTGATCGTTTGCACCAGAATCCAGATGAGTCTCAACGCCATTGTGTGCAGGTGCGTTGTGCACCGTGAGACCTTCGTGAGGATTTGCCTTTTTATCTTGTGCACCGGAATCCAAGTGAGTCTCAACACATTTGTGTGTGGATGCATTGTGCACAGTGAGACTTTCATGAGGGTTTGCCTTGTGATCATGTGCACCGTAATCCAAGTGAGTCTCAAAGCCGTTGTGTGCTGGTGCGTTGTGCACCGTGGGAACTTCGTGAGGATTTGCCTTGTTATCGTGTGCACGGAGGAGAGTGAGTCTTGGTGATGCTGTGAGCGTGATCTTCATGCAGCCAGAGACTCGTGGGTGGAGTGCCCATTGATTGTGCACCCAGAGTGAAGGAAGATTCAGCAACGCTGCGGACGTGTGCTTTGTGGCAGCCGGAGCTTTCATAGTGGAAACGGCCCAGACCAGCAGTCCGGAGGAGCTGAGTTGTCGGCCCGAGCTGCAGTTACCATTTCACAAAGCTGCATTGGAGGCCCAGCCACTGGACGAGGAGATGAGAGTGAGTTTGCGCCCCCCAGGTAGTGTGTGTTGACTCCTGGGTGGGGCGCAGGCTCGGAGGGAGACGCTCTTGGCCTCTCTCTCGTGTTGGCAGCGTGAGCCTTTGCTTCGGGTCGTGTTGCCGCCCGTATCGCCAAAGGAGTGGTGGTACATCCTGCACTTGGGATTACCTTGTACTGTGTTGGGGCAACTGTGAGAGGCGGAGAGACTGCCTGAGGCCGGCTGATCGGGGCCTGAGTTTATTAAGCATTATTCCATTTCTGAAGAATGGAGTAGATGACTGTCTATTACACATTGCATCATTTCTGTATAACAAACTACCTGATTGTCATTGCATTGTTTCTGAAAAACGATCTTCCTGATTAGCGTATTGCACATTACATTTCTCCTGCATAACAAATTACCTGATTAGTGTATACGCATTGCCTTATATTTGCAGAATGGCATATCTGGTGGTTGTATTATGAATTGCATTCTTTTCATTGCAGAGTGTTTGATTGTTACGTTACGCACTACAGTATTTTTACTTGAAAAAGTATCTGATTCTAGCATTATGACTGTATGACATTATTTTAGGAGTACAGTAGAATGTTTAGAAGTGTTCATTGATATTGCCAGAACTTACAAGGGCTGGCTGGCCTAACAATCGGGCAGGAGAAATATTACACAACCTCATATTTCGGTTTTATATCGCGTGGTCTTATTGTATATCTTTTTACATAAAGTTTATAGTCGTTTTATAAAACTCATTTGAAGTCTATTTGTGGTGTCATCATTGGATTATTGTGAGCGTGGTTGCGAATACTTTACAGATTTGCCTTGAAGATAAGCCTGGCTGCTCGTGCCAAGCTGCTGAGGGGAGAGCGGGGCTATCTAAAAAGGTGACCTTCCTTTCCCTGACATTTGAACGGGGTCCCTCCTTGGCCTAAGGTACCTACCTCAGCCATCCAGGGATCCCGGGTCTAACAATATCCTTTATTGACTGGGTTCCTATGCTACACTAAAAACAAGGACTGTAAAGTTGTAGCTAGAGAAGTGAAATTACAACCTCTCAAGCTCAAAATGTTGAATGTGCAGTGAGGGGGGTACACATGCTTCATGCCAATTTAAAGTCCAAGGGATTTCAGCTTTTCATCAAGTCCAATGGATCCTCATCTACTCAGGCAAGGACGGATTGGCTGCGTGTTTTTTTGCGAATTGACGTCCCTGAAAAATGGACATGTGATGTAGTCCAGCATAAATAGATACTTAAGGTACCTTCTGGATACACCTGGAGTGGAACAGATATTGACCCAATTAGATACCTGAGGCAACTTGGGGTATTGATGCCGTCGTGTGCAGTGTCAACTAGGAGAATGCTGCAGGACACATTGATAACAAGCAAGTTAGACAAACAGGTGGAACAACATGTATTTGTAGACATAAAACAAGATAATTAAATTAATCAAATTTAAATAGTTGCACATACGATTCAATTACCATTCAGAACGGTAGTTGTTAATTAGCTATGTAGTCTGTTTGAAGGAGGTGGAGGTGAATGTGGGACATAGTCAGGGCACACCCTTCTGCATGTGTCCCCGTCGCCCGGCCACACGGGATGCCAGGCATATGCTGGTGGTCTAGGGTAGAGTATTACCTAGAAGGGGGAGCTACTGGCCCCTTCGTGAAGTTCAAGGCATTCGTGCATTGGTGAAGGAAGGAGCCTGGAAGAAAAAATGCAGCTCAGAGCCTAGTAACAAGCGGAGCGGTGAATAGACTGAATAATCCCAGTCAAATGAAAGTTGGGGCGAGAGAACAGGCATGGGATACCCACTAATAAGGGGTAGTGCCTCATCATGTAAGATAGCCCTACACTTAGATTGGGGTGCCAAAAAGCATAAGGGGGAGGGAAAGGTGCCCGAGTCTCCTACTGCTGAGCGTTCACCTACAAATGCGTTGGAGGGACGTAGCAAACCCAAGGAGGAAGATTCTTGGGGCCCCATTAGGATGGCGGGCGGATCGCCCCCGCCAGGCCGGCGGTAGCCACCGCAGGCCTAGCAGGGGCGATCCGCCCGCCATCCGTGCAGGAATGACCCCTGCCATAATATAACGGCTGGGGGGTCCGCGGCGGACGGAAAAAACGTCCGCCACTTTTCCGCCCGGTCGACATGTCCACCGGGTGGAAAAGGCTTCTATATGGTAGCCGTATTAGAATGTGGTATTGTGAATGCCTTTCCGTGGCGGCATTGCCGCCACAGAAAGGCATGCGGAGTCTGCATTCCGGGCCCCCTGCAGGCCGCCATGGACTCTGGGGGCATGGGGGTGCACATGGGTGGGTACCTATGGTATCCCCCTGCATTTCAAAGAACAACATGGCAGGCACCGGGATGTGCCTGTCACGTTGTGCTTTGAAATGCACAACATGTATTTTAGCATTGCGGTGGGCGGAGCTTTCAGCACCTCCCGGCGCAATGTTAAAAATACGGGATGCGCCCGCCACTGTGGTGGGCGCATCCTAATTGCCCCCACGGGACCCCCGTCCTTATGGCGGGCGGTCCCTTTCACCATGAGGATGGCGGGCGGACAAAGTCCGCCCGCCATCCTAATGGGGGCCTTGGTCTTTGTAATGGGCGTGATCAAGCTCCCTACCTGACATCATAGCCGCCTTCCCCAATGAATATGATGCTATGTGGCATAATCGCGTCGATAATGCTCGAGGAGGTGGTGTAGCAATTCTTTTTAAAAAACATTTAACTGTCACTAAATTAATAGCAGAAACAGTCGATTTAGCTGACTTACTTGGGGTGAAAATTACATTGAAGAACACCTGCCTTGCTGTTCTTACAGTTTATCGCCCCCCAAAACCTAACCCTTTGTTTAATGATCTACTAACCCCCATTATTTCAGACGTCGGCACGCGCTACCAAAAAGTTTAAATAACAGGAGATTTCAACGTCCATTGGGATAAAACGTCTAAAGATGTGGTAACTCGACATCTGGAAACCACTATGACTACACTTGGACTCCAGCAATTAGTAGATGTACCCACGCATGATAAAGGTCATACTCTCAACCCCATCTGGACTTCAGACCCGGATGTTGTTCTAACGGATTTCCTACCCTGTATATGGTCAGACCATTACTTGATAAACTGCGACATCCCAATTGATGGATATCTGTCTCAATCACTACCCTTAAAATTTAAGAAAGTACGTCAATGGAAGAAAATTGACTCAGGAACACTGACTGACACCCTCCGCAAAAATAATCTACAGCTACTTGATACGTCTGGAGATTTAGATCATGAACTCGCAAATGTGATGCAAAATCTTAGTCAGGCCATTGATTTAATTGCTCCTGAAAGAAACCAAAAGATAAGCAGAGCAGTGAAAGGAGCTCCATGGTTTAACCCTTCCATGAGAGAACACAAAATAAAGTTACGCCACTTAGAAAGACGCTGGAGGAAAACAAAGGACTCCACAGATAGGGATCATTATAGAACATCTCTTAAATTGTACAAAAACTACATTTTATCAGCAAAAGCAGAGTACTACGAATCCCGAATCAATAACGCGGAGAATGTTCAGAAAGAAACCTTTAAGATCTTAAATGAACTGAGCAAGAAAGAAGGAAAAGTAGAATCTCTGATAGATTGTAACATCTTTCAACACTACTTTCTTGATAAGTTAAAAACTATTCTTTTTAACATTAAGAACTCTTCCAGCAGCCACTCTCTACCTTCATTTTCCCATCCTCAAACCCCCTCTTCTGAGTACACCTTCCTTAAATTTCCTTTGATTGATTCTACAGTTTTAGGTCAACTTATGAATCGTACTAAGTCAGGCTCGCCAGCAGACCCATGTCCTCCTAGCATCTTCCCCCTGGCACTTCCTACTTTAGAGAATCATTTTATCTCCCTATTGAATAAATCACTAGATATTGGCCAGCTCCCCTCTAGTTTCAAAGAAGCACGAGTTAGGCCCCTAATAAAAAAGCTGGGGGCTGATCCCACTAACTTAAAAAATTATAGGACTATATCCCAGCTGCCTTTTCTGTCCAAAATTTTGGAACAACATGTCTTGAGATCTCTCTCAATATTTCTGGAGTCACACCATCTACTTCATGAGCGGCAAGCAGGGTTTCGGGCACACCATAGCACTGAATTAGTGATGCTTTCAGTGCTGGATGAGCTCAGAGGTATGGCTGACAGTAAAAAGCAGAGTGCCCTGATACTATTAGATCTGTCAGCGGCATTCGATACTGTCAGCCATACCCTGCTTCTGACAGGTTGGCCGCATTTGGGATAAAAGACACAGCCTATAATTGGCTAAAATCCTTTCTTTTTGGGAGAACTCAGAGGATTCAATTGGGGGACTGTGTATCAGACTTGGGTGCTCTGAAGTGTGGAGTCCCCCAGGGATCTGCTTTGTCCCCACTCCTTTTTAATCTTTATCTGCAGCCCTTAATCAGCTCCTTGGTAAGCATGGGTTGTACAACTTTTAATTACGCTGACGATACTCAGTTGTTATTGAGCATCGATAATACGGCTTGTGCACAGACCCATGCCCAAAAAAAACTTAGATACACAGTGAGCTGGATGACAGCAAATTCGTTGAAGATCAACCCAGACAAGACGGAGGTCCTGGTGGTCTCCACTGAAGCTTCTCCTTGGAGCGATCTGTTTTGGCCCCAAGAGCTTGGCCCCAGCCCGAAACCTTGCCCTAAGGTAAAAAGTCTAGGCATAAAAATTGACCACGAACTGTCAATGGCTAGTCAGATTTCATCTGTGGTTGGGACCTGTACTAATTTAATTAGACAGCTACGTAAGCTAGTCCCCCTTCTTTCCTCTTCCACGCTTCGCACCATTGTCTCCGCCACAATAATTTCAAGACTAGACTATGGGAACGCCCTCTATTTGGGTCTGCCCAAAACTTTGATCAACAGGTTGCAAGTTGTCTTGAATGACGCAGCCAGGCTGATTTTCAGGCTACCGAGACGGACTCAGGCATCTCCACTGTTGTGTAAACTACATTGGATCCCCATAAAACAACGGGTGGAGTTTAAAAGTTTAAGCATCGCTCACAAGGCTGTCTATGGCCAGGCACCTGCGTACATAAAAGAACGCCTTGGGGTATATAACCCCATACGTTCATTAAGGTCTTCTAACACCCAACGGTTGTCCTGTCCCCGCTATAAATTAGCAACGAAGGGTGGCAGATCTTTTTCAGTGGTGATTCCACAGATCTGGAATAAACTCCCAGAGTCTCTCCGTAAGGAAGCTAATCTATTGCATTTCAGGAAGTCTTTGAAAACACTCCTGTTTAGGGAAGTCTTAAACACTGCCTAACACCTCAGCTCTGTACAACTTTCCTTATATTTCACTATTGTTGTTTTGTCAAATAGCGCCTAGAGACCTGTCGGTGATTTGGCGCTATATAAGCTGTAATTAACAATAGCAATAACAAGTGGGAGGCTCCCAGTCAAAGTAAGGTAGGGGAACAGCTTCATGGCAGAGACCACTGGGCAATGTTACCTGGGTCTCACAAGGGGGAGAAATAGGCAGTCCATGTCTCAATATACCGCTTGCTCACACAGAAGTGTGGTAGCAGGTCATGGCAAATCCCAAGGGGTGGGTCACAGAGGAACTTAGTGTGAGTATGGAAACTACCTCATGCCTTGTTGACACAGAATGTGCTGTGCTTCTGAACAGGTGGGGATCTTAACCCTAGTATAGCAAATGTGGAGAGGAAAGATGGGGCGAGAACCAAGTCTAAAGGTCAGCAAATCTTGGAATGGTTCACAAGTAGCTTGTAAGCCTAAGTGGATGTATGCCACCTACTGTGATAAATATGATAAGTGTATCCCCAGTCAGTAGACGCGCGAGGCGTGGGGAGGTCTTGTGTGGGCAGGGGCGTAGATTCCCTAGTTGACAGGGTGGTAGGAGCTCCACATAGGCTTATGTAGATAAGGAATATAGGAGTCATTAAACCTATATTGAGAAGTGCTCATGATAGAGCTAGTATGATGGTTCTACTAGGAAATGTGATGAAAGGTCTACAAATGCTTAAAAAATAGATGTATTTGGATACAATACCCGGATATAGCAGTAGGTTTCTAATTGGGTTCATACAGATCTTTTATTCTTATTACTTTTCTTTCTGTATTATTTAGTTTTTCTTTATTCATCTTTTGTTTCCTCTTTTTTCTTTTTCCTTTTTTCCTTCCTTCTCTTTTTCTTCTTTACTATTGTTCATGGCTTTTGTTTATTTATCTAAAAGTGTACACTATTCTATATTTGATTGGTGTTTTGTATTTACCTTTTGTGTTCATAAATATTGTTTGATAACTCATTTTTGTGGCTAGATTGCTAAGTTTTATGCTCTGTCCAGATGTAGCATTGAGCCAAGTGTGTAGTCTTGTATACTTGCCGCAATAAGTTGTAATTTGTTTTGTTATGAAAACCTAATAAAAATATTTGAACAACATAAAATAGAAACGGGGTCGCACGGGCCATGGTGGGTTTTGTGTGGTCAAGTAACAAGGCTCATTGAAAGAACAACAAGCGGAGAGAGGGGTCAGAATTACAGGGCGGTACATGGTTTTATTTTGGCACCTCTGCCCATGGTATGTCATTGTTTAGACCTGTGTGGTGAGTAGGAAGTCAGTACACACAACGTTGTTCTTTATAAAAAAAGGGCATATTTTTATTATCACGTGCAACACAATATATATAATGACTGCCTGCTCCAACATAACAGGTTATATCTATGAACATTTATTTTTCTGCATTTTTATATAGCGCTTAACTCAACCCAAAGGTGTTGCAGCGCTTTACATGAGCACCAGTTACCTTACACAAGGACCCATTTAATTTTTTAGGCACAAGTAAATTAAGTGATTTGCCCAGAATAACAGGATGTTGACCTGACCCCGAGAGTGAAACCCAGTTCCCCAGTTCCAAAGTAGGCAGCTCTGTTTGATACGCCACATCCTCTGCCATTGGTTCACTGAAATAGCAGGGGGAGCAGAAGTGACATCTCTCACCCTTTGACCTCAATGGCATCATAGGAAGTGACCTTTGACCCTGAATCCCAGAAACTGATGCCACTTGACTTTGATCCTGATGACATCTCAATATTAGATGTCATGAAGTAATCAGGGTTCCCAAGGCCTACATGCTCCGTAGATAACCCACTTACACTCAAGAACTGTTGGCACGGAAACTGTAAAAGTCAAAGAACAAGTTTATTAAGACCCCATGGGGTGGTGGTACACTCATACAGCACCCTTCGGTAATGCAAGAGGTATCACACCGAACATCGGTGTGACCCCGTCTTTTATACAGTTTTCAGGTAATAAAGATAGGCGGCACAAAGTTACAAGACATTATGTACATATATGGTCATGTTTTGGAACACAGCCAGCTCATTGGAGGGGGTACAACTCCGCTGGTCAGTTTGGCGGCACATTCCTGAGGGGTGACTGGTCAGTGGGGACTGCGCATGTACGAACTTGACCAGTACTAAAAATAGCCTGTTGCTGGGCAAACTGAAGTGGTCAGTGGTACGGACAACGGACTAAAGGGCACGCTAGCCACGAGGCCGCTTATGGTCTAAGATGGCCGCCGTAACATTCAAAATGGCGTTTTCATATATAGCCAAGTTAAACAGGAAAACGTGTCGTTTCAGCTAATCGCTAACGCGGCCATATCAAATACGACAGATGACCCTTTTAGCGTTTAGCTGAAGCTACCTCATAGAGAACATAATCAGGATGTTCGTCCTCAATGTCTATTGACATTATTTGCGTCACTTCTTTATGAAGCATCATTTTGTCATGAGCAAGAGCTCGTCTTGATGGTACACAAGCTGATAAACACATAGAACATAAAGCTGGGCCACATTGGATACATAAGCACACAAAGAACAGTACCCCTACAATGATACATAGAATCGTTAACAGTTTCCAGCCCCAAGCAGTAAGTATTGACCAGAACCATCCTGAAAGTGTCCAAGTTCCATTGTCCGGTGTATTTCAGCTGCTATTTTATGCAGCTTTGATATGGCATCATAAACAGATGGTGAATTGTCAGGTATGTACACAGAGCAGCTACTTCCGATAATTCTACATGCCCCCCCACGGTCAGCTAGAACTACATCCAACACCATCCTATTTTGGAGCGTAACGATCCTAGAAATCTGAAGTTCCTCAGTAATATTCCCAAGTGCAATGGCAGTATCATTTGCTACAGCCTCAACAACACGTGTCAATCGTCTTATTTTCCGACTGTTCAATGCGGCTCCCACAAAGGAAAACAGTCCCAAATTGAAGTCCACATACTGCTGCAAGGCAGTATCAGTCTGGTCGATGTCATCCAGAACAACAGTCCGCTTGACTCTATTCAGGACAAAATCGTGATACAGGACATAGTCATTATGATACATCGGCGGGGCAATGAATACAGGGGGTAGTACAAACGATACATAACACGTGCCTAACCATCCCAATGGAAGCTGATGATAACCTTTCGTTCCACAAATGAAATACGTATTTCGAGATGCTACAAACGAGATGGCATTCGGACTATCAAAAGTAAGTGTGGTATTGCATTCACTTTTCCCTACCGGAATCGAACCTTTATTTCTTATACACAAATCGGCTTTAGTAGCAATAACATTAATGACATGTGAACTGGATACATTGATATTTCGTTGATTGCTTTACACACGCGGGGCAGATATATTATCGGGCCGGTACTCCTCCCATTCAAATCGAGTACCCTCAGCCCGTGGAAACCCATCCTTGTCATGGAAACATATTTTATTCAAACGGAAAAGCACCCCCCCTTTCGTTGGCCATCTCAGAGTAAAGAGGAGGGTGTACCAGGCATTGCAAGATCCATTATGTGAGAACGGGAGTGGAATGAGTGGGGTGCCCCCTTTCTTCTGGTGCCCCGGCAACATCCCACACACCCAGCAATTGGAAGTATTAGTCATATTATGCGTGTGATGGAGAATCTGGATAAAGCTGTTGTTCAGATACGTTTGCCGATGCCGTTCTTCATGGTAGGGTAAGGTAAAGTGAAAATGTTCAGATGGAGCCGGGGTAGTCGGCAGCAAATGTTCACGTGCAGGTACCATAAGTTCAACTACCCAGGCTATTACAGCTATCACCACAATAGTCAAGACAAAGAGAATGGCACCTAATATTCGTTTGTCTCGTGATGCAGATGACGCCATAGTGCAGGAAAGTTCTAACAAAGTCTCAAATAGTTCAAATTGTTCACAAAGTCTCAAATACACATGTGTGTATACCTAAAAAAGAAAAATACGGTGCTGAGCTCCGAGGTAGCCGTTGTTTTCTTCTCCGGGCCAAGACGGGTGTCGCTACACTGGGCAGAACTGATCCCCCCCCCCCTTGGAATTCCCGGTCTCCTTTTCACAAACCCCAAAGCGGTAACCAACCAGTCACGAAAAAAACCAAAAAATCTTCTTATCGTGGCCGCAAATTGTAGCGCTCTCGTCCAGCAACAGCGTGGTCCGGGAAGGCTCCCTCAACTTCGGCCGACGTCACAGCTGGGCTCTTTTCTTTCTCCAGAATCTCTTTGTAGTCAGTCAACACAGCAGGATTCACCAGATTAGGAGAGACACGACGGCAGTGTGTCGAGTGCACCCACCGCTTCCTGTTGGTCACTCGTACAGCGGTCCGGGTCGCCAGGAGGACCTGCTCGGGGCCCTTCCACCTCGGCTCCAAACTGCTCGCCCTCTCAAACGACCGAATCATAACATGGTCACCAGGGCGAAGATCATGGCCCTCTCCAGTAGAGTTGTCAGGGAGCGCTTCTCGAACCTGTTGATGAATAGAAAGCAAATCATTTGTTAATCGTGCCAAATAATCGTTCATCACCCAGATATTCATAGGGCGACCAAACACCACCTCATATGGTGTGAGGCCAGTTCTTGAATGGGGTACTGATCTAAGAGAGAGCAGTGCTAGCGGCAAAGCATCAGGCCACTTCAACGACGTGGATGCCACAATCTTGGCCAATTTGAGTTTTAACGTAGCATTGTACCGCTCAACCAGACCTGCTGACTGAGGGTGGAACACAGCGTGAAACTTCTGCTGAATCCCTAACCCCTTCAGTACATACTCCACAATCTTCCCAACAAAATGAGGCCCATTATCGCTCCACAAAAATTTACAAACTCCAAAGCGAGGAAAGAATTCCTTAAGCAACACCTTAGCCGTTGTTAGGGCTGTATTGTCTTTCGTGGGGAAGGCCTCAACCCATTTGCTAAACGCACATACCACCACTAGGACGTACTTCAGGTTGTTGCAGCGCTCGAGTTGGATATAATCCATTTGGAGTACCTCAAATGGTGCAGAGGGTGGAACGAACCCTCCTTTCGGAGTATGGGTCCCCTTTCCAGGATTGTGTTGTAAACATACCAGGCAGGTCTGCACTACTCTCTTAGCAGTATTAGCAATCTCGGGATGTTCCCAGACTCGTGTTAACAGTCGAGTGATTGCAAGAGCTCCGACATGCGCCAATCCATGTGTCATCTGGACCATCGCCTGCAAGTAAGCTGCAGGCAATTTCCATTTTTCCATGTCCTTGCTTCTCCAACAACCTTCATCATCTAGCACCCCATCTGCTGCCCATGCCGCAAGTTCTGATTCAGTAGCTGATTTCTGAATATCCAAGATTTCTGCTCTAGCATCGCTCCATCGCTCAGCCTGTGATTGTGTCACCTACATGGGGGAGTCAGTCCGAGACATAGCCGTTTGTCTCGCTATACTGTCTGCCAAGGCATTTCCTTGGCCCACTTTATCGGTAATCTTTTTATGGGCGCTACATTTTATTATCGCTACTTTCTTTGGGCAAAGCAACGCGTTTAAGAGATCACGCACCAGTTCTCCATGCATGATATGTGCTCCGTGAGAAGTCAAAAACCCACGCTCTCTCCAGAGTAGCCCGAAGTCATGTGCTACTCCGAAGGCGTACCGGCTGTCTGTGTATATGTTCACACATAGGCCAGCACTCAATTCGCAGGCTCTTGTTAAAGCTATCAGCTCTGCTGCCTGAGCCGATTTCTGTGGTATTCGTGCTGTTTCTACCACTGTCTTAAGTGTCGTGATCGCATAGGCTGCGGAAGTCGTACCATCTGGCAGCCTCAAACACGATCCATCAACCCACAGTTCCCCATCCACATCTGGAAGTGGCATATCCTGTAAGTCAACACGACCCTTTGTCTGTTCCTCGGTCAGGAAAACACAGTCATGATGTTTTTCTTCCTGACCCTCTTCGACCGGATAGGGCAATAAAGTGGCAGGATTCAGGGTAGCGCATCTTTTCAGTGTGATATGTGGCGCCAAAAGTGTAAGCTCATATCCTGTTAGCCGTGCACTCGTAAGATATTGGGTCTTTGTTTGATTTAGCAGAGCATCTACTGCATGGGGAACTAACACCAACAGTTTGTGTGATAACACAATTCCCTCACTCTGCCGTATGGCTACTGCTGTTGCTGCCACTGCTCGAAAACACCCAGGCAACCCTCGTGCTACAGGATCAAGAATGGCAGAGAAATACGCACATGGTCTCTGCTTATCCCCGTGCGCTTGCACTAACACTGACAACGCGCACCCATCGTTCTCGTGCACATACAATGTAAAAAGTTTTGTATAGTCTGGTGTACCTAACACGGGTGCAGAACAAAGGGCCTGTCTCAATTGTTCAAAAGCATTCTGACATTCATCTGTCCATTCAAGGGGCATTGGTGTAGCTTTGGACAGTAACGCTAGCAAAGGTTTTATAATGTGTGAAAACCCCATGATCCACTGTCTACAAAAGGACGTTAATCCTATGAAGGCACGTACATCTCTCTGTGTGCGGGGGACTGGTGCGTCCAAAATTGCTTGAATTCGATCAGATGTTAATGCACGCCCCTCCTTAGACAAAAGATGACCGAGGTAGGTCACCTTGGGTCTACAGTATTGAAGCTTTTTCTTAGAAACCTTATGATTATTCTGTGCCAGAAACGAAAGCAACGCAATTGTACTTTCTTCACATTGTGCATAAGAGTCTGCAGCGAGCAGAAGGTCATCCACATACTGGATGAGGACAACGCCAGTCTGTAACTCAAAGGAATCAAGCTGTCTTTTCAAAGCCTGGCTGTAGATACTCGGGCTCTCAGTGTTACCTTGGGGAACACGACAAAATCTATACGGTTTATTATTTAACGTGAAGCCAAACAAATATCTGCTATCAGGATGGACAGGGATGGAAAAGAATGCGTTTTTCAAATCAATTACACTAAAGGTCGTGGCCGTTGGTGGCACCAATGTAAGCAAGGTCGTAATGTCGGATACCACCGGGTATTGGGGAATGACAATTTTGTTAATCTCTCTCAAGTCAATAATAAACCGATAGACTTTGTCGTCAGTATCTCTCTTAAGGATCGGAAGAATAGGGCTGTTACAAACATTATAAGGAACCTCTTCCACCACTCCTGCAGTGATCAAATCCTGAACAATGTGTGTCAAGGCAATTTCACCTTCTCTCGAAATCTTATACTGTGGTACACGTGGTAGAGAGGCCCCCTCCTTAACAGTAATGTGAATATGCGGAATACGCATCTCTCCCACATCCGTATCTGAGGTCGCCCATAACGTGTGCGGTAGAGAGGCCAAGGCTGGAATGTCTAATATAGTGCAAAACCTATCTGAGTCAGGATAATTGTCATTCAGGATAACCCGCACTCCCTCAGGAGCGCACCATATCGTTGCTCGAAAATATTTAAGCAAGTCAATGCCCAGGATATTATCTGGTGTATGGGGCGATAACAAAAATTGACCAAAACTGAAAAATTTGTCAAGAAAAAGTGCAAGGGGTTTTGACAATGGGCTAGGGGAGGGTGTGCCATCGAACCCTACACATGTTATCATTTCGCCAGACAGGGGAGCCCTCGGAACCAAGTTTTTTGACAAAGCGCTACGAGTAGCCCCTGTGTCGACTAGAAATTGATCAGTAGAACCCAGAATACCCGCTGTTACATATGGACCCTTCTGATCTACTGGCACTTCAATTGATTCCGTACCCCATCCTACGCAGTCCTATGCATGCACATAATCCTGGTGTTCCACATTCTCACCCTCCGATATCTGATATTGGTTTCGTCTATCAAACGTGTTTCGTTGGTCCTGGCCACGGCCCCTGTCCTCAACCCTTCCACGATCACCTCCGCCACCTCTCGCCCCCGCATAGCTGCCTCTCGACCTACCGCCTCCTCGACCACGCTGGCTACGCTGCTCACTAAGTACCGGACAATCGTCAGCCCAATGCCCAAACTCTTTACAATAGGCACATTGATCCTCCGCTATATCCGTACGACCATACGACGTATTTCCTCCGCCACGTCTACCTCTACCGTTCCCGCTACCCTGTGTTCCCCGAACCTGTGCCAACATCACCTTCGTTTTCAATTCTTTCGCCTTCTTATCAACACTTTCTTTAGCCTCCAACTCCTGCCGCTCATAATACTGAGCCATAGTTAACAAAGACGCAGGGGTCGCCGTGGCCCAGGAACTTTCACTCAACTTCAATCGCTTTGCAATCTCCGGTAGGAGATTAGCCACATACTTATCTACAAACAAATGCCTACCCGTATCGTCTGTTAAAGACTGACCACTGTAATCATGGAACGCCTCCTCGAAGCGTGTAAAGAAATCTGAAACCGTTTCATCAGGCTTTTGTTTGCACGAAGCTAACATGGTCCAATCAATCTTTTTAGAAGGAACAAGCGTTTTCAGTTTAGTCAGGATAGCCACCGGAAGGTCTAGAATCAGCTCACATGGCTTACATGCAGGTTCCCTATCTAAATCTGCTTGGTTTATTTCTTTCCATGTCCCCCCCAGTATTGCTTCATCATTATTTTTACGAATTAATCTCCACATATCAGGTGGAAGAATTAACCCGAAGAACAGATCTATATCAACAAGAGTCATTACACAAGAAGAAATGGCCCCTTCCACCCCTTCATAGAATGCCGCCGGATTTTTCCGAAGGTCAGGTAAAGAATTTTTCAATGCCATAACATCTGCTCTATTCCAAGGAGTATACACCCAGTTATATATAAAATATCCCTTCGCATCCTTAGACAATTTATCATCATCTGTACCCTGCCCTTTAGGAGGGACATACAAAGGTGCGGCTTCACGCATAGGCATAACATGCAGTGCAGAACTCTTATCTGAACCCCGGAGAGAACACTCCTTAGACCGCTCGCTAGACTCCGGCCCGGACTCCTTTTGTTTCTTTTTCCGCTCCTCCCGCAATCTGGTGGTGTCATCTCGCAGCTGGACCAGTTGCTTGAAAAAGTCATCAACATCTCTAAGAGCAAATAAACCTTTATCCAGATTCTCACGATGAACTGACACAGCTTTAGATTCTAACGTATCTGAAAGTTGACGATACGCGGCAACAACTTCTTCCGCCAAATTAGACAGAAAATACAGTAATTCATGATCCGTCCAACTACCCCTTTCCGTAATCACCTCAGACTGAGAAACACAGTTCTTATTCACTTTACGAGCCCAACTACGTAAATGTGCGGACCTCTCCGCGGTAAACCTGAGAGCGGATACACCCTTCTTTTCCGGCTTATCCTGTCCATCATCTTCCGAATCTGCAGCTGGAGCCGTAGGCGAAACCTACGGAGGCGGTGACCGATCTAGCAATGAAAAATCATCAATTTCATTATTAAGGACAGGATAAAGCGGTCGGCGAATAGGAAATTGACCAGTCGTTTGCAATTTACGTTCCCGTTCCTCCCTCTCTCTTTTCTCCTGAGCCTCTTTTTCCTCAAGCTGTAAAGCCTTATCTCGAGCAACCTTGCGCTGCTCTTTGTCCGCCAAGGCAACTTCACGCTTCATTCGCTCGCGCACCGCTTTCTCCCACATTCGCACACAATCAAACATATTTTGTCTAGACCTGCGTTGAAACAAACATTGTTCCACAAACTGTAATTTACGTAAATCGAACGACCCATGTAGAGGCCATTGCAATTCAGGATCAGATTTGGTGTACTTATGCCATAATTTGCTGTACATTATAGGGGGAAGGCCAAATTTGATGTACATATCCCTGTTTGGTGTTCCTTCTGGGGGAGCCGGCTGTGCTTCTGCTAACCTAATTGTGGTACCATTTCCAAGACAGCACATCCCTCGGAGTGTGCTTAAAACAGGCATGTTCAAAAAGTATCACGAAAGCGTGACACCGTATAAAATGGCACTTACAGTACTTCACACAAATGTGCCGCTCAGAGGAAAAAAACAAAGTTAGAGAAACATCTCTACATGCCTGCCTATGTGAAGTGCACTACACATATAGATTCAAAGTTCACAAATTCACAAACGTTAGCTAACTCAAATCAAAATCATAGGTCATAGGACTCCGGCAAGCGTCCGAAGACTACCTTACCGATCACAAATCATAGAACTTCAGTAAGCGTCCGAAGACTACCTTACCGAACACAAATCATAGAACTTCAGTAAGCGTCCGAAGACTACCTTACCGAACACAAATCTTACCCAAAATCTCAAATGTCCAGATTCCAACTGCCAAGGTCTTGTGATCAAATCAGCCAAACGGCACTTTCCCAGCAACACAGACGATCGAAAACTCAGTCGGAGACCGGCGCCACCTGGAAGGTCAGATCAGAAGGAAAGGAAGAAACACCGTGGGTGCCAAGACTCGGGTCACTCAGTGGCAGCGCGCGTCCATGGCGAGTTTCCAAGCCTTCGTCACGACCTCTCCTTCGGGCATCCGAGTCGCCGATGAGTCCCTTCGTGGTCGCCAATTTGAAGTAATCAGGGTTCCCAAGGCCTACATGCTCCGTAGATAACCCACTTACACTCAAGAACTGTTGGCACGGAAACTGTAAAAGTCAAAGAACAAGTTTATTAAGACCCCATGGGGTGGTGGTACACTCATACAGCACCCTTCGGTAATGCAAGAGGTATCACACCGAACATCGGTGTGACCCCGTCTTTTATACAGTTTTCAGGTAATAAAGATAGGCGGCACAAAGTTACAAGACATTATGTACATATATGGTCATGTTTTGGAACACAGCCAGCTCATTGGAGGGGGTACAACTCCGCTGGTCAGTTTGGCGGCACATTCCTGAGGGGTGACTGGTCAGTGGGGACTGCGCATGTACGAGCTTGCCCAGTACTAAAAATAGCCTGTTGCTGGGCAAACTGAAGTGGCCAGTGGTACGGACAACGGACTAAAGGGCACGCTAGCCACGAGGCCGCTTATGGTCTAAGATGGCCGCCGTAACATTCAAAATGGCGTTTTCATATATAGCCAAGTTAAACAGGAAAACGTGTAGTTTCAGCTAATCGCTAACGCGGCCATATCAAATACGACAGTCACAGAAGTCTAGTTTATGCCTCAAAGAGAAAACACATTGATACATCACAGGGATGTTCACAACAAAGGGATTTAAAACCCACCTGGACAAAATATTAAATATTAACTATGATTTAGTGACTCCTTTTCATATGAACTATGTTATTGGTTTGATTTGCTCATTATAATTTTTAAAACATTTAGGTTGATGATTGCTCGTAAGGAACTATCACAGATGTGAATCACAGAAGTGATTGTTTCGTTTAAATACATCTTCAGGTGTGGTCTATTACCTTCTTCACCTGTTTAGGACCCTCATAAAATAAAAAGACAAAAAAACTACATATATAGATATACAGAGGGACTTTGGGTCAGCTCTCTTCATCCATTGATCAATTCAACAGTCCTTCATGTTTTGCTTCTGCCCACTGCAGAGTGCAGGATAGAGCAATGGATCAGCCCACTTCCTCTATTGGCTGACTTAGATGTGAGGGGTGGAATTTTGCTTCCGCATATGTTCACATCCTCCTTTGAAGAAGTGAACTTCAGTACCAGGGATGGCGGCCCAATACTTTCCTTTTGCAATATCTTTTTCTTCCATTCTTTTTTTTTAATTATATTTTTAATTTCTCATTGTCTCTTTAAACTATCTTATTCGACTGAAGTAATGCTACATTTTCTTTGCACCAATAGAGTATTATTTTCTTGTGACATGCCTTAAAATTAAAGGGGTCTCTATACATATTCTAAATATGCTAGCCTACTAGGAATGCTTCACGCAATTCTATTAAAATTGCATGTGATTGTTATTTTGTTTTTAACTTAAAATTGTATTGCAAGCAGATAGTGCCATGTTTGGGCAGCATAGTTTTCTCTTTGAATAAATAAAAAACAAACATCTCATCAGCTTGCCAAGGTCAGATCTATTGATTTTACCAATGGTTGCTTTCCATGCATTCACGATAATGTAGCTTGGAAATAAGCTAAAAAAATGTGTATTTCTTCATTCTTTGAGCACTCCTTGAAAGTCATCTGTAACAGGTTGTAGTTAAATAACATTTTAGTGTAATCAAAGAGCACAGCTATAAAAGAGTTGATAAAATACATCATAAAACGGAGTATAAAAATTAGATCAATGTCTTGGCCCGTTAAAGGCTAACAATGCAGCAAATGAAAAAATCAATTTTCTCTCATGATGGTCACCATATTTTTGCTGCACAGGTTTCCTGATCGGCAGCAGGGCGATAAGACTGGGTGTCGTACACATACCCTGAACAGAGCTCACATATCACAGGCTTCATTCCTGCAATACAAAATAATTGTTTGTATGAGGTAAAAATTTCACAAGGTTATGCATAAGAATGGGTAGGTGATGGTAGTAGAAGGCGACAGGAATGAAGGTAACTGGAAGACAATTTGTAACTAGAAACTGACAAATGTAAGTGGGAATGGACACAGGGTGGTACCAGATAGCCTGCACGGTCTTTTTCAAAGGCAGGAAGCTTCACAACAAGGTCTAGCTCTCCATGCTCCCATTAGCTGCAAAGTTTTTCTCTAGTGAAATTCCTGAAACTTTTGCGAAAACTGCAATTACTATTCATTCCTTGCAAAGCTTAAATGTGTTGGGTTTTCAGGTTAACATTCCACGTTCATGCATTTTAGGTTATATATCAAAACATGTTTTACCTTTCTGAGGCATAGGAGTCCACCTATTACTTTCCATTGCTTGGCTTCATTGTCTCTCTCATTTGCTTGTTTCAACCTCGTCAGCTTCCAAAGAGTCTTCCTTCCTCTTCTTGTATTTGATTGTTCCCTGGAGCATAGATGCATTACTGTGTCCTCCCACTGCTCTCATTTTTCAGGTGCTTAATTTTGTTGTTGTTTAAGTACTCCATTAAGTGCATGTATTCCAGCATTCTCCTTTGTGTACTCCCCCCTCTGTTTTCTCCCTCTTTACCCTTCAGTTTATCCTCAATTGTCTGTTTGCTCCAAACATGTGCCCACTCATATTTCGTTGTCGATGAGCGTCTTCACTCGGCTTGCCACCCTCCATTGTCCATTTGCGTGCTGCCCCTTCCTGCCTATTATCTGTTGTACTTGTGCTTTACCCAGTCGCCCCCAGTCACACACTTCATAGTCCATGTGCTTCTCCTGCTCCTGCCCACCCTAAGTTGTCTGCGTGCTTCACTCAGCCATCCCTGCCCATCCTACATTGTACGAGGCTTTGCCCCAGCCCCTCTCAACCCCCTATATAGTCCGTGTGCTTGCTCTAGCACTTCCTGCCAACATTCAACTGTCCGTATGCTTGTCCTAGCTGTTCCCACTGTAGCGATGCCCCTTTTGGGGCTACTTTGGTTCTTCCATTTTTTAGCATATTATATTTTTTAAGCTGCGTTTGCTTGCACAGCAGCACATAAGACTTTTAATTTTTTTGACATATTTTCGAAATACGCAGTACATGTCTTTTATTTTTTTTATTCAGTGCTTCTTGGGATTCAGCTGACCATTTTGTGCAAGCTCATCTATAATACATAACACCATCTTGTATGTTTTTCTGCTCGGTCATCAACAGCCCCTAACATTTTTAGACAAAACACAGTAGTCGTTGGGGGCGTGGCCAACCGGGACAGCCAGATGGCCGCTCTGTGATTGAGCTCCGCCGGCTGCACATACTAATCCTGCATTAATCCTGCTCCGCGCTCTCGAGGGACCCTGAACTGCACACGGGTCGACGGCGGACACCCAGCTGATCCTTCGACCAAACTCTAAGGGGTACCGGACGCCGGGAGACGGAGCTGTGGACTTGGGCGTTCTGGCCGGATTGACGGGGTGCCGGAGGCCCACTGCTGCGGAGCCTAAACTGGGCGGCACTGCCAACTTCAGCCCGGGGATCGGAAGGCCTCCTGGTATCCTCCGAGCGGCGGCGTGCGGGCCCTCATACGGACGCGCCGCTCACCCAAGCTGCACCGGTGGGACGCTGATACACCGGGACGGCAGATTGCGGCTCGGCTGGCCCAGAGCGTGCGAGTGGACTGGCGCTGACCTCCCGTAGGCGGACATCAGCGAGGCACTCGAGGCGGATACGCCATTTTGCTTGGAGGATTGGCGCTCTGCAGGAGGCGGGGAGCAGCCTTACCCTGTGGACCTAGGCCTAGAAGGGACCCCCACACATGCCGGGAGAAAGGTGTAGCACGGCTCCACGAGGGAAAGCGTTTAACTGCTGGAGCCCCTCACGCCCGGACACTGAGGCTCATGCTGGCGCCACCGATCTGCACAGCATGTTACTGTGAGTATCTACATATGCGGCCATACACTAGCTCCTACGGGCGCTCACAGTCTGGTGGGGTTCTTCCGATCCTCCACAGTGCTCCTAAGCATGCCACTATCGGGCTGCTCTAGCGCACCACGCCTTTGACGGGCCCGCCATTTTGGGGCAGTGCTGCGCGCTGGGCTGACCGCTTCCTGCGGATCGATCCTCCCTGAAGACCCAAGCCACCTCACAAGACCACACGCGCACAGGCAGTGCGACGTGTCTGTGTTATCTGCACGTGGCCCCCCGAGCTTTGCTCGCACTAGTGGGCTGCCTAGTTTGGACTTGCGGATACACCCATGCGGCCCTCTGTGTTGTGCACCCCGCTGCGTGACACACTTTCAGATCCAAACAAAACAGGTGATGGACCGAATGTGGATCAATGTCACACATTCATCCCAGTCCAAAGATCTGGGCCCAAATCCATCGTTTTTTTGCACTCCACACCACCCTGGGTTAGACAATGGCTATATGCAAATCAGCTCTGACCCTGTGCCCCATGGGAACAGTCCAGTCCGAACTACAAAAGCCATGTCCTTCCCAGAACGGAATCAAGCATCCGAGGACCGGACCGGTTTCGAGGTAACACCTCTCATCAGCCCGGCTAGCTTGACTCCAGTGGTGTGGAGTGCCTGGGACCCACGTCTGAGCATCCCCAGCGCACTTATGGCGTCAATTGCAAACAAAACAGGTGATGGACCGAATGTGGATCAATGTCACACATTCATCCCAGTCCAAAGATCTGGGCCCAAATCCATCGTTTTTTTGCACTCCACACCACCCTGGGTTAGACAATGGCTATATGCAAATCAGCTCTGACCCTGTGCCCCATGGGAACAGTCCAGTCCGAACTACAAAAGCCATGTCCTTCCCAGAACGGAATCAAGCATCCGAGGACTGGACCGGTTTCGAGGTAACACCCCTCATCAGCCCGGCTAGCTTGACTCCAGTGGTGTGGAGTGCCTGGGACCCACGTCTGAGCATCCCCAGCGCACTTATGGCGTCAATTGCAAACAAAACAGGTGATGGACCGAATGTGGATCAATGTCACACATTCATCCCAGTCCAAAGATCTGGGCCCAAATCCATCGTTTTTTTGCACTCCACACCACCCTGGGTTAGACAATGGCTATATGCAAATCAGCTCTGACCCTGTGCCCCATGGGAACAGTCCAGTCCGAACTACAAAAGCCATGTCCTTCCCAGAAGGGAATCAAGCATCCGAGGACCGGACCGGTTTCGAGGTAACACCTCTCATCTGCCCGGCTAGCTTGACTCCAGTGGTGTGGAGTGCCTGGGACCCACGTCTGAGCATCCCCAGCGCACTTATGGCGTCAATTGCAAACAAAACAGGTGATGGACCGAATGTGGATCAATGTCACACATTCATCCCAGTCCAAAGATCTGGGCCCAAATCCATCGTTTTTTTGCACTCCACACCACCCTGGGTTAGACAATGGCTATATGCAAATCAGCTCTGACCCTGTGCGCCATGGGAACAGTCCAGTCCGAACTACAAAAGCCATGTCCTTCCCAGAACGGAATCAAGCATCCGAGGACCGGACCGGTTTCGAGGTAACACCTCTCATGAGCCCGGCTAGCTTGACTCCAGTGGTGTGGAGTTCCTGGGACCCATGTCTGAGCATCCCCAGCGCACTTATGGCATCAATTGCAAACAAAACAGGTGATGGACTGAATGTGGATCAATGTCACACATACATTCCAGTCCAAAGATCTGGGCCCAAATCCATCGTTTTTTTGCACTCCACACCACCCTGGGTTAGACAATGGCTATATGCAAATCAGCACTGACCCTGTGCCCCATGGGAACAGTCCAGTCCGAACTACAAAAGCCATGTCCTTCCCAGAACGGAATCAGGCATCCGAGGACCGGACCGGTTTCGAGGTAACACCTCTCATCAGCCCGGCTAGCTTGACTCCAGTGGTGTGGAGTGCCTGGGACCCACGTCTGAGCATCCCCAGCGCACTTATGGCGTCAATTGTAAACAAAACAGGTGATGGACCGAATGTGGATCAATGTCACACATTCATCCCAGTCCAAAGATCTGGGCCCAAATCCATCGTTTTTTTGCACTCCACACCACCCTGGGTTAGACAATGGCTATATGCACATCAGCTCTGACCCTGTGCCCCATGGGAACAGTCCAGTTCGAACTACAAAAGCCATGTCCTTCCCAGAACGGAATCAAGCATCCGAGGACCGGACCGGTTTCGAGGTAACACCTCTCATCAGCCCGGCTAGCTTGACTCCAGTGGTGTGGAGTGCCTGGGACCCACGTCTGAGCATCCCCAGCGCACTTATGGCGTCAATTGCAAACAAAACAGGTGATGGACTGAATGTGGATCAATGTCACACATACATTCCAGTCCAAAGATCTGGGCCCAAATCCATCGTTTTTTTGCACTCCACACCACCCTGGGTTAGACAATGGCTATATGCAAATCAGCACTGACCCTGTGCCCCATGGGAACAGTCCAGTCCGAACTACAAAAGCCATGTCCTTCCCAGAACGGAATCAGGCATCCGAGGACCGGACCGGTTTCGAGGTAACACCTCTCATCAGCCCGGCTAGCTTGACTCCAGTGGTGTGGAGTGCCTGGGACCCACGTCTGAGCATCCCCAGCGCACTTATGGCGTCAATTGCAAACAAAACAGGTGATGGACCGAATGTGGATCAATGTCACACATTCATCCCAGTCCAAAGATCTGGGCCCAAATCCATCGTTTTTTTGCACTCCACACCACCCTGGGTTAGACAATGGCTATATGCACATCAGCTCTGACCCTGTGCCCCATGGGAACAGTCCAGTTCGAACTTCAAAAGCCATGTCCTTCCCAGAACGGAATCAAGCATCCGAGGACCGGACCGGTTTCGAGGTAACACCTCTCATCAGCCCGGCTAGCTTGACTCCAGTGGTGTGGAGTGCCTGGGACCCACGTCTGAGCATCCCCAGCGCACTTATGGCGTCAATTGCAAACAAAACAGGTGATGGACCGAATGTGGATCAATGTCACACATTCATCCCAGTCCAAAGATCTGGGCCCAAATCCATCGTTTTTTTGCACTCCACACCACCCTGGGTTAGACAATGGCTATATGCACATCAGCTCTGACCCTGTGCCCCATGGGAACAGTCCAGTCCGAACTACAAAAGCCATGTCCTTCCCAGAACGGAATCAAGCATCCGAGGACCGGACCGGTTTCGAGGTAACACCTCTCATCAGCCCAGCTAGCTTGACTCCAGTGGTGTGGAGTGCCTGGGACCCACGTCTGAGCATCCCCAGCGCACTTATGGCGTCAATTGCATACAAAACAGGTGATGGACCGAATGTGGATCAATGTCACACATTCATCCCAGTCCAAAGATCTGGGCCCAAATCCATCGTTTTTTTGCACTCCACACCACCCTGGGTTAGACAATGGCTATATGCAAATCAGCTCTGACCCTGTGCCCCATGGGAACAGTCCAGTCCGAACTACAAAAGCCATGTCCTTCCCAGAACAGAATCAAGCATCCGAGGACCGGACCGGTTTCGAGGTAACACCTCTCATCAGCCCGGCTATCTTGACTCCAGTGGTGGGGAGTGCCTGGGACCCACGTCTGAGCATCCCCAGCGCACTTATGGCGTCAATTGCAAACAAAACAGGTGATGGACCGAATGTGGATCAATGTCACACATTCATCCCAGTCCAAATATCTGGGCCAAAATCCATCGTTTTTTTGCACTCCACACCACCCTGGGTTAGACAATGGCTATATGCAAATCAGCTCTGACCCTGTGCCCCATGGGAACAGTCCAGTCCGAACTACAAAAGCCATGTCCTTCCCAGAACGGAATCAAGCATCCGACGACCGGACCGGTTTCGAGGTAACACCTCTCATCAGCCCGGCTAGCTTGACTCCAGTGGTGTGGAGTGCCTGGGACCCACGTCTGAGCATCCCCAGCGCACTTATGGCGTCAATTGCAAACAAAACAGGTGATGGACCGAATGTGGATCAATGTCACACATTCATCCCAGTCCAAAGATCTGGGCCCAAATCCATCGTTTTTTTTGCACTCCACACCACCCTGGGTTAGACAATGGCTATATGCAAATCAGCTCTGACCCTGTGCCCCATGGGAACAGTCCAGTCCGAACTACAAAAGCCATGTCCTTCCCAGAACGGAATCAAGCATCCGAGGACCGGACCGGTTTCGAGGTAACACCTCTCATCAGCCCGGCTAGCTTGACTCCAGTGGTGTGGAGTGCCTGGGACCCACGTCTGAGCATCCCCAGCGCACTTATGGCGTCAATTGCAAACAAAACAGGTGATGGACCGAATGTGGATCAATGTCACACATTCATCCCAGTCCAAAGATCTGGGCCCAAATCCATCGTTTTTTTGCACTCCACACCACCCTGGGTTAGACAATGGCTATATGCACATCAGCTCTGACCCTGTGCCCCATGGGAACAGTCCAGTTCGAACTACAAAAGCCATGTCCTTCCCAGAACGGAATCAAGCATCCGAGGACCGGACCGGTTTCGAGGTAACACCTCTCATCAGCCCGGCTAGCTTGACTCCAGTGGTGTGGAGTGCCTGGGACCCACGTCTGAGCATCCCCAGCGCACTTATAGCGTCAATTGCAAACAAAACAGGTGATGGACCGAATGTGGATCAATGTCACACATTCATCCCAGTCCAAAGATCTGGGCCCAAATCCATCGTTTTTTTGCACTCCACACCACCCTGGGTTAGACAATGGCTATATGCACATCAGCTCTGACCCTGTGCCCCATGGGAACAGTCCAGTCCGAACTACAAAAGCCATGTCCTTCCCAGAACGGAATCAAGCATCCGAGGACCGGACCGGTTTCGAGGTAACACCTCTCATCAGCCCAGCTAGCTTGACTCCAGTGGTGTGGAGTGCCTGGGACCCACGTCTGAGCATCCCCAGCGCACTTATGGCGTCAATTGCATACAAAACAGGTGATGGACCGAATGTGGATCAATGTCACACATTCATCCCAGTCCAAAGATCTGGGCCCAAATCCATCGTTTTTTTGCACTCCACACCACCCTGGGTTAGACAATGGCTATATGCAAATCAGCTCTGACCCTGTGCCCCATGGGAACAGTCCAGTCCGAACTACAAAAGCCATGTCCTTCCCAGAACAGAATCAAGCATCCGAGGACCGGACCGGTTTCGAGGTAACACCTCTCATCAGCCCGGCTATCTTGACTCCAGTGGTGTGGAGTGCCTGGGACCCACGTCTGAGCATCCCCAGCGCACTTATGGCGTCAATTGCAAACAAAACAGGTGATGGACCGAATGTGGATCAATGTCACACATTCATCCCAGTCCAAAGATCTGGGCCCAAATCCATCGTTTTTTTGCACTCCACACCACCCTGGGTTAGACAATGGCTATATGCAAATCAGCTCTGACCCTGTGCCCCATGGGAACAGTCCAGTCCGAACTACAAAAGCCATGTCCTTCCCAGAACGGAATCAAGCATCCGAGGACCGGACCGGTTTCGAGGTAACACCTCTCATCAGCCCGGCTAGCTTGACTCCAGTGGTGTGGAGTGCCTGGGACCCACGTCTGAGCATCCCCAGCGCACTTATGGCGTCAATTGCAAACAAAACAGGTGATGGACCGAATGTGGATCAATGTCACACATTCATCCCAGTCCAAAGTTCTGGGCCCAAATCCATCGTTTTTTTGCACTCCACACCAACCTGGGTTAGACAATGGCTATATGCAAATCAGCTCTGACCCTGTGCCCCATGGGAACAGTCCAGTCCGAACTACAAAAGCCATGTCCTTCCCAGAACGGAATCAAGCATCCGAGGACCGGACCGGTTTCGAGGTAACACCTCTCATCAGCCCGGCTAGCTTGACTCCAGTGGTGTGGAGTGCCTGGGACCCACGTCTGAGCATCCCCAGTGCACTTATGGCGTCAATTGCAAACAAAACAGGTGATGGACCGAATGTGGATCAATGTCACACATTCATCCCAGTCCAAAGATCTGGGCCCAAATCCATCGCTTTTTTGCAATCCACACCACCCTGGGTTAGACAATGGCTATATGCAAATCAGCTCTGACCCTGTGCCCCATGGGAACAGTCCAGTCCGAACTACAAAAGCCATGCCCTTCCCAGAACGGAATCAAGCATCCGAGGACCGGACCGGTTTCGAGGTAACACCTCTCATCAGCCCGGCTAGCTTGACTCCAGTGGTGTGGAGTGCCTGGGACCCACGTCTGAGCATCCCCAGCGCACTTATGGCGTCAATTGCAAACAAAACAGGTGATGGACCGAATGTGGATCAATGTCACACATTCATCCCAGTCCAAAGATCTGGGCCCAAATCCATCGCTTTTTTGCACTCCACACCACCCTGGGTTAGACAATGGCTATATGCAAATCAGCTCTGACCCTGTGCCCCATGGGAACAGTCCAGTCCGAACTACAAAAGCCATGTCCTTCCCAGAACGGAATCAAGCATCCGAGGACCGGACCGGTTTCGAGGTAACACCTCTCATCAGCCCGGCTAGCTTGACTCCAGTGGTGTGGAGTGCCTGGGACCCACGTCTGAGCATCCCCAGCGCACTTATGGCGTCAATTGCAAACAAAACAGGTGATGGACCGAATGTGGATCAATGTCACATATTCATCCCAGTCCAAAGATCTGGGCCCAAATCCATCGTTTTTTTGCACTCCACACCACCCTGGGTTAGACAATGGCTATATGCAAATCAGCTCTGACCCTGTGCCCCATGGGAACAGTCCAGTCCGAACTACAAAATCCATGTCCTTCCCAGAACGGAATCAAGCATCTGAGGACCGGACCGGTTTCGAGGTAACACCTCCCATCAGCCCCGTCTAGCTTGACTCCAGTGGTGTGGAGTGCCTGGGACCCACGTCTGAGCATCCCCAGCGCATTTATGGCGTCCGGTCCGGTCCTCGGATGCTTGATTCCGTTCTGGGAAGGACATGGCTTTTGTAGTTCGGACTGGACTGTTCCCATGGGGCACAGGGTCAGAGCTGATTTGCATATCGCCATTGTCTAACCCAGGGTGGTGTGGAGTGCAAAAAAACAATGGATTTGGGCCCAGATCTTTGGACTGGGGTGAGTGTGTGACATTGATCCACATTCGGTCCATCACCTGTTGTGTTTGCATATTCCGCCCTAGGTGCGCTGGGGATGCCCAGACGTGGGTCCCAGGCACTCCACACCACTGGAGTCAAGCTAGCCGGGCTGATGAGAGGTGTTACCTCGAAACCGGTCTGGTCCTCGGATGCTTGATTCCGTTCTGGGAAGGACATGGCTTTTGTAGTTCGGACTGGACTGTCCCCATGGGGCACAGGGTCAGAGCTGATTTGCATATCGCCATTGTCTAACCCAGGGTGGTGTGGAGTGCAAAAAAACGATGGATTTGGGCCCAGATCTTTGGACTGGGGTGAGTGTGTGACATTGATCCACATTCGGTCCATCACCTGTTGTGTTTGCACACTTTCAGATCCAGCATGGGTGGGAGGAATGACACGCGGCAGCCCAAGCTCAATTTTGAACAAAAACGCCAGGCTAAGCAAAATGCGGCTGATCAAGATAAAGACGAGTCTTCCTCGCAAGGGGCTGGTGCAGACATTGACTTTGGTGCATTGATGATGGAAGTCAGATCGAGCCTGAAAAGCATAGACACCAAACTGGATGCTATGTCCTCACAGCTGGAATCAGTTAAGACAGAGGTGGACGCACATGAAACTAGGTTGGATTGCCTGGAAAATAGACATACAGAGTGCTGTGAATTCCAACATCGTGCCAAACAACACATCACAAACATTGAAAGAGAATTGGAGTCCTACGTGCTAAGACAGACGATTTGGAGGCACGTTCCCGGAGGTCAAACATACGCATCACGGGAAGTCCGGAGACGGGGAACACCGGCAGAATGGAGGTGTTTGTGGCGGACCTCCTACACAAACTCTTCGATCCGGACCTCTCCCAGGTATTTACAGTCGAAAGGGCGCATAGATCACTTGGTAAGAAGCCGCCGGTGGGTGCACCGCCATGTCCTATTCTTGCTAAACTTCTGAATTTCCAGGACAGAGACCTCATCCTACGCCTACCTAGGGAGAAGGGTAAGATCACACTCAAAGGGAATAATATATCCTTCTACCCTGACTTTACCCCCCTGGTACAGGCCGCCCGAAAAGAATTCCTGCTGGCCAAAAGACTGCTACTGCAATCCTGTGTCCAATACTCCCTCTTGTATCCAGCAAAGCTAAAGGTAGTGCATGAGAGCACCACACACTTCTTTACAGATGCACAATCTGCACTAAAGTTTGCAAAACACATTTGCGGACCTGGGGCGAGACGGAAATCGCCGAGACTGGGGGGTGAATCTGAACAGCTCAGTGATAATGATTGAATAGTTTGATGTTATGCACACTGTGGTATCATCCCTATGAGTTTCTCTTACTTTGCTTAAGTTGTCCATTCCCCCCACACTTTCCGTGGCTCTGCTTGCCTTGATTTGGGTTGGGGGTGGAGACTGAAGAGTGGCCCTATTACGTGCATGAGGTTGCTGGTTCACACTATATTTCTTATGCTCTGCTGAGTTGGCAGTGGTTGACCCTGCGGCGGGGTAACCTTTTGAGTTGTGGAGGTTCCCATGTGAGTGCAGCCACCCTGCGCAATCAGGGGTGTATGCCAGGAGCACCACGCCCCCATGGGGTGTCTCCCACTGTTTCTGTTCCTAGTTTACCAACACGCTATGCGTGTCTTTGTAAGGGATTTATCACAACTTGATTGGGGGGTTGGTGAGGGTGGGGGGCGGTGGGGGGAGTTGGGGAGTTTGCTAGTTACTAAGGGTTGGTGCGATAGAGGATTCTGTGCGACAAATTATGTGTACGTGGTATTGGTATGCTCATACTTGGTTGGTTTGTCCGAGGGCACTGTGTCGGGCAGGGGACTAAGACATGTTGAATTGATAGAGGTACGAAATGGGAGGCGTTAAGTTGTGGACATGGAACATTAGGGGACTTGGGGACTACAAAAAGGCCAGACTGATGCATGGGATGCTCGCTAGACATAATGTCGATATATGTTTTCTGCAGGAGACACATATCAACTCCACTCCTTCGCCTAGATTGAAACACTCTAGATGGTCACAGGTGTACTCTGCTATTTATTCCAATTACGCATGGGGTGTGGCGATACTTGTCCACAGGGGCCTGGAATGGACAAGGAGGGGAGATATGTTATTGCACATGGCTTACTTCAAGGCAGGCCGCTAGTACTTGCAGCTATTTACGGCCCGAATGTGGATGACCCGGAATTTTTTTGGAATGTTTGGGCTAAAATCCACTAGATTGTTCACAGATTGTCCTTGGGGGCGATTTCAACGTGGTGCTTAATGATGAATTGGATCCCAGAGGCGCGGGCAAACCCACGCATGCTAGAGCTCGCAAGGCGATTCTTGATGTAATGGATGAGGGTCTGCTGTCAGATGTGTGGAGGTCTAGACATCCCGGGGACACTGTGGGAACATGCATAACGAGCCAACATGCAGCCTGGTCCTGCCTGGACAATTGGCTGGTGTCTCCTGACGTGGCATCGTGGGCAGTAGAGGTGGACATACAGGCCAGATCACTCTCAGACCATGCCCCCTGCCTGTTGGAGTTGAAGGTACCCGATGCCCCTAAGAGAGCATTTTCCTGGCGCCTGCCCCCCCATGCACTCACTGACTCTGCCTTCACTGACGAAATTAGAGCGAATATTGTGAAATATTTTGAAGAGAATGAAGGCTCGGCATCCACTGAGGCTATAGTATGGGATGCATTCAAGGCGGTCATTCGGGCCAGTGTATCTCTAGACAGGCCGGGGTGTTACAGGCTATTCGTCACACTCTGAAACCGCTTGAGAGAGAGTTGAAAGAGCTAGACCTGGCCTTCTGCCGGGACCCCTCACCAGAGTTAGCAGGTCAGATGAAATCCAAACTGATTGCCTTTAATGAGGAAGCACAACAAGTGGTTAAATTCCTGGAAAAACAAGCAGAGGCCCGCAGGTACGGGGAAGGGGATAGGCCAAGCAGAACCCTGGCAAGACTGATTTCTCCTTGCTCGCAATCACAATACATAGACGCCATCAGGAACAGTAAGGGGTCGCTTGTTGTAGGGCAAGAAGCTGTGCTTGACACATTTGCCGAGTTTTACAAGTCCCTGTACACCACTAGGCAGCCCACAATCCCAGCTTCCCTGGAGAGCTTCTTGGACTCCATTGCCATTGCTTGGTTTAATGATCTCCACCACCGGTATATGGATGTCCCTGTAACTGTCCAGGATATAACCCAGGTAATTAAGAGCATGCCTGCGAACAAAGCCCCAGGCCCGGATGGACTGACGACAGCCTTTTACAAGGCATATGCCGAGGAGTTGGCCCCCAAGCTTCATTCTGTCTTTGCTGAGGCCCTGGAGTTGGAGTCTCTACCAGACTCGATGCGTGAGGCCTTAATCATAACTTTGCTGAAACCAGACAAAGACTGCCAGGTCCTCGACTCATACCGACCTCTTTCCCTGATCAATGTAGATGTCAAGATCTATGCAAAAATCATTGCGGACAGATTGCAGCCCTTATTGCCGATGGTGGCACTCCCGGATCAGTCGGGGTTTATACCTGGCCGAGCCACGTCACACAATCTCAGGACAATATTTTCCATTTTGCACTACTAACATCCCTCCATACAGGCCGCAGTAATTTTCTTGGACGCCACTAAAGCGTTTGATTCGCTTGAATGGCCCTACCTGTTTAGGATTCTAAGTAGGATGGGCTTCAGCCCAAACTTCATAAATTTGATCAAGTTGCTGTACGATTCTCCCAGGGCACGAGTAAGCGTGAATGGGCTTATATCCAAGCCATTTGCCATATCTCGAGGGACCAGACAGGGATGTCCGTTATCCCCGTTGCTCTTTGCTATAGCCATGGAGCCCCTGGCGGCTAGAGTTCGACAGCATCATACCGCAAGAGGGATAGGCTTCAGTTCCCGCAGTCTGCTGATCTCCCTGTATGCGGATGATGTCACGCTGTATGTCATCGATCCTGCTGTGAACTTGAACCCCCTGCTAAGAGAATTTGTCCGCTTTGAGGGCCTGGCCGGTGTGTCCATCAACTGGTCCAAATCTGTCGCTTTTCCATTAACTGACACCACCCGGGAAACGCAATCTGACTACCCCCTGCGCTGGGAAACCGACGCAGTTAAGTACCTGGGAGTTTGGATAAGCCGCAATATACAAGATTTATGGACTCTGAATTTTGGCAGAGCAGTGGACTGGTTGGAGGGAAAGGTGGAGATCTGGAACAAGCTCCCCTTATCTCTAGTCGCGAGAATAGCGCTAGCAAAGATGATGGTCCTTCCCAAATTTTTGTATTTATTTGTAAATATTCCAATACCCTTGATGGCGCCCTTCCATGCGCGTGTACGATCGCTACTGCTGACACTTGTATGGGCGGGTGGCCAAGCGCGAACATCTTGGGCGTTGCTTACAATCCCACTGGGACAGGGCGGCCTGGGGGCTACAGATGAAACTGTACTCACTATGCTCGCAGGCGCATTTTCTGCACTTCTGGGCTTTTTCCACTCCCTACCAGCCACACGTTGCGGTGGAGTTGGCCGCAGCGCCCCGTCACCGCTGAGCGTGGCACTATATTGCAAGGTGTCTCATCCATCAAAAGACGTGGACACTGTAGACATGCTCCGCTGGACGTGGCGTGAACTGCAAAACAGGGCGAAACTCACACTGCTATACGCACCAGCCATTCCTTTGCGAGGAAACCCAATGATGCCCTGCTTGCGAGATGGGGGTGGAGTCCTTACACTTCGGGGGCAAACCCTACACACTTTTGCTGACCTTTACCCGAACGGCACCTTCAGGGATCCGGGTTCGGGCGCGGAGGGACAACCTGAGTCATTCTCTGACATATTCCTGTATCATACACTTAAGGAATCCTGTAAGGCACTGTGGCCACAGTTCCCAGAGGAACCACCGCAGCTCCTTGCGCTTCAGAACTTACTCTCGAGACCTTCTCCAAAGAAGCTGGTGTCTCGGTTATACAACTGCATGCGAGATCAATTCCCTATTACTGTGCCCTCTTCCATGCATGCGTGGAATGCTGACCTGGAGGTGCCCCTGTCGGAGGAGCAGTGGGAGTTCTGTTGCAGACAACTTACGACACTATCGCCCAATTACAGGTTGAAATTGGTGCACTTCAAATATTTACATAGGTACTATCGCACACCGCTGTCACTGCATCGCATGGGTCTCAGGGATGATTCTAACTGCTGGAAGTGCGGCTGCGAGAATGCCTCTTTTCTGCATGTGGCATGGGGCTGCCCTAAACTAGAGGAATATTGGTTAAGCATTCTCACTGCCATTAATCAAATACTGCACAGGACCGATACGCCCCCTCCGCTTCTAAGGCTGCTGGGATGTGTTCAGAATACCTTACCCAAACATAGGAAGTTACATGCGTTACTGCTCCTTTATGCCAAGAGACAGGTGGCGGTGCACTGGGGATGTCGTGTACTGCCTACATTTGATGCATGGGTAAAGGATGTGACGTATGGTAATACACAGCTCGAACATTATTGGGAAACAATGCCCACTGATTCCCGGCCTAGGGACATCTGGGAGCCTTTTACGCAGTGGTCACAGGAACGTGCAATCTCCCCTGACTCTGTGTAGTCGCTAGCAGGGGAGGTCTCTGACGATATGGGTTGACATCTTTTGACATGTGATTGTGCTCAATTGCAGTGGTAGGACCTGGCCATGACTGGAGTCCGTGGGCGCACGTTTGGGGCGGTGGAGCCATGCTAATGTCTGTGTGCCTGTGAATCTAAATGCCTTGCTGTACCAAACCCATGGCCTGGACACCCCATGTATGTTTCTACTCCTCCGTTTTTCAGACTGTCACAGACTATCTTTCTAATGTAGTTCTTGCTGCTAACTAAAAATCTGCTGTGCAACGCCTTGCCCGGAGGCACAGATCCTCCAATACCAGAGACATTATGCCCATCAGATGCTTCTCCTCTGCACCAGAGTTGGTTTTGTTGTTGTTTTTGGGGGGGGGAAGGGTTTGTAGACAATGGTCAATCCGCACGGCTTGCTCTTTGAACTGTGGTGCCTATATACCTGCACTGTTGATTTGTTTCTTCACTTCCTCCGATGGTACGTTTCATGTCTATTAACCCCAAAAATGTAAGACACATTGATTTACTACTATTGCATATGCTCGCTGTCTACATGTCTAAACCATGAATAATGATAATGCACTGTGTACTGTTTGCTATGACACCTTTGCTGTTGTGTGATTTGCTCTGATAGCGGCCAGCCTCAGGGATGTCGGCGTGACGCTGTGTAACCTTGACAATTTCAAATAAACGTCTTACACCAACAAAAAAAACAAAAAAACACAGTAGTCGTTAGAAATGGGTTTCTTTAATTGCCAGTGGCATGCACCCTGTCCAAGCAGGGACACTTCCTTCTAGTCAGGATAAGGGGATTACACACCCAAGCTAATCCCTGTTTACCCTCTTGGTAGCTTGGCATGAGCAGTCTGGCCTTTCTGAGAGGCAATGTGTAAAGCATTTGTACATAATATACACATTACCACTGTGAAACCACTGCTAATGGACACCACACCCGTTTAGAAAAATCAAGTATCTTTATCTAAACCAAAAAAGACCAACATTACAGAAATCCAACATGCACAACTCAAAATATAACTTTTTAATAGTTTAAACAATTTTGTCCATAGAAAACTATGGATGTGGTGATACTACACAAAGTACCTTCAGATGCTTCCAAATTTCCAAGGCCAAACAGCCACAGAGGAGGGAACCATTAGAAAACACAAAGATGCTTTGGTTCCTGAGCCCACTGGGAGACAATCAGTCAGTTTTGCTGCACTCTGGAGAATTGTTGCATCGAATCCGGACTGTATGGGAAAGCGATGCGTTAAAAATGTAAGACGGTTCTAGTCTGTGAGTGATACATCTTTTTTTGCAGCAGGAGCAACTTCCAAGGGCCCAGAACTGGAATTGACACCACAAGGCAGGTCAGAACTCCCAGCGGTGGAGGTCAGTGATGCCCCAGATGTAGTCTTTGTGTCCCTGAGATTTCTTAACAGGAAGCAAGCTCTATATCAAGCCCTTGAAGAATCTTCTCCAGCAGGATACAGCAAAAAAAAAGTCCACTCCTTTCCACTGCCCACAGAAAGAAGCAGCTACTGCAGGCCAGCTCAGCAAAGCAACACACAGCAAAGGGGCAGTAAAAATTCTGACAGCTCTTTAGCTATTCTTCTTGGCAGGGTACTCTTGATCCAGAAGTGTTCTAAAAGTCTGGGGTTTTAGGTCCAATACTTAACACCTTAGATGCGGCGCAAATATCCCTCCCCAGTGCTGCGCTGTCCATTGGAACTAGTGCTGAATGGACGTCCAATGGACGTGCGCAGCACTGGAGAGGTAGTGCTGCCGTCGGCCAACGCCCCGACGCAGCACTTAAGAGATTATACCCCTTTTGGCTTTGAGATAGGTGTACTTAAAAAAAAGTATTTGCTGTTTACAAGTTTTTGTCTTGCTTGGTCTTGGCTTAAGACACTCTACAGGGGGTGAAGACATCATTGTGAGTGGATAGGAACAGCCCTATTCAGGTGTAGGTAACAGCTCCTCCCACCACTCTAACTCAGAAATGCCCATAAGCCTGGTGATGGGCCCTCGTCATATGCAGGACCCACGTCAACTCCCTTTGTGTGACTGCCTAGAGTGAATGCACAAACAGGCCCCTGTCAGTCTGAACCACATGTTGATTCCGTAGGGAGCAGAGGCACAAGATGGTTAAAGAAGAAAATGCCGACTTTCTAAAAGTGTCGTTTTGAAACACACAGTTTAAAAATCACGTTTACTAAAAGATGTGTTTTTAAATTCTGAGCTCAGAGAGACCAAACTCTAAATTGACAGCTGTTCCCAATTGATAGTTACACGTGTAAAATGTTACAAGGCAGCTCCAATGATAACCTACAGGCAAGCTAGTCCTTGCAATAGTGAAAAACAAAATTTGCTGCATTTCACTGTCAGGACATGTAAAACACACCTGCACAATTCCTACCTTTCCGATACACTGCATACTGCCCGTGGGGGTATCTTGAGGCTACATGAGGGGTACTTAGATTTAGTAAATGGGAAGGTTATGATCTGGAAAATGGGTGCATTAGCCAGGTCGACATTGCAGTTTTAAAACTGCACTCACAGACACGGCAATGGCAGACCTGAGACAAGTTTACAGGTTACTCATATAGGTGGCACAACCAGTGCTATAGGCCAACTAGTAGCATTTGACTAACAGGCCCTGAGCACACACTGTACTATTTACTAGGGACTTACCAGTAAATCAAATAGGCCAATCATGGATAACCAATCAGACTTACAATGTATACAGACAGCATATGAACTTTAGCTCTGATTACCAGTGGTAATGTGCCCAGAGTCCTAAACCCGACCAAAACAGGGTCAGAAAAATAGGAGGCAAAAGGCAAAACATTTGGGGATAATCCAGCAAAAATGCCAGGTCCAACAGTAACCCAGCTATAGATTTTCAACACAATAGTTTTATCATATAAACTGAGTTTTGTCCCTTTGTGGGTAGAAAGGAGAATTTCAGCAGAAAGACCTATTCAGAAACTAACACACACCAGGTATGGGGTTCGTTGCTAATCTCGGAGGGCTCTCATATAACCTGTTTACTTACCTGTATGAATAGGCCTAGACAGATAGATACTTTGCCTTGGTTGGGTTGGTCATTGTATACAGTCTGTATAATAATACTGGTTACTTTGCTTAGTTGTATTTGTCTAGTATTAACAGCACATCTGCTCCTTAATAGAATGTGATAGTTTCAATAAATTTATTGTATACTTTCATTGTTCCTTTACCTGATTTATTAAGGGCATGCATGATTGAGAGACAAAGGTTGATGATCTGCTTCCACTATTCCCTTAGGGACTAAAGTTTAATGTTATAGGTTTGTCAAAATCATCTGCTACTCTGTGAAAGTTAGGAGTTCAGGTGAGGAACTGTGGGCTAGCCAGTATTTGGGCTGTCAGGTACTGACGTGGTCGAGAGAAACAGTCCCTACATTATGATGTACTGTCATCCCAAGGCACAGACTTGCTTGCCACAGAACCCCTGCAACATTGTGCCACCAAGGTACTTGGCCAGGTACTTATTTTAGAGGTCTCCTAAGTAATACCAGTGCAAGCCCATAGTTCATTTACACCTCCTCAGGAGATGTCCATGGTGTTAAAGATTAATTCTTCACAGTATTTTAAAAAGCACCTAATTTTCTGTTAGATGGTCAAGCTTCAACCTTCAAAAGGCTTACCTACATTAGTGTTTTCACTTTGTTTCCATTGCTGTTTTTTAATGGCACAGCCGAAGCCTATACAAATTGCTGACAATTGCAGACCTGCAGTCCAAGCTCATTTAATTTTACATGGCTCTCTCTGGCAATGTAGGTGGTGACATTTATAAGTCTTTTATTCTTGGATCAATTTTCCAGCTGTAGATGCTAATACAGGACCATTTCATGAATACACTAACATTGCAGCTCTGCCAGCATAAAGAGCATACCAGCTTATAAATTCCACTTTCATATTTGGAGCATCAAAACTGGCAATACATATCCTTGCTCATATATGCATGGGTGACATTAGTAATGAAGGTGCCACCTAGCCAGCGATAGCTGGTTACAGGGGCTCAATGTTAATGAGCTATGGCAATTATTCACTGATCTAGTTAGACAACAGAGATGCTTAACTTAACGTGTACCTACATTAAGTCCTGTAGTTCATTGAGTTATAGATAAAATTCTCACCTCCCATAGGAAAATTCCTTAATGGATAACCCAAACATTTGATTAAATTGATGTGGTGTTTCCTCTTGAGGGACCACAAGACAAGCACAGAACATTAACTATGTGCTTACCCCATGGGGTAGTTATCCAGATAGGTGACTGTAACAATCAGGAAACAGTTGTTTCTGCAGTCTATACCATCACACAAAGGCACTCCATCTATGTCAGTCTTGCCGAAGTTGTTAAAACAAATACAGAACAAGAATAGAATAGCTGCTACCCTGGATCTGGTGATGAAATTAAAGGGAACCATTCCCATGGTCTCCTAAATTATTCTGCAAAACATTAAAAGCAGAACATCTCTTGATATAGGCCAGGAGCTTGTGCAGGTTGACCCATTCAACCAGGAATGTGATCTACATATAATTATCGCTGAAGTGTATACTTCGATTGGTTGCAACAACTTGCCAAACCTGATTCAGACAAGGACACTGCCAGCAGAACCCAGAGTTTGTTCTAAAACGATGGAACAAAGCCAAACCTAAAGAAACTGCAAGGTCTCAAGGAGGTTCTCCGCCAACTGTGCCCTCTGACGGATGCTATAATTTGCGTTATTGCACAAAGTTAAAAACACCTGATAGATATCAGCTTTCTCACACTCGTGCTTCTCATTCCTCTCCTCATCTGAGAAGAACTACGAGAAAGGAGAGGATTCTGTGCGCAGACAAGAAGAGTACGTGAAATAAAAAAAGGACTCACAAGGCTTGTCCGACGTGAAGACGAAGTAGAAGAAAAAAACTCCGCAATTTTAACTCCAATTTCAGGAAAAAAAGGTTCAGCTTTAACCTCAAAAGATGCCACAAACAATGAGAACACACCTCCCAAACAGGGGTTGGGTGGTGCCTCTACTCGACAGCGCAGAAGTAGTCACTATATTGCACCGAAATCTCCAGGAGTTTTTGACAGCGAAAACAACTGATCAATACGTTTCAGTTGAAACCCCAGACAAGCAAGTAGCCCCACCACACAGGTTAGATAATATGGATTTACAGATTGAGGGTGACATACACCGCACTATTAGAGTAATATTGTGGAGAAAACATAACATTGTCATATGGCATTCTCTTAGCAAAGGTTGATTGGCCCCCTGAGTTTGAACAAACATACCCACAAGGTGAATATGTAATACTTCCATCACTTTCTACGCTTGTCCCTGATGAGGTCATACAAGCCTATACCGCAAAATGGGCTCTTGCAAAATACCCTGCTTTAAACTGAAATCATGTTGGGTGGGAGAAAGACTCTCCTTCTCATGTAATACCCATAATGTCCAGCCTACAAGTGCAACCATAATATTTAAAAAGACGGGATACTAAAGCACCAGTTAGAGAAAAACTGTCACAATTAGATTGCTAGAAAGTAATTGAATCCTGTGTCTCCCAAATAAATAATAAACTTTTTCTAATCTTAAAACCAGATCTTTCATATTGTAATGCCTTAGGATATAGACATTTAAATAGTCATATACATACATTTGCAATACAAAATGCACACAGCATGGCACTTTTAAATAATATTGACTGTAAAAAATACAAAACGACCTAGGATATTTCAAGTGTTTTTTTCTGCCAAATTATAGCATTTAAAAATAGAGGTTGGACTGCCTTCTCAGCACTGGGCCTTCAGAATAGCAATTGGGTATATAAACAGTCCAGGACTGTTTGCTGCCTGCTTTGTGGTAATTCCACATGATTTTGACCCAGAGGCTTGTCCTTTGTAAACGATATCTACCCAACGACGGATAATGAGTTAAATACACATTTTGCCACAGTGTATCACATAATATTGTTGGCTGATGAGGTTCAAACGCCTCACTCATCTTCACATAAACGGAAAAGAGACCTGTCCATTGTGAACATTTTAGCTGTTCCAGTAACTGATGGAATTGTTTGGTATAATGTCCCCTATTTGGCCCTACGGCAATACTGTATATTCCTTACGTCTATAAAGTCTCTATGGGTGATGCTATTGTACCTGAGTTACATTCTTACGATTGGGATATTGATACTGTAAACTCCCTGCTCTCAGAGTTGGAATATTACACTGTTTTAGAAAGTGAAGACCTGTATCTAAATGTTGCTAATTATGGTGAAATGTTCTGTTATCATCATCATGGACATCATTATTTACATCAAGCTAGAGTTCAATGCACAATTTTTAATTATATACAATGAGAACATTGTCTTACTCCCACACAAGGGAGCTCAAAAACATATAGGGATAAATTCACATATTTGTCTGGACATGATGCATTAGACCAGAAATCCTTTTATTTTAAACGTGTCCTGACACCAGCAAAAAATATATGCTGACATAAACCAAGCTAATATAGAGAGATTTGTTTGTCAAACAGTTATCTTTAAAAGGATATGAGCATTGAAAGGATACCATTGACATGAAATCATTTTTGGGTACCAAACATTGGCAGGTTCAAGGAACGGATACTTTATTAAGAGCCTGTTTAATTCCAGCACATTTGATGTTTCTAAATGACACAGTTCAACAGATTATTTGTCTAGGATTTGTTAAAATGAACAACACAAATTATCTCATTATCCTTCTATTTCACGATTTGACAGTTGGTAATATTTAGCAAATTATTCTGAACAACAGATCAATAGTATGGTGCAGAATGGTACACTTAACACCACACTTTCAGGTTCAAATGGGTGGTTTTTGTGGGCAGGGGAAACAAATAGTTGTTATGCTAATTTTTTGAATTCCACACTGGGGTTTAAGGCAAACTGACCCGACCCTCGTTATTCCCATTCTCAACACTCAGGTATATTCACCACCTATTCTGTAGGGAAATTGCTCCAACAATGATGGGAACATTCCTCACTGTGTGCAGTAAAATAACATTTTTCTCTCCTATTGGAAAACATGAACCTATCTGATTTTTTGTTCGGTCCTAAGTCTCTGCTTTTTAAAAGATTCATCCATGGCACTTACAATGAAATTCGGAAATTGTCACAATTGGAAATAGCAGTATGTTTAAGGGAAACTGATCAAGATAATTTGGATAAAGTATTTGCTGTTCTTGACAATATCTTTAATGCATTGTCTTCATGCATTTACGGTTTGAAAAACATTGTGTCATCTGTTATCAATATTTTGCAAAGTGATATGTGTTTATTATATCTGTCATGCAGTTTAGTTGGACACTTCCGGTCTTGAAAAATGTCTGTGTGCCATGGCGTTACCTAAATTCAAGGCTGCTATTTTTACCTTTCAGTCTAACACGTAAACAGAGACTCATGGCTCAAAAGATGCCTCTTACACACTGTAACATTTCCAGAAAGTAGTACAACTGCTGTTTATGTGGCTGAAACGCCCTCTGCCGTATGGTTTATTCATAGTGCAATATTTTTGCCAATTTCCAGTTCAGTTCTTGCATGAAACTTTTCCCAGTAGGTAGGTAAGAAGCCCTGAGAGGGAGCTTTATTCACAAATTATGGTCACTCCTTTTTGATTATTGTTGTGAACGGGTACACAGACAGGAATACCTTACTGGAAAGGAATGCAACTCATCTGTACACCACTCATTTATTTGTAAAAAAAGTTATCATCCACAACAATACTTCAACAGAAAATGTGGCCTGTTTTCTAAAAGGAATACCAGCCCCATCAATTCTCCCCCTCATTACTGTCCTTAGTAATGGAAGTTATTTAATACTAAGTGATCAAGACTATTGTGAAATAGGGCCGGGATCCTGTATGTCCTGTCTGTTTTCCAGAGAGTCAACTTCTGCAATAACGTACTTTTCCCACCTACGCATGTGCATTTTGATAGTTCTCTGTGGCCTTCAATTCAACTGTGAAGGCAGACTTTAACAAGCTTAACCCTTATTGTTTCAAAAAGATGTGGTATTAACATCTGCCTGAGAATCCTTTGAACTTCAAGTTGCAAGAACATCAAATGAAATACAGCCGCTTTTAAGGACAAATCTCCAACAGCACTTTGGTGAACTTACACATTGCATCTTTAACAAAAAAATTGCGATTGTCTTAGTCAGTACCTTCCAGAAAATCTTTGGAGTGATACCAGCATTTATACATTGCCAGTGTTCAAATATTTTTAGGGACATATCCTTCTTGTCTCTCCTCATTTGCTGCATTGTGGTTTTATTTTTGCTACTCCACAAAGGATTTTCAGTTTTGAAGCCACTGGTAATGGAACTACCACCAATCAAACTGTGCTGTGAGTGCATGATATGATTCTTTGGAATCCCATTGCTCCAAGAACTGAACACTGACTGATTATTGTCATTCTGACCTGCCTAGTTTACCTGTGTACAGCCTGAGTTTTATTGCCTATGGTGCCCTTTCAAATGGGCAACTGATGTCTGCCTGGCTATGCAATTGCGGTTCCCATGGACAGGAGCCTGTTGATTAGTCTGATAACGACCCATTTTCAGAATTGTACCCTGAACTTGCAGTTGCTTCAAGATGCATGATATGAACCACTCCCTGCCGGGGACCTGAGTGCTCCAGCACCTGGATTTTCTATCTCCGTCTTAAATAACATGGATGGAGGACAACAGACTACTTCCTCAGCATTGGCTGATCACAATTATCATGTCTATTCTTTGGAGCTTTTGAATGTGGCTCTTAAGGAATCATTGTCTGCGGAGGCTTAATCCTTTCTGGATTCTCTAAACATTGTTTTTTTGGAAGAAATGTTGGGTGCTGTGTCCTTGACCTAATTTGGCCACCTTTTTGAGATGCTCAGCTTTATTTCTTATTTTTTATATACATTTGATTATTATGTTTTTTATCATTGCATTGAATATGCTTAACTTTGGACATTTATTATTTTGTTAGTCTCTAACTTACTTTCCCAACCAAGGAGGCGGTGTAATGGTGTCCCTTTTGGGCCCACCCTGATTCTCCCTTACTTTAGCATATTAGATGTTTCAGGCTGCTTCTGCTTGCACCGCCACACAAAACGCTTTTATGTTTGTGACATTATTTGAGAAATTTGCTGTACATGTTGTTTTGTTATTCAGTGCTTCTTCTTGGTATTCAGTCTGAACATTTTCTGCAAGCTCATCTAGAATACATAACACCATGTTCAACCTACTGTCCCATTGGTTGGGGGATGAGGCAACATGCATGGAGGGAAAGTGGGAAAGAAGGACACAGGTTGGGGAGAGAACAGGGGAAAAGGATGGAGGAGCACATGGCTAAAAATAAAAGTGTTTTAAAACGACCAGCATAAAAATGCTTCTTTTGAATGTTTTTTTGCCAAAGCCAATAACTTTAGCAGGCAGCACCTATTGGCTTTGTCAGTGCTTGCTTTAAGTTGTTGAATATATTCACAATCTATGTGTAGGCCCATAATTGGAATCTAGGCAACACTAACATGTGTCAGCCTGCTTCTTCCCATGTATTTGTATTTTATGGTGTGATAACTCAGTGTGCTACTGTGACCCATACTATATATTAGAAAGTTCGCAGAAATTAATATCTATGAAATAACTTAGTCGGTCATTCTGCAAGCTGGGGAAAGTTGTATGCAATCTCGTTGTCAGTGGATTGCTCCTACCGCTGCAGAGATCTAAGTACCATTTGCAATTGCTAGTTTTTAATTCCCATATAGCTCAGCTGGTCAAAGTGCCTGCTGCAGTTAGGAATTTGTTTTTAGGTCGAGCCTCAAGACCTGTTTTATCTCTTCCATGGACATTTCGCACCCCCACCAATTGCCATTGGTTGTTATGTGTGTCTTTTAAAAATACCTGCTTCGCTTGGTGCATTTGTTTAAATGCCCCTCCTTTGTGTGCTTAGCTCCCTCCCTGGTGATTGTACTAAGAGAATGTTTTGTTTGGCCATCACACTGTTATAGTGTGTGATGGCCTCTTCTTCCTCCTCCCGCGTGGTTGGTTTAGGTTTATTTTTAATGTATATTGCCCCAATTTAGGATGTCGGTTGCATGTCATGCACAATGGCTTGTTAGCATCATGATGAACATTTGTGCATTTGCCTACCTAACTTTGTTTTTCTTCACTGGCAAAATATGTATCCTGTTGAGGAAGTTCTTCTACACTCCAGTGAAGTCTGGATGGATGAGGTTCTGTCTCTGTCCCATCTAGGCCCTTACAGCTCCTTTTGCTCTTTCCTTTGATGTGTGCTTGCAGGGTTGTAAACCAGCTTCAAATTGTATGTCATACAATATCCCCTTTTTCACGCAGAAATCAACAGGTTTTGGGTGTTTACTGCATCTCGCTGCACACCTTTGTATAATGCAACAGTCCCCATTTCACTCACCTAACCCTTATGTAAGGTGGTATGAACCCCACCCCACCTGTAGAAGTCTCGCTGCCCTTTCAAGTTTCCACTAATCCTGACTGAGGTGACATTTCTAAAGGCAAATGGCTTTTGTTTGTGAATGTTTGTTTTTTGGGGGCTACTTAGTGTGCAGACCCCACCCTAATGGGAGTCAGAGCGCTGTAGCAAGTATAGTGCACATAACAGAGCAAAGGCAACACTCATGACGTAGACAGAACTGCAACTCAGACCTCAAAAGATTGACAAGAGTTCAAACCATGGCGGAAAGTGCAGAGAGGTGGGCACACACTTTTTTGAATCAGGTATTTCTGTGTATACACTCTCTTTTAAAATGAATTGCTGTCCAGCCCAGTAGTGGCGTTCACTTGAAGGGAACAAAGACTACAACTACCAGAATGCAGTTGTTTTGACTGGATCATATGTACCTTTGAGACATTCAGTCTCATGTATGATAGAGGTCTTAGGCACAGCCTCCGGACTGCTTTCAGCTAGAGCCAGCTTTAAGCCCATAGTGTTTGTATGTTTCCTTTCTCCATCATTTAAACTGGACCTCAAGCCCGTTTGTACTTTGCAGCTTATTTTACGGTGAAGAGTAGGAATATCGACGAAGAAATATTGTGTTACAGAAATATCGCTGCAAAAATATTGTGGGGAAGAAATATCAACAACAAAAATATAGTTGACAAGAATATAGAATCACAGTTAAGTAATATCGATTACAAAAATATCTTTGTAATAAATATTGTTCACAAAAATATAGTTTACAGAAATATCAATTTATTAATAATTTTATGTATTTTAGTGTTTTTAATGAGATTGATTGTCATTTTATTATCTGTTTTACAGTTATACTAGTTATTAATTTATTTTAAGTTTAATTCTGCGTTTTGAGTTCCGAAGCGGGTTGTGAGTTTATAGGGGAATAGGGTGGGAAGTAATTTAATTTGATAACATTTATTGAATAATTAATGTGTTAATTGATGAATTAATAATAGTTTAATAATTAGTTGTTAATTAATTTCGATCAGTTAACTAATATTTAATTAGGTTAATTGTTTAAATAATTTTTGATGTGTGTTGTGGTGTTTATATGTGTAAATTATGTAAAGGGTGATAATTCATTAATTTATTTATTGATTAAATATTAAATATTTTTAAATTAATTAGCATTAATTAATTAGTAATTATTAAATGTAATTGTGTAATTAGCTGTAGGTCTGTGTTGTGGATGTTATAGTGTTAAATAATGTGTAATTTATTATTTTTTATTATCTTTGTTAATAATATTATATTTACATTCATATATTAATTATGTTAATATTGGAAATTACATTCGATAAAATGTTTTTTTTTATTGTTTTTGGATCCAGTGCTTTTCCTACTGTTGCACTCACTGGAGTGTGAATAGTAATTTTTGCCCGTACACTATCTAATGCTTTCCCTACTATTGCACTCACTGAAGTGGGAATAGAAATTTTTACCCCTCCACCATCCAACGCTTTCCCTACTGTTGCACTCACTGGAGTGGGGATTGTCATTTCTACCCCTCCGTTATCCAAAGCATTACCTACTGTTGCACTCACTGGAGTTAGAATAGTAATAGTTACCCCTGCGCTATCCGGTGCTTTCCCTACTGTTGCACTCACTGGAGTGAGAATAGTAAATTTGACCCCTCTGCTATCCAACACTTTTCCTACTGTTGCACTCACTGGAGTGGGAATAGTAAATTTACCCCTCCGCTATCCAGCGCTTTTTCTACTGTTTTACTTATTGGAGTGGGAACAGTCATTTTTACCCCTACGCTATCCAGCGCTTTCCCTACTGCTGCACTCACTGGAGTGGGAATAATACTTTTTACCGCTTCGCTGTCCAACGTTTTAACTACTAATGTTTTTATTTTGTTATTAAATGAATGTATTATTTTTTTTAAATTGTGTACTGTGTTAATTAAATACAGAATATTTTATTTTAATTTATTTATATATGTGTTTATTTTATTTTTATATAATTAAAAAAGCTTATAAATCAAATAAAGATAATAGTTAATAAAATGTATTTTAGTGAATAAATGTATATGTAAACTTTTTTGTGTTTGTATTTATTAAATTAAGTTTATTTGGTATAATTAGTTCAAATATATATTAAATGTAATTTATTTTGTTAATAATATTAATATTATTTAATTATTTTATTTTAAGTTATGTTATTTTATAAAGTTGATATTTTTTACTTCTATATTTTTTACATCGATATTTTTGAGTCAATATTACTGTACTTACCTGTTTATAGGGATTTGATATTTTTGTAATCGATATTTTTACATCAATATTTTTTTCAGCTATATTTTGCTATCGATATTTAAACATGGAACCTTATTTTACATCACAACTAGCGTATGATGTTTGACTAACTGACATCTGTGCTTGTTGTAAGAAGAGGGGGCATCACATGCGCTTTGCATGCTGGGTTTTTGAGACCATGTTTGAACTAAAACTGCAAGGCCCAGAATGCATGTCACTATTGACATTATCACCAAATTGTCTGAAGGGACCAAACCTGACTGCTGGGAACAACGAAGATGGGAGTTTGCAGCACAAACATGGACTTTTTAATTTTCCGCTTAGAGTTGCACAGAGGTGATTTAACAAAAGTAAGGGAAAGGTTGTCAATTATCAACCAGAAATGGCCACATAATAAGAAGTCTCCAACAACAGCACATGATGGAATCTTGTCTCCTATGTGATGGTGGGGTCCCCAAGACGGCTCCAAAACCAACAGTCTTCTGTTGAAATATGGTGAGTTGGCAACCCTGATAGTGCGCCCGCATTGCTGCTTTGAGCATGCTCTACAGATAAGCCCCCTCGGGGCCCTGGCTGTATCATTCCCGGAAGTCAGGGCAAGTCTTCGGTGGTAGCCTGACTACTGCCGCCATAAGTAACAGACACCGCTGACCTGCAACTGAAGGGGGACATTCGACCAAGCAACTTTTCACCAGCCTAGGTACTTCCCATAACCAGCTGGGGTCAGCCCTTCATCACAGCCCTTTCTGCACCAAAGTGGGCACCTCTTTTCAGCCTGGGCACCTCCCATCAGCAGCTGGGTGCCTCGTCTCCAGCCAAGCCTGGGGCGCCAACACTCCTGGCTCTTTAGAGAGTCTGCCCCAGTGCAGGTTGGGAGGGGCCCCGGTCAACCAGAGGAAAAGACCACCGGTCAGGCGCAGTTCAAAAACAGCTAACTGTGAGAGAGGCAAACCAGCAGCACCACTTAACTATTAAAACTTTCTTTTTTGTAATTGCATTCACAAGGAAAGTCATAAAATAGATTGTGTGTAAACTATCACACAAAGAAAAGAAGCGTGAGTACTTCACCCCTTTCTCTGCGCAAATATATCACCCACTTGATGATAGAAGGTAATACCTTTGGGTCGAGTTTGTGCAATATAAAACCTCTCCCCCCCCCAAAAAAAAATCAGGGAGGGCGTGAATTACCCTCAACCCTTAGACTTTCTTGATTTGGGCCTTTGTTTTGGAAAATCTGCTTAGGACGGTTTCGGGTGGTGTCCTCCAGCATATGAATGTCTAACCATGGTTCCCCGAGCACCCTTTACCCCTCCTTTGCTGAGAAGTTTCCAGGCATTGACAGCTATAAGAAGCATTGGCTGTTTTTCCCACCAGTTTAAGCCTTGCTTTGTAACTTTGCTTGTGAACGCAGTAACGTTTCACAGACACCACTCCGACCGTGGAAGCTTGTCGGTGCGACATCATAGTCACATCAGGGCCACAGCACCCCCCCACCCCACAATGCCCAAACCCTCAAATAACACACAGACACAAGTGTTAAGTTTGGGAAAAATTGCTGCAGGTTTATTACATACAACATATGTAATGATGGTGGGTTATCTTACGGGCGATCCAAGGGCAGGCCGCAGGTTAGGCTCTGGCACCCCTATGTGCCCGCTGAAGTGCAGTGTTTGCACCTCTCTTCTTCCGGATCGCCCAGTAACTCCGCCTGCAACAAAAAAGGAACACATTAAAGCTCCCCAGGAGCCCCCCTCAAGCAGACACTCTGGGTTCGAGGAAGGGCGGGAAAAGAGTGTCCCGAAGCTGCAGCGCGACGTCCAGAGCGGCAAAGTGGCCTCCACAATGGTGCAAGGGAGTAAAGTACCCCCTGAGGCTCCTCCCAGCCGCCCCGGACGTTCGTCAGCGACCCGCCTACCTCCTACCGGGCGATGCCTGCCCAGGTGAGGAGTGGCTGGCCACAAGGTGGGCGGGGGCAGCCCTCTGTGACTAGGGGCCCGCCCTCCATATGGCCACTTCATGGCCTCGGGCAAGCGCATAGTCACATCAGGGCCACAGCACCCCCCGCCCCACAATGCCCAAACCCGCAAATAACACACAGACACAAGTGTTAAGTTTGGGAAAAATTGCTGCAGGTTTATTACATACAACATATGTAATGATGGTGGGTTATCTTATGGGCGATCCAAGGGCAGGCCGCATTCTCGCCACCTGCCCGCCTGTTGAGCCAATCAGCACAGTGGCGAACCACCCAACTGCTGCACAAATATTATAATTATACTACACACGCCACTTGCGGGGCGTGTCTAGGCAAACCCCCGGTTGCACAGGCCCACAACCGCCCGAAGGACTACTGGGGCACCGACACGAGTTCCTGCACCTCCCATGAGGTTACAGGTTAGGCTCTGGCACCCCTATGTGCCCGCTGAAGTACAGTGTTTGCACCTCTCCTCCTCCGGATCGCCCAGTAACTCCGCCACAGCCCGTGCGGTGGTACCCGCTGCCGCACGGGCCCCCCACCACTGCTACTACTCTTTACCTGCAACCTTAGCTCAGAAGTGCTTCTTTCAGATCGAGGAGGAACAGTCTAACCCCTGACCTACAACCCTCGCTCCGTAGAGCTTCTCGTCAGTCCAAGGAACAAGACCAAAATGACAGGTGAGAGGATGACCCTTTCCACCTCAAAGAGACCTTAGATCCTGACATGAACATTACATGCCTGATGAAACCAAGGCCCCTCTGCCACTAATCTGCAGATCCCCCTTGGTCCTTCAGCCATTACCACATTAGAGTAACCATCCCCGGTTCGTGAGGCCATACTACCAGGAAAAGGCCAAGGGTGAGGAGGGGCCCCTACTGCTGAATGCCCTTCGTATCATAAATAGGCATTCCAGAACATGCCACTGGAACTCAACCACACAACCTCACCCAAAGCGTTAGAAGACTACACCCAGGTTAAGTTACAGCTACTGCTGCAATGCCGTCCTCTGCATAATCATCGAGAAAGTGTGCTTACGTTGAACGCATGTGCTGCTATACTCAAAAGAGCACAGGGGCATTGGAGGGATCAATGCATAATATACTATATAACTTGGGCGATGTCCCATCATATGCTAAATACCGGATTTTACAGGTATTACAGCAGGCATCACCTGCCCTCTTGGGTTTTAGTCTGGATGCAGCTTAGGCCATGCTACCACTAAGATAGCTTGTCTGTAGGTTGACTTATGACCACCAACAAGGGATTGCTGTGACTGAAAACAAGCACCCCCTTAAGATCCTGACCTGCATAATGACACGCCTGTAGAAACAAATGCCCCTCTGACACTAATCAGCATATCCCCCGGGTACAATCCCTCTACAGCAATAGTGTAGACTATCCCAGGTTCATGAGGTCATACCCCTGGTAAGAGACCAGGTGATGAGAGGGCCTCCCCTGCTGGTATTCCTCCCTAATCATACAATAGGAGAACCAGCGCATGTCACTGAGACCCACTACACACCTTCACACAAAGCAGCAACAAACTACCCAGTGATGTACAACTTCTGCCGAAGCGCAGTTCTCAAAATTCAACTGTAAACTGTGCTTTGTTTACGCTTGTGCAACTATACTCGCGAAGAGTACAGAGGGATATTTCAGTGCGCAATGCATAAATTGGTATATAACTTGCGTGGTGGACTTACATTTGATATACAGAATTGCCAAGGTAAACAGCTGGTATCCATGCCCCCTAGTTTAGCTTGGAGGCTGCTTAGTCGATGCTACCTCAAGGATAGCTTGTCTTTAAGGTTGACTTACGACCCCCCCTAAGGGATTTATTAAACTGAACCAAGGTGCCCCCAAAATTCGCGACATCAAACGTCAGGCCAGCTTCTCACTTTGGGAGGGGCATAAAGGAATCTAAAGGTTACTCAGGTTCATTCACGCGGCTGTACCACGCAAGCCAAGGGAGCCCTACCATACTAACCGTGAGTGAGAAGCCGTGTGTCCACCCTGATAGGAGCCCATTGTGCAATGCCACCACCCTTAATAGTGAAAACGAGCAACGGGGTGAAAGATACCAGATGGATCACTCTATATTGCGTCTTCTAGGGGCCCACTTCTTAGGAATTATTGGCGGTCCAGGCTCAGGCTTTGGTTGCAACAGTTGCTCCACTTGTATGTGAAATGGGTGTAACACTGCAGGCTGTGGACCCTACATTCTACTGAGAGGCATCAGGAGCTCCCGAACTGATGGCACAGCGGGTGGGCTGCCTTCAGATTCCAGAGCCTTGGATGAACAGACAGACAACAGCAGTATTATGGAAGGGCGAAATGACTATTGTCATGTGACCTTTCCTTCTCATAGGTTAAGTTAACACAGTACAGGTCCCGGGATTGTACATATAACAGGACTAAGTACACCTCTTGGTTAAGGCCCCAGGAGATGATATGCGCAATGGTAATTATGATCCTATTAGCTTAGGGCTAGGCCTAGAACTTGCTAATATCCTAATTTTGGCACATCCTAGACGGTCTTCCATACTGACAAACCTTGCCATGACAGACAGTCAGATAATACCCAGAAGTGAGGGCCCCTCCCAATTGAGCGCCACAGGGGGGAATACAGCAGCAAAACTGTAATATGTATGATATGAAGGTGCCAATACAAATTTCCACACAGCCATTAAAGAGTCACATGACGCGGATCGGGGCTCCCCATAGCACACTGGACGTGTAATTCTATGAAGTGCCTGTTCTACTGTATTAGAACAGACCCAAAAGACGCCAAATACATGAAAAGTGATTGAAAATTAACACCTTTGGCACACTGATTCCACACTGTTGTGGTCTACGTACATACTGTTCTGACAGTCACAGCACTATCTTGTTTTGAGATAATGTTAGATGGAGTCCTGACAACGCTCTAAATGGCCTTACAAATGCGCAAGAGAAGGTGTCCATTCACATACATGTACACTGAGCGCACAACAACGGGCCTCTCCTGGACCGAGCAGTCATTCATAAGTCTGCTGTGCACACATGACCCATTGCTCGGCACCTCACTTGCGGGTGACAGGCGCTCATTCACATGCACCCTGCGCACCACATCTCCTGTACACCAGCAATCGGTTGTGTGTACATATTGTCCACACTATGCAGTAGCATTTGCTTGACTGGTGTATCGCACATGTCCTAGAACTGGATACTTGGTCACCTGTACATACTGATCACCTCATGCATAGTTGGCTTACAATTTGTCTGAATAACACAAATCTCTAACATGGGCACACAGTTACAGGTACCCATTAGTCACCTCATACCGCTCTAGCTTGCTGCATGCCTGATGTATCACACCTCTTGCACAGGGGCAGCCAGTCACACGTACACATTACGGCCTTATGCAGCGCACACTAGCTGAAGGCCTGGTGTACCGCACCCTAAATGCTGGTACTCAAACCTGTAAATATACTGAGTATATCATCTCAACTCACATGCAGGCACCCAGGATATGTACTTGCTGAGTATATCATGCAGTGTCGGCTTGCTGCTAGCCTCACGCGCACTGAAGCACTTCCAATTTAGGTGTACCTCCTTTCTTAAGCAACTGTAGACGTTTCTGTCTAATATCGAATTATTAGCCCAGAGGCAATGTAGTGAAACTGATTCTCAGTACTGTGCTCTGACACCTATGGGCAAAGGCTGCGCTATGTAAAACAGGTGGAACAGACGAAGCTACCGCTCCTGCCCCGCAGCATGATGGAAGCATTGACCATGCTTGTAATAATGGAACATGATTCTACTATGCGGCGCAATGACACCTAAAGCAATGTTCGCGCCAGAGCATGGTACGATTGTGTCACATGCACACGCCACTCTTTTCTTAAAAGACAGCTTGTAAAAAGGTTCTCCTCCTGTGTCATTACTGTACGTAATGTGACGCACTCTGCCGCCTACATGAACACATTGTGGGGACAGAAGGCGCACTGGAGTTGCTGCAAGTCCTCTCACAATGTATCAATTGCCTCCTACAGCACTGACATATTCGCATACTGCATTACTGTATTATTACCGCATCTTGCCTGCTGAGAGGCATAGCCCTATCCACCAGTCGACGCAGCAGGGCAGAAAGTTCCTGGGAAAGATTCCCAGTCACAGGCATAGAAAAGAGGCTGACCATTAAGGAAGACAGAAATAAATAGTAAGCCTGCAAGGGCCTCCCTGGCTAACGGCAGCCAACAAGCCGGGAAGTGGAAACAACCCGACGACCTCGCTCCAGTCCCAAATCCTTCTAGCGCACGTTGTAATGTAAATACTGACCCGCACCAGACTGAAACGGGGGCCGCCCTATTGGAAATGACCAAAGCTACCAGGAATCAGTAGGGCAAATAGGCATGCTGACAAACTGATCTGGCATGAAAATGGCCACGTTTTACTGCTGCGAGCGGGAGGATATTGAACGAAAATGCCACCCGCCAGAAATTGGGAGAAAGCAATCTGCTACTTGACCGCTAACTGGAGCGCCTAGTCCATCACGTTTCTGGCGCGGGCCCTGTCTATCTGCAGACAGGCGACTCAACTAACATCAAAAGGACCCGGGTGCGAACCCTGGCCTCCCGAGCCGCAGTCGGCAGGCCCCTCCCAAACTTGGTGCCGGCGCAGGGACCATTCTACTCGTGTGTCAGGACTGACAAGTATACTGTGAGCCGGCGATTCCCCTAGAGGGATCAAATGGCACTTCACCCGGTTCGATATTTCCCGGGAACCGTGCGAGCAGGCGCTCGGATCCCAAGGATCCCTCCCCCCCTGCTGGCGCTCGACATATGCCTCGGAGAGGCCCAAAACCCGAAAGGCCGAAGACCTTGCTTTTGAGCCACCGCTCCGGTATGCCGGGGGATCCGAGGGCATAGCGGGCCACTAGGCCGTGGGAAACAGCCCGGGTAGCCTTGCCTAAAGGGGGGGCGAGCCTTGAAAGTCTACAAGGCACTACTGCGAGGCCTAGCCCCCCAGAGGGGGCAACCCAAAAAACGCGCCCGGGCGGAGCCGGCTGCACCATGAGCAATGCCGATCAGCGCTGAAAACACCTACGGCACACCTACACGACAGACATAGACTTGCTACTGTCCTAGAGGCGGTATGGCCAAACCGGGACCACGGTAATGCCCAGCGTAGTACGCTCAAGGTTCGCAAAATTGAGCAGCCCCGATCCTCTTCATGGGACACCATGGAGGCACGGGTAGGACTCCTCGGTGAGATCAGGGATTTGGACCCTAGTCTGCAGGGCTGTGGATGCCGCGCACTGGCCAGGGGAGCCACAGGGAACTTCCCACGAGCAGATAAACATTTATAACCGGCCAAAATCCCAACAATGACTAAGAAGAACATTCTTAACGGCATGGCCGGGCACGCTCCCTGGAGCAATACAAACCATTGGGCAATCGAACTCTAGCCACCTCGTGAGCCTGAGCGTGTGACAATTGTACTGTAACATATACGAAACAATGTAAGGGAATCGGGCCCATACAGGTTAGTTACTGTGGCGGGAGTTCGCAGCAACTCAGTGTTCGCTGGGAAATGTTCATAAGTAGCATGCATTAGATAATGATCTGGGCTAATTAAAACATCTGTAAATAGCAGGAGTGGCCTGGTCAGAGCAGATTTACATAGTTATCGGCATCCTATGGAATGCCTGTCGCAAGGAGATATGAAACAAAGCACTGTGTGGATCAGAGCCGCTATGGAACCTCTGGCCAGTACGAAAACAAACATAATTGCAACGCAGATCATGATTAAAATTCAAAACATCCTTGGCACTTTGTCATGTCTGCACTAACAAGACCTTAAACAAAAGGCAAATGTATATTTATACGTTACCCTGTGTTGTCCTAGCGATTATTGTATACCGTACGAGACTATCGGGCCCAAATCCGTGTTTGTCATACTTGGCCACCTTAGAACTGAAACTACCACCGGGAGCTGGTTGGTACTTACACCCCTCCAGGTTCAAACATCAACGCCCAATTAAGTAAAAGAATGAAGTTTCTGGATTTCTAATTAATGATAGTAAATTCCCGTGACACCGGGAATCGAACCTGTGACGACCTTGGCGCTATTAACAAGACGCTCAAATCAAGTGGGCTAACCGGCCAGCACACGGCTTGCTATGAAATAGTTGCTAATAGCACTACAGTGCAGCGCAAAGAGCCCAATTGTGGAACGAAATAAAATACAGGAAGGAAATACAGCAAACCTCCGAACACAGACGGTGATCACAGAAACGTGCAAATGTGAAGTGGGTACCCGTAGATACTTCTAAGTCCAAAGCAGGGTATCCGAGATGATGCGCGCAAAGGGTAGGCCGAAACCAGTTTAGCAAAAAAAAGATGTGCCTTAAAGAAACACCAAAACGCGCAACGATACCAGTAGGTGGCGTAGGAATGATGAAAACAACAAGTGTCCCTCGGGGGGAGGGGGCTAGACTGCCATCTTGTAAATACGGAAACCATGCATAAGGATTCAAAAGCCACCTGAGAATATGCTGCAGGGCCCGGGCCACGCCAGGCTCAGCGGATGCGCAGCAAAAGCAGAAAATTGTTGCGAAGCGGACATGAGTGGGTGCTCCAAAACATAATCGCATTGTCATTGCTGTACTTCAAACAAAACGAAATGCCCCCGATGCAGGTGCCCACAAATCAATATATTTAACAACAAGGGGTGGTGATGGACAGAGTTTCTGAATTAAGCTGAATACTCTCACCCAGTCAAGAGACCAGGGCTAGATCCAACACCGTTTTTTAGCTCACTGCACCATCCCAGCTCAGAACCTGGCTATATGCAAATTAGTCTGTTCCTGTCCCAGTGCATGATGGGAATAGGGAAAACCAAACTACCAAGACAATTCTTACACTGGGAAGGAAACAAGCTTCCGGGGACCGGTTTCTGGCATTACAGCCGTCTTCGGCCCGGCTTGCTTGAATCCTGATGGTGCAATGAGCAAGGGACTCACATCTGAGTATACCCTTCCACGCTTATGGTGGACAAAATATTTAACAACAAGGGGTGGTGATGGACAGAGTTTCTGAATTAAGCAGAATACTCTCACCCAGTCAAGAGATCAGGGCTAGATCCAACACCGTTTTTTAGCTCACTGCACCATCCCAGCTCAGAACCTGGCTATATGCAAATTAGTCTGTTCCTGTCCCAGTGCATGATGGGAACAGGGCAAACCAAACTACCAAGCCAATTCTTACACTGGGAAGGAAACAAACTTCCGGGGACCGTTTCTGGCATTACAGCCGTCTTCGGCCCGGCTTGCTTGAATCCTGATGGTGCAATGAGCAAGGGACTCACATCTGAGTATACCCTTCCACGCTTATGGTGGACAAAATATTTAACAACAAGGGGTGGTGATGGACAGAGTTTCTGAATTAAGCAGAATACTCTCACCCAGTCAAGAGATCAGGGCTAGATCCAACACCGTTTTTTAGCTCACTGCACCATCCCAGATCAGAACCTGGCTATATGCAAATTAGTCTGTTCCTGTCCCAGTGCATGATGGGAACAGGGCAAACCAAACTACCAAGCCAATTCTTACACTGGGAAGGAAACAAGCTTCCGGGGACCGGTTTCTGGCATTACAGCCGTCTTCGGCCCGGCTTGCTTGAATTCTGATGGTGCAGTGAGCAAGGGACTCACATCTGAGTATACCCTTCCACGCTTATGGTGGACAAAATATTTAACAACAAGGGGTGGTGATGGACAGAGTTTCTGAATTAAGCAGAATACTCTCACCCAGTCAAGAGATCAGGGCTAGATCCAACACCGTTTTTATCTCACTGTACCATCCCAGCTCAGAACCTGGCTATATGCAAATTAGTCTGTTCCTGTCCCAGTGCATGATGGAACAGGGCAAACCAAACTACCAAGCCAATTCTTACACTGGGAAGGAAACAAGCTTCCGGGGACCAGTTTCTGGCATTACAGCCGTCTTCGGCCCGGCTTGCTTGAATCCTGATGGTGCAATGAGCAAGGGACTCACATCTGAGTATACCCTTCCACGCTTATGGTGGACAAAATATTTAACAACAAGGGGTGGTGATGGACAGAGTTTCTGAATTAGGCAGAATACTCTCACCCAGTCAAGAGATCAGGGCTAGATCCAACACCGTTTTTTAGCTCACTGCACCATCCCAGCTCAGAACCTGGCTATATGCAAATTAGACTGTTCCTGTCCCAGTGCATGATGAGAACAGGGCAAACCAAACTACCAAGCCAATTCTTACACTAGGAAGGAAACAAGCTTCCGGGGACCGGTTTCTGGCATTACAGCCGTCTTCGGCCCGGCTTGCTTGAATCCTGATGGTGCAATGAGCAATGGACTCACATCTGAGTATACCCTTCCACGCTTATGGTGGACAAAATATTTATTAACAAGAGGTGGTGATGGACAGAGTTTCTGAATTAAGCAGAATACTCTCACCCAGTCAAGAGATCAGGGCTAGATCCAACACCGTTTTTTAGCTCACTGCACCATCCCAGCTCAAAACCTGGCTATATGCAAATTAGTCTGTTCCTGTCCCAGTGCATGATGGGAACAGGGCAAACCAAACTACCAAGCCAATTCTTACACTGGGAAGGAAACAAGCTTCCGGGGACCGGTTTCTGGCATTACAGCCGTCTTCGGCCCGGCTTGCTTGAATCCTGATGGTGCAATGAGCAAGGGACTCACATCTGAGTATACCCTTCCACGCTTATGGTGGACAAAATATTTAACAACAAGCGGTGGTGAAGAATTGGCTTGGTAATTTAGTCTGCCCTGTTCCCATGATGCACTGGGCCAGGGACAGACTGATTTGCATATAGCCAGGTTCTGAGCTGGGATGGTGCAGTGAGATAAATAACGGTGATGGATCATGCCCTGATCTTTGGACTGGGTAAGAGTGGTCTGCTTAATTCAGACACCTGTTCATCACCACCCTATTTTCTGAATCGTTTTTGGCCACTATAGGTTTGGCAGGGTATACTCAGACATGAGTCCCATTCTCATTGCACCATCAGGATTCAAGCAAGCCGGGCCGAAGACGGCTGAAATGCCAGAAACCGGTCCCCGGTAGCTCGTCTCCTTTCTGGTGAAGAATTGGCTTGGTAGTTTAGTCTGCCCTGTTCCCATGATGCACTGGGCCAGGGACAGACTGATTTGCATATAGCCAGGTTCTGAGCTGGGATGGTGCAGTGAGATAAATAACGGTGATGGATCAAGCCCTGATCTTTGGACTGGGTAAGAGTGCTCTGCTTAATTCAGACACTCTATTCATCACCACCCCCTTTTCTGAATCGTTTTTGGCCACTATAGGTGTGGCAGGGTATACTCAGACATGAGTCCCTTTCTCACTGCACCATCAGGATTCAAGCAAGCCGGGCCGAAGACGGCTGAAATGCCAGAAACCGGTCCCCGGTAGCTTGTCTCCTTTTTGGTGAAGAATTGGCTTGGTAGTTTAGTCGGCCCTGTTCCCATGATGCACTGGGCCAGGGACAGACTGATTTGCATACATAGCCAGGTTCTGAGCTGGGATGGTGCAGTGAGATAAATAACGGTGATGGATCAAGCCCTGATCTTTGGACTGGGTAAGAGTGCTCTGCTTAATTCAGACACTCTATTCATCACCACCCCCTTTTCTGAATCGTTTTTGGCCACTATAGGTGTGGCAGGGTATACTCAGACATGAGTCCCTTTCTCACTGCACCATCAGGATTCAAGCAAGCCGGGCCGAAGACGGCTGAAATGCCAGAAACCGGTCCCCGGTAGCTTGTCTCCTTTTTGGTGAAGAATTGGCTTGGTAGTTTAGTCGGCCCTGTTCCCTTGATGCACTCGGCCAGGGACAGACTGATTTGCATACATAGCCAGGTTCTGAGCTGGGATGGTGCAGTGAGATAAATAACGGTGATGGATCAAGCCCTGATCTTTGGACTGGGTAAGAGTGGTCTGCTTAATTCAGACACTCTGTTCATCACCACCCCCTTTTCTGAATCGTTTTTGGCCACTATAGGTGTGGCAGGGTATACTCAGACATGAGTCCCTTTCTCACTGCACCATCAGGATTCAAGCAAGACGGGCCGAAGACGGCTGAAATGCCAGAAACCGGTCCCCGGTAGCTTGTCTCCTTTCTGGTGAAGAATTGGCTTGGTAGTTTAGTCTGCCCTGTTCCCATGATGCACTGGGCCAGGGATAGACTGATTTGGATATAGCCAGGTTCTGAGCTGGGATGGTGCAGTGAGATAAATAACGGTGATGGATCAAGCCCTGATCTTTGGACTTGGTAAGAGTGGTCTGCTTAATTCAGACACTCTGTTCATCACCACCCCCTTTTCTGAATCGTTTTTGGCCACTATAGGTGTGGCAGGGTATACTAAGACATGAGTCCCTTTCTCACTGCACTATCAGGATTCAAGCAAGCCGGGCTGAAGACTGCTGAAATGCCAGAAACCGGTCCCCGGTAGCTTGTCTCCTTTCTGGTGAAAAATTGGCTTGGTAGTTTAGTCGGCCCTGTTTCCATGATGCACTGGGCCAGGGACAGACTGATTTGCATATGTAGCCAGGTTCTGAGCTGGGATGGTGCAGTGAGATAAATAACGGTGATGGATCAAGCCCTGATCTTTGGACTGGGTAAGAGTGGTCTGCTTAATTCAGACACTCTGTTCATCACCACCCCCTTTTCTGAATCGTTTTTGGCCACTATAGGTTTGGCAGGGTATACTCAGACATGAGTCCCTTTCTCATTGCACCATCAGGATTCAAGTAAGCCGGGCCGAAGACGGCTGAAATGCCAGAAACCGGTCCCCGGTAGCTTGTCTCCTTTCTGGTGAAGAATTGGCTTGGTAGTTTAGTCTGCCCTGTTCCCATGATGCACTGGGCCAGGGACAGACTGATTTGCATATAGCCAGGTTCTGAGCTGGGATGGTGCAGTGAGATAAATAACGGTGATGGATCAAGCCCTGATCTTTGGACTGGGTAAGAGTGCTCTGCTTAATTCAGACACTCTGTTCATCACCACCCCCTTTTCTGAATCGTTTTTGGCCACTATAGGTGTGGCAGGGTATACTCAGACATGAGTCCCTTTCTCACTGCACCATCAGGATTCAAGCAAGCCGGGCCGAAGACGGCTGAAATGCCAGAAACCGGTCCCCGGTAGCTTGTCTCCTTTTTGGTGAAGAATTGGCTTGGTAGTTTAGTCGGCCCTGTTCCCATGATGCACTGGGCCAGGGACAGACTGATTTGCATATATAGCCAGGTTCTGAGATGGGATGGTGCAGTGAGATAAATAACGGTGATGGATCAAGCCCTGATCTTTGGACTGGGTAAGAGTGGTCTGCTTAATTCAGACACTCTGTTCATCACCACCCCCTTTTCTGAATCGTTTTTGGCCACTATAGGTGTGGCAGGGTATACTCAGACATGAGTCCCTTTCTCACTGCACCATCAGGATTCAAGCAAGCCGGGCCGAAGACGGCTGAAATGCCAGAAACCGGTCCCCGGTAGCTTGTCTCCTTTCTGGTGAAGAATTGGCTTGGTAGTTTAGTCTGCCCTGTTCCCATGATGCACTGGGCCAGGGACAGACTGATTTGCATATAGCCAGGTTCTGAGCTGGGATGGTGCAGTGAGATAAATAACGGCGATGGATCAAGCCCTGATCTTTGGACTTGGTAAGAGTGGTCTGCTTAATTCAGACACTCTGTTCATCACCACCCCCTTTTCTAAATCGTTTTTGGCCACTATAGGTATGGCAGGGTATACTCAGACATGAGTCCCTTTCTCACTGCACCATCAGGATTCAAGCAAGCCGGGCTGAAGACGGCTGAAATGCCAGAAACCGGTCCCCGGTAGCTTGTCTCCTTTCTGGTGAAGAATTGGCTTGGTAGTTTAGTCGGCCCTGTTCCCATGATGCACTGGGCCAGGGACAGACTGATTTGCATATGTAGCCAGGTTCTGAGCTGGGATGGTGCAGTGAGATAAATAACGGTGATGGATCAGGCCCTGATCTTTGGACTGGGTAAGAGTGGTCTGCTTAATTCAGACACTCTGTTCATCACCACCCCCTTTTCTGAATCGTTTTTGGCCACTATAGATGTGGCAGGGTATACTCAGACATGAGTCCCTTTCTCACTGCACCATCAGGATTCAAGCAAGCCGGGCCGAAGACGGCTGAAATGCCAGAAACCGGTCCCCGGTAGCTTGTCTCCTTTCTGGTGAAGAATTGGCTTGGTAGTTTAGTCTGCCCTGTTCCCATGATGCACTGGGCCAGGGACAGACTGATGTGCATATAGCCAGGTTCTGAGCTGGGATGGTGCAGTGAGATAAATAACGGTGATGGATCAAGCCCTGATCTTTGGACTTGGTAAGAGTGGTCTGCTTAATTCAGACACTCTGTTCATCACCACCCCCTTTTCTGAATCATTGTTTTTGGCCACTATAGGTGTGGCAGGGTATACTCAGACATGAGTCCCTTTCTCACTGCACCATCAGGATTCAAGCAAGCTGGGCTGAAGACGGCTGAAATGCCAGAAACCGGTCCCCGGTAGCTTGTCTCCTTTCTGGTGAAGAATTGGCTTGGTAGTTTAGTCTGCCCTGTTCCCATGATGCACTGGGCCAGGGACAGACTGATTGGCATATAGCCAGGTTCTGAGCTGGGATGGTGCAGTGAGATAAATAACGGTGATGGATCAAGCCCTGATCTTTGGACTGGGTAAGAAATGTCTCCGAGTGAGGATCGCGGTCTGCCTAGGGGCATGGGGGTAACCGTGCAGCACCTACCCCGTGCAGGGCCCAAAACACCGCACCATGTGCACTCAGGCGTACCCCCGGCGGCCGACCGTGGCGCAGCACTGCACCTGAGCATTACGAGGTGTACCTGAGGGGCCCCATCCAGGGGCTTCTAGCAACAGGCAAAACGGGGAGACCAGCCGAGAACCGCTGACACTGCCACGCGTTCCACCCCAAGCTCCACCCGGGGGCCTAGAAAGCAGACGCGGCTCATGACCGCAAGATGGCCATGATGTGCCGGGATCCGGGTTGAAAGGGGGGCGGGGGGGGCGCACACCCGTGGACCCGGCAAGCTCACCGGAAGATGCCTTTGGGCCGGGCAAGGTGCAAATGGAACTTCGAGGACACATGGCCAAAGTCACCCCAGCGCTACATGCAGGACTTTGACCCGCGGCCAATGACCCGAGCAACGCACATCGTGTGCACTCAGTCGAGGCTGTGTATGGGGAGGCCACGTACGCTTCCCAGGTTCGGAGAGGGGCAGCGCCCCCCCCACAACCAGGTGGCGGCGGCTGGGGATGGGTGGTATGGACGTGCGGGCGCCCAAGGCGCTCAACAACATGCACTCGGCCCCGGGCCGCACAGCGGATGCCCACTCCGCAGGGTCTCCCAGACGCCATGAGAGCGACCCAAGGGCCACCCGGGAAACAAACTGGCTTACTCCGGACTGTCCCCCGCACACGGCAAGTGCAACGCAAAGGGGGCCCAGTTGGCCAGTATACCCCCTCCTCCACAGCGGCCCGACGCTAAGCGGGCCGCCTAGCCCCGCTTAAAAACCTTCGAGGGGAGGGAGTAGGCGGAGGGGGGGTAAAGCCCGTAGGCCACAGCCCGTGGGCATCACTCACCGAAAAGAGTGTCCCAAAGCTGCAGCGCGACGTCCGGAGCGGCAAAGAGGCCTCCACAGTGGTGCAAGGGAGTAAAGTGCCCCCTGAGGCTCTTCCCAGCCGCCCCGGACGTGCGTCTGCGACCCGCCTACCTCCTACCAGGCGATGCCTGTCCAGGTGAGGAGTGGCTGGCCACAAGGTGGGCGGGGGCAGCCCTCTGTGGCTAGGGGCCCGCCCTCCTTATGGCCACTGCGTGGCCTCGGGCAAGCGCATAGTTAAATGGAATGGGTAGTTACAAGGACAAAAGGTTGTCATTCAGCAAGATGAAAGCTTTATCGCGATTTGACTGGCTAGCCTCTCCTCCACCCCTCAGGTTTTGAAGCAAGCAAGCACCCGGAAGGAACACCCGATGTTTTGCACATAGTGAACCCTTCCATAACACCACCGAATTCTTCAGGGGTGGAAGTGGGCCACTGCTCATATGACTGCGAAGTAGAAAAGTTTATATTTTTCCAAATGAAGCTCAAATGCTCAAATTTGCATGCAAGTACCTTTTAGCTCCACTGGTTCCACAGCACTGATGCGCCGCAGTTTTTTGCTAAAATAAAAAGTCAGGGCGACTGACTTCAAGTTTGTTCATTACAGAGCCGTCACTAACATATCTATAATCCTTTTACCAGCAGTAGGAATACATCCTGATCTATATGAACAGCAGTAGCTTGGTCAGTGAGGTTCATGTGGGGGTCAATTTCAATCAAGAGGGCACATTTTGGAGATCCCTAACATGTCTTTAAGAACGTGTGTCCCATTTTCATTTCTATTACTTGTGTTTATAGCGCACGTTTGGATTCAACAAGCCTCTCGTGTTCTGATCAGTGGGATTCCTTCCCCACGCTGATCCTGTTACTGAGGGTAAGAGCAGTAGTTTGATGCAGTGTTTCATTCATGGACTTGGCACCTTGTCAATATGGTGTGCCAAGTGCACATAGGTAAAAGACATTGCCATTTACAATGCCAATAGCGCTAACTCAAACAAATGCAAGACGATTGCATTTCCAATGCTTGTTTTACTGGATTTGTGTCTTACTTTGTTTCTGCTTGCTTTCTTAGTAGCAGCTGCCAAGTATCTAGAAGGATACTTGGCTCCTGTTATTTATTTAGTTTCCGCGACGTTGCTTCTTTTCTCAGCACCAACATTTGGTGTCAGGTTGCCAAGGAGACTCACTCGCCTAACACACATACTGCCAGCAGCCATCATCTTACAAGGGCTATTTTAGCCTACTTGTAGAGGCCAAAGGCATGCCTCGGGCAAGATTGTCTGGGCTCTTTGGTGCACTGTTTGCTACCAGTGCCAGGGATGTTGCTGCTCTGTCTTCTCATTCTTTTCAAGTTTCAAGTGAGAAACAAATTCTTCTTGGCACTTTGCCCCTCACTTCGGTGTCGAGCCAAGCTTATCTCTCTTCTCAATCTCCCCTGTATCTGTGAGTTTCTGTGTAATCCTAAAGTCCTTCATGGGAATGAACTACACAAGCAGCTACTCCCAGCACCACCCCCATACTTCTGTCACTCCTCTCGCCTATGCCTTAACCAACCCCCAGACTATGACTAAGCATGCCAATAAGATGCACAACTTCATTTTTATGCCTGGGTGAAATCTGCATCATTTGGTTGGAGGAAAGTATGTGAAATGTCCAAAGGAATTGCTCAAAGTATGTCTCATTTTGAAAAATTCTGGCTTCAGAATTTTGCACTATTTTCTAGAGCACTGCTTCCAAAAGCTTTTAAAACTATCACCCACTTTTTAGAACGACAAACGTTTGCAACCCGCCTAGCTTTTAAGATACTGCAAAATATCTTTTTACATCAAAACGGAGATGAATAAAACACTGGGCCATTTTCTTCTCGTTTACATATGCCCTGGACCAAGCCCCAGTAATACTGGTTGCACCTGTTAATACAAGCCCCTGCAGCGGAATGTAAACCTTGTAAATGACTACGACATGCTCACTTACCCCATGCTTACCATTCTCCTTCTCCACCAAACACCGTGACTCCCTTCAATGATATGTTTCAGTTTTTTTTTAAATATTATTTACCAAAGCTCTTGTGTAGACCTACAAGAATTTGGTTTATTGGTTGAGGGACTGATAAAGGAACTCAAGTAACAACAACAATCTTTGTCAGGTTAAGCCACAAATGTCACTAAATGAACCTGTGTTAACACTCCGGTAGCTAGGCTCAGAAGCAGTCAGGCTAAGTTAGAGGCACTCTGTCAGGTATTTTTTCAGCACACCAACAGTAATAAAGTGAGAATCAATACAAACAAATTCCACACCAATTTGAAAAAACTGAGAATATTTTAATAAATAAAATGACACCAAAATGAAATAAATCCAATCAGTAGAACCAGAGTCACGAATTTGTAAACTTTTCAGTGTAAAATAGCACCGAAAAGAATAAAGTATCAACAACCATGGGTATCTGGTTGTGCGAGACAGGGGCAAAGTCAAATGTTAAGACTAACCGAAATGAATCACAGGTTGGATAAGAAGGTGGATTTGGTCCCGCCTTGGCATACCTATGGACTAAAAAAAAAAAGACTTAGAAAACATTTTAATGAACAGTTCCTAAGAAGGTAGTCAGAGGGGCAAGGTTGCTGGTGCAGTCTGAAAAGAAGGTGTCATCATTCGGGAGCCACTGACGGGAGGCACTTTGAAGATTTATTATCAGACTTTGTAATTATTTAGGAAGTGAAACTCTCCAGGGGCACAAGCTGCAGGCTGTAGCAGATAAGGGCTCCATGAGGCAGGATACCCTCAGTGAACGTTGCAGCTGAACATGATTTGCTGCTCCAGGGAATAAGGTAATAGGAGTTACTGCACAAACATGATGACCAGCGATGCTCCTTGGGCCCCGCTCTCCTGTAGTTTCTGAGGTCACTTTTTAATGAATATGTTGCTAAGTTCCAACATTTATGGTTAGACAGAGGCCACCTCTAACACCACTTCCAAGGATCCAGGACTTGGGGGGCATCACTTGGGGCACTTGGACCAACACCAGCAGAGGCCACGTGCAGGGCTCAAGGTCTCTGGATCTAATGTCCCTGCATCTCACACAGGAGGCTAGCCAACTAACTTTGGAGTCACTCTGGTAGCCTAGGGTTCAAGCAGCAAGGCACCCCCAAAGCAGCAGGGCAGTCCTCTGGGGAGCAAGGAAAGTCTCATGTAGCAGGGTAGTAGGGTTCTGCCTGCGAAATCGGAGGACTTTGGAAATTCTGAGTTACTCTTTTAACACAGAATTACTGATAAATTGTGCTGCTCTGCTGGCAGTATTAACTACTTTCCTCTGCAGTAGTTTTTTAACATAGAGAGACTGCTCCCTCGTGTTGCCGCGTCACTACAGAGGGACTCATTTATGAGGCTGTGCGTCACTTTTACGCCCCCGGTGCGTCACTTTTTGTGACGCACCAGTGGCGTAAAAAATGCGCCTTGTTGCGCCATATTTACAAAGTGACGCATCTAGGTAGATGCGTCACTTTTTGAACCCCTGCGCCACATTATACCTGCGCCAGGTATAATGTATAAAAGGGGGCGTATTGACGCAAGAAAGGGTCATGGAAGTGACGCAGTGAAATCTATGAGATTGCACTGCGCCACTTCTAGGACTCAAATGCGAAAAAATCTTACGCCTGCCTCACAGCAGGCGTAAGACTGAGGCAGGCCCCTTCACAAGGGGCCTGCCCCATGTGAAAGGACACATTGCTGGAGTTGCGTCATTTTTGTGACACACTCCAGCAATGTGTCACTTTTGCGCCATACAGATGTGTCAGAAATACTGACGTATCTGTAACTCCTTGCGACATGATGCGTTTTACTGTAAATATTACGCATCATTGGTGTCGCAAGGAGGGCGCAATGAAAAGAGACACAATGCTGTTTTCACGCAGCGATGCGTCACTTTTCATAAATGAGGCCCTGAGTATTTAAGGGCACCGAGGGGTATGCAGTAGTTTCTAAACATTGTGGAAGTGGGAGAAGTACTCTATGTTTAGAATCTACTGCATATCACAAGGCACCCTTACATGCTCTGGGTGTAGAAATCAATTACATACTCAGCTAGTGTTTTAAACCTCCTGACATATATTTCATGGTACTTGACACATCAGCATAGAGGAGGAAGAGGTCTTCAAGAGTCATGGTATCCAGATGTCCCTCTGGAGAGGAGGTTATGGATTCCTGCATTTTCAACATTTACATCGGGTCCACAACATAAGGAACTAAGAGCAATAGTGAAAGTTAAAGAGTCTGGGGGCATATTACCAAGGGCCATTATCGCTGCATTAGCGGGACTTTTTCCCGCTAATGCGGCGATAATTTCATCGCCCTATTACCAAGCTGTCGCTAACACCAGTTAGCGACAGCTTGTAGGCAATAGCGGGCATTTAGGGGCCAAGATGTTAGCGACTGAAAACAGTCGCTAACATCGCTATCTCCTATTCCCTATTCTCCTATTACCAACTTTTGGAAATATTCGCGCTAAGCGCGAATATCTCCAAAAGCTAACGCCTGCCCTGAGCAGTTCTTAGCCATGTTATCCAATGGTAGGTGGATAACATGGCTAAGAGCATTAGCTCGGTAATTCATGAATATCGCGTACTTTTCAGCGATAATCATGCATTTCGTCCGATTTCTATCGCTTAGGAGATAAACCTTGATAATAGCAAGGCTCCTAAGCGATAAAAAATAGGCAAAGCACGGCCATAATATTATTGCCGCTAACCAAGCATAGCGATAATTATCGCTTATGCTTGGTAATATGCCCCCTGGGGTCATGACATCTAACCAAGCTGTGAGCATTCCTCCATCTCATCTAGCTTGTGACGCCGCATAGAGTATGATGGCTAGTACACTACTAGGAAATTGTTAAAACACAATAGACCTTCCTATATATTATCAAAAGTTAATTCCTTGTAGCTCCCTTGTGAAAATCAGTCTATACTGCAATTGGTCCTTGAGAGTTTGCTGAAGCGTGTAAAGGATTGGCCCTCTGACACTAAGGTCATCAATGCCAGCGGTCCACCAGAAATATGAGTTCATCTAGAACACAATTGTGCAGGCAAAGTCTCTTGGAGAAATCCCGGGGGGAAACAGGTGGAAATTGGAATGGTAAATCCAATTTCACGTTATTTCCTAAAGATTTATAATCTCTGATAAGCCCCCTGAAAAATGACAGGAGCTCCCAGTAACAGTATATCTGTAAGAGGTAAAATACAGAGATTTTAACATGCCAAACTAATGAGGCACTAAATTCGTATGACCAAATTGAAACCAGCTGGTATAATTTCTAATTACAAAAAAAAGTTTAATAAAATGTTATTAACAAGAATTTTATTGTTGACCTGGACATATAGGAAAGTACAAGAGCTGCGCACCACTCTGTTCATTTTAAATGAAGCCCTCTAGTCATTCTTCACTTTTTTATAAGATATTGCACTATAGAGTTAGGAGTACTTGTGTACTGTTGAACATTTTGAGCACGAAGGAGAGAGAGAGAGGAAAAAAGAAAGAGAGGGAGAGAGGAAGTGAAGGAAGGAAGGAAGCAAATACGGCAGGAAGGAAGGGCGCAAGCAAGAAAGGAAGAAAGGGAGTAAAGAAGACAGGGAGAGGTGGAAGAGGAAGGGATGGAGGGAGCGAAGGGAGGGAGTTAGGGAGGGTGGGAGGACAATAGAGGCAAGGAAAACGTTTTAATTTAGGAAGTTGGTGCATGGAGCATTCAGCTATTGTGAGTTTGAAGGATATTCTTTTCTCTGATGAGGAGGTGTTTGTTTGGTTGGGTTGGAGACTGGGTTCTGCTTTTTCACTATTCAGGGTGCCTGCAAGGTCAGTAAGCACCAGCAATAAAGCACATAACATGATATATTGAAGTATGCATGCGCCTCTGTCCGGCACTGCTAGAAATAAACACACAGTTTTCTACGGCCGAAGGAGACAAGTTGACAACATTATAAGGCGAGCTATGCCATGATGAGATGACTAACAAGCTCTAATGTCAAGGGAGACAGCGACCCTACCTAGGGATGCCCTATATAGGACAGTACATGAAGACCCTTATCTTTACACCTGCTGACTGATCGGCATCAAGGGTTGCTGTCCGAAATCTCAACTAATTGCCAGGCGGCTATCCAGGAAAGGGAATTAAATGACTGTTGGCCGATGGGCATTTCCACTCTTGACACTGCTGTCATAGGGGTTTCACATCAAGGGGGATGTCAGCGGTGGCGGGCGGCAGCTGTCCCATCATGCCACTCAGATGAGCAGCTGAGCAGGTCATTATACCTTAATGTCACAGCAGAACGAGTGAACTAGCTCAATCTACTGTCTAAATTATTCCCACATTTCCAGAACTCCCTCCCTGCAGGCCAGAGTTAATATATGTTACTGTACACAATATCTCTGGTTTAAGCTACCACCACATAGAATCAACTACATTGAATTATCAATATATCTCACACAGAGCTTTGCAATGGAAACGTCACCCACTAAGCAATCAGTCCAGGTAGGGGGCGAGTTTGCATTGGAGATTATATTTAATCTATACCTTATGTAAGAGGGTGGTTGAGTCAAATTATGGCACAAGTTGTATAGGTCATCACAAATAAACAAGAAGCTAGGTTTGAGACTTCTCTTCTCATTGACATTTGCACATATGTTTAGCTAATTGAGTGCTATCAATAGAGTCTGATCTATTCTTAACAATTAGGGAGCTAGCTTTGTATGTTATGCCCGACATCTCCAAGTCAAGGTGTAGAGATTACTGAAGCCTGAAGAGTACTAGGCACATGGGTAGTAGGCAAGCTCTGGATTCCTGGGAGAAGAGATTGCATTCTTGATTAGTGGCTTGCATGGCGGAAGCATTAGTCCAACACCTCCCTGTTTCATTCTGGCTTTGTTAGCTAAGCCTTTACCTTGTATGCCTCAGCCAAATAAATATACTGAGAATGGTCACTAATACAACACATCAAATCTCTCGGCAAACATTCCATCATGTAGGTGATTTACCTAGCACATTTGTTACGCAACGGTAACATTTTCTCTTGCACAAATTAAACATACATCTTCATGAGGTATTCATAATTCCTCAACCCTGGATCCAAATGCTCTGTCACAACCCTGGAACCTCAATACCTAATAGAACCTTGCATCACCAAGCCCAGTTGCAAGCTTTTAATCCCAAAACCTGATACAACATTGGTACCTGATGAAAAGTTGGAACCGTGATGCAATTCCCCAAGCCCTGACATAACCCTGATGAATGGAGTCCTGTGAAAATTCTGGAGCTTTAGCCCATAACACAACCTTGCGGTATCAAATCCCAACAAACCCTGAATCCCCAAGCTCCAAAACAACCATGAAGCCCCAAACTCTGAAGCACACCTGTTGCTTCAAGCGGTTTCCACATGCCTGGAGCTTTAAGCCCCAACACAACTGCAGAATCCTAAGCCTGAACACAACCAGAGACTTAACCTCCAACAGGACCCTGGAGCCTGAGTCTCGAAGTAAACCTGGAGTCTTTAGTCGCTATGCAACCCCAGAGTTCAAACTGCGATACAATCCTAATACCACAAACCATTGCACAGACATGGAGCTTCATCCAAAACCACCCCAAGACAGCCCTTTAACCACAATCCTTGGCACTATCCTGAAACCCCCCAAAAACCCTGTAATCCCAATGTTCACCACAATCCTGAGACCCAGATCACAACTCAAACTTGGGTACATTAGTACCCAACAAAGCATTTGAGCCCCAAACTTTGACACATCCCTGGAACCCTAACCACAAAGAAATAGTGAAGTCCCAATTCCTTACACACCACGCAAATCCTCATGCTCCAACTTAACCCTGGAACCCCAAGCCATGACACAAGCACAACACTGGAGCCTCACCCCAAATTAACTTTGGATCCCATTATGCAACACAATAGGTGCAGAGGAAAATATAAAAGTAAAGACCTGATAAACCAGTCTGGCACTGGTCTGGCCTGTTCGCAGCTGCAGCTTGGAGATTGGAGACAATGGCTACAGAGCAAAGCCGATCAGAGCAGACCAGGTGGCAGTTCACAGTGGTCTGAGGTTCGTGGAGGACAACGAGAAGGCATGCAATGGCAGCAGGCTTTTCGAGGGTTGCAGTTGTGGCCGGCAGTCAGCCAGTGGAGATTGTGCTTCACTGAGGAGCTGGCATGCCCACACATTCGTCACTGAGCCCCATTGACCCCTAACAGCACCTGCTTGCCCGCCTGCCAGTTTTGCTGCTGGTCCAGCTACCCCCGCTATCTTACAGGTAAACTCTGATAGATTCTGTGCTTCATAGGCACTTTTCAGGAACTGGAATAAAACTACACAGATCACAATTTGAAAGGCACAACAAAGCTCATAGATTCAGTGCTTTACAGGTTCTATAGGCACAAGGCCCAATACAGTAGTAGGCCCCCTGCATGACCAGGACTCCGACAATTGTTTCACTTGTGGCAGTAGTGGCAGAGGGAGACAGGCTGTGAGTGATTCCGGAGACAAGCTATACTAGATGAAGGAAAAGGCAGCAGAAGTGGCAGCAATAATGGCTGTAGTGGTGGCAGCACGGAGACAATAAGGTAGGACTTGTTGCATTATTAATGCCATAGGTTGCGGAAGCTGCCAGACATGCATCGAGTCTGACTTGCAGCCCAGGTGAGCTTCCTCCCTTTGCACTCTTCACCGCTCTCTATGACCTCTGTGTCTCCCAAGTGTGTGCTTGGGTTCTGGAGGTTATTATGGATTTGCGTTTTTCCACCGCAAATTCTGCCTGCTCCACAATCTCCGCTATTATTGATTCTTCAAGGCTGGCTAAACAATAAGAAATGGGGTGTACCCCTCCTGTTTCCCCTATGCTCTAGGCTTTAATTACCCTGTAGCTTCCACCCGTGACTGTTCTTATCCTCGTGAAATACTCATGAATGGGAGTTTTGGTTTTGACCAAGTCCTGTGCTTCAGCTGATGTACCCTTCAAGCATTCAAAACCTACTTCCCCTCTTCAGCCTGGGGCAGTCCTATTGCTGAGATGCAGCAAAGCTCGGGTTCAGGCTTGCGCTGGTCATGTGTGTCTCTGTGAGCCCTTTGCTGCCTCAACCTGCCTGCTACAGTTTCCATTGTTGTTGTCCTTGCTGTAGACCTTTTCTTCTTGACTTAGCTATGTACCTCCGAGAATGAAATACTTCATAGAAGACTTTCCACCTAGCACAAAAGGCCAAGGGCTATTGTTGTCTCTTGTGTACCTGTTTTCCAGCTTCAAGTGCACTGGAAAATCTTCCGGTGTTTTGGTTAGCATGGCTGTCATACAGTCAAGAAGTGCAACAGCAATGCTCTGGCGTTGTAATTTGCAATGGACAGCACAATGATGCAGTGATGAGTGCAAGGGGCGGTGTTAGATTTGGGGTCTCTAGTTGACACAGGTAGGTACTTGTGACAAATAGGGACACTCGCCTCTAGTCAGGATAAGGGGGATTACACTCCAAAAATAACCCCTGCTCACCCCCTTGATAGCTTGGCACGAGCAGCAAGGCTTTATCTCAGAGACTTTATGTTTAAGCATTTGTGACAACATACAGTTACCCAGTGACAACACTACAAATGGACACCACACAGGTTCTATATCAAAAATAAGTATACTTTATATAGAGTTACCACAAAGCCATAAACAACATAAATACAAAATACTATTACTTTAAGATCGTAGATTTAAGCTTAGTTCACTTCAGTTCTTAGATGCAACACTCTGTGTCAATGTTCCGTAGGTTGCGTTGAGCTTCCACGACAAGCAGTGTCGCAGCAATGGGAAATACGGCAAAGTTCAGATACAAAGAAATAAAGACGTGAAGATCTTACAGATGCGGCACGCTTCTCGGGGATGCGAGAAGTTCTCGGTTCGATGCATGGACTGCAGCGGCGACACCCTGACAATGCGACGGCAGCAGCTCCCGTGGCGACACTCTTCTCCCACGATGTGTGAAGCTTCCGCTCGATGCGACAACTACTGCGGCGCCATCCAAGATGTGACGGCAGCAGCTCCGACGACGGCGTGCTTCTCAGGGATGCGAGGTGCTCTTGTCGATGCGGTGCAGTGCGACAGTTCCAGTGGCGACACCCTTCTTCGGAGTTGCAATGGCAGGCACAGCAATCGCGACACCCTCCGACCTTGTTGCGAGATTCTTCTCCTGATGTGGTGCAGTGCGACAAATACAGCGGCGATACCCTCCTTCGGTGTTGCGATGGCAGGCACAGCGACTGCGACATGCTTCTTCTCGTTGAGTCGCGCATCCAGCTCCTTGCGACTCGCAGTTCCTCAGAAGGCCCAAAACAGCAGCAGGCACTTCCAAAAAACTCTGGGGAGCTGGGGGGGGGGTGAAGTCTGTTGTCCCCGAGACTTCAGCAAGAGGCAAGCTCTTGTCCAACCCCTTGGAGATCTTCCACAAGTTGAAAGTAAAGTACACCAAGTTACTTTCTCCTTCCTTTGGCAGTAAGGCAACCACTTCAGGCCAATCCCCAAACCAGCACTTCAGCTTGGGAACAGTCTCTCCTCAGCTTCTTCAGGTTCCTTTCCTCAGTAAAGGTTTCTTCTTGTAGTCCAAAGTGATCTAATTTCATGGGATCAGGGTCCCAATATTTATACCCCAAAATCCTTTGTTCTGTGAGGGGAGAGGTGCCTTTGCCCAGTCCAAACCAGTTATGAACCACCTTGTTAACCAGACTTCTCTTTTCCTTTTACAGTGCAGGGCAGGCACATCAGACGCCCCAAAGGAGGAGGAGCCAGCATTGTGGAAGGCAAGTACAGTCCTGGAGCACTTTGTTTACAGGACTCCTCCTCTTCTTTCAGTGTGCAGGACAGAGACATCAGCCGCACCCCAAGAGGTGGTGCCAGCATTGTGGAAGGCAGGCGCAGCCCTATTCAAGGTTCAGGTGCAACTCCTCCCAACCATCTAGATGCAGATCTCTCTAGTCACCACTGGGTGACTCAGCCTGTCTCATGGAATTCCCCAGCCCTGTCACTCACAAAATCAGATGAAGGAATACATAACCTAGCAGATGCAGGTTTGAATGGTTAGACAAGCAAATACCAACTTTCTAAAAGTGGTATTTGGAAACAGAGAACGTCAAAACCAACTTCACTAAAATATGTATTTTATAAACTCGAATTTCTACCATGGTCTCTGAGACAGTTAGGATTATAAAAATGTAATAATCTGACAGCCTATTCTGGCCAATGGAGAACAGGTAGCCTTGCAATAGTGAAACACTAAAATGGCTGTAATTCACTATTAGGACATGCCACACACACCAGGGCTTGACCTACCTTATACTTACAATACACCCTGCCCTTGGGCTTACATAGGGGTGACCGATATGAAGAAAAGGTAAGGTTTAGGGACTGGCAAGTTAGTGCACTTGCCCGGTCAGCGTGACAGTACCAGACTGCATGTAGGCTCTGCAATGGCAGACTTTAGACACATTTTACATGGCTGCTTCTTTGGGTGATACAACCAGTGCTGCAGGCCCACCAACAGCATTTGGATTTGCACGCCCTGGGCACACTCAGTGCACTAGACTAGGGTCTAACAAGTAAACCAAATAGCCAAACATTGAACCTTTGATTAATACATCAATTTACAATAGGGAGCACTTGCACTGTGGCACTGGATAGCAGTGGCACAGTGCCCAAAGCATCTAACACCAGCAAAAATACATGAGGAAACAGCAGAAATGTAAGGGAGACCCACGCCAATGGTGCCAGGTCTAACAGGCGGGAACTCAGACAGACCGCAAGCCAGACCCGAGCAAGGAGATAGGTAAGGATTTAAGAAAAAAAGAAAGCGACTGACAGCAAGCAAGTCAAAAATTAAAGAGAAAAGAAATTAGTAAAATCTCTGTAGTGAAAAATAAGGAACAGAAATGTGGAGTTTTGGATGAATCAAATACAGGTTTAGGATCTTCTGGTCACATCACCTACTCTCTGGGCAGGATAGCTGCAACCAGGAAGAGTCATTCGCTAATGCAGCTAGAAACATGTTGCGGCAAAACTGAGCTATCAAGTCAAGCACAGGAAATTGCAAGCAAAGATAAAGGAGAAGTAGATGTTCAGACATCGGAGTCCTAAGCTTGACTGCCAGACAAGGTGTATAAAAAACTCGAGGTACGGGAAAGCAGAAGTGCAGTCCGTGAAAGTACAAGCAGACGACGTGCCGTCTAGAAGAGACAAATCCAATGGAGGTACTTATGCAATGGTTATAGCTAGTATAAGTGTGGGAGTGGGAGGGTGTAGCCTTTAGAGGTAGAGAAAGCAGGGGCACAACCTAAGCACTGTAGAGGTGATGCGCGCTGCACAGGACAAGCCTAAAAACATAAAAGGGATACAAATGGGAACAGAATAAAGTGGAAAAGTAAAATATTGGCCCACCAGAGCGGCATTTAAGTTTACTTCTCTTCAGGTGGGTGTGCATGTGTGATCAGTGTAAACATGTTGTTGCTCATAACACACGAGAGGCAGGAGCCAGTGCCCTTGCTGTGTATATATTGATTTTTTTTTTTTATGCTGAATACACAGCGAAGACAGCCAGGAGGGCAGGCCTTAAATCGTCTCACATACCACCCCCTCAAGGCTGTGGCATTCCCAAAGATGCAGGTTCAATAAAAATATCAAAATGCTATAACTATTTGCTTTTCCAATATGTTTTACGTGTGGCACAACAGCATGTTCAAGGTGACCTAAAAAAATAAAAATTAAAGCACCATGAAACGGCCAGCATTGAACCAGTCGTAATGCTTTTGTTTTACTTTAGCATGATACATAGCAGTCCATGCTACTGTGTAACATGTAAAAAGGTCTCAGGGGGTTGAGACATTAAGAAGGAGGGATAGAAACACAATAGAGAGAGGGCGAGGGTGGTGGGAGAAACAGTGTGGGTTAGAAACAACAGGAAAGCGAGCGGGCAGGGTTTAGAATCAAAGGAAAGTGGGTAGGTGGGTTAAGGAGAGCAAGGATGGGGTTTTTAAAGAGCAACAGTCAGCAGGTGGGTTTTCAAAACGATGGAGGTAGGGGGAGGGTGGTGGTGAAAGAGAGGACCTGAAAAGTTAAAGAAAAAAAAAGAATGCTTGCATGAACCTGCTTTGGAAAGACACCAGCCACCGGAAGCAGTACTTGGTCCAGACTCCACGGCAGGACGTAAACTCAAAGCCCAGGGGGAAGACGGAGGCGAGAAGGAAATGAGTGACGTGGGAGCCATCCAATGGTATGCAAAGGTAAGTAATGGGTGGTCTCTAAGCCCCTTTTAGCATTTTTTTTTAATACAAGAGATTTTTGCAAGCACTGAGTATTTGCTGTGCAGGCGAAACCTAAACTCAAGGACTCTTTTGGCTGGACCAATAAAGTAGACCTGGTTGGGCCGCAACTTACAACTGATGTAACACACCTATCTCAGGCTCCTAATGAAGGTACTCTGCATAGGAAAATAATGGCTCCACCCGAATAATGAAAGGAGGAGCAGGACGTCACATACCACTTTTAACTGTAGAATACACTGCCTCGCACACCCTTACCTGCTACAACAGATTCATACTTAATACAGCGCTGTTGGAGAACAGTACAGAAGGGACATGCTTGGGTGTCTGTCCAACAAAGGAAACCACAGTACAAGCTGCTGTTGCAGATGAGTTCCTAAAATGTACTCTAATGTTAATATAATTCAAAGCCACCATTGTAAATACAATTCCAAGCAACCCTTGCACCAAAAACCAACCTTAACAGCACAAAGCAAAAACAGTTTAAAGCGAAATTAGTTAAATAAACATAGGCCTACATAACTTACTTCAGGTGTGTACTATTTTTCACGTCAATGTGGAATGTTGTAAGGAATACAATACTGCACTATGTATTTGTCTGGTCATTGTAAAACCCCTAAGGCATCCAAGCATCGGTGCACACCAATCATGTAAATGACGAAATAGGCGTGATTTATTTTTGTCAAAGGACGCACTGCATATATGTAAATAGGGTATACCACTTAAAAAAAAACATGGATATAAACAGAAATAAAATGCTGTTATTGTGAAATACATAAAGAATAGTCAGTACAATATTGGAAGGTTTAAACACAGTCAAACACATAAGGAACCAGCAGCACTGGCTGTGATAGGTTAATATAACAATTTAGTACTAGCTCTTCTGACAAAATTAGAGAAATATCTAGGAATTGTATGTAAAGTTTAGCATTCCAAATTTACCAGTAAAGTCCTTTCACCAGCCTTAACCAGAGCCTATATTAACATGCCTACAAAATCAAGGTGGTAAAATATTGCCCCACTGAAAGACCCCAGCTCGAGTTTCACTATAGTGGCCAATTAGCAGCACTGTGTGGGGATTAGGCTCATAATCTAAATGAGTGGTTTTGAAACATAACCTACGTCACACATATGTAATTAAGGCAGCACACTTTACAAAGCACATCGTGGTCCTAGTTAACAAACACACAGAAAAAGTCACAACTGCCAAAGTTTGCAGCAGACAGGATCCCAACCTGAATGCCAGTTTGAATATCCTGGTAGATGGCATACCTGGCAAAAAGGTGTTGCTTTATTTTACCAGAATAAACTCCTCCGTCAGGGAAATAAAAGGCAATGGGTTGCAGTACAATAACTTGGCTTGTCAGGGAGAGTGCTTCAGAATAGAATGGTGCAGCAAAACACTGGATGGTGGCAGTGAGACTGTAACCATACAGCGAGACTCATCATATGGACATTCCAGCCTACTGCATGAAAAGAAGGAAGCAACGTTACTTTTGAGGGACAAGGTGACGTAAAGGCATGGCGCACACTGGGCATCAGGCCTATCAAAGGTAGAAAAAAATTATCTTGTTTATGCTGCATGGAAAACCTAAGGGCAGGGCTCAGGGCTGAAAGTGAGGCTTGGAGAACGATGCTTTCCAAGCCTCATGGAAGAAAATGTAAGTTACAGCGAGGAGTGAAACAGAAACAAAAGAAACAAATGTAAGACACTGAATCAGCCCGCAAAGGAAAACTTTAAACATCCTAAAAGAAAGGCTGTCAGTTGAAAACCAAAAGGAAGCAGCTGTGTAGCCAAAGGCTTAAAAAAAGCCCCAAAAACTGAAGGAAAACAGTATTTAGGCTTTGGGATACTGATAAGAACACAGGAAGAACAACAGCAAGTGGCATGCTACAACCAATAGAAACGAGGGAAAAGTAAGTACTAGCACACCAACCAGTGAAAATCAAGAACGAGATGTGAGCCACTGCTGGCGAAACCTAAGATTTACTCAAATCATTTAAAAACAGCAAAAGAAAGAACAGGCTAGTTTACAATGGTCAAAAAGCAAACTTTCCTCAGTTCCAGGCACTAATTACCCCAGTGAATAGGAGATGGCAGGGTAATGACAGCAATGCAGAGGAACTGGAGATCTACCAGATCTTTCGACTAAAAACAGTGACACAAAAATCCTCTAAACAGTCTCTCCAAGATAAACAAACCTTACACATTGCAGAAAGCATTCCCTCACTATCATGCACTAGACTAACTTTGTTTCAGGATGTACAACAAACAAAGGAAATTAGACTCAGAATATGCACCACATGGTGCATAACACTCAGCCAAAAACTTACTCAAAGGTCATGGGTCCCACTATAAGAGGCAACGCCTCACTGAAATCTAATTCCCTCCTCACTGAAACTCTCAAGGAACAGCATGAGATAGCACTGGTAACTGTAATACAACCTGAAAAGACTAGGTCGGCAGAACATCAATCTGACACAGAATAGGGCAATTCAACTACTGTGGTGGAGCTGCATCAGGGCACTAGAGCTCCTCAAATAAAACCACATAACCTGCATTAGGAGAACTCTTGCACAAATGACTGACAAGTTGTAATGATCATGGAGGTAGTATCAGAACACCAAAAAGATATACCATTGACTACCACAACTAGAATGGTGGAGACACAACAGATCAAACAGGATTCTATATCACACTACATGCAGGCCAACACCAACATAGGATAAGATGGTAACCTGTCATGTCTAAGCCTTAATGTCACTAAAGACAAAGATGAACACCTGCTGGCTCTGATGTGTACCGCAGAATTGAACTTGAGAGGGCTGTGGGATACTATAAATAGGACCAACACTTTACATCTCTTAAATAACATTCCTTCGCTCTCCCATCTTACATTGGCACATCGGACTCAGTGAAATTAAAGAACTATTCCTGGGTCAGTCATAGAGAATCCATACTGACAGAGTGGCCAGACATCACAGATGCCAAAAATATCATTGCCGAAAGCAAGCAATTCAAGGAGCAGGGTATTCTTTTCAACAAGCCACTGATGGAAAAATATCCCCACATCCTGAAAAAAAGGCTGCAGGCCTCGGAGTAACATACTGAAAGGAACAAAGCAAATAACACCTCAGTCTGGGGAAAAAAAGATCTCCATACGACTGACAGTAGACAATGAGGATATCTTACCCACCGGAGTGTCAATAGCAAGTTAAAAGATGCAAGGAAAAAAACATAAAAAATGTATCTGGACAATAAAGCAAAAACATCTAGAGAAGGAGTGGAAATACTGATACTACCTGCTAGCATCTAGCAAGTTCAGGGAATTCTGAGGCTACGAAAACCGCCTTGAATGAACAACCTATGGCAAGGAAAACACTGTCCCAGTCAATAAATGGGTTGCTCATGTATCAAACCTTTATTTAGAACCCGCTTAAACAAGGACCATTATCAAGAACGTCCTTGCTAATGTCTTAGAGGGCTTGGAGGAGAACTCAATTGTGGTCTCTAAAAAGGAGAAGCTAAACCTCTTGAAGAGCATCTGGAAAGATAAAGCCTTGGGCCCAAAAGATTTACAAGGGAGCATATTTAATGTAGACTGGGCCTTTTGGGCACCCCACATGCAGAGCCTGTTTAACAAATGTGTATCATTTTCTGCCACCCCAGAATCATGGAGAGGCTCCATCCTGCATCCAGTTCATAAAAAGGACCAACACCTCACCTGAAAACTACAGGTTAACAGCCCTACTAGGTATAGATGGTAAAGTCTTTGTGAAGGTTCTCCTAGATAAGTTGGTGGACTGGATTAATGACAACAACATCATGCTATACTATCAGACAGAGTTCAGGGAAAACTCCTGTACTCTGAACAATGTGATGGCTCTTTCCTACCTGGAGGCCATGGCCAGTGAAACAACTACTCCCCTGCTTTATGCCTGTTTCATCGATTACACTGCCGCACTTGATGGAATCGACCAGAACACTCTCTGGATCAAACTTGCAGAGTGTGGAATACCAAGGCAATTTGTTGTAGCTATCACAGTGCTGTACACTGTCACCTGGGTCCAGACTAAGATAACTCAAACCCACGCCACAGCAAAAATATAAACAAAAAAAAGGCCTGAGGCAGGGATGCTTCATTGCTTCTCTACATACAGTTGACTTAGGCGGTGAGGTGCAGAAATGAAATATCTTCTCACCTAAGGTAGGCTGTACCAAATTAAATCATTCAGTATGCAGATGATCAGGTGTTACTGGATCAAATACGAATTAGGATGAAAAGGGTCCTGGGCATATTTGACTCTATAATACTAAGAACGCCCTGCATGCAAATGCTGAAAAAACCAAAGTCCTGGTTTTTGGCGAAAGAGCCAAGAAACAACAGCTGGAATGGCAGTTGGGCCCCTTAAAGATAACCACGACTTGCAAAGACTATTATCTCAGCATCTGGTTGTCAGACACCAGCAAATCCTTCTTGTAGGCCAAGACCCTGGAAGAAAAAGCACCCAAACCCAGCTTTGCATTAACCAAATTCTATCACAATTTACAAAGTCATTCAGCGGAGGGAATCTGAAGAGTAATGTGGGTAAAAATATTACCCACCATAAGTTATAGACATCTTGCTTTCCCTGGAATGCTCACAGACCCATTAAAGCACTGTCACACAGCTGCATACAGAAAAATATTCAACCTCCCCAAAATAACCAGGTGTACATTGATCCACCTAGAGTTTAGCCGAGTGAAAATGGACATTGAATGGAAAAAGGACTTAATTAAGTATCATCATCATGCGACCAGGGTAGATCCAGACTCAATGAGAGTTGCCTTGCCTGTGATATTCCAGGATAAAAACAGTAACTGGTCAAGGTGCATTGGCAGCACTAGAGACTCACTGAACCTGACCTCAGAGTGTTTAATCGATCAACTCGTAACAACATATATACTAAATATACTACTAAAGCATATACAAAGCAAAAATACTACTAAAGCATATACAAGAGGTCTTGAATGCTCGACCTAAAAAGTGTTCTTACCATGACTTTAGAGTGAAATTAGTTGACAAAGTTGTGCAGTGCACTTGGGGTGTGAAAAGACATATGGAGATCACGTTGAATTCACTATCTAGAGTTTGTAGACTTTTTCAATGCAAACTACAATGTTTCCTTACAAGTATTAGTTAGTAGTGAAATTGGATGTGCCACCTTTTGTGAGTTAAATATAAAAATGGTTCTGATGAGTATTGTCAATATTTTTACTTGAAACAACCTAAACGTGGTGTAGAGCTGATTTTACATCAACAACTGCAAGTAGAAAACTTTCTGAACTACAGGCAGAAATAGCAGCATTTTTGACAGTTAAGTGAAGTTGGGAGAGAAAAACGTCACAACTTCACACACCCATATAAACTACACATCTTTTGAGTTTCCAGAATCTTCATGAATGGCACACTTCAAAAATCGTTGAGCCAATACATTTTACAATAAGGTTTGTGTGCTTCACACATGTTAGCCTGGGTAGAGAATTTTTATAGCATGAATCTTCCAACAAAAATTCTGCGATCTTCTTCTAGTAGGTTTTGGATGGGTTTTCATCTGAAAAGCTGCTTTTAGCCAGTAGCGTGTGGCGCTGTAGGCTTTTACTTTTGTAAACTTTGCAGTGTTAACATTTTTGTATGAAATCCATAACATTTCTACATATCTTTGCATAGTCAATTCTTGCAGTAAAACTGGGGTTTTGAGGCAATTACACAGAGAATGGCAGAAGTTTTCCTTTCTCCCCAACAAACAATATTGTGCTAAAAAAGTCCTGACAAAATATAGCTTTGCAGACAGCATAATCTGAAAATGTTCTACTGGACTTAGGTTATAAAGTGCGTTTATGAAATAGGTGAATATATTTCTTTGTATGAGCAAACTAACTTGGATCCTATTCCTCACATTGTTGTTGGATGACAAGCACTTGGAGGTCAGTTTTTCCCATGTCAAAAGTGACCCACCTGTGGCACAAGGGGCTTGTAAATAGGCTCCTTTGTATGTTCAGGAACTCTCTCCTGTTTAAAAAGGAGTCTGACTCATCTGGTAAGTCACAAGAGACAATGCCTGCTTGTCAAGCTCTCTATATAACCCTGATCCATTCAGCATTTATCATTTGAAGAGAAGAAGTGAAATGAGGCAAAATGGAGAAAAATGGTTCCTTGATTTCAAACGTGTTCTTATTTAATGTGCTGGATGATGCTACAAATGACAAGATATGTATCTGAGCAGCAGTGTGCTTATTAACATCAATCAAATCTGACAACTGTATTGTATCACCAGATGATCCACATCTGATACAACTGTAGATGCAATGAGAAAGTATAGTTGTTTGTTTGGCTTATGTTATGTTTTGTTGGGGATTGATTTTTGATGGTGCTTAAGGAAGTTTCATGGAAAGGGGCGACCATTCGGTCCCCCCGAACGTATGGCGGAGTACCACGATCCCCCCGGGAAGCCATCTTGGGCGGGAGGCGAGTCTCGGCTGGTATGCCCGTAGCGGCGTAGCCGGGGCGCGCCTTTTTCCCGCCCTGGAGTGGGCTGGCCTAGACACTGACGCGGCCGGCCACGCCCTTGGGACAGGCAGGGGCGGGTTTACGCCCGCCCTGAAGACGGATAAAAGGAGCAACAAGCCAAGAAAGCATCCTCTTGTTCCTGTGCTCTGAAGCTGCACCTCCTCGCTGCACGTGAGCTCGAGACGGAACGAAGAGCCAATTTTGAGCGTGGTAATCTTTCTTTTTGTCTTACAGATACGCGGTCTGAGAATGCCCAAGAAAGTCGGGAAGCGAGTCAGTACCGATCAGATGCTCCGCATGCTCATGAAAGAAGTAACCGATCTGAAGAAGCAGATGGCAGCTAAGGACGGGGAAGGGGGACCGAAGCGACCTTTGTTCGGGAGCAGCCCCTGGAGGGAGAGGCAAGAGGTCCAGAAGGGGGGCATCTGGGGGGGAAACCCCGGTTCCCGAGATCCCGCTCGAAGAGCCAACTCCAGTACCGAAGGAGGGGAATCCGATTCCCGTGGTGGTCACTCCCGTGTCCGGGGAGGATATGCCTCCCGAGTTAGCAGCACAATTGGCAGCGTGGTTGGGGAAAGATAGCGAGGGCGCCACGGCTGACGACGCCCGGGTGTTAATGAGACAACTGCGTGCAACTAGGGAGGCGGTGAAGGCACCATCGTCAGTTACCCCGCTGTCTCCGGCGGTAGAAAAAGCAACAGGCCCAGGTCCGGCGGCAGATGCAGCTTCTGGTTCAGGTAAGCGGCCATTGCCGATTGCGAGGGAGGGGTCTGCACCTTCACGAAGGGAGAAGGTGGCTCAGCATGTTCCTCTGGCAATTAAGGAAAAGATTTGGGCGGATGAGTATGTAAACATTTTTTCGTTGCTTACCGACCATTATGAGATGGAGCATGTTAAGAGCCAAAAGGAGCTCATGCATTCGAGTGTTTGGCGCGCAAAAATGGCCGCCTTTAAGGTCGACGAAAACATTGGCACTTGGGGCAGGGCATGGGGAATCTTTACCTCCATCATGGGCGAACGTAGGCCCGAGTTGTTGACCGAATTGCCTATTTATCAGTCACGGATCATGGAGTATTACGTATCATATGGGGGCAATCAGTGGTTCTGCTATGATAATATTTTTAGAAAAGCGAAAGAACACGACAAAAACTTGACTTGGGATTGTTACGACTCCGTTTCATGGTCAAAAATGGAGAGTACAGGAATGTTGAAAGTACCATTGGTAGGAAGTAGCGGGGGCGAGTCCTCCCGCCAAAACGCTGGGACACCCTTTCGATCGGGTGCAGGTAACGACTACCACTCTAAGCCAAATGGCAACGCAGGTAAAAGGGGGATTTGTTGGAATTTTAACACGAATGTGGGGGGTGTGGGCAGCCATCCCATCCTGAGTCCATGTGCAGAGCCAAAACGGGTGATAACGGTGGTAGGGGAAGCGCCAAACAGGTCTGAAATAGTCCGAGGGGCGCCTTTACCTACTCCGATTGATACCATGGCGATGATTCCTTGGCTCAACGAATACCCGGATCATGCTTCCGCTGGGGTGTTGCGGAACGGGTTTTCATATGGTTTCCGCATCCCAGTGGGGGATTTTCAGGGTGTAGCAAAATGTAAGAACCAACTGTCGGTCTTGCAGCATACGACCGTGGTACAGGAAAAAATTGGGAAGGAGGTTACTCGAGGTCGAGTCGCCGGTCCATTTGATGTGCCACTGATGGCTAACTTTGTTTGTTCTCCTTTAGGGGTGGTCCCCAAGAAGGACCCGGGTGAATTTCGACTGATACATAATTTATCAGCCCCACGTGGTCTTTCCGTGAATGATGCGATAGACCCGGAAGTGTGTTCGGTGCGGTACGCATCTTTCGATGAGGCCGTTGCCATGTTGAATCGCCTAGGGCCCGGTGCGCTGATGGCTAAGTCAGATATTGAGTCAGCGTTCCGGTTGCTCCCGGTACACCCAGACGATCAGCGTCTCCTTGGTTTCACGTTTCAGGGTCACTATTACATGGATAGATGTATGCCAATGGGATGCTCTATATCTTGTGCCTATTTTGAGAAATTCAGTTGTTTTCTGCAATGGGTCTTCACAAAGAGGACGGGTTTTCAAAATGTTATGCATTATCTCGATGACTTTTTGTTTCTGGGGGCAGCCGGGGATCCAGAATGAGGACAGGCTTTGAATGAATTTCGTGTCTTAATGAAACATTTTGGTGTGCCATTGGCACCAGGTAAGACTGTGGGTCCCTCGACTTGCCTCGAGTTTCTGGGGATCGAGCTCGACTCAGAGGAAGGTTGTTTTCGATTACCGAGAGAAAAAGTGTTAAGATTCAGGGCATCCCTGGAGACGTGTATTAATGAGTCTAAGGCCAAACTGCTTCAATTACAACAATTGGTGGGCCAGCTGAATGTTGCCCTGAGAGTAATGCCGATGGCCCGCCCCTTTTCCCGCTCGATCGCTCAAGCCATGGTCGGCCTGAAGGAGGGTCATCATCGCACGAGGCTGTCGGCAGAGGTTCGCCAGGACATGCGCATTTGGTTGGCATTTCTGGCGGATTTCAATGGTTGAATTGTCTGGAACAAACCGGCGGTGTCCTCCGAGGAGCTGGGGCTGTGGACAGATTCGGCAGGAAGCATTGGTTTTGGTGCCATATTCGGCACTCGATGGTCGGCTCAAAAATGGCCGACATGGTGGCACGAGTGCGGGCTGACAAGTAACATTGCTTTTCTTGAACTTTTCCCTATTCTGGTGGCCCTGAAATCTTGGCCCGAGGGGTTCAGAGATCACTCTGTGGTGTTCTGGTCTGATAACATGACCGTGGTTGAGTGTATTAATAGTCAGGCAGCACGATGCAAATGGATTCTGAGACTGCTCAAAGAAATTGTGTTATTGTGTATGCAATTAAATGTGCTATTTAAGGCAAGACATGTGCCGGGGGTAATGAACCAAGCGGCTGATGCGCTTTCTCGTTTCCGTATGCAGGCCTTCTGGGGTTTTCTGCCCACAGCGGACCCGGTGGCGGCACCCTTTCCCGAAGCTCTCTGGTCTCTCGGTGCCCCGAACTACAAAACCTCGTGGGAGAGAGTTTAGCACCCAGGACAAGGAAGGCATACGAAGGGGCGTTCCGTTCCTATTGGGCCTTTTTGGGGACTGCTAGGGGGGAGCTTTGGGGCCAGGAAGAGTTGGTAGTAAAATTTCTGCTGTCTTTACATCGGGCAGGCAAATCAGTAGCTACGGCCCAGAGGCATCGGGCCGCCATTTCCTTTATGGCAAGGGCTCACGGGATCCAGGACCCGACAGCGTCTTTCGTTGTGCAAAAAGCGCTACGGGGGTGGCAACGCCTTGAGGGTCGCAGAGTAGATGAGAGGCACCCGATAGGTCTGGATAGGTTGGCCCTGTTATTATCCGTACTCCCTGCTACGTGTTCATCCCAGTATGAAACAGTGTTATTCCGAGCCGCTTTTGCGCTGGCATTCCATGGGGCTATGCGGGTAAGCGAACTAGTGGCGAAGAACAAGCAGGATACGATGGGGGGACTGTGCCGAGAGCACATTCAGGTCAAGGGGGAGACGATGACTGTCTCGTTTGTCAGGCCCAAAACCGATCAGGGTGCGATTGGGGACTGCATAATCATACAGAGGATTCCCGGGTCTTCCATGTGCCCTGTGGTTTGCGTAGAGGAATATTTAGCGCAAAGGGTGGCATCATGGGGGGGGGGCCTTGTTGAGACACGCTGACGCCACCCCACTGACGAGGTTTCAGTTCCAGCGGGTGCTTGCGATGTCGATTTCGGCTGCGGGCTTGAACCCCGGCGAGTTTGGGACCCATTCCTTTCGGATAGGGGCTGCTACAGAGGCTACAGCCAGGGGTCTGAGTGTAGAAGAAATAAAACGTGTGGGGCGTTGGTCCTCGAACTATTATAAAAGGTATGTGCGGTTGCACATGTTGTGAAGCTGTAATGATGTACTCACGCTTCTTGTTTTTGTTTGGTTTTCAGTTGCGCAAGCCTACGAGGCGGGGCGGATTGTGCAGTCGACCCGACACCTGGGGACCAGCGGTCAGACATCACCGGCTGTGAAAAAGGAGGTGTGGGTCGTGGGCCACTCATACGTGAGGCGTGCCGCGGACGTATTCAAAGCAGGTGACATGATTCACGTGGCTGGGGAATACGGGTACAGGGTGTCCTTCTATGGAAAGGGCGGGCTCTGTATTGACCAATTTCAATCATTTTTTGAGGGTTTGTTAGGGCGGACAAGGTCACCGCCGTCTATAATCATAGTCCATCTTGGGGGCAACGATTTGGTGGCCACATGGTGGCACGAGTGCGGGCTGACAAGTAACATTGCTTTTCTTGAACTTGGTAGACGACTTCTGGTAGACGACTTCTTCTTGAGGCAATGCTTTCCACAGTAAGTTGGTTGGCAAGAAGAGTTCCAGGGTGCACAATTGCATGGTCCCATGTGATCCCACGAAAAGTGTGGCGGGGGGCTGTTTCGGTTTCTGCTCTAAATCATTCAGTAAGAAAAATTAATAACAAACTGAGTAGATTGTTTCGTTCAAGTACACTGCATTCTGTTTCGCATGGTTGTATTAAAGGGGACAGTATGTATTTGGGGGATGGTGTGCATTTGTCCCGGGTGGGGAACGAGTTACTCATAGGAGACCTCATAGCTTGGTTAAAGAGTTTATAACATGACCTTTAGGCAGGAGTGTTGTGGGGGGTCCGGATAGCCGGTCAACTATCCGGCCTGTGGCGGTAAGGTCATGATCGGTGAGCAGTAATTGGAAGATCCCTATGGGTGGGCGTCACCCATTACGGATGGGAGCGCTCGAGGGAGGTGGCCATTGGCCCCTCAACGGGGAGGCGGTCCCTTCTAAGGATGGGCCGCCGAAAGGAAAGGAAAGGCGGTCAAGGCCCCTTCCTGGGTAGGAGGGGCTACAGCCCCCTCCTGGGGAATTTCCCGGGGCCAGGACATCTGCGACGGCAGATGTGGTAAGTTGTGTGGGGTTTGGGAGGGGGTTTACGCTACCTTCTAGACACCTCACACGAGTCCTCGGATGACCTTTAAATGGCGTCGAGTTTATTGGGGCCCCCGTCAAGTCAAGGGAAATTGGTAGATGCACGTGAGGTACACCTCTGTGCGGTCGCCCCTCACAAGTGAGGGGGATATTTCTGGTTTAGGGATCTGACACCGGTTACGACCTTGCCGTTGGCCCTTAAACGTTAGGATGTACAATTTCAAGTTAAATGTTTTGTAGGATGTTAGTTCGGCTAGGTGAACCTTTGTATTAGAGAATATGTTAAGGTAGCCAAACATCGCAATGTGGAAATGAAATTGTACATAAATATGAAACTGTTATTTTAATGTTTTAATTTTGTTTCATATTTTAATAAATACGGCCGGGAGGGTCACTCCCTCCCGTCTTCCAAAAGTTCAGAACCGTTTCCGGTTTCCCATTCCTTGGGGATTGTGTTGAGAGGGGGTGGCGGGTATCTCAGCCATATGGAAAGGGGCGACCATTCGGTCCCCCCGAACGTATGGCGGAGTACCACGATCCCTCGGGAAGCCATCTTGGGCGGGAGGCGAGTCTCGGCTGGTATGCCCGTAGCGGCGTAGCCGGGGCGCGCCTTTTTCCCGCCCTGGAGTGGGCTGGCCTAGACACTGACGCGGCCGGCCACGCCCTTGGGACAGGCAGGGGCGGGTTTACGCCCGCCCTGAAGACGGATAAAAGGAGCAACAAGCCAAGAAAGCATCCTCTTGTTCCTGTGCTCTGAAGCTGCACCTCCTCGCTGCACGTGAGCTCGAGACGGAACGAAGAGCCAATTTTGACCCACCCACCAGCCCCTGAGGACAGCAAGTGGTTTTGAATAAAGTTTGATGTGGTGACTCTATTTCTTGCAGGTTGTGATGATTATCGTGATGACTTTGAATATGCAATAAAGAATGGTCAATTTGTAGTATGTTTTGCAAATAAAGTAATTCTGCACTAGTGTTGATCAGTAATCATGCTTTTAATAAGTTGTAATTATTACTGTCATTTAGGAATTTAGTCATTTAGTAATTTAGTTAGAATTGTCGTATTTATTTTGGTCGGGCGGTAAGGTCATGATCGGTGAGCAGTAATTGGAAGATCCCTATGGGTGGGCGTCACCCATTACGGATGGGAGCGCTCGAGGGAGGTGGCCATTGGCCCCTCAACGGGGAGGCGGTCCCTTCTAAGGATGGGCCGCCGAAAGGAAAGGAAAGGCGGTCAAGGCCCCTTCCTGGGTAGGAGGGGCTACAGCCCCCTCCTGGGGAATTTCCCGGGGCCAGGACATCTGCGACGGCAGATGTGGTAAGTTGTGTGGGGTTTGGGAGGGGGTTTACGCTACCTTCTAGACACCTCACACGAGTCCTCGGACGACCTTTAAATGGCGTCGAGTTTATTGGGGCCCCCGTCAAGTCAAGGGAAATTGGTAGATGCACGTGAGGTACACCTCTGTGCGGTCGCCCGTCACAAGTGAGGGGGATATTTCTGGTTTAGGGATCTGACACCGGTTACGACCTTGCCATTGGCCCTTAAACGTTAGGATGTACAATTTCAAGTTAAATGTTTTGTAGGATGTTAGTTCGGCTAGGTGAACCTTTGTATTAGAGAATATGTTAAGGTTAGCCAAACATCGCAATGTGGAAATGAAATTGTACATACATATGAAACTGTCATTTTAATGTTTTAATTTTGTTTCATATTTTAATAAATACGGCCGGGAGGGTCACTCCCTCCCGTCTTCCAAAAGTTCAGAACCGTTTCCGGTTTCCCATTCCTTGGGGATTGTGTTGAGAGGGGGTGGCGGGTATCTCAGCCATAGTTCCCAGATGAAAATGGAAGCCATGGCCAAAAATATATCAAAATATGGATTTAGCATTTGGGGTATTATGTTACAAGTACTAATTGGCTACTCATGATATGGAAGTAGATGGGTACTGGGCAGAACCAATCTGTCTTCATGGAAACAAGATGTGTATGTCATCAGCATGCTCACTTTGCCACTGGATTCAAGCTAGCCTGGCTGTTGAGGGGCATTACCCTGAAACCAGTCTCAGGATACTTGTTTTCGGTCCGGGGAAGACCTGGCTTGACAGTGCCGCTGGACTGTGCCCATAAGGAACAGTGTCATGACTGATTGCATATGGCTGGGTCTGAACTGGGGTGGAGAAGTGAGCTAAAGAACAATGATGGATTCAACCCAGATCTATTAGTGACTGGGGCTGAGTGTCTGAAGAGTTTCAGCGCTCCGTCCATCATCTCCTTGTGTTTGCTTTGTTTGCCATCATCAATAATGTGGCACAAGAAAACCATTGAGATGTCAGACATCATGTTTCATGGGAGGGCATATTATTAGAGAGAGAGCCATGTGCAGTACTACAGAATCTTCATTGATGCAGCAGGCTGGTAGCTGAAGGAGCAGCATCGTGATTGTAGTGTGTTTAATTCAGCTTGTTCTAGTGGTTCTGGAACAATTTTCACAGTGGAGTTGCAGACTTTTGCAGACTGCTCACTAAAAAAATATTTTGAATAATACCAACTAACAAAACATGGGTTATACTGTGATGCAATCAGAAGCATATTGTCCTAACTATATGAGTAAAATGGTGCATGGGTACAGGTTGAAGTTTTGCAAGGGTATTTGTACAAACCATTCTATTCTATGCACAACATCTCATGTTTGAGATGCTCCTGATGCAACAATAATGTTCACTATGAAGAAATCTACTTCTCATTGAAAATTGGTTTGTGCCATATCCCATGCCTAAAAGAAATAAATAAACCCAAGCAGGATAGACACTGAAATGAATGTGGATATATTAGGATGAAATTCCTGGAAGAAATTACATGCATGCTTGAAGATGATGTGAAATGGCTGCCAGTAATGCCAGTTATGCATTGACTGTAGACGTGATGTCACACAAAGCACTGAGTTGTGGATCTGCAATTACATCAATTGCATCTCAAGCAGGACATTTTTACAAAAGTGCAATAATAAATTACAGTAGTGTTCGCCTTATTCAATGCACATTGGAATGTTTTGACACTGCTTAGAATATGAGGTCCCATCTCACTCCAGCACTGTGAGGATCTGTCTCATTTGTTTTTCTGTTACTGGTAATATATGTACATATTTTAAAACTGTGGATAGGAAGTTACTGAATGTGTTCTCCTCCTTAGGGGTTACCAGTATTTACATATTTTAAAACTGTGGAACGGAAGCTACTGAATTATTTCTCCTCCTGAGGGGAGGGTGGTGGGTGGCGAGAGGTGTTACCAGTCTTTTCACACAGCCTCCCGATTTGACCTTTTCCTTAACCCCGACATTGGTGTCATTAAAGGTCGGGGTTTTAGACCAACGAACAATATAATGCATAATATCAAAAATAAACTTTGAATGCACAGACAATAGTGAACATTATTCTACATGGCAGTACAATTTAATAGCAGGTTCCTGCAAACAGTAGCAACCTGGCTTAAGAAAAACCTTAAGTAACCTGTCACTACCTTTAAAAATATGCCAATTTCTGCAAGCAAATGATGCAATAGACAGGTGTTTATCGCACATTCTCCCGCCAACCTGTCTGCAATGTATCTGGTGGTGCTGCGGCACTTGCTGCACCCCAACTTCCAGCGCCACTGGTTCCCCTCTCACTGACATGTTATAAGACATTTTTTTATCTCTGGGTAAAATATTAGTGTCTATTTTGCACAAGTATACCAATACAAATGAAATCCACATCATGAGCTACTCCAGGCGGCTTAGACGACCGTACTTTGTGATGATGGGAAGGCTGAAAGTTTATTTGTAGGTGAGCTCATTTTTTCAGGGTAGTTCTGTTAATTGTGTTGCCATTTTCCCCAGTTTCAAAGTTTAGCTTCTATTATGATGAGCTTCAATGATTTCTTTTTTTGTTGCACTATAACATAGAAACTTTTCGCTTGCCTTATAATAGATATTTTCTTCCTTGTTTCATTCTCTAAACATATGCGTATTTTTCCTACACGTTTAAATGGATAAATATTCTCAATTTTTTTTTTACTTCATCCATTCACACAGAAGTGTACCCTTAAGTGTAATGGAACATTGTAAAAAAGATCAGGTTACAATTGCACTGATGTTAGATTTAAGAACCAAGGGCCCGATGTAGGTAAATCCATTTTACCATTTCTTAAATACCGAATCATACCGATTCGGTATTTAAGAGTGGTAAAATGGAGGGGGGGATGTAGGTATTTCAGATTCGGTAAATACCGAATCGTTGAGATTCGGTATTTACAGATTCTGTAAATACCGAATCGGTAATGCCCATTGATTCCTATGGGCTTTGAAGCCCATAGGAATCAATGGGCATTACCGAATCAGTATTTACCGATTCGGTAAATACCGATTACAGCAAGGGTGCAGGGGGTGTCACTTTGACACCCTCTAGCACCCCAAATTCAGGCACGTGTGCCATGTGGCACACAGACATGCCCTAAGGGCATGTCTGTCTGTCACATGGCATAGGTGTGCATGCACACATGTCCATGCACACCTGGATTCGGTATTTTACCACCCAATTGGATTGGGTGGTAAAATACCGATTCTGTAAAGCCTGTGGGACTCAGAAGAGTCCCACCTACATCTGGAAGTTACCGAATCGGTAAAAATACCGATTCGGTAAATTTACTGATTCGGTAAAATAGGGCCCCTACATCACAAATGACCATTTACCGGTCGGTATAGGCCGAAATCGGCCGTTACGGGTCGGTAAATGGCCACCTACATCTGGCCCCTAATGGTATGAGAAGGCAAGCAAGACTGCAGGGAAAAAATGTCACACCAAAAGTGAGTTTTCGTCATGCCAGAACAATCAGAGCAGAAAGGAGGAGAAAGAATTAGGTAAAGGTTGAGGAAACGTCACATCAACCTATGACACAACGGCACATTTGTGATGGATGCATAAAATAAATGTATGTAGGAGTGTCATTGCAATAGTAGCACATTAAATTCACATCATTGCCATACATCTCTGTTACACTTCCCGTCCCACTCTCTGCTAATGGCTAGCGGTAAGGTCTAATGTCCTCCATCAAAGCTCTTTACCCTTAAGAGTCTTGAGAGTTCTACAGATTAATGATTGCCTTGTCCGTAACACGGACCCAAAGACATGCCTTCACACATGCTACAGAACTATGGGCCAGATGTAGGTAAAAGTCATTTACCGATTCTTAAATACCGAATTTTACCGAATCGGTATTCAAGAATCGGTAAATGAGATGTAGGAAAAAAATCGGTATCAAATACCGATTCGGAAAAAAACGGTATCGGACTTTCGGTATTTACCGAATCGGTATTTACCGAATCGGAAATTACCGAATCGGTAATGGCCATACAACCCTATGGGCCAAAAGGCCCATAGGAATGCATTGGAAATACCGAATCGGTAAATACCAAATCGGTAAATACCGATTCGGTAAATTCCGAATCGGCAAGCAAGTAAAAGTGAAAGTAATGAAAACAGCCAATCAGGTGTCACCACCCTCCCCCTCCCTACCAGGGAGTGGCTACCCAGGCAGCTGCAACTCATTAGAAGGTTCTGGAGAGGCAGTCAGAACTGAGCAGAGAGACAGAGCAGCAGGGAGAGTTTTGTTGGCAGTGAAAGACAGTAATAATGGCAAGCAGCACTGAGAGCCAGAAGGCTGAGAGAAAACGAAAAGTAAAGTTCAGCAGCATGGAGCTGCAGGTACTGGTGGAGGAAGTGGTGAGGGTCCACAAACAGCTTTTTGGCAGGCAGTCCCTTACAGTACCAGAGTCAGCCAAAAGAAAACTGTGGCTTGCCATAGGAGAGAAGGTAAATGCTGTGGGTGTGACCATCAGGAGCATTGAGGACCTGAAGAAAAGATTTTACGATATCAGGAGCCTCACCAAAAAAAAGATGGCAGAGATCCACAAGCAGCCTGGTGTCACCGGTGGAGGCAGGAACCCAGCGCCCCCCCCTGACTGACCTGGACGAACTGGTGGCCTCAACCATCGAGCCTGACAGTGTTGTGGGAGTAGGAGATGTGGACAGCTCGGCCAGAGCTACAACAAAAGGTAAGGGGCTTGCGCAGCATGACACCCCAAAGCAAACATCTTCCCTTTAGCCTTTGTGTACAGGCAAACCCCAGTCCAGTACTGCTAGCACTATACAAGAGCAATGCATTATGAGAAATGTAGTCAGCAAATGTAGGACCATATGTAAGTGCACAGAAATCAGCAAGGCACTGAAAGCTAATCAGAGTAATGAAAGTGAAATGTGCAAAGCATTTATTGTAGTGACTGTGACACATTAGCACTCAGTTGACATACGCTTCTTTATACCTAGGGGCAACATCAGGCAGTGGACCATCTGCATCAGAATAGACTGCACCAGCGAGGGAGGAGAGTGTGGAGGCAGGGCCAAGCACCGTACAAGCCTCGCAGGAGGAGGAAGACACCACTGCCATCTTCCATGAGGATGACACTGTTCATTCCCTCGTGTTTCCCCACTCCCCACACCTTTCTCAATCCCCCCCATTGGTGTTCTCACCTGAGAATTCTTACAACCAAATGGGGTTTTGACTGCGCACTCAGTGTTGTTTAGAACAGTGGGGTTTTTTTAAAGACAGTTTCTGGAGTGTAGTTGGTGCTGGGTGTGGATGCCCTTCTGAGCCTTAGGGTCAAATAATAAATGTCAATGCGTGTTTCCTGTGTCACAGGATTCACAATCACATCCGCACTCTGTTGAGTATTTTCATATGTCGGTGAACCAATTTATTCAATAAATTTCTTTACTCGATTGTTTGATTGATTTCATTTAATTCTCATGAAATTTTCAATGTTCATTTCTCATTATCCTTTTTGTTTCAATCACAATATTGTAATCATCATTTTATACATTGCCCGATGCATTTCGAGCTACACAGCTCTTCCTCAGGGGACTTTGTGTCTCAATAGACGTTTTCTGCTTCCTTAATATAACCTGAGAATTCCCCATCACAGTCCCTGTCAGCACCTGCTACCTCACCAGCCAGGAGGAGAATCGTGGCCCCACTGAGAGTCATGGCGGGAGGTGAGGGTGAGGCTCCAGCAACCATACAAGTCACTCCTGTTGCACAGTAGTCCACCCATCAGTCCAGCAGCACTCGCAGACGCCAATGCACTCCCAGCAGTGCAGGTCCACCTGGAGAGGGCACTGTGTTCCGTGGCCTTGAGGGGAGCATGGTGCGCATCCAGCGCATGCAGGGGAAATCAATATAGGCCTGCCACCGCAAATTCCGAATCCTAAATCAGCAAATGGGAGACATGGGCAAGGGCATCAGTGACTTAGTAGACAGCAATAGGGAGGTTGCAAAGACCAACAGTGACATTGCATCTGGAATGCATCACATGACCATCGCCATCAACCAGCTGTGCGCAAAAATGGATACCCTGGAGCACACAAGGCGCAGGGATGCGCGTGTGCACAACAGGGCTATGAACCGGCTGGCGACAGCAACATCCCAGCTATGCCGTAGAGGCGTCAACATGCAGGAGAGCCTCACGCAGAACACTGCGGAGGTAACCAGGGGCATGGCTAGGATCACCAGTGCCCTGGAGGCCATGATCATCTCCCATACTGCTGTAAATCCTGCCCTGGACGTGGCTGAGGCAAACAACAGCAGTAGCCGCAGCAGCCTGGCTAGCGCTGTTGTTGAGCCACGCAGGAGCACCAGGCGCTCAGCTGAGCCTGCAGGCATGCTGAAGGGAGTGAGCAACATCCCAGTGGCTCTGAGAAGCGCGGCCGCAAATGACCTTGACAGTGTTGGTGAGGCAACCCGGGACATTAGCAGTCCCCACGTTTAAATAATCTTTTTTTGTTGCACATCAGTGCATGAACGTTGTGGCAACATTAAATTTCGTTATTCTCATTCACAACCTGTCTGTGTCTCTTTACTCACTCAGAAATAGTTGTCTGTAATCTCCTCACGTCTGTATCTGCCATCACTTGGTGTTGACACTCCAGCAGGTTGGGTTTCTGGCACAGCAATGTCGTCGTCATGATCCTCGTAGTCTGACATCTCCACCTCAGTGCCCTTCTTCACCGCAAGGTTGTGCAACATGGCACAGGCAGCAATGATCTTACAGCAGGTGATGGGGGTATACTGCCTTGCACCTCCACTCTTGTGCAAGCATCTGAATCTGCTTTTCCATATGCCAAAGGTCCGTTCAACTACATTCCTTGTGCTTTTGTGGGCCCGGTTATACCTCCTCTGGCTGGGTGTTGAGGTAGGGGGTCAGTATGAATGAGCGGAGGACATATGCACTGTCTCCTAGAAGGGAAAGGGAAGACATTACTCAAATGCATACATGTACTTAATACTGGAATTGGTATTATGGGGGTCTGACACTGTGTCTCACCTAGGAAGTATCCTTCACCAAATTCCCCTGCAGTCATCCGTGCATAGATGCCACTGCTTTGAAATATGTAGGAGTCATGGGTACTCCCAGGGAATTTTGCCACAAGGTCAGTGATGGCGCACTTTGCATTGCAATTCATCTGCACATTGATGGTGTGGCGCCGCAGACAGGGCGACTGACACTGGATGCTGGGGATCACGGTTCGATTCCTGGTTGCGGCAGCAGAGGTCTACCCAGCACCATGCGACTCTGGGCAATAGCTCGCTTAATCTTCCCAACGGCCCCCAGCGCCAAGATACCCCTTTGGGGGTCGATTTGTGCGCTATACAAGTACTGGATTTACATTTACATTTACTTCCTATTCCGGTATATATATTCTGTGTCAGCAGGGGGACAAATGGGAATGTGCGTGCCATCAATGCAGCCAATGATATGGGGGAATCGTGCCATCTGCTAGAAGTCTGCTTTTGTTGGTACCAGTTCCACATGGGTTGCCGGAAATGAAATGTATTGGTCCATACTCTGTAACTTGGCGTCAAGGAATTTGTGGAAAAATCTTGACTGGCTGCTCTGGGTCACCCCACCTACCACAGCAACCACACTCTGGTAGCTGCCAGACGCAAGCAGGTGTAGGCTGCATAGCACCTGCACGTGCGGTGGGATAGCGTGTGCCCTTCGGGTGGTGTGCTCCAACAGTGGTTGGAGGTCCCTGATGAGGTCCAAAATGGTGTCTGAGTCCAACCTGTACCTCTGGAGGATCTCTGCCTCTGTGAGCATGAACAGGGTGATCCTCTGTCTGCAGACCTGCTCCTCTCTCTGCCATTCCCTCTCTCCTTCCTGCTGTAGCCGTAGCCGTCTTGCAAGGACATAAAATGCCGCCATTGTGCAAGTAGAATTGCATTTTGGGTCCTTTTTTATGGGTTGCAGTTGGTTACCACCTGATTCCAATCCATGGTAAATACCGACTCTTAAATACCGATTTTGAGGCTAATTCGGTATTTCTGTGCTTACCTACATCTCAATGCTCATTTTTACCACTTCTTATTTTCCGATTCGGTATTTTACCGATTCAGTACCTCTTCCGATTCGGTAAATATACTGATTCGGTATATTTACCGATTCGGTATTTTACCGATTCAGTAAATTTACTGATTCTGTATTTTTTCCGATTCGGTAACGTTACCGATTCGGTAAGTTTACCGATTTGGACGGATTTCGGACTCCTACATCTCGATGGCTCAATACCGGTCGGTAATGGCTGAGAATCGGTAATTTCGGCCGTTACCGACCGGTATTGGGCCACCTACATCTGGCCCTATATGAACAATTGTTAATTCAAGAATATTCCCTAAAAAATCAGCGGCACAAAGCAAAATGTGACTACTGAAGAAAATGTGACCAATGAATCAAAAACCTATGGAGTTTGATTCCAAAAAAACATTAGTGGTATGCAAGGAGAATAAACTATATTTTACAAGAAAGCACTGAGTGAGTCCCAAAAGTTGTTGCAATTAACTTATTCAAGGCCTTTGAGGCCTGAAGGTTCACCTTAACCAATAGGGTCCATTCCAATCTTCCTCTTTAAGCCTCTGGACCTTCTTGCATGAAAGCAACATACTCATGAAAGAAGAGCAGTAGGGTGTTATTCCCTGTTAGACCAAACCCTTTTGAAAGGTTTACCCCAAACCTCTTGCCTCCTATTTTTCTAATCCTGTTTTTGTTGGCTTAAGAATTCAGAGCACTTTACTTTACTGCTAGCAGTGCCCTTCCAGGTAGGAAGGTGCAGAGCCCCAGGGAGGGGGACAGGTTGGGGGGGATCCACCCCAGTCACCTGTCCAGCTGCAGGTTACAGACCCAGGGCTGGTGTGCCAGTGTCAGGATGCCTTCCCTGGCCTGGCAGGGGGAGAATGGACTAAGGGTGCCAGGCACCTGACTCCACAGAGGTTAGAGAGCCATGAGAGGTATGAGGTCTGGCTCTCATTACTGACAGCTGTCATTGGCTACTATGGCTTGTTGTCCTGGTGGACAGTGCTGTCCCTGGGAGGGGGCAGAAGTCACATCATGAGGGTGGACTGGGCCACACCACTGCATTGGACATGTGGATACTGTCTGACAGCTAAGACACATCTGGGAATAAAGTAAGCTTAGGCACTTCACAGATGGGGTCCGCAGGCGAGGAGAAGGGTCTCTTTAGTGGGCCCTGAAAGTATGGATAGAGGGATCCACCTGGGTTCAGGAAGGCGTGGAACTGGAGTGTGCCACTGATGTGTTGTCTATCGCTCCAATCGGGGAAGTCCATCAAGGTGTTTGATTTGTCTCCCCTGACTTTAGGTTGGTGGGGGTTGTGTTAGACTTGGCCCATTTGACAGGTTGACCCCAAATGTTTCGCCATTTTCCTCCTATTTTTCTGACCTTGTTTTTGTTGGCTAAAGGATTCTGGTCACTTTACCACTGCTGATCACTGCTAAAGTGCATATGCTCTCTGTCTCATTTTTAAATAACCTTGTCTGGAGTCTTTTTGTGGTGTGCCTAGTGTGTCACTGGTATGTGTGTTGCACAAACGCTTTACACATTGACTCTGGGATAAGCCTGACTGCTCTGCCAAACTACCAAGGGGGTGAGCAAGGGTTGTCTTCGCTGTGTAACTCCCTTACCCCCTCCCTTACCCTGACTAGAGTGGTGAGTTCTGCCTGGCTTAGGTGCATACCCTAGCCAACCAGAAACCCCATTTCTAACATTGGCTGTCAGCGGTGAGGATAAGACTTGCGATTGCACTGTACCACAGTGACTCATGGTTGTACTACAAACTCTGTACTTATACCAGTGAGTGACTACATAGTGTTTTCTTGTTCTTCTATCTTTTTGTGACAGCTCTAGAAAGTCATTCATGTCTCACCTGGGTGACCCAGGAGTGGTAATTGCAGAAACTGTGTTTGAATGGGGAAATTGTGTTCAACACTATCTTTCACTTAAAGCAGTTCTGCAGGGATCTCGGTCTTCATATGAGGAGTCCTGCCCAGAAGGGGGAACTGCGGGGGGCCTTGTTTGCCTGGTGGAAAGCAAAACAAGCTGTGGATGGTGAGGATGATGATGAGGACCTGGAAGAGGAAAACCAGTCTGGGGGTTTTGTAGCTTAAGATCTGCCTGCAAGGCTAAGGAACTTCAGGCTCATGAGGTGAGCATGAGAGTGCACGATGTGGAGCTCAAGAGGGTTGGGCCCATGAGGGTATTAGCCAAGAAAAAGGAAATGTGTGTCTCTCAGGAACTGAGCTTGGCTGAGCCGGAAGTAGAAGCCATATGTGCGGAATCCAGCTCAGATTGTGGCAGCAAGAATGTGAAGTCTAGTGCTGAGGGAGATGTAAACAAACCCAGAGATGCGGTGCCGAACATGAAGGAAGGGGTCGACATACACCAGAAGGTTCAAGGTTATGAGGTAGCTCCAGTGGTGTGCACGGTCCCTGTAATGGATTGGGGAACTGGCACAGGGGTTCATAGTCCAAATATTGAGGGACGCTCTACTGACTCTAGATGAGAGATGTGTGGTGCAGGGAGAAGGGTTCCTCCATGGTAGAAGTCCTGGACTTTGTGAGTGGAGACCGTCCAGCAGAGTGTGAGTTGAGCATCAGAAACAGTCACTGTCTTGCCAGTCTTAGGAGGGTGCTGTGAAGTGCATTTGCAAGGCACGTGGTGGTGAGGTGAAGGGTTGCATGGTTAGCACATGTGAGGGGCTGTGTGACTCAATTGTAGGAAAGCATATTTTAAATCCCTGTTGTTGGACTTGGCCCTCTTGGCAGGGTCATCCCTGAACTGTTTGCCTTCCTCCAATATTCTCTCTGACCTGTTTTTGTTGGTTTGATGACTCTGGGCACTTTACCACTGCTGACCAATGCTAAAGTGCATATGCTCTCCCTACTGTAATTTTTTTTTTTTTTTTTGTGTCCTCATTTGCCTTTTCTTCAATAAGGAGCATACCAACCACCTTGCACGGCTTGTAGACGTGATTTGATATATTGGTAGTAGAGATGTCCCATAAGAATAATTGGAGATGTTTTACTCAATCTAGGTGTCTTTAAACCTGTAGGACCTTTAACACGACTTGCCTGACCCTGGTCCAGGAGTATAAAAGGCATAATCATTGGACCCGGGAGAAAAAAAAAACCCGGGTTTATCTCCAGTTAATTAATAGGTTCTAAAAAGCCATATGCCTCTTACTAGTTGTTCTTTTAAGGTCCATTTTAGAGGTTTCATATAAGGAGGAAAGCCACCGAGAGTGTAATGGAGGTGTTTTCTCTACCCAATTTATACAGATTTGTCTTCTCGCCAGCAAAATTGCATAGAAGAGAAAGGACCTTGCCAATCCTTTGATATTGTCTTCCAATCCAAAAATTACGAGAGAAAGAGTTATTTCTAGAGAAGTATTTAAGATAGAGTTTAGAGTTTCCTTCACATTGCTCCAAAATTCTGGATGTCTGGACATTCAAAAAACATGTGTACGTCACAGGCCCCTGACCAGTTGCATTCATTGCATTTTTTGTTTGGTAAGAATTTAGATAGTTTTAGTGGGGTTATGTATGCACGATGTATAGAGAATAGATGGTTCTGTCTTAGCCATGAAGGCTTTACTGTTTTGTATAGTAGAGAAAAATAATTTTTCCATCTCTCCTCACATGAGGTACCAATTGCCGTTCTCCATAGATTGTCTGGGAGTTGAAATTCCCCATCAATTTCCTCTAGCAACTGCCAATACCAGGTTGTTACTTCCTTTCCCCCCATAGCTCTTTCCACCAAGTTTTGTTCTATTAAGCTCATTTTCCCTAGGTTTGCATCAGTACGAATCTGAGATCTCACCCAACTACTTAATTGAATATATTTAAATCTTGACAATCCTACACAAACCAATTCATATAACTCTTCCCAGGTTATAAGGCTGCCTTCTTTGAGTAGTTGACCCCATCTTATAATACCTGATTGTTCAATTATGGTGGAAAGACTATCCCTCAGACAAAGTGGCAATCCTGGTGAATCCCAAATGGGGGCGTAGTTGGAATAGTATGAGAGACCGAGTTTCTTTCTGATGTTATACCATATTTCTGCCCATGATTGTACGATTTTTCATTTGATGTTTTTGAAGTATTTCTGACATCCAAATTTAAACATAAAACTATCCGATGTTAGATTAGCCCCGATTAGCCTAGCCCTATACATGGAGTCAGTTGCGAGATTAGATGGCATCTTTAAGAGCATTCTTGTGTGTGGTAATTGGAATGCCCATGAATAGTACAGTAGATCTGGCAGTTCTAGGCCTCCTTTCTCTCTCCTTCTCCTTAGCTTTTTCCACGCAATTCTTGTGGTTTTGTAGTTCCATATGAAGGAATTTATTTCTTTTTGTGAATTTTCAATCATTTTTGAGTCAAAGGCAATAGGAATAGCATTAAACATAAAGGTGAATTTTGGGAGTGAGGTAATTGAAATTTTTATGGTCAAGTGTGTCCCCTAACGTGTACCCCATCGACTCCATGTACGAGTTTAAAGTGCATGTATCTTCCATACACAACCGAATCTGATGACGCAAATACATTTGCGTCCAACGTTAACATGTCCTCTATCAGATCCACCATGAATGGATCGATAATTCAGTTCCTAAGTATACTGTGCCACCGTCTTTATATAGTGCACTTTTCACGTTTTCCCTGGCTCTGCCGAGCTAGGCCCTGATTTCTGCTCAAACCACTTCTGTCTCTTCCTCTGAAAGCTGCAGCATGGAGATGCATCCCTGACCTCTGTCCTACTTCCTGCCAAGCGAGCGGTGCCTGGCTCGGCCTGGCCTGCCTGCCAAAAACAGTATGTTGCCTTCAAGTTATCAGCGTAGCCAGCTCAGCTCCTCGAAAACACATTCCTGTCTAGTGAAATAAGTAAATATACCCTCGGCTGCCTTCCTGTATCCCTCATGAAATTCATTGCTCCCGTTACCATGGTAGGCCCCTGGCTCCGCGCATTGCACCTAGACATACATACAGTTAGTATAGAATAGCCTCTGCCCAAGAGACCTTCTACTCCAGATTAAACATCCTTCAAATACTAGATATCAGATATGTTATAGGAACAGGTCGATCTGACATGCCAGACTTCTGTCTCCTCTACTAGTGCTAAAAGTCAGACCCTTCGCTTCCTCCAGATGCACGTCAACCGCACGTCATATTACCTGCGCGCGCATTCAGGCCACAGGTTTCAGCTGACTCTGCAAGAATTCTCTATGCATCCACCCACTTATGACACTTTTCTGTGACGTTTCTAGTACACGCCTCTGTGCACACCCTTGTTCACGCCTTTTTGCTACGCACATGTGTTCTTATCATATACGTTTCACTTGTCACGCCTACTGTATTCACTGCTATTGTGTCATCATACTATATATGCCATGTACTGTTAATAAATCGTTGACATCTTTCCTGCCATCATTGCATACCCGAACCCTTGTATTGATGGAATTGATTTCCATGACTCGAGTCATTCCTGATTAAAGCCCTTATGACTCAGACACCACGGACTCTGCCTCTCATTTGATTGAGCTATTTTCTTTAACCTGTCTGAAATTATATGGCAAACTCATATACGGTAAAATATTTACCACAGGAGGATACACATTTTAACCAGGTTCACCCTACCAATGGTAGAGAGTGGAAGATGTGACCAAGATTTTAGGAGTTTTTTGGTCTCAGTGTGTATCTTTTCCAAATTAATATGCCCAATTCTCGCCACGTCTTGAGTTATTCTAATTCCCAAATAGCGCATTGATGTGAATATTTTTGCCCCCAGCTGGATATTGGGTATGTTCCAAACCATTATCTCACTTTTGCTGGAATTGATGTCGTATCCCGATATTCTTCCAAATTCTTCTGCCCGGTAGATAACTACTGGATATGCTCTAGCTGGGTCAGATGTAAAAATCATGATATCATCAGCGTACATTGCTACCCGCCTTTCCCACTCTCCAAAGCTAAAAGATGGAATATTAGTCTTGTCCCTTAAAAGCTGGGCGAATGGTTCAATATAAAGATTAAATAGGAGAGGGGAAAGCGGGCAGCCCTGTCTTGTACCTCTAGATATTTCAAATGGTTCGGTTAGAGATCCGTTAACCAGTAACCTGGCAGAAGCAATACTGTATAGCTGTTTAATTATCCTACAAAAGTTCTCCCCGAAGTTGAATTTTTTCAAGACAGCATTAAGGTATAGCCAGTTAACCCTGTCAAATGCTTTAGTAGCATCTAGGGTTAATGTGGCTAATGGTAGCGAGAAAGCCGTAGCAATATCTATAGCTCCCACAGCTTCATGTGTAAGCTCCGCTAGTTGTCTGCCCTTGATAAAACCTTTTTGGTCAGGGTGAACGATTTTTCCAATGACACTAGCCAGTCTTGTAGCTATTATAGTTGTGAAGAGTTTGTAGTCATTGTTTAGTAAAGATATTGGTCTGTATGACCCACAGTCTAGTGTTGATTTCCCTGGTTTCGGGATAAGCATGATTGTTGCTTCTCCCCAGGTTTTTGGGGGCTGCTTCCCTTGTATCAATATGCCATTGAAAAGTGACGTAAGCACTGGGGCTACTATATCTTCAAGAGTTCTATAAATTTCTCCCGGCAGTCCATCTGGACCGGCCGCCTTTCCTTTTTTTGAATGGCGAATTGCTTTCTTGACCTCGTCTTCAGTGATCTCAGCCTCCAAAAAATTGCTTTGGCTTATTGATAGAGCCGGGAGGTTTATGGCTTCTAGCCAACTACCCCTTGCTTGCTGATCGTTAGGGAGATTTTCTTTATTAATCTCCTCAAAAAAATCGAAGAAGGCTCTTCCTATCTCTAAGCTAGTGGATCTTGTTTCGGCTTCTCCAGGTATCTTAATTTCTCTGATGTAATTGAGATTTTTTTCAGCTGTTATTTTCCACGCTAGTACCTTCCCTGCAGCTTCTCCGAATTCAAATTGAGAGGATTTACTTGCTTCCCATCTTTTATTTATTCTTTCCTGTAAAGTAATTTCTAATTGAGATTTCAATTCAGCCATTTGAAACATGGCGGCCGTAGGCTAACGCGGCTCGCACGTCAGCAGTCTCCGGAGACCTTCGCTGCTACGCGATGGCTGTAACTTGTTGCAGTTGAGGGAAACCGATGGAAAATATGCGGTAGCAGACACCTTTTCCTCGTTATTTTGGAACTGTTCTTTCTGACCTGTACTCACCGAGGGGCGCTCCGGTATCAAGGACGCTGCAATCCTGTGGCTTCCCGCTGCTGCCTGCTGTTTGGGAACCGCTCTCCCCGCTCTCCCCGCGTCAATCTGCCGAGCAGTTTTTTTTTCCGCTGAGAGCATTGTATCTGCATCCCCGTGAATGTGCCCGCCATTCGTAGGACTGTTCTCCACTCTTCCACTTTGGGGGCGGGCAGCCGTGGAGATCAAGAGCGGCTGGGCGGTGGCTGCTCGGTGCACGCACATGGCGGCTGCTACCAGCGAGCGGAGAGGGGAAATCTCTTCGAGTGTGCTGCCACCTCACAGGGAAGAGCAAGAAGCTACGAAAGCCGAGAAGGCTGTAACGAAGGCTGCAACGAAGGCTGCAACAGAGAGCGCTGGAGTGGTGAAGGAGAGCCAGGAGATAAGTACACAAAGCCTGGAGGATACAAGTAAGGTCTTTAATATATTTAAAAAGAGTGCAGAGGTAGAGGTGAACAGTCAGCTGCATAACTCCCCACCACCACCACCACCACCATACCCGCAATTAAGAGTCACTAGAAGTAAAACTAAAAATAAAGGAAAAGCGGTAAGTTTGGAGGGGGATAAACTACCAAACCCAGAAGGCACTTGGGGGGAGCTTGAAAAAAAGGCGAGGAAAAAAAAAAAAGAAAATAGACACCACAAAAGAAGAAACACCCAACACTCAAAGCAATCCCCAAAATAAGAATAAGAATAAAAAAACAAAAGCTCCTGGAGACATAACCCCCTCCTTGAAAACATATTTTAAGGCCCTACCACAAGTGCTGCGGATTACCTAGGACATGGCTGCGGTTTTGGAAAGCACTAGCCTATTGCAGGAAGATCAACAAACTGAATCTACCCTAGGATTAAGTGCACCTCTTGTTACTTCATCAGAAGAGGTGGCATTGGAAACAGTCGAAGCAGTTGAAGCTTCTATCAGGCCCGAAGAGGTTGATCTGCCGTTAATAACAAAACACACAATAATTCCTAGTGATAATCCTCTTCCTGGCCAGTTTAAGAGAACCGCAGGAAAAGAGGCCCTGGGAGTAGAAGCAGGGAAAGAGAAAACTGCAATCCCCCATAACTCTGACCCGGCTTTAAGTAACACACTTGAGGCAATAGTATCCTCCATCGCAGCAATGAGGGAAGAGATAAGGCAGGACTTTGTGGTCTCCAAAACTAACCAAGCTGAGATAAGGGTAACATGCGAGGAATTGAGCCAAAAGGTCGACAGTCTGGGTGGAAGAACGGAAATGCTGGAAAACTCGGTAGGCGCTCTGACCACAAATCTGGAGTCAGTAAGATCTAAAGTACGTACTCTCCAAGGGGAAGGTGAAAATATGAGAGAAAGGATCGAAGTCTTGGAAAATTATTCCAGACGTAACAACATTCGTCTCTTAAAAGTTCCAGAAGGAAAAGAAGGTAGCGATCTGAAATCTTTCATAGTACCGTTATTAAAAATTTCTCTCACATTGGAAGAACCAGCTGAGGTGCTCGATAGAGATATCCAGCGAATTCACAGAGATCCGTTCCGTCTAAACCCAGCAAGAACTAAACCGAGGAAAATCTTAATTAACTTTTTGACCTACACGCTCAAAGAAAAAATTTTGAATCTTGCCTTGAAAGCAGGTACTATGAAAGGCCGTGATTTTTTGTTTGAAATACGATCGGACCTATCCAAAACCACACTGGATAGGCAGTGGGAGCTTGGAAGACGCATGGACTCCTTTAGATCACTTGGAGCAACAGTACAAATGAGATTCCCTGCCTTCTTAAAAGTTATGTATAACAATAAGATGCACAATGTTAAGTCTATACATGATGCTGATGAACTGTTAAATTCTATAAAAGACCACACTCAAATTCAGGCTCTGGCTCATAAACCATTAAGTTAATATAGCAAATCTCGGAAATGAAATTAAAAAAAAAAAATAATAATAATTAAAAAAAAAAAAATTTTAAAAAGGGGAAATCAGGGTAAATAATTAAAACCAATAAATAAAAAGAGGAAAGGAGAATATAAAAAAAAAGAAGGGGAGGAGAAGGGAGGGGTAAAACAAAAACAAACAAAAAAAGAAATGTATACATACACAGATATATGATATATGATACTGAAATAATTTATAGATCAAACTTCGAACTAAGCCTTATGGTCTAAAACTACACCTTAGTCTTAATAATAAAATCAAGCCTCCCATCTTTAGTTTCCTTCTTTGTCTATGCAACAGAGGTAGCAGTGAAGAGTTAAGGAGACTGCGGAGTGACGTATATCTGGCTAAACACCAAGCCAGAAAAAATAAGGGAGGGTTTCCAAGGGGGTGGGGGGAGGGGTAAGGGGGAAAAAAATGAAAAGTCCTCATTTGGAAAACAATGTCCAAATTCTAACCATAATTCAAACCTCTAATCACACATGTGATACGTTCAAAATAAAAACAATAAACACAAAAGTCTTAAAGAAAGGGAAGGAAGAGAGATGCCATAAAGAAACAAATATAAAACATGACAACAGTTAATTATATGTCCTGGAACATAAATGGCCTGCGCGTGAAAGGGAGAAGAGAGCGAATTTTCCAATATCTAAGGGACTCTCAGGCGCAGGTCATTGTGTTGCAGGAAACACACCTTCTTAAGTCAAAGGCAGTTAACATAATGAAAAAACAAATGTGGATAGATAAATTTTGTTTTACAGACCACAATGCAAACATAAGGGGAGTAATATTTATAATTGAAAAATCAGCAAAAGCGCAAATACAAGAATATAAAGAAGACAATACAGGGAGGTGGCTAATAGTCAGAGTCTCTCTTGATGGACAAATGAGAACATTGATAGGCTACTATGGCCCTAACTCAGATGACCCATCACACTTAGACGCTGTAAGAGAGCAATTAATATCAGTACAGGAGCCAATAATTTGGATGGGAGACTTTAACATCGTTTTAGACCCTAAACTAGATAAATCTACTAAATCTAGAATCTCTAGCTCTGTCAAATCTAGAAATACTCTTAAAAACATCATGACACACCTGGGTCTGGCGGATTTATGGAGAGAACGCGCCAGCAACAAACCCGGAGTGTCTCTGAGAAACAGCCGATTCAAACATAAATCTAGAATCGATTATGTCTTTTTTAGCTATTGTCTAAACGATATAGTAGAGTCGATCGACTTTATACCATCACACCTCTCAGATCATTCTGCAATAAAATTCGCTTTAAAATCTAGTAAACTGGCTAACCACCCGTCTTGGTCTTTTGATCGAACATTGCTGTTAGAAGATGAAGACGTCAATTTTCTCTCAATTGAATCTTTAGTCTTCTTTGATATAAATAAAGACTCCGCAGGTCCAACAGCTGTTTGGGAAACCTTTAAAGCCTTTCTAAGGGGGCAGATCACTAACAGAGCCTCCTATAGGCGGATAATATATATTCAAAAAATAAAAAACCTAGAACAGGAAATGAAACTTTTGGAGCCTAAGATCGATCCGTCTCTAACAACTTCTGATGATCATGAAAAAATGGCTGAATTGAAATCTCAATTAGAAATTACTTTACAGGAAAGAATAAATAAAAGATGGGAAACTGTAAATTGTTATATGTGATTGGATTCCATGATTGGCTTATTTGGTTTACTGTCAGTCCCCAGTAAACTGCACCAGGATTACCAAGGCTTGTAAATACAAATACTGCTGGTGGGCTTGCAGCACTGGTTGTGCCACCCACAGAAGCGGCCTAGTAAGATGTGTCTAGGGTCTGCCATAGCGGAACCTGCATGCAGTCTGGTACTGTCATGCTAACTGTGCAAGTACAGCTACTTCCCAGTCCCTAAACCTTCCCTTAACTTCATATTAGTCACCCCTATGGTAGGCCCAAGGGCAGGGTGCATTGTAAGCATAAGGTAGGACAAGCCCTGATGTGTGTGGCATGTCCTAATAGTGAATTACAGCCATTTTAGTTTTTCACACTATTGTAAGGCTACCTGTTCTCAAAGGCCAGAATGGGCTGCTGGAATTATTACACTCTATAATCCCAGCAGGCTCAGGGCACATCGTAGAAAGTCAAGTTTAGTATGCCTGAACTCAGATTAATAAATATTCTTTTAGTAAAGTTTATTTTAATATCCTGTGTTTGCAAATGCTACTTTTAGAAAGTTAGCATTTGCTTGCCTGACCATTTCAGCCCGCCTCTGCTAGGATGTGTATCTGCTGTCTGGTTTCTGTGAGTGACAGGGCTGGGGAATTCCAGGGACAGTCTGGGCTGCCAGGTGGTGAATAGAGGGATTACCCCCAGGCTAGGTGGGAGGAGTGCCCCTTGACTCTGAATAGGGCTGTGGTCTGCCACCACAATGCTGGCTCCACCTCCTGCGGAGCGTCTGATGTCCCTGCCCTGCAACCTGAAAGCCACAGCAAGAGTCTCCAAAACAAAGTGCTCCACAACTGGGTTGAACCAGGCTCAGGCCCCCTGGCCTGCAAAGACAAAAAAAACTGGATATAAAGGTAGGAGCCCTGCTCCTATACATTAGATCCTGCTTGTGAACCAAGACGACACCTCTGCCTGAGGAGAAGGAACCAAGGAAGCTGAAGGAGGAAGATTGTCCCTACCCTGTGGGACTGGCCTGCAGTGGGAACCTTGCTGCCAAAGGAGAGGAGGAAACCCTTTTAAAAGACTGTGCTTTTATTTTCAACAAAACTTGTGCTTCAAAGCTAATCTCCTAAGGCCTGATCAGAGCTTGCCCCCTGACCTGAGCCCCAGGACCATTGGGCTCACTGTGCCTTTGCTCGCCCTTTTGACCGGGACATGTGTTTCCTTCCCGCCGGAGCTGAGTCCTGTGCACCCTCACCCCCTCCTAGGGCTGTGACACCCAGGTGCCTAGCCACCCTTGCCCGCTGAGAGCCCTGCTCTTGCAGAGTCACTCTCTACCCATCGGCTCGGGCCGCCTGCTCCCCTGTTACCCCGCCTGCTATTTGGAGCGCGTTGTGTGCTCCCTCGCCCCTCCCGCCGGAATTCTGCAGGAGCGCGATCTACGCCCAGACAACCGCCTGTACGTTGCAACGTACCCGGCCGCCCCGCTTTGCCCTCCAGCTCATGAAGTAGGTTGCGCCGCACCCTGGAGCGACCCCCAGTACAGACCGTACTGGAGACCCTGTGCCGCACCTGCCTGCCGGAAGCCGCCAGCCATCAAGTAGACACAAAGGTATGCTTGTCCATCAAGGCGTACTAAGAGAGTACGACTCGTACCCCTAACGTACCCTGATTCACATCGTTCACTCCCCCTGAGGCCGCATCGCACCCGTAGAGCTGCCGGTACGACCCGCACCCACCGCTAGGTGCCGCCTCTACACATGCCTTTCCCGCTCCGGACCAGCCTCCTGATCTTCGTCCACCCCTAGGCGTGGAGCGTAGGAATACGACTCGTCCCCTGCAAAGAAGGCCGTGTGAGGAGTGTACTTCGCATCCAGAGAGCAGCGAACCTCAAGGTACTGTGCCATCTACGGACTCGGGGTTCGCAACGTTCTGTTTTCCCCGCATCACACTTTTCACGAATGAGTCGTACGGCCGCCCTATGACTCGTACCCAGCTCTGAACCCTGATTGCGCCGTACGTGCCGTACCGCACGACGCTTGAGCTTTAGTAGGCCTTCTGCCTCCGTCCCGCACAGAGTACACCGGCGCTCTTCGCAGCGCCCCCTTCCTTACAAACTGTGCCACAGAGACAGGGCCGCTGAGATCAAGTGGGGGATTGTGTCCCAAGCAATGAAAGGTGCGAACTAAGTATTAAGCCAAGAATTGGGAAGATTCCTTGTCCTACAGAATACATTATTGGCTAATTGAAGTTAGATAGGCTTTATTCGATAAAAGATTTATCATAAAAGCATTTTACAGAATAAAGAATTGTGAAGCAAAATTAAAAAAAAAAAAAACAGTTAGAAATTCAGCACGAATAGTAAAAATGTCATATAAGTAAAAGAGATAAAAAAGAAAATATCACATCATATCTTTAAAATAGTCATAAGTCCATGCATCCAAAATTTCCATTACAGAAGAAAGGAAGGTTTCGAACCATATTGTTCCCCGACTTGCGGTAAGTGCACTGGAACAAAACCAAAATTCCTAGTCCTAGGCAGTTGTAATTGCCTTACAATTGTCTCAGTACTTTTGTCTAATTAGCCAGGCACGCCCCAGGAATTTGGCTACACCACAAACAATGGTCAGAGAGGAGGTATCGGTTTTCAAGATACGCAGGGCCGCAATATGGCTCATAAAGCCCAGTGCCCTACACGCTGGTTTGAGCCACTTTTCTCCATCGTTTTTGTATGCCGGGCATGCCAGGAAAAGATGGGCAATAGACTCCTCAGGGTGGCCAAAACTAGGGCAGGGTTCCGGGACATGGTTAAGGCCTTTCCATTGTGAGGTTAGGGTATTAACTTGGAGGGTTCCAAATCTCATCTGGATATACAGGGATCTATCCCTAGGTACCTGGATGAAATCAAGGTAGGGTTCCAGACTGCAGGTGCTTTTATGCTCAAAGAATCCCTTTGTTAGTTTCCCTGATTTTTGGGTAGATTGATCACGTTTCGACACCCATTCCCAGTACCGCGTTTTAGCTCCTCCTTGGAGGGGGGTGTCTGGGAAACCCAAGCCTCACTTAGCCCGATAAGGCCAGTGAGGTGTCTGAGGTCCGCCAGCCATTTTATCCTGCGCCCTGAGTCAATGGCCAACAGTTTGCCAAAGGCCGCGGCATAGTTAGACAGCTCTGCGGACCTCTTTAGGCGAACCCAGAAAAGCAAGGGGCGGAGTCTGGCAATATCCTGTATGTTCCTTCTACCTGTGTCATATAACTAGGGTTTCAAAGGGGTTGATTTCATCTTGTGGCCTCATCCTTAACATGTTATATTGGTCTTATGATAACTCTGCATAATCAAGTATTTTTATATAAAGCCTGCGTATTTTTTATACAAACCTTACGCCTGGTGTCCATTTGTGCTGGGTCATTGTGTTTACTGTATGTGGTCATAAATGCTTAACCCACTAACGCCCTGAAGATTAGCCTTGTCTGCTCGCGCCACACTACCTAGAGGGTGAGCAGGGGTTATTTTTAAGGAGTAATTCCCTTACCGTGACTAGAGGAGAGGGTCCCTGTTTGTCACAAGTGCATACCTGTGCCAACCAGAGACCCCCTATTCTAACATTGGAAGCAACGGAACGGATTTTCAAATTTGCATTTATGATTTATGTACAGTAAAATATTGATCACCAAAGAGCGAGAGCAGACCTATAACGCAGCCACAGATTTATTGTCTTTTTTAATTTTGCTGGGAAATCTCCGTGTGTTTTAAAAAAAAAAAGTCATGCCTTGTTCAGTGAGAATGGAAAAAGCAGCATCCAATTCATGTATTGACTGTGACTGGGAGAAACTAGAAAACTACACCAACAAACAGCTCAGGAGCTTCTGCACACATTTTAAAATGTCCATGACCGGACTCTCCAGAAGGGAGCAGTTCCAAAAAGCGCTGAGGGCCTGGGTCAAGGCAAGGAATTGTCTGAGGGTGGGTAGCAGAGGCCCTTTCGAGCCACTTAGAGTGTGGCCACACTCAACTGTGGTTAGGAGAATCGTTTCAATAACGCACTGGTAAAGAAGAAACAATAATGTGAAATGACAACTTTTCAAGTTAGAGTGGCACGTTTATTATTACACACACACATATATCAATGAGGCATATTGCTAAAGAACACTCTGAGAAAACCTGGCTTCACTCTGCCAGAAACTATGTAAAAAATATTAGGTAAGGCGAAGTGCCACCTGTAGATAACCTGTTGGTGTGACAATTGTAGCAAACCCTCCCTAAAATCTCGCATGTTCACCATCTTTTAGGAACCCTTCAGCCTTTCCAAGTGACCCCGCACCTGGTAAAGCATCATCTGTAAACACGGTAGCAGGTAATATTAAAAGCCCTTAATCCCTTTTTTTGCCACCGCATCCAAGTCCGTTATGTAATTCAAGTCTGCTTCGGACATTTCAGGTACAAAATACCCCCTTCAGTATATATGCTGTGAAAAACTACATTCGGATGTTATAACACCGTGTTTTGGTAAGCTGTATAGGAGAGGGTGTGGACTGAGTGTAGATTCTAATGATGATCCGTTTTAAATACACTTGAGGTCAAACCCTTTGATCTTACTATCACTCTTTTTCTTTTCTTTCTCCAGAACCAAAGGCCCTGATGAGAATCCTCGTACACCTGTAGGATTCGAAACACGTAGGCCTTCCACCACCTTTAAGTCTGCCTGGGTGACAAGTTGACCTGAATAGTTTTGCCACTTTTTCACCCTTAGTTGTACATTACCTTACTCATCTTTTTGGTTGACTGCATCAAAAATTGTGATTATTTAAAACTTGCGTTAGGAATGTACAGTTTATGTAAATAATTCTATAACTAAACTTTTTAGAAATTTAGCAGACTGTGGCCTATTGCACTATTCTTGTGCTTGTCTGTTCACTGTAAATACTGTCCACTGTAATATATGAGTTTCCATGTCCCCCACTGTCCCTGTATGATTGATTGTTGTAAGCTTGTGACATGCCTGATAGAATGATAGATTTTTCCTTCCCACATTTTTTGTACCTAGCATGTAATACTGTTTAATTTTGAACCAATTGTTCTTTGATAACATTAAGCAAAATAATAAAAGCTACTGATCAGCTCCAAGCCTTGAATTTTACTTCAGGTTGAGTGTCTTAAATTGCTAAATGGTTACTTGTACCAGTACTGGCATCCCCTTCTTGTTGTTATAGAAACTATGTAAGACATAAATTGCTTATAAAATACTGCAAAGTGAACAGAAATGACTATCTACTAAAATATAATTTTCAGTGTGAAATGGAGGCTTCAAGCAGGCATTAAATCCAGTTCAAGAAAATACTTTGACTACACACCACTCTCCTGAGGAGAAACATTATTGCAGGTTTAAGAACTCTAGTAAGAATAAAATATCAGAGGCTGAGATTAAAAAGACACAATTGAATTTTAGCTGGGTTATGCAGAGTACATTTCTATCAGTCCTAGTGCCTTGAAGCACCTATATAGGGAGAAGAACCCTAGAAGATCTTATACTAAAATGATACCTATAATGCAAGGAATTGGGTATGCATGAAAAAGCATAGGGCTAGCTAAGATTATTAAGAAGATTGAAAATTGAAAAGCTATCTTATTCAGGAAGGCATCACCTGGTAGAGTAGGCTCTGGCAGTCCCAAATCAGATATCGGTCGACCGGAGAACCGCCCAAAAGTCAGCTTGGAAAGTTCTGCCTTCTAATTGTGAGGGTGGATCTTTTATACCTAAAATCACAGAACTTACACTGTCCTGACGTATTTTCTGACGCATGTGGCTTGACCGCATTGTGCTAGGTCAGTGGGGGCGGTCAGATGTCCTAACGGTTGGTTGGTCATGCTTGACCGCAGAACATAAACAAAGACTTCTTGTCCTGTACATATTTCTAAAATTATATGTGAGAGCGGAACTTGCGATAGGTACTGCTATTGCGAGAGGTTGCGGCTTTTACTTCGTGCAAGCAATGTTTCAAAATAATGTTTCAGTGGAAAGTACCACGATGTGTCAATCTGTACCAGCTGGGTCTTGTGTACGTGTGAGAGGGCGTTGGTCTTGAGGCTGTGGAAAATTGCTGTACTTTACGTCAGGCCAATTTACCACGTTGTTTTTCAGTGCAACTGGAATGCACATTTAACATCAGTGTGGGCCTAGTGCATTTTGTTACCCTAGGACATGTCTTCTTGGCCTTTGCCTTGGGTCTATAACCCCAGGATTCAGGGGATTGGTGGGATTTACTTTGCTGATTATGCATAGCAAAAATAGAGGGTTTTAAGCATATTTTCAGGTTTTCTCTGGTAGGGCCATATGTGGCATTTTCACCATCAAGGCAGATAAGAGGTGCTCTTTTTGGTGATCAGATGGTAGAGCGTGATTTTAACCCTTCATCATCTCCCCCGTCTTGTTCGTTTATGAACACGCACCTAACGGAGTATTTCGGTGACCCTTCAGCCAGGGGGGGTATCCAAGGCATGTCGTTAACATAACACTTTAAAGCTGCCTTGGAACTGCCTTTTTTCTTTGCTCTAGTTCCATCTGGCCTAGCAATTATATCCGCATATTCGGCACCTGATTCTTTAAGCAGAAGTTAGTAGTGGGCTGCTGTAGGGCTGGTGCTCATGGTGTCCCTACCTGGGGGAGTGGGGGAGCTGTGGGTATGTCATAGTGTGTGCCTGGTGCTGCTACCTCGCTCATTTCTAATTGTGCTCCAGTCCCATCCCCGGGAAGTCGGATCCATGTCTTCATACTTGGCTATCTGGTAGATCCCTGTGCTAGCATAATTCATCCCTACTGCCTTGGTACTTAACTTTTGCAATGCAATGGCTCCCTAACTGAAAGGCGCAACACAGTATTACTAAAATCCCAACAAGGGGTATCATCAATTTCAGAATTTCTGTTAGCCATGAAGGCTTCCAGTCGAGAGTGAACCAGTCTGTTGGAATAATGTCCGCAGGGGCACCTCCTTCGTCCGCCATTTCTACTCCCAAGTTAGTCAACTCCTCAATGGCCCTTGATATGGATCCGTTATCTTCATCATTTCCCGGTATGAAAGTGCAGCAGGATTTTCCGATTTGATGACACAGACCACCATCTTTGGCCGTCAGCTTGTCGAGGAAGTAGCGATGTTCCAGAACTATTAGTCTTAATGGGCGCAGTTCTTCCCTTATTGCATTTAGGCCGTCTCTGGTGCGGTTGATGGCTTTCATGACCTCATAGCGTGTTACTTCCAACCAACAGGCATTAGCCTGAGTTTGAAACATTGGGAATGCCCCTCCGAACAAAAGCTGGGCCTGGTTGAAGAGGCGCAATTCTTCTGGGATCGTACCATGGGCTTCTGCTGCGAAATACTCTGCTGCTCGCCGGTGTCGGTGGAGGAATGTCATATCACCTGTCATTGGATGTGACAGTATGTGGGAAGCATTTGATGCTGGCACAACCAGATGTACTTCATGCAGAGTCACCAAAGAACACAGTCCGAGCCACTGAGGAGGTAGTTGGAGATAGAGGTGTTCTCCGCATGCCCAGTAGTAGTCCATCAGAGTGGAGGTGCCGTATTGCATATCGAAGTTAAAAACCGTGGAATTACAGTCTGTGTTACGCCCAACAGAGACAGAGCCATTACCTATCAAACAAAGAGAAGGGTTTTTTAGTTTAAATGCTTTTTTATGTTTGTACATTCTTTCCTCACTCCAGGTGTATCTGCTTGCTGCCTCATTCCAAATCTGTTCACAGTTATCCTCTACATCCCTATCAATATTTTCCTCCCATATTGTTTCGCCAGTCCAAGGGGGACCTAGGGACGCTGCTTTACAATATATGTGGCCAGGTTCGAGCCACTCATTCTTGTAGTATACTCGGGCTAGTTCTTCCAGAAGCATTCTGTTCTGGCATTGACAGTGTGGGCCAGGGAGGCCCCCGGGTGGCGGTGGCCATGGAGGCGTGGGTGTGTGTCACATGTTGCTAGGGGTGTTGAGATCGAAACGTATTTCATTTGCCTAAATATCTGCGCTCGGTGATCCATGTTTGGTATATTTCTTTTGTACTGCTCTTGTATCATCTGTTCTATTTCTACTTTGTCAGAAGTAACCCTGAATATGACATTGTTGTTATCCCATTCTGTTGTATTCACAAATTCAATCCATATTCCAACCCCTCCTACTATTTGGACCTGTCCCTCCATGCGGCAAAGATACAGGTGTAGTAGGCACATCACCATATGTGGTGGAACTTCTTTAGGAAAAATTAGTCTGTCCTCTCCTACTGCATGCGGAATGTAGGAACACACATAGCAGGACTCATTTGAGATCCTTTTCCCTACGGCTGTCATGTCCCTGTACCATGAATTTTCTTCCAGGGAGGAGTGGACTGAATGGTCTCTTACTGATTGGGGTAGGCTGAGCATAGGCCCTAGTCCTTCTTGTATTTGCACGAGGTGTTGGAATCTTTTGAATGACATTCCTTTAGGCTTGTGTCTTTTGTCTATATGAGAACCTAGGGGCAAACGGGGAGGGGATACAGGCTTTTGACTTTGTTAAGTAGGGGGGATGGCGAAGGCGAATCTACATGTTCTATGGTGGCGGGGAGGGCGTTGATGGGATGCTCGTTCTGTGGCGTTGGTAGCTATATTCCATTAACTATTTCTTTTCTCTGGGGTAAAGGGTGAGACTTCAAGGTGCACACTAGTGGGTGTGTTGCTAGCAGTGCTATTTTCTGGGAGTTCAGGGCCTAGTGTGCTGTGTGGTGCTTTCTGCTGTTTGCATGTGACCGCTGGTACAGTGGATGGGACAGTGGACAGTGAGGCATCTTGGCTGCTTCTATCATTATAACTTTTCACAGCAAGAAAATAGATACACCAATTAAGAGTTATTAGTGCCAATGATACGGAACATAAATGTGATAAGAGTACATAACTTTGCATCACGGCTGCTGCATTCCTGGGACAGCACGGGGATGTCATCTTCTTCTTCTTCTTCTTCTTCTTCTTCTTCGAAAGTGGACGGGAAACCGCTGTACTCATTCAGGGAGACCATGGGCATTCTGCTTTCCTCTCTTAGTCCATTGTTTGTGGCTGCGGAGGCGCAGGATCGAGTCGAACGTCCCGCCGGTGGATCCATGCCTTGCGCTCAGCTATCCGGACGGCAGTTGGAGATGAATCAGTCACTGCAAAGGGGCCGTCAAACTTGGGGTCTTGCCACTTCCTGACGTGCCTCCGGATGAAGATCAGCGTTCCAGGACGGATAGGTGGCAGCTCTGGATCGGTGGAGCTCTTCTCCTTCCTTTTGGACACCTGGGCAGAAAGGAACTGCGTAGCGCGGGTTAGTGTGGACACAAATTCGTAAAGCTCAGCTTTAACTATCTCTGACGATGACTCACAGTCAGTTTTGGGCCTGGTGGAGGGGATAGTTACATTTATGGATCGTCCGGTGACAAGATGGTGGGGCGTGAGGTGGTGATCCGAGCTTGGGGAGTTTCTCAGTGAGTAGAGGGCAAGTGGAAGGCAGTAGAGCCATTTTTTACCGATGGTGGCGCTGATTTTGCTTATTTTGTTTTTGAGCAGGCCGTTGAGGCGCTCACAAATGCCATTGCTTTGGGGGTGATAGGCAGATGGTAGTTTGTGTCTGATGCCTAGCATTGTGGTCAGGGAGGAATCAGATGGTGTTTGAAAAATGTCTCCCGTTGTCCGTTCAGATGACCTCTGGAATTCCAAAGCGTGAGATGACGTCACGCAGTAGGAATGTGGCTGCTGCTTTGGCATCGCAGTGGACGCATGGTCCAGCTTCGATCTAGCGCAAAAATGGGCATACCACCACAATGAGATATCGGTAATTTTGGCACCTATCGATCATGTCAACATAGTCAAGGTGGAGTTCTTTGAAGGGGCCAGAGGGTTTTGGGATGGTGGAAGCAACTGTTTTGAGCGTTGGATTTGGTGAGTTCTGTTGGCAGATGAGGCAATTATTGACAAAAAGTTGTATTAATTTGTGGGCATTGGGAATGAACCAATCTGTTTGCAGTGTTGTGGACATGTTATCTCGGGAGACATGTGCGGGAAGGTGGAGTTGGTCCAGTGCCACCTGCAGTAAGGCTTGTGGCATGACAGGCTTTCCAGACATGGTCTGCCTCTAAATAAAATCAGCAGGGTCCTGCTGTACTCCCCTCTTCTTCCATAACTCTTTCTCTTGTTGTGGTGCACTTTCTTCTATTTCTCTGAGATGCAGTTGGGCAACGGAATCGTATTGTTATGTGTTGTCGATCGGGCAGGAGGCATTTGGGTCACGAGTGTCATTGCTGGTGTCCGTGTCCTTGTTGATGTCCGTGTGCTCTGGTGAAGCTATACTCTTTTCATGTGCTGTTGTCTGTTGTGCTGGTGCCCCAGCTTGGGCAAGTAATATTGGGGCGTTGTATGGATCATGTTCAGTGGAAGGTAAGGGGGGCCTAGCTGTATCTTTGGCGGCCCAGTCTGCCAGAGCGTTAAATCTGGAGACAAAGCCCTGTCCATTAGTGTGTGCTGCACAGTTGACCACCGCTACCTCAGTTGGAAGTGTGAGGGCCTCAATCAAGTCTTCCAGTAATTGTTTGTGGCATACAGGTGTCCCATCTGATCTGAGAAAGCTGCGCCGTTTCCAGCGCAGGATGCTCGAGTGTGTCGTTGTTGTGACATATGCAGAGTCTGAGTACACTGTGATGCGGTCATCAGCCCCGTGGTGCAAAGCGGCAGTTAGTGACACCAATTCTGCAGCCTGGGCTGAATAGTGTGGAGGCAATGTGATTTGCTGTACAATGTCTAGGGAATCAGACGAGTCATTCTTTTGGGCCCTGACTACTGCGGCACCTGTGTACCTAATCCCTGTCTCTTGATCAATGGTGGAGGACCCATCAACAAAATATACAGTGCTGTCTGGCAGGGGGTTCTCTTTCGCTGCTCCTGATTCGTCAGGACAGTATGTGGCACAGTCATGGGTATCGTCATCGGAGGCCGCAATGGGATGGGAAAAGAATGTGGCAGGGTTGACTGTGTGACATTTGACAACTTTTAGAGAGGGCAATGACAGTATGACTTCGTAACCTGACACTCTCTGGGTGGTCAGTGTTGTCTTGGCTTTCTGAATTATGGCAAAGACAGCATGCTCTGTGTACATGGTCAGTGAAGATCCCATGACAATGGGGGTGCTTTTATCTACAGGAAAGGCTGCAGCAGCAAGAGCTTGCTCGCAGGGGTAATGGCCCTTCATGACTGAATCTAGCATGCCACTGAAGTAGGCAATGGGCATGTGGCCCATGGGGTATTTCTAAATCAGGACGGCAGTCATGACCTGACCATTGCAGTGGGTGAACAGGTAGAATTCTTTTGTGTAGTCAGGTGTGCCTAACACAGGTGCGTTTGTTATGTAATCTTTGAGCTGCTGAAAGGATGCTGTCATTTCAGGTGTCCAGTCTATTTTGTTGCGTTTATTCGTGGCTGCTTTGACTGCCTTCAGCAAGGGGGTAGTGATGGTGGAGAAGTCAAAGACCCATTGACGGACATAATTGATAAGGCCAAGGAATTTTTGCATTTCTTTCACAGTTTGGGGCTCTGGGGTGTTTCTTATGGCCTCCACTTTGTCTGGTGTGACTCTTCTCCCTGATGCTGACAGTACCTGGCCTAGGTAGTGTACCTCTGTTTGGCAGTACTGAAGCTTGTTTTTCTCCACTTTATACCCTCGGTGAGCTAGGGTGGAGAGCAGAGAGATGGTGTTTGTTGTGCACTGCTGTTCTGTGGTGCTGCAGAGCAAAATGTAATCGACATATTGCAGCAAGGTGCTGTCACATTGGAAATTCGCTAAATCTTCTTTGACAACTCTGTTGAAGACGCTGGGAGACTCACAGTACTCCTGGGGTAGTCTTCGGTAACTCATTCGCACCCCTTTGTAGCAGAACTCCAATAGGACTGTCTGGGTGAAGGGGGATGCTCGAACGCAGGTCATGAATCAAACGCCATTGGTTGGTCTTGCCCTTACGAATAGGAAAAAGGCATGTGTTGCAAGGTGATACACAGGGGTATATGACCCCCTGGTCCAGCAGAGCCTGTATAGTAGGGGCAATGCCCTCTACTGCTTCCTTAGATAGCGGGTACTGTTTAATTCTGGGTAGGATTGCACCTTGTTTCAGTGTTATTTTAAATGGGGTGGCAGAACGAATGAGGCCCACGTCATTGGGACCAGTGGTCCACAAGTGTGGCGGGACTTGAGCCAAGTCTGCTTCACGCACTGAGTCATATTTGTGTGGGGCAGTGGGTGTTCTCTTTTCCACTGTCACCGAGAGGGGTACCTCATACTGATAGACGATCTCTGTTATGGGATGGTCATCAGGATCACCAAAGAGCTGTTCATATGAAATGTTTCTCACTTGGTGTCCGGGCTCGATGAAAATTACACAGACCCAGGAGCACATATGGTCGTCTCCTGCTATAAAGGCCCCGTATGTAGGTGTAATGTGAAGAGCGTGTATGCCTAAGATCATGTTCCTGTCTGATGTCTGGGAGTTCTGAGACTGTGGGCGGAAGAGGAACTCTTTTGGGAGTAGGACAGTGCGATTGTGTAGTTCTGGTGTGTTGGCTACAATGATGTGTACCGCAGCGCAGAATGCTTGCTCATCCACAGGGCGGGCCCTTACTTGATCCTTCAAGGAAGAGTCAACAGTTAGTGCCATCATCCTTGCTAGTGGTGTGCCTGGTATAGAACAAACCATTGTTCCGTTCTCATGGAAGTGAATTGTCATGTTCAGTTTTGCCATGAGGTCTCTCCCTAAAAGGTTGACTGGAGAATGTGGTGAATAAAGCAGTGGATGCTCCAGCACCCGGTCTCCTATTTGCAGGGGTACTGGCTTGGTAAATGAGACCCTTGCTATTGCCCCAGAGAATCCCTGTGTGTCCGCTACTTGGTCCGAAATAGGCAGATGTTCGCCTGTAATGCAGGAGTACGTGGCGCCTGTGTCAATGAGGAAGCTATATGTTTTGTTATTTATTGTGACCAGGACGGTGGGGTCATCTTCACTGCTCATGATGCATGATAAAACTGGGCACACAAGAGTTGTCTGTGGGCTGTCCTAGCAAGTGTATCCTCCATTTTGGTATTGCTGGATGGTGCCCTGGGCATAAGGACTGTTGGGAGTAGTTACCACTCCTCCTTGGGGTGTAGTGTTTTGGGCTTGGGACATCATTTGATACGTGGATGCCTGCTGTTGTGGCTGCAAGGGAGCTTGAATTTGCAGGGGCTGCATGGGGACTTGCATCTGCTGGGGCTGCATACTTTGCTGTGGGGCAGGTTGGGCATAGGTATACAATATCTGAAGCTGTTGTGTATACATCGTCGATGTTGTTGGAGTTGTGGTGGTACTTGCTGGATAGGGCCCATGGGTTGTTGGCCTTGCTCTCGGAGCCTAATACGACATTCCCTTTGCATGTGGCCTTGTTTGTGACAATAAAAGCAGGTGCGCGTCCCTGCCTGCAGTGGGGCCCTTTGCTGTCCCACCCCATTTCCCCATCCCTGGAACCCTGTGCCTCTGTAGGTGTTATTCCTGTCATTGCTGTAGTGTTGTTGATCATTCGCGTAAACAGGCATTGGTATCATGTAATGTACAGGGGGCTGTTGTTGCATGTATTGTACTGTAGGCTGTGGTTGGGCCTGTACATACTGCACTGCTTGTTGTAGTGGTGTCTGCACGTATTGTATGGCTGGCTGTGTTTGCTGTTGTGTCTATGGCTGCACATATTGCATGGCAGACTGCATGGCAGGCTGCTGCATTTGTGGGGCAGACTGGGTATGGGAGGCAAGCGCGTTTTGAGCGGCTTGTGGGAAGGTGGTGACTGCCGTCATTTGGCTGACAGGTGCAGCTACCATGAGATTGTCCACTGTATCCTTTTTCTTATTAAGCTTCTGCTGTACTAATTTTTCAGCCGCATTTTCAATAGCTAGCTGCCTACTTTTTTCCTGTTCTATTTTCTTTTTGCAGAAATGTATGATGTGGTCTTGTATTTCAGGCCACGTTTTTGCTTCCATGGCTACCACCCCATCTAATTTTTCCTGCATGTCTTCTGGCAGTCCTCTTTTCACCATGTGATAAAAGAGCCTGCTGTTCCCTCCAGTTGTATTCCAGGAGTCACCTCTCTCCTGGTGCCATTTTTCATTCATTCTCGATATAAAGTTAATAGGGTCCTCATTTGTTTGCATGGTCAGAGACATGAGAGAACCAATGTCTGGAACGTCAGGGTATTTTAATCGCAATTTAGTCCAGACTGCGGCCCTTATTTTATCAAATGGTTCTCCATTGTATGTTGTGTCGTTCATAGTTATCAGTCCTCTACTGATGCTTGTGAAAATTTCTTCTGCTTCCCCTCCCATGAGGAATATTTGCAAACTTTTCATATCACCAACCCCTGGTTTGGTGCCTGTGGTATTTTTCTCTAGGGCCACAATCCATTTGCTGGCACCCTCCGTGAGGGGCGGGAGGTTCTTTTTAATGGCTTCCTTCTCCGCATAAGACCAGCAGTTATATATAGGAGGGTCCTTTGCTGTTTTGTATAATAGCGGCTTCTGGCGGGTAATTCCTACACCTTGATGCTTCGGTCTTATGGTGTCATATCGTATGACGTATTCCTGCCAAATTTTGAGACTGGCTCGCATGTATTCATAGTCCCAAACATTCTACTGCTGTGGCCATATGCTGAGGTTCGAACGACCCTTCTCTTGGCCAGGGGATGATCTGCGGGGCCAAGGATTCTGTCCATCCGGCCAGATCGTCTGTGAAGGGGATGACAGCGTAATCTGAATTCACGCCTATTGTCACTATTTGGTTGGGAGTTAGGTCCTTGTCCCGCAGGGCACATGGCCTGCTGAGGAACATGCCATTGCCTGTTCTAGTTCGAGTGTTTCGCATGGAGGCGGTGCCAGTGACCTTGTAATTGATGTGAGTATTGGTGCCAGGGGCATCGTATACGATGTCCTCTGGTCGCCCGTGCGTTCCTAATACTGTGAGTCTTTCTACCTCTGTTGTCCTTTTCTTCTTTTTTCTCCCTGTGTCCCCTGTGATTGGAAATTCCTGATTATCGTAGAATGGGTTTGTTGATTTTGTCAAATTTGTGGCGTGTGGCTGGCTGGAGGAATGTACCATGTCTGTGGCAGATGGTGGGGCGAATGGATCTGGTACAGGCGCAGGATGCCGTGGTGGTATGTCAGGGGGTGTGGGGTGGACCTGTGCTGGCCCAGCAGTCATGCGTGTGTGGTCTGGCGCAGTAGTCTGGCGGCACAGGGAGGGGGACCTATGGTACTGTACTTCAGGTAGTCCTTCATAGTCTCTTATGTCCCGAGAGGGACCCGCTCTTGGCAAAGGTATGGATGGGAAGTGGGTTGTCTGCTGTTGACTGTGGCCTAAATCCCCAGTCCCTTCAGTATTTTCAAAGGGGTCTGCTTGTGCAGTGAGTTGCCGTGAAGTGTTCTTTGTTTGCTGAGTATGTGGTGTGCTAGGGTGGGTAATCTTGAGAGTCTCAGATAATCTGTCGCTGATTTGTTCTAACTTTAATGAGGCACGTCGAACTACCTGAGATATGTGGTCGTGCTCGTAGTCGTGTGGTATTTCTCTGACGAACATGTCAGTTCGGGCCTCCCCATTGGGACTACACTCAGGGATTTTATTGAGTTCTGTGGCCGGTCTCCATGCGTCATAATGGACCAAATATGGTGCCGGCGGGCCCTGTAGCTCTCTATCCTTATCCTGTTGTTGGACAGAGGAGAATGTGATCAGTTGCTCGCCTGTGTTTGTACCGCAGAATGGCATGCGGTCTCGGGGGGCGGCCTCCTGCTCCTGGAGTTGTGGAGCATTGGCATCACGGAGGCTGTTGAGATCAGGGTAGTGCGGGCGTGCATGGCGAAAGGAGTGGTGAGATGACGTGTGTGAATTATTTGATGGCGCTAGGGACACGTTGTCTGCATTTTCCCGTCCTCCTCAACAGGTAGGACTGCGATGGACGTGGGGTTCAGTTGTAGCAAAAACTGCACCATTATTTGTCCTGGCAACCCTGGCACTCCGGCGTGCAGTGTTGGGCTGCCACCGGCGACAGGAGTTACAGGTAGGGGACTGACTGCGGCTGGCATTGTGATGGGTATGGTGGCTGGCACTGTGTCGGGTATCAGTGGGCTGCTGCTGGTGCCGGGTGGTGTCGATGGGGCAGTACCTTCAATGACAGGTTGAGGGTGTTCTGTGTGGCAAGAGGTCACTTGGGAATTGTCCGTATCCGACAGCTGGTAAGGTATTGGTTGTACTCTGTAGGTCTAGTTCTTTATTTTCAGCGTATGCTATTGCGGGGTACATGCCAGAGGCCTGGTATGGTGGGGGCGCCGAAGGGGCAGTGGGCAGGGTGGCAGGGTGCTCTTGCGCGTTCTCTTTAAAAATACGCGAGAGAGCTAAGGAGGCTTTCCTTTTTTGTAATTTGGTGCCGGAATATTTGGTCTTTAGGAAAGTGGTGGCGTGTTCGAGAATATTTACGTCAAAGCTCCCTTCGGAAGGCCGGCCAAGGATAATCCATATTCCTTGTTAATTTGTGAAGCTCCCTACAGTGTTTGAGTATGCGTTGTTCCTGACCACTAAACATTTTCAAGACATGTTGGAGTGGTGTTGCCATGATGAGAAATTTGTGTGGATTGAAGCCAGACTCTGCAATGAGGGATGGTGCGGTATGTGCGGTCCTAGAGATCTAGTACAAGTTCACGTGCTACTGCCTCAAGGATGCGGTCATAGATGGTGTTTTGTAATTCAATGTTTTGGGATGGAGTACACCCGGGGAACAGAAGCTGTCCCCCAAAGCAGGCGTCAGCTACTTTAGACTGGAGTGGGTGCCTGGGAAAAACACTTGATAAGACTGTTGGTCCTCCCCACCCCTCAAGATCTAGGATAAAGCCAGTTGGTGTTTGGTATATAGTAGAACTCAGTATCCTGGGCATGGGGATAGTAACGTTTTCGTGATGCTGTATGTTCTGTGCAGAAGGGTGTGTGTGCCTCACCTATGTATTCTCCCCCTAGATGCTGGGAAAGTTAGGGAATTGATCTTTTATGAGCTCGTCTCCGATTTCACAGAAGACAATGTGCATAAGTATTAGCCTCAAGTCCAATTCTTCTGGTCCCCGATATACACCTGTACCTGAGTAGTCAGCAAATTCAAGGTTGTAACGGGCAAGGGCCAAGATAGTTTTGCTCTGTATAGGGTTTCGGGGCCAGGAAGAAGTGTAGGTGGTGGGTATTTCTAAGCCTGGAGATACTAGGCGGACATGTATGTGAATCCACCGGGGTGTTTTGAGAGACGAGACGCTTATTATTCTTTTGTCAAATAGCGCCCTAAGTGCTTGCATTAGGTTTGGAATGAAATGAGTTGTGTCCTACGGAGGGTGTGCTATTTGGCCCTATGTTTGGAAGTTTTTGGTGCCGAATCACTGGGGCATGAGAATGCAGGTGCGATGGATAGAGTAATTTGCGTGGGGTGGCGAACGTCAATGTTTAGTACTTGGAGGATTGTGAGAAGAACCGTGCTGGTGAGGGGTGACACGTGGAAAAAACAAGACGGATGTCCGTCTGAAATACCCACAATGTTATTGTTGATTAGAAATATTGTGATATTGTCGCTGGTATTATGGTTCATTCCCTTACATAAAGTGGGAACAGTGCGGTAGGTTGTGGGAACAGTGGGGTAGGGATCCAGGGCCTGCGTGGTCTTGCAAATAATCGGACAAGAGTGCTCTTAACAGAGGTGCTGTATCGTCCTCAGATTGCGAGCAGTAAGAATTGGCGTCTGAGACTGAGGGTGGAGGGGAGTCAGGATCTTCACCTTCCAGGGGTGGGATGGACGCCGCTTCAGATGGGGCAGCTGACTGTATGGAATCCACTGAGGACTCTTCGTCAGTAATAAAGATGGGTGAGCTTGCGAGATGGTCAGGGTATCCTGGGTATTCACGGTGTAGGAAGGGGGGGGCAGATAGGGTGGAGGAATTAGAGGTTTCTTCTGCATACAGCAAGTCAGGGCGGGTAGTGTCTGGAGTAGGCGGGGTGAGAGATATATGTGGGAGGGCGTTATATATGTTGTTTAAAGAAATCGCAGAAATGTGAACTTGGGTGTTTTGGGTGAAGTTGATGCCTAAGAGTGACCAGGTGGCGACAGTATGTCGTGACTCTCCACGTCAAGGATGGCTATGTGGTTAGAGGTGGTATTATGAACAGCCTCAGGAATCCCGTTAACAAACTGGATATTACAATGGATGCTGCGTGGTGGAGCGTTGGACATCACTGGTATAAGGGGAGGCAGGGCATGATGGTGTGGAAGGGCAGAAAGAAGGATGCAAGGAGGTAGGACAAGATATAGTTATCCCCTCCTCTTTTGACAATCAATTGTGCGAGCAAATGATGGGCAAAAGAATTTATCGGAATTGGGAAAGTGCGAGGCACCAATTTGTCAGTTTGTGAATGGGAGGCGATGCTTCTTCACAAGGGTGCACTGAAGGTAATGTCAGTGAGTATGCACCCCAGACACCAGGGGGCTGGGAAGGAGGAGGTGGTACAAGGGCTGGACAATAAATGTAAAAAAAAAAAAAAACAATGGTGCAGATGCTATCAAAGGCACAAGCAATGTTATCAACAAAGCACAAGCAATGAGACTGGTAACATGAAGCACGACAGATGAACACAAGACAGGAGTCAAAACAGCGAAAAATGCATTTTAAAGCCAGATACAGATGTAACAATAAATAGTGATCAAGTAAAAAGGGTGCATTGGTGAAAAGAAAGGCGGGAGGGAGAGAGCTGTTCAGAAAGAGAGGGAGAGAGAGAGAGGACGGAAGTGATATGTGACAAAAGGAAACAAAAAGAATATATATTCAGTGTGTGAAGGAGCGGATGAGACAGGCCGGGTGTAGAGCCCTGAAAAGGGAAGTAAGTCGTGAGGCAGTGTGCTGATGCAGAGTGGAGGGGTGGGGGTGGTGAAAAGAGAGAGAGAGAGAGAGAGTAGGGAGGGATGAAGAAGTAGCGAAGGAGTGTAGGTAGGGGGTGGGGGTCAGGGGGTGGGGGGCGCGTGAGCCAGGCGCTGCAGATCGTCCGTAGAAGAGAGAGGTGTGAAGTGCTGTGGGATGAAATGCAGGATGCTGGCCCGGTGTGTGCCACAAATAGAACAAGGCACTTCCTCTTTCTGCGTGCGCAGAGGCAGAAATGTCAAAGGCAATCGGCGCTGCCTTCTGAAAATGTGAAACGTAAGGGAAACAATAATACCCACTCCTTGCAAAACAATACCTAATCCCTGGAGAAATAAATCAGGAGGAGAAGGAAGGGGAGCAGTGAAGGGCGGAAAGGCAGCCCTCATAAATGAATTAGCAGGGGCTAGAGGCTCCGAAGAGTAAGAAGCAGCGTAAACAAAAATGTGAAATGAAAGTTCAGGGCACACTTTTAAATCATGTGAAAACCAGTGAAGGACATCCGTATACACCACAACATAGTGAAAAGGGTATACCACAGCATAAGGTCAAGAGTAAATGACATTGTTATATATATAAATGTAAGCGAAACCAGACTGTAAGACAGAGAAATGCAGGTAGTACTACCTAACAGAAGAGACACACCACTGGTGTTATTGCAAAGATGAAACACTAGGGAAGAACATCACATTGAAGGCAGGCAAATCTTGTAGTATCTGTCCAGGAATTAAATACCTGGACCCCCATGCAGAAGCTGAATTGCCGAGGGAGTATGAAGACAGGCAAAACTAGTAGTGAAAACTCGTATGAAAACTCTCCTTTTTCCCTGATCTTCCCGTCTTCCTTGCTACCACTCCCTCTTGACTTTCTAGGTTCCAGCGCTGGGATGCTCACGGGTTACTACGCGCTCTACAAAAACCTTAAATAAATCTGTCCAGGAATTAAAAACCTGGACCCCATGCAGAAGCTGAACTGCCGAGGAAGTATAAATCTAGACCTGGTCATGGACTAAAACCTCCACGGCATGCATGCTTAGGACCAAAAACTAGATTCAGTCGGAAACCAAAACCGACTCCATGCAGTAACAGTAATGCTGAGGGAGCGTAAATATATCACCATAGGAGTACACCACAAAATGTGTCACTCCCCTCCAGGCTTACAACCGGCATTTGCAGAACACACCAGGATAAAGCTACAAAGTCACGGCATCTGAGGCCACATTTGAAGCCACAGGAAGCTCTGAACCACACGCGAGAAACGGGTACTTTAAATTGCAACTGGCATCTGAGAAGAAAGTGACAACGTGTGACCACACAAAGAGAGAGAGAAAGATGGTACTAATCCTGGCCAGACAGACTGGTGAGAGCAGGTCAAGAGCCAGCAGAGCGGCCCCAGAGAGCCTGCCCCCAAGCAGACATCAAGGGCAATGCAAGGAAAAAACCAAAATGTCCTTGTTTTACCCCGTAGCCAGCAGAGGAGACCGGACCCTGTGGCGCAATCTGTCGAGGTATTCCAGACCCCCACCAGCAAGATCGTCTTCGCAGAATTTTTCGGTGGTCGCCAGCTGACTGAGGGTGGGTAGCAGAGGCCCTTTCGAGCCACTTAGGGTGTGGCCACACTCAACTGTGATTAGGAGAATCGTTTCAATAACGCACTGGTAAAAAAGAAACAATAACGTGAAATGACGACTTTTCAAGTTGGAGTGGCACATTTATTATTACACACACACATATATCAATGAGGTATATTGCTAAAGAAAACTCTGAGAAAACCTGGCTTCTCTCTGCCAGAAACTATGTAAGATATAAATTGCTTATAAAATGCTGCAAAGTGAACAGAAGTGACTATCTACTAAAATATAACTTTCAGTGTGAAATGGAGGCTTCAAGCAGGCATTAAATCCAGTTCAAGAAAATACTTTGACTACACACCACTCTCCGGGGGAGAAACATTATTGCAGGTTTAAGAACTCTAGTAAGAATAAAATAGCAGAGGCTGCGATTAAAAAGACACAATTGAATTTTAGCTGGGTTATACTGAGTACATTTCTATCAGGCCTAGTGCCTTGAAGCACCTATCTAGGGAGAAGAACCCTAGAAGATCTTATACTAAAATGATACATACAATGCAAGGGATTGTGTATGCATGAAAAAGCATAGGGCTAGCTAAGATTATTAGGAAGATTGAAAATTGAAAAGCTATCTTATTCAGGAAGGCATCACCTGGTAGAGTAGGCTTTGGCAGTCCCAAATCAGCTATCGGTCGACCTGAGAACCTCCCAAAAGTCAGCTTATTTTTATTTATTTTATTTTATTTTATCAACTTATATGGTGCAATAGCTACCCAAAAAGGGTTTCCCGGCGCCTAACATACAAAGTTCTGCCTTCTAATTGTGAGGGTGGATCTTTTATACCTAAAATCACAGAACTAACACTGTCCTGACGTATTTTCTGACGCAGGTGGCTTGACCGCATTGTCCTAGGACAGTGGGGTCGGTCAGATGTCCTAACGGTTAGTTGGTCATGCTTGACCGCAGAACATAAACAAAGACTTCTTGTCCTGTACATATTTCTAAAATTATACGTGAGAACGGAACTTGCGATAGGTACTGCTATTGAGAGAGGTTGCGGCTTTTACTTTGTGCAAGCAATGTTTCAAAATAGTGTTTCAGTGGAAAGTACCACGATGTGTCAATCTGCACCAGCTGGGTCTTGTGTACATGTGAGAGGGCGTTGGTCTTGAGGCTGTGGAAAATTGCTTTACTTTACGTCAGGCCAATTTACCACGTTGTTTTTCAGTGCAACTGGAATGCACATTTAACATCAGTGTGGGCCTAGTGCATTTTGTTACCCTAGGACATGTCTTCTTGGCCTTTGCCTTGGGTCTATAACCCCAGGATTCAGGGGATTGGTGGGATTTACTTTGCTGATTATGCATAGCACAAATAGAGGGTTTTAAGCATATTTTCAGGTTTTCTCTGGTAGGGCCATATGTGGCATTTTCACCATCAAGACAGATAAGAGGTGCTCTTTTTGATGATCAGATGGTAGAGCGTGATTTTAACCCTTCATCAGAATTCCCCTGGAAATGTGATTGAATTTGGGGATGCAGAACAGCAGCTGGAGGGACCACTGGGTCCAGAAGGGAGGGGTGCAACCTCCCCGTTGGGTAGCAGTGTTTCTGGCCCAGGTCTGTCGCCAAAGGAGTTGGCAGACAGGGAAGAGACCAGGAAACATGAAATGGAGATGGGCAAACTCAATATACAACTGGAGCTAGAAGCTAGGAAATTAGCCCTGGAAGAAAAGAAAATTCAGCTTGAGCATGACTTAAGAATGAGGAAAATTGATTTGGAGCTCAAGGGGCTTGAGGCCATGAGTGTTTTAACCCAGCAACAAGAAATATGTGTAGCTCAGAGATTGAGCTTTGCTGAGTTGGAGGAGGAGTCCAGCTCAGATGGTGGCAGCAATATTCAGGTATCTAGTGCTAGGAGAGTAGTACACACACCCAGAGATGTGGCACCTGACTTGGAGGGGGTTAACATACACCAGGAAGTTCATGGCCATGAGGTAGCTCCAGAAGTGCCCAGCGTCCCTGAAGGGAATAGGGTAACTGGTGTAGGGGTTCATGGTCCTAGTAGTAGGAGGGACACTCTACTGACTCTAGATGAGAAGAACAGGGAGAGGGGATCCCCCAAAGTTGAGGTCCTGGAATGTGAGTATGAAGACCGCCCAGAAGAGTGTGGGTTGTGGGACAGAGACAGTCAGATACTGTCTTGCCAATCTCAGGAGAGTGGTGTGGAGTATGTGTGTGAGGCACTGGATGGTGAGGTGAAGGATAGTTTGGTTGACCCTTGTAGGGGGCAGTGTGATCCAAGTCTGGGAGAGCATATTTTAAGTCCCTGTTTTCCAGAGCTATGCCAACACCTGTTTGAGAGTGAGTTCTCTGACCCCAGGGAGCTCACATTGGAGGCTGACCCTTTGGTGGATTCCAGAGGATCTGAAGCAGCATTGGGGAGTGATTCCAACAAGAGTTGGTCAGGTAACTTCCAGTCCTGTGTGATGGAAGAGGTTCAGTGTAGATACAAAGAACAAAAAGGGAACCCTGAACCTACGGACAGGTAAGGGGGAACAACCCACCAGGGAAGTCAATAATTGTAGCAACATGAAAGGGAAGTTCCAAAGATTCTAATGGACCAATAGGTTCCAATATACACAATTGCCCACAGAACAGCTGGTGATATTAGATCATTTTATTGTCAAGTATATATATATATTTGTAAAAAAGATTCATTACTTCACTAAATATATCGACATATATAATTCATATAACGTCAGCCCAGAGCAACAAAAAACAGTAAAAACATTTTATGTACATAATTCACTCATACAATCAAACATCAACACATTCATAAATCAGCACATCCACCAGGGTACAACCAACTACACACACATTCTCAGCAACCAGACAGAAGAAAGCGCTTGGTGTCCACAGGTGTAGAGGAGGGTTTCCCAGGGATTGGCTTGGTGGACCCTGAGAGTATGGACAGAGGATTTGAAATGGATTCAGATTGACATAGAACTGGAATATGCCCCTGATGCTGCGGGCCAGATCCATGTTCTATCGCCCTAACCAGGGAAGCCCATCACGGTAGTGATTGCTCTATCCTGCGTTTTGGCTGGAAGGGGGTTGTGTTGGACTTGGCCCTCTTGGCAGTGTCATCCCTGAACTTTTTGCCCTCCTCCAATATTCTCTCTGACCTGTTTTTGTTGGTTTAATGACCCTGGGCTCTTTACCACTGCTGACCAGTGCTAAAGTGCATATGCTCTCCCTACTGTAAATTGTTATATGTGATTGGATTCCATGATTGGCTTATTTGGTTTACTGTCAGTCCCCAGTAAAGTGCACCAAGAGTGCCAAGGTTGTAAATACAAATGCTGCTGGTGGGCTTGCAGCACTGGTTGTGCCACCCATAGAAGAGGCCTAGTAAGATGTGTCTAAGGTATGCCATTGTAGAACCTGCGTGCAGTCTGGTACTATCATGCTAACTGTGCAAGTACACCTACTTGCCAGTCCCTAAACCTTCCCTTAACTTCATATTAGTTACCCCTATGGTAGGCCCAAGGGCTGGGTGCATTGTAAGCATAAGGTAGGACAAGCCCTTGTTGTGTTTCTATCTAGGACCCTAATTTGATATTCCTGATTCATGCCCTTATGTGGTTATAACAAATAATATCCTTATAGAGGCATAGGAATCATATCCATATTTAGTAATAGCCCATGCAGTCCAAACACGGCAAGGCTACTCCCATACCCTCCTAGAAAGCACAACGCATTCTTTAAACAAACCAAGCCTCCAGCAGCCCGGGAATACCCCCTGCTTTTGTTTTGATTTGCACAAGAACTCCTGGAGTTCAGAAAGAACTGATAGTTGTTAGTGACGTCTTATGTCCAACCTTACGTGAAACCCGGCACCTTTCAGGTATAAATATACCAACGTTGCCTTAAGCAAACACACGGTCGTGGGAGCAGAGCGACATTCTACTTGCCCAGGAGCCCAGGTGTTGCGAGAGCTGAAGAAAACCGCCCCTCCCTTTGATGCACTGAGAGAGACGCTGTCTTTTTCTCCAGCCGAGAAAATCAAGCTCCAGTGTTCCCAAGTCACCCTCGCGGGTTGCTGGGATCTCGAGTCCTGAGAAACGAGATACAAGACCTCCTTCATTTTATAACCAAGGTACGGAGCTGATTAAAACCTTAGAGAGAATTCTTGATTCAGATTCTTGGCAAAAACCTAACTTAACTTAGAACTGCAACTTACTTACTCCTTCCCACGTATTAGGCCTAGGTCAGTTACACCGGGGTAGGCGTAGCTTAGAAGCACCAGTTGAGTTTGTTGGTCAATGTTTTTATGTATGTAAATATTTTATCCGTTTTAAAGTATCATATGGCTAAGAAACGATATCAATGCTTTTACAGTATTATTTCATAATACTACGCACTTTACTTTATAATAAGTATTGCAATTGTGGCAATTCATTTCTCTTTCATGAGAAAGAAGACTGCTCAATAAAATAACACCTTTTATTGAAAACGCCTGTCTCTCTATTTCTCTGCACTCTGGTGAACTTAAGCATGCACGATTGACTGAGTGAAATAGTTGTCTATTGTTTTCACATGACTCTAGAGATATACTCTTTATTCTGAGGGAGCAAAGTTGTCATGTTTATGCGTTTGTCAGAGACTAATCCCTTCTTGTCTAAATCAGGATGGGTAGCCCTTTCCTGAACATTCGAGAAAGTTTCTAGTGACCTCTGAGCTAGCTGGCAAAACGAATTAAGTCTAACATAGTCAGTAGAGACCTAGATGACCTCAGTCCGACGTCTACACTGCTGTTTATGTTATTCCAATGCGCAGAGCCTATTGGGAATATAGGAACTACACTACACCCTGATGTGTGTGGCATGTCCTAATAGTGAATTACAGCCATTTTCGTTTTTCACTATTGTAAGGCTACCTGTTCTCAAAGGCCAGAATGGGCTGCTGGAATTATTAAACTCTATAATCCCAGCAAGCTCAGGGAAAATGGTAGAAAGTTTAGTATGCCTGAACTCAGAATAATAAAATACTTCTTTTAGTAAAGTTTATTTTAATATCCTGTGTTTGCAAATGCTACTTTTAGAAAGTTAAGATTTGCTTGCCTGACCATTTCAGCCCGCCTCTGCTAGGATGTGTATCTGCTGTCTGGTTTCTGTGCGTGACAGGGCTGGGGAATTCCAGGGGACAGTCTGGGCTGCCAGGTGGTGAATAGAGGGATTACCCCCAGGCTAGGTGGGAGGAGTGCCCCTTGAATCTGAATAGGGCTGTGGTCTGCCACCACAATGCTGGCTCCACCTCCTGCGGAGCGTCTGATGTCCCTGCCCTGCAACCTGAAAGCCACAGCAAGAGTCTCCAAAAAAAAGTGCTCCACAACTGGGTTGAACCAGGCTCAGGCCCCCTGGCTTGCAAAGACAAAACAAACTGGATATAAAGGTAGGAGCCCTGCTCCTAAACATTAGATCCTGCTTGTGAACCAAGACGACGCCTCTGCCTGAGGAGAAGGAACCAAGGAAGCTGAAGGAGGAAGATTGTCCCTACCCTGTGGGACTGGCCTGGAGTGGGAACCTTGCTGCCAAAGGAGAGGAGGAAACCCTTTTAAAAGACTTTGCTTTTATTTTCAACAAAACTTGTGCTTCAAAGCTAATCTCCGAAGGCCTGATCAGAGCTTGCCCCCTGACCTGGGCCCCAGGACCATTGGGCTCACTGTGCCTTTGCTCGCCCTTTTGACCGGGCCGTGTGTTTCCTTCCCCCCGGAGCTGAGTACTGTGCACCCTCTCCCCCTCCTAGGGCAGTGACCCAGGAGCCTGGCCGCCCTTGCCCGCTGAGAGCCCCGCACTTGCAGAGTCACTCCCTACCCGTCGGACCGGGCCGGGCCGCCTGCTCCCCTGTCACCCCACCTGCTATTTGGAGCACATCCTGTGCTCCCTCCCCCCTCCCGCCGGAATTCTGCTGGAGCACGATCTACGCCCCGGATGGCTGCCCGTACGTTGCAACGTACCCAGCCGCCCCGCTTTGCCCTTGAGCTCGTGAAGAAGGCCACACCGCACCCTGAAGCGACCCCCAGTACGGTCCGTACTGGAGGCCCTGTGCCGCGCTTGCTTGCCGGAAGCCGCCAGCCATCATGAAGACCCGAAAGTACGCTTGTCCATCAAGGCGTACTTAGAGAGTACGACTCGTACCCCTAATGTACCCTGCTTCGCATCGTTCCCTCCCGCTCAGGCCGCAGCGCACTCGTAGAGCCGTCGGTACGACCCGTACCCACCGCTAAGTGCCGCCTCTACACCTACCTTTCCCGCTCTGGACCAACCTCCTGATCATCGTCCGCCCCTAGGAGTGGAGTGTAGGAGTACGACTTGTCCCCTGCAAAGAAGGCCGTGTGAGGAGTGTACGCCGCGTTCAGAGAGCAGCGAACCTCAAGGTACTGTGCCATCTACGGACTCGGGGTCCGCAACGTTCTGTTTTTCCTGCATCGCACTGTTCACGAACGAGTCGTACGGCCGCCCTACGACTTGTACCCCGCTCTGAACCCTGATCGTGCCGTATGTGCCGTCCCGCACAACACGCGAGCTTTAGTAGGCCTTCTGCCTCCGTCTCGCACAGAGTACGCTGGGCGCTTCTCAGCACCCCCTTCCTCACCAACTGTGCCACAGAGACAGGGCCGCTGAGATCAAGTGGGGGATCGTGTCCCAAGCCATGAACGGTGCAAACTAAGTCGTAAGCCAAGAACTGGGATTCCTTGTCCTACAGAATACATCATTGGCTAATTTCATCTTGTGGCCTCATCCTTAACACGTTATATTGGTCTTGTGATAACTCTGCATAATCAAGTATTTTTATATAAAGCCTATGTATTTTTTATACAAACCTTACACCTGGTGTCCATTTGTGGTGGGTCATTGTGTTTACTGTATGTGGTCATAAATGCTTAACTCCACTAACACCCTGAAGATTAGCCTTGTCTGCTGGCGCCACACTACCTAGATGGTGAGCAGGGGTTATTTTTTAGGAATAATTCCCTTACCCTGACTAGAGGAGAGGGTCACAGATTGTCACAAGTGCATACCTGTGCCAACCAGAGACCCCCAATTCTAACACCTGTCTTCCAGAGCTATGCCAACACCCAGTGGAGTGTGAGTTCTCTGATCCCAAGGAGCTTGCACTGGTGGCAGCCCTCTTGGTGGAGTCCAGACGGTCTGATGGGGTTTTTGGGAGTGACTCTGGTAGAGGTGGCTCAGAGTTTCCCCAACCAGGTTAAGTAGGGGAGGTCTGGAGTAACCCAGATAGATCCCAGTGTAGTGGGTGAGGAGTCCCATGTCCTGTCTCTGAGTAGAGGAAGTGGTAGTGGGCTCAGTCTCAAGCTGTCCGAAACCCTTTCCCAGAGCCTGGATGGATCCATGAGTGAACACCAGGAGGGGGGCCTAGTCTGTACCAGGGGGCCATCCCCTGAGGGGGATCCCAAGGAATTAGGCAAGCTGGGGGGGGGAGAGACAGCTGTAACAAGCATCACTCCAGTTGCGACGGTGGACAAAAGTCCAGAGAAAAGGGTGAGAGGGGGAGACAGTCCCCAATGGAAGGACTAGTGGCTCAGGGGTTGCTAGCTCTGTGGTCAGAGCATCTGAGGACTGACCCTTGTGAGGCCGCTTCTGGCCTTCAGGGTATTCATGCTCTGTCAGGTGAACAGAATGCTGGATACCTGCAGCAGGCAGACTCTGGCACAACTCATGAGGAGTGTGTTTCCCTTAGGGGTGGAGGTGGGATACCACCACGTAAATCCTGAGTTGCCAGGCACATGTCCAGCCTAGGGGTACAGACCCTGGTTTGGGCCCTGAGTTGGGGGCTAGGTTCAGGGTGTCCCCTCTGACCTGGAGGGATGGTTGACTGCTAGCAGTGCCCTTACTAGATTGTTTTCTGGGGGTACCGCTCCAGGTGGGAGAGTGCAGAGCCCCAAGGAAAAGGACTCAGGGGGAAAGAGCCCACCCTAGTCCCTGTCCAGCTGTCCAGCTGCAGGGTACAGACCCTGGGTGTGTGTGTCAGTGTCAGGATGCCGTACCTGACCAGGCAGGATGGAGAATGGACAAAGGGTGCAAGGCACCTGTGGCTACCACCTGCACTCTCTGATGCCACAGAGGTTGGAGAGCCATGAGAGGCATGAGGCCTGGCTCTCGTTACTGACAGTTGTCATTGGCTTCTATGGCTTGTTGTCCTGGTGGACAGCGTTGTCCCTGGGAGGCGGGCAGGAGTCACACCATGAGGGTGACTGGGCCACACCACTGTGTTGAACATGTGGAATCAATCTGCCTGCTGGGACACATCTGTGAGTAAAGTAAACTTAGGCGCTGCACATATGGGGTCCGCAGGTGAGAAGTGTTTCCTTAGTGGGCCCTGAGAGTATGGATAGAGGGATCCACCTGGGTTCAGGAAGACATGGAACTGGAGTGCGCCCTGCTGTCGCTGGCCAGCGTCCATTTTCTATCACCCCAATCAGGTAGGTCCATCATGGTGTTTGATTGGTCATATCTGGCTTTAGGCTGATGTGTTAAACTTGGCATTTTTGAAATGTTTACCCGAGAACGTTTATCCTTTTTCCTCCTATTTGTCTGACACTGTTTTTGTTGGCTATAGAATTCTGGTCACTTTTCCACTCTTGATCAGTGCTGAAGTGCATATGCTATCTATATAAATTGTGACAAAGGATAATTTTATATAACCTTGTCTGGAGTCTCTTTTTGTGTTGTGCCTTACTGTGTCACTGGTGTGTGTGTGTTGTGTAAATGCATTACACATTGCCTCTGGGATAAGCCTGACTGCTCTGCCAAGCTATCAAGGGGGTGAGAAGGGGTTATCTTGAGTGTGTAACTCCCTTACCCTGACCAGAGTGGTGGCTTCTGCCTGGCTTAGGTGCATACCCTAGCCAACCAGAAACCCCATTTCTAACATTCTTTGAAATATTTAAGATAGTTGGTATAATTTGCCTACACTCCCCTTATATTATCATACAGGGCACCACCACAGACGAACACAGACAAAAAGCAAAAAATAGAGAAAAGGAAGAATCTTTTAAATAATACCTATTGTAATTTAGGAACCAGACAAGTGAAACATGAACTGGCGAGTCACAAAATTAAACACAAATAGCCCTTGCCAAGAATTCTTACCAAAATCACTTAAACTATGTTGCTTTGATAGTTTTGATAGAACAATTGTGTGTTATCATTTGGGGGTTAGGCACTAATTTAGACTTTGGCAAAGCAGAAACTCTGCTGCAAATAAGTGAGACTCCTGCCTCAACAACCACATGCTCCCCATCTCATTTAGAGGTGAGTAACCAAACGGTACTGAAAACAACTAGAATGGAAGTGGAGGATGAGCTAGGAAGAATCTGACAAGGACGCTTTCAAATTATCCCAGAGACCACCAGCAAATTCTAGAAGCCAAGAGGAAGGCCGTAGCTGAACATATCAACAACAGCTCAAACATCTACAAATACATTTCCGCAATCATCAAGGACTTTTTCTGCAGCGGAATCACAGTCATATATCTCAAATTCGACTCACAACCAGACCCCATTATCTTGTAATAAGCCTCCCAATGTTGGACAAAGGCAATACCATGCCCACATAGAACACCACCACAGATAAAACCACAGCAATCATGAAGACCATTCACACTGGGGATCTGTCTCTAATCCGTGCCCCCACCAAGACTTTGACAAAGGTTCAACCCCATCAGTAAAGTGCTCACCGCCATCATCAACACAGCAACCTTCACATTAGCCTGGAAGCATGCAGCCATCAACACCCACTTTAAAAAGCCCTCAGCAGTCCAATCTAAGCTCGCAAACTACTGCTCGATTTCACTTCCACCATACCCAGCCATGGTACTCGAAAAAGCCACCACCAGAAGCCCCTCCGATCACTTCAACAACCACCAGCTCCTTGACACCACACAAGCTGGCTTCAGACCGAAAGACAACATCTGGATGATCTTCGACAGCAGTGAAAGTGCAGCCCTTATCCTACTCAACCTTCTTGTATCTTTTGACTCAGTCTCCCATCCCTCTCTAATGAGACAATCTAATTAGACTGATATCCTAGGACCCACCCATCAATGGTTCTTCACCTTTCCAACAGGAAGAATCCAAACAATGAAAATACCACCATACTCCTCAGAAACACAAGAACCTCTTTGCAGAGTTTCGCAGGGTTCCCAGCTCAGCCCGACCCTCTTTATATCTCTGCTGGCAGATGTCTTTAGGGCATACAACAAAATACTGACCTGTGCCAACTCTCCCTTTCAGAAAAAAACACCCAGGAACAACTTCAACTCATGCATGACAGAGGTTGAAACGTGGATGAAGTCTAATTACTTAATGCTTAATACAGACTAGAACGAAGTGATGATCTTCTGAAAAGATGCCTCACTGTGGGACTCCATCTAGTATCCTACAGACCTCGGACCCACTCCACCCACAGCACACAAGCAAGAAACCTGGAAATCATTATTGATAGCAAGCTGTACATGTCTCACCAGGTCAATTGAGTTGCTATGTCATGCTTCCACAATTGAGGATGCGGAAAAGGATATACAAGTGCCTATCAAACAAAACCATTTAAACCGTTTCCGAAGCCCTCATCACCAGCAGAGCATCCTACGAGAACATCCACTATAGAGGCATCACCACTTATCTCACAAAAAGACTTCAAACCATTCAGAGCACAGCAGCAAGACTGCCATGCCAGTTCCACATCCCACCACACATGAGGGAACTTCACTGGCTCCAAATACATAAGCACATACATTTCAAATTTCTCACTCATACATACAAAGCACTACACAATACAGGCTCATCCTGCCTAAAGGGGCATGTACAATTCCACCAACACTCCACACACCTCTGCTCAGCTGGGCTCTCACTGACACATGTCTTCTGCATATGCAAAAGCAAGATCAGGAGGTTGTGCCCATCTCATACATTGCTCCTACGGCAGGAAATGAACTACCCTTCCACATTAGAACCTCCTCCTCCCTTCTTAATATCCTTCGAGAAACTAAAGTCTTGGCTCTTCGAGTAGTCCCCCTAAGTCTAGCTTCACTTCCTACAAGGTGCCTGCACACTCTCACGGTAGATACTGTGCTGCAAAAATGCACATACCATTACAGATAACATAATATGGAACTGCCAGGTTTGAGATGGCTTTTTAGTCAAAAGACCTAGACCCACTACAGGGATGCAAGTTCATGGTGTGGAAGCCCCAATTTAGGGTATGTCAACCAACACTGATGCTGTTTCCTGCTGTGATTTCCAAGTGTGTCATCTTTCTGATGTGCATGGAGAAAAAATCCAACAACTTGATGGCCTGCTCAATATTTTGTATTTCTGAAAGCACATCAGCCATGTAAGAAGATGCTCTTTTAATGAAGACATCCCTACAAGGCAGACAGTGAACTCTACCTGTGGAAGGCAGTCCTCCATTAGATGAGGTGGATGCAAGGTATGCCACTAAATCAGTAGCTTGATATGTTTGCCATCAGTCTCTCCATGAGATCCTTAGAATTTTTGTTGAGGTAAATAGGGAATATCTAACAATAGGCATTTTGAAAGCTATTTTTCTAGGTTTATTTACACAGTAGTGACCAACTGCCCCTTACCAGTTTGCCTGGTTTTGGTCTGACTGTTGCAGTATTACCACACTTCAAGAATGGTGTTACTGTGTATTACTTCGAGTATATGTCGCCTTAATTGTGCAGTATCCCAATTACAATATATTTAATACATTTAAAAAAAATACTTAGAGTCATACATAATAAGATTCTATGCGCAAAAAGTGGTCTCAAATAACATGCAACTTTTTGCAAATTAAGTATGATTTCATTAACCAATGTCAAAAGTCAAATTAAAAAATAATTTTATTCGATTTAAGGACAGTGGTCTCAAATAACATGCGACTTTTTGAAAATGAAGTATGATTTTGTTAACCAATGTCAAACGTCAAAATCAAAAATTACTTTATTCGATTTAAGCACAGAAAATTCTAAAAGTACATACAACATATAATAATCATAAAAATCGTTTTTAAATATCAACAAACTTGTCACCTCTCAGAATGAAAAACCCCAGCTAAATACCTCGATACATGAAAGCAATCCTTGACATTAGATAAAAATTGCAAATATAGATTTTGTTACCCAATATTTGTTCTCTGATCGGTTTGCAAAATCACCGCTCCCTGGTTTCAAACAACAACCTGCCTAATGAGTATTAATTAGGCAGATTGCAGTTTGCAGCCCCACTAGACAAGCGCATGGATGGTGGTCTGCATGGGACAGTAGCTCACCATCCCTCTTTTTATATTTAAAAATTGAAGCTATATTTTTTTTAAGCAGTCTTGTTCCTTAAGGGGTCCCATACTACCTTAAAAAAATAAAAGTTTCTCTTTTAAGAAAACTTAAGAAGGAGCAGGCAGTGGTCCACAGGACCGCTGCACACACTCCCTAAGGCTGCCAACCCTATTCCGAAAAGGAAATGGGTCTAAAGGAGGCCTTTTTGCTAATCAGTTAGCACTTCATGTGAGATGTAGTCACAAACTATCTACACATACCATACAGAATTACAATTTGGAGCTTTCACGCCCCTTTCAAATTGGGATTCGGCTTTGGACGCAAAGCTCATTTCAAACTCCGACAATGTTTTTGGCTTGTAAATTGGGTTTTGTACATAACAAATATGCGATTTTTCAGTCACAAACCTATCGATTTAGTAAACCACACAATTTTCAATTGAAAAATCCTTTAGTACATCTGGTTCGAAATGAGGCCATTTTTCTAGGCGTGCTGTTTAATGCTGATTTTGCCCTTCCCACAGTCAATTAGAGAACAGAAAGTATATCCATACGGCTGCATATCCAGCATGGAAGTATAAATATGGCATGAGAATGGTTGGAACAAAAGTCATTAACTATGATGATTCTGAATAAATTATACTTCCATCTGTCTTCTTGCACTCTTTTCTTAACCCATCAAGGGCCATATGTAGGTAATCTCAATGTACCTATTCTTAAATACCGAATTTTACCGATTCGGTATTTAAGAATAGGTAAATGGGATGCAGATAATTATTCGGTAAATTTTACCGAATCGGTAGGATCCGGTAATTAGGAATCTGTATTTACCGATTCACTAATTCCTATGGGCCTGAAGGCCCAGAGGAATGAATGGGAAGCCATTCAGTATTACCGATTCAATCAATAGGGGGAACATTTTCAAGGGTGGCAGGGTGTTACATTGACACCCTGTTGCACCCCTGAATAGTGCATGGGTGCACATGTGGCACACATACATGCCCTAGGGGAATGTATGTCTGCCACATTGCACTGTTGTAATAGCAAAATAATTTTTTTTCAAAGGTTTTCGATATTTACCACCAACTTGTAGTTGGTGGTAAATAACTAATCCTTAACTCAGGAATGCACTAACTTGAGTGCTCCCTACATTACAGATTCTGTCATTTACCGAATCGGTATGTTAAGAATTTGGGGCCCGATGTAGGTAAAAGTCATTTACCGATTTTAAAATACCGATTTTTACCGAATCGGTATTCTAAAATCGGAAAATGAGATGTAGAGAAAAAAATTCGGTAAAATACCGAATCGGTAAAAATCGGTAGCGTGTTTCGATACTTACCGATTCGGTAATTACCAAATCGGTAGATACCGAATCGGTAATGGCAATACAACCCTATGGGCCAAAAGGCCCATTGGAATGCATTGGAAAAACCGAATCGGTATTTACCGAATCGGCAAATACCGATTCGGCAAATACCGAATCGGTAAATACCGAATCGGCAAGCAAGTAAAAGTGAAACCAATTAAAACAGCCAATGAGGTGGAACCACCCTCCCTCACCCTAGCAGGGAGTGGCTACCCAGGCAGGTGCAACTCATTAGATCTTTCTGGAGAGGCAGCCAGAGCTGAGCAGTGAGAGTGAGCAGCAGAGAGAGTGGTAGCTGAGTTTGGAACACAGTGGAAATGGCAAGCAGCTCAGAGAGCCAGAAGGCTGAGAGAAAGCGCAAGGTGAAGTTCAGCAGCATGGAGCTGCAAGTGCTGGTGGAGGAGGTGGTGAGGGTCCACAGGCAGCTCTTTGGGAGGCTGTCCCTCACAGTCCCTGAGTCCACCAAGAGGAAACTGTGGAATGCCATCAGTGAGAGGGTCAATGCAGTTGGTGTGACCCCCAGGAGCCTGGAGGACCTCAAGAAGAGGTTTTATGATATCCGGAGCCTCACAAAAAGGAAATTGTCAGAGCTCCACAAGCAGGCAGGTCTGACCGGTGGAGGCAGGAACCCCGCGCCCCCCCTGACTGACCTGGAGGAACTGGTGGCCACAACGATCGAGACGGAGAGTGTGGTGGGAGTAGGGGACATGGACAGCTCAGCCAGAGCTACAGCAAAAGGTAAGAAGCATGCGCAGCATGACACACCCAACCAGACACCTCCCCTTTAGCCTCAATGTACAGCCAAACCCAGTCCAGTACTGCTAGCACCACACATGAGCAATGCATTATGGGAAATGTAGTCAGCTAATGTAGGAACAAATGTCTGCAATGCACTTTAAAAAATAATCAGAGTAATGAAAGTGACATGTGCAATGCTTTTATTGTAGTGACTGTAAGACATTTGCACTCAGTTCACAAATGCTTCTTTATACCTAGGGGCGCCATCAAGCAGTGGAGCATCTGCTGCACAAGCGACAGCTCCAGCGACAGCGGACAGTGTGGTGGCAGGGCAAAGCACCATGGATGCCTCGCAGGAGGAGGAGGACAGCAGTGCCATGGCCAAAGAGGATGACCCAGGACATGCCCTCTTATTTCCCCACTCCCCCCAACTGTCACAATCCCCCCCATTGCAGTTCTCACCAGAGAACTCCCCCACACGGTCCCAGCAGGCACCTGCCACATCTCCAGCCAGGAGGAGTATTGTGGCCTCAATTACTATCACGGAGGGAGCTGCGGGTCAGGCACCAGCACCCACACCAGCGACACCTGTGGCACAGCAGTCCACCCAGCAGGCCAGCACCAATCGCCACCGGCCACACACTCCCAGCAGTGCATGTCCATCACGAGAGGGCACCGTCTTCCAAGGGCTTGAGGGGAGCATGGTGCGAATCCAGCGGATGCAGGCCAAATCCATCCTGGCATGCCACTGCCAATTGCGTGCACACAACCTGCAGATGGTGGAAATGGCAAAGGGATTTGGTGAGTTTGTGGCAAGTAACAAGGAGGTGGCACAAACAAACAGAGAAATTGCCACAGGACTGGGACGCATGACAACTGCCATCACACAGCTGTGTGCCAAGATGGAACATAATGAGCACACAAGGCGCAGGGATGCCCGTGTACAAAACCGGGCAATTAACCGGCTTGCCGCCGAGGGGCAAATATGGAAGAGTGCCTCACACAAAACACTGCGGGGGTGACCAGGGGCATGGCCCGGATCACCAGTGCCATGGAGGCCCACATCATTTCCAACAAAGTGGTGAATCCTGCCCTGGACGTGGCCGAGGCTGGGGACAGCAGCAGCCGCAGCAGCCCGGCCAGCGCTGTGTCAGAGCCGCGCCGGAGCACCAGGCGCTCCGCAGAGGCAGCCGGCCATGCAGAAGGGGGGGAGCAGCAACCCAGTGGTTCTGCAAAGCACAGCAGGAAATTACTCTGGCAGTGTGGGTGAGGCAACCCAGCCCATTTCCAGTCCCCACTTTTCATTTCATTATTTAATTTGTTGCACATCAGTGCTCTAAAGTTGTGCCAACATTATTACATTTTTTTTCACATCCATAACCTGTCTGTGCATCTGTATTCACTCAGAAATAGTTTTCTGTTATCTCCTCACGTCTGTATCTGCCATCACTTGGTGTAGACACCCCAGCAGGTTGTGTTTGTGGCACAGCAACGTCGTCGTCATGGTCCTCGTAGTCTGACAACTCCACCTCAGTGCCCTTCTTCACCGCAAGGTTGTGCAACATTGCACAGACAGCTATTATCTTACAGCAGGTGATGGGGGTATACTGCCTTGCACCTCCACTCTTGTGCAAGCATCTGAACCTGCTTTTCCAGATGCCAAAGGTCCATTCTACTACATTCCTTGTGCTTTTGTGGGCCCGGTTATACCTCCTTTGGCTGGGTGTAGAGGGGTTGAGGTAGGGGGTGAGTATGAATGAGCGGAGGGCATATGCGCTGTCGCCTAGAAGGAAAAGGAAATACATCAATCACATGCATACATGTACTTCACAGTGCTATTTTTGTAATTGGGGTCTGATGAGGTGTCTCACCTAGGAGGTATCCTTCACCAAATTCCCCTGCCGTCAGCCGTGCATAGATGCCGCTGTTTTGGAAAATGTAGGAGTCGTGGGCACTCCCTGGGAATTTTGCAACCAGGTCTGTGATGGCGCACTTAGCTTTGCAAATCACCTGCACATTGATGGTGTGCGTAGACTTCCTATTGCGGTATATGTATTCTGTGTCAGCAGGGGGGTAAATCGGAATGTGCGTGCCATCAATGCAGCCATAGATGTGTGGAAACCGTGCCATCTGGTAAAAGTCTGCTTTTGTTTGTACCAGTTCCGCATGGGTTGCAGGGAAAGAAATGTATTTGTCCATCCTCTGTATCATGGCGTCAAGGAATTTGTGGAAAAACCTTGACAGGCAGCTCTGGGTCACCCCTCCTACCGCAGCAACTGCACTTTGATAGCTGCCAGACGCAAGCAGGTGTAGGCTGCATAGCACCTGCACGTGCGTTGGGATGGCGTGTGCCCTTGGGGTGGGGTGGTCCAACAGTGGTTTACTTCCCTGATGAGCTCCAGAATGGTGTCTGGGTCCAGCCTGTACCTCTGTGAGCATGAACAGGGTGATCCTCTGTCTGTAGACCTGCTCCTCTCTTTCCATTTCCTCTCTCCTTCCTGCTGTAGCTGTAGCCGCCTTGCAATGACATAAAATGCCGCCATCCTGCAAGTTGCATTGCATTTTGGGTCTAATTTTATAGGTTTCAGTTGGTTACCACCTGATTCCAATCCATGGTAAATACCGATTTTGAAATACCGATTTTGAGCCAAAATCGGTATTTCTGTGCTTCCCTACATCTCTATCTGAGTTTTAGCCTGTCCGATTCGGTAATTTACCGATTCGGTAACTCTACCGATTCGGTAGATGGTCCGATTCGGAATATTTACCAAATCGGTAACTCTACCGATTCGGTAGATGGTCCGATTCGGAATATTTACCGAATCGGTAACGCTACCGAATCGGTAAATGATCCGATTCGGTATATTTACCGATTTGGTGTGTTAGCGATTTGTTAATTTACTGATTCGGTGTGTTTCCGATTCGTTTTTTTACCGATTCGGTATCTATTCCGATTCGGTAATAATACCGATTCGGCCGGATTTCTGGATCCTACATCCCGATGGCTCGATTCCGCTCGGTAAGGGCCGAAAATCGGTATTTTCGGCTGTTACCAATCGGTATTGGGCCACCTACATCGGGCCCTTGGTATTTTACAGATTCCTTAAAATCCAGGAATCATGCCACCTACATTTCAAAAGCCAAATACCGGTCGGTAACGGCCAAAATTTGGTAATTTTGTCCGTTACCGACCGGTATTGGGCGACCTACATCTGGCCCCATGTGCTTTTAGTCAGTTTTATTGCAATCATATCACAAAATATAAAATATATAGAAACAGGTGAAAAGAAAATATAATTAAATGAATTAATAATAATAAACCATACACTAAAAAGGAATGACATGGAATTTACTTCAGCACCAAACCGTGCAAACCACCCATGGGGTTGGGGGGGGAGCAGTGCATTGGCCATCAATAGTGCAGCACATGCGATAGGATCAGGGGCAGGGCTCGTATTGAGGGAGGGCATTGTATCCTAGGTCTGGCAGTCCTTTACTACCCAGCTGAGGGGAGGAGGCCAGTTTACCTACACTTCCTGAAGAGTCACAGCACAATGGCTATGCCAATTTGCACAGTGTTTTTTGTGATTGAACCTGCAGGAGCATGCTATAGGCATGCGTCTCATTTGTGAGACACTATTGATTACAAAAAGAGGGTGGAGCGTGCCCATTGCTAACCATTTGGTGGTTGCCTTGTCCCTCTTTTTTGAAGCCTCCTTGTAGTAAACTAAAATAGAGAGACGCTCTTCTTATAGCTTGGAGGAGCTTTATTCCTGAGAGGCAGAAGTCACCTGACCAGGCGCATATCAAAACCCCCAACCGCTCCACCTTAGAACTTTACATACGTCATCTGGAATGCGCAATGTTTCATGGCAGTCCCAGTGTAGCTGAGACTACCTAATAATATTATAACACATCTCCTCACTTTCGATTACATTATATATTTAGCTAAATTCTGATTAGATTCATATAGAAGTTCGAAACACAACTAGAAGTGAGACAGGGGAAAAATATGATATATGACAGAAAGCATACCAAAATGTAAACATAAAAATGGACACAAAATAAATATAAAAAGAAAATAGGAAGTACTATTAGCACAGGGTCACCTTCATATAAAGCATATGTACCACAGTATCTACACCTTTCCTATGGACTCCAAAGTGTGGGACCGCTTAGCCACACACTCAGGGGAACATGTATCAACGTTTTTTCCAAGCCCAAACAATGTGATTCTCAAAGTTTGGCCGTTGGCGCCAGCCAAAAGGCCTTTTGTGATGCATCAAAGTGTTAGGCACTCGCAATTTTAGAGATTGCAATTTGCGATTGCATTTCAGGAATCGCAATTTGCAATTCCCTAAATGCATTGCTAGAAGCATTTAGAAATAGTGAATTTGCTGTTTGAGGCCGCAAAATACAGAGAAATTACTCTGGTCTGTATTTTGCAAAAACCTTGAAAAATGCCCTAAAGTGCATTTTTCAAGGTTTCAGTTTACACACACACACATGCTGTTGGGGCATGTGCGTGCGCAACATGGGTGCACACACCACAATTACAGGAGTGCAACGGGGTATCATTTTGACACCTTTGCACCCTTGAAATTGCTTGTGCAATTTGCAAGTACCTATTGCATACCATTTATCATTCATTCTTATGGGCTGGTCAACCCGTAGGATTGAATGGGATGCCATTCCTTAATTGTGGCTCGCAATTAAGGAATGTTTAGGAATCACTATTTTTGTAGCGATTATTACAAGCACAGGCTTTTGAGAGTCCTTAATTGCGATTCCTTAATAATCGCAATCAAGGACTCACAAAAGCATTACTTGATGCATGTGCCTGATTATCCTTTAAATAATAAGAAATACATTGCTTCCTGACATCACTTTCCCTGTGCATACGATCACTTGGTTCACCTAAACCTTGGTCCGAGGAAATGGTGAAATCACATTGACTGCTGCTTTCGACAGCATCATCCCTTATGGGTGATCAAGATGACTTCACCTCCTCAACATTAGTAGGATGCTGCCCATACTTTCCTTGTTTTTTGATAAAGGGCCACCCTTCTAAGGTTCCATGATTGACCACTGTGTAATTTTAACCCAACTTCCGCCTACACACTAACCTTTTAGGGACCTCTGAATTTTCTGAGACCCTTAATCACACCACCTGGAATAACTATAACCCAGTCACCCTCCTGTATCATTCTACTACCTTCAACAAAGGTTTTGGTGGAATCCCTTGTAGCATTGCTGTGCAACCACATGGTAACCTGTTTGGGGATTGCTTGCCTCCCCCTCATTAACTCAAATGGACTCTTATCCATCCCATGATGTACCACTGTGCAATAAGCCCACAGCATCTCTCTGATTGCTCTCTGAATGGGTTTGTGTGATGTAGCCACTAATTGCATTGTGTCTTTAACCATTTTATGTATCCTCTCACGCAAACCGTTTCCCTGTGAGTTATAAAGTGATGTGCATGAATGTCTCAAACCCACTTTATCAAAGAGGTAAGTTGCGTCCCATTGTCTGTCAGGAGAATAGATAAAATGCCTTCTCTCCTAAAGACTTTACCTATGACATTAATGGTCGATTCCGTAGTGATGTTATTCATGAACACAACCTTTACCCACATTGAGCCCCCGTCCACCAAAACAGCTGCAAACTTTTCATTCTTTTGCAAACCCATGAAGGGACCAAAAAAAGTCTTAACAAATCTTTTCCCATGCCCCCTCAGACTCAATGACATGCTGCATAGAATTCCTTCTGTCCAACCCAACGCACAATAATTTCTTTGATTCCTTACAACACTCGCAATTCTCAACCCACTCCTTTACTTGCCTGTCCATCCCTGGCCACCAAAACATTTCCTTCACTTTTTTCCCAGTTAAGGTCTGCCCCAGGTACCTCTCATTTACCAAAGCAATCAATCTATTCTTAATTGACTCTAGTGGCACAAACTTCTCACCTCTCAATTCTACCCACTCATCCTGTGTGGACAATTCACCTTGTATCTTGAAAAATGGTCTAAGACCTTCTGAAATAGTACTTTCCCTTGATGCACCTTCCTTCACCATTTTCATAATACCTTTAAGGGTATCGTTATTCTGCATGCTTTGAACCATTCCTTTCTAGTGATGGCCTTACCCAAACCTTCAGTAATGTCATTAGGCTAGCTACAAACTAAACAGTTAGCAACTCTTCACATATAGCCTTAGTGTCTGGTAACCTTGATAGCAGTCTGCGTCTCTGTTTCTCCATCCAGGTACACGTTCTATATTACATGTGAAGTCTTCTATCCACACGGACAGATGTGCTAAGCTGCCTGAACAGTTCTTTGTCCCATCTGGACCCAGTACCTTAAGCAAGGGCTTATGGTCTGCTTATAAAGTAAAAACAACACCCCCATAGTAACACTCTCTTGTGGCCTACTCAGCTGCCAGTGCTTAGCGCTCGATAACTGAGTTGTTTCTCTCAGCATTAGTTAATGACTGTGAAGCAAAGGCCAATGTTCTCTTCTGCCCTCCATATGTCTGCCCTAGAAAATCTCAGCTTGTGCGATATTATCTTTAATTAAATCTAAACCCTTCTGCTGCTCTTCACCCCACTTGAACTTGCTGGCCTTCCTTAACAATTCTCTTAATGGTTCCACCTTATGTGCAAAATCTTGAACAACGTGAGCATAGGAATCCACCATTCCCATGAAGGATCTTAATTTGTCCCTGTCATTCGGCACTTTCACATTCACTAAGGCATCAACCAGGTCCTGTTGGGGTTTTATGCCTTCCTTTGTGATGTCATACCCCAAATAGTCAACCTCCTTGACTTCAAAAACACACTTTTTCTTTTTGCCAGGTTAAAAACGCCCCACCTAAGCGAAATAACACTTGTCCAAAAATTCAATTATGGTCTTCCTCATCCGGCACGTATATCAACCTATCATCTTGAAAAACACCACCTTTTTCGATACCCTGTAATATATCTGTAATGATTTGTTGAAATGCACTGACTGCAAAAACACAACCCAAACAGAAATTGTTGAATTAGAACCTTCCGTTGCGATTAAAGACATGTATTATTTTTAATTGGGATGTAACCGAATCTGAATATATGCACTGCATGAAACCAATTTAGAAAATATTCTCCCCCCCTGATAACATTCAAATGATCTTATTTATGTAAGGAAGCGGATAGCTTTCCATTATGATATTCTCATTTAAACTTCTTATGTCAACACAAAATCGCAGTGAGCCATCCTGTTTGTTAGTGATGGCTATTGGAGATAACCATTCCAGCACCTTCACCGTTTAAATGAAACAGTCCTCCAACATCTGCTTGATTATGTCTTTCACTTGTGCTCTGGCTGCCATCGGCATTCTTCCAGCAAAATGTTTGACTGGTACGGAATTTTTCTTAAGTCTAATTACATGCACACATTTGGTGGCTTCACCCAACCTTGTGTCAAAAATGTTAGCATGCTGTTCACTTATATTCTCTACAACACTATCATCAATACTCATCACTTGTTCTGCCCTTGGATCCCCCCTAATGTTGAAATCATGTTGATGAACCCAGCCTAAAATGCCAAATCCTTCAGAAGCAATGTAAATGTTACCAGAAGTCTGTCTTCCACCAAACTCAATCTCAGTTTCCATGGACCCCAGCATACCAATGTTCACCCGCTGGTACCCCTTCAAAATCACATCAGAGGGTGGTATCCGACCATGGTACTAACTTCATCTCGAAGTATATGAAGTCCCTGTCGCAGGAGTGCAGTGTAACCTATAGGTTCACCAATCCTTACCACCCCCAAGGTAATGGGTTGGTTGAGAGATTCAACTGGACCCTGAAGGGCATGATTATGGGCCATGGTGAACCCATGAGGCATAAGTGGGACGTCCTCTTACCATGCCTTTTGTTTGCTTACAGAGAGGTGCCCCAGAAGTCCTTAGGGTTCAGTCCCTTTGAACTGCTCTACGACCATCCTGTAAGAGGACCTCTGAATCTGGTGAAAGAAGACTGGGAGAAAGCTCCCAGTAAACCTCCCCAGACCTTCAGAAACCAGACTAAAGTCTTCAGACAACTCGCTCAGGCGAGTCTGGAAGCCAGCCAGGAGGAGATGAAACATTGGTATGATCAGAATGCCACTCTGATCAAGTTTCAGCCTGGACAAAAAGTTTGGGTCATGGCCCCAGTGGAGTCTTGCATGCTCTAGGATAAGTTGACCGGACCATTTGAGGTGGAGGTTAGCAAGAGCAAAATCACTTATTTGGTGGACTAGCAGTCTCCCAAGAACCTCTTGCGGGTCCTGCAAGTGAACTGCCTGAAGCCCCACTTGGAGAGGTCCGAAGTGGGCATGCTCCTAGCAACATATGCTGGAATGGAAGAGGAGACTGAGCCTCTTCCTGACCTCCTGTCTGCAAAAGAGCAAGATGGGTCAGTGGCTGGTGTGAACCTCTCTAACTCCCTGACCCCTGAGCAGCAGAGTGACGGTCACCAACAATTGGGGCAGGTTCCTTACCTGTTCTCCCTGACCCCCAGTGTCACTCAGTGGTGTGTGCATGATGTGGACACTGGGGACAGTCCTCCTCTAAAACATACAATTTACTGAGTGACCGACAGGATCAGAGCTTGCATCAAGGAGGAGGTCTCCAAGAAGTTAGCGCTCACGGTGATTGAGCCCTCAGACAGCCCTTGGTCCAGCCCAGTGGTCTAGGTCCAGAAGGCTGCTGCACCTGGTGCCAGACGAGAACTCCGGTTTTGTGTGGACTACCGAGGGCTCAATTTAGTCATCAGGACTGATGCACACCCCATCCCCATAGCTGATGACCTCATCGATCGGTTGGGGGCTGCCAGGTACCTTCGTATATTTGACTTGACATATGGGTACTGGCAGAGCACCTTAACTGATGGGGCAACTAAGAGGTCAGCATTCTTCACACCAGATGGTGGCCACCAATTCTGGGTGATGCCCTTTGCAACGAAGAATGCCCCTTCCATCTTTCAGAGGTTGGTCAACCAGGTGTTGCTGGACTGGAAGATTTCAGTGCCGCATACCGTAATGACATTGCAGTGTTCAGTGCCACTTGGGAAGAACAACATTACCACCTCTGGGAAGTGTTGAAGGCGCTAGGGAGGGCAGGCCTCACGATCAAGGCGAGTAAGTGCCAGATCGGGAAGGGTTCTGTGTATACTTGGGACAGCAGTTGGGGAGCGGCCAGATGGCACCCCTACAGTCAGAGACTGATACCATTCTGGCATGAGAACCCCTCATGACTCAGAAAGAGGTGAGAGCCTTTTTAGGGCTCACCGGGTATTACAGGAGATTTGCCAAGAGTATGGCACCTTTGGTGCCCCCTTGACAGAGCTGACTTCCAGAAAGCAGCTCAGGAAAGTGAACTGGACTGACTCCTGCCAGAAGGCTTTTGATGACCTGAAAATTGCCATGTGCACAGCGCCTGTGCTTAAGGCACCCAACTTCTCCCAAGAGTTTATTGTGCAGACAGATGCTTCAGAGCATGGTGTGAGAGCTGTGCTCCCATAGCTAAATGAGGAGGGCCTAGACCAACCTGTAGCCTTCATTAGCAGTGGGTTACCTCCAATGGAATAGAGGTGGAGTGCAATGGAGCGTGAGGCATTTGCTGTGGTCTGGGCAATGAAGAAGATGAGACCATACTTGTTTAGGACTCATTTACTGGTTCAGACAGACCACAGACCCCTCAGATGGTTGATTCAAATGAAGGGTGAGAATCCAAAGCTGTTGAGGTTGTCCATTTCCCTACAGGGGTTGGACTTTACAGTGGAACACTGCCCTGGTACAGAACACACCAATGCTGATGTTCTGTCCAGATTTTTCTGCCTTAGTGAAGAGAACACCCAAGAGGGTGGGTATTTCTCCCACATTTCAACTGGAGCTTACACATGTTAGACCTGGCACCATTGGCGTGGGTTTTCCTTCCATTTTTCTGCTGTTGCCTCCTGTGTTTTTGCTGGTCTAGATGCTTTGTGCACTTTGCCACTGTTGTTCAGTGCCAAAGTGCACGTGCTCCCTCTGTAAAATGTTGTTATGGATTAGTGTACTCCATGATTGGCTATTTACCAGTCCCTACACCTTCCTTTTTTCTACATATTAGTCACCCCTAAGGTAGGGTGCATTGTATGTGAAAGGTAGGTCATGCCCTGATGTGTGTAGCATGTCCTGATAGTGAAATACTGCTAATTTCGTTTTTCACTATTGCAAGGCTATCAGTTCTCATAGGCCAGAATGGGGAGTTAGTTTATAACATTGTATAAACCTAACTGACTGTAGGAACAAGATTGTCAAATAAAGTTTAGTATGCCTGAACTCAGAATGTTCAGATGTATCTTTTAGTGAGGGTGACTTTTACATTCTGTGTTTGAAAATACCACTTTTAGAAAGTAGATATTTTCTTGCCTAACCATCCATTGTGCCTCTGTTAGGTTTGTATATTACATGTCTGGCTTTTGGATGACAGGGGGCTGGAGAGGACTGTGGCTCCAGAAGTCTGATGAGTGAGGGCAGGGCTGAATACACCTGGGTTGCATTTTGATTGAAGGGAGGAGTAGCATCGTCACCTGAATAGGGATGTGTCTGCCTTCCACAATGATGGCTCCACCCCCCTGCGGTGTATCTGAAGCCAGGGCTCACACTGACAAAGGAGGATGTTGTGCACTTGCAATGTGCCCCACAGAACTGGTTTTGGCTCGGTACGGACACTCTCTGCCTTCAGAGAACAAAGGATTTTGCTGTGTAAAAAGAGGGGCCCAGACGCCAGACTTTTAGATCGCTTCTGGGAAATCAAAAGGAAACCTTTGCCAAGGAGAAGAGCTGGATAAGCTGAGGAGGAATACTGCCCCTGTGCTGTTTGCTGTCTGGGGTTGGCCTGCAGTGGCTGCTTGCTGCCAAGGAAAGGAGAAAAGGACTTTGTTGTTTGCTTTGTCATCTTGAGGAAGATCTCCAAGGGCTTGAAACTTAGCTTGCCTCCTGTTCTGAAGTCTCAGGGACACAAAGACTTCACCACCAGCTTCCCTGAATTTCCTTGCTGGGAATTCTAACCTACAAAGAGGTGCCTGCTGCTTTTTAGGGCCTCTAGAGATTGTTTGTCGCTGGGAGCTAGAAAATCGACACAACACTGAAGTAGCATGTCGCATTCGCACCTGTTTTCCGAAGCATTACCGAAGACACCTTCATTGCGCCTGCCACTACATGAGAAATCACCTCAAGACGCATCGGGTGCAACGATCTTTGAAGTCCGAGATCACCACAACGATCCCGATGCACGCCTGCTGTGCGGCCGCACAAGCATTGCACCGGATCGACGCATTGCATTGAGGTTCCAAGACTGTTGCTTTATTGGGAGAAGCAGTAAGAAACCGACACCTCACCTCCCCAAGCAGAAAGAAAATGACGCATCACCTCCACTCCGGTGAGGAACTAATGCATCACCTCCGCTGTGCTGCAGTAAGGAACCAACGCATCACCTCCCCCGAAGCACAGAACTGACGCATCACCTTCCCTGCGTGTAAGGAACAGATGCATCACCTTCCCTGTGGCCATTGTCGTTGCTTTGAGTGACGCATCTAAGGTACTTTTGAGAAAAGAGTCGCATTTACAACTTGCATTGAACTGAACTATTTTTACCATTTGAAAGTCTTATTTTTAATACTGTATTGTGGATTCTTGTTGTTTAGTCTTATTTTGGTTTAGATAAAGATTACTTATTTTTCTAAACTGGTGTGGTGTTATTTGTAGAGTTTTCACTGTGTTACTTTATGTCTTCACAAATGCTTTACAGACTGCCTCTGAGATAAGCCTGTCTTAGGAGTGTATCCCCTTACCCTGACCTAAAGCAACGGTCCCTATTTAGACAAAGGTACCTACCTCGGCCACCTAGAGACCCACATTTCTAACAGAGACTGACGAAAAAAATTATAACAATCCTTAATTGGCCAGTAATTGCCAAAAGTAACTTCTGATTCTTTCAGTGGAGCAGTGACCAAGGATAGATTGATTCAACTTAATCAGTACCCGTCCACTGCTCCCTATCATGATCCAAGTACTATTTCATCTCCCTCCTAGTCAAGTTCAAGTTCAAGTTTGAAATTTGTATAGCGCACTACTCACCCAGAGGGTCTCAAGGCGCTTGAGTGAGGGGGGAACTTTACTTATCGAATATCCAAGTTTTTAGTTGTTTTCTGAAGGAGAGGTGGTTCTGTGTAAGGCGGAGGTGGGTGGGGAGAGAATTCCAGGTCTTGGCCGCTAAGTAGGAGAAGGATCTTCCTCCCATGGTGGATCTTTGGATGCGTGGAATTGCGGCGAGGGCTTGATTGGGCGATCGTAGTTGGGGGGTGGGGATGTAAAAGGCCAGGCGTGTGTTGAGGTATTCGGGTCCTAGGTCGTAGAGGGCTTTGTGAGCGTGGGTGAGGAGACGGAACGTTATTCTCTTGTTGACGAGGAGCCAGTGGAGGTCTTTCAGGTGACCAGAAATGTGAGCTTGGCGAGGGATGTCTAGGATGAGTCTGGCTGAGGCATTTTGGATGCGTTGGAGTTTGTTCTGTAGTTTGGCTGTGGTTCCGGCGTAAAGGGTGTTTCCGTAGTCCAGTCGGCTTGTGACCAGTGCATGGGTGACAGTCTTTCTTGTTTCGCTGGGGATCCAACTGAAGATTTTTTTGAGCATACGTAGGATGTTGAAGCATGATGATGAGACGGCGTTGACTTGTCTGGTCATCGAGAGGGAGGAGTCCAGGATGAAGCCCAGGTTACGTGCGTGGTCCGTAGGTATGGGTGCGGTTCCCAGGGCCGTTGGCCACCATGAATTGTCCCAGGCGGAGGGGAGTGTACCTAAGATGAGGACTTCCGTTTTGTCCGAGTTCATTTTTAAGCGGCTGTTCTTCATCCACTCGGCTACTTCTTTCATCCCTTCGTGTAGGTTGGTTTTGGCGGTGTTTGGGTCTTTGGTGAGGGAGAGGATCAGCTGGGTGTCGTCTGCGTAGGAGATAATGTTGAGGTTGTGTTGGCGTGCGATGGATGCGACGGGACTCATGTATACGTTAAAGAGGGTGGGGCTGAGTGAGGATCCTTGTGGTACGCTGCAGATGACTTCGGTGGCCTCTGATCTAAAAGGGGGAGGCGGACTCTCTGGGTTCTTTCAGTGAGGAACGAGTAGATCCAGTCCAATGCTTTTCCTTGTATTCGGACGTTGCTGAGGTGTTGTATAAGGGTGCTATGACAGACTGTGTCGAAGGCTGCGGAGAGGTCAAGTAGGATGAGGGCAGCTGTTTCTCCGTTGTCCAGTAGAGTTCGAATGTCGTCTGTTGCTGCGATGAGTGCGGTCTCGGTGCTGTGTTTGGCTCGGAAGCCGGACTGTGAGGGGTCAAGGGATTTGTTGGATTCGAGGAAGGCGGCGAGTTGAATGTTGATGGCTTTCTCAATGACTTTGGCAGGAATCGGAGGAGCGAAATGGGGGGGTAGTTCTTAAGTTCAGTGGGGTCTGATGTGGGTTTCTTCAAGAGGGCGCTGAGTTTGGCATGTTTCCAGCTTTCCGGGAAGGTAGCGGAGTTGAGGGAGCAGTTGATGACGTCTCGGAGATGGGGGGCGATAATGGAGTCTGCTTTGTTGAAAATGTGATGGGGACATGGGTCGGTTGGCGATCCTGAGTGGATGGTGTTCATCAGGCAGATGGCGTCTTCTGTGGGGATTGGGTTCCAGGTGCAAAGGTTGTTGGAGGGGGTTTTTAGTTTGGAGGTGGGTGGGGAAGAATGGTCTCCAAAGCTGTTATGTATGTCAGCGATTTTGTTGTGGAAGAACAAGGCTAGAGAGTCGCAGAGGTCTTGGGAGGGAGTGATGCAGTTGGTGCCGGCGGTGGGGTTGGTAAACTCTTTGACGATGTTGAATAGTTCTTTGCTGTTGTGGGCGTTGTTGTCGAGTCGATCCTTGAATGCTGATTTCTTGGTGAATCGGATCAGTTGGTGGTGTTTGCGGGTGGCGTTCTTGAAGGTGGCCAGGTTTTCAGTGTTTGAGTTTTTTCGCCAGGCTTTCTCGAGGGTGCAACAGATCTTCTTGGATTTCTTAAGGTGATCATTGAACCAGGGGGCTTTTTTGCTGCCTTGCTTGATTTGATGGTTTTTCAAGAGTGCTAATTCGTTGACGCTGAGGGTGATCCATTGTGTGAGGTTGGTGGCTGCTTGGTTTGGGTCCGATGATTTTGCAGGAGGGTTTGGTGAAGCGATGTGAAAAGCTGGTCAGTGGTAATTTTGTTCCAGTTTCTCTGGGGAATTGGTTGTGGGTGGTTGTGGGTCGTAGTCTTATTGTAGTTGAAGTGAACACAACTGTGGTCCGTCCAATGTAGAGCTGTGGTGTGGTTAAAGGAGATGTGCTTGCTGGAGGTGAAGATTGGGTCGAGCGTGTGCCCGGCATAGTGGGTGGGGGTGTCAACAAGTTGTATGAGTCCGAGATTGGTGAGGTTGTCCAGAAGGGTGGTGGTGTTGCTGTCGTTGTTCTTTTCCAGGTGGAAGTTGAGGTCTCCTAGTAGAATGTAGTCCTTGGAGGGGAGGGCGTGTGGGCTGATGAAGTCAGTGATGTCTTCGCTGAATTGTGTGCGGGGTTCCGGTGGCCTGTAGATGAGGGTGCCTCTGAGTGTGGTCTTAGTGTCGGTGTGAATCTGGAAGTGAAGGTGTTCGGCGGTTGCGAGGTTGTCATTGGAACTGGTCGTGATGTGAATGGTGTTCTTATGGACGATGGCGATGCCTCCTCCTGTTTGGTTGATGCGGTCCTTTCGGATGATCTTGTAGCCGTTCGGGATGGCTATGGCAATGTCGTTCATTGATGAGGCGTTCATCCAAGTTTCTGTAAGGAAGGCGACGTACGGCGATGTGGTGTCTAGTAGGTTCCAAAGTTCAATGGCGTGTCTCGCGGCTCTCTCCATAGTGCTTTATTATTTTAAGCTTTCAGTCAGTCTTTCTACTCTCTTGGACACAGTGACCTTAGATTATGCATGTCTCATTTTGTCGATGCAGCTCATTGTTGTCCTCATGTCTCGCCTTCCCCAGTGTCTTATCTCAAGGTGACAAGTTATCGCTGGGAAGATTCCTGTGTCTTCGTCTCCTGTGGTTGCCTTTTCGTCTCTTTTTTCCTCAGATTTCATTTATCCAAATCAATTTCTTTTATTCTATTCCTTGATAAGTGTTTTTGACAGTTATTTTAATTTAGATGGCGCTGCACACTGGCACAAAGCCTATTATGTGCGCAATATTTCTTTATTTCTCATGGCTGGGCTTTTGTGTGCTCTCGAAGAGCAACATATTGACCCAAGCTGATTTTGCAAGCAGGTAGTGGGAACTTAATAGTGTGCAGAGCTCACACACAGGTCTCACTTGCACAAGTAATGACTGTGGCTGCAGTCTGCTCACTTGCATTATGTGTCTTTACACATGGACTCTCTAAGGTCTTTGAGCAACGTGCAGGAGATGTATGCCTTATCACAGGCATGTACTGATCTCTCAAGCAGTGCATTGCATATGTGATACTTACTCATCGTACAGCAACTATAATGTATGACTTCTGGTAAGGTTCTGGTGTGTGTCTGGACTCTGCACCATGGATGCTTCAGTGGAGTAGCTCTTTAACCCGAAGTCCTGTTAATGGTGCAAACTTAGGAGTCTTTATCCGGCTAGTCATTCAGTTAAATAGCACATGCGGCATCATCACAGACTGTGGTTCACCTCATATTGCAACAGCATATGCTATCTGCTTTTTCTGTAGCAACAGATGCTATCTGCTTACAAATATATTAATATATGGACATGGGCAGGTCAGCATTCTGTTTGTGTATGTAGAGGATGTGGCTTAACAGCTAGAGAGGCCGATTTTTTCGAGTCTGGCGGGAGGCTCAAACGTCTTGCATTCTGGGCAAATTCTGTGGTCAAAAGGGGGGAACAAAAGTAAGGAAATTGTGGGAGTAAAATCAGACGATGGGAATAACTTGAAGAGTGGGTCAATGGGTAGAGTCAGAGGTGAGGCCAGAAAGAGATAAACATCCCAACTTGTAGCATTTGTTTGGCATTTCACTGACCAGTTACAACTTATAACGTTATTTAATTCAAGCAATGGATACACATGTTTATTTTAGGTTTCATATGAGCTGACATTAAAATATATTCACATAGCGAGATAAGTTTTTAATCACAGAATGTCCCAAATAAACTTAAAAAAGTGGAAGCGCAAGCCATTTATCTCCAAGCCATGCAGTTTCTGTCTACCTGCTGGTGCTAAGACACCATGGCTTCTAAGGTCTAGCTGCGCTTTCCAAGGTCTAGCATGGGAATGTGCTCTCTCAAGAGAGTGGTCTGGTGGACTTGTCATTAAGGCTGAACCTGGAACCCCAGTTCCGAATTAGGCCACACTGGGCATAGTGCCACATCCTCTACCTCACTGAACACCATACTACCCCACTTATAGAAACTCGCACTGCCTTCAACTTCAACCCAATTATGCCCGCTATAAACACTTGGATGCGACTCAATACAAATAATGCACTAGACAAGAGTAATAAACTGCATGTGCAAAAAAAGTAGCAACATACTGGAAAAAAGCAAACACTTGTAGTGAACGCAACATTAAGTAAAGTATGTGAAATTTAACAAAGGAACAGCATGGTTTCTGCTTTTACACTCATTATTTAGAAATCAATTAGTGTTTCTGACTGAGAAGGTAAAGGAATCATTTCAACGTCCGTTGGTTATATGATTTACAAAACATAAGCAGCATAGTTTGAACAGAGGACATCCTTGAACACATTTTATGAACTAAAATAAGGAAAACACCTGATAAGGACCACACTAAAAGTTTTCAATTTTAGACACCAACCAGGTATTGCAGTACCTCCACCTGGGGCAAACGAACCAATACTGTTCAAAGAAAGAAGAAAAAACTAAAGTAGTGCTTCACTGGCAAATAAAGTGGTGCTAATGTGTGTGGTTGGGAATAAAACCAATTGGGGCATTTTGCGACCACTCTGTCTTGCTTTATTTAGTTCTTTTTTTATTTTTAGTATTTTGATCCTTTTTGCTTCTCTCTGTCGCGAGGCTGCACTTAGGAATGGGAGCATGTCACAAAAAGACAACATTTGCAGCAAAAGTGTTTCTTTCTTTTTTGGATCCATTTCACAGGTGAACAAATGAAGGGAAGGAGAGAAAAGAGTGAGAAAGAGCCATTTCTTGGAAGTCACAGCTTTCAGCAAGTGAGGAGGAGTGAGACAGAGAAAGAGAGGGAGTAAGAGAAAGAGGAAGTAAGCGAGAGAGGGGGGCAGCTGATAGCAGCAAGGCAGGTTACGCGGACACTGTCCTTGTCTTCTCTGGCAGAAAGGAAGAGACAGAGTCCTTTTCCTTCTCTGCCCATTCCCGAATGGCCATGAACGACCAATCCTTATCTATAGGTCTTGGTTATTTCTGCCCATTCAAATATCAGGAGTGGCAATGGGATGTAGTTTTTCGCCAGAAATAGCAAATTTGGTGATGTCACAATTTGAGTCTAAATGGATATATAGCGACACCAACCCATTTTAAACAACATGTGGAGTTTTGGTGTCGCTATATAGACGACATCTTTATGATTTGGAGTGGGGATGGTGACCGATTGGTTGAATTTCACAATTGGCTCAACAACAGAACAAGAGAATTTAAATTCACTATCACGAGTGACCATGAAAAGATCAACTTTTTAGATGTATATATACAACATGAAGAAGGCAAACTGTGTGTGAATTTATACTCAAAACCCACTGATCGTAATACCTTATTGCACTTTACTAGCTGTCACCCACGTACGTTGAAAGAGAACTTGCCGTATGGCCAATTTCTTCGCGTTAGGAGAAATTGTAGTAGCAAAGAAAACTATTTCTATAATGCCGAAAAACTAAAAGTCAAACTACTTCACCGGGGATACCCTAAGAAACTTATCAAAACTGCTCTGAAAAGAGCATGGTATACTCCAAGAGAGGAACTCATGACTCCTAAAACAAAGGAAAAAGACACTCCTTTAACGTGTGTATTGACCTTTGACCCGAGGGCCAATAAAGTAAAAAAGATTATCCCAAATAATTGGAAATTGATTGAACAGCTAGGTATTTCCCAACCACTATTTTCTTTAAAAAAAGGAAAAAACATTTGTAACCAACTGGTCAGGGCAACGACCACCATTAAAACGTTACCTCCAAAAGGGACTAGAGAACTGTTAGGTTTGCCACCAATAATTGGACACTTCAGATGTCAAAATTGTGCTGCATGTGAATTAACAAAAGACTCTAAAGAAATTGTAATAAACGGGAGCACACATACACTAAAAGAGTTTTCTAATTGTAACTCTAAAAACCTTGATCTATTGTATAAAGTGCCCGTGCAATAGATTTTACATTGGACAAACTACCCAAATTGTAAAATCTAGAATTTTACAACACAAATCTGGAATTAAATGTAAGACCTCAGGGGCTCCCTTGGTCAGCCATTTTCTGATGTATAATCATTCAGAGAAAGATTTGGAATGGTCTGTATTATGTAAAGTGACTAATACCAACAAAGGAGAGACCGAAATTAAACTTAACCGTTTAGAGGCAAGGCTAATAGAGAAGTACCAAACATCTAAAACTGGTCTCAATGACAAAGATGAGATATGGGCTTTGCAACAATGATGATTCTCATTAAACTACATATTAGTAGGCTTCTGAGATGCTTGTGACGTCATGCTGTGACTATGTTTTGTAATTACAAACATAAAATGTTTTGAATGTACACTGGATTGAGACAGGAATATAGGACTACTGGTTCTTATAAATTGATGCTTTCGAATTTTTTAATTCTCCACTTGTAAATAGCTGTGATAGATGATTAGAATGTAAGAGGCTGGCAGCATATATGGGCTATAAGGTTTTCACTGTACTTCTTGTTAGTTTTCATTAAGACAACATGAGATGATAAAGATGCTGACTGTGTTTGTAATTTTAGAGATTAGGGTATAATTACATGCCCCCTATATAAATCGTTATTGCTATGCTTCTTTAATCGTTATTTTTGGGCGGCCGTATTTGCTTTTGGCAGTCATGACGTCCATTTAATAATATCACTCCTCCGTTGATAGTTACGCTGCAAGTCTCCTTTCTATGACCGAGGCTACAGTGTTTGCGTAGGGCGTTATCTTTAGATAAGCCAGCCCTCTTCCAAGTGACGCGCAAACGTCATTAGGTATATGCAGCTCTTGGATTGGTGTAATCTGGAATTAGTCCATCTTCAATTTCAAACGCGGAAACTCATCCTGAATCGACGTGTCCGAGGGCACAGAAGGAGTTGGAAACTTTGTCCTTACTTCTAGAAAAAGTGCTATAATACGGTGAGCACGCTATTTCTAGAGGTTTAAAGCGGTGCTAGATTCACCTCGTCTTTTAGCCTTTGGGCATGCGCTAAAACGAACTTTTTTGTCGTTTTCAGACAATTATGTATCTGCCCTACGCGAATATGTGCATTCCGACCCCCTAGGAACGGGTATGACTGTGAACTATTTTATGTTTCCTTAGTTGTCAATAGACTTAGTCTTAGTTAGACAACTATCATTTGTTTATGCAGGAGGTGGTGATAAGGTGGACCAAAGTGATTATTCCACGTATCTTCAGTAAATATACACGTTGAAACTGACCCCTTCAGAGAGATTTAATTGCAATAGAGGTTGACCTAAGGTATGTAGCCCGTGCAATAGAGGATCAATGATGAGATATGTATCACCTTCTGGGAAATAAGGGCCACAATGGTGTATAGTAATGTTTGGTAATAATTCTCCTTGGTATTTTTTTGAAGTGTTTAATTAATTCCTCTCCTTAGTTACTTTGGGTGTTAGAATTTTTCTTTTATGTGCTGCTAAAACCTCGAGGGAACTAGATTACAATTTGATCTTTTTCAATGATTTTTTTAGAATGGTTCTCCTTCTCTGTTGAGTAGTGTGTGTGTATATATGATAATAGAACTTAGGAAGAATAATATACTAATAGTTTATGTACATGTTAATTTATAGGAATATATTGGTTGAATTGCCCAAAAGTCCTGAAGAGGCCTGAAGTAGAAAAAGGCTGAAACGCGTCGACTATATTTGAATAGGCATCAACATAAGAAAATTGAGACAAAGTAGATGCCATTATATGATTTAGGAGCTGTAAATATATTGTTGTGGAGGGAGAAAATAGTTTACCCTTTGAAGCTCCTATATATGTCTTGTGTTGATAACCTTTTTTTAGGGAATGTTGTGACATAACTGTTTGTCTACGTCCTTCGATTTTGAAATAATTGTGGGCCATTTAGACCAACATAATTGGTTACCATTGAATTGTCTTTTGTATCTATTGTATAAAGTGTGTTTATGTAGTTTGTATATATGTTTGGTAAAAATAAGAGGTACTAAAAAGAAAAGAATAAATAAACCAAATAACATATAGCTTCAATATCTCTCCTATGAATGTTCTATGTAGCTTTGAATGCATATAGGATAACAAGAGGCTTTGATCTTAATTAGATTTTTTCATTAAGACCATGATTTCAGGTTAAGAAAAGGCAATTAATGGTGTCCTTTCGACAACTAAATATAAAAAAGTTTACCATAGGCATTGTTTTTTCTTCAAATTCCTTGGTTATTTCTGCCGTCATGGGCACATTTTTTAAATAAACAATAGGGAAACGGATGCTATGAAATTGAAAAAAGAAGGGGCACGCCGTACCCTGCTGTTGCTTCCCACTCCGATCACTGGGCAAATCATTTAATCTCCCCATGCCTAGAAATGAATGTGTACATCTGTAATGTAACTGGCGCTCATGTAAAGCACACTGAAACCTTGGGGTCGGTCGAGTTTGCGCTAAATAAAACTGTAAAAAAAAAAAGTGGGAGGGTTTTTTGCCAAGTGTCATTTTATCTTTTGTTCACCCATGGGGAGATTAATTGATTTGCTCAGAGTTACATAAGTGATGTGCCAAAGCCTAACTAGCAATGTCAAAACCAATAGTCTCGCCTTTAAGTCTATTGGATCTGCCATTGCCTTTCGTTCATGCTGTACAGAATGGGTATAGCGGTCTTTTGCATTGATTTCTAGCCATGCCGTATAGCAGCATTGTTGCTGTGCAGGGCAGTTAAACTTAATAGTAAAAAAGTATTATGATCAATCCAGTGCCAATGACCGTTAAAAGCAAAGTGCTTTAGCCCTGGCAGCACCATAGCGCTTTCTAAAATTAGTTTAGCCACAGTCCAAACCATCTGTGCCACTGTAAAGCATGGCAACAAAGCATAGCCAAAGCCAATTGCTCCCATAGGCACGACCTATTGGCTTTGCCAATGCTTGTTGGGAGATTCTCGCTAGTTGTTTTACGACCAGCTAAGATCCTGCTTCCTGCTGTTGCATTTTCTCAAGCTTGAGCGTGGGGTTTAGGGAAAAGCAATCCATCCAGATAATGTAACACGAAAGCATGCGTCCTCTGCCACTTCATTGTGGTATCAGGTATTTAAAAGGACACAACGTCCCTCAAACTGCTCATCTAAGACCCGGCACGGGGCTCAGCAGATGCCGTGGAGCCGATTTATAGCTTTCACGGCACTCAAGGGTAAATTTTTGAGTCAGTGCATGCGGGCAGTTCATCAAGACAACGGGCCCGGCATCCAGATTGCTGTAAGTGTCTGAGGAGGAGCCGAGACGTGATACTGTGTTGTTGATTGCACACGTGGTACGGGTGCCTAGCGAAGGAATTGGGAGTGGGGAGACTAGACACCTCTTTACATAAAGTTCTAGGGCCCAAGGACACCTAGAGGTGCAGCGTTAAAATAGCTGTAGAAAATATTTTATTATAAGCCGTGTGTGCCCCGACAGACTGAGCATACCAACTATTTCGGGCATTCTCTGTCTGAGATCGGGCTGTTCTCTCTCCAAGAATTCTTTTAGGAACACATTATTTTAAGGCACAGTTTTCCTGTCTATTTTTCAACTGAAAGTGGGTTTCTCCTACAGGCAGCTTTTAATAGAAAATAATTACATATTTCAATATTTTTTGAACCCGAAAAGCAACATCGAAGTAGAGCTTCTGCACAAGAGCAAATCATGTATGCAATATAAATGCTAGAGGCGTATGAAATGTAATTTAAAAAAATATATTTTTATTATTTAGTCAGGTCATAATAAATGTGTGCATTCCTGCATATTGTAATTCGCTCTGACATGGATTATCATGCTCCAGAGTTGGTTCATTAGAATTACAAATTTTCCTTTTCATTTAATTTTAACATAATCAATACCATCTAAACAACATTGTTATCTTCACTGGATCTCTTGCTCCTCTATAAATTATTGTAAACATTACCCATGATATAGGACCTCATTGTCCCAGTCACAACCGTATGAGACAGTCCTACCTCAAGATAGGCCTTTCTACGTTCTAGATTTTCTTCTACTTTTACAAAAAATAATGAAGTCTCCTCCCTCCCTCCTCCATGCCTGCTTCGTTTCCTGTTCGAAACAGGTGAAAAACGCATGGTTTATTTCTGTAGTATTGTGTAAACATGTATGCCCTGGCCACTGTTCCATGCATGCACCAAACGACCTCCAGCAGCAGATCTTTCTCCCACCTTGCCACCAAGACATGGAACCCCCTCCCCATCCACCTGCGACAGACCCAGGACCTGCTGACCTTCATGAGACTCCTCAAGACCTGGCTGTTGGAACAGTAGCAGCTTCCCCCCCTGCCCTTAGCGCCTTGAGACCCTCGCGGGTGAGTAGTGGGCTCTATAAATGCTTGATTGATTGATAGATTGGAGAGTGGCCCAGTTGGAATTCTAAGTCGTCATATATTTTGCTGATCTTGTTGCTAAAGAATTGGGACAACTGGGTGCAGAGGTCCTGAGATGGAATTAGGCTGGTTCAGCTAGCTGGCTGAGAGGTGAAATGTTTCACTATGGCAAAGGTATTCCTGATGCTAATGGTGCTACTTTTGATAAAGTCAGTGAGCCCGTAGCATTTGGTATCTCTGATTTGCAGATGAGTCTGAGGACATATTTGTAAGCATGCTTGACAGTCTCACACTGACTTTTTCTCAATCTGCTTTCAAGTTACTTGCAGAGGCATTTGATGAGCCTGAACTTTTCCTTTTACCAGCTTCCATCTTGTTTCTTTCTCATGGCTTTGTTGGCTTTGAGAGGAGCCACGGTGCCTGTGCAGAGGGTAATCCAAACGCTAAAGCTGAAGAAGGATGTTGTTGTGTTGAGGTTGGTGGTGTAGGAGTTTGGAAATTAGGATACTTCTGAGACCTTATTCCAGTCCCATCATGAAGATTTGGCAATGGTGTTTCTGTAGTGATGTGGGATGGGTAAGAGGAAGTTGACAAGGGTGTGGTCAGACCACATGATCAGTGTAGGCTTATGTGATGTTGCTAAAGCTGGTGAGGATGTGGTGCAGTAGGTGTCCCGAGGCCTTCCACTCACTGGGTGAGATTGATGTTGGACAGGTCCCGGAGGAGGTTGGTTATGTTGGGATCGCTGAGGTTCACCTAGTGGTAGTTGAGGTCACAGCAGAAGATAAATGTGCTAAAGGGGTCATTAAGACATCAATGGTTCTGCTGAAGTTGACGCATGGTATCGGGGCAGTAAATGAGGCTGGCTCTCAGGGTGAGGATGGTGATGAGGAGTTTGAAGGTAATATGTTTCTTGTTTCTGGTGGTGCTTTCAGAGGCGGTGGAGCATTGGAAGTATTCTTTGCATATACATTTATTCCTTTTCATGGTCTGTTTGTCCTGTCCTGTCTTGAGATCTTGTATCCGGGGTAGATTGTCGTAGTGATGATTGGTGGACATGGAAGTCAGACAGTTTCCAGTACAAAAGAGCCGGTCAGGTGAGAAGTCAAATAGCAGATTCCATATTTCTGTGGTGTGTTTAGTGAGGGAGTGAGAGTTGAAGAGTATGCAGGGCAAGGGCTTTGTGTTGTAGTGGGGTCAGATATGTGTGGTCTTGTGTGTTGGCTGTGTGAGGTGAGGGGAGAGGTAGGTGGGTGTGAAAGGGTGCATGTAAAATTGGAGGTGGTGCAGGAGAACGCACCTTCAGTGTTGGGCAGCGAGGCATAGCAGCAGCAGTGGAAGATTAGACTGGGGTTGAGGGTGATGAGGGTCATGGTGGAGTAACAAAGGAGGGAGGTGGATGGAAGAAGGACCTGGAGTCCTGGAAAAGAGAGCAGGCAGGGGTGCAGGTATGCATGCCTTTGATGCACCTGCTGATTGTGTCCCCACTGTGGTTACCATTTAGTGAAAACTGTTTTAGCCAGAAAACAGTGCTGGCACTTCCTGTGCAGATGAATGATGGAAAATTCAGTGATGTCACTTCCTCTGCAGATGGATGATGGGAAATACAGTTATGTCAATTTCTGTGCAGATGGATAATGGACTCTTTTGGCTTCTTTGTTTAAAGACAGTTTTGACAGGATGTCAGTGCTGTCTCTTCCTTTGCAGATGAAAAATGTGAAATCCAGCAATGTCACTTCCTGCGCAGGTGGATAATGGGAATCCAGTAAAGTCATGCCCTGTGTAGATGGATGATGGGAAATGAGTCATCTTGCTTGACTTCTTCTCGTATAGACAGTTTCAGTGGGAAACAAATTATGTAACTTTCTGTGCAGATGGATGATGGGAAAGCCAATGGTGTCACTTCCTGTGCAGACAGATAATGGGTTATTCAGTGATATCTCTTCCTCTGTAGTTGGATTATGAGAAAAGGTTTTTACTCCATCCTTTGGCTGAAATAAATAAATAAATTATGCTAGAGTGGTAATACGAATTATAATACTTTTTGAATGGCCACAGAAATGCTTGCTTATTCTCAAATGTCTAAAGCGAACCATACACTGAAATGCCCTAGAAGATCCTAAATCCCACCACTTGAGTGAGATTTATGGATGTGGAGATCTCCAACCATGTGATGGAGATCTATGGATCCATAAAATTGCTAGTCCTGCCAAGAATCCCTTGTAATTCCTAGAGGAGATAATTTGGTTGTGCACTAAAGTTTCTGACAAACTTGCCTTTGTGAGCAGGGCCTTTTGTGTTCAGATTATTCAAGAATGAATACCTTACTATTCCTTTCTTCCTCAATATCATTGTCTATAGAAAAATACATTAAAAGATAAACTTCAGGGAAATGACTGCACACATGTTTTGGTTTTTGGTTTGAACAGTAGGAAAATCATTGTGCTACGTGCATGAAAACTTCAACAGGGCAAAGCAAACAAGTAGGAGATTAAAACCTCTCCAAATGTCAAATCAGAAACCTGTTAAACACGTAGGGTCTCTTTTAGAGTTAGGAATGAACTGGCAACCCTCCCATTTCTGATTACATTAAGGGGAAATTTATCATAGTATTGTGTTGCCTTTGTGTCATGCATGGCATTGCAATGCTAAAGTCAGAGTTATCAAGCAATGCAAGGCTACCTTACATGGCTCTTCATTGCTCCATAAATCTGGAGTAACGCAAGGCATTGCAAGTCACTGCAGTCATTACTCTGCACTGGGGAGACTTTCCCTCAGTGGTGGTGTGGGTGTTCCCACGCATCCAAACATGGATTTTGGCACATTCCTATATTTACCAAGACTGGTAACCCTGGGAATGTGTCAAAATACTACGCCTTTCCAGGGGAGTTGCAGCAATGAGAAATGTCTTTATTTCTCCTTGTTGTTTCCTCTTTTAAGAGTGCTGCACTCTGCAGCACACACAGAAAAAGGAAAAAGCCTTAAAGCAATCCTGCCTGTAACGCAGCACCCTTGAACTATGATGCAAGCATTACAGCACTGGAAGAGAAAAGAAATGTGTCATATTTTGGTAATTTGGCACATTCCCATTTTCTATTTTGTGCACATTGTTGTCTTGCTAAGTTGCGTGAAAAATTGATAAATCTGGCCCTTAATATGGAGTCCAATCCACCTTAATTTCCGCTATTTTAGAGATATCATGTTGAAGAGATTTCAACCAATGACTGTTTAAATGGAACTCCTGGGTTCTGTGCAGTTTGCACTTTTAAAACTGCTATTTTTTTCTACAAGTGTCTGTTTGAATTTCTCTCCTAGTTTTCCTTGTACTGTGCTTACGACTGCAGGGGCAACCGGCGAAACCCCCCTTGTGTTTAGAAAGATAAAATGGCAACCTACACAATCAGAGGCTAAGCAGAGTGTGTGTAAGAGATTACTTAATCTGCTTTATGATTCCTAGTGAGTTTGGTAAGTGTTTGTAGCACTTGGTTTTGACTACAAAATGTTATTTGTTTTAGTGAGTGAAAAGCAGGCTTTTTAAGAGGCTTGCATTTGGGCCTTATCTGCAGTGTAAAACAGGACCTGCAACGTGTGGACTGAGCCTGTATGTATCCAAAGAGATTCTGACTTGAGGAGCAGCTCCCTGCCCCCTGGCTATCCGTCTGTGCTCTCCTGATTGGTCCTCTAACTCAAAAGCAACCCAAAGCCCTGCTACTTTAACACCTGCAGTGGCCCTCAAGGTCTGTGGAGGGAACCACTAGGTAGACACCACTATCTTGTAGCCCCAGCCCCTCTGTGCCCTAAACAACCCAGTAATCAAATGACAGAGAAGGTAGTAAGAGCACAGACTTGTGATGTGTTTTCTTGAAACTTTAAAATGTCGGCTTTATCTACCCATGAATGTTTGAATTTCTCTCCTAGTTTTCCCTGTACTTTGCTTAGGCCTACAGGGGCACCCCCAACCCTCTCGCCTCCTTGTATTTTAAAAGTGAAAAAGAAAAACTACACTCTCACAGGGTAAGCAGAGTGTGTTTAAGAGACTGCTTAATCTGCTTTATGGTTGAAATTTTGTTTGGAAAGTGTATGTAGAGCTTGTTTTTTGCTAGAAAAGGTGATTTGTTTAAGTCTGCGAAGAGCAGTATTTAAAGTGGCTTTGATTTGGGCTTTTCCTGCAGAGTGAAACATGACTTTCTAGGTGTGGATTGATCCTGTCTGTATTCAATGAGATTCTGAATACAGTAGCAGCTCCCTACTAGGCCTTGGCAGTGAACTACACTACGTTCGAGGAGTTTGCGGAGTTTTCTACACTCCGAGGTCTGCGGAGTGCTGAAAAATCCGCTTTGCGTGGTGCAGCAGAGTTTTTTGCCTGCTCGCGATTGCAAACTGTAGGTTCGCAAGCACGAGCTTTGGCTCGGGTAGAATTTCTACCTGAGTGGCAGGAAAACCAGCACGAACAGCAGTTAACATCACACTCCCCCCACTTGCGGAACTCTGTGGAGTTTTTTGTAACTTCACAGAGTTCTGTGTAGGAAAACGCTGCAAACTATGCCTAGGCCTGCTACCTACCCCTGTCTATCATCCTGTGCTTAAGGTCTCATGTCCCTTATATAAGTTCCCAACTGGTTGATACATCTGTGCTCTGATATGTTCCTATATCTAGGGTTTTGTATTGAACTTAGGGCTTAGGGTTAGAGGTCTGAACAGCTGAGATTTCTGGGGTTCTGATTGGTTCCTGGGGCTAGGATTTCTATTGGACTTAGGGCTTATGGTTAGGGTTCCGATTGGAGGATAGGTCAAGGGTTCTAATTGGTGCCTGGGGATAGGATTTCTATTTGAATAAGCGTTTAGGGTCTGATTTCTGATTGGCTGATAATGCTGTTAATGGGTGCAGGGACCTGGTCTCCTATTGGTCCTAAGGCTCAGGGCTTGTGCTCTGATTGAATAGAAATAGGACTAGGATTCCAATTGACCAAAGGTGTCAGCTGATCACTAAGGCTATTTAAACTTAGGGCGCTGGACATCTCAGCAGAGACATCGGGGCTAGTGGCTGAGAGGACAAGGGTAGTTGCCTGTTTCGGCCTGTTATGAACTGGTCGGGCCAAGGGCCAGAAATGCTGCTCTTTTCTCAATTCACCAGCAACCACCTTAACCCATCCACAAACATATTAACACACTGACAGCAAATGCACTCTACTCATTCAGTTCAGACAAGCCCTAACCACATTGAAATGTCTCAACAATCACTATAAAACCCCCACAAACCACACATATGCACCCTTCTACCCAACTACCACACAATGGCACCATCACTCTCACACTAAATACAATTCTGTCTTATACGCTAACAAACCCACAAATCACCAACGCAATTCAAAGCCAAACTGTACATAACTTCAATCATCTCGATTCACACTCCCTCTTCAAACGAAAACACCAGCTCTTCCTTCTACTTGCTCCTAGTAGACCCCTCTCTGTCACCACCAAACCTATACACAGCCCACCATCATTTTATCCAACACTCTCCTCTCTTTTTACCAAAAACACACTACGAAACACTCCACCACATATGTTACCTCTTCCATCTATCAAATCTATGATAATATAACCATAAGTCTTGTCTATCCCCTCTCACACACCACATACACTCTTTTCCAAAACATATCACTCCCTCTTTCTCATTCAACCACCACACACCAACCATACTTTACATAGAAATCCTTCTCTGAAAACCACTATATCTCCATCTCCTCTCACTACTCCACAAAAACAAAACATAACACACACACCAGCACAGCAAAATCTCCCTATCTCATTATACTGTCTATCACAAACTAAAAACATAAACCTTTTTCACCCTTCTGAGTACACAAATAATACACATCTCAAACCATATTTACTTTCAAGTTTTTTCTCTTCCCTGACACCTAACACAAATACACCAATACAACTCTCATTCAACTACCTCTCAACCATTGCATCAATTCAGAGCCTTATAACATGACCCACATTCTCCACCACCATCCCTAACACATAAAGCACCCACCCTAAAAAGATGCAAACAAAATAAACAAAATGCCACTCTTTACAAATTTACATCTTCATGTCTAGTTCACAACAAGGCTACTCTGAAAAAAGGCACACTCACTCTAAACCACCACATCTATCACCTACACACACAGACCCATCAACATGCCTTGTAAGTCTTCTGGATGAGGAATACGATATAGAAAACAACACTATTGCTACTCTCATATAGTTAATGCCAGCACTAATAAAACACCTGCTACAAGTGGGGTACAAATGGGCATTTGCCATATTAATTCCTATCATAGTTTTAGACATGACTACAGCCCGAACTGCTCAAGAGAATTACACCAAATTTGGCAGAAAGCTAGATCTTGGTCCAAAAAGGGTGTTTTTTCTTATCTGGTGTAAGTCCATCTACTAGTTTAAGAGTTATTAAAGGAAAACTAAATTTGTATATCTAGAGACATAACCCCTACGTGAATCCTCCTGATCTCATGTAGAGATATGATTGGCTGCTAACACTTCAACCAGAAAATGTTGGCAGCCACTGTGGGACTCAGACTCAGCTAAATCCCCCCAAAAACATTTAGAAAAACACAAAGGGGGCAGGGTAGGAATACCCTGACACCCTAGCCCTGGTACTGGGGTCCCTCAGAGACCCCACCAGGGCAAAAAGCATTTATTTCTCATTTTTGCTACAAAATTATGAGGATTCATGAGTTTGCTGCAAAAATTTGAAAAAAGCTTGGTCAACCACACTTGTTTCTCTTTCAGCCTCCAGTTGGGCCATATCCATGGAGAATTTCATTTTATGTACAAATGGGGAGGGGGCAAATGTTGGCCCCCTTATGAAGGCCAGTTGGAGCCCTGTGTATCGCTACCTCCACCAGGGATTTATTTATTAATTAGGAGGGGGGCCTCACTGCCCTCATCCTCAGGCTTTCAAGGGTGCTGGGGACAACGACCTCTCATACCCACTTATTCATCAATACAGGCACTCATATACCCACTTACATATTCATACAGCCACTCAAACTCCCACTCACACAAGATACAAACACTCACACATCCACTCAAATAATATATTTTAGAAATAGTATCACTCATTATCAGTACACAGAGTACACTAATGTAACTTTTGTAGATCCATGGTATGTATTTTTAACATTCATAAACTTTTAAAAACTCACAATCACTGGATGATGTCATTTTATTTCACAACACTATACTACACAACAGTCAACATTATGCAAGCCCACTTTACACCACTCAATTGTACGCTGCTCCACTATTTGGCACTCCACTCTACCACAATCCAATTTACACTAGTCGACTGTACGCTATTTTAGTATACAATATTTCAATATATTCACCTACAGAATACAACATTGCACTCTATACCACTCCATAGTATTACACTACAGTGTATGTGAATACACTCCACAATATTTACTGACCATAAATCCACTTTGCCACACTTCACTTTATTCAATCCCACTGTATACCACTACACTATGCTGTACTATGCTGTATGCCACTGCAATATATACGGCACTCTACTGTATCCAACTGCAGTGTATTCCTCTGCACTGTATGCGACTCCACTCTAGGGCTCTCTGCTGTATGCCATTCCAGTGTATGCCACTCTAGTCAACCTAATTCCACTTCATTCTAGTCCTGTATACTATACCACAGTACACTACACAACACTATCCACTGCTACATTGTACCAAAGTCTACTTTATAACACTCCACTCCAGGACAGTAAACTGTACCAATATTACACATTTGTTACTAACATTACAAAAACTATTGAAATAAGAAGAAAAAAAAGGTAAATATAAGTTATCGTATGACAAGCTTTACTTATGATTACTATACAAACCCAACTTAAACTACACAAATATTAGACATTGGTGTTATAGTGATATCTTAAATTTAGCATTTAAGCACTACTATCACACTAATATCATACTTATAACTCACATTTGAACTTACGCATCACCTTAAACCACATAACTCGCGCACCTCTGTACACAGTCTTCTCACCTCAGTTGTCACACTACATTAACTATAATTCACCACTGTATCATGCAGTGTCTTCTAGCAAATCATATAATCTGACATGTCATGGGTGTTGTTATTAATGCAGAGATTTCACATATTTTAAATATTATAATACGCAAAGTTATAGGTGGTGGATAGAGAAGGGGCGAATTGCACACCTATGCTGTCTCTTTTCTCCCAACTCCAACCATGATTTAGCCAATGTATGAATAGTGCAGTTTTGGACAGCATTGATGTGAGCACCTTCTCAAAGACAGCACTAAAGACTCTGGATTTCACTGGAGGCAATTCAGTTCTAATTCAGTTCCATGTACCTCTTTCTAATCAAGTAGTCTTTGTATGATTGTAGGGGCTGATAATAATCACCATGTAAGGAGAACAGAAGCTAAGTGATGAATTTCCAGCTATAACTGCTGCAGCACTGCCAGGCCTGGAGGCAGATCAGAAAGATAATGGAAAACAATCAGGCCATTTAATTGTTTTTCATTTCATGTAGCATTAAGTGTTGGTCCAATGCAGTGAAAGATCAACAGTAATTAAGTAGAATTCACAGAACAGCACAACAAACCACTGCTCATTTGCTTGTCATGTACAACTATGTTTACATGTTGTGGGCAACAAACGTTTGTCACTCTTCTCTTTGGCACTTAGGGAGAAAGAATGAACGAGGCACATGAAAGGCAGCACTGTTAAAAATAGCTACTAATTAAAGATTACGAACACTGAAAATTAATTCATTTTCATCTGTATCTTTTATTCCATTTACGCGGTGGCAGGTAGGTTTTGAAGCATTGTGAAAAAACAAAGCAATACTTTTACTTTTTTTTAAAAACTAGACATAACTTAATTCATATGGTTAACAATATCACATTATAATGCAGCATTGAGCCACCTTTTTACAAAACAATGCTCTGGTCAGTGGACTACCAACTCATCTACCTCGCGCTCGTTCAGCAAAAGCAAGATTTTTAGACCACCTTTAATTTGAATGGGCTGAAGCCCCTGGCAGGCACCCCAGTCAGAATATTGTTCCAGCATCCCTGTGGCATAAAAAACATTGTCTAAGACTGAATGGGACTGGACTGTATTCTATTTTAACAGTTCATATACTGTCTTTGCCATAAACTGTCCATGTATAATGCGGCTTCCCTTTTACTTTGAAGGCTCTTTGTTAAAGACCTCGGGAACGTTTGCGATGTTCAAGGTTAAAGAACAGCAAACATGCCCGACTCTATAGAAGCATTGAGTCTGCAGAGGACTCATTTGCATGTTTGATGGATTACTGTATATTCCTTTTCCATTGTTTGCAGCTTTGATTATGCGGCCTGTTATGCGCAGTGAATTTCCTATGTGCAAGCCCTGTAAGGAATTTCGAAACTGTGATGATCAAATGATTTAGCAAGTTATTGTAGTTGAATTTAGTTTTAAAAAGGCATGGTCAACTGGAATAGGGAATTCTGGGTGGCTGTCTCCTTCCAGTGTGCTCTGTGGCAAGCCACCTCTTTTAATAAGCCTCTGGGCTCAAATGCGGTAATGCAAAAATTATTCAAATCAACCTTGGGTGTATTCAGGGCCTGCTTTTAGCAGGGGTGTGCTGGGCATACTGATGGCGCGGGATTACCAGCTCAGGGTCTTTTTCAAGTTACTGATACTCACCTGGGCCCAATTGAACTTACACTCCCTGAACCGGTAATCTCCGATTATTTCCCTTTCTGCCTATCAGTGATTATTATTCATACTGTACACCATAACTTACCAAATCCTTGTCACTTTATTCTAAACCACAAAGGTAAATTTGGATCAAGGTGTTAGAATAATAGGTAGTATGACATTTCAACTTTATCAGTAAATAACCACAGACTAGGGAAAGTTTTAACCACTTTATCTATGCAATATTCTGTGAGTCAGGTGCCATAACAATGAGATTAGGGATTTTGTCAGTAAGAAAATAACTAGTAAAGCATAAGGCTTGCAGGACTTTAAGAAAAAAACCTTTAGACATTGGTAGCTGGGAAGGGTGAAAAAAGGAAATGGTACAAGGGCATACCACACAGATTATATTTACCTAGAATGGTACGAGGCCCAACCCTGGCCTCAGGCTGGAACAAGGAAAAAGCTCACAACTAATGAGGTGCCAACAGGACAGGACAGGTGCAGGACAGGACAGGCAACCTCCGCTAAGTGCGACACCAGCGTCACATCCCTCTCTATGGCTACTCTTGGACCCCGATTGGGTATTGGGACGTGTACCACCCCCCAATGTTGCAAATGCGTGTATTCCCTTATTTGATTGATCAGAAAAGCGAGGAGAGGTCATCACATCATACTAGTATGAGATCATTTCAATTGGATACAGCTGATCAAGTTCCCGCCCATAATTTACTTTCCCATGCTTTTATTCCACCCAGCAATATTTGTTTCAAATCATATACAATGTATTAAATACAGTCCGTATTTCTTCCTTTCATGGGGTCACACAGTCAGGTTCCCAGGAACATTACGAGTAAGTCAGGACTTTGGCTGCAATTCAATGTCAGTGGCTTTAAGGTTTTCTGTGTTCATCTGCGCAGATGCAGCCTTTTTAAAATGGAGTTTGCGACACCCTTCAGGCCCAAATAAAAGCTAATAATAAAATTAAAGAGACATGTAAGAATATGAAAATAAATGAATGCACTGTACCCCACTTATTTCTACTCTAACCCCATTACTGTAGTTTAAATATAGCATTAATAATTAAGCAAAACATACAAAGTTTAGTTCAAGCAGGAGTATGTGCATTAGAATATGAAGCATGAAGTGGCCATCTTTGGCACTAGTGCGCAGCTTCAATGAATTCCCACCAAAAGCACAGACACGTCTCACTACGTATGTACAGCAGACACATTCGCAGAATGATTCCCGCATTTTCGGCGACCATATTAGGACACCCAGGTTACTTTTAGTAAAAGCACATAGGTAAGCTTCCCCTAGATACTAAAATGTTGTGTAATGCAATTATTAGTAAATACAAAACATATTGATTAATAAGTTACATGTTATTTCGAGAGGATTGAATACTAGCAAGTTTCTTTACGTATGAAACCTTGCTCCATCAATCCCCTCTTTGCTGGTATTTTATACCATCACTAATTACGGAACCAGATGCCAACTTTAGCATTCTCCCAATTCAATTTCTTTAATACTTTAGGATTTCCTCTATCTCTTTCCTTTTGGAAACCCTTCATTCTTTTGTAAATATCCCCTTTCCTTTCCTCAAGTTGAATTTCTTCGTATTTTTGCTTTTTTCTTTTCTCATTTACTGCTACCACTTTCTCTTTCTGCATCATTTGCACCAGATCATTATCACCAAAATCAGTAGTACCACTCCCATTATTGGCATCAGTACTTTACCTACAATACTTTTTCCTACATTAGAAAACCTACTACCTACAGAGGAGAGACCATCAGTTAGTCTCTTCCATGCAATCTCAACCTCCAGGGGTTTCAATTCTTCGTCCAAGTGCATCAAAGTTACGCCTTCAGCATTCTACAGACTCTGCCCTCTTTTGCCAATAATATATCAAGAGCAAGCCGATTTTGTAAAACCATTGATCTTATCGCAACTAATTCAGTATTGATCAGTAAGAATCCTCCAGCAGTGTCAGTCGATAAGCGATCCACCACTGTAGACAATTCACAAATTCTTTGTGTATTCAGAATTACCCTCACTGAAGGGTCAATGCACTAACTAGATCTCCTACAATTTCTGAAAAACGAACTCTTTTATGTCGTGTTAGTCCAATATTGTCTTCATTGCTTCCAGTGATTCTTTTTACATGGTATACCTTCGGGGATACAATCATGAAATAGCAACTCCCATACCAATGATCAGGCAGCTTAAAATAAGCTTTATTCCCACAAATGAAATACACTCCAGGAAAAACTGGATCTGTTTCCCCTCTTAGTCCCCAACCCCAATTATCAGAATTGTGTTCACATTCACTGGAACCGATGAATACATTGTTATATTCAGTTTTGAAACTATGGAGACAGATTTTTCCCTTGTTTTCAAAGTCCAGAGACATAGCAGCATGCGTCTTGCCAGTTGCAATAAATTCTTCCCTTTCAGCCCATTTGAGTATTTGGGGATTTGGTACGGAGGCCATTCTATGGAAATCCTGTCTCCTTTTCACTACTATATTCAAAAATATTTTCTCTTCTTCATGTAATCCACATGTAACATTTTCTTTGTGTGCTTCAGATATATCTATTGTTTTCATTGTTAGAAAATATTCATCCATAAACTGTGAGTCTCTACTGCTAGGGGACAGGGTTCATGTTTCTGAGTACAGAGATTTCAGAAAAGATCACATCTATATCAGAATAATAATACTGCAACTTTCCAGGTCTGTAAAATAAACTAGCCAAAATACTACTTGAAATACCATATGTTAGTGATAAATGATGATATGATACTCTTCTACTACTGATGACGGTAATTTCATACAGACGTAGCAATCACTAACTTCCATTGTTTCTACATAATGCACTAATAGGTTAGCGAATACATGTAAATCTGTCTCATTTTTATTTACACCATTGGTGTAATTCTACCTCATCTGGGGCCAGATGTAGGTAATTCTATTTTACCGACTCATAAATACATAAATTTTACTTATTCGGTATTTATGAATCGGTAAAATAGAAGGAGGGAGATTTAGGTAAATTCGGTATTTGAATTACCGAATCTTTAAAAATCGGTATTTACCGAATCGGTAAATACCGATTCGGTATTGCCCATTGATTCCTATGGGCCTTGAAGCCCATAGGAATCAATGGGCAATACCGAATCGATATTTACCGATACGGTAAATACGAATCCTGCAAGGGTGCAGGGGGTGTCACTTTGACACCCTCTAGCACCCCAAATAGAGGCACCTGTAACATGTGGCACACATACGTGCCCTAAGGGCATGTCTGTGTGTCACATTGCAAAGTGTACAGTGTACAGTGCACAGTGTACAGATGCCCATGCACACCTGGATTGGGTATTTTACCACCCAAAAGGATTGGGTGGTAAAATACCGACTCTTAAGGGCCTGTGGCACTCTCAGGAGTGTCACCTACATTTGGATTTACCGAATCGGTAAAAATACTGATTCAGTAATTTACAGAATCGGTAAATTTACCGAATCAGTAAATTTACCGATTCTGTAAAATAATGGCCCCTACATCTGACAACCCAAATACCGGTCAGTAACGGCCGAATTCGGCCGGTATCGACCGGTATTTGGGCTCCTACATCTGGCCCTTGGTGCTTCCAGTCTGCTTTGCTTAAAGTGAGCTACCTTTCCATTTGCACCAGTGTCGGTCTGTCTATTCTCATTTATTAGATAAGGTATGGCCATTGTCAGTTCTAACCATGCTGTAAGTACTATCAATATACTACATATGCATATTCTACAAAAGGTCTTCATACAATTTCTTTTCTTTTCTTTTCGGGTTTCCAGTAGCTCCATCATCAGCCATTTCTGACTAAGGAGACTTTAACCCCTCTTTGAAACTTTTACACAGAATATAAACTGCGAATTCAAGTTGGTCTCACTTCTTCATCAATTTGATCAGCAATCAATTTTTCATCGCTTTCTGCATTGATTTCCAAATTCTCGAAATCCTCGAGAATGACATAGGTCCATTCAGGACCTTTGAATTTATTATTCAGTCTTTTCAATCGTGGACTTCTCCTTTTGGGTTTCTATGTGGATGGTCCAGACTGACTTGTTAACTTGTCTACTTGGTCTAGTTCTTCACTTATTGTTTTGAGGTGATATTTCAGTCTTTTAATAATAATGACCTTGTCCAGGGCTTATTATCTTTGTCGTTTCTGCCTGGATGGGTTCTTCTACACTAATCTGACCCTGTTCAGGAATTTTTTTGCTTTAAATTTGAATTTGTTCTCCGTCTTCTTCCCGAACTCGTTTTTCTATACCTGTCTGGTCCTGCTCAGGTCTTGTAATTTCTTGATTGTCTTCTGCCTGAACGTGTTCTCTAGTGCTTATCTGTCCCTCCTCAGACTCAGGAGTGTTGTTTCTATTTTCATTTGTTTGAGTATATTGCTCTTTCCTTATCTGGTTCTCCTCAGATTTTATAATTGCTTTTGTTTCTGTGATCTGAGTGTGTTCTTCCAATCCTGTCTCCTAACACTATCACTCTGACTATCTAAATACATTTGGCTTCTTATTCTTACTGTCACTTCAGGTATGTCGACTATTGGAATCCATTCCTCCTGACTTGTGCTTGTTCGTTCTTCATCAGCTACCTCACGATCAATCACCTGAGATCCTTCAGCTGTACAACCTTCAGCCTCTGTTCCGTCAGATTTAGTCTCTCTTTTGGTATGGCTGGCATGAATCCAGTTCGGTATTCCTTTACATTTCACAGCTGTGGTGGTAACCAGTATTACTTGATGTGGTTTTCACCACCTTGGTGCTAGGTAGGATTCTCGGGTGTGATCTTTTATCACTGACCAATCACCTGGATTACATCATGTGCTTTGCTTGAGTCGACTCTCTGGCCACAGCGTCTTACCCAACCTGGTGAGTCAGAGTCAGCCAACTCTTTGCAATACTTCAATACCAATCCATCAGATATATTCAACAGATTGTGTCCTGGTACACATGCTTGCCTCATTCCCCTTCCCATGAGTATCTCATGGGGACTCAAGCTGTATTTTTGTCTGATATGCTTCTGAGTCCCAACAGAACAAGAGGTAAAGCATCAAGCCACTTAAATGAGATGAATTCTCACAATTATCCTAACCTCAATTTTATTGTGTCATTGAGTTGTTCTACCACTCCAGAAGTCTCCGGGCGGTATGCACAGTGCAGCTTTTGCTCAATTTTGAATGCTTCACAAATTAACCAAATTATTTCATTATTAAAATGAGACCCTTGGTCTGATTTAATCGTTACTGGAAAACCAAACCTAGGAATGAGCTCTCTCAACAGGAGTTTGGCTACAGTTAGGCTGTCTTTTCTCCCGGTCGGGTAAGCCTCCACCCATTTGGAAAATAGGCAAACATGACAAGGACATATTTTAATCCTCGACAAGCAGGTAACTGAATGAAATCAATTTGGAGTCTTATGAATGGGCCTTCCGCCTTTCCAATTTTCCCGGGACAAACTACAGTTTTCCTACCAGGGTTCATTTGTTGACAAATTAACATCTCTGGCAAAGACTCTCTGCTATGCTCCTGGACCTTGTGCTAAACCAATCCTGTCTAAACGTTCTTATCTTTGCATCTCTGCCTATGTGTGTGTTGCCATGATACATCCTAGCCATTGGTGCAAGCATACAGTCAGGTAGCACTGGTCTTTCATCTAAGTAGATTATCACACCATATACAGCTTTTATCTGACAACCTATTTTCTCCTACTCTTCCTTTTCTTTGGGTTCTGCTTCATTTTGTAGACCTTTCACTTCCTCCCAAGTTCCTACACTCCCTAGCAGCATAAGTTGGCAGCTGATTTCACATCCATCTATTTTCTTGTTTAATGCCATTTTGTACTTGGCACAATGTTGGGCCACCTGGTCAGCATAACGATTACCGGCTGTCACTTTGTCATTTCCAGATTGGTGAGCAGCACATTTGACCACAGCCACTTCTTTTGGTAATTGAATTGCTTCAAGTAATTCCTTTACACAATGTCCATTTTTCATAGGGGATCCTGAAGAAGTCATGAACTCCCTCTGCATCTAAAGCTGGCCAAAGTCATGCACAACCCTGTAACCATACTGACTATCAGTATAAATGGTTACCTTCCAATTTTTCCCAATTTTGCAAACCTTTATTTAAGCAATCAATTTGGCAACTTGTGCAGACTTGACTCCTGATAAATAGGATGCTTCGACTATACCAGCCAATGGGCACGAAGCATAAGCAGCACTCAATCCTCCTTCCTCATGACGCATGCATGAGCCATTTACAAATAGCTCATGTTCTGGATTTTTCAGTTGTTCTTTCTGTATGTCTAGGCATGGTTTAGTACTGTATTCAGTAAGGTCGATACAATCATGTTTGACTTCCTCCTTTACCTCTTCAAAATGTGAATTAGGCAGTAAGGTTGCAGGGTTTAGAACAGTACATCTGACTAGTGTCACATTTTCAGCACCTAGAATCACTCGCTCATACTTAGTCAGCCGACTAGGAGTGAGATACTGAGTATGGGTTCTTGTCAACAGAATCACAATTGACTGTGGAACATATACTGTTACAGGATGTCCCATTACAATGGATTCACTCTGTTCTAGACTCATGCAAGTTGCAGCTACAGATTTTAAACATCCTGGTAATGCTACTGGGTCCAGTGTGGTAGAAAAGTATTCCACAGGACGTCGCATTAGACCATGTGTCTGGGTTAGAATTGAAAGAGCACAATTGTCTCTTGCATCACAGAATAGTGCAAATTCTTTTGAATAAGCATGCATCCCTAATGCTGTCAGGACCTGAACATTCATGGGTCACTGATCGGCATCGGCGAGGACACAAACTACAGTTCCCGGCATGTCCGGGGAGAACGTTGCGTGCTTGACGTGAGGCACGCAATACTGGAAGTAAAACAAGGCACCTGAGATGACGGCGGAGCCGATAATTCTGCTGAAGCCAGAGGCTGTGGTTTGTACGTTACTGAACTGCCGGTAAGCGCTACATCTGTGTATGTCATTTAGTTTCCTGTGAACCCTGTTCCGGATTTGGGTTCAAGTCCTTTTTGGGAGGCGAGGCGGATCCCGCCTCGTGCAAGACATGTAACCTGGGGTGGCTCTATCTTGGCAGAGAAAGAGAGAGAAATAGAGCTACGGTTTCCCGTCGGCGAAAACAGACATTCTGCTGTTTTGTTACGGGGAGCAACAAAGCACCATCAGCACTCCTTGTAATCAAGAGACCTGTGCCGAATGAGTATTAAACAATTCATTTGGTGAACAAGTGAGTGAATTTAGGATTGGTTGGGGCTCCAGCCATACTCATTCGTCTACTCGTTTCCTAAACCTGGGAGTGCGGTTTAGGGAGCTCTAAATCAGCAGAGTTTTCAAGGTTGTTTTTCTAGAACTGGCAAGGTTAAGAATCGATTAACCCAGGCTTGATATATTTTCTTTCGTTATCTTCATTTGCTGTACATCTTTATGTTCTAATACAGGGAAGACAAATTGGGGGAGACTCAGAGGGATTTATCTATCTACAAGACGTGAACTCATGTGTATATAGGTATGTTGTGGATACGCTAACAGGAATTGTTTTGCACTAAAGATAGGAGAGTCTCAACACCTGCCTTATACTTTTCTATTACAGTTGATGAACCTCTGATCTCGCCTCATCCCTCATCCCTGATTTACGCCCTCAATATTTTTCTTTACAGGTAGGGAAGAGGATAGAACAGGGGTCAGAAGTAGAGTGTTCTTGTTGATGTTACACTGTGTGCTTGCTGGAGATATATACTTAGTGTATGCTCTTATCATTTCAGGTCTCCCTCCCTGCCGTCCCCTTCCTTTCCTTCCCTCGCCTGACTATCCTTGTAGTCTGTGCATATGCTCCAGACTCTTGGGGACGTCGTGAGGGGGAAGCCATAGGCAAGTCAGCACAATCCCGAAGAAGCAAGAAGGTGGAGCCTGACAAATGCTGGGGCTGCGCACAGACAGTTGCGTAATTTTAGGAAAGCAGTCATGCTTTCATCATCCCACTCCACTGCATCTCTTGCTCGTTTCTTCGTCAGTTGAATCAATGGCTTAGCTAGCACTGCAAATCCCACAATCCACTGCCTGCAGTAACCTACAACTCCGAGAAACATCCTGATTTCTTTCTGTGTCTGGGGTAATTTCATGTTTCTAATTATTTTGTTTCTTTCTGAAGTCACTCTTCTGACTCCTCTCTCTATCTGGTGTCCCAGATATTTGACCGATGTGGTACTGAAGTGCAATTTTTCAGGTGACACTTTATGTCCTCCTTCAGCCAAATGATTCAATAATGCAATCGTATCAATGATGCAGTCACTTTGGGTCTTAGACACAAACAGTAAGTCGTTTATGTACTGCACCAAAACGGACTGTCCAGGCAGTACCAAGGGTTTAAGACATTTTTTCAAAATCTGTTTAAAAATCCATGGACTTTCAGTGTACCCCTTAGGAACACGATTCCAAATGTAAACATGCTCATCAAACTTGAAGGAAAATAAAAATGTACTGTCTGGATGCAATGGTATGGAGAAGAAGGCATGGCATAAATCAATTACAGTGAACCATCCAGCACTCCATGTTCTCTGATACAGAATCACTGCTGGATTCGGTACTACTGCACTGCATGGGACAACAATTTTATTGATTTTACGCAGGTGCTGAACTACCCTATATTTCCTGCTTGGTTTCTTTATGCCAATTATAGGTGAATTACATGGACTGCTCATTATTTCTTTTAGAATGCCTTGTTCAACCAAACGCTTATTTTGCACTGTCGGATATTTGGTAAACTGCACCTTCTTTTACTGTTACTATTATTGGTATGACATTTATCATTAATACTACTTCTTTTCCTAAAAAAATCCATTCATCAGGGTTTACAGTATTTTGAAGCTCTTCTGATAAATCTTTTAGGGTCATCTTTTAATTACAGTCTCCTGTTTAGCTAGCATGATTTTATATACTCCATCTTCAGCTGGAGTCTGAATCTCAACACCATTTGGTGTGCTAAAGATTGTGCAATTCATTTTGCACAATAAATCCCTTCCTAGCAAGTTTACCTGGCTGGAATCGCACACAACAAATTTGTGCATCTCCTTAAAATTGCCAATACATACCTCCATTGATTCTGTAATAAAGGTCCTAATCTGTTTATTAGAAACGCTCACTACTTTGATTGTTTCTCCCGAGAGGGGTAGGTTTGGGATGTCTGCTGTTCTCACAGTAGAACGGGTAGCACCAGTGTCCAACAAAAATGTGATGTGATTCCCTCAATCTGACTGATCTACCGGTAAGGATGCACCAAGTGTGCATTCCTCTTCCTCCCCTCTCAGGAACTGTCAATGTGACTCGTTTTAAAAAATGTGTCCTGCAAAAGAAACTGTGGCGTTACTGTATTTTTCTTACCACTTCCCTCCCGGAATTCGGTGTCCACACTGTAATTGGCTTGACTCACAAAATCTGGCATAGGGGCAGGTGGTAACTGATTTTGCAGTTGCCTTATTGACACTTCATTCTGCATCTGCGGATTTCAATTTTGAGTTAAGACATTATTATTCTGTATTAATTTACACTTGTTTTTCCAATGCCCCAATTTTCCGCTCCCCGTGACAGGGAAACATTTTCTTTCCCGCTTCTTTGCACATTCTCCCTCTTGGCTTGCCCCCACTACCTTCACCTTGACCTTCCCCTTTTCCTTTATTATTTGCCTGCTGAATTAACTGGAGTTCCTGTTGTCCTGCCAATTTTACTTGAACCCACATTACTTTTTCTTCTAATTTCTTTCGCCTATTATCGATTTAATCTCCACAGTATTTAGCATACTTGAGAATTTCATCGATATGCTTTACCTGCCAAAATAATTTATGCTCTTTAATCATTTGAGATATTTATGGTTTTAGTCCGGACACAAAAATATATAAAATGTGTCATGTCCTTACTATCAAAGTTTTCCAACCAACTATACTGCTTGAACACCTGCAAAAGACGCTCATAATATGCATGTACTGATTCATCCTTGTTTTGGGTTGTTCTGTCTATTTTTGTCCAATCTGTCTCTTTTGGGGGTACCTTTCCCTTTAAGAAGGTAATTACCTGATTATATTTTTTCATTACATCATCTGACGGAGCTCCTGTTTTTGGATCTCTAGGGTACTCATCATTTGGCCAATCTACTGTAATTTTGCATTATGTCCATAAATCTACAAGGACAACCATATCAAATAAACCATCTAAATCTTTTAGCAGTACTTTTGAAACCTTCACAAACCTTTCGACTTGCCTGTACCATTCTACTGGTTTTTCTCTGAGTTTTGGGAAGTTGTTTGCAAATGATAAAATATCCTGTCAGGACATGTACATAACCTCCTCCTGGAACCTCTCTCATCGGCCATAACCTTTCAACCTTTTCTGTTTCTTTCATTAGATACTCAGCTGCAGTTCGATTTGCCTGTGCTTCCCCCTTTTTCTTTGTCCTTCTAGCTTTCCATCTGCCTAAGTCTCCCCATTTTTGTAACAATGACAACAATTCCTTTATCTGCAATTTCCGTCCTGACACATTCATATTTTCTAAATCGTTTCTGCAATACTTTTGGTTTGCCTATGTCAATTTCCATTTCTGAGGCCAAATTCATTATTTCTCATGAAATATTTTGGTATTTTGGGTAATGCTTCTACATATGAACAATAACTCTTCGTCACTAAAATAATTCAATCTTTCTAATCCTACATTTCCAGCTAATATTTCTTCCAATTCTACCTTAATTTAAAAATGTCTAATACTTTTGAATGAGATGTTGGCTTTTCTATATCTCATGTCCATCTTTCTATTTCTTCTGGGGTTACTACGGTAGCAAATCTGTACTTCTCTTGAGCATCAGGAGTAATGTTGCTGATCGAATCACCCACTGGTTCTCTTATAGGCAAATCCATCAGGGAAATTACTGACTTGCATTCACTTGAATGGTCATCAATTATTATATTTCTTTTTTCAGGACTGAGCCATTTACCTCGATATAAAGGAACAACGGGACCTATAGTTACTGCTATCGTTAGGGCTTCGGGACTTGTATTTAGTTCGGTAATTTTCTGAATTACTTCACTTCTCTGTTTGTGTTTTTGCTTCTCTTTCCTTCTCTTGTAGTACCTATTCCATTGTGGTACAATTTGTGGAACCAAGGGTGGTTTTACGAACGGAGCACTAGGGGTAACTCTATTTGTTTCTTCCTGATAAGGTGGTGGATTTTTCATTAGTAAATCCTCAAAATAATCATCTTCTGAATCACCACTACTGGTCATTAAATGTTTTGTTTTCCCTGTACATTTACTTGCGGTCTGTTCTTCTGTGGTAAATACAGGATATAATCCTTCCACAAACATAGACTGTCTCCATTGTTTCATCTGCTTATCTCTTGCCAGGAGCAACGCTCGATTTTTAAAACTGTAATTGATTGTTTTTATCTGTGTAGTGTTCACTACCCCCTGGGCACTACCTCTCCTAAATCTGTTCTGTTCTCCCTGCGCAGCCGATTAAAGCACTGCCGCGGGTCGGAGAACAATTGCCGCCATTCCACGGGAAGCCCACAGGCCACGGCCTCTGCCGTGAGGCCACGCCCCTTTTTCACTATTTAAGCCGCGCTGAACCAACACGCTCGCATTAGCTGAACCAATCTCCTGAGGCGGAAAGCCGGGAGCAACGCTCGATTTTCAAAAATGTAATTGATTGTTTTTATCTGTGTAGTGTTCACTTCCCCCTGGGCACTACCTCTCCTAAATCTGATCTGTTTTCCCCGCGGAGCCGATTAAAGTGCTGCAGAGGGTCGGAGAACAATTGCCGCCATTCTACGTGAAGCCCACAGGCCACGCCCCTTTCTCACTATATAAGCCGCGCTGAACCAACACGCTCGCATTAGCTGAACCAATCTCCTGAGGGGGAAAGCCGGGAGCAACGGTCGATTTTTAAAACTGTAATAGATTGTTTTTATCTGTGTAGTGTTCACTTCCCCCTCGTCACTACCTCTCCTAAATCTGTTCTGTTCTCCCCGTGCAGCCGATTAAAGCGCTGCCGCGGGTCGGAGAACAATTGCCGCCATTCCACGGGAAGCCCACAGGCCACGCCCACTGCCGTGAGGCCACGTCCCTTTTTCACTATATAAGCTGCGCTGAACCAACACGCTTGCATTAGCTTAACCAATCTCCTGAGGCGGAAAGCCGCGATTTTTAAAACTGTAATTGATTGTTTTTATCTGTGTAGTGTTCACTTCCCACTGAGCACTACCTCTCCTAAATCTGTTCTGTTCTCCCCGTGCAGCCGAATAAAGCACTGCCGCGGGTTGGAGAACAATTGCCTCCATTCCACGGGAAGCCCACAGGCCACGCCCACTGCTGTGAGGCCACGCCCCTCCCTCCCCTTAAAAGCAATGTGCCTTCCCCAGACGCGCAGCAGGCCCGCCGAAGGCACACCAAAGGCAAGCCCGTCTGCACGTCCGCGGCCGGCCGGAGCTAGGGGCCACCCCCCCAAACCCTTACCCACCATTGGGAACAAAGAGGCACTACAGCATTGATTCTCTTTACCAACTGAGGCACACTGCAAACACTAAATGCTGCAAAGCATTTCACCCCCTGGAAATTCCCCACCTTTGTCCTCATTGTAAGACAGAACTCATCAGCCCTCCTCAAAAGGATGAACTGCAGGACTACCACATGCTGCTGTTAAACTGCAGATCCCTACCCAAACACAGTTTGGAAATATCAATGCTGCTGGATGAGCTCAGGCCGGACATAGTCTTCCTGACTGAAACATGGCTCACCCAGGACTCAGAGCCCGACCTGGTTCAAGCCCTTATACCAGGCTACCAGATTGCCCGCCTGGACCGCGTCCAGGGGAAAGGCAGGGGGCTCGCTATCATCTATAAAGACATTTACACCTGCCGTTGCCCCTCGGAGCCCATTGCAGACTGTGAGAGCATGCACTTTGTCATTGAATTCTCCCCTAACAAAAGCTTCACCGGCATTCTCATCTACCGTCCTCCTGGAGCACTCAAACAGTTCCATACAGCGCTACCGTCTGCTGTGGCCGAACTAATCACTTCACCGGCAAATTTCACAGTACTGGGCGACATCAACATACACTTCGACAACACACAGGACAATATCGCCACAGAGTTGACAACCAGCCTAGCGGCAGTCGAAATAGAGCAGCTTGTCTCTTCCCCTACACACATAAAAGGCCATTTACTAGACCCTGTTTTCAGCAATTGCACACAGCTAGCAATCGGTACTCTCAGTCGTCTTCCATGGACTGACCACTTCTTGATCCCACTCACCTGGACCACGCGCAAGTGCGCTCCGCCCTCCCATAGGAATTGGTCCAAACTCTGTCAGGATGACTGGACCAACGCTCTTACCAAAACTAGGCCCGTACTCAATGGCGATCCCTCTAAAGGCAACAACGAATACGACAACTGGATCGCGAACTCTCTAGACCCCATATTGCCCTTCCGTACTACTAGCTCAAAAAGGCACCATAAAACAGTGCCCTGGTACTCAGAAGAACTTAGAGACAAAAAACGCACCTGCAAGAGGCTGGAAAGAAAGTGGCGCCTGAGCTACGCTGCCACGAACAAAGCCACTTACAGAGAGGCCATTAGAGCCTATAAATCAGCAATAAAACTGGCACAATCAGTTTACTACGAGGATAAAATAATGTCGGCCAAATGTAAGCCCAAACAAATGTACCAAACGGTGAAAAGTTTAACTACGCTTCCCCCTCGCTGATCGCCAACCCCAATGAGCCCCCCTGATGTGACGATCTGGCTGATGTTTTCTTCCTTAAGGTAAACAAGATCTACACATCTTTTCTGGATATTGATTCAGATCCACCCCCCCCAAGGACTCTATCGAGTAGCTGAAGCAGAGGAGTCTCCTCATAACATCCTAGCCCACCTCCCACAGCTAGACTCAGCTACACTCGAGTCTCTAATGCGCCAAATAAAATCTGGCTCCCCATGCGACCCTGCTCCACCGACAACACTGATCTCGGTTAGCCAGGTGATTCTTCCCACACTACTGGAGTTGTTGAACTCCTCGATAGTGACCAGCACAGTTCCACTAACATGGAAACATGCCAGGGTTCGAGCACTCTTGAAAAAACCTAACCTCGATCCTGCCAACCTCAACAACTATCGCCCTATCTCACTGCTCCCCATGGCAAGCAAAATCCTCGAAAAACACATTAACACCTCCCTAGCCAGGTTTTTCGAGAGCAACCACCTGCTTGACATTACCCAGACGGGCTTCCGTTTCAAGCATGGTATGGAGACGGTGTTGCTAGCAGTCACAGAGGAAGCAAGGCGGATCCTAGATCAAGGGGGATCAGTGGCAGTGATCCTCCTTGACCTTAGCGCCGCCTTTGACACGGTGAACCACAAAATCCTCTTTCACCGCCTCCTGAGCTTGGGAATTTCAGGAGAACCCCTGGCTTGGCTCAAGTCCGTTTTAAAAGACCGTACTTTCTGAGTCTCCGAAGGAGCCTCAGTCTCCTCAAGCAAGCCTCTGGGGTGTGGGGTGCCGCAGGGCTCCTCACTAAGCCCCATGCTTTTCAACGCATACATGAGAACACTGGCAGAGATTGTTCGTCTGCATGGTATTAAGATCGTTACTTAAGCGGACGACACCCAGCTAGTGGTCTCCCTTGCGCACAAGAACAGTCAGCAAGCACAGACCAGCTTGATTCCCTGTCTGGAGCAGGTAAAGAGCTGGATGACGAAGTCATGCTTAAAGCTCAATGGGGATAAAACCGAACTTATGCTCCTCGGCCTCTCAGCCCCCTCCACCATAGAGCTACTGTGGCCCCCCAGCTTAGGTGCCCCCCCTGCACCCAGAGACAACATAAGAAACCTTGGAATTTGGCTAGATAAATCCCTGACATTCAACACACAAGTCACCAAACTATCAGCAACATGCTTTGGTATGATCAGGACGATGAAAAAAATCCTCCCAATTCTCCCCTTAGAGGCAAAACAGGTAGTCATCCAGGGTCTAATTCAGTCTTGTATTGACTTCAGCAATGCCCTGTATTTAGGAGCACCCGAATACTGCCTGAACAAACTTCAGCGGATCCAAAACTGTGCAGCCCGCACACTGCTTGGAATCCCCCGCAGAAACCCTATAGACACTGGCTCCCCGTTAGGGAAAGAATTAAGTTCAAGGCCATGTGCATCACCCACCAAGCCTTTTGGAAATCCGGCCCTGCGATCAATCATTCTCTGGTCACTCCTTACGACCCCAAGAAAGAGATTGGCTCCTCCAAAGCCTTCCTAGCCGCTGTCCCACAAATACGAAGATCCAGGGCAGGAGGCTGTTCTTTCTCCTACAACTCTTCCAAGCTGTGGAACTCTCTCCCCCTCCATTTAAGGCCCAATCCCAATTTACTAACCTTTCGCAAACAATTAAAAACCTTTCTCTTTAACTAAAAATAACCTACCCCCCCAGTGATCTACTTCGGCAGAAGGTTCATTCTATTCACTAGCGCCTGGACGCCTCAGAGCAGCTGTTCGCGCTCTATAAAAATTCTTTTCATTTCATTTCTTGTCTCTTTGGGAAATCTAGGGTAAAATTTACTACAATTTCTGTCACACCAAGGTCTGTCTCATTCAAAAGCCTCAGTCTCTCATTCTTCTAAAGCTTCATACTGCATTCATCTCGGTCTGGGGTCTAATTCATTCATGCGAGTTCTCAAATTGTGCAAAATTCTACTGTTAAGTGTACCATATTATAGAAATGCCAATATAACATCATCTTTTGTGTACTCTATCCAATTCTCTAGCCACACACAAGTGATCTCTTCCGAGGCACTCATTGGAAGTCAGCCTCCTTATTCAGGAACACAAGTTAGACATTCTGTTTTTAACAGAACATGGCTTATACAAGGCTCAGAAGCGGATATAGTGAACGCCCTTCCTCCTGGTTTCCTAATCCACACTCAGGACCGACCGGTGGGTCGAGGGGGAGGTGTTTCTATTCTGTATAAGAACTCGTTGGTATGCAGAGCCCAAAATGGTGAGGTGGAGGATTGTGAGAGCTGTAAGTTTTCCTTCCAAATTTCACCTATTGTGGCGATGTCTGGGTTATTAGTCTATTGTCCCCCAGGAAGTATTGGTAACTTCATAGGCTCTTTTATGGAAACGGTCATGGTTCTTGCCGCTTCTGCGACAAACTTCATTACTTTGGGAGATTTTAATCTTCATTTCGATGACCAGGAAGACCGGTCGGCGACAGCCCTTCAATGTGACCTAAAAACCTGTGAGGTTAACCTTATAAACCTGGAGGCTACCCATAATAAGGGTCATGTACTTGATTACAGCTATGAAAGCAGCCTCCCCGATCCCTCTTCCGTGGACGGAGCATTTTATGGTCCCCTTTGCCTGGCAAACCGAGCCGGAGAGTACCCCCTCCATCAGTGTTTGTGCGCCAGAAAGACCTTGGGCTAGGCTATCTGTGGAAAATCTGTCACGCAGTCTGGAGGCCTCGAGCCCCTCACTAGCGAAGGACCCAGTACTGGCGGAAGCAGATTTCTGCAGATGGATGTCTAATACACTCGACTCCGTTCTCCCCTTAACATCGGCAGGAAGGAGGGAGAAAAGATCGTGCTCCGCTCCGTGGTACACGCCAGAGCTGAGGGCTATGCGGAGGGCCTGTAAAAAACTAGAACGTGCCTGGAGGAAGAATTGGGAAGTAGCTTGTAAGACCGAATACCGAGTGGCGATAAGGAATTACAAGCTCACCATCCGGTGCGCCAAAAGTCAATTCTTGGAGGAGAGAATCAGCAATGACTCCAACTCCTCCAGAGAAACATTTCTAGTGGTCAAGGAGCTTCTGAGGGTCCCTACACCACCTGCCTCCACAGATAACTTGGAAGAAAAATGCAATGATCTAGCAGAGTACTTCCACACTAAAATTGAATTTTTTTTTATTACCCTGCCCCAAATTAACATAGGAGCCGAGCCCCTCGAGAAAGAGGGAAGACCCCTGAAGACCCTGGAGTCTCTTGGACCAGTCTCAGAGGACGAAGTCCTTAAGGTCTTGGTGACTGTTAAGAGTGGCTCTCCCAGGGACGTAGTCCCCATGAGGATTCTCAAACTGGTTGCCCCTTCCATTGTAGAACCCATCACTGAGGTAATCAATGCCTCGTTGGGTGCCGGTGTGGTGCCACCCAATTGGAAGGGTGCAATAGTAAAAGCCCTCCTAAAAAAACCTAGCCTTGATCCCCTTGACATGGCGAACTGCAGGCCCATCTCGCTACTTCTGGGACTCAGTAAAATCACCGAAAAATTTGTTAACTTCCAGCTATCCAACTTCCTTGAGTCCAACGGTGTACTGAGAAGTTCCCAAACAGGCTTTCGCCCGGGTCAAGGCACTGTCACCACCTTGCTGGCAGTCGCGGAAGAGGCACGTTGCATTTTGGATTGAGGAGGATCAGTGGCAGTGATCCTCCTGGACCTTAGTGCAGCGTTTGACACTGTTAAACATCGAGTGTTACTTCAACGGCTGTCAGATGCCGGAGTGAGGGGGATGGCGCTGAAATGGCTTAGGTAATTTCTCAGCGACCGGACCTTTCAGGTCTGGGAAGGGGGCGCACGATAGGCATCCACCCATCTCCATTGTGGAGTGCCTCAGGGCTCCTCTTTGAGCCCCACATTGTTCAATGTGTACATGGCCCCCTTGGAGGATGTGGTCGCTCCATTTAACATCAAAATCGTGAGCTATGTCGATGACACCCAGCTGGTGTTTGCCCTCTCCCAGGCCACGGAAAACCCCAGGTGCTACATTCCTGCCTATCCAAAGTCCACACCTGGATGGGGGAATCAGCACTAAAGCTGAACGGTTCAAAGACCAAGATAATGCTGATGGGGATGAAAAGTCCCTCACTCCCCCAGTCTGCCTGGCCTAGCTGCCTGGGATCCCCTCCCAAACCCAAGGCTGAGTTCAAGAGCCTTGGTATTTGGTTGGAGCAAGATCTTTCCTTCAGGACCCAGGCTGCCAAACTGGCTGATGTCTGTTTTGGCCTTCTCCGATCGGTGCGCAAAGTGCTGCCTCTGCTTCCATTTCTATCTCGGAAGCTTTTGATCCAGGGCCTGATTATATCAAGGTTAGATTTCAGTAATGCAATCTATCTGGGTGCCCCTGAGATCACTCTGAACAAATTACAGCAACTTCAGAATGCGGCGGCACGAATGCTCTACAACATCCCTATGTCACGATCGGCCAAACCCGCATTGAGGGCGCTGCATTGGCTGCCAGTGCGAGAAAGGGTGAAATTTAAATCACTCTGCCTTGCACATAAAATCTTGCACGGTAAAAGCCCTCCCGCCCTTCAAAAGCTGGTGACCCCATATAAGGCAAGTAGAACACTACGCTCAGACCAACAACACCTACTTAAGATCCCCAGTGTCAAAAAGGCCTGTTCAGGAGGGAGGAGATTTTCCGTAAAGGTTGCAACCCTCTGGAACTCACTCCCCCTAGGTTTGCGCTCTAAACCATGCCTTTTGCGTTTTCGTAAACAACTGAAAACTTTTCTCTTTTGTTAAGCCGCTGTCCCTCTTACTCTCTTAAATTGTTAGTCTGTTTGGTCAAGCGCTGGGATGCTCTAGGGTAACCACGCGCTATACAAAACTGTTTTAATAATATTAATAATAATAATAATAATAACCCCTTTCTATCATCATGTACGATGTATGATGCGGGTGTTTTAGGTGGTGGAATATTAAATCCTTCCCCTATTTTACCTGGTTTATAATTTTTGAAATACTTTTTAATTTTCTACAAAAATAATTTTTCTCTTTTCTCTATACATGATATATGGTCTTTCTTTAATTCGCTGTTCTTGGGTAAAACCTAAGTACTTTTATCTGGACGATTTCCTATAAATGTTGGATCTAGATGTCACATATAATTACCACTGTCTATTAACACTGAAATTTCAATTATTGCAATTAAAATTCTTTGTTTACTTAAATGCTTTTCTAATACCAGCGCGTCTCTTAATTTATTGACCAATCATCAATTAACTTACAAAACTTCATTAACCAATGCTTGCGCTGCTTTTCTGTGACATGAGATTTGCTCTCTGCACTCACCTCTCCTTTACAATATTACCTCAGCTACACTCCAGCTGCCTCAACCAGTCTCAGCGTGTCTCTTTGTGACGTCAGTGTAGCACCCGCAACTGACCTCTCCTTTGCAGGGTAATACGACAACTCAATGTCTTTTCCATTTAAATGTACATTTCATTAATTAACAACATAAAACATTCGCTACTGTACCTGATCAAATAAATTCAAAGAAAAGATAATTTATTTCACAGTGAGTAAAACCTTTCCCGTTTACGCTTCACACACTTCAAGTAAAATCTTTTCTGCTTACTCTTCACGCAAACAAAAAGAACCTGCTACTCCTTCAGACTTCTCCTTTCTAGGTGATATAAGGCCAAAGTTTCACCAGCGAACTCCTTTGCAAGCAATCACTCTCACTTTTACACCAGAAAAGAATCCCTACTAGTGCTTCAAGTTTTACCTAACTTTACGCACTTACTTCATCAGGCCAGTAACCTCACTGCAGTGTGGCTTCCATTTACCACCCGCTATTCAATATCCCTGAGGAATTCCAGACAACATATAACAATACCAACTGGTTTTGGTTAATACATAAAATCAATAAAAATTCAATACACAACTAACTACCTATCTTAACTAAACCCTAACCTAACTCTGCTACCAAAGTAATATTGATGGCGCAGGATTACCAGCTAAGGGTATTTTTCAATTTACTGATGCTCACCTGGGCCCAATTAAACTTACACACCCTGAACCATTATTTCCATTTCTACCGAACAGTGATTATAATTTATACTGTACACCATAACTTACCAACTTTATCACTTTATTCTACACCACAAAGGTAAATTTGGATCAAGGTGTTAGAATAATAGGTAGTATGACATTTCAACTTGATCAATAAATAACCACAAACTCAGGAAAGTTTTAAACACTTTATCTATGCAATATTCTGTGAGTCAGGTGCCATAACAATGAAATTAGGGTTTTTGCCAGTAAGAAAATAACTATTAAAGCATAAATCTTGCAGGACTTTAAGAAAATACCTTTAGACATTGGTACCTGGGAAGGGTGGAAAAGGAAAAATGGTACAAGGACATACCACACAGATTATATTTACCTAGAATGGTGCGAGTACCAATCCTGGCCATGGACAGCGACAAGAAAAAGGCTCTAGACTAATCAGGTGCCAACAGGATGTCGTAGCTTGACTCTAATGTTATTCTTGCCCAGCCAATGGAATCTTGGTGTAATGACATAACATTGAATGTTGGGAGTCAAATATAGAGTTGGCTGGGCTGAGCAGCTCCTGATGGAGTCTTGATAGGGTCTTGATTTGGTCTTGATCGTGATCTGGTAACTATCTTTAATAAACCTCTCTGAATCACATCTAGCTGCGTGGACTTAATCACTACAATTTTTGGCGATGATCCTGAAATGAACCTTCATCAAACCTCAAGCAACTTTAAGGTACAGATCAACTCAAGTTAAGCTAAGGCAACTGACATCCCTGATGCCACCAGTGACCCCTACACCAGTCTCCCTCAGCAGTCTGCCAGTTGTTCCTGTGTGTCTGGGGAAGTCCAACTTCACGAGCTGCCCTTTCAGTTTTGGGAGTCTACTCCCCAACTTCTCTACATGTTTTTGCTGTGCTTTGTGTGAGGGTAAGCCTGCCATTCAACAACGTTCTGTGTCTTGTACAGTACCTTCAGTGAGGGCAAGCCTGTATTTTTGTCTTTAGTGCCACACATCGTCATCTACACGTCTGGGGAAGAAGTGTGCTGGTTTCTTGTGTGCGATAGCCAAGCTTTGAAGGAGACTATCTCTATGCCAGTCCCATTCAAAGTGTCCTGCACTGTTCTACAATTCTGCGCTTTCTATAGTGCTGCACCTTCAGTGAGGGTAAGCCTGATTCAAACGTACTGTTCTACGGTGCTGCACCTTCAGTGAGTGTAGCCTCAGACAAATGTGCATGAACTACACATGCCTGATTCCACAAATTAACAAGTAGTCTTTGAAAACTAGCAGCTTAAATTTCTCAATTACTGGCTGCATCTTTTTGACACCAACCGGCATAATTTGGGATGCGTGGGGTGTCAGTGCTATCATCTGTGGAGTTTTATTGAGCACTGCTTGTGTGACTTTCATTTGCTTTGGGCAATTGTCGAGTCTGTGTTTTGGAGGATTTGGAGGCGCTATGAAATTCACTAATATACAACTCTGTGGAATATATCAGATGCAGTGTGAGATGCCTCTGTGAGGAAGACTTGTGAGGTGAGCCTTTTCTTTGTCTGTGATTGCTGGGCTCCTTTGAGGTATTGAGACGGTGGAAATTTGTCAACCGTCGTGTTGTGGTTCAAACGTCTCTAGCGCAAGCTACAATCGGCGCGCGCAATCTAACCTTCACTGCATCCATGGATCTCTCCTGACTCTCCACCCGGCGCGATGCTGACAGCGTGCCGCCATCTTGGGATTGGCTCTGGCACTTTAGGTTTCATGATGTTTTCCTCTTGCTACTATTGACGCTGCCTCACTTACTGAATCCGGGGATTACCCACAATGCAGTATTTCCTTCTGGATTGTCAAGAGGAACCTTCGTCGTCCAGGGATTCTGTTGGCAAGAATCTGTTTCTTTTTTCTTCCAGGTAGAAATTACAATTAATGTCACCAATTTTCACCCTTTTTCCAACTCTTCTCTGGGACATTGATCGGACACTTTGCAAGGAATATACAGCTGATCAAATTGCACAGAGAAGGTACATTTTAGTGTGGTGTACTTTTTTTTGCGATCATAAATGATTAAAGCATCCTCTGAATAGGGGATGACCCACTGGGCACAGCTTGCGATCCGCTATACAGCGTTCAAATTTTAAATATAGTAATCCAATGGAAATTCTCGTCTTAGAATATGTTTATTTCGAAAATAATTGTATTCATTAGCTTCAAAGTTGATTTCATATAGATGAATTTTACATGACTTTGATTTTCATTTTTCCACAAATATTTGCAAAGCATTCCCAACGCATTTTGTGCACAAGGTGCACTTCATCAGGGGAATCTAAACAAAAAGATCAATGGACTCAATGTGAGGATAACATCCTACAGATATGTAGGTAAACATAGTTATACTAAAATTACATCAACTGCCTTGAAATAATATTCGGTGTGATTAGTTTGTTAATGTGCAGCGATATTTTAGCACATAACCTGATGGTTGAATTTAATAAAATAAAATATAGCGTAATGAGAATCGAGATGGGTTTTCAGGATAGTGAGTAAATCATCAAAAGCGTTAGCTGAAGTGATTAATGTTCAAGAAGGCGTGAATCATGCGTTGTCAGTCAGTGAATATTAAAAACGTGTAAATGATCGAGAAAAGATGTCTCTTAACTCGGTGAGTCTAGGTCTAAATGCTAAGTGCTTAGTGATTCTGTGGTTCGTTACAAAAAATAAATAAACTCGAAGGGCGTCTTACCTGCAGTCATGCAAGAGTTCTAGTTCAGTTCGCATAAAGTTTTCCTCTATGGTCATGCCGGAAACTGGCATTTCCTCCGTTAAGAGTGTTTGGAGGTCAAAATAGGACTATGGTGTTAACCGAGGGTTAGTCTGGGCGCCATCTTTGAATGGTGAAGTGAAATGATCGTGAAGAAAGGGTGAATGTGAAAAATATGTGCAATAGATGAATAATAAAGTTCAAAAAAAGATAGGAACTGTCCGGTCTGAACAACATTGCAATAAGAAAAAATAAATATGAATAACAATATAAAAATAGTATTTATCAGGAATGTTTAAATAATCACATCAGAGTTATATTTTTTACAGATAGCATGCAAATTCCACACTGTCGTTGAGACCGTTCGGTTTCATCGAGCTGAGAAAGTATATCCAGTGAATTTCTCTCTGTAGTAGTGTCAGGTTTATGTCTCTGCCAGAAGTTTTTGTAATGATTTCCAATATTGTAAATTTCAATTGAATGATATTGTGGTGTCTTTCATTGAAATGTGTAGCAACGCTAGATCGAATATTGTTTGTTCTGATGTTGCTCTTGTGCTCGGATATTCAAATCTTGATTTTTCTGATGGTTTTGCCCACATATATTAGCCCACATGGACATTTGAGGTAATATATCACATTTTGAGAATCACAGGTGGCTGTTGTTTTTAATTTGATGGTAGTACCTCTCATGGGGTGTGTCATGGTGTTACCTTTTTTTATGTTACTAGCAGCCCGTCCCGACGTTGTTCGGGGGCAATCAGGCATGCTCCCTAACACTGTGGCGACGCAAACGACCTTTGTCTGTGCGCTGCAAAACTAAACCCCATTCATAACCTGCCATGGCGACTCAACCTCCAGTACACAAAGGCAGTATGTACCCATTCCACATGCCAGCTGCAGTCCGCCAAAGTATACCACTCAGCCCGCTCCAGTCCACCTTAGTTCACCGCAGTCGCCCAAACCCAGGCCCCAACCACCTCCTCAGCCCAAGTTCACCGCCACCTTCAGTGCCCCAATCAGCCACACACGCCATGCTCCCTAACACTTTTGCCACGCATTCAACGCTGCATACGACCTTTCTATGTGTGTCGCAAAAGCAAACCCCGTTCATACCCTGCCATGGTGACTCAACCCCCACTACACAAAGCCAGTATGTACCCATTGCACACGGGGCTGCAGTCCGCCAAAGTTTACCCGTCAGCCGCTCCAGTCCGCCTTAGTTCACCGCTCCTCCCAGTGCTTGACGTACCTCAGCCTGCTCCTGACGTACCTCAGCCTGCTCCAGTCTGGAAAAATTCTCCACTCCTCCCCGCGCTCCGCCAAAGTTTACCGGTCAGCCCGCTCCAGTCCGCCTTAGTTCACCGCTCCTTCCCGCGCTTGACGTACCTCAGCCCGCTTCAGTCTGGAAAAGTTCTCCGCTCCGCCCCGCGCTGATCTCCGTCGCTCCTCCTCGCGCTACTGTAAGCCACTCCTCCCCACGCTCCTGATGTCAGCACGCAGGTCGCGGCCGGCACTACTTTCAAGGGACTGCTTTTTTTTAATCTTTAATTTTTTAAACAAGGTATATATTTTATTGTAATATAGCCAATGTCCATCTGAACACCCTGAAAATTACAATGATGTATCCGGTGTTTGAATTGGCGCTGTGGTTCCCGAGTTTACCCGCCTCAAAGGTTCACAGTTCTTACTTTATAATAGTATTCAATAACAAAAGGTCCAGTGCAGTACGCTCTCAGGAATCAAAAGCTCAGCCAGAAGTATATTGCAACCTTGGTTTATTCACACAACGCGTTTCGGCGACCTGCCTTGATCACGTGTGACAACACAGTGAAAAAAAGTGTGCTTTTTACATACCATAACATGAAAATCGAGGTAGGACTTAGGTTAAATCGTCACCAAACGGTCAGACATATTGGAGTGGTCATCATATGTCGACAAACGTGGCAAAATACAATCATCGTATAGCTAGTACATATTATGTTGGTAACATAATAATTAATACCACTATTATTCCCGGTAGTGGGAGAAATAAATCATACAACTAGCATAAAACCGATGTGAAGTAAAACATGGTATTAAGACAGAAATTTGTCAAACCCTCAGACATATTGGACTGATCATCATATGTCGAATCCTCGACAATATACCATCCAACATGTACAGCAGTTCATATATTTATGGGTGGCATAAAGAGGGAAAACAATCATAAAACAAGCATTAATCAATTCTAGAACTGTTCGTGCTACTTGTCCAGAGAGCCACCCGCCTTGTATAATTACATACACAGTTATCGCCCAGCGATTGTGAATTCTAATCAAAGCCAGGTCTCATACTGCCACTTATATCAACATATACTGCATTCTAGTTTATACGTTCCATTGATTTAAAGACTCAATAAGTGCTGTCCAGAAGTTATCCATAATCCCATAGGATATAAAAAGTGCGAGTTGATAATCAAACAGAAGGCACAAATGAAATACTAGCGTTCTTGCCACCAACTTGCGTGGCAAGCATGCCCGGGCCTCGGGTAGTGAGTATCCCCGAAGGAGCATTCAGATTGTGTGGAGATAGTGCTTCGTGCAGCATGCAGCGGTATCAAGACCACGTAAAAGTTCGTAGGTGTCTTGATCAAAAGGTAATGCTACGCATAGTTCCAATGGGGATCTTAATGACAAGTGTCCGTTGGATGAAAAAAGTGCCAGTCGTTTATAATAGTAGTATAGATTGCAACAACTTCAATTATAACATGGTATTGTCCCTTTGTAATTTTCTGTTCCTGTGTCTCGTGTATACTTCAAGATGTCCTGTATATTTTTGCTACGGGTATAGCCAAATGTGGGTTGTTGAGCTATTATCGTGTGAAAGTCTGGTTCATTAATGAGAAGTGGCCAGTGGTTTTTGATGATTTTTTTGTATTGATGGCTGAGGGTTGAAAATTTGGATACAATCACAGTTTTTACTGATGTGCTCTTTTCCGTTGGTTTCAAAAGATCTTTTCTGGTTTGTAATGTACATTTTTGTAAGGCTTTATCCAAAATAGGTTTGGGATATCCTCTTTCTTCGAACCTTGATATCATATTTGTCAGTTGTAGTTTCAATTCATCTTCCTCAGATACAATTCTTTTTACTCTGTATAGTTGTGATGTGGGAAGATTGTTTTTGAGCGATGTTTGGTGGAAACTCCTATAGTGAAGAAGATTGTTCCAATCTGTTAGTTTTTTGTATTGGGTGGTTTCTATCTTGTTATCTTTGCGTGTTAGTAAGACATCCAAATATGCAATGGTTTTATTGTTGATGGTGTAGGTGAATTGAATCCGGTCATTTATTGAGTTGAGTTGGTTAAGTGATGTTTGTAGGTCTTGTAGTGTACCTTGCCACAGTACAAAGATGTCATCTATGAATCTCAAAAATGCAAGTGCATGTTTCTTCCAAGAATCTTGATTCAGGATGTATTTGTTCTCGAAGATGTTCATGAAGCTATTAGCGTATACTGGGGCGGCACAATTGCCCAAAGATTTTCCCGTTAGTTGTAAATAGTGCTCGTCCTCCCATACAAAGTAGCTTTGGTAAAAAGTAAATGTAAGTTATTCCATGAGGAATATTTGAAAGTTTTGTTCAAGGTCTGAAGACATGAGAATCTCCTCTATGGCTTCCAAGCCTAAGTTGTGCGGAATTGAAGTGTAGAGGGACTTAACGTCAATGGTACACATCCAAATCTCTTGGTTTCCTTGTAGTTGAATGGTAGATATTTTGTTAATGAAGTCTGTCATGTACTTGATGTATGTGTTCATCTTCGTTACAAATGTTTGTAAGTGAGTATCCAAAAATTTGCAGATGGGCTCATGTATGCTTCTTTTTGTCGACACTATGGGTCGAAAGGGTGGATTGGTAGGGTGTTTATGCATCTTAGGAAGCATGTAGATAATCGGTGTTTTGGGATTATCTTGTGTGAGGTATTTTTTGGTTTTGTTGGTGATAATTCCTTCATCATGGGCTTTCTGTAAAATTTGTTGTAGTTGTTCTTTGAATCCCAAGGTAGGATCATGACCTATCCCATATAGGTCTCTTCATCACGTATATGTAGTTGTACTTGGGTTTTGTAAAATGTAGAGTTCATAACAACTAGGGCTCCCCCTTTGTCTGCACGTTGGCATATGATGTTAGGATTTTTGCCTAAGTTCTGTAAGGTGTTCCATTCTTTTTTGGACATGTTTTGCAGTTTACTCCTCCGTTTGAAATTTAGTTTGTTAATGTCATTCTGAACCATTTTTTCAAAGTTGTCAAGAGTCTTGTGGCTTACTGGTGGTTGAAAAGTGCTTTTGTATTTTAATTCCTTTAGTTGATCGTCTGGCTCTTGTTAAGGTAATGATACTTCATTCTCAAAATTATTTCTTAGCCGAAGATTTCGCATCAACTTAAACAAGCTAACGTCCAGTTCTAATTTATCCGTGTGGTAGGTGGGGACAAAAGATTAACCTTTTTGTAGGCTATTTAATTCAATCTGGCTAAGCAGTTAATCCAAAATGTTGATCACTAGTTGTTCTGTTTCTTCGATTTGTTGCATTGGTTCAGTTGAATGGGTGGTTTCACAGGTGGAGTCGTATTTCCTTTGTATTTTTCCCCTCCTGGGTCTGTGTTTGCGGCGGGGCCTGATTCTAAAAAAAGACTCTGTAGTATTGGTTGTGAATCCTTTAGATGTTGAGGCTTGCTCAGTGGATTTTTGCTGTGAACTTCTTTGTTCATCTTCTATGAAGCGGTTTCTGTATTGGATTGTGGGGGTTTGTTTTGACGTCTTTTCGCATAAATTTAAGCCCATGGGTAGACTTCGCCCATTTTTTAGTCTATGGTATCTCTCCTGTATTTACGAATCTTGCGTTCATTGATTTCTTCTGTATATTTGTTCAGTTGTGTTTGTATGTCATCCAGAATTCTTGGCCAATCTACCTTAGGTGTCATTTCTCGTAATTCCGTTTTTATGATGGCTATGTCTATTTGTAGATCTTCTAAAACTCTGGATAGTTCTAGGATTATGAGTAAAATTAGATCCAAGGAACATTTGTTTAATATTGCGTACCGACGCTCTACAAATTTCGGATTGTTTCTGCACAATAGTGGTTTTAACGGTACTCTCAGACCTCTGGGAATTCTCTGTGCTCTGTGATATTTAATCAGAGTACTCACATGGAGTCTCTGATTGATTTCTCGTTTCGTCAGGTTTATTAGTTGTTTCAAGTTGTTCTCTTTCTTTCTTTTGTTGGTTGATGGTGTGGTATCCTCATTAATGACAGCATAAATCTTAGTTGCATCATCTGCTATAAATGCGAAGGTATCTGCTCGTGTATCTGTCAATATGGTGATTTCTTCATATGTAGACATGATGTTTGTAAATGTGTTTGTTTTGTATCATGAAACATGCTCTATAAACAAGATCTAGAAGGAGAGAGGTATCATGTCACAAAAATGTCATAAATCAAGATACACCCCTTCTCTGTTTCCTGTTCACATGGGCACTAGAACGCTTGTGCAACTCGTGGCGTGACGAGGAGGGTAAATGTAATGCTACTGCATGAAAGAGACATCCATTGATAAAGTTTTGGCACTTGCCATTAATATATGTTACACCTGTGCTAAGATAGCTTTGACAGGTGCATCTTGATCTATGACATTTTTGTGACATGATACCTCTCTCCTTCTAGAGCATGTTTATAGAGCATGTTTCACGATACAGAGTGAAAGTGATAATGCACAGATGGAGGCCTTTTGAGGGATTAATCGGACATGAAGTACCCTACAATCTTTGGCCCGTTAGATTCACCTTACTCTGTGCACGATCACTCAACATGATTCGTTTTACAAGCATTGTGAGTGAGAGAGGGCGGAGTCTCGTTACATCGCTGTGCGCAGACTAACAGTTTTCCATGATATAGTGAGCGGCAGTCTACAATTAGGCAGTTACTTCTGTTTCTAGTACGCATTTTGCTGTTTATTATATTTCTGGAAGGAGAGACTTGAGAGTCAAGACTTGAAATGTATAATTTATTTTATCACATATATACAGAATTATCTCATGATTTTTGAAATTCAAAATGTTATTTCCGTCTTACGATGCTGTAAAATGCCGACATTACGAATTTGATAGTAGACTCGGTTATAAGTTTATTTGTGTCAAAATGCATGGAACTGAGATAAAGTCTTTTGTTTATGTGTATGACTGCATCCACGTCATATAACCAATGAGTTACAAGCAATTTTCACGTGATCAAGCCATTCCTTGGCGAAACGCGTTGTGAATAAACAGCACTTCCTGGATTTGGTGACTACTTTTATTTATGTCCTGAGAGCGTGTATTATTGACTCTTGTTTTATGATAACAGGCCATATATAGTTAGGGATTAGCATTGACAAAACCTTAATTTACTCGCACAAAACCATAGAAATTCGCATATATAGTTAGATGCAATAACTATATATCGCGCACCCGCAATCCACTGCTGATGATGTCACATATTACATCATTCATGACATGGTCAGTGACATCACTGATGACATCACTGATGACATCTCAAATGACATCACTGATGATATCACTGATGATATCACTGATGACATCTCAAATGACATCACTGATGACATCACTGATGAAATCTCATTTGCCATTACTGATCACATCACTGATGACATCATTCATGTGATAATACGATGAACCTCTTCAGACTCTAATATAACCTTAGATACACTCAGTGTAAACAAACACTCACAGAATGTCACTCATCCATGGAGTTACTCACACACCTAGTTAGTCATGCAAAGAATCAATCACACCTCCATTTCCTCAACTATACAGTTATACACACCTTACTTATTAAAACATATACTAACACATATTTACTCTCTTATACAATCACTGATACAAGTTCACAATGATCCATAGAGCCACTCACACATTCACTGGCTCTTATGCACAGTTATTTATATATGTCAACTCTTACATGTACTGTGTTTTACATATGTACTTACTTTGACATGTAGCACTGAGAAATCCAATCACTCACCAATACACTCATGCAGACAGTCAACCGCCCATACAGCTGTTTCCACATGCACTTTTGAACCCATACATCTAGTGAATCAACTGCTCACACATCTATGCACAGAGTCACACACCTCCCAGCCACCCCTACTCACACACTCACTCTCCCATACAAATATTTGGGCAACCAATCAATAACCCATATAGTTACTCATATAGCTACTGATCAACACATGCAGCAGTTTACAGAACTACAGAAATAATGATGCACAAATTAAGACAGTTTAGTCACTAACCCATGCACTCAGTGAGACACATTTAATCACTCTCTCATACAATCAGTCATGCACCTACTAAATCCTTCATCCAGACATTTATACATCCACTCATTCTTCAGTATGTAAGACATATTTTAACTTTACAGAAACATACAGTCACTGGATGATGTCATCAATGATGTCATCAGTGATGTCACTGACCATGTCATGAATGATGTAATATGTGACATCATCAGCAGTGGATTGCGGGTGCGCGATATATAGTTATTGCATCTAACTATATATGCGAATTTCTATGGTTTTGTGCGAGTAAATTAAGGTTTTGTAAAAGCTAATCCCTAACTATATATGGCCTAAAACCTATGGTTTTTTCAGTGAATTTCAATGGTTTTTTAATAGCAAATATCTATAGCTGTAACATATATTATTATTCTAATACACAAATATATTTTATATATTTTTTTTTAAGCAAAGGACCCAGATGCATTTACAGTTTATCACTAACAATGTTCCAGGCTAATGTATTTTCACGGGAAATTAACAACTGTCCTGCAAGTAAAATATTCCTATTTCGTGAAAAAGGGCGTTTCTTCGTCCCATGAGGGAGCCGTTGAGCAAAAGAGACTCTGCCTGCTGTCTTAGTCGCTGATAGGCCTGATTATCGGATTTTTATCGATCACTTTATGTTGCAACAGTGGAAAACAAAAACAGCCCTTGCCCATTTATTTTTACAGCATTCCTGCGTATTATACCCTACCCCCAAACAGTATTTTGCCTGTTACCATAGTAGTAGTTTATGGAACACTTACGTCAGCACATAGGTTAAAATTTCACCACAATATGTTGCTAATGAGTGAGCTTCAGCATTATACTTCAAATTATAAATATTATTTCTATTGATGACTGCTACCCCCACAAAAAAACAGACGTATGTACTTTTTTAATTAACTTTTATTAAAACAATAACCGGAACTATAACTAAAAGATAACACTACAATAAATAACTAGAACTATAAGTAACAAAATAATATAATAAACAACATGTAATATGGAGTCCAAAATAAGTATTGTAGTTAATCTGCAAAACAAAAAGAAAATTAGTGTTTAAAATTAGATTGAAGTGACTAAATGAGATCAAACATCACAAGTCAAAGTAAAACTTGACAATATTTATATTTTTTTAAATCTTCGCAGTGTGCCTGAAACGCTTCCACTGGCATTCATCATGCAGACTTTGGTCCACCCTCTTTATCAATTTTTGCAGTTTGAGATTTAACGTCCTACATGTGTTATTCATCTCCTACTTTCTCCTTTCAAATTCTCTAGTAAAGACCTTAACAACAAATAAAGGGAACATTTTCTGCATATTTTTAATAAAGCATTTGACACAATGCATAGTAACACCGTATTTATTAAATGTTTTGAAATTAATTTTCACAAGTCTTAAAAAAGGTGAATGCAAGAAAAGTTACTTGCCGCATATGCAAGACTACTTTCAAGAGGAGACCCCAATAAAAAGGACTTGTGTGGAACTGCAAGTATGCTGAAGCAGTTGCAGACTAAGAATCCGGTCAACTTTGCAAGGGAAGAGTTAAGGAGATTGAGAGTGGCTCCTTCTGCTTCATGAGAAGGCCCGAGTACCAGTGGAGCAACACAGTCAACCTCTAGAGCACAGCCTAATATTTTTCCCCAATTTGAAACCCTTTAAGAGAAAATATAAGAAGGTTGGGAGCTTTGTATGCCATCTTAATATCTAATTATCCATAGTTATACAGAGATCCGCCCTGTATCAGACTCATATGTACAAGTGTATATTGTAGATTATCATGAAACACACTTGAAAAGGAAGGGAAAGAAATCAAACAAAATCAGTAGGCCACTGATGAGTTTTTGACTTCGCTAGAAATAAGAAACATGAAAGTAGTGAAAAAAGCCAAGCTTGACGTTACGGCAGCCACGAGGTAGCTAGGCTTCGGCACCCCCCCACTGCTCCAAGCATGTCTGTACCACCGCCCGCCACGCCCATTAACGGTAACATGAAATAGATACAAATCAGCAGATACCTACCCCCATTCCGGAAACTCCCGTAGTGCAACTGGGCCACGGTTACGCCCATCCGGAAGATGAGGCCTCGACACGTGCAGGGCGGGACCCAGCTAACCGCCATCAGCCGTGGCGTGGATGGGCCGAAATGTTCTGGTCTCCCGATTCCCTTCTTCTTCCGCCTTGCAGGCCACGGGGGGGGGATGTCTTGCCTCTGCCTCCGACCCCCCCCTCCTTCTTATCGCCTGGTCCGGACATCACGGATATCAACACCAGGTGTCGGCGTGGGGTGCTCTGGGAGGGAGAGGCGGCGCGAACAAGCCTCTCCCACCCCCCCAGGTGGGGGCCCCTCAGCTGCACCCCCAACGCTCCACTCACCCATCAAAAGGGTCGTCGCGTAAGGTGCACCAGGAGAGGAGCCGAGGCCGACGGTATCTTCTTCTTTCTTCAATAATGGCTGTAACAACACTGGGGGGGATGTCTTGCACATGCCACCGACCCCCCCCCCCCTGGACCAGGAGAAGATCCGAGGCCGACGGGAACTCTAGCTGCGACAACACTGGAGAGGAATGTCTTGCAAATGCCACTGACCCTCCCCTCGTATCTCCTTGTCTAGCCCCGGCTTGATATGAGCTCCCCGTTCGGTCCTGAAGCGGCGCCCTGCAGGCCACGGGGGGGATGTCTTGCCTCTGCCTCCGACCCCCCCCCTCTTATCGCCTAGTGCGGACATCACGGATATCAACGCCAGGTGTCGGTGTGGGGTGCGCTGGGAGGGAGAGGCGGCGCGAACGAACCTCTCCCACCCCCCCCAGGTGGGGGCCCCTCAGCTGCACCCCCAACGCTCCACTCACCCAACAAAAGGGTTCCTCCACTCTTGCGATGCAGCGGCGCTGCACTCACCCGACAAAAGGTCTTGTCCACTATTGCGAGGCAATGATGCTCCGCTCACCCAGCGGGGGTCTCCTTTTTTTTTTTGCGGTACAACGACGCTTTTCAGTTCAGCTAGAAAATGAGTCCTGCGTCCAGAAACGTTCTCCTCAACTTTGAAGATTCTATAAGAGCCACGGGGGCCCCCGATGAGAAATGACTGCCATGATCACCCACGGAACGACCACGACGTAGCCGAGGGACGTCGGCGCGCTCATGCCGGCGCCGGCCTCAGTCTTGAAATGATCAAAATCCTGCAAGAATACCAACTTGATCAGTTCTGGTGGGACACCAGTATGACCCGGTAGGAGAGATTGTTTCCTCCCACCCCACTTTCACTGATGGTTCATGTCACCAGTCCCCTCTGCTACCCTTCAACGAAAACTTTTGGACTGCCTAAAGAGGTCCCGGTCCAACCACGAGTTGGTGGAGACATTTTGACTATACTTGGACCTTCCTGACCTCACCCAAAAGGGCGCCGGTATAAATGAAACTCTCAACTCCTTGTTGTGCCCCGATTGCTCAGCCTTGATATCATGAGATAGGTATGCAGTTTTTAGCACATGAATTGATATGGGATAAGACTGATTACACGTTCGAACAATGAATTGATATTAAGTTCTAATGCATCATTGATTACTGTATTTAATTTTGAAGGTTGGAATTGTCGACACTAATGGTACTTGCTCACAATGAATTATCGATATGATTTTGTTGCACTTGTCGCACTTTTTACTATGAAATCAACGACCACTGACTCTGTTATGTTTTCCACAAATAAATAGCCCCCCCCCCATTTACAGTTCCAGCCTGCTCCGTGGCTGGCCCACGGGGTTGTAGGCCCGTATTTGAGCACCAACATTTTTATTAAAGGTTTTTGAAAAAGCAAACGTAGTTGTAACGCGTAGATTGGTAAGTTTCGAAGAAATGGCCACTGTTTCTGATTTTTTTTTTTTTTTTTTTTAAAAGCAGGTGAAATCAAGCAGCTCAATTAGTTAAGGGTTAAATAGTATAGTACGCAGAAACATTGAAAATGTGAATGGTCCTAGTTTGTTGTATGTGTTTTTCATTTTTGTACAGCATAAAGCAATCGATAAAGATCCTGGTATTTAGCCTCTACTTTATATGCTATCTGTATCAGGGAAGTTGTTTTAAATGCCCCTAAGCCACCCCGAACGAATGTCACCTGGCCCCCCTAGTACGAACGAAAACGACCCCGTACTGTAAGTTATCTCTCTTCCTCAAAAATGAAAAAAATTACTTTCTAGGACGTTTTGGACATTGATGATTTTCATATGATCTATTTATTAAAGTAATACTCATCTCTCCGCATGACATTAATTTTCAACATGCTACCCAAGTCAATCTCATCTGCCCAAAGTTCTTTTGCAGATTTGGGACCGTTTCCCTTGCCTCTGACTCACTTATTGCTAAGTCATTGATGGATGTTTTTGCGGAAAGGGGATTATCCACCAAATCTCGAAGTTGTGCTTTAGAATAATTAAGAGGGTGCCACCTCTCCATGTGCCGATGCATGGTATGATTACCATAGCTATATTTTTTTTCGGTCCCTCTCAAAAGTTTTTTTTTTGCAGATGAGGCAGGTAACGAACCTGGCATTAACTTTCTTTTCATGAGAAGGAAAAGAAAAAAATTGCCAGATAAAATTCACTTTCACATGGGACGTTCTTGGCATTTCTTTCAGAAACTTTTACATCACTGTGTCATTTCTTTGTCTATCCTGGTTAAAGCAATGTCATAAAAATAGTTGTTTAAAAAGTTTTTTTTAACGTGTTTACTTTGTTGGAGCGTTGTATATATTTATAAGTTATTAAAGTGTTATAATCCTACTACTTTATTGGAGTGCTATATATTTTTAATGTGACTCATAATTGTGAAGACTTTGATGTACAAAAAGGCATCCCTGAAATCTTCCGCTTCAGGCTAGGTCCCACACACCCTTACAGTGAGAATCCCCTCCCCAATCACAATACAGGATCGTTATCAGATAGTAGGAACACGTGTGCTGTGACGGATCTCATGAGGTGGCGACCTTGATCTACTGTAACTCCTTTGAACAGGGGTGATTCTTTACAGTTGGGGCCATAAACTACATCCGCAGGGCTAGGTGATAGCCTGGGACCGGCCTGGACAATCAGACACAGAGGAAGAGGAGTGTCAGAGGGTGCGGTAGTGAACAGGGTGAAAGGGAGGTGTCGGGCGGGCACAGATTGTGATACTCAGGGAAGAGCAGCGCAGATGGGGGGAAGTTTATGGCCCATGCATGAGAGAAAGAGCACGGGTGACCAGTGCGTGGGGGAGATGCTTGCGAGGGTGGGGAGCCATGCTGAGGATCTGCGGCGTACAGAGAGTGGGTCTGGTCAAGACATCTAAAATGGCTGCCGTACACAACAAAAATGTGGCATTGGAAAAAAGGCAAGATGGCGCAGACAATGTTTATCAATACGAATTAATTTATAACAATTATTTTTAACAATATATTTACTCGCAGTGTCAAAATGGCGATCAACACTTCCTAATTTCCTTCGAATCGATCGTTAACAGAACTCAAGCGGCAAAAAAAAAAAAAAAAACGCTCACGCGCAATCGCTGGAAGACAAGTATCAACATATATGAGCCTCCTCAACCACCCTCAGAAAACATAGGAAGTCAGGATACGTCTCCCATACCCCCTTATACCCAATACTCACATTGCTTTTCCTCCATCTAGTAATTTAATTAAATCGAAACACAAAATGGCGAATTCACGTTTCGCTACCAGTTTGCGACCCGGTTCGCGAACCGAGAAGCGCTTCTACCGCGAAAAATAAATTTTTTTTATTTGCCCCACGGGACCCTTTAATAACCCCAGCATCATTCCTAGGGGGTCAAGAGGGGTCTACCTTGCCCCCTTTCATTAAATTCCCCCTTCGTTTTTCTCCTCCTCTTGTCTCTCGATCCTACCAAGAGACAAGATGGCGGCCGCACCGGACTGTTTAGAATGTTGACAGACACCGGAGAGCCAATCAGCTTCGCTTTGCAAAGCTCCGTTACGCGAAAAGTACGCGATCTGGAGCGCTATCTAGGACGCTGTCACAGATATATCTGTTTTTTAAAACGTTAATTTCTCAAAATCCACTGGAGCACATATATTGAGACCCAGCAAAGGCACATCGGGCTAACAGTCCCTACAATTTTGCCAAGTTTCGTGTAAATCCATTCAGCCGTTCGAGCTAAAAGTGAGGCCAAAGGCCCTATGGAAAAATGAATGGGAAAAACGCGTTTTGGGACCCCCCTTTTTTCTCTGCCCCCCCTTGACGGAACCCCCCCAAATTTTCAGGGGCTGCTCAGAAACAAAATGTGGCATTTCCCTGAAAATTTCAGCTGATTCCGTCCACAAACGCCAAAGTTATTAGACATAGAATTTTTAAAAGTTCCATAGAGAAAAAATCCTAACTATATATACCTACTGGCTATCGCCAGTAGGTAATATATATATATATATATATATATATATATATATATATATATATATATATATATTCACTGAAAAAACCATAGGTTATAGACCATATATAGTTAGGGATTAGCATTTAAAAAACCTTATTTTATTTGCACAAAACCATTGAAATTCCATATATAGTTAGTTGCACTAACTATATATCGCGGACCCGCAATCCACTGCTAATGATGTCACATATTACATCATTCATGACATGGTCAGTGACATCACTGATGACAACACCCAGTGACTGTATGTTTCTGTAAAGTTAAAATATGTCTTACATATTGAAGAATGAGTGGATGTATAAGTGTCTGGATGAAGGATTTAGTAGGTGCATGACTGACTGTATGAGAGAATGATTAAATGTGTCTCACTGAGTGCATGGGTTAGTGATTAAAGTGTCTTAATTTGGCAATCATTATTTATGTTCTTCTGTAAACTGCTGCATGTTTAAATCAGTAGCTATATCAGTAACTATATGGGTTATTGAATGGTTGCCCAAGTATTTGTATGGGAGACTGAGTATGTGTGTGGGTGGGTGGGAGGTGTATAACTCTGTGCATAGATGTGTGAGCAGTTGATTCCCTAGGTGCATGGGTTCAAAAGTGCATGTAGAAACAGCTGTATGGACAGTTGACTGTGTGCATGAGTATATTGGTAAGTGAATGGATATCTCAGTTCTACATGTCAAAGTAAGTACATATGTAAAACACACTCCATGTGAGAGTTGACATATATAAATAACTGAACATAAGAACCAGTGAATGTGAGAGTGGCTGTATGAATCATTGTGAACTTGTATCAAGGATTGTATAAGAGAGTAAATATGTGTTAGTATATGTTTGAATAAGTAAGGTGTGTATAACTGTATAGTTGAAGAAATGGAGGTGTGATTGATTCTTTGCATGACTGACTAGGTGTGTGAGTAACTCCATGGATGTGTGATAGTCTGTGAGTGCCTGTTTACAATGAGTGTATCGAAGGTTATATTAGAGTCTGAAGATGTATTATCACATAAATGATATCATCAGTGATGTAATCAGTAACGTCAAATGAGATGTCAGTGATGTCATCAGTGATGTCATTTGAGATGTCATCAGTGATGTCATCAGTGATGTCATTTGAGATGTCATCAGTGATGTCATCAGTGATGTCACTGGCGATGTCATGAATGATGTAATATGTGACATCATTAGCAGTAGATTGCGGGTCCGCGATATATAGTTAGTGCAACTAACTATATATGGAATTTCAATGGTTTTGTGCAAATAAAATAAGGTTTTTTAAATGCTAATCCCTAACTATATATGGTCTATAACCTATGGTTTTTTCAGTGAATTTTCAAGGTTTTGTAAATGCCAATTCCTAACTATATATGGTCTATAACCTATGGTTTTTTCTGTGAATTTCATTGGTTTTTTAAAAGCTAATATCTATAGCTGTAAAATATATTCTTTATTAAGTGACGTATCACGTAGCCCGTGAGACGCCTCATGATGCATCGCATAACCGTGACGTATCGTCTCTGCAGCGCAAACCAAACCCAAAACGTAAGCGCGCCAGAACACGCCTAAAGATATATATATATTTTTTTAACCTTAATTAGACAAAATCCACACATGCACATATCACAAACGTTCAAAAAACACAATATGTCGGACTCCCGTTACGCTGCCGGTTAGCTGCCCGGTTAACATACCAGGAAGCACCTTTACCGCGAAAAATCACAATTTTTTTTTTCACCCCCCAGGGAACTTTAATAGCCCCCTCATCAATCCTAGGGGTTCAGGAGGGGTCTGCCTTACCCCTTTCATTCATTTACACCTTTTTTTTTTCCACCTCTTGTCTCTCGATCCCACAGAGAGACAAGATGGCGGCCGCTCCAGACTGTTTTCAATGATAACAGCCAATCAGCTTCTCCTCAGACCTCCGTTACACTGCCGGTTAGCTTCCCGGTTAGCTGCCCGGTTAGCTGCCCGGTTCGCGTACCAAGACGCGTCTCTACGGCGAAAAAATCAGATTTTTTTTTTTTTTTCTTGGCCCCGCGTGGCTTTATAATATCCCCCTCATCAATCCTAGGGGGTCAGAAGGGGTCTACCTTGCCCTCTTTCCTTCATTTCCCCCTTTGTTTTGGCCTCCTCTTGTCTCTCGATCCTACCGAGAGACAAGATGGCGGCTGCTCCGGACTGTTTACAATGTTGACAGCCAATCAGCTCCTCCTCAGACTCCCGTTACGCTGCCGGTTAGCTTCCCGGTTAGCTGCCCGGTTAGCTGCCCGGTTCGCGTACCAAGACGCGTCTCTACGGCGAAAAAATCTGAATTTTTTTTTTTTTTTTTGGGCCCGGCGTGGCTCTATAATATCCCCCTCATCAATCCTAGGGGGTCAGAAGGGGTCTACCTTGCCCCCTTTCCTTCATTTCCCCCTTTGTTTTGGCCTCCTCTTGTCTCTCGATCCTACCGAGAGACAAGATGGCGGCCGCTCTGGACTGTTTAGAATGTTGACAGACACCGGAGAGCCAATCAGCTTCGCTTCGCAAAGTTCCGATACGCGAAAAGTTCGCGAACCGGAGCGCTGCCCGGAGCGCTGTTACAGAAATATATCTTGTTTTAAACGTTAATTTCTCAAAATTCACTGAAGCACATATATTGAGACCTAGCAAAGGCACATCGGGCTAACAGTCCCTACAATTTTGCCAAGTTTCGTGGAAATCCATTCAGCCGTTCGGGCTAAAAGTGAGGCCAACCGCCCTATGGAAATTAACATGGGAAAAACGCGTTTTGGGACCCCCCTTTTTTCTCAGCCCCTCCTTGACGAACCCCCCCCAAATTTCCAGGAGCTGCTCAGAAACAAAATGTGCCATTTTCCTGAAAATTTCAGCCGATTCCGTCCACAAACGCCAAAGTTATTAGGCATAGAATTTTCAAAAGTTCCATAGAGAAAAAATCCTAACTATATATACCTACTGGCTATCGCCAGTAGGTAATATATATATATATATATATATATATATATATATATATATATATATATATATATATATATATATATATATATATATATATATATATATATATATATATATATATATATATATATATATATATATATATATATATATATATATATATGTATATATATATATATATATATATATATATATACATATATATATATATATGTATATATATATATTACCTACTGGCGGTCGCCAGTAGGTAGTTATAGTTAGGATAATTTTCAATGTTAAATCTCAACATTCTATTTTGAATAACTTTGGCGCCGGTTGACGAATCTGCCTGAAATTTTCAGGAAAATTGTCTCATGGCGGTCCGGTCCTTCCCTGAAAGTTTGGGGGGGATTCGTCAAGCGGGGGCCGAGATAAAAGGGGGATCCCAAAACGCGTTTTCCCCATGTTAATTTCCATAGGGCGGTCGATTTCACTTTTAGCTCGAACGGCTGAATGGATTTCCACCAAACTTGGCAAAATTGTAGGGACTGGTAGCCCGATGTGCCTTTGCTATGTCTCAAGATATGTGCTTCAGTGGATTTTGAGTAATTTAGGTTCAAAAAAATATATATATCTATAGGCGCTCTCCGGTGCGCGCACCGGAGAGCGCTCCAGGCGCGACACGCGACTTGCGCGCAGGAAGCTGATTGGATCTCAGTTGTCTGTAAACATTCTAAACAGTCTGGAGCGGCCGCCATCTTGTGTCTCGGTAAAATCGAGACACAAGAGGTGGCTAAAAGAAAGGGGGAAATGACAATAAGGGGGAAGAGTACACCCCCTCCGACCCCCTAGTTTTGATGTGGGGGCCATTAAAGGGCCCCGCGGGGCCTCAAAAAAAAATTATTTTTTTTCGATTTCCGCGGGGGGCGCACCCGGTACGCGTACCGGAGAGCTTACTGAGGAGCGTACTAAGGAGATAAAAAATGACAGATTTTTTTCACAAAAAAATGCATTTTTTTATAAATTAGAGGTAGTTCTGAAAAGAACTTTTTTTTCTTCTTTTTGTTGTTTTATATTTTTTTGTGTTTTTTGAACTTTTTGAACTTTTTTTGGCTTTTTAAAACAATTTTATAATTTTTTTGGATTTTTGTCAAGGGAAAAACAAAAAACAGGGATTCAAAAACGGCTCAACAGGAGCAAAAAAATGTGAAAATTTAGGGACTGTCAGGGCAGCAGTGTTGCTGTTTCTTTAGGGCAATAAGTTCAACACTCTGCTCCCCATAGCAGAGCAGTTCGTTACACTCCGTGCACAGAAATTTGATGCCTGCAAACTCTGGCTGTATGTTAGGGACCATTCTTCTACGGGATGGTCCCGAAGGTGTTGCTCCACCAGTGGAGGTGCTGCCGCCATCTGTGGGTAATTTCCGTGCCAGGTCTCTGACACTCTCCCTCGCAAAGTTGTTTGGGTGTCTTCTTTTGACATGCCTGATTAAATTGGCATTTCCAAAACTATATTTTTTCAGAGGATTGCCTCTGGATAAAGTACTACCACATATTTTGCAGGTTACTTTTGGAGCGTTGACTTTTTTTTCACCTTCAGGGATGTTATAAAATTTCCAGATGAAATGGATTTTTTTCTTCTGCGTAGGAGGGTCCTCATCTACAAATGCATCTGAATCACTGCTGGATGACTCTCTTGCAGCCATTGCTGTAGATCAGGAAAGTAGGAGATGAAGATAGTACACAGAACAGCTCTTGCTCTCTCCAAGTACAAAGCAATAGTGAAGGAAATGGGTGGGGATTTCATTCTTTGTAAAAAAAACTGTTAGCAACCAATGAAAAGTGTTATTTTAGGGTCACATGACCCGACGCGCTTACGCTGCGCGCTTCGGAGCACTTCCGGGTGCGTTTACGCGGCGCGAACGGAGGCGCTTCCGGGGCGCAAACGTGGCGCGATCGTAGGCGCTTCCGGGTGCGTTTACGCGGCGCGATCTGAGGCGCTTCCGGGGCGCACATATGACGCGACCGTAGGCGCTTCTGCGTGCGTTTACGAGGCGCGAGCGTAGGCGCTTCCGAGGGCACTTACGTTGCGCGCCGAAGTGATGTCATCAAACTTTTACAGAAATGCATAATCATTTTCCTTATTAAAAAAAACTGATTTTATTTGTATAGTACGAAAAGTTTTGCATTATTATTAACTTTTCATTCATATTTTTTTTCACGAACGACAATAGCGCTCCGGGTGCGCTTTCTGCTAAGCTCACCGGAAAGCTTACGGGAGCGCTTAGCTGAAAGCTTCCCGGAGCGCGCACCCAGAGCGCAAAAGAAAAAAAATATATAAAAAAAAGAATACTTACAAAAAAACAGCAAATTGTAAAAAAAAAAAGGATACAAACTCGATATAGAAAGGAATTAGCATTTAAAAAACCTATGAAATTCACTGAAAAAACCATAGGTTTCACACCAGTTATAGTTAGGAATTAGCATTTAAAAAACCTATTAAATTCACTGAAAAAACCATAGGTTTGACCCCAGTTATAGTTAGCTGGAAATTTTACTGATATAAAACCATTGAAATTCACACGTTATAGTTAGTCGGACTCACTATAACTTGCGCGTGCAATGCACTGCTGATGACATCACATATTACATCACTCATGACATGGTCAGTGACATCACTCATGACATCACTGATGACACCATCCAGTGAATATGTGCCTTTCTGAAAAAGTAAATATTAGTGAGTAATGTTTAAATATTTAAATATATATATTAGTGTTTCACTTTGTGTATAAGTGGCTACATGTGTTGGTAAGTAGCTACATGCGTATGTATATGGGTTATTAGATGTTTCTCTTAGTATCAGTATGAGTGTCTATATGGTTTGGTGGGGGTATTACTTAGCACATAGATGCATGAGTGACTGACTCTCTGTTTCTATGTGTTTTGAAGACAGCATATGTGCAGGACTGTATGGGCGGATGAGTGTGTATATGTGTTTGTTAGTGAGTGAATGACTGTCTCACTAGTGTCTTTATCAGTAACGACATATGTTTTAATCTAGTATATGTGAATATTGATGTATATAAGTGAGTATATGTGAGAGTAAGAGATTGAAAGAGTTCCTGTTTAAATAAGTATGTGTTTCTATAAGTGATTGTTTAAGAGAATAAATATGTGTAATTTTCAATAGAAGTAAGGTGGAAGTGTGTGTATAACTCTATATTCAAATAAATGGATGTTCAATAGTTTATTTGCACGTGTGAGTATGTGTGTGAGTAACTTTTCGATGATTGTCGGTGTGTAACAGGATGTATAGGTGTATCACTTCATATGATGAGTGAGTATATGTATGAGTGGATGTGTATATAGATGGTGGAATTACTGAATTACTTGTTGTAACTGATATAGGTATCTCCATTTTTTAAAAAAATTTCAGTTTCTATTTTTGAATATGTGTCTCAAGGGTTACATTATAGTGAAAGGAGGTCTGTCACTATGTCACAAGGATGGTGTCATGAGTGATGTCACTGACCATGTCATGAGTGATGTAATATGTGATGTCATCAGCAGTGCATTGCACGCGCAAGTTATAGTGAGTCCGACTAACTATAACGTGTGAATTTCAATGGTTTTATATCAGTAAAATTTCCAGCTAACTATAACTGGGGTCAAACCTATGGTTTTTTCAGTGAATTTAATAGGTTTTTTAAATGCTAATTCCTAACTATAACTGGTGTGAAACCTATGGTTTTTTCAGTGAATATATATATATATGTATATATATATATAAGAAAGGGGATATGTTGTATCTTAACTCTAATGTTATTCTTCACCTGCCAATGGAATCTTGGTGTAATGACATAACATGGAATGTTGGGAGTGAAACAGACACAGTTGGCTGGCTGAGCAGCATGCTGGCTGCTCCTGTTCGAGTCTTGATAGGGTCTTGATTTGGTCCTGATCGTGATCTTGTAATTTTCTTGAATAAACCTCTTGGAATCACATCTACCTGATCACTACATAGGACAGGACAGGTGCAGGACAGGCAACCTACGCTAAGTGCAACGCTAGTGTCACACCCCTCTCTATGGCAATGCTTGGAGCCGACTGGGTAGATCGATTCTTCTCCCTCAGCAAACTCCTGATTCTACTGTCAGAGTGCTCGACCAGCACTCTGCTCTCGATTCTCTTTCAGCATACGGTCTTATTTTGTGGGCCTAACAATCTTTTTATATATTTTCAATTTTTACATATGTACCGGATACGTTTAGCTATATACATGATCATCATTTTGCCTATAGGAGCTAAATTGTCTGCTATTAACAAAGAATATAGGGCAGTTTAGTGATAAAAAGAAAGTAAATTGAAAGAAATGTGTCCGGTACAAATGTAAAAATGTAAAATATATAAAAACATCGGTAGGCCCACAAAATAGGATGATTATAGTACAGGCAATATTTGGTTATTTCAGTTGTGAAGCCTGTGTGCCTTTTTGGATTACAATATTGGATACTATATATTAAGTTTCATCTTGACTTACCATTGAAAGTCTGACCTCCAGATATATACATGTGTATACACACGAGCCAATTGAGGTGAGCCGTTGACCTGAGGGTTGAAATGTTGCATTATTAAAACACTGTAGACCGGATAGGGGCATTGTTTGAATACAATCTTATTGTTTCCCGATTAGGATTATAATCACCGATAAGTTGAAGAAATGGTTGATCTAAACAGACCATTTGTAAAGTTTTAGAACATTTTTGGAAGGATAGGTTATATTACCAGCATCCCCTCTTCATACACGATTAGCGGTATGTATCTTTTAGGAGAGATTGTTCATCCTTATGAGTGTTTGAATGCATGAGGATGTGTGCATGATTCAGTAATATGAGTTCAGAAATATATGAACCAAGCTTGGGGAACAAATTGTTTTGTTCATCGAGCAATGTACGTATTTTATGTGATAATTAGGCCTGTACAAGACTGTATGGTCAAGCTGAACCCGCTAAACAACTGTATGGATGCAATGATAATAGGCCTCGAGACAATGGTGATGCAGGTCATGTGTTTTTCTTTTAGATATTTGCATTATCTGTATATTTAAACTGCACACTGTGTTTTTTATACGGTTTTCAGAATGCAGGAGGGATTTCTACCAATGTAATTATGAGTTTAACTAATGATTATGTGCAATAGATTGTAGTTTAGATTGATTGCATATTCAAACTGTACATTGTGTTCTGTAAACGGTCTCTAGAATGTGGGAGGGGTTCTTGTCAATGAATTAATGAGTCGACCTAATGATTCTGTAAAATTGATTAGAGTATATAGTCATTGTGTATTTTTTGTTCTAATTAAGTGTATTTTATTTTAACCTGTTGAGCGAGAGACAAGCTTTATACATGTCCTGAGGAATGTGGTACTTCAATAAGTTATTACCACTGAAATGCGCTGACTCCTGTACTTTTACATTGGTTTATATCCAGGAACAGCCTCATGTCTAATACAACTAAGGAGTGAATAGACTGATGGTGTTTATATATATACTTGTTTCTTGCTGGGAATAACCCCTGTCTGATGAATTTAAACATTTCACAATATGTCTTTGTTTCTCATGATGTTTTTAATGCTTTTTATTTTGTAAAGCTTATGTATATTTTTCTTTTTTATTGTTATTTTTAACTCTTTGTAATAAACCCATATTGAGTTGTCTTTTTGAGGTCTTTATCTCTGTGTAATATATGGTTGCTTTTTAGGTTCAGATTTGTGTCTCTATCTATGAGGATGGTTCTGCATATGTGAGATAATAGTGTATGTTGGGTGACTAGTGTGGTTGATTCTATACTTGGTTTTAGGTTGATCTCGGTGCACGTCCAAGAGAGCCCTCTCTTTACATTTACAAGTTTCAGGGACAGACGAGGGAAAGGGCTACCAAGGCCTTTCTGAGAAGCCGGGTATGGTTCAGTTGGGCAATGGCTCAGGATGCCCCATTTCCAACCCTGCTACTCTGGGTGTTCCCAGTTAGGACAGAAGCAGGAGGACACTGTCTGTCCAAACAAACGATTCATTGGTAGGACCTCTAACAGAGGGGCAGAGTGGCCTTAGGGGTAGGTAGTCCCCAGTGACAGGAGGTAGATCCTACCCTAATGTTCTTTAATTGGGAGATAGTCTCAGAGAATAGATTAGTGATCCCTCTGGGTGAGGATACTCACCTCCACTAGGTCAAGGTGAATGGGGTTCCAGTCACTGCTCTGAGGGACACTAGGGCCAGTCAGACAACGGTAGTGGAAAGGCTGGGTCACCTGTCAGATATCTAGGATAACTCAGGCCTGGGGCAGGACCTTTTTTGCCCTGTGGCCTTGGTACCCTTGGAATATGGTGGGGAGGAGACCTAGAGAAGAGTCACAGTTAGTCCCCAGATGCTCATAGACTGCCTTCTGAGGAATGAGTTACCCCCAGTGTCAGGAAAGCTGGGAGGGGTGGCAACCCAGGGTCCCTGCAAGCAGCATCTGGGCATGCCAAATAGAGGGTACGAACACCCAGATGGAGAGGCAGTCGAATGAAGGAATCACTCCCGACCCCTAATGAGTCTCAGGGTACATTCCCTGAGCTCCGTTGCCAGTCTCAGGCTACCCACCCCTAAACTGGTGTAAAAAGGTAGAGGGGAAGTGGGGTGCCTATCACCTGTGGATGTTGCCCCTCACTCTGAAAAATCTCAGAGGTCAGAGAACCCTCAGGAGCTCATAGGGATCGTGCCAGTCTCAAGGCTGGAAGAAGGCCTACCCAGTATCACACTTAGAGCCTCCCCCTGGCAGTGAATGGCCCAAGGTCTGGCTCTTGATGCTTACAGCTGTCAGTACCCTCTGATGGTTGTTATTCTTATGGATAGAATGTTCCTTTCCTTGAGTTGGGGACAGAAGTTAGATTACAGGGGTGGAATGGGTCATATTACTTTGTTGGCCATGGTGGTACTGTTTGCCTACTGGGATGCATCTGTGAGCAAGTTTATTTATTTATTTATTTATTTATGCGACTTTTAAAGCGCGCAAATACCCATGGGTGTCTCGGCGCTATAGATCAAAAGTGGTCAGACAGAAATAGTTACACGGAAAGGGCAGTTTACTGAGTGAAAAGCCAAGTTTTTAGCTGTCTCCTGAAGGTCATGAGGGTGGGGCTGGTTTTGATGTAAGTGGGGAGAGAATTCCAAAGTTTGGCGGTGGCTATTACAAAGCATCTGTCTCCCCAGTTGACTCTTCGGGTGCGAGGAATGTTAACACAGTGATAGGAAGAGGAGCGCAAGGTTCTGGGGTTGTTATTAGGTTTAAAGGCCTCTCTGAGAAAAGCAGGACCTATGTTGTTGATTGCTTTGTATGCTATACAGAGGGACTTAAATCTGATGCGGTTTTTGATGGAGAGCCAATGAAGGTTTTGCAAATGGGAGGAGATGGATTGAGATTTGGGAATCTTGAGAAGGACTCTGGCTGCCGCATTCTGCACTAGCTGAAGTTTATTAGTAATTTTGGCCTGTGCATTCAAAAAAAGAGCATTACAATAATCTGTGAGTGAGAAAATTAGGGAGGTGATGAGTGTTTTTGCATGAGTACTGGGGATATAGGGTAGTAGCTTTTTTATTTTCCGTAACATAAAAAATGAAGAGGACACCACATTGTTAGCATGGTGGGTAAATAGCAATTTATCATCAAATATTACCCCTAAGTTCCTCACCTTGGTGACCGGGGTGGGGGGAGGACCTAGCTTGTCAGGCCACCAGACGGGAGACCAGATGGGTTCCAGTTTACCGAAGACCATTATCTCTGTTTTGGAGGAGTTCAGCTTTAAGCAATTGGCAGCCATCCAATCACTTATTGCCAACATGCCTGATTGAAAGTTAGCGGCTACATCAGCACCGTCTTGATGGATAGATAAGACGAGCTGTGTGTCGTCAGCGTAGGTTGTAAGGCTGATATTGTGGGCTTTGATTACCCTCGCCAAGTCCGACACGTATATATTAAACAATGTCGGACTTAGCGAGGATCCTTGAGGAACGCCGCATGGAAGTGAAAAAGTAGGCGAGCAAAATTGTCCCATTTTGACTGTTAGGGAACGATTCTCAAGGAATGAAGATATGAGATTTTTTGCTTTGTGTGTAATCCCCAAGGCAGAGACACGGTCGACCAAGGTGGTATGGTCGACCGTGTCGAAGGCTGCGGACAAGTCCAATAATATCAGAACCGCCGCTCCCCCTTTGTCCATAGTAGACCTAATCTCATCAGCCGCTTTAATGAGTGCTGTTTCTGTGCCATGTGCCTGTCTGAAACCAAATTGTGTGTCATCTAAAAGATCGTTGGTTTCAATGAAGTTGGAGAGTTGCGTGTTCATAAGACTCTCAAATATCTTAGACGGAAAGGGTAGGCAGGCAATGGGCCTGTAGCTAGCTGGATCTCCTGGGTCTAGGTTAGGCTTCTTAAGAAGTGGGCGTATGACTGCTTGTTTCCATACTGAGGGGTATATTCCTGTACTGAACATGGTGTTACAGATGTTGGCAATTGCTGGTGTAATAATGTGTGCGATCGAATTAAGGATAGAAGGTGGACATGGGTCAGTAGGGGAGCCGGATTTGATTTTAGTTATGAGGTGTTGGATGCACTCTTGGGAGGTTTCTTGAAAATGAGAAAATGTGACTGAGGTATTTGAAAGGTCAGGTGAAGATGTCGATGACCCAGAGTGAGTGGAAGGGGAAAAAGTGCTAAAGATTGACATAACCTTGTCAGTAAAGAACTTGGCAAGAGAGTCACAGAGTTGTTGGGATGTGTCCTCCGGAGGTGCCGGGGGATTGGAAAGCTGGTTCACTACCTGGAACAATTGTTTAGTGGAGTTTTGTGCGGAGTTAATTTGTGACACAAAATAGTTAGTCTTCTGAGTGAAGATTATTTGTTTATAATTGATCAAGGCTGATTTATAGATTAATTTGTCAGATGGGTAATAATGCTTGCGCCATCTCCTTTCTAGGTTTCGGCAGTGTTGTTTTTGCCTACGGAGATCCTCCGAGAACCAAGGTGCTGATGGGGTATGACGATTTCTATTGGAAGTTTTGAGGGGGGCAAAGGTATTGCATGCCTGGGTGAGATGTGTAAGATAATTGTTGGATGCTATGTCAGGATCAGAGTAGGTGTTTTGCAGTGATTCCGTTAACATTGTGGAAAAATCAGGGATGTTAAGGTTTTTCCAGTTCCTTGATGTAGTATGGGGTGGTGGTTTAGATGGTACTATAATCATAGGATTAAGTTTGATGTTAAAATATACCACCGAGTGATCAGTCCAGGTAAGAGGTTCTACTCTGGAGACCGTGATGTCATTATTGTTCGTGAATATCGCATCCAAAGTATGTCCTGCAATGTGGGTAGGGGCTTCAACTAATTGATGGAGGCCGGCCGCTCGGCAGTCATTTAGAATAGTAATAGAGTCTGTATCATCTGTTATCTCTAGGTGAAAATTTAAGTCACCCAGGATGGTGTAATGCGTCGATCCTATTGAATTTTCCAAGATGGAATGGAAATTGGCAAGAAATTTAGTACGTGAACCAGGGGGACGATACACTGATGTCCCAGCGAATGATTGTTTTTTGGACAAGGTGCAGCTGAAGGCCATGGCTTCACATTCTTTGAGGGATAGGGGTGTGGTATGGAGGCGGATCTCTTCTCTATGTATTATGGCTATTCCACCACCCTTCTGTCCTTTTCTGTCCAATCTACTTACACAATATCCTAAGGGTAGAGCGGCCGAAAAGTCTGGTCCTGATGATAGGTCTGCCCAGGTTTCTGTTAAAAATAATAAATCCAGAGATTTAGACGATATGAGCTCTAAAATGTCCCATTTGTGTCTAGGAAGGGAACGGGTGTTGAGGAGAGCGGCAACAATAGTGTTATGAGCGGGGGTAGGTGAGTGGGGAGTGCAGGTGTTGCATTTAATCGGCCCACATAAGGTATTGGGATTGAGGAAGATAGGACAGGAGTGGGGAAAATGTAAAGATTGCCTAATGGAAAGTAAATGATCCCTAGAGTATTGATATGTATGTAAAGGATTAGTGAGGAGTACATCAGGGTAACGGATCCGAAGTCCGGCGGTCCCGGCGCGGACGGGCGCAGACGGGCATGACTCTGGCGCGACTCCGGCGCGCAGACGTCGCGCCCGCTGCGCACGTCCGCTGCGCTTGACTGGGAGCATTGGCTTTTATGGCCGGGGTAGGCGAGGCACTAGAGTGCTGACCTGCCGCTAGTGGTGTCAAAACGGAAGTGGGTGTAGAGTACTTCCTTTTAGTGGCGCTAGTCCCCTCCACACAGCCAAACTTTTGGTGGTGGAGTAGTGAGACTCGCCGTGTGCCTTTCAGTTGACAGGTAATGTGCAGCTAGTGAATAGTGACAGCGTTTAAATTTTAAAAGCAGTTCATACAATTTTTAAAAAAGCATATTCATCTCATGCTAGCGAATTCACAATGCAAGCTGGTTACATTAGTGCTCAACACTCGCTGGGCGCTTCTTCAGCCGCCGTGCACGAGGGAGCAGATAGTAAGATGAAATTTAAAATGAGTGCTCTGCAACTCGCTGGGCGCTTCTTCCGCCGCCGTGCGCGAGGGAGCCAGTGAACAAGGAGAGCGAGGAGCGCTGAGCGCTTACTAGTAGTTGCAACCTGACGGAGTCCCAAGGTTGTTTGACGCCGGTAAAGTTTCTGTCTGCTATTTGAATCTGAGGAGGAGCGCCTACATCAGGTCTTTTATGGCCGGGGTAGGCGAGGCACTAGAGTGCTGACCTGCCGCTAGTGGTGTCAAAACGGAAGTGGGTGTAGAGTACTTCCTTTTAGTGGCGCTAGTCCCCTCCACACAGCCAAACTTTTGGTGGTGGAGTAGTGAGACTCGCCGTGTGCCTTTCAGTTGACAGGTAATGTGCAGCAAGTGAATAGTGACAGCGTTTAAATTTTAAAAGCAGTTCATACAATTTTTAAAAAAGCATATTCATCTCATGCTAGCGAATTCACAATGCAAGCTGGTTACATTAGTGCTCAACACTCGCTGGGCGCTTCTTCAGCCGCCGTGCACGAGGGAGCAGATAGTAAGATGAAATTTAAAATGAGTGCTCTGCAACTCGCTGGGCGCTTCTTCCGCCGCCGTGCGCGAGGGAGCCAGTGAACAAGGAGAGCGAGGAGCGCTGAGCGCTTACTAGTAATTGCAACCTGACGGAGTCCCAAGGTTGTATGACGCCGGTAAGTTTCTGTCTGCTATTTGAATCTGAAGTTCAGGTTAGTGCTGCAAAGATGCGGTCCACAGGTGAGGAGAAGGGTTCCCCACGGGTCAGTCCGATGGCTCAGGAGAGTGTAGGCCAAGGGATCCATCTGAGTTCAGAAGGGCTTGGCACTGACAAATGTCCCTTCAGTAGAGGGCCATTGCCAATGTTTTACTGCTTTAGCAGGGAAATCCCTCAAGGTATTGATTAGTCCCCAAGCTTTAGGCAGGAAGTGTATTTGTGTTGGCACTCTTACCTATTTAACTTTTAGAAAGTTGGTGTTGTCCTGCCTTAGTAATTTAGTGCCTACAGCCTGTCTCAGTCAGCATTACAATGTGTAGCTGATGATTTGGCTTTGTGTATTCTTCCTAGAGAGCCAGACACAAACGAGAGCTTAAGTGTCCCTAAATGGGCCATCACTGGCACTATGAGGGAGGATCTAGTCACACCTCTACTTACACTTGAATAGGAAGTGTCCTGCCTTCAAACAAATGGTTGCATAACCCCTATAGTTAGTCTGCAGCCAGGGTAGGAGAAGCAGGAAACCTGTGCACTTCAAACAGAAACCTCTAGAAGCTTCTCCCACTTCAAAGGAGGCACCTTGTTTAAATATTGGATTTCAAACACCAACTCTTCAGTACACTTCTGGTCCTCTGGATCTCTGTTAAGAAAGATGACTGCTGTGTTCCCTAAAGAACTCCCATTCTGCTGATTGTTGCCCTGCTGGACTACTGCCATGCTGGACTACTGCCATGTTGGACTGCTGCCTTGTCAGACTGCTGCCGTTTTGCCCACTTGCCTGAGTCAGAGGAATTTGGATCTGAATCTGAACCTGGGAGTTCCCAGAGTGACTCCAAGGACCAGTCAGCAGGACTCCTGTTCAGAGTTACAAGGACATAACAGGCCAGCAACCACCTGAATCAGCACCCAGAACCAGCTGGAGCAGCCCCCAACATCCAAGTGTTACCCCTCAGATCCCTGACCCTTGGTGTGGCCTCAGAGAGGCTGAATTGAAGTTTATGGGCTCCTCGTGACCGTAAATAGGCCAGTTGGTGCTGAAAATTGTCACTCACACAGGCCACCAAAGTGAAGTTCAGTCAGCCTGATCCTTTGCACTACAACATTGACTGCTCACAGGGAATGGCATATTGAAGCACTGGACAGAACAGAACATTCGCACGACAACAGGATCGTCGTGCTACAGTGATGCCTGTCCAAGACACCAGGGCTGCTCTTTGCACTACAACGTCGATCGTCCGCTACAGCTCCCTACTCATTGCGGAACTATCCTTTGCGAACGGGACTCTCCTTGCTGGACAGAGTAGGTAACTTTTCAGCTGGACTAATTTGGTCCCTGTATACGACCAGTGCTCCATCACTTTCAGTCTGAACTTGTGACTTCCTCCCAGTCTTGCATGACTAGAAGCAGAGCTTAGACTTTTTGGCGTTATGTCACTAAAATCTTTAAAATGGCATATCTCTGGTTCTATTGATTGGATTTTAGTCATTTAAGTCATGATTTGTTAGTTACATTTTCTTTTCTTTTTCTAATTTGGGGTCTGATTTCTATTTAACTGTATTTTCACTTAATTATTGTTTGAAGTGCTGCGTAAATACTTTACACATTGCCTCTAGGTTAAGCCTGACTTCTCTGTGCCAGGTTACTATAGCGTTGAGCTCAGGATAATTTGGAATTTGCTTGTAACTTCACCATGACAAGAGTTGTGTTTGCTTCATGAGTAAGGTTTCACTCCAATCAACCAATAATAATCCAATTTCTTACAGACAGCATCTCTCCCATGTCTATTTAAATCACTTTGGTCAATGCACACTCTAATCTCAACATTGTTTTTTCATGGAACATCTTACTGTAACAATCATGTTGATGATTTAACAGGTCTGATTATGTTGACTTGCTGCGACTTGTTTATTTCCACTGGCATTTTGTTTTGCCCTACGGCTGTACTCACAATAAATACTTTTGTTTATGCACCATGTCTAAAAAAGTAGGACTACCTATTTATTTATGTATTTGTGATTTTATTTAGTGCAAATAAGACCCATGAGGGTATCTGAATGCTTTAAATAGAAACAGTCCTGCATACAGTCTCCATCACTGCAGAAGAAGAGGACCTAAAACCGGAGGACAGCTCAATATAGTGTCTCCTTCAGGTTGGTATGGACTTTTCTCACCTCTTACATGCTCATGTCCTGGCTTCAGACTGTGCTTGAAAGTGGTCTCCAGCTGCTGCAACTCTAGCCATTGAAGTGAATTCCCATCTTCTGCTGCTTCCTCCTCCTGGACGGGCATTCAGAAGTGCTATCTTCAAATTTCTGCTCTTTCCTCAGCTTCCTCTTCGGCAAATCAGTATCTGAGGACTTACTGTCCAAGTTCTTCACACCTCTCACGGCTCAAAGAGCGAGTGGAGATAGATGAGGCTGCCAGATCATGTCCTAATGCCCAAAATTCAGTTCCAGGAACTGCCTCTCCCTGGCTTCACTTCCCTTGCAGTCCAGGTGGTGGCTTAACTCCTTGGTGCCAGGACGGTAGCAGTGCAATTCCCAAAGACATTTAAAGGCCCTGGGGGCTGACAGGGACCTGTGAGCAAACAAGGAGGAAAGTGTTCCATCTTGTTTCCCACATTAGACAGGTCCTTCTAACAGCTTTGTGAAAGAGGCTCTTAGGGGCATATTAGCAAGGTCCTGCGATAATTATCGCTCAGCACTTTTAGCGCAAGGATAAATATCGCAGGCTAACGCTGGATTCCATTGAGGAGGTAGCGTGCTACCAGCAACACTTATCTCCCAAGCGATAGGAATCCATGTGTTAGCCGGTAAACAGTGTGAATATCGCTGGAAATTCAGCGATAATCACACTGCAACCAACGAAACCTTGCTGATAGGGCAGGGTGATCTTAGCCATGTAATCCACGTCCCATTTGATTACATGGCTAAGTCTGAAAATTAGCAGACGTAAAAAAGCAGCGTTAACCATGGTTAGCGCTGCTTTTTTTGTCTTTAACAGGGTTAGCGTGAAGCTTGATAATAGGAGAAATATCGCTTAGCGACATTTCTCCTATCATTTTGCTCTGGAACGCCCACTTTGCGTCTCATTAGAGATGCAAAGGGAAGCCTAGTGGAAAAGGGTGCTAACATGCGATTTTGCATGTTAGCACCCTGTTGTTGATAGGGCAATATTTTTATCTCTGCTTCTTTGGCTTTTAAAGCCAAAAAAGCGAAGATAAAGCCCTTGATAATATTCCCCATAGTTCTTTGGCACAGGATAGTCCTTTAGTTGAATTTCGTTTACAAATACCTTGGGCTTGTTGACTTGAATAATTAGCACTAGAGATAAATTGATTTTCTACAACACACCATTATCGACCCTTCTTGAGGACATCATTGCCCAGAGCCAACAACGTTTTGTCTGCTCTTCACCATCTCAAAGCAGCAGAACTGTTACAAGGGAAGAATACCTTGCTCAATGTGCTCCAGCTTTCTTGGCTAATATTTACATTCAGGAACATCTGTGCATTGATGCAGGCTCCTTTGTTATAAAGAAATCAATAATCATCATAACTTAACTACGTTTACTCAAACTTTACCAGAGTTAAACCTTGTTTCCTATCATCACGCCAGGAATGCTCTCTGAATTAGTGCTCTATAGTAACTTAACTATTAATTTCTTTCTTACACATGCAAGTGTAGTAGTATCACTTCTTTACAATCCAACTTGATTGCTGAACATTTCTTGAAATTACCATAGTGAATGTGTCACCCTATTCTTGCACACTTACCACTGCATTCTTGTCTTGTTTACTTTCCTTGTTTCCGGTTTGTTCTTAAATACTCTATACATTTATTATGCCTTTCCACTGCATTTTTGTGTGGCACTGCGTTGTTGTCTTGTCTACTTTCCAGGTTTCCCGTTTGTTCTTAAGTTCTCCATGCACATATTATGCCTTTCCGTTGCATTTTTTGTCTGGCACTCCACTGATGCAGTGCAGGGGAAACTACTTTCTGTGGGCTTTCTGTTACTTTTTTTTAGCTTCAAACTTATCTTTTGGTTCGAATTCTGTGTGTCTTTAATAAGATGTGCTGTGCTTGTAATGGAGTGCTAAAGGAACAAATGATGGATGGAATGGAGATTGAATCTAACATTCACCCCCTAGTCAAGATATCTGGGTTGAGTCCATCATTCTTTCTGCACTGTATGCCACCTTAGTTTAAACACAGCCAAAAAACGATGGATTTAGGCCCAGATCTCTGCATTGGGGTGAATCTTGATATTGATCAATATTCTATCCATCAATTGTTCTTTTTGCATTTGCCATCTTCCAGACTTGGGTCCCGTGCTTTGAATGCCACTGGAGGCAAGCTAGCATGGATGATGAGGGATGAAACCCCTAACCTTGTCCCGGGATTCTCGTTTCAAGTCCAGGGAGGACCTGGCCTGGCTCTTCAGGTTGGAATGTTCCCACTGGGAGCAGAGTCAAGACTGATTTGCATATGGCTGGGCTTAAACTGGAATAGGAAGGAGAGCAAGAAAACAATGGATTTGAGCTCAGACCTCTGTACTGGTGTGAACGTTTGACATTGCTCAACATTCTGTCCATCAATAGTTTTTGTATGTGCTTGTAATGGAGGCGGTCCACGTACTACCTATGTAACACCCTCTGCCTGTCCTTCATTTCCCTTCCCTATTTTCCTCTGCTCACCATCCACCCTTCTGCATGTGTTCTGGCTCAACCATAGCTCTGTTCTCCATTTGCTACGGAACACCAGGGGCTGTATTTTGCATAGTAGCCAGAGAATATAATGTGTGTTTGTGCCCACTTTCGTCACCCCTGAGGCACAGGAGTGGTTGCAGATGCCTGTGTGGCCCCTACTGTAATAAGTATGCCAACTTTGCTAAATATGCAAATGTCTTGGTGCTCATGTCACATTATAAATGTGGCACAGAGGCAAAATGATTGTCAGGAAGCACATTCACTGTGCTCCGCATAGAGGTGGCTTAAAGTCATTGCAACTGCTGAGGTTCCCCATTGGGATGGGGCATGGGGTTCCCAGGGACCACCCAGGGCCGGCGGGTGCAGTCACTCACCGGAAGGGCCTACTACTCCTCAAACAATTGTGTACTTCAGTAGAAAGTGCTTTCACCAAGAATAATAATAAATATCAAATATTCATTAATTACTAGGTCTTAAAAGACTCCTAGCTTTTGAAAAATTATTTCATGCAAATATATATTAGTTCAAATAATATAAATTTCTACAGTGCTATTGTTATCTTCAAAATTAGTACATGATCACCAAATTCTGTATAAGTTCCACATCTCTGTTTATTGTGTTGACAGAAATGTTTGATTTTGAAACGCTTAGCCAGCAACTTCAGACAGCCGATTAGCCCTTCACTAATGTACTGCTCACATTGCAGGTGCGAATTTTCATCTACACTTTCAACAACACTGTAATAAGCGGCACTGTCCCAATCTATTCCCGGTGCAGTCAGTAAAGAGTGCGCTGTAGCACAGAGTAGGACAGTGACCACTATTCTTAACATGGTATCCGACTGTTGAGTCTTAAATGATACCTTCACATTTCTAGGAAATTAATCTGTGAAAGACTGAGCAAACAATGAATTGATCACTATTAGAACTAATGTACCCATTATCACCACTTATGTTGACAACATGGAAATGGCTCACTAACTGTGGAGCTCCTACATATAAATGCACATTCTAGAGCTTTCTGTCTTCCTGAGAACATTCCCTACAGGCACTTGTCACAATTTGTGATGCAAAATTTCGTAAAGCATAATATACAACACATTTACTGATTTAAGACATGAAAAGATGAAAGTGTACCTTGCACACGTTAGACATAGTAACCCACAAAACTGACAAGTGTAGTAGAAGCACCATAAAAGTGTCCTTTAAATGAAAGATCAAGAAACATATTTACAAAACCATACTAATACATATAAATAAGTTGCACTAATGAAAATACTTTGGAAAATGTTGTTTATTGGCATAGCTAATTAAATAAATTGATAATAATAAAGTGACCTAGTGTTTCTATTGATTTCCATTAGAATGCAACTGTAAAAATACTAGCTAGGAAGTTAATATTTGAACTGATAATCCAGAGATTCTATAGCTAATAAAACTTTAAAACCGATTTCTGTAATGGGAACTTAGAAAATTATATATTCATGTAATAGTTGAGAAAAATTGTGGTAGGAGGCTATGTTTAACCTTAGTAGTTTTCATGTGATAAAACATGATGATAGGTCTACCTTATTTTCAATATGAAATGACTTTATTGGATCATATTTAATGTAGATTTAGAGTTTATTTAATTTAAAATTGTTATGCCAAAGTGAGTTTTTTTAATGTTCTCTTCCACTAATGCTGACTTATTCCATGGCCTACAACAAGGTTTTTTTTGCACCTAGTAAAATGTTGCCTTATTTGTTCAGTACAATCAACATTCTTAATGTTTCCTCAACGTTTACAATAAATTGTTCCTGTGAGAACAGGATTGTAGCTGTTACTACAAACTGATGACTTTGTATTAATTTTCAGCGTTATTAGGCCTAAGTGGATTTTAAACCTCATGGGGCATATTACCAACAACTAGCGATAATTTTTGTCTCTAACTTGTTTAGAGACAAAAATTATCGCCGCACATCGACGATTTTTATCGCAGATAAACCTTGCTATTAGCAAGGTTTATCGCAAATGCGATAAAAAACGGCCGCAATGCATGAATATCGCTGAAAAGTCAGCGATATTCATGCATTATCGAGCAAATGCTCTTAGCCATGTTATCCACCTCCCATTGGATAACATGGCTAAGAACTGCTCAGGGCAGGTGTTAGCTTTTAGAGATATTCGCGCTTAGCGCGAATATCTCCAAAAGTTGGTAATAGGAGATAGCGATGTTAGGGACTGTTTCCAGTCGCTAACATCTTGGCACGCCCACTTTGCATGTCATTAGTGATAAATATCACTGACATGCAAAGTGGGGCCCAAGATGGTCGTTATCTCCTATTAGCTGTCACTAACTGGTGTTAGGGACAGCTTGGTAATAGGGAGATAATTTTATCTCCGCTTTCTTGGCTTTTAAAGCCAAAAAAGCGGAGATAAACCCCCTTGATAATATGCCCCCATGTTTCTTATGACTAACATGGAAAACCATCTTGTAGTTGCAAAAGTCCTAGGTGACAGTATGTGAATCTAAGCACATGACAATTTTCCAACAGTGGTGTCATGCTACATCACTAGGACTCTTACAGAGATGTTATAAAAAAAGAAACCCCAAAGGAGGGGCAACACCACTAGATTTTTGCCTATTGATCAGCGCCATTCTGATTTTTCCTACTTTAGACCAGAACCCTATGCTGATCGATTTTTTATGGTTTTCAAGAACCATCCTTACTTTGGACAACTTTTGCCGAACGCTACATTCAATAGCCTAAAACCCTTCTTTGTCGAACTATTTCATTTTCTTTATTTCTTATGTCCCATACTAATAGACTCTCCCTTAGTGGACCTAGTGGGCTTTAAATCTGAACCCTTTCCCTTTTTTCTTTAGAATCGTGAGCTGTTAGATAAATGAACTATCTTTCTGTCTTTGATGGTAGTGGGACTCTGTAACTATGCAAATTGATTTATGCAATAATCCTTCTATGAAGCTTAGTCTAATTGTTTGGTATTATGTTGCAAGCTGTGATAATGTTAACCAGAATAATTAAAAGACTGCTTATTGCCATGAATTTTGATTCTCAAATACAATAACCAAATTAATTTCATTTCTGATTGAGTCTCTTTGGTTCTTCTATTGAAACTATGCTATTTTCCAATGATTGAAATGCATTGTATAGAGAATTAGCAAGCTTTTTACAGAATATCAAGTTTTGCTTCTTTAATTCTGTATGACCATAGCAGAACCTTTGGTCTGCATAATTCTAGTCCAACTAACTTCTTTAGGAGGTTGGGTCTTCCAATAGCAATTCTTTATTTTTAAAGCATGGTCTTGAAAGTGGTGTACTTGAACCAGATTTAAAAAATTTTAGTAAGCCATCACTTTATGGTCCTCATTGGACAGCTAACATGGGGTTTGTGTATCCTAATTCACAACCCTCCTATAGTGCGAAGAAAGATTAATCAGAGAGGAGCATTACCTCTGTGGTAAATGAAAATGCTGCAGGTTTCCTAATCATAAAGGGCCTAGTATGGGTAGAGTAGTAAAGAGAGTAAGCGTTTAGATAATTTTTACCACGTTTGATCTGCAACCCAACTTTCCCTAGAGGTTTGTGTGTCAGTTTTGATTACGTGTAATATTCACATTCACCTCTATGCTACAACAGCACAAGGGCTTCTTTACTATCGGAAAATAATGCATGATCGTGTTATCCACTTGAACTTGTGAATGAATGAATGTGGGTTTGTAGAGATGTTTAGGATTTGAGAAACTTCTGTTGTTGCTGGGGGTGGGACAGCCCGCTACCCCATGCGCCAGCACTGTCCAGTTACTGTAGGACTTTTCTTCAAGCAAACGCAGAACTACTGATGCCCACTAGGACCAGTGCATTTTAACAGTTTAGCAACTTCTTCCAACCACCACAGCAATATTTCAATCTCACAAAGAGTTCCTAAGCCAAGGCCTTATGGATTCCACTCAGAAGTGAGGGAGTGTAATCCACGGATAGAATTTGCCAAAATTTTCAACTTTATGGAATGTGCAAACCATTGGAAAATGTTGCTTTCCCAAACTGTGTAGTTTTAAAAATCATTTGGGTGACCCACTGGCGTTGGAGGGGCAACCTACTGGAAGATGCAGCTTCCAAACACCAAAGACTGCAGGTACTATGGGACCACTCAGGGTGGCAGAAGGGTATACCTGGTAGAAGAGACTTCAGTCAGTACCAAAAGAGTCAGGCCTACTTGCAAACAGTGTGGGAGTGTTAGGTTAGGGTGGAAATGGGCAGTATGATTGTCCAAAACCCCTCACAAGTTTCCAACAGGGATAAAAATCCCCAAAGGCTACCAAGAGGGTAGATGACATGAGGAGATGCCTTTCCTCTCAGACCTTTAGCTGGAGGCCCAGACTGGGCATCCGTTAAGGAGAGCGCTACTGGTGGGGGGGAGGGGGGAGAAAAGGGGGAACTTAGCAGCTTGACCTTGGAAGTGGAGGAGCACAGCCTTTGCCGAGAAGAGTATTGCACAAGGGAAGCAAAGCCCAAGATAAATTAAATAAATAAATAAACAAACAATAGCAGATTAGGTGAGTGTGCAGTGAAATACAGGCCATTCCACAGAAGCAATCTAAACAACAAGAGAGTCAGGGTTATAACAGTCACTCCTGTACCCCTATTTTCAAATAATTTAAACAACCAAAGAGTGACTCAGCTAATGCGATTAGTAATTAATTTTTGGGGTTTTCTTTTGAAAGTCTGAACAACTCAACTCAAGGGCAGGCTGTTCCTCCTGGCAACAAATAATAAAAAAGCAAAAATGACGCAAAAAACAAAAACTTACCATACCCACGTGAAAAGAAAAAACATTTTCTTTTAAAAGAACCCTCACTCACCCCTAATTGGTGACATGCTTCATCATTGGGTTCCCGCTGGGGTGACCGAATGTCTCCCCAGCGTGCTACTACGCCTTGTTACAGCGGAGCTGGTTTGTGTTGTGTGCAAACAGTGAAAAAACTAATAAGTGGTTCCAAACTGTGTGTGATGTTAAAAAATGCGTAGTTGTAACCTGTATAAATTCTAATAAAGGCCAACACACAGATGGAGCACGGCGTGAAGGTTACCCTAGCCGCTTGAGCTGATGTAGCACGAACACGCTTCTAAAACAATGAGTGGTTTTAACTGGGCTATGATCTTCCATGATCTTCCATGAAGTAGCGGGATAGTTTTAGCCGGCACCACTAGTCTAAATGGCGCAAGGGACATGAGCACATCATGAGGCATAAAACAGCTGCCATATTACCGTACGGGAGCCTAATATGGTGAAGGGTAATATACATAGTATAACAACAAGGGTGAAACACACTGCATTACAACAGACTTGTATTTAATAATACCTGTTAATAACAATACATGTTTACAGGTTGTTATATGCTGGTACGTTGATTCATGTCTGCTTTTTTTCCTTTGTTTCTCCCGTTTTTACAGGAAACGGGCCCCAGAGAAGTCTGGTGAGCCCCCACGGGTAATATCCGTGAGTAAATTGTTAATTTTTCACACTCACGGTAGGGTGCACCTTAGCGCGTGCATTCCACAGGAGGATCACTCATAGGTCCTGACGAATGCTGAGCGAATATGCTAAAGAAAGCAGAAACATGTTGACCAAACACATAAGAGGACACAGGTTTCAATTAATAGAACCCTGAGTAGTCCATTTCTTTCACCGATTTTAACCCATTGCTGGTTGGCCTTTATTAAAATTTATACAGGTTACAACTACGCATTTTTTAACATCACACACAGTTTGGAATCACTTATTAGTTTTTTCACTGTTTGCACACAACACGAACCAGCTCCACTGTAACCAGGCATAGTAGCACGCTGGGGAGACATTCGGTCACCCCAGCGGGAACCCAATGATAAAGCATGTCACCAATTAGTGGTGAGTGAGGGTTCTTTTAAAAGAAAATGTTTTTTCTTTTCACGTGGGTATGGTAAGTTTTTATTTTTTGCCTAATTTTTGGTTTCTTATTATTTGTTGCCAGTAGGAACAGCCTGCCCTTGAGTTGAGTTGTTCAGACTGTCAAAAAAAAAATTCATTACTAATCACATTAGCTGAGTCACTCTTTGGTTGTTTGAATTTTTCGTTCCACAGAAGCGTGAAAGACACCTGATGGAGATCAGGAAAAAGTGGTGGAAGGCCTCAGTTCTGGAAGTTGGAGGGAAACAGAGATAGGAACATGGTATAGGTAGAGGTATAGACAGGCATCCCTCAACTACTCAGAACAGTGTAAAGGGCGGGCAGGCTAAGAGAGAACACTTCATGGAAGTGAACCTAAATTGGGACGTGCCAGATACTGACCTGTGGATTCAGAGCCCAACATGAAACAGAGACAACCTGTACTGGGCAACAGAAACAAATAGAAGCAGTAAAAGTCATACACAAATTAAGAGGTTACACAGAAGGAGGAATAGCATTCAGACCTGAAGATGCTAAATGACTGAAAGCCAGGATTTGGTGACAGAATGTTTTGCTTCCTCCCCGTATGTCAGAACGCGCCTCCGTGTGGTTTATGTGGCATTGGATAGGTACGAAAAATCAAAGAGAGAGAGAGGGAAAAAGGGTACACTCTTGGTCCCCCTGTAAGACTAATATAAACAATAGAAGAGTGTAAATTCATAAAGAAACAGAGCAAAAGCCAAAGAGCATGGCGCTGAGTGTGAAAATCAATTTGACTTGTATAGAAGGCCCTCACTCACCAACATGGTTGGTGACATGCTTCATCATTGGGCCCCACCGGGTGAAGCCGAATGCCTCCCCGGTGTGATGCAATGCCAGATTTACTGCGGAGCTGGGTTTTTGTGAAGGTAGTGATGAGTGTGGTGAATATTAAAAATTACCAAATTGTGTCTCAAATTTTTTTTTACTCGGTAGCCAATCTGTCATATTAAAATGATGTGTAGGGAAAATTTACCAAATAAATTGTTTGGCTTTTTCCACTTAGAGTGGGGTCGACATGTTTCTGCCCTTGTTGTTTAATTTACTGGGCATTCTTCAGGACCATGGGAGAGTGTACCTCGGCGGTATGGGCACCCTAAGACCCACCCTAACCTGAGGACATGAAAGTTAAAAATTAGTGAAAAAAGGGTGTAAACAAACCAACAGGTTTGCGGGGTAGCCTCTAAATTGGAAGTGCCCGTCGGGAGGAGGGTGGAAGCGACAAATGGCACACCGCCTGCAACGACAGGCACCCGCTAGGAACCTGTCTTCGCCCTCTGACCATGGGGTCCCTACACTTTCCCATGGTCCTGAAGAATGCCCAGTAAATTACACTGTAAATTACAGTGCAGTGACATTGTGGTAGAGTAGTACTATAGAAAAACAGAAAAAGTATATACAATTTATTAATGGGTATACTGATCCTACCCATTGAACAGCTTCTTAAACTAACTTAAAGGGCCAGTTCACAAAGGCAGTAAGGCTTTAAACTTATGCGTACGGATGTAAAGGTCTCCAGTTAATGCCTGACAGTTAATCTCTAGAGAATATCAGTCAGGTACATATGTTTTTACTAGTGTATATATTTTTTGCCATAAAAGTGGAATTAAGCAACAGGAATCCCTTCCTAATGGGTGGTGTGGGAAGTAATAAGACTTTGTTTGTGAATGGCCACAAACTTGTGGGTTTTGCCACAAACTTGTCGGTTTGTGGCCATTCACAAAATCCATTCTCACGCTTTCCTCGCACATGGTCAGAATTATAAGCAACAAAAGGCCGGGGTATCTCCAGTACCAGGGAGGAAGTGGAATGGCTCATCACCCAACTTGATGGGATTGTAGAGGAAGGGCGTTTACACAAAAAGAAAAATAGTGCGTTTACACATCTGCTGCGTATGCACAATACAGAATTATACCGTGGGCATAACTGCGCACTGGGGAAATAATGACGTCACAGGATATTCTCAGTAGTAAGCAAAGAAAGCTGCAACTGCGGGAGGAGAGTGCACTGTGGGAACAGTGAAAATTGTGAAACATGTAGGAAAGAAAGCTAAAGTTTTGTAAAAAAAATTAATAATTTTCACATTTTCTAAAAGGGTTAGGGCAGTACTTCAGAAATAGATTTTCAACGTTTGAATCTTCTTTGGTTGGCTCCCTAAATACCTTTATGCAGTAGAACTTGAGAAACATCAATTGAAAACCTTTAAAGTCGATTTACATCATTTTTTTTTAATAAAAAACGTGGGTGGGCACTCGGTTTAAGAACCCCTCATCTGTAGCCAGCCTTCATCTGAGGGACCCCAACTGATGGCTCGGGCAAATAGAAGCATCAGAGAGCTGGGGTACCAGTGCCCGACAAGTCCCAGGAGTGCAGAATCAAAGGTAACAAGAAGGGCATTAGTCCAATGCCGGACACATCTACAGAAGCAGAAGCGGCATCAGGGCACAGCGGCCAACATTGCGCAGACTTTGACCCACGGCTCTCTATCGGCGTGCCTCACAGATTTGTCCCTTCTGTTCACTACAGTAAATAATCAGTGTTTTAAATGTTTTACATTTATCTAACCTATTGACATTTACACTTCTCGAAATGAGTTAGAGGGATTACTGGCATTACTCGGTAAGAGGAGTAGGGCAAACAGAGGGTGTGGATGTGGTCAATTATAAATCATTTGAGATATCGATCAAAGGAGCGCTGTGCAGGTAGGTTGTGGTTGAAATATCATTAAATTAAGATTGGAAAAGTCCACGGTCTAAAATGTATATGAATGATCCATACCTTCCCAGCTGCCCCACAAGCAGAATCCTGTGAATGGAACACTTAGGATATCACAGGCCCTGCAATGTGATGTCACGAGGCCTAGGGTATGTGCAGAGGGGAGGCCTCCGCTGCAGCAGAAGGAAAATGAGAGACCACTGTTGGGGTATTATGTCGGTATGATGGAATCTTCTTTCAGGTACATTGCAGGATCGTTTTTGTGACTAAATAGCTGGATTTTTCAAAGAAATTAGATAAAACCCGTGCATTTTCTGCATCCCCTGTTTACCTGAAACACATGGTATCAACCACTAAGTGGTGATGTATGATCAGTTGTTGAAAACTCGCCATTGTGATGTTTCCCTGCTATAAAAGGCTGGTAACCAGGCAGCTGCAGCATTGCACTCAAGGACACTGGCGGGGGAAGACTACTGCTGACGGAGAGAGCTGGGGACAGTGAGAGGACAAAGCTGCATGGGCTGAGCCGGCATGGAAAAGATATGGGGCTGAGGTGGCTCCAAGGGGACAAGGTCAGTGAATAAAGCAAGCCCCAACTGAACTGAAAAGCAAACTGAACTGAAAACAGAACTTGAACAGAAACTGAATACTCACTTCAAAATAACTAGAAATTCAAATTGACCTTAATCCTTAAATTCTTCACTCCATTCTTTGAATCCCATTCTGGAAGCCCCTAGCCCCTCCATCTCAATGTTTACCTCCCAACATATATTTCACATATCCAAAACTATCCCTTCCTTTCCCTCCTTACCCATTTCTTGCTTTTCTTTCCATTTTCACTCACTTCCCTTTCTTCTCCAATCTTACCTGTCCCTGATCTCATCTTATCTCTTCACTGCATGTTCCTACTCTCTACTTCTTTACTACCATTTCTCTCTTATCATTTCACTTTGATTCCCTTCCTTAACACCCTTACCTCTACTCTCTACCCTGATCCCATTTCGTCCAGCCTTTTGATAACCAATCTATCAATTCCTCTCTCTTCTCAGCACATTCCCTTCCAGACACAGCACTTCCCTGTTCCTATTCACCCTTTTTTTTTGCCTGCCGTTCACCTCCGCATACGTACTCCTTAAGCCTCTCCATCTTCTCTCATTCTTTCCTTCGTCCTGCTTCCTTCTTCCTTTACCTCTTCTCTTCTCTTCTCTTCTCTTCTCTTCTCTTCTCTTCTCTTCTCTTCTCTTCTCTTCTCTTCTCTTCTCTTCTCTTCTCTTCTCTTCCCTTCTCTCCTCTCCTCTCCTCTCCTCTCCTCTCCTCTCCTCTCCTCTCCTCTCCTCTCCTCTCCTCTCCTCTCCTCTCCTCTCCACTCCACTCCACTCCACTCCACTCCACTCCACTCCTCTCCTCACCTCTTCCCTCGCCCCTGCTCTCCTCTGCTCTCCTTTCCTGCCTGCTCTACCACACCCCTCCACTTCTCTTCTCTTCTCCCCTCACACCACCCCTCCCCTCCTCTCCTCTCCGCTCCACTCCAGCCAAATCCACCCCACTTCTCTCCTCACCTCTCCCCTCCCCCTCTCCTCTGCTCTCCACCACTGTCTGTCCCACCACACCCCTCTACTTCCCTCCCCTTTCTTCCCCTTCCCATCCCCCCAACCCCTTCTCTTCACCCTTCCCTTCTCCCTTCTACCTTCCCCCTCCCCTCCCTTTCGCTTCTCTTCTCTTCTCCCTTCCCTTCTATTCTGTTTGCTTCTATTCCATTTGCTCCCCTTTCCTATTGCTCTTCTCTGCTCCTCTAGTGTTCCTCTCAATTTCTGTCCCTTTCATACTTACCTTCCTCTGCTCCCATCCCATTCCCTTCCTTCTCTTGCACTATTCCATGCAATTATCTTTTCATTTCCCTTTCTTACCCTCCTTAGCTATCTCTCATTTACTCATCTCCACATCCATCCCTTTCACCCTTCCCATAACTCCACAACACTTCCATTCCATTCCCGGCCCTCCCCTCCCCTGTCCTTTTATTTAACATTATCTACACTTTCATTCCCCTGCCAACCTCCTTCTCCTACTTTTCCCTTCCTCAATCATCTGTTCTCTCTCCTTCATTCCCAATTCCTCAACTCCCTTTCCTTTCCCTTAACTCACCTTCCCTTTCTTTCCCTTCTCTTCCTTACTTTGTTCCCCATATCTCCTATAACCTTCTCCCCCCTTTCTCTCTCTCTTCCTGTCCCTTCCCATGCTATCCTTTCCCCTCCACATGCTTCCCTTCCTCTCCCTTCCCCCTCTTGTTCCTTTCCTTTCCCTTCCAATTCCCCCCATTCCCATTTACATTCCTTTCTATTCCCTACTGTCCCATCCCAGTTCCCTTCCCTTCCCCTTCTCTCCCCTCCCCCTCCCCTCCCTTCCACACCCCCATACAACTGCCCTTACCCCTCCCCTTCTCATCCATTCCCTTCCCCTTCCTCCTCTCCTCATCCTATGTCCCTTCTCTTCCTTACTTTGTTCCCCATATCTCCTATAACCTTCTCCCCCCTTCTCTCTCTCTTCCTGTCCCTTCCCATGCTATCCTTTCCCCTCCACATGCTTCCCTTCCTCTCCCTTCCCCCTCTTGTTCCTTTCCTTTCCCTTCCAATTCCCCCATTCCCATTTACATTCCTTTCTATTCCCTACTGTCCCATCCCAGTTCCCTTCCCCTTCACTCCCCTCCCCCTCTCCTCCCTTCCACACCCCCATACAACTGCCCTTACCCCTCCCCTTCTCATCCATTCCCTTCCCCTTCCTCCTCTCCTCATCCTATGTCTTCTTTACTTTCCAATCAATCATTTCTTATCACTTCAGGGTATCATTTTAAATAAGGCAGATATATGGCTTTTGTCAAAGGATGAGAACACCACTGTATTGAAAGAGCGGAGACTATTTGGCTTTATGAAGGGGGTTAGCATATCAACATATATAAAGTCTCAAGTAACTATAATCAAATGTATATTTTATATATTCACATATTGCAATGCTGAATAATAGTGATTGTCACAACAAATTTTCAATGAAGTCTCTAAAAAAAAAGTTTTCAGTCCACTACAAAGTCCAGCCATGAAACAATCCAAACAAAAGGTCCCTGCGCTCCAGCTGAAGAGATCTCCAGGGATCATAGAATCAATGACTCAGGAGACTTATGGTGTTTTTTAATGTTGCTGGGGTAGGGGAGAAGGGCTGCACTCCCTGCAGCCCTACGAAACATTAAAAATATAAAGAAAAAGTCCCTAAAAGGCATTGCACCTGATCCATGCTTGGAGCAGTGAATATTAAATTATTGGATCCTTCAGCTCCTTTTTTTGTTTGTTATGGGTGCTCTGGTGCCTGCCCAGGGTAACCATAACATGCCAAATATTGGAGACCGTGCGGGAAGCCTCAATGCCCCCATGGTTACTGACGGCTGATCAGCCATCACCCATTCTGTGTGGTGGTTGGAGCCAGCAATTGTTTTAGAGTGAATGCCCTGGTGCCCTCCCAGGGCACCCACAATATGCTCAAATGTTGGGGGATGCTTGGAGGGCCCCCAGGCCTACAGGGCCTCTTCCAACTCCAGAGTCAGCCCTCATAATGGGTGCCGGCAAAAGCCAGCAGCTATTTGAAAATGTGTGCCCTGGTGCCCACTCGGGCAACCAAAAATGGGCACTGTTGGAGCGAGCGGGGAAGACCCCCACAGCTTCGTTCCTTGGCTCCCACCTGGGAGGGAGCATCTTACTTCTCATCTGGGCAGGAGCAAAGTTATGTTCCCCACCCAGAAGAGTGCAGACAGGAAATTCCCACACTCTCCAAGGCAGGGAATAGCAGTGTCCCAGGGGATAGGGTGTCCTGGACACTGCTTTTATCTAGACCCAAGTGGTGTGATCCCTTGGGAAGGTGAACGTCTGAGTGGGGTGACCCAACACCACTTCCACTAAATATAAATTTGCACTGGTGGATGTGGTCTCCTGGGCCTCTTGGAGGATTGTTTGCACTGGTGGATGTGGTCTCCTGGGCCTCTTGGAGGATTGGGGCGGGTGGCCACACACCTCCAACCCCTAAATGTAAATGTCTACTACAGGGGGATTGGCTTGTATGAGGCTCATGGAGGGGGCCACTTGCCTCCCCACCACTAAATGTAAGTGTCAGCCCAGAGGATGAGAATCACTGAGTTCCAATGAGGCTCAGGATGGGGGATACCAGCTCCCTCCCATAAATTAATTTTGGTTGGGTTCACCCCGGTGAGGGTTGTTTTTGAAAAGGGCAGGAGCCTGTCATATTTTTTTCAAATCCTACTGCAGACTAGGGATCCTCTGCGAATCTGCTGTACTGCAAAATAAAAATAAGATATATTTTTTGTTATTCTTACCTCGACCCCTATATGCTGTTTTATACTTTTGTGGGGCAGGAGAATGAGTCTCTAAGTTCTGTAATGGCTACCACTACATCTTTGTTGATGTGGTGGCAGCCAATCAGATCTTATCTTTTGATTTATTGGATCCACGAATCTGATAATGTTGTGATAAGTACATACATTTTTAACCTTAATTTCTGAGCAGATTTACACCAAATCACAAAACAGCATGCTTTCTGGACTACTATCTAGCTTTCTGCCTAATTTGGTGTAATTCCCTTCAGTCATTTTTGTGGTATCGCTGTTCAGGAGAGGGCAGGGGAAACCAGCCCCCCTCTTTTCTTGGCCACACCAAAAGTTTACAGGAAGGAGCTGAGGTGGATAAATTTTGCTTTTGCAGCATAAATACATAATGATAAGCAAATTCAGCTGGATCATCATATCCAATCATATCAAGAATTCACATACATAGCTAAGTTGGCAAAGCATACTCGGTACAAGGAATACTCTGAGCTACAAGAAAAACTATATATACACATAATATGTTTCTGATTGATCTAGAGATGTAGTTTAAGTCTAGATTTCCACTATGCATCTCTTTGTATTTCATCAAATAAAGGGCCTATCCCAGTAAATGCCTAAATATCAGATCTGAGCCACTTTGTATGCACGTGCAAAATGGTCACACATGTGGCCGGACAAATGAGTATTCCTGATCAACAAACATAAGCATATCAAAATAACATAAGCCAAACAAAACAAAATAGCATTATTAACTGAGAGGACAGATTTTAGACCAGCAGAAAGTTTCTTCACCTTGGTATGCATGTGAAAGGAATGGAAATACAATTAAACATGTTAAAATCATGAAATGGAAACTCACCCCAAGTGAAGTCAAAAAGAAGAGCTACAGGAGCAACAGAGCATATACTGGTGATTATCCCAAATGTGCAGACATCTCTTCATCTAAATTAAGACTATTAGGCTATCAAAGTCAAATTGTTTATTTTCATTCCAGACTCCACAATTCATGTGTTCTATTGCTACCCTCAATTTTAGGGCCAATCCTGTCAAAAGGGAAGAACTGGAACGTGACATTCTTTTGACATATAAACATCACAGGAATGTTAAGCAACTGGATATTGATTGTCCATATGTTTGATGGCCTGATGTTTTCCAAGACCCATTTTTTACAGGGTCAGCTCGGCTCCCTGTATACATTGTTTTACATGGGCACAGCCAACTATAAATGCAGTATTCTGAATTTCAATTGGTAATTGTGTATTCTGTGCTACTGTTGTGGATCGTAAACTTACTCACATTGGTGCTATGTTTGCATACTATGCAGCCCCTACGTCTGAAGAAACCTATTTACTATAATAGAAAGGCAAGTAACCAAGATTTTCAACAGTAAATACAATCAATATCAATATCAATGAAAGGTCAATGATGGTGGTTGGCTTTTAGAGGTGGGAAAGAATCAAGGATCTTAAAAAGTGATTTTGTGTTTTATTATATACAACACACATAGTTGTCCAGCTCAGAGTTCCATTGCTGCCATTGCCTATTCAGTTTTCCTCTGAAGAAACCTGTACCAATGAAAAGGACTGATGTCATTTTGCTTGCTCTGTAAGTCTGAGGGATTTGTTTTCCCTGAAGGGGATTTTAGGGTAATTGACTACATATTTAGCAAGTATTTCTTCAGTAAGTAGAAAGTGGTAATACTTGAGTAAAATGCCTCTGATGCTGGTTGCTTTATTGCTGTATGTAATTATGAGTCAGGTGCCACTTTCCGAGTATATTGTGGAATCAACTATTCTCTTTGAATGTAGGAGGTTTTGACTCTGAACTGTCTGTACCTTAATGATAGTATTCTTGAATATTTTATGAATGTAGCCTCAATCTTCAAAGTGTTTGATCATTATGTTACTCTCTGTCGGAAAAAAATATAATTGTACTGCAATTCATTAATGTCCATAACTATTCACAAATGCTGTGCATCAATTTAGTAGGGTGAACACTAGAGGCATGCAATGAACTGTTACTTGCCTTTTTCCTATGGAACAATCTAGCTTCCGCTTTATCACAAGAAACAATAATCTGTAAATCTAAGAGTTCAATCATTGTCTTACTTGTGGTCCCTGCAAACCTCAAGTTAAATATGTTGTCATTAAGAATGTTTACAAAATCACAAACTGAGCGCTCAGAACCCCTCCAGATCACAAACATATCATTAATGTACTGATATGTACATTAATACATATCAGTTCGGAGCTGATATGTATTAATGCACTACATGATCATTGTATAGATCAATGTTACTGGCCAACAGCTCCTCCAACCAGCCCAAAACAAATTGGCATGGCTGGGGGCAAAGCAGGTCCCCATTACAGGACACTGGGTTTGCCTGTAATGCTGGTCATTAAATAGATAAAGTTATGAGTCAAGTAAAATAATGTCATGTCAAGCAACATCTGAGTGTGCATCAGGAATGACAAGGTTCTAGCTTACATAAAATAAAGCCATGAATGTATGTCTAAGTCATGCCTGATACACATGCAAAGGCTGCTTAGATCCATAGACAGTAGTGTGTATCCATTTTCCAAATGAATATTATTATCATGATTGTTAAAACATCTCTTCTTTCTTTGATGTAAGATGGTAATGATGAGAAAAAAGGATCTGAGAAAGTAATCAATGCACTTTGATGTGTTCTCCAACAAATATCCAAAGGAAGCCTCAATAGACATTTACTATAATGCATTTCAATGAGGACCATGTCCCTGAGTCCTGTAATGGCTACCACAACATGTTGTCCATGCCGTGGCCAACCTATCTGGACCCGGCCTTATGCCCCATAGAGGAGGGTAGTCAGGTTTTGCTCACTCTGTCCACGTTTTTATTTGTTTGTATTCATTTTAGGATGCAGGGATAATTTTAAAATTTTGTTTAGATTTTGGCCAGCCAGTCAGGATTGACTAGTCCCCCATAAAAATGGACAATCAGAACATAACTGGACACCAGCATTTCAGATATACCCACATTTTAAACCCCCTCATGCCCAACTTGAATCCCTCTTTAACCACAGCTTTTTTGAAAATGGCTGGATGGATTTACACGAAATAAGGAAACGTACACTTTCAGAGTAAATTTGTATATTTCTGCCACAGTTTTGATGTCATTTTGTGTAGCTGTTTTTCTGAATTGCTTCACAAACTTTTCTCTCTGAATTAAAACTGGAAATCAATATTTTAGAAAACATCCTTTGTCTTGGCCTTTGCTTCACATATCACTCAGAAAATGTCCAGGAAGGAGCAGAGATGAACAATTTTGGGAACGTTTTGTGCAAATTTATCAAACAGTACCATATTATTTGCGGATTAAACCACTGTTTCTATTGAAACTCTGACATCACTGTAAATGCACAATGTCGACCCTCACTATGTAATGCCTATTTTGGTAATGATAGGGATTATATAGCGAGTTGACATATATAAAATGATGAGATGAAGATTATGTTATATAGAGAAAGGGGGGACCATTGGAATGAGTAAAACTATTCTTCTTGTGTTTAGAAGTGGGAAGTAGGCAGTCATCATTTGCTTGATCGTTCTGCCTGCCTCAGGCTGGTATGCATTTTTCAACTGTCCGAGCAATACTGAACACCAAAATATCAATGTAAATTTACAGAGATTCTATACAGCCTGTTGCAGTAACACAGTCACGGACTACTGCAAGTTATACACTATCCAGATTCATTGCAATCTGAGCACAATGCCAAAGACGCTACACGTTACAGCAGCATTTGCACTTTACTATAGGGAACTTTGGATTGTTGATTCGTATTTATTTATGACTTTTATTTTCTAGCTTTTCGGAGATCTTGGTCCAAAATGCCATATGTGAAGAAAGGTTTTAATTAAAAATGAGCTCCATTTTCCTCATATAAAATTCTCGTGCATAATGCACCTTTAATAGTGGTGCACAATGGATCAGTCAAGGGCGCATGGAATGCGTGATTTGCCAGTCAGAAGGCCTCTGTAAATGAAGTTAGGAATTTTTTTCATTTCAAGTGGTTTGAATTAGACGTGCTTTTCCACTCTGTTAGCGACTTGGTTTTCCGGCGGTGAAAAATATATTCAATCAATCTATTCATATTGTGTGTTAGCCCCAGAGTTCAGACATTCTTCGCTTGGCAGGTTTATATTTTATTCTATTAAAACTGACATAACGGGCTTACCGTCCTCACTGCTGTCACCATTCCTGTTTCTACACAATGAATGCTGCCCGAATACACGTGCATCCTTAGAGAGTGCTTACACCCTCACTACTGCTTCTTTCTTTGTTAAATAATTATTTAATAAACAGCAATACCAAAATCTGTAACATTTGTAATAAAATGTTTTGTTGACATCCATACTAATAATATAAAGAGAGAGCCCAAACCTTTGAGGCGGGTAATCTCAGGAACCACAGCACCAATCACAACACCCAGTACAGCGTTGGAAATGGCAGTTGCAGCAGAAGGACATAGGCTACACAGACGCCCACCATATACATTTAAAAGGTAAAAGAACCGTGCCAGCAAAGTAGTCCCTTGTGGGCGTGTCTGTGTTGGGCTGTGGGCGTGTGCTGGGGGCGTGTGCTGGGGGCGTGACAAACACTGGGGGCGTGTGGTACGTTCCACCCCTCATGCCATGTCTCATATTGTGTGCTAATCCCACCCTGCTCCCCTTAAATACCCCTGCCCCCATGATCATAACCCACCCTTACTCCTTAAAATACCCCAACACCCTTAAACACTAACCCATCTTAACCCTAAAAATATATCCTGTACCCCAAAACCCAAACCTAACCCTAAACCCTAAAAATACCCCTATACCCCAAAACCCAAACCTACCCCTGAACCCTAAAAATACCCCTGTACCCCAAAACCCGAACCTAGCCCTGAACCCTAAAAATACCACTGTACCCCAAAACCCAAATCTACCCCTGAACCCTAAAATACCCCTGTACCCCAAAACACAATTCTAGCCCTGAACACTTAAAATACCCCTGTACCCCAAAACCCAAACCTACCCCTGAACCCTAAAAATACCCCTGTACCCCAAAACCCAAACCTAGCCCTGAACCCTAAAAATACCCCTGTACCCCAAAACCCAAACCTACCCCTGAACCCTAAAATACCTCTGTACCCCAAAACCCAAACCTAGCCCTGAACCCTAAAAATACCCCTGTACCCCAAAACCCAAACCTAGCCCTGAACCCTTAAAATACCCCTGTACCCCAAAACCCAAATCTACCCCTGAACCCTAAAAATACCCCTATACCCCAAAACCCAAAACTATATCTGAACCCTTAAAATACCCCTGTACCCCAAAACCCAAACCTAGCCCTGAACCCTAAAAATACCCCTGTATCCCAAAACCCAAACCTAGCCCTGAACCCTAAAAATACCCCGTACCCCAAAACCCAAACCTACCCCTGAACCCTAAAAATACCCCTGTACCCCAAAACCCAAACCTAGCCCTGAACCCTAAAATACCTCTGTACCCCAAAACCCAAACCTAGACCTGAACCCTAAAAATACCCCTGTACCCCAAAACCCAAACCTAGCCCTGAACCCTTAAAATACCCCTGTACCCTAAAACCCAAACCTACCCCTGAACCCTAAAAATACCCCTATACCCCAAAACCCAAAACTTTATCTAAACCCTTAAAATACCCCTGTACCCCAAAACCCAAACCTAGCCCTGAACCCTAAAAATAGCCCTGTACCCCAAAACCTAAACCTACCCCTGAACTCTAAAAATACCCCTATACCCAAAAACCCAAAACTATATCTGAACCATTAAAATACCCCTGTACCCCAAATCCCAAAGCTAGCCCTGAACCCTAAAAATACCCCTGTACCCCAAAACCCAAACCTACTCCTGAACCCTTAAAATACCCCTGTACCCCAAAACCCAAACCTACACCTGAACCCTAAAAATACCCCAGTACCCCAAAACCCAAACCTATCCCTAAACCCTAAAACTACCCCTGTACCCCATAACCCAAAACTGTATCTGAACCCTTAAAATACCCAAACACCCCAAAACATATACCTCAGTACCCCAAAACATATACCCCATTACCCATACTTACCTTATCCAAACATTTTAAAAAAACATGCTTTTAGCATTCATGCATTTACAGCGAATTTCGTTGTAAATGTATGCGTAGTAAAAGCATATAAAATGCAATGCCATGTGTTATAATGTCATTGCGGCGTCATGGTACTTTCGTAATGAAAGTATGCGGAGTCATGGTATGCGGAAAGAAAGTTGCGGAATAATCGGTGTTTACCCTCCCCCGGTAAGTACATTGGTGGCACGGCGGCCCACATCTCCAGCAACATACTCATATTTTTTCACCACCCATTTGAAAAATGCACAGGTCTCTCTCATTGATGGCCAGCACCAACATACACTTTTAGACACACCTCCCGCCACAAGTTCTAGAATTGCGAACTTTAGAGCTGGGGAGCTACGTTCGAATCTCGGCATCAGCTCAACATCCTGTGATTCTAGGCAAGTCGCTTTGTCTCCCCGTGCCTACCACAAATGAATGTGTTCTTCTGTAATGTAAATTGTGCTCATGCCATATTGTTGAGTTTGCGCTATATAATATTGCAAAGAAATATAAAGTAGGAAAACTCGAGTTCACACACTACTGAACGCGCACTCTTAAGTGCATCAGCAGTGCACTGTGAATCGGAGCGTTTCACAGGCCTATCACAGATAAGAAATGCTTTCAACACGAAATCCTACAAAACAATATACTACTGGCCGGCAGCAATTCATACCCGGACAACGTCGGCACGGGCTGCTATCAACAATGAAATCATAAACCAAGGACTTATAGAAATTGAAGACTCACTGTATCTATTAAGCGAGAAGTCCTTACAAGATTTCAGCCTGCCTCCAGCGGTCCGAACTAACCTAACTGGATACCACAATATCGCTACCGCACACAATATTCCAGAGCTAAATACCTACCTTGCTCAACACTTGCCTAACTTAGTTCCAGATCAACAACTCGCCTACAACACCATAGTTGATAGTGTTGAAAAGAAGCAAGGCAAACTATTGTTCATAGACGCCCCCGGCGGCACAGGAAAGACTAACCTAATTAACCTCATACTTGCCAAAGTTCGATCTTCTGGAAATTTGGCTCTAGCTGTTGCTTCATCTGGAATAGCTGCCACTTTACTAACAGCTGGGAAAACAGCAAATTCTACCTTTGAACTGCCTCTAACAGTTTCCCTTGAATAGGATTCAATATGCTCTATTCGGAAAAACTGACCTTTGGGGACACTGCTTCAAAATGTGTCTCTCATCATGTGGGACGAATGTACAATGATACTAAAACCATTGGTGCCTAGCCTTATTTTACCCGGACAACGTCGGGACGGGCCGCTAGTTTAAAGTTTAATATAAAAAGAAAATAGGAATAAGGAAGAATAATAAGAAAAAAGAAGAAGATGAGAAAGAGGGAAGAAAATAATAAAGATATTGGTGAGTGCAAGGAAAGAAGAAAATTAGTAAAGGGAAGCTAATATAAATCAGATGTAATCTTCCGGTGCAAGGTAATGAAGAGACCTTTGTAGTATATGTTCATCACATATAAAATTCCACCATGTTAATAAAAGTTTATATTTTATAAGTCTTTCCAACAAGAAAGTATAACTTCTCAACACTGCTTCTAAGCCTCACAGCAGCCTCTGAGCCTTACTGCTACCTCTAACAATCACTGTTGAGTCTGCACCATCACTGCTCCCTGACGCAGCACATCTGAATGTAAGGATCACTGTTTCTTGCAACACTCACTGCTCTGTTACACCCCTACTGGTTCCTTACATCTTCACTGATGCCTCTATACTCTCTTTCCTGCTGAACACACCCAGTTCCCACCTGCGATAAACTCTCACTGCTGATGTGCCTTCTCACCACTGAATCTACTCCCTGACTACTGTCGGTGCACCCACTAATACTCTCCACCCTCACTGCTCCCTCTATGTGCTCACTTCGGCCTCTGCTCCCTCAGTGCTGTTTATAATTCCTTACTTCTGCATCTACACCATCACTGCTGTAATAAACCCTCTCTGCTTACTCTACATCCTCACTACTGCCTCTACATCCTACCAGCTACCATTAATTCACCTTGACTGCTGACTCTACAGCCTCACTACCGCCTCCGCGCCCTCATTGCTGACACTGCTGCAGCTACACCATTATGGCTGGCTCTACACCTTGAATGCTGCTGTAAACCCACACTGCTCCTAACATCTTGGTTCCCGAGTCTATTTCCTCATTTCTGCCTCTGCATCCTCACCACTCCTGTAAACCTTCACTGCTGCTGCACACTCTCACTGATACTTCTACATCCCCACTGTTGCTGTGCATCCTCACCACTCCTGTAAACCTTCACTGCTGCTGCACACTCTCACTGATACTTCTACATCCCCACTGTTGCTGTGCACCTTCACTGATGCTGTAAACCTTCACTGCTGCTGCACACTCTCACTGATACTTCTACATCCCCACTGTTGCTGTGCACCTTCACTGATGCTGTAAACCTTCACTGCTGCTGCACACTCTCACTGATACTTCTACATCCCCACTGTTGCTGTGCACCTTCACTGATGCTGTAAACCTTCACTGCTGCTGCACACTCTCACTGATACTTCTACATCCCCACTGTTGCTGTGCACCTTCACTGATGCTGTAAACCTTCACTGCTGCTGCACACTCTCACTGATACTTCTACATCCCCACTGTTGCTGTGCACCTTCAATGATGCTGTAAGCCTTCACTGCTGCCACTGCATACTCACTGTCATCTCTTTTCTCTCACTGCTGTCTTATACCTTCATTAATGCATCAGCAGCTCTCACTGTTACCTCAACAACCTCTCCACTGCCACCCGACCTCACTGCTGCCTCCAGTACTCAATGTTTTGTCTACACCTTCAGAGATCCCTTAGAAGCTCAGTGCAGCCTCTGCGCCTTGTGGCTGTTGCTAAACCCGAATGTTGTCATACGCATACTGCTGGCGTACTCCTGCATCTACACCCTCATTAGTTCATCCTCACACTCACTCACTGCTACTTCAGTACACCTTACTGCTGCCCCCACATCGTCACTGCTACCTCAGAGACTCCACTGCCGTCAAACACCCTCATTTCTGCACTCTACGCCCTCACTACACCCATGCACCTCACTGCAGCTCTATGTGCTGCTTCTGCTGCCCCATACCCACAATGTTGCCTTTAGCATGACTCTGCGCTCTCACTGCTGCCTTTAGTGGGCTTGCAATAAACGCTCTCTACTGCCCCTGAATGATCTCTTCAGTCTTTACATCCCACTCTTCTACTGCAGTCTCGCTCCTGTCTCTACGTTCTCCCTGCTAATTATGCATCCTCAGATTTCCAGAACAATCCCACTGTTGATTCTGTAGTCTCGCTGCAGACTCTACATCCCACATCACTGTTGACTGTCTCTGTAGTCCATACCTACACCTGAAGCCTCTCTGGTAACTTTACAACAGGCGTGTACCCCTACAAGCCACTGCTGTCTCTGCACCCCGCCGCTCCCTCTAGCGCTCACTGCTTCTCCTGCAGCATCACTGCTCCTGTCAGGGTCCATTGCCACCACTGTTGGTCACTGCTGTCCACACAGTCCACTTCGATCCTAACTGCCCACCTCTCCCATTGACTGCTGCCTCTAACGTCATCGGCCGCATGTCAATCCTTCTGTTGCCGTCCCGTCTGCAGCGCACTGATGCCTCCACAGTCCAGTACAGCCGCTACAGTAAGCCTCGTGGTTGCTTCTGCAGCCTACAGTCTGCCTGCATCTCAATGAAGTTTCTAGGACCGATGACTACTTATACATCATCGCTACTGCTTTAGCAATTCACTGCATATACAGCCCCACGCGCGGCCCCTACAGGCCTAGTGGTGGCACTGCAGCTCAACTGATGCCTAAACTAGCCTCTGACGGTCAACCCCACTAACTCCTGTCGAGCCTCTCACGGGCTTCTGAAGCAAAAACGCCTATAAAAAGCGACTGCTACATCTACAGCCCTACTGCTGCATCACATACTTCAGTGCTGGCAAACCCCTGTGCCTCTACACCCTCACTCCTGTCATCCCACGCCTCATCACTTCCTCTGCAGCTCGTGACTGCCAGTGCAACTTCACTCAGTCTGCCCAAACTGACACCAACACCCTAAACTCTCACAAGCGCCTCGAAGCAAAGCTGTTTACAGAGAACACTATACATAATTGTCTACCCTGTCACTCACCCCAAGACCTCGTAGGCGAAGCGTTCCTCTGCGGCTTTAAGAAGCCCAGGTAATACAATATATTCTAGCCATGTCCAAGCAGAAAATAATATCCCACTTGTACCCCGGCCTCAGACATAATTGGACTTCTCTGTGTAAAACAGGGCCTCCAGATTGATGGTTAGATAAATGCACTTCATCAGGAGAATAGATTACAGTGTTTGTGCGGTTTGCCACCATGGACTCAACAGATTCTGTCAATAAAATATATTTCATCAAAGTTTCGTCCATCATGAGAGCAAAATGCGTTTTTGCCGACCACCTTAATCTATTCTGTCAACACAGCCCATTTGGTCTACAATAACTCAATCTTTTCTGTCAGCAATATGATAAAAATGCCATTGTTAGTAAACCTCCTGAGAAAAAAATATATAGGCCACAGAAAAAGAAAAATATAGAGAGAGAAGAACGTGGCTGAAAGGAGAGGGAAACATGTACATCAATGACTACGATGATAGGTGTAACTAACAACCGAAAGAAAAGCGGCGGTAGCAAATGTATAAAAATAATGGAAGGAAGAGAGGGAGAACAAAGGAAAAGGCATCTGATCTTGCATTTTAAATTATTTTAGATATCTCATGTAGTGGAAATCTGGGTCCACGGAGCACATCAACGTATACAGAGAAAACGGATGCGAGAGAGAAACAAGAAAATAAATAGAGTAATAGAGGAAGAAACGGAAGATGAGGGAAGAAAGCAAAAGAGATAGAGGTAGGAAGTAAGAAAACAAAATCCAGAAAATGAGGGAAATAATGGACGAAAACTAGAAAGAACGTATTGTCAAAAATGTGAAACAGCCCAAAGGAAAGAAGAAATGACGCAAAATAGGTTACAAAAACTAAAACAAAAGAAAAATGAATAGTGGAAGAAGGATGGTACAAGCAATCTTAAGAGTGCACAAAAGAAACAATAACGAAAGTATAGATAAAAGAAGAGATAAAGGACAAAATAGAAACATGATGAAAACAGAGTAATGAAACTAATACAAATGGAGCAGCGTAATTTAGAGTCCATCATTACACCTCACAGAACTACAAATATATCTGTGCACCTGATATTATATTCACTGTATGCCTTAATCTTATTGACGTGCGTGAAGCATTTAAACACATTACTAAAATAAATTCAATGTAGAAACTTAGAGATTTATAAATGTGTGCACTAAAATACAGTTTAAACATGAATCATGTATTCTTTACATATATATTATACCTACATTTCAAGGTTATTGCATATGTAATAGCAGTAGCGGTCGGCAGTAGGTGTTTCTATAGGGCGGTGACGTGGGCAGGAGGAGGGGCAGGATGGGGGGAAATAATGTATGGATTACGGAGTTTTACAGGTAAGTAAACATTTAAATACATAAAACGAATTTCGTAATCCATACATTATTTCCCCCCACCCTGCCCCTCCTCCTGCCCACGTCACCGCCCTATAGAAACACCTACTGCCGACCGCTACTGTGTAATAGTTTGCTCACATCTGCAATTCTTTAAAGATAGATCTGGCCCTTTTTGCAGAATTATCCCCAAACTTTTTGCCTTCTTCCTCCTAATTTTTTTCTGACCTGTTTTTGTTGGCTTTAGGGCTCTGGAGACTTTACCACTACTAGCCAATGCTAAAGTGCATATGCTCTCTCTCTAAATTGTATTGGTGATTTGTTTATCCATGATTGGTATATTTGATTTTTTAGTACTTCCCTAGAGCACCAGGTGTGCCCAGGGCATGTAAATCAAATGCTACTTGGGGGCTTGCAGCACTGATTGTACCAGTCACATGAGTAGCCTTTCAAACATCTCTCAGACCGTCCCACTGCAGTGTCAGTGGGAGCAGTTTTGAGCAGCCATTTCGACCTGGTAAGTGCATCCACTTGCCAGGCCCAAACCTTCCCTTTTACTACATGTAAGTCAACCCTAAGCTAGGCCCTATGCAGCCCCATGGACAGGGTGCAGGGTTTTTAAAAGGTAGGACATGTTCCGGATTTCTTTTACCCATCCTAATAGTGTAATGCTGTTAGTTTTGGTTTTCCCTATTGTAAGGTCTATCTCTTCTAAAGGGTAACATGGAGATTTCCTTAAAATATCTTTTAGCTGTAGTTTACCACTGGGAACAGATAGGGATTTGTTGTTTAGGGTCTCTGAACTCGCAATTTAAAAGCACATTTTTGATGAAGATTTTTTTTAATTAAGTGTTTGAAAATGCCACTTTTAGAGAAAGTGGGCATTTTTTTCTTTACCATTTTGTGCCTCTGCCTGCCAGTGGAAACCACGTATGAGGGAGGGTGACAATCGGGCAGTTTTGTGCATGCACTCTGTAAAGTCACACAAAGGAAGCTGAGGCGGGCCCTGCATATCCCGATGGCCCATCACCAGTCTGACGAATCTTCCTGAGAGAGAGTGGTGGGAAGAGTTGCCACTATCACTTGAATAGGGCTGGGCCTGTCCTCACACAAAGCTGTCTCCCACCCCCTTGTAGTGTGTCTGGAGTCAGATCAGGGAAAGGCAAGGTCTAGTGCACTACATAGACTTCACTTTGGAATTTGCCTACTTCAAAGGCAGAAAGGGGTATAAGTATTGGACCTCTGATTCTCTCAAATCAGAACTCTTCTGGACTAAAGGACATTGTGCCAGGAAGAGAGCTGGATGCTGTAGGAAGGGGCGGGCAATCAGCCTGTTGCTTTGTTGTGCTTGCCTGCTGCTTGCTGCTTCTGTCCTGGGTGTGAATGGACTGGACGTTGCTTTCTGTATCCTGCTTTTCAAAGGTTCTCCAAGAGCTTGTGTGTGCTTGCCTCCTGTTAAGAAGTCTCAGGGCTATTGAAGACTCAACCTACCTGGACCTGAGCTCTTCGGCTGAGAGTCCTGACCTGCAGTGTGGTGCCAAATCCAGTCCTTGTGCCCTCGGAAGTGGAATCTGGTGAACTGAAGGAGAAAATCATGCATCGACTATCAGCGTCTGTTTTTATCAACGCATCGCTACAAACTTCGATGCATCACTCCTGCCAGCACCGGAGCATGGTTCCCAACTGGCGCATTGACCACAGATTTCATGACAGGCTACAGCTTTATACAGCAGCATGTCAAAAGAAATGCCACAGCGTGAGTTTAGAGCATCGAAGTCCATCCCACACCACTCCATCTCCGATGCAGCCAGCTTCATTGCTGTGGAATCGAGGCAGTGCATTTGGATTTTCAACGCATCTTCCCTGGGAGTCAATTTCTTCATCAACATTGCCCAGCAGTAGGGAACCAAGGCTGCATGTTCAGAGATCGATGCATCACCTCCCTTTCATGTAAGGAACTGATGCATCACCGTCCTTGATAGGAAGGAACTGACACATCTCCTCCCCTGCGTAGCAGTAGGGAGCTAATGCATCACCTCCCCTGGCAGTAAGGAACCGGTGCATCACCTCACCTGGTAGTAAGGAACTGATGCATTGCTTTGCTTTTCAGGCACCTGCCTCCCCTGTGCTTTTTTCATCTCTGTATTTTGACACATCCAAGGTACTTTGTACTAAAATGGATGAATTAATTGATTTCTATGGACTGAACTTATTTAATCTTCGAAAAGTGATATCTTTACTTATTTATGTTAGAGGTTTGTCGTATTGGTCTTGTTTTATTCAGATAAATATTGGCTATTTTTCCAAACTGGTGTGGACTCCATTTGTAGTGTTTTCACTGTGTTGATGTGTGTGTATGTACAAATGTATTACACATTGTCTCTGAGATAAGCCTGACTGCTCGCTCCAATCTACTTTATTACGGTGAAAACCAGTGGCAGAACCCCTGCTATGGCGGGGGAGTTACGACCCACTGCTTTTGTGCACTGCTAAGCAAAGGAAATATAAAATTAAAATAACTTTAAGTTATTATCATTTTATATTAACTTTGCAGGCGGGCGGCTGGGAGGTCTGCTATGCTCCCGGAGCAGGGTAGTGGAGGAACGGTTTACCTACTCCTACGTGCGCAATGACTGTTTGATCAGCCCTCTTGTGCCGCCCAAACTAGTCATGTGCACTTTCCTCTTTCTCCATGCAGGCTGCATTGCAGCCTGCATGGTGAACAAACCAAGGCCGCCATTCCCTGGTTGAGCATCGAACCAGGATGCTCAAAACCAATCACAACACTGTATTGCAGCATTGTTATTGATCAGGTGACCCTGGGTGCCTACCAATCACAACACAGCATTATAGTGTTGTGGTTGGTCGGGGGAGCCTGGCTGTTCTTCGCAGCTTCCTGTCCCACGAGGAGAGCAGGACCAGAGAAATACATGGGACTGGCGGCAAGGTAAGTGAATAAATATATGTTTTCTCTTTTGTTCGAAACCACATGCCCCCTGCTGCCAAGCCCGCCCACGCTCACCACCCGTGAGTCAAGCCAGTTGCCACTGGGGAAAACCACTGCCAACTAGAGACCGATTTATAATATTGGTGTTTAGCAGTGAAGATAGTGCTCATGTTTGTACTTTGCACACAGTGATTAGTATACATTACCTCCGTATGGCAGACCATTACATACCAGCATACTGATTTTTCTCTTTTTGCATCTCTTGAGTTTAATCCACAGACTGTTCACACAAGGAGCAGGGTCAAGACTGATTTGCTTATGGCTGGATCTAAACTAGGTGGCATGGTGAACAAAAGAATGATGGATTTAACCCAGATCTCTTGACTGGTGGTGAATGTTTGATTTGTTCCGCATTCTGTCGATCACCTATGTGCCTTTTAGTTTCTCACCTAAGAATGCCGGGTATGCAAAGACCTTGGTCCCGGGCTTACTGTCCCACTGGATTCAATCTAGACTGGCTGATGAGGGTTGAAATCCCAAAACTGGTCCCAAGATCCATGTTTCAGATCCAGAGTGGACCCAGCATGGCAGTTTGGGCTGGACTGTTCCCATGAGGAGCATGATCAAGTCTGCTTTGCATATGGCTGGGTCTAAACTGGGATGACATGGCGAGTAAAACAACAATGAACTTAAGCCATATCTCTTGATTTGGGGTGAATGTTTGATTTGTTCTGCATTCCGTCCATCATATGTGTGTCTTTTTTTTTCGCCCCAAGTTTTCCAAGTATGTGCAGTCTTGGGTCCCAGACTCACTGCGCCAATGGATTTAAGCTAGCCTGGCTGATATGGGGGTATCCCCAGGAAACGTTCTGAGAATGCTTATTTCCGACCCTGAAAGAACCTGGCTTGCCTGTTCGGGTTGGACTTTTCCCATGAGGAGTAGGGTCAAGACTGATTTGTATATGGCTGGGTCTAAACTAGAGTGGCATGGTGAGCAAAAGAATGATGGATTTAACCCAGATCTCTTGCCTGGGGCTGAATGTTTAATTTATTCCACATTCTGTCCATCATTTGTGTATCTTTTGCTTTCTCGCCCTAAGTGCACTGGGTATGCCAACTGTGCCACTGGACTCAAGCCAGCCTGATGATAAGGGTTGATCCACCAAAACCGGTCCAAGGATGCTCGTTTCTGGTCCAGGTAGGACCCGACTTGGCAGTTCGGGCTGGACTGTTCTCATGAGGAGCAGGAGCAAGACTGATTTGCATATGGCTGGGTCCAAACTAGGGTGGCAAAGTTCAGAAAAGAACAATGGATTTAACCCAGATCTCTTGACTGGACAACAGAATTAGCAGAATTTCTCTATTAGGACATGTAAAATGTGTAAATAAGTACATGTCCTACCGTAAAACATACCCTGCACCCTGCCCATGGTGGCGTCTTGGGCCTACCTTAGAGGTTTTGAACATGTCGTAAAAGAGACGGTTTGGGTCTGGCAAGTGGGTGCACTTGTCAGTTCAAAATGACAGCTCAAAATTGTACACATGAAGGAAGTGACCCGAAATGGGCCAAGCAGGCCACTCGCGACCACCTCTCGGCCTTCCCAAAAATGAAGAATCAGGACAACAGTGGAAAATACAAACTATCTCATTTATTAGTAAGTACAATGCTGTGGAGTCCGGTCTGACCAGCCTCATGGGATTGCTGTTGAGAGACTGACCTTCGAACCCTTGGTAACACAAAATAAGCTTTTCAACACCTCCCAAGTCCCGCCCCTGTTGGAAAAATACAATTTGGGCAAAGGCTGAACAAAGAAGGCACAGAAGGATGGTCTACCACCTGCAGAATGGGTACACGTTATCAGACTCCCATGGTCGTCTTGTTCCGTCTGAGCTCTGTCTAATGTGGGAGCATAACTACGACCAAGGATAGGCATGCAAAAGCTATTCATTAGTACATTTAGGTTTCTACCTTAAATATGATAAAAGGAAATAACTGAACAGCAGCTTTCTGCTGAGGCAAGTAGAGAGGGTTACAGAGAAGCCTGGTTTCGATCACAGCGCAACTTTGCAGCTATATGGAAGAAAATGGTGTCACATATCCTATCTTTACATGTATGATGTTAAAAAGGACTGGTCACCAGCATATGCAATAGCGGTCAATACAAAATAGCTAAATAAATGTTAACATAACACAGTATGAAGCATAACATATGGGGCAATGACACATTTAATTATAACAGACCCTCCTTTTAGCATTCATAGTTAAATGTTTTATTGTTGCTATCAGGTAAGGTTCTTTACAATTCTTAGAGAAGGAACAAAAAAGGCTCTCACTGTTGATTGTTCATTTGATCATCAGCACGGTCAGATAAATACACCAATCAATATTCGAAAATTCCCTCATCAATTCGCATCAACTTGTGAACAGCTTGTACCATCATAGCGGAGGGCTTAGCAGTTTGCTCTTGGACTCTGGGTTGGGGTGTCATCTTCTGTATACAATAAGTACATCAGGTGGGAAGACAATTAATACACAGGCAACAATTGAAGACAACACCTGCTATGGCTACCAAGAATAAGAATATTTTCCAACCCCAGGACACTACCAGACCTCACAGCCATCTGGACAAACCAAGTGCCATTCTCTTGGTGAATATCAGATGCTAGTCTGTGCAACTTTTGTATTGCTGCATCAACAGTTGGGGGTGGTCTGGTATGTATATACAGCAACAACTACCGATGACGTGGCAGGCCCCACCCAATCAGCAAGGATGACGTCTAACACCATCCTGTTTCAAAGGTCAACAAGTCTTGTAGCCTGAATCTCAGCTGTGATGTTGGTCAGTATTCCTGTGGTGGTATTGATAACTCCCTCTACAACCCTTGTGAGTCTGCATATATTATGGCTGTTGTGCATAGGCCCTTAAAATGGCAAAATACCCTTCAATGCATCTGTAAAATGCTGCAGGACAAACTACTGCGTTGTAACCTGTGGCCTCTGTGAGAACTGGATGGCGCAATATACACAGGCGGCAGAAGGAAGGACACCAGACAACACCCTGGGGGCCATTCATAAGCCTGGGACCCACAAACGAGATACACCTTATGGGCGGGAGCAGTGGTGGGCAACTAGTGGTGTTCAAATCATAAGTATAATTGCAAGTACTCTCTCCTATCGGAACCTTTCCAAAACCATGGACACAGAAATTAGCTGTTGTATTAATGTTGTAATAATTACTGGTACTGGCATTGCCTTATCCTGGGTAATATTGAGCAATTGAAAAGACTTGAAGTATTCATTGATGTTAAAGTCCTAGAAGTTCATTGTCTCATTCTAGAGCCATGTTACATTCTTTTTGGCCTCATAGACATTAATACAGGCATCTGGGTGTAGAGTACCGGTAGTCACATCCCTCCCCGGGGTAAATCCTTGGTGAGTCACTATATATCCCAATACAGCCTCATAGTCAAGGTATGTCATATTCATTGCACCAGAGTGATAATGGATATACGCCATGGTGAACAACTGGAACCAGGCTTCACAACTGGCCAAATAAGAGATGGGCAGTGATAGTAACAGATCATTCTTATGAATCATGGAAGGGAGTAAGCCACAAACCAGGTGACATTGGTGACATTGGTGGTATGGTGAGCCTGATGGAGCATTTGCAGAAAAGCATTGTCAACATAAGTCTGTCTGTGCCTTTCCTTATGGGGGGCCAAATTGACAAATACATGCTCAAGGTAATAGGAGTTTTACCAATCAGGGAATGCACAGAATTTCTTTCTTCATGGAACCATATAATTCCCAGCACCGCTACTAAAGCAACAAAAACTATTACTAGGAGCACTATCTTAGTTTTTGTTGGCCAGCTCGACCAAGTGGGGCTATTCTGCACAAAACGGGGTGTTGCTAAGGGCTGTTCTTCTTCCATAACAATGCGGCCGAAGGAGTAATTCTTTTTATATATATATCAAACTACCAGAGGAAGATCCGTACTATGGAGCCAGGTATGATAAAAGGAAAGAAAATATTTTATGCACCAATCTCCCTTTCCCTGATCTATTCTAAGTACCACAAACAAGGTACATGTACTCTATTCTTCATCCATGAAGTCCAACCCTACTAGTCTGACTTTCCCTTTGGTGCACTGTCTCTCCATCAGGGACACAGGTTGTACCTAGTGACTCCAGGCACTGTTTCGCCACGGAAAAGAATCTTAAATTCAGAGCGGGTAAGGGACTGAGATTCAAGCTCCTGCGGGCCAGAGGAGGATCCTAGGCAGCCCTTTTTTCTGGGGGCACCGCCTCATTCGTAACAGCGTCGTTCTCCCCCTCTGTTTGTGCCCAAGTCAATCGGGCATCAGAAAAAGGAACAAAACATGGCACCTTCTCTGTCTTGTGATCCCCTATGCCACCATGGACCCTTTTGTTGTAGGGAAGAGGCAGCGGGACTCGACAACAGTGCGATGAGGGAATCCAGTGCTTCCGGCCGTCCACTTTCAATAGTAAGAGCATACACTGCAGTAGTGGTGCCATCTGACAATTTGAAACAGGAGCCATCGACATATAGTTCCCCTTTCGGGTCAGATAAGGGAATATCAGTCTGGTCTACACGTCCCTTTGTTTCTTCTTCTGTTTGAGATAAGCAATCATGGACATCTCTGTCCTCATTTTCCGAAGGTAGGGGTAGTAACGTGGCTGTGCTCAGAGTGGCACATATTTTTATGGTAATGTGTGGTGCAAACAGGGTCAATTCATAGCCAGTCAGAAGAGCACTGGTGAGGTGCTGCTTCTTTGTCTAATTCGGAATTGTGTCCACAGCATGAGGTACCATTACTGTGAGATCAGTATTTAGAACAAGCGCTGCTGATTGTCGCATAGAGACAGCCATGGCCGAGGCTGCTCTTATACAGTTAGGGACGGCTCTGGCGACAGTGTCACGAAGGGCAGAGAAATAAGCACACAGCCTCTGCTTACCACCAAAGGCTTATGTTAACACAAAAAGCACACTTCCCGCCGTTTAGTGTACATACAGCACGAAAGGCTTCTGGTAATCAGGCGTACCAAGCACAGGTGCAGAGCAAAGCGCAACTTTCAATTGCTCAAAAGCTTGCTGACATTCATTTGTCCAAGGTAAGGGTTCATGCACATCTTTAGTTATTAAGCATAGCAAAGGCTTAGTTAGTAAAGAATAACCAGGTATCCAATGACGACAATATGGAGTGATGCCTATTAAAGCACACACATCCCTCTGAGTCACAGAGGTTGGCATCTTAACAATAGCATCAACTCGTTCAGGTGTTAGCCTACTTCCCTCCTTCGACAGTAGGTGACCTAAATAAGTGACCTCCTGTAGACAATATTGGAACCTTGAAAGGGACACTTTATGTCTGTGCTGTGCCAAATGCAGTAATAATTTGACCGTAGCATCCTTGCAACCCTCTTTAATATCGGAAGCCACAAGAAGGTCGTCCACATATTGGAGTAATACATTACCTGAGGGAAGAGAGAGGGAATCCAACTGACTTTTCAAGACTTGACTATATTTACTAGGTCTTTCAGTATACCCCTGAGAAGCTCGACAGATTGGAAACTATTGCCTGCCCAGCAAAACCGAAAAGCTGCTAACTATCCAGGTGAATGAGGATGCTAAAGAAAGTATTTTTCAGATCAATCAATCACAGAAAAGAATTTGGCAATGGAAGGAGTCATTGTTAAGAGAGCAGTAATGTAGAGGACCACCCAAAACTGAGGGGCCACTATTTCTTTAACTTCCCGCAAATCAATTACAAAAGGATAGACATTGGGATGAGCATCAGAGGAATCCAAGGGTGCCTTTTTGAGGATGAGGAGAATAGGGCTATTACACACATTCGCAACTGTCTCCTCAACCATCCCCGATTTGATCAAATCCTGTATAATCTGCAACAAAGCCCTTTCCCCCGCCTGCGGTATTTTGTACTGGGAATACGAGGTAACACAGCGTTGTCTTTAATTGTAATAGAGACTGGTGGTATCTGCAACAACCCTACATCCATATCTCCTGATGCCCACAATGTGGGTGGCACATCGTTAAATTTAGAAGGAAGCTGTGCATCTTTTGAAAAACACTGTCTGGCACTAGCTATATCCGGTCCTATTTTCATATAATCGCCATCTGGAGAACATGAAATTGTAGCATGCAACTTTTTCAACAAATCTAATCCCATTAAATTCTGTACACAATATGTTGTTAATAAGAATGGCAAGTCCACAGTAAAAGGCCCAATAGTCAAAACAAGGGGTTCGGAAATGGGGCTTACAACTGGAACACCTGAAAAACCTACTGAGACATTGTTATGGCCAGACAGAGTTGCCCCGGGGACCAGTGAATGAGAAACAAAGCAAATCATTGCACCTGTATCCACCAGAAATGTCTTAACCGAACCATACAAATCCGCTGTGAGATAAGGACCACACTGATCTACAGGTATTTGAACTTCTCCCTCACCCTGTCCTTGGCTGTCCTAGTTATAGGACATCCCTGACACCTCGTCCAGATCATAATCAGTGTGATAGTATTGCCCTCCCTGAGGTCATCAAAATAATTCTGATCAGAACGACCCCAGAGGGTGCACCAGCCTGGACCTCATCACCACCGCTCTCACCACAACCTCATCCACTTGAACCTCGACCTCTGGGGGCCGCGACTTTCTACAACAACTCCAGACTCTCACTCCCCAAATGTCCCTACTTTTTACAATACGCACACTGGTTCGGCCCCACAGGTACACTGCTTCTGCCAGTGCCACATCCCCTGCAGGACCCCCTTGTTGCCTGCTGCATTAGTACCTTAGTCTTCAACTCCTTATTCTTCTTCTCCACCGTTTTCTTCTCCTCATTTTCCCTATGTTCATAGTACTGAGCCATACTCAATATCACTGAAGGGGAAGAGGTAGTCCAGGTGCCCTCAGAAGCCTGCAGCCGAGTTGCAATCTTGGGAAGCAGATTTATAACAGATCTGTTAATGAACAACCGGAACCTCCTTCTGCCCACAAGTCTTGTCCACTGAAATCCAGTCACAGCCCTTCACACCGAGTGAAAAAAATTGGATACACTTTCATCTTTCTTCTGATGACATGCTGCGAACTTATCCCAATCTACTTGCCTGGGTGGAATGAGAAAATGCATGTAAGTAATGATACGACTTGGCAAAGCTAATATCTCACCAGATTTTCCTCCTGATCCCATGCTCTGATCTCACTGCAAGTGCCACCCAACTCCACAAGTCCTGTATATGCACCTGCCTCCATATGACCACTGGTACCACCAACCCGAAAAACATCTCAATATCTGCCAACGTCATCACTGTCGATGAGGTGGCCTCCATTAATTCTTTGTAATATGCAGTGGGGTTTTTCCTAAGGTCCGGCAGCTGACTTCTAAGGGCTAACACCTCACTCATTTTCCATGGAGTGTAGACCCATTGTTCCTGAAAATGAGCATCTACTCACTGTTGAACAATAGCATCCTGTGCATTACGCTGCTCTGGGATCTCGGGATGGAAAATAGGATGCAACTCCTTCATCGGGAATTGGGACACTGTTGTTGGTGTTTACTAATGTAACCTACCTCGGTAACCAATCAATGTTGGAACATTACTAAAAACATCATTAGGGGCCATGTCAGCAGCTGAAGCAGCCGGGTCACAGATAGAGAGGCCAGAAGCAGGAGGGGCAGAAGACTGAGATGTCAGAATAATGGGATATACTCTCTGTGGGGCATAGGGAGGTGGAGGTCGAGCTTCTAATAGTTCCTCCACAAATTCATCACCTTCCTCTCAGGCAACATAGGACTTATCACATTGCAATTGGAACTTCCTATCAGCACACTCTATACCTTTCTCTATTTTATCTCTATCGTAGGCTACTGCTTTCTGAGTTATTGTTTGTATTTTCCCACTCCGGTACTCCTTAACCGCATGGGCCTCTGCCTAGCTGCCTTCTGCCAAAATGTACTAAACGTATTAGGGCCAATGCCGTGTTTGGTATATCAAAATTTGGAGTGCCCTCTGGAGGCGCAGGTTGTCTCTCCTCCAGCTGAGCTTCAGCAGAACAACAGCGGCACCCAAAACACCATCATTTGCTTAGACAAGGCATCAAACATTCTGATCAGAGGCACAGGGAAAAAATTTTCCAACCAACTTTAACCCAGCACCTGGACTCTGTCTGCTGTGAGTCTTCCATACCAAGTGGTGACACTGTAATTCTGGACTAAGGAAAGTGTGCCTGAAGGTACGATGGCAGCCCAACTGTGGTCTCTGGGGCAGAACAGATGCAGTGTGATGCATCACCTTGTAGCTCTGCATCAGAACTGCTCCTGCAGGATGTATCTCGGACAATGTACCTCACATTGCTTTTTTTTTATTGCAACTCAGAAAAAACATTTACAACAACGCAATAACATATACATGAGTCATCTAGAGATACCAGAATTATCATTGCATAAAGGAACATAATCATTATAATACAAAACAGAATACATGATAGATTTATATGCCCTGAGGCATTGCAGGAAGAAAAAATTATTCCAGTTGAAGAAAAGTGAAGGGATTAGAGTAAGAAGAAAGAGAAGACATAGAGGGCAAGGGAGCAGGTTTCACCAGGCAAATAACCATCAGAGACCGAGAGGTCCTCAGATCATTTCAAACCTGTACCTCACATTGCAAACCACAGCTTCACTGAACCACCACTGCGTAACACATCTTCAATGCAAGACCTCATACCTCAGCCCGCAGTTTCTTCAGAACCACTGCTGAGCTACACAGCCCTGATGCAGGACTTTGCATTTCAAGCCTTCATCAGGGGAACCCTCAACAATACAAGGACTCGCTGTGCAAGCCTCATCAACAGCTTCATTTGAACCGCTGCAGCACAATGCATTTCCAAGACAAGACCTTGCATCACAGCCAACAGCTTCTCAGATTCGCTGCTGCGCAATGCATCCTTGATACAGAAACTTGCTACGCTCAGCAACCAGGATTTAATGAGGGGTGGTGGAGGGCGGATATGGCTCTGGCTAGGGGTGGCACTAAGAGGGTAAAAAGCCAGGCAGGAACATTGAAATTGAGAGAACAGATGGAACAGAAGGAACAGATAGACATCAGAGAAGTATGCTATATAGATGGTTCTTTCAATTAGCCCAATATGGATAAAATGCGGATTTGTTCAGTGAATGTGGGCGGCCTGAATGATAGAGCGAAAAGAGCCAAGATATTTGAGATCCTGCGGTATAGGAACCCAGAGGTTATATGTTTACAGGAGACCCCTGTCCCATGGAGCAATAAGGACGCCCTTCAAATAAGAGGCTACCAGCTGGTAGCCTGTTCCTCACAGACTTCCATGACAAGGAGAGTTGCAATAATCATTAAATATCATGCGGGCATTAGTAAATGCACACTGGCGGTTAAATGGGGAAGATGTGCAATTGTGACATTAAGTACGGAGATGACGATTGGGACTATTCATGCCTCGAATCAGGACGACCCTAAAATCTTGGTGGAACTTGAGATTAAGCTTGCTTCTTTGTCAACACCATTAATATTATGCAGAGCTTTTAACATTCACCTCAGGATCTCTCGCTATGCTGGGCTGCACTGTAACTGGAGGAAACCACAGGTGAATCTGGCACTAAATACTCTCAAGGATAGTCACAGGCTGGTTGATATTTGTGCCGCTAAAAATATCAAGGCCCCGGTTATACATATTTTTCACACCTTCATCAAAAATATGTTTGTCTAGATTACTTTATGGTCCCTGCTAGGATTATGACAAGGTGGAGATAACTAAATTGCCTCAAATGTTTTCGGATCACAATTCACTCCTGCTGGAAAAAAACCCATCAGGGAATGCGAGGGAAACAATGCTGTTGGTCCTTCAATAGAAAATTGCTAGCAGATGAGGAATTTATGAGTCATATCAAAAAATGGACAAGAGGGTTATTTGATATGAATGTCTATAGTGCCTCGGTACTATAGTGTGGAATGCATTCAAAGCTGGTCTAAGGGGGCAAGTGATAAGCCATGTTGGCCAGCAGCGGAAGGCGCGTAGGAATGAGATCAACTCCCTAATGACACGGTTGGCATAACTGGAGGTAGAACATACTAATCTGATTCTTCAGGGGGTCAGGAGAGATTAAGTAAGGTTATGATTAAGATAGCTAACGTTAAATCAGAAATAAATAGCTATTTTCAGATACAAGTGGCCCAGTCATATCAGCAACATCAAAGAGAGATGTATAAATATGGGGAAATGGCTGGCAGACTACTGGCCTTTCGGACTAGACAGAAGATAACTAGGAATAATATAACTAAAATACAAAACACCGAAGGGCAGTATGAAACTAACTCTGTAAAGATTATGGGTGTTTACCAACCAGATCCTACTGATTTTGCACAAGTGGCTACTGCAAAGAGCTACCCACTGTTGAGCAAAATTGACGAAGATATAGGCTTAGAGCGGGAAACAGAATTTACATTGGAAGAAATAGTGACAGCTCTAAACTCCTTGTCCTGAGGGAAGGCCGTTGGGCCAGATAAAATTCTGATCGAGTTGTGTAAACTCCTTCAGCACGATCTGGCCCCATTTCTACTTGATCTCTTTTTAGACATACAGTATCGAAGAATTCCACCCATTTCTTGGCAGGAAACTGATATAATAATCTTCCCCAAGATAGGGAAACCTCCAGAGCTGCCCGGCTCATATTGCCCTATTTCTTTGATAAATTCGGATGTTAAAACCTAGTCCAAAGCCCCAGCCAATCGGCTTCAGAGGGTCATAGCCTAACTAGTTTTGCCATGGCAACATGGTTTTATACCGGGCAGCAGAACTACAGATCACATAAGGCGGGTGATTTACTTATTGGACATAGCCGAGGCTACTGGCAACAGAATGGCTGTGATACTCTTGGATGACAAGAAAACCCTTGATTATATTTCATGGCAATATCTTTGGGAATCCTTAGTAGAGAGGGAATTCAGCTCCAAATTGATTACAGCTATTCGGGCAATGTACCAAAAACCATATGCAGAGCTACAGGTGATGGGTAACACTTCAGGACCAATCGAGGTGGCCAGGGGAACTAGTTAGGGATGCCCATGCTCTCCAATTCCCTTCACCATATACTTAGATCCTTTTATAAATCAGATAATTTTGAATTCATCAATTGAACCAATAATAACTAACAGCTTTGAGACCAAGGTGCTGGCCTATGGGGACTACATTGCCATTATTACATCAAAGCCAGAGACTGCAATAATAGAGATTGAGAGTATGGCGGAGGAATTTGGGAGCATATCGGGATACAAATTAAACAAGGGAGAAAGCGCAGATAATATGTACAAGACATTGTAATATACAAGACCAGCACCAGACTGAATCCGCTATGTACTTAGGGGTCAGGATAGGATCTGATATGGATGTACTATGGTCAAACAATCTTGAAGCAGTGCTGGACGATATCAGTACAGAGCTAAGGTGGCTGGATAAACTGCTTCTAACAACAGTTGGCAGGGTTAACGTACTGAAAATGAAAGTCTTCCCCAGAATATTGTATTTATTCCGCGCTATCCGTGTAGGACTGTCCTCTACCGCAGTACAGAAAATGAACTCAATGTTTTCGCATTTTATTTGGCCCTATCAAAAAACAAGACTTGCGCTGAGATCGTTACCTCTCCCGCGGTAGAGAGGCGGCTGGGCTGCTCCAAATTTACTACTCTATTACTGGGCAGGTACCCTCCAGCAGATGGGCAACCTGCTAATACCAGATAGGTCTAGAAGTGAGGATGTTCTACCTTCAATCTACCATTTAGTCATCGGTGAGGAAGCAACTGGGCTCTTCCTTAGACAACCGAAGCCCAGATACTATAAAAGATCCAGATTTAAATGTTTAAAAGCAGCTTGGAAGGTATGGAATAAAGCTTGAAGAATAGTGAAAATTCCAAAATACAATGGATATACTCCTTTATGGGGCTCTTCTATCCTTCCAGCTGAGGTATACGATAGCATGGCTAGGGGGTGGGAACGAGCTGGTATACAAAGGGTTGCGAGCAACTTAGAGATCATATCTTTTCCGGAACTAGTTCAGAAATTAGGGATTGATAGTAGGTCATACTTTAAGTACATTCAAATAAGGGGGTGCTTACTAAGAAATCTGGCTATAGGGTCTGCTAACCTTGGGGCAATATTGCTACTGGATATGATATATCGGCAGGACTGTCGGATTGGGGATTACTATAACCTACTGATGGAAACCATTTCTGATGACCTGGGAAAAGTAGAGACGAAATGAGTGGACAATATGGGCGATGATGAGATCGATCTAGATATGTCACTGGAATTGGGGATTTTTTTTTATTAGCCGCAAATCTTAAGGCTCAACATTACCAGACCTTGTTTAATTTGATTATACCCCCACAAAACTTTTTGAATGGGGGAAAAGCGAGAATGATGAATGCCCAAGATGCCAATATAGCTCTGAGGAGAGCATACATATGTTCTATGCATGTAACACCTTGACTCCTTTAGAAAAAGGTATCAACATTTTTTGGCAGGAAACAATCAATTGTGCGATTACTCTCAGCCCACCAAAGATGTTAATTGTGCATGATAATCGAGCTGAGCTATCAACACCACACAGATAATTTGTATTCATTACAATAGCAGTAGCTAGGCTATTGATAGCCACGGCATGGAAGGATTCGGAACCTCCCGCATATTTAGCATGGCTCCACCGCCTGCTGAGTATACTTGTGCAGGAAATGGCTCTGTACAAAAGTAAGAGCTGGCGGGCGAGGGAGAAAGGGTGTAAGGTCTGGGCACCCATGACGAAATGGCTCAGCAATAGATACAAAGAGCAACCGACTCAAGTAGGAGCTGTTTTAATAGGGTAGAAAAAGGATTTTTCTTTCCTTCTGTTCCTTTTCTAATATTATTGTATATCATATGAACTTGGATACTACGGCTTGAGTGCTTTAAGGTAAATTGTTAATGGTTATTAATAAAATGAGTGATGTTAACTATGGAAATGTGATGACTTTTTTATACTTCTGTACCCTGTAGCTAATAAAAAAATAATGCAAATAAATAAATAAAAAAAAAGAACAACGCCATTAGTGAACTAAAGAAGCAAGTCAGTTGTTATGTGCACTGTTTCAGGAGCTGGATTTATTTTATAGATGAACAACTTTATAGTTTATTGAATTAAACACTGGAGAAGGTTTTGTACAGCTCACATCTGAAGTCAAGTATTTTGTGGACCTCTTATATGTGATAATGGGGAAATTGGAGGGAATGTGAAATTAAAAAATTTGGTAAAGTGGTGAAGCCAGGATTAATCCAAGTTTTTCTGGTTTCACATTGGTCAATTCAGACACTAGGGGCCATATGTATCAACATTCCGTTTTGCGATTCCTAAATAGCGATTTTTAAGGAATCGCTATTTAGAAATCGCATAATGGTATGTATGTAGTAAATCGCTTCTTTTTAGCGATTCCTTAAAATTCCATAATTGCGCATTAGCAAATTGCTAATCGCAATTAAGGAATCATTTCCCATTCATTTCTATGGGCCAGGAGGCCCATAGGAATGAAGGGGAAATTGCGAATCGCAATTTGCTAATCGCAAATTGTGAATATTTTCAAGGGTGCAGGGGTGTCTCAAGAACACCCTGCTGCCCCCTTGAAAATGACATGTGTGCGCATATGGCGCACATACATGCCCTAAGGGCATGTATGAGCGTCACATGGCACCTTTTGATTTTTAAGAAAATGCTTTTTTAAAAGAATTTGCAACTTACCACCAACTAGAAGTTGGTGGTAATTTGCGATTCCTTAATGGCATTTTGGAATGTTTTTTTCCTTGATACATTGCATTTAAGGAATCATAAAATTTGCAATTCCTTAAATGCAATCGCTAAATAAGGAATGGCAAATTTAGCGATTCCTTATTTTGCACCAAAAATGTTTCATACATACCATTTAGCGAAAATAGGTTCGCAAACGCCGGAATTCTGTGAATTTTGGCATTTGCGAACCCATTTTGCCATGATACATTTGGCCCTAGATGTATATCCTTCGCTTCACCTACACCCACCATGCCACCAATTCCCCCAAACACCTCTCCCAACCACCAACCCACTGGCATCAATGCAGCCAGGGCCGGTCCTAGCCATGGGCGGTATGGGCAGCTGCCCAGGGCCTCGCGCTCAGGGGGGTGCCGCTGCCGGCCCGCAGTTGCGGGAATAATAAATGATGATGGCCTGGGGAAAAGCGCTGCGCAGTGAGCACAGTACAGTGCATTATTCCGTCCGTCCAATAAGATCGAGAGTGTGTGTGTTTCTCAGGGGGGCCCAGCCGCCGACCCGAGACTGAAGGTCATGGTCTCAACATTCATGAAGCAGGCTAATTTATGCTGATGGTCTCTAAACATAGCTGTGACATTTCGGGAAGAGCAATATTAATCAGCTTAAGTAAGTAAATGATGGAAAGCATGTATCACTTTATCATAATTCAGCTAGCTACTACATGCCTATGGTTCTGTCCCTCCACATGCACATTCATTGCATACAGGTTTGGATACTGAAATGATGCTGAACTCTGGGAGAGGCACAAGATGCAAACACCTCGTTATTGATATTGCTCATTATCCTGCTAAGTTTCGGAACCTCTCAATTTAATTTGCCGAATTCTGAATCAGATTGGCTACGATGTGTCCACGTTTCTAAAATAAGTGGTGAATAAAATGTACATTTAAAAGGGATTTCTTAGCGTGCCAGTTTTATACTCAGTTTTTCTGTAATTAGGGCAGTCTGACTAGCAGGCATGCACCCACGCCAGTTATTTAAAACACCCACTTTGTGCTTGCTTTAAGCCGTGGATAGTGCCCATTACATTTTTAGCAGTGACACTTTAACAAAACAAGAAACTGAGGCAAGCAAACCAAAGGGTGCAGTAAGTTCAGCGCAAGGGCAAGTACATGACGTCACTGCACGGGCCAGGGATCCAGGGTTCACAACAAAACGTGACGCAGCGATTCTAGCTTAGAGCATCACCTGGCAGGAAGAGACAGGAGCAGATCTCGTTGCATCCCTGTGACCCCACTCCCCTTCCACTGGCTCCCCGCCAATAAAAGGATTACTTTCTGCCTCCTAACCCACGCTCACAAAGCACTCTACGAACTTGGACCCGATTGCCTTAACACACGACTCTCCTTCTACACCCCCTCCCGCCAGCTACGATCCTCCAACCAAGCCCTTGCTACTGTACCTCGCATCAACAAAACCACCATGGGAGGTAGATCCTTCTCCTACCTGGCAGCTAAAACATGGAACTCACTTCCCACTCACATTCGCCTCACTCAGAACCACCTAGCATTCAGAAAGCAACTTAAAACTTGGATATTTGACAAGTAATTCCCCCACCCTTCTTCAAGCGCCTTGAGACCCTCTGGGTATGTAGTGCGCTATATAAATCATTTGACTTGACTTGACTTGACTATTACCCCGGAGCTGTAATAGACACAACAATATACTTACTGCGCAGGGATCAGGAAGTAATACGGCGCCAGAGAACACCCACCGTCGAAAAAGGAGCCCCCGAAGGGGCAGACTAAAACAGCGCCCGCCCGGCTGACATGGGATCAAGAAAAAGTGCCCCTGACTCGCCGTAGGCAGTTTACTACAGTACTGGGATCACAGGATGCAGAATATACCAGTGCCGGGCAAACCGGCATCCGATCAAATGACCACCAGACTTTATGAACAGCACCTTCGAAAAACAGAGGGCTCAGGTACAGGAGAGTACAGCGGAGTCAGTTTACACTGACACCCGGTTTACATTCAGCTGAAAATAATAACACATCACCAGGCTCACCAACTGGTCTTCTAACTGGGCCGGCTCATCAGCAGCGTGCCATGCCAGCAGCAGACTCATTGGCAGCATATTATAGCAGACTCGGGGCGGACTCATCTCAGTGTACAAAAATAGGACCTGGTTAATCTCCAGAACAGAATTACAGATCTAGCCTCACCATCAGCACATTACAGTAGTACTGGGTGGACTCATTAGCAACGTACAGCAGCAATTGGCTGAGCTCGCCAGTAGGTGTTTATGGAAGCACTGTAGGTTCATCGCCTGCAATTTACAGGCTCATCAGCCCTACAGCATGGGCATTGAGGATTCACCAGCCACCCTAAAGCAGCATCAGGCTCGTTGACAGCGTATTATAGAAGCCCCTGAGCTCATTAGCAGCATATCATTTGAGATCTTGGTGGGCTCATCAGCAGATGATGATTCTGTCTCGTCATTGGTAGATTCTGGTGTAAAAGGCTCATTGGCAGCAAATTATACCAGCACTAGACTCATCGGCAGAGTAAACCAGCGCGGGACTCATCAGCAGAAATATTTATGTCTCAACAGCATACTAGATCAGCAGGGCATAGGGCTCATCAGCAGAAATATTTATGTCCCAGCAGCATACTAGCTCAGCAGGGCATAGGGCTCATCAGCAGGTTATTGCAGCACCGAAATCATAGCACCAGATGAAATCGATAGCTGTAGCCAGGGAATAATAAATGATGATGATGTTACTGATATCCACATTAGTTTGCTTCACTGATGCCAAATAACTAAGATCAAAAGTCCTGCGAAGTCACTTTCTGTGATGTCACTTGGAGGGGCCTCACATCTTCCCTTTCGCCCGGGGCCTCAGAAGGCCTAGGACCGGCACTGAATGCAGCTCTCAGGCGCATCACAGATCGAACTTTTTGGTCCCTGGGAAAATCTTTGCGAGTACTCATGGGTCAAATTGTTGTTTACCATGTTGACTTTAACCCACAGCTTTAGCTGTACCCAGGCTGCAAAAAAGAAGAAACAAACATTAATTGTTTAGCATTCACTACTGTGAAGTATTACATCCAAAATCAAATAAAAGTTCAGACAAATAAAGATAGTCTTTAATAGATATTAGAGTTTTATCTCAGCAGTTAAGTGACAATTACTTAGTTTGGAGCTGGTTATCCCACGCATCAGATTGCTCCACTCTCTAAACAGAGACGAACATCTTTTTGTTGTTTATTTGTTTTTGCTCAATCAAACGCACAACATATAATAAAGGAGCTGGAAAATGTTACTTTACAAAAATATTTTAGGCTTCCTGCGGAGATAAACATTATTCTGAACCTCTTGCTTGGAAAAGGGCCAACTGCAGATCGTGTCCACATAAATAGAATTATCTGCACCATAATGCAGCATAGGTAGAAGATACAGTGCCTAGATAAATGTAGTAAGCCTGCCAGGTTGGCAATGAATGAGTCCTACAGAACAGAATCAAGGAGCTATACCTCACAATAGCTCCCAGAGTGATTGCTGCTGTATTCCTGCCTCAGTTGCACCTCGTATGTTGCAAACGCTGATTCTGCGCCTCATCTCAGGATTAAGGACCATCTGCAGTGACATTATTTCGTCCAGTCGTTTCCACCATTTCCATAACATTTGTTATTACTCTAATGAACGCCAGTGAAAAATGTTCAATCGCTTTAATTGCATTTTAACAGGGAAAGCCGCGCTCGTTGGCTGGGCTCTCATCTTGTTTTTGTCAGGAAGCAGGTGTCAGTTTTGGCCGAGACTGGGTATGAAAGCTGTTGAAATGCTTCAGATGGAATTGGTGGGCCTTCACAGTGACTAAGCAAGCTAAGCAAGTTCAGAGCGCTAATTGGGGTGGGTGTGGGAGCACAAAGAAAGGGAGACCAGGACGTTTACTGTAAACGGTATTTGATCATAAAGCGAACCTGAAATACCACAATGAGCCAAGAAAAGGCATGAAGGTTTGAGTCCCTCTGAACCCACCGAAGACTTATTTGATTCACAGCAAAGTAAACGAAACGCCAACCAATTATTGCCGTCTGGTTCTCTTTAATATCAAAGGCTGTACTAAAACGAGGGTGGCTGAGAAGCCCAGTGCTGCTGTCCCTGTTCGTATCATCCTCCTCCTGCCCTTTGCCAATTGGGCTGTTTAGAAGGCACTTCGCTTCCTCATTGGGCGCTTCTGTCGGTCCTTTTCCGGCCTTCCGTGTTTCGTTCCCTTTCATATCCTCTTTGGTTAGGGAGACGCGCCCCCCCTATCCTCGTTGGTCTTGCGCTTGTGGGTGGGGAAAGAAAAGTGGGGCTTGCCAAAACCACAGCAAGGTTGCTCTCCGTCCTGCTCCATGACTCTTTTTGCCCACCGCGGCTTTCTTGACCAAGGCCGCTGGAAGTTTGCTGCAGGTAAGGCTCAAATTATACGGCATGGTTGAGTAAATTATGCGGCAAAGAAATGGCAAAATATGATGCTTATTGTGGCAGGTTTTGTGATACTATTTCTTCCTTATTTTGTCTTTTATACACTTGTTAAGACTGTCTAGTCGTTGTAGCACTATATTAGAATCAGTTTAACACCCAAATACAGCAATAAGCAACAACAATGTAAAAAGTCAACCTTTGCAAAGGACCTTCCACTGCACAGCAAAACATGTTGCTTCGTTGTTATTAACTTTGAACTGTTTGAGCTAGACACAATTTTTTGGGGTGGTAAAATCTGCAGATTGTGCAGCAGATCATGATTTATGTGACAAACGCAGAAAATCTATAATCATGCGAAAATCGCAGTGGTCACTCAATCGCATAAATCCAGTGGCCCTGATCATGACTTCTGTAATTATTGCTTTACTATGCATCAATCATATACAAGTTTAAAAATAATTAGGGCTAGGCATCTGTTCTCAAGGTACACATTTCAACAGAAGGAAAAGCACCCAAAGTTAATCGACATATGATCTATAATTGGGATGCGAGGAAGGGCGCCAAAATTGTTGCCTCGCGCTTCGTGCTTCTGTGGTTTCCTGCTCTTGGCTCCCTAGCTCCCTGCTCTCAGCTTCCAGGTCGCAGTTTAGGGTGCTTGTGCTGGGGTACTTGTGCTGTTTGGAAATCACCACCATGCAGACTACACGGCCCTTGCTGGACTTTGGGTTAAAGAAGAGGAAGGCAGGACCATATATAATAAGCAGCGCCACTGGAATTAAGAGATAGCGCGGCAGCGGTGATTTTTGCATAATTATAGATTTGCCACATTTCCCACATAGTCCATATGCTACTGCATAATCTGCAGATTTTAACATAAAATAATATTTTCTAGCTCAAACGGTTCAACAGTTACTAAAAATGTAGCTGCATGTTTTCGCGCAGTGGAAGGGCTTTTGCAAAGAGGGACTACTGGTCACCTTTCTGCTGCTTATTGCTATTTTTCGGTCGCAAACTGATACTAATGAGGTGAAACTAATGCCCAGGCAGTGTGAGAATGTTTAAAAATGATGAACTAATGCAGTAATACTATTACAAAATGTGCCTCATTACACCGCATAATTCGGCTTTACTTTTTGCATAATTTACTCAATCCTGCCACATAATTTGGGCCTCTCTTGCCGCATAATTCCAGTGACTCTGATCATAAGTGCATCAAGTCCATTTGCACCAGTGAACAGAGATGCGAGGGGCCCGCTCCAATCGAGCTACGGCTATTTCTGTTCACCGGGAGTGGTCGGAATGCTTTCTACCCACTTGAGGGAGCGGACTGCCCGCAGAAGCGCCAGATAGGGTTTCATGCATGGCGATTGGAATTATGCAGCTGGGCAGGACCAAATACTAGTACTTCATTATTGTCTTTTTTTTGTTTCAAAGATGAATAGGTCAGGGCAAAGGTGTCACCTCTTTAGTACCAGTTTAACCCCCAAGCACATCAATAAGCAACTGAAAAGGGACATGCCAAGCTTCCTGAAGGGGGTTCCACTGCGTGGCAACAAGAGCAGCCATGTTTTAGTTACATTCGATCCACTTGAGCTTGAAACTATTTTGCTTTGTTAAAATCTACAAATTATGCAATTGATGAGGGATTATGTGGCACAAGCGGTAATTCCACAACTGTACAGACAACTCAGCATCCGTAGAATCTCAGAATCCCAGCGGCTCTGGTTTCATTCTAAACTGCACAAAACACGTTCAAACGTACACCTAATCTGCAGCTGCCCCCCCTGTTGAGATATGCCGCAGAAGTATAAGTGTAGTGTTGGAGGCACTGAGTGATCGGGGGCTGTTATACCCACCAATGAACAGAGGTGCGTTCGTAGCCCCAACAAACACATTTATAAACAGAATTAGATTTACTTTTATGGGGGCGATCAACTAACTCAATATCAGGAGCCCTGAAGAAGCCTTGATTTGGAGTTAATGTCACGCAGGGTATCCCACGCACAGAGCGACAGGACAAACCACTCTTGACACCCAGACAGACCCCGGGAGCAAGAAGGAAAAGTGTTAGCATTTCTACTTTTTCAGGAGGTGACCCATAATTAGAATGTGTTGCAGGGATGATTTATCATGTCTATCAGCGTGTTTGAGAAGGCCAGGTCACCCATGAACGCTGATGAAATTCCAAAGATCTGCTCCCCGAGGAATCCCGGCATCTGCCGCCCTCGGTGGCTGCGAGAGAGCCCTGGCCACGATGCTCATTATGGCTCCCCAAAAAATGTCGACATCTCGTCAGCCATAACATTATCCCTGAGAGCCGCGCGTGTTTGAAAAGGCCGGGTCACCCATGAACGCTGATGAAATTCCAAAGATCTGCTCCCCGAGGAATCCCGGCATCTGCCGCCCTCGGTGGCTGCGAGAGAGCCCTGGCCACGATGCTCATTATGGCTCCCCCAAAAATGTCGACATCTCGTCAGCCATAACATTATCCCTGAGAGCCGCGCCTGGCGCGCGAACGTGTGTTTTGATCTCATTTGCCTTGGTATGTATTCAAAGAGCCCCCGGGCAAATAGACAACAATTAACAAGTGGCGGCGGGACTTCCTGCTTGCTTGCGGCCCGGCAGTACCAGATTCGGGGGCGTTCCCGGCTTTTGGCTGACGTAGCCAAAAGCCAAAAATTCTCTTGGAACGCCCCCGAATCTGGACCGGCCATGACGGACGCCTCTCTGTTCCAATGGCTAGCCTCCATTTATGGAGCTAGCCAATGGAACAGAGGGCGGATTCCCGAGCAACTTACTGTATTCATTAGATTTCTCCAGCGCAAAAGCTGCTTGCGCAGCTTTTTTGCAGTCAAAACCTAAAAAGGGGAAGAGTTGCTAGGAAAAAGCTAACTCACTCTAAAAAGAATACCCATGAGGTGAATGAGAAGGCGACGACAGTGTACCGGAAGGAACTGGATAAAGCTCAAACACAAGCTCGGGGGCTCCTATGAAGGGTATGGGGCAAATTAGTACCCCATTCGCTATAGGAGGAGGGACCAACACTTCCCAGCTTAGTATGAAGGATTTCTTTATACAGAATGGTGTCGTCAAAAATGAGAGTAACGGTGACGTCAATACAACCCTCGTATCGGAAATTGTGAATAAAGATCTAGCAGAATTTGAGGACTTTACACTCCCAGAGGAGTTGAGAGATAGTGGAAATCAAGCACTCATCCCATACAATCAACTCAATTAGTTCAATCAAATCAAGATGTATCTGTTGCGAAAAAATCACTGTATAAAATGGTAATTAATGCCGAATTTCATGTTGCCCCAACCAATGAACACATAAAGGTGGGGTCTCAGTTGAAGACGCAGCTTGGTGCAAAGGTCGATCAGTCAGCGGACATTTCTTTGGGCTTATCAGGCTGCACTATGCTCTTGAACGTTAGTGACGCATCGGTTATCCGTATGGGGGATGTGCAGATTAACAAAGTGTATTAAGGCCTTTTGATATCTGGGATGCCTGTGTTTGGGGCTGATAAAAAAGGTGGGAATCTAGGAACGCCGATTTTAGAGATAACAAATGATAAGAATATGTTAAGTACAGTTGGTTCAGGGAAATGTGGTGATGATCAGGTATTGGATCAGTTACTGGATGATCGGGCAATCTTATTTCCGGTAAAAATGGATAATATAAATAATCTTCAGAGTGTTCAGATTCTAGGACAAGTTGATATTCCATTGAATGCTGCTGCTCCTATTTTAAGTCGGCCTGATAACTCATTGAGCCCTGCAGATATTTCATTCTTGGACAAATATGACGTTTTACCCAGTGTTGATGGTCACACTACAAAAAATGAAAATACAGATGATATTGGTGTATGGAAAAGTTTGTTAAAACTATGAACGTTATAACAGGTGCACTTGACTTCCATTCAAATAAACTTGAAATTCAGGTGGATCTGTTAAATACTTTAGCAGTCAATTTGACCGGTACGGATTCGAAATTACAAAAGCTGACAGGTTTGGTGATTAAGGCCCATGCTGAGGTTAATGACCAATTGATAAGATGTACATGTTCTCATATGTTGGATAAAATGTCTAAGCTCCGAGAAATTTTAGGTTCTCTTGTGAAAGAAGTTAAATAAACAGCAGGGAATCCAGTTTTGGATAGAAACTATTGGCCACATGCATCAAAGTCCGATTTTGCGATTCCTAATTTGCGATTTTTACCGAATCGCAAATAAGGAATCGCAAAACGGGATGCATGATTGAAAATGCATAAACTTTGCGATTCGGTAAAAATCGCAATTTTTACCGAATCGCAAATATTATGCGAATTCCAATTTGCGATTTCGCAATTCCCATTGATTCCTATGGGCCTATAGGAATCAATGGGAATTGCGAATTCGCAAATTAGAATTCGCAAAATGTTGATGCATTCCATGGGTGCAGGGGGGGTCCAAAGGACCCCCCCTGCACCCCTGAAATTTATTTTGAAGTGCATGTTTCAAACACACATGTCCTAAGGACATGTGTGTCTGTAACATGACAGTGTTTTGAAATGCAAATTAGAGCATTTTAACACATTTTCGCAAATTAACACGAGGTTCAACCTCGTGGTAATTTGCACCTCCTAATTGCGAATTCGCAATTTTAAAATTAATCATGCATTGCTTTTAAGGAATCGCAAATATGCAATTCCTTAAAAGCAATCGCATTTTTGGAATTCGCTAAAAAAAGCGATTTCAACAAAAATGCTTGATGCATTCTAGGAACCTATTTAGGAATCGCAAACGGCCGAATTTTGCGATTCGCACCGTTTGCACTTCCTAAATAGGTTGATGCATGTGGGCATTAGTCCATACAAAGGAAGGGGGTGATAGTGTCTATTTTGAAAATAGGAAGCTGCAAAAAGTTGAGGCGAAAGTGGTTTGTGATACCTCTGGTCTGCTAAAGGTGGGACACAGGGAGACCGTAGTCATTCTGTGTCTAGGTGAACATGTAGAGGATGGTCAAGTCTCCAATGGACTTAAGAAAGGCAAGTCACTAACTACTGCCAAACCCCTTGCATAAGCCCAGGGGAAGGTGCAAGTGATTGTCCCCCATTATCTAAACATTCAAGGAAAAGGCTGCGTAAATAGCGGAATAAGGCCAGAAGTGCAGTTGCCTTAGCAGCTTTAGCAGCAAAGCCTAGGGATTATTATCCTATATTTAAAAAAGCTGTTAAAAAATGCCTACCTCAGGTCGACGTTGTAGCAGGCAGGGATTCCTCTACAGTATTGCCGTTACCAATGAGGGATAATGATCTGGGAACTGTAAATGGTAGTCATACTGATGCTCTCAAACCTAATGGCATAATAAAATCGGATTTGGTAGATAATAATAAGGAATGTGTGATTAAACTGGATAATGAACCCCATGGGTTAGGACTTTTGCCCAAAGATCATGTTGTTGATATACGGAAATGGTTAAGTACGGTATAAATGCTAGAACCTATTGCCCAGAGTATATCCCCATTTCAAATATTCCCTAAAATCTACTTTACCTAAAGAAAATATTTCAGGTTTGTTAAGCCCTATGTGTGGCAGACAGGACTATAGTTGTAAAAATGGTGACACCAAACTAGTAATGCACCCTTTGCCTAAATCCCAGAGATCTCATGATAGCTTCAACAGGGGTTTACTATTGAAAATTATTTAACCCCTTCGATGCTGGTGACGAAACCATTCCGTCATCAGTCACGGTTGGGCTGTGCTGATGACGGAATGGTTCCGTCACGGCCACGCCCATTTTCATAGGGGCCTAGCACAGGAGGAAAATATCGCCCGCAGCGATGCGGTTAAACTATCCCTGATTTAGCGTTTATTAAATCTATTGTTTTGGTGTCAGTTCAATTTAGACAGGTACAGCCCAACACTCCTCAGTAGTCCACAATTACAACTTGGTCCTCAAGTGATATTGTTACTAAGATTTTAGGATCAAGTTTGAATTTTAAGGACTGCGGTATTAAGGTCGAGATCTGGGCCAGTGTACAATATCCCCCAATCATGAAGGTACTGTCCCTTAAGATGGATAAAGGTTGTAAAATTATTGAAAGTAAAAAGTCAAACCCAGTACTTAGAGGAGCAGTGAGTCCATCAAATAACCAATCTTGCAGTTTTGGTTTGTCATTTACTAATCCCCAGTCTGGGGGGTCGGTTTTGCAAGTGGTTACCCAAAAACAATGTGCGAATGGAGGACTGGTCTTGGTTGCCAGCATCATTGGCAAAGGTGCCCCATGGAGTTAGTAATTGAACAACCGGAGCTATCAAAGATAATGTAAATGAAATAAGTCTATGCTCCTGGAATGTCCACGGCCTGAATCATTTATTGCTTGATCCAGATCGGATATTATTTTTAAATTAATTTGCATTTTTATTATTCGAAGAAACATGGTGCGAACAAATGACTCCTTTTTCCGGATTTAATTAATATAGTATTCCGGCAGTAAAAACTATTAAATTTGGCCGTACAAAATGTGGATGGCGTGTTATATTGCGACTGATTTAAACCTAGTTGTGGAAGTGGGAGACTTTAATTTGAGATGGCTACGATGCCTTGTGGTAAACACCTCTGATTTAAGGTTAGTTCTTTTTTTTTTTTTTTTAAACCTTTATTGACATTTAAACCAAATACAAGTATGGGCCTACAACCCCGGGGGCCGGCCACTAAGCAGTTAGATTAACAGAGAGCAATTTTAATCACATGCAGCACCTCGGGGAGCAGAACCTCCATGCTAACGTACTCTTGGCAACTGAACAGCACAATTAGAAAAACAGGATATAAAAAGTTTTCTTTTTATAATATAGGATGGAAGGATCAGGTGCCAAACAATTTCCCAGCAGCGAAAATGGCAGGCAGAATAGTAAACATATCAACAGTAAACAGTAATCGATCAAATCAATGGCGCTGAAACAGGAGGTTCAGGATGTGAAGGAATATTACGGTCAATTCGCGCCTGCAGTCACCTGCCCTAAGACCCAAAAAACACCACGAAAATTGAGGCACAGATGAAAAAGCAGGGATTGATACCAAAGGAAACCCACTGCACTGACCCAGAGAAAGAAAAAGACAAAGAAAGATAAGAGAAGAGAAAAAAGGCCATAGATACAAAATAAAAACGAAAGATCCCGTCCCCCAACCCCTCACCCTGCACCCCTGCAGATGACTACGGCCCCCCTCCAGCAGTGTGCCTGTCGCCCGAGAACCAAACCCGAAATATAGAAGAAGAAGAGAAAAAAGAGAAAGAAAGGAAACCCCACCCAACGGGGAAGCGGAGGAGGGCGATAGTCTATGCGCTCCCGGTCTCTCCCCCCGCCCTATCAAAGGGGCACCCCTAGGCCAACACAAGTAAAGTTATCCACCATACAAAAATGCCCCGGGGGGAACCACAAACCCCCCGCCCCGGAATCCGTCCGTTGATGAAGCAGTCCCGTTACCAATAGATCCATCGTAAACGATTCAACACACAATCTCAGCCTTGGCCCCGTCTAACAAAGTTGCTGAGTCCCTCGGATAAGAAAAGCCACATCCCCGGAAAGTCAAAGTTCACACAGAAGCAGCCGGGACTAGAGTCAGCAATTAGGAGAAAAATAGCAGGTCCCAACGCACACAGCTTGCACCAACGATGTCCCTCCCCGTCCCCGAAGCCAAGCATCGTTCCATCCGCCATGTGGGGGACCGATTGGGGAGGGGGTGCGACCCGTTCCGACACAGATCGAAGTGTGTCCAGGATGGGGGAAGTAGTGAAATGCTCCGATAACTGTAGGACCGATGTTTCCAAGAACGTAAGAGAGTCACCAATCTCAGCACACACGATGAATTCCGTTTCTTCGGGGGCAGGCACAGCTTCTAACACCGGTCCAAACACACCAGTAGGGCTTTCAACAGGGGGCAAGTCGGCTGCCGGGTCTCACAGAGCAAGTCAGGGCTCGTTCCCGGTCCTATGATCTCATCTGTTGCCGACAGCCAATGATTGACCTGGGCCCTCACCATCGCGTGAAGCGCCGCAACTTCAGCCATTACCATCCGCAAGGAAGGGCCACATTGAGTCAGTTCCGCCGGGTTCCATACGGCCGCAGGCATAACAATCCCCACGGAGAGGCCTCCTCTCTGGGGCAGGATACGCCAGAGCAGAAACAGGCTGTGAGGGACGGGCCAGCAACATGCAGCAATGCGCGGCGGGACCCCTACCCCGGGGCACCAGCGGTGCTAGTGCCAGGCCTCCGGGCTGGGGCCCCCCGCGACGCAGCACCGCGCACCACCCGTCGCCTCACCTCAGGTACAGCACCAGGCAGCAGATGGTTGCAAAGTAGTTCAGAGAAATTTTTGAAAGTTCCAAGGACCGGACCCAACCACCCTCGGCAGTCCGTTGTTGTTCACTTTGGACCCGGGTAGACCAGCAATCGAGACCCCGGCTTCCAGTCTGGGTTAGGCCTCAAAACATTTTCGATGTTACTTCACACCAGAACATCAGAAAAAGTCTGCGATCACACCATCGGGATGCAGACTAGTTCACCCACACGAATCCGGGGCAGGAGATCAGGATAAGCGAGCGTAGGACGGGGTCAGCGGAGCCGGGAGACTATGCGGCCATCTTGGTTGGTGTCGTAGCTCCTCCTCCAAGGTTAGTTATTCTTAATGTGTACCTGAGTGCTAATAAAAATAAGCCTGCATAGTTGTATACCCTTTGGGATGTACTGAGTGCATTAATAACCCAATATCCAGATGCTGGCTTAATAGTATCAGGTGATTTTAATTTGCAACTATTTTGGTTTTCAGAACCTAACTATAAATTGGGAGGTTTAGCAAAGAATTGCTGTGACATTATGTCTGAGGCTGGAGCCAGCCAGTTAAAAGAAAAATCTAGATTTACACCCACATTTTAGAACTCTAAGCAAGGTTCAATCATCGATTATTGTTAGACCTGGCACCTTGGCGTGAGTCTCCCTTCCACTTTTTGCTGATGTGCCTCCGATGTTTTGCTAGTTTTCCGAATACTCAGGGCGCTGCGCCACGGCTGACCCGTGCCGCAGTGCAAGTGCTACCTACTGTAAATTGTACATGTGATTGGTATCCATGATTGGTCCATTGGATTTACTGTTAGTCCCTAGTAAAGTGCACTAGGAGTGCCGGGGCTTGTAGATGCCAATACTGCTGGTGGGCCTGCAGCGCTGGTTGCGCCACCCACCGAAGCAGCCGTAAAGATGTGTCTGGGAACTGCGACCGCAGAACCCGCGTGCGGTCTCGTACTGTCACGCTAGCTGGGCAAGTGCACCCACTTGCCAGCCCCCGAACCTTCCCTTGACTACATATTAGTCACCCCTATGGTAGGCCTACGGGCAGGGTGCGTTGTAGGCGTAAGGTAGGACAAGCCCTGATGTGTGTGGCATGTCCTAGTAGTGACTTACAACCAAAACCGTATTTCACTATTGAAGGCTACTTGCTCCAATAGGCCAGACTGAGCTGCTGGAGTTATTACACCCTATAATCCCAGCAGGCTCAAGGAGCGTAGTAGCGCGTTGTGTTTAGTATGCCTGAACTCAGGATGATAAAATATTTCTTTTAGTAAAGTTTATTTTAGTATCCTGGGTTTGCAAATGCTACTTTTAGAAAGTTAGCCTTTGCTTACCTAACTATTTCAGCCCGCCTCTGCTGGTATGTGGATCTGACTGTCTGGGACGTGTGAGTGACAGGGCTGGGGGGATGACAGGTGGTGAATGCGCAGATTACACCTTAGTGGGAGGTAGGAGTGGCTCTTGAATCTGGATCTTGCTGTGCTCTACCACCACAATGCTGGCTCCACCCTCCTGGGGAGCGTCGGATGACTCAGCCGACACCTGGCCCAGGAAGGGCGAAGCCCCATCAACAAGGTACTCTGGCTGCCCCTGTCCGCACAATGTTGGCTCCACCTCCTGTGGGGCGTCTGATGCGCCTGCCCCTCACACTGAAAGCAGAAGCCGGAGTACACCCGCCAGGGTACTCAAGGACTGAGAGTGGCTATGCAAAGGCCCCCCTGGCCTGCGAGAACAAAAGAAATGCCATATAAAAGAAGGAGCCCTGCTCCTTGAAAATTAGATCCTGTTTGGGCTACAGAAGGAACTCTGCCCGACGAGAAGGACCCGGAAGGACAAGGAAGAGTGCTGTCTCTTGCCTGTGTCTGGTGCCTTGCTGCCGAAGGAGAGGGAAAAGGAAAGACTACGAAAAGACTTTTGCTTTACAAGACTTTGTGCCGAACTCTGCTTAAAGATCTCCAAGGGCTTGAAACTGAACTTGCCCCCTGACCAGCGCCCCAGGACCAGTGGGCGCTACACCCTGAAGAAAGCAACTGCGTGTGCTGCTCCTCGTGGCAGTACCGACGGAGGAATCTCCTCCAAGGCAACGACATCCACCTGACCACCGTGACCGGGGCCCAGAGCAACAGCGAAAGCAAAGTGAGGACCAGCCGCCGCTGGCCCGAACACCGTGACCGCACCTGCACCGGGAGCCCGAGAGCAAAGCGAAGGAGGACCCGTCCGGTCCGAGCTCTCGAGTTGACTGCGCAAAGAGCAGCCAATCCACTTGCAAAGACGGACAGTCGCCCTGTGAGAGTCCCCTAGGTCGGTACCTTGCCCGACAGCCAGCTGTGAGCGCACAGCTGCACCGGCACTTGGCTGGGTACGTCCTGCACTTGAGGACCGTACTGCCACCTGCCGCCACCACGCAACCGCCGCCTCCAGGGTCGGAGCGGACGACGAGGAGAGGACCCTGCCGCCACAGAACACCGATGCCCCGGATGACCCGTGAACTGCTCGGCTGAGAGCCGCAACGAACAGCGACCCCCGGGAAGGCAACGCGACGTGGGACAGATCCCCTGGGAGCCGCCTGCTCCACAAGAACTTTGTTGTACTGGGCAGAAGGCCCTAAAGAACTCTTATTGCTCGAACGAACTGTGGCAACTTGAACTAAGTAAACTTGGAACCGCTATTTGAAAGTCGATAACTGTATTCTTAAGCCTGCTTCAAGTCTATATAAAGATATATATTTTTACAGAATACAGTCTGGTCTCATTGTGTGGTGGGTTGGTTGTGACGGTGTAATATTGCAAGTGTTTAACCCTATGTGCCCCATAGATTAGCCTACGACTGCTTAAGCCACACTACCTAGAGGGTAAGCAGAGGTTGTCTGGAAGGTAACCCTCAGCCCTGACGAGGAAGAGAGAGTCCCTGCTTGTCGCTAGTGTCGCCACTGCGCCAACTAGAGCCTCCCCCTTCCTACATTGGACGCAGCGGTGAGGATTTTTCGAATTTACACTTGCGGTATCTATACCTTAGCTTCCGACCATTGCACAGTGATTTCAGTCCAGTTACTTAGCCACAGACTTTGCTTTTCGCTGAAAGAAGATTCCGAGTGTGAGAACCATGCCGGGCACGAAGAGCCTGGATGGAGCGGAGTCCACGACCTCTGAGGTGTTGGAGGTGGAGTGGGACGCCGCAAAGCTGGACAAATACTCAAAGACGGAGCTGAAGTTTTTCTGTAAGAAACTCAAAGTTCCGCACGCTGGTTGCAAGAATAAGCCAGAATTCTACAAGGCCCTGAGAGCCTGGATAGAGTCCAGAAAGGCCCCGGAGGATCAAGATGCCCTCGCGGAGCAAGATGCGACTGAAGAGCAGACTGCACCTATGGATCTGGTGGATCTCGAAAGGCAAGACAGCGTGCACAGCTTTGGTAAAGGCCTGTCGCCAGAGGAGCTGGCAGACAGGAAGGAAACAAGGAATCACGAAAGAAAGCTGGCAGAATTGAAAATCCAACTGGAGTTGGAAACAAAAAGAATGGCGCTGGAAGAGCGAAAGCACCAAATGGATTATGAAGTGAAAATGAGGGAGATAAGTCTCAAGGAGAGAGACTTGGATCATCCTCCCTCTGGTGGCAGCACATCGCCAGTGCAGGTAGAGTCAAGAGTGCACATCCCGAAGGACGTAGTTAAGGAGTTCTTTAAGGGGGATGACATAGGACAGTGGTTTAGGGCATACGAGGTAGCCATGTCCTCCCACCGGGTCCCTGACAAGGATTGGGGAGCGGGGTTGTGGGGAAGGTTCCTTAGCGAAGGGCGAGATACCTTGCTAGATTTGCCCGTTGAGAAACAGAGATCCTATTCCCACATGAAAGAAGCTTTAATGCGCAGGTACGGGCTTACCCCTGAAATGTATAGACAGAAGTTTAGGGGATGTACTAAGCGGCCTGGGAATACGTATGTGGAGTATGTGACTTATTTTTGCAGAGCACTGGATGGTTGGGTGAAGGGTAGCAAAGTGAATGATTTTCAAGGTCTCTTTGATTTAATTGCATGGGAGCACTTGTCTGATCATTGTTTTCCTGAGTTACGCCAACACCTGATCGATAGCAAGCTGTCCAACCCGAGGAAGCTTGCTGAGGAGGCGGACCGCTGGCTCAGCACCAGGGTCCACAAGGGTCCCGTGGGAGACTCCGCCAAGAGTGGGCAGGGTCCCCAGCAGAAGAGTGGGGGGGACAAGGGGGGAAAACAGAAAGGGTTCCAAAAAGGCCCCCAAAGTAGTTCCCAGGGGAACCAGCAGCAAGGTTCTCAGCCTCCCCCACCCCCAAAGCAGAATGGGGCCCGACAGGTAAACCTGTTCCAAAGGGGCCCTTCAATTGTTACAAATGTGGCGAGCCTGGGCACATATCCAGTGACCCCAAGTGTCGCCTGTTTGGAAAACCCGCACCCACTGGTGCTCCGCCCCGTCAAGTGACTAGTGTTCACTTAGGAGAAGAAGTGATGGTCCCGGGGGGTGGAGATCCCGTTCACATGACCCTAGTCTCGCTAGGAGACAGTGAGATGATCCCTACGAACTACCTGCCCTCTAACACTAAGAAATATGGGCAGATGGTGATCATCAATGGCAAGGAAGCTGAGGCTCTTCGAGACACAGGAGCCAGTGTGACTGCAGTGAGGCAGCACCTGGTGTCTCAAGAGCAGGTTGTACCCCATGCCTACTGTAGGGTTATCAACGCTGATAATTCTGAGAGTCAGTGTCCGATGGCTCAGGTTCCCTTCGAGTGGGGGGGGGTCTCTGGTACTCTGCAGGTCTGTGTAAGAAAAACCATGCCTGTTGACTGTTTGCTAGGGAATGACTTGGAGCACTCCCCTTGGGAAAAGGTGGAGAAAACGACTCACCTGCGGATGGTGGGTCTGCCTGACTGGGCGTGCGTGACCACCCGGTCAATGACAGCCAGTAGGGGTGATCAAGAGGTCCTGGGGCCTGAAGGAGAGGCCCAGGAACCGGCCTTAGGGAGAGGGCGCAGGGGGCGCGGGAAACCGGCCCCTGAGGTTCCCACGGTCCCGGAGGAAGCAGACCTTGAGGGGGATGCCCTGGAGCCTACAGGGGAACAGATCGCCGAACTGGGGGACCTGCCTGAGCTGACCCATTGGCAGCAAGAAGGAGGACCCTCCAGGGAGGAATTCTGCAAGGAGCAGAAAGAATGCCCCTCTCTCATGGGTATGCGGCAGCAGGCTGCAGACCAGGCCAATGGTGTTCAGGCCAAAACACATTATGTGTACTGGGAGAACGACCTCCTGTATTCAGAGCCTAAGGCTGCGGAACCTGGGTCAGCCCGTGTGCTGGTGGTACCCCAGAAGTTCCGAGCCTTCCTACTGGGTCTGGCTCATGATGTGCCTTTAGCAGGACATTTGGGGATGGACAAGACCTATGACAGGCTTGTCACCCACTTTTACTGGCCCCAAATGCATAAGAGTTCAGACGCTCATTGCAGAACCTGTCCGACTTGCCAGGCAAGTGGGAAGACCGGAGGGAAGAAGAAGGCTCCCCTCCAACCCTTCCCTGTGGTCGGTACGCCATTCCAGCGAGTGGGTATTGACATTGTTGGGCCTCTGGACCCCAAGACAGCCATGGGCAACAGGTTCATCCTGGTCTTGGTGGACCATGCCACCCGGTACCCTGAAGCCATCCCTCTGAGGACAGTGACGGCCCCCGTGGTGGGACGTGCACTGATGGGAATTTTCTCACGAGTAGGATTCCCTCTAGAGGTGGTGAACGACAGGGGGACCAACTTCATATCCAAATATATGAAGTCCCTTTGGCAAGAGTGTGGTGTAACGTATAAGTTCACCACACCTTACCATCCCCAAGGTAACGGGTTGGTTGAGAGATTCAACCGAACCCTGAAGGGCATGATCATGGGCCTAGAAGGTCCGATGAGGCGTAAGTGGGACGTCCTCTTACCATGCCTACTCTTTGCATATCGCGAGGTAACACAGAAGTCCCTAGGGTTCAGTCCCTTTGAGCTGCTGTACGGTCACCCCGTGAGAGGACCGCTGAGTTTGGTAAAGGAAGGCTGGGAGCAATCTCCCAGGAAACCTCCCCAGAATGTATATAGCTACATGCTGGCCTTCAGAAACCAGACCAGACGCTTCAGACAACTTGCCGAGGCAAATCCGGAAGCAAGCCAGGAGGAGATGAAGCGGTGGTACGACCAGAATGCCACTCTGGTCGAGCTTCAGCCTGGACAAGAGGTGTATGTCCTGGCCCCAGTGGAGCCCTGTGCCCTTCAGGATAAGTGGACAGGCCATTTGAGGTTGTGGAGCGCAAGAGCCCCGTGACATACTTGGTGGACATGAAGACGCCCAGGAACCCTTTGCGGGTCCTACATGTCAACCGCCTCAAGCCCCACTTGCGAAGGTCCGAAGTGGGCATGTTGTTGGCAACTGATGACGGAATGGAGGAGGAGTCGGAGCCTCTTCCTGACCTCTTGGTGGCCTGTGAGAAAGATGGGTCAGTGGATGGAGTTAACCTCTCACCCACCCTGACCGCCGAACAACAGGAAGACTGCCGCCAGTTGCTGGGGCAGTTTCCAGATCTGTTCTCCCTGGTTCCGAGTGTCACAGATTGGTGCGTCCATGATGTGGACACTGGAGACAGCTTACCTGTGAAGCATAAGGCTTACAGGGTGACTGACAGGGTCCGGGCCTGCATCAAGGAGGAGGTCTCCAAGATGCTTGCCCTGGGGGTGATTGAGTCTTCCAGCAGTCCTTGGTCCAGCCCCGTGGTTTTGGTTCCGAAGGCTGCTGCGCCGGGAGCCACACCAGAACTCCGGTTCTGTGTGGACTACAGAGGACTCAATTCAGTCACGAAGACGGACGCGCACCCCATCCCCAGAGCTGATGAGCTCATTGATCGGCTAGGGGCTGCTCGGTTCCTCAGTACGTTTGATTTGACGTCTGGGTACTGGCAGATCGCCTTGACCGATGGGGCAAAGGAGAGGTCGGCATTCTCTACACCAGATGGGCATTTCCAGTTCCGGGTTATGCCATTTGGAATGAAGAATGCCCCTGCCACCTTTCAGAGATTGGTCAACCAGGTGTTGGCTGGGCTGGACGAGTTCAGTGCCGCCTACCTGGATGACATCGCGGTGTTCAGTGGCACCTGGCCAGAACACCTGCGACACCTCTGGGAAGTGTTGATGGCTCTGCGCAGAGCAGGCCTCACAATCAAGGCAAGCAAGTGCCAGATTGGGCAGGGTTCAGTGGTGTACTTGGGACACCAGGTTGGGAGTGGCAAGGTAGCACCCTTGCAACCCAAAATTGAGACCATCCTGGCTTGGGAACCCCCCAAGACCCAGACTGCAGTGAGAGCCTTCCTGGGGCTCACTGGGTATTACAGGAGGTTTGTCAAGGGCTATGGCACGATCGTGACCCCCTTGACAGAGCTGACTTCGAAGAAGCAGCCCAGGAATGTCATTTGGACTGACACCTGTCAGAAGGCTTTTGACACCCTGAAGACTGCCATGTGCACGGCGCCTGTGCTCCTGGCTCCTGATTTCTCCAAGGAATTCATAGTGCAAACCGACGCTTCAGAGCATGGTGTAGGGGCCGTTCTTTCACAGATGACTGAGGAGGGCTTTGACCAACCCGTAGCCTTCATAAGTAGGAGGTTACTTCCACGGGAAAGTAGGTGGAGTGCAATAGAGCGTGAAGCATTTGCTGTGGTCTGGGCAGTGAGGAAGAAGCTAAGACCCTACTTGTTTGGGTCTCACTTCCGAGTTCAGACGGACCACAGGCCCCTCAGATGGTTGATGCAAATGAGGGGTGAGAACCCGAAACTGTTGAGGTGGTCCATTTCTCTACAGAGTATGGACTTTACGGTGGAACACCGCCCTGGCACCGATCACGCCAACGCTGACGGTCTGTCCAGATTTTTCCGCCTTAGTGATGTGGACCTCCCTGGGGAAGGGTAGTTCCCCCCACATTTCAGCTGGAGGGCACACATGTTAGACCTGGCACCTTGGCGTGAGTCTCCCTTCCACTTTTTGCTGATGTGCCTCCGATGTTTTGCTGGTTTTCCGAATACTCAGGGCGCTGCGCCACGGCTGACCCGTGCCGCAGTGCAAGTGCTCCCTACTGTAAATTGTACATGTGATTGGTATCCATGATTGGTCCATTGGATTTACTGTTAGTCCCTAGTAAAGTGCACTAGGAGTGCCGGGGCTTGTAGATGCCAATACTGCTGGTGGGCCTGCAGCGCTGGTTGCGCCACCCACCGAAGCAGCCGTAAAGATGTGTCTGGGAACTGCGACCGCAGAACCCGCGTGCGGTCTCGTACTGTCACGCTAGCTGGGCAAGTGCACCCACTTGCCAGCCCCCGAACCTTCCCTTGACTACATATTAGTCACCCCTATGGTAGGCCTACGGGCAGGGTGCGTTGTAGGCGTAAGGTAGGACAAGCCCTGATGTGTGTGGCATGTCCTAGTAGTGACTTACAACCAAAACCGTATTTCACTATTGAAGGCTACTTGCTCCAATAGGCCAGACTGAGCTGCTGGAGTTATTACACCCTATAATCCCAGCAGGCTCAAGGAGCGTAGTAGCGCGTTGTGTTTAGTATGCCTGAACTCAGGATGATAAAATATTTCTTTTAGTAAAGTTTATTTTAGTATCCTGGGTTTGCAAATGCTACTTTTAGAAAGTTAGCCTTTGCTTGCCTAACCATTTCAGCCCGCCTCTGCTGGTATGTGGATCTGACTGTCTGGGACGTGTGAGTGACAGGGCTGGGGGGATGACAGGTGGTGAATGCGCAGATTACACCTTAGTGGGAGGTAGGAGTGGCTCTTGACTCTGGATCTTGCTGTGCTCTACCACCACAATGCTGGCTCCACCCTCCTGGGGAGCGTCGGATGACTCAGCCGACACCTGGCCCAGGAAGGGCGAAGCCCCATCAACAAGGTACTCTGGCTGCCCCTGTCCGCACAATGTTGGCTCCACCTCCTGTGGGGCGTCTGATGCGCCTGCCCCTCACACTGAAAGCAGAAGCCGGAGTACAACCGCCAGGGTACTCAAGGACTGAGAGTGGCTATGCAAAGGCCCCCCTGGCCTGCGAGAACAAAAGAAATGCCATATAAAAGAAGGAGCCCTGCTCCTTGAAAATTAGATCCTGTTTGGGCTACAGAAGGAACTCTGCCCGACGAGAAGGACCGGGAAGGACAAGGAAGAGTGCTGTCTCTTGCCTGTGTCTGGTGCCTTGCTGCCGAAGGAGAGGGAAAAGGAAAGACTACGAAAAGACTTTTGCTTTACAAGACTTTGTGCCGAACTCTGCTTAAAGATCTCCAAGGGCTTGAAACTGAACTTGCCCCCTGACCAGCGCCCCAGGACCAGTGGGCGCTACACCCTGAAGAAAGCAACTGCGTGTGCTGCTCCTCGTGGCAGTACCGACGGAGGAATCTCCTCCAAGGCAACGACATCCACCTGACCACCGTGACCGGGGCCCAGAGCAACAGCGAAAGCAAAGTGAGGACCAGCCGCCGCTGGCCCGAACACCGTGACCGCACCTGCACAGGGAGCCCGAGAGCAAAGCGAAGGAGGACCCGTCCGGTCCGAGCTCTCGAGTTGACTGCGCAAAGAGCAGCCAATCCACTTGCAAAGACGGAAAGTCGCCCTGTGAGAGTCCCCTAGGTCGGTACCTTGCCCGACAGCCAGCTGTGAGCGCACAGCTGCACCGGCACTTGGCTGGGTACGTCCTGCACTTGAGGACCGTACTGCCACCTGCCGCCACCACGCAACCGCCGCCTCCAGGGTCGGAGCGGACGACGAGGAGAGGACCCTGCCGCCACAGAACACCGCTGCCCCTGATGACCCGTGAACTGCTCAGCTGAGAGCCGCAACGAACAGCGACCCCCGGGAAGGCAACGCGACGTGGGACAGATCCCCTGGGAGCCGCCTGCTCCACAAGAACTTTGTTGTACTGGGCAGAAGGCCCTAAAGAACTCTTATTGCTCGAACGAACTGTGGCAACTTGAACTAAGTAAACTTGGAACCGCTATTTGAAAGTCGATAACTGTATTCTTAAGCCTGCTTGAAGTCTATATAAAGATATATATTTTTACAGAATACAGTCTGGTCTCATTGTGTGGTGGGTTGGTTGTGACGGTGTAATATTGCAAGTGTTTAACCCTATGTGCCCCAAAGTTTAGCCTACGACTGCTTAAGCCACACTACCTAGAGGGTAAGCAGAGGTTGTCTGGAAGGTAACCCTCAGCCCTGACGAGGAAGAGAGAGTCCCTGCTTGTCGCTAGTGTCGCCACTGCGCCAACTAGAGCCTCCCCCTTCCTACAATTATACATTTATTTCAGGCAATTTGAGACCAAATTTGTCTGACTATAAGGTAATCAGCCGTCCAGAACCCGATCACAACCCCCAGGTTGTAAAATTAGATTTTTTGCTAGAATGTCATTTTAAATATAATGATCTTCCCAATACGACATGTTCTGCATATAACCTGAAGAGGCTGGTATGGAATTTAGCCAAAAAGGAGGACATTATGGAAACAGCTGAGGCATTGATTAAGGCATGTGATCAGGGTGTTCAGGGTGACAAATATGAATAATAAATGGAATTTTATTACAAAGTCCATAGTGGGGAAATTTTCACCGGGAAAGAATAGGAAAATGAATACCAATCTGAATATACAAAAAATGTGGTTTTCCCCATAACTATTAAAGTTAATGAAAGTACTTAATAGAGCTGTCCATGAGGCATACGCCTGTAGATTTTGTCAGTCCTATTTACTGTATAAAGAAAATCTGGACATTAACCTCGTCATGCTGCACAGTGGAGCTGTGCTCATGACGAGCTGAGCTCGTCACGACTCCGCCTACTCCCATGGAACGTGTAAGGGGTTCTGTTGGGAGGAAAAGATTACTTCATTTGTCCCAAGGACAGATTAATCTCATGTGACATTTGTAATATTACTTTGAAAATACAAATATCCAATAAAAGTTGAGCAAACACACCTTTTTTTGGATTCAATCCTGTGTATTCATTATTTCATAAACTATAGACTGTATCAACCGTGCTATACATTTATCAATGGTTGTCCTAAATAAACCTTTTACAGAAACATAGAATAGACTTACATAGAATATAGTGAATGAAAGTGAAACAATAACATATAAAACAAATTCATACAAGGACATACATATTAACGATTAAAAAGCAGTCCCAGAATTCACAATACATTGGTTACAACTCCATTTGAATTTTCTGATTGTGGTTGGAACCTAGTTAGGACTGATATGTGACATTACGTAAGCCACGGGTTGTGCGTACGGTACGCCCCCGCGATTTGAAAAAAAAATGTTTTTGCCTTAGAGGTCCTATGTGACCCCCTGAGCAAGCCTAGGGGGTCAGGGTGCTTCTACCCTGCCCCCTTTTTGAGTTCTACACGTTTGTTTTTCTGCTTTCTCTGTCTCAGTCTACCGAGGCACAAGATGGCTGCCAAAAATTTCTGTTTTGGAGTGTTGACAGACAGTGGCAGCCAATCAGCATGCAGCTCGTGCACAGGAAAGTACGCGTACCGTATGCGTACGGTGCGCACGATGCTCGCTTATAGATATATATATTTTTTCTCTCTTAATTTTCTCACGAACTACTGGAAGGATTTACACCATTTAAGCAAAAGGGTGATCTTCGAATCATTTTGCCAAATGTGGTGTAATTCCGTTCAGCGGTTCAGGTTGTAGTCGTGTCTAAAGGTCCTATGGAAATTAACATGGGGAAAACACGTTTTTCTCGGCCCCCGCTTGACGAATCTACCTGAAGCATTCAGGGAAGAAGCGGGAAGAAGCGGAGCGGAACGGGCCATCTTCTTTGAGAAATTCGCGAAGATTCAACAACCGGTGCCAAAGTCATTCCCAATAGAATGTTGCAGATTTCCTATGGAAACTAGGTTCCAACTATATATACCTACTGCCAACCGCCAGTAGGTAATATATATATATATATATATATATATATATATATATATATATATATATATATATATATATATATATATATATATATATATATATATATATATATATATATATATATATATATATATATACATATACATCTCAAAAGTACACTCCTGACAGCATAAGGAAATTATGACGCCATGTCTCAATAATTCTTTACAGATTTTTAATTGCTCGGCAGTGTTGGACGCGTTTTGCCTGAGCCAGCAGGCTTGTTCACCAACAGCGTTTTGCCAGAGATCCACCATTTTAAACTGTGCATGTGATGAATTAAGTGTGAAAACTATACATACAGTGCATTAGAAAACAGATGCATCGTTTTTTGGTAAACTTTGTAGAAACAGTTGATATTAACACCAGTTTGGGCATAATGCATACAAGGAACATACTACCTTTGTACAACCTTATAAATTCATGTAAATTGAATACTTCATATATTGAGCAGCCCAAATAATTACGCCCCAGTGGGCAAAGCTGACCGTGAACTACAAACCCTCAATTTAGCCCCAGTGGGCCTATCTTACCGACCTGTCTGTATATTAATTCGAGCATTGTTTACCACACTAGAAAAGTGAATAAGCTACCTGTGAAGCACCCAAATATTACAATATCTAACAAAACAAAAAAAGAAAAAAATGACATATTAAAACAGAGATGTTCTGAAGGATTCTTGAGTCTATTTACAGATATTTATTACATGGGCACTACAGTTGGAACACATTACAGGTGCGTAGAAAGATCCTCTTCCATATTAAGGCCTGTAGGTACTCTGCTATTCAATTCCACAATGTACCTAGATTCTAGTTTCCTTAGGTACTTTTCTCTGTCGCCCCCTCTGACATTTGGGGCAATCGTATCAATTACAAAGTAGGTGAGACCTGCAATGTCATTATCATGATGTGTAGCGCAATGACGAGCCACCGGATAAGCCTTGTCAATGTTTTTGATGGCTCGAAGGTGCTATAGCACCCTTCTGTGCACTGGCAGGATCGTACTTCCGACATACTGTAGCTTAAAACATAACGGGCAAAGTCAGTTTTACAATTATACTGCCCTTTGATGTTTTTCTCTATTTTTGAGCAACCTTTCCCAAATTTGGTCATGTTCTTACCATGTTGACATGCTTTGCACTCAGTGCATTTTATAAACCCATTTTGTCTATGCAGCCAAGATGTTGTAGGACTTGTTGTTTTCTTTTTTGGCACCATATTACTTACCAACATTTGTTTGAATGACTTCACTCTTCTGAATGTTATCAAGGGTCTGGCTGGCACAATTTTTCTTAACACTGGGTTATTAAAAATTAAATGCCAGTGTTTTGTTAAAATATTCCTCACTTGACCATGTTGCCTGTCATATGTTGTTATCATTCTATAATCATTGGAACTCTCCTGCTTCCTTATTGCCGATTATTTCGGCAATCGGGAGTGCACTAGAGAATACGTCAACATTTATTGATTCCTTTTTTACTCCAATCGTGAAATCCCTACCTTCTTTTATCCAAGAAACGGGGGATTTCCTGAAGAGCATTTATGACCTGCCATGGGAACAAGATATGCTGTTAATGACAATTGATGTGACGAGATTATACACAAGCATTAGGCATAAGGATGGCCTAAATACTGTGAAGTATTTTTTAGGATCAAGACCAATATCCTTATGGTCACATGCCCAAATGATAACATCTATGGTAGACACATGCTTAAAGAACACACTTTTTTCTAATGGGTAGCTGTTCCATCAGTTGTTAGGTACTGCGATGGCACCTGCTTTGCCCCCAGCTAAGCAAATCTGTTTGAGTTTATATTGTATCTATGTACTTTCTTGTTGGTGGGCTGACCACGGGGGTGGTGGCCATCAGGTGAAGCCAGGCATTGTGCTTTTCCCATAGGCCTGCTTTGTCTGTTTTTTTTTATTCCTTTCCTATTTTTCTTCCTTTTCCTATTTTTTGGGGTTTTTTTGTCAATCGCCTGTCCATGTGGTGGCAGACATTTTGTGTGACCTTCCTTCGTGCTTTTGCCATAGGCCACCAAGCTTGTGGTCAATGCTGCCAGTAGGCCTAGAGTGAGAGTCCCAGAGGTAGTCAGCGGGGGTGCTTGATGTAGCTGTTTCCATTTTGTCGGTTTAATCTCACAATATTTGGGCATGGATGTCATTGGATTGAATTTCCAAATGTGGTGTTTGGGGTGTAGGTAACTTTTATGGTTGTGTGTTAATAAATGCCTTTGTATATGTTTTTGTTGTGTAAGTTTACAACCTCTTAGCCATGGGGAATTTTATTTCTTGCCTTAACCTGTGATGTGTAACAGGCATCCTCCTTTTTCTGTCCATATAGGGATATATATAGGCCTGCTTGAGTTTATTGGTTTCTGGACTTTACCCATGTGGCTGGGAGCTGTGGTGGTGGTAGTAGTAGTGTTCTGTTTTGTTTTTTATACATAGGCCTGTGTGTCTTTCCATTGTTCATGTTGGCTTACTGTTGGTTACATCACCAATCACCATTGCATTTGCTATCTGCTGCAGGTCACTGATTCTGCATCCATTCCCCATGATGCACAAATTAAGGATAAACAAGTTCCACTTCCACTACATTTGTATTTTCGTTCTTTGCTAGTCTTCTTACTCTTACTGAGTGTAATGGAGTGGTGTGGATCACTGGTTAGAGGCGGCACACCCGGAGGCAGAGGTCGGCCCGGGACCAGGGTTCGATTCCCGATGCCGCAGCGTCTTGGAACATGGTCAGCGGACTCGATAATTCTCGCCTCGGTGCCAAATCCAACCATGGGTCCCACTCAGCAACTCTGGGCAATAGCTTGCTTAATCTCTACTAACGGCCCCATCAGCACCGGGGATGCTTGTCTTCACCTTGGAGATGCCCAGGAGGGACCATCTTACAGGGAAAGCCAGGATGGGTTCCCCAGCGGTATACAGCGCCGGGACGCCCCTTTGCTGGGGCAGCTGTGCGTTTTACAAGTATACAACATTTAACATTTAACATTTAATACTAGTAATTAAAATTAAAGCTAAAAAAGTTACAGATTTGACTGATATTCTTCTGCCTTCTTTGCTTATAGGTGCACAAAAGACTGAGCCGGTGGTGGAATCATTTTTGCCCATTGTACTGCCAGACGAACATACTTCTGTTCTACGCCACGTGTGGTGTGACTCACCTGACCTGACATCTCTGCAACTTGTGCAACTGAGTGCTGCTGCTGACATCTGAAGAAGATGGGCCCTAAGAAAGCAGGTACCTGGTCCTCCAAGACCAAGAAAGTTGCTGAGAAGAAGGAACAGAAGAAGGAAGTGTCACTTAAGTCTGGTGTGAACCCCAAAACCTTTTTTTGGGAAAAAAAAGTACGCCTGCAGCAGCGGTGTCCAGGGTGCAAGCTGGGGCCAGCACATCCGCATCAGTGGGGCCAAGCCACCAACCCAGGCCCAAGCAGATGAATGTGGAAGAGATAGCCATCCTAATGGTAGAAAGCAGTGATACTGAGCCTGACCTAAACTTATCCCTATCTCAAAGTAGTACACAATCCATGCAAGAGGGAACACAGCAGAAAAGTGGTGAACAACAACCACCGCCCGCAATAGTAGATGTTGCACAATAACAGCCACAAGCACCGCTAGCAATAGTAGATGTTCAACAACAACCACAATCACCGCCCGCAATAGTAGTTTTTCAACAACAACAACAACCACAACCACAGCCCACAATAGTAGTTCTTCAAGAACAACAACCAAAACCTCCGCCTGCAATAGTAGTTGTTGTTCCTCCCGAAGTCGGGGCAGTTCAGGAAATTGAGCCTCATTCTGAACAAGAAGAAGAGGAAGCCACTCCTGTAGGAGATATATTGTCTTCCAAATCCCCACCAAGGAAAAGGAGGGTTAGTCCATCGAGTTCTTCACCAAGCATTCCTTCTGATGATCTAGATCTCAATTGGGAGCCACAACAATCTGAGCGTGAGAGGGAGAGACATCCCAAGACCAGGCTAGGGAAAAGGAAGGTTTCATCAAGCCTTACACTTATGGATGTCGATGTAGATCAGCAGGATAATGATGATGATGATGAAGAGTCAGACCCAGCCATCATGAGCATTACTCCCGGTCCAGAGGACATGGAGACCAACATTTTCACCCTATCCAGAATGGCTGCGAGTAGGGATGTAGCACGCATACCTCCTACACAGGCAACACCAAAAGTACCGCCAGCTTCCATTTTTGCATTAGCAAAGGGTCGGCAGCGTCCTACATCCAGCACAAGCACCACCTCACCAGAGGTAGGTAGTGGTGGTACTACTACTGCGCAACCACATAGTGAAATTCAACACACACCCTCCAGTTCATCCGGCATTATAAGTGGCACCTCTACCTGGAGACAAAAGTTAATCTCCCCAGTGTGGGACTTCTTTACGGTTAGCGCACATGAGGAGGACATTGCTGTATGCTCCATTTTTCATGTCTCTGTTAGTCGTGGTAAGCTTGGTACAAACTATGGTACTGGAGGCCAAATGACCCATTTGAAAAAATACCACTTAATCAGGTGGGAGGACCACCTTCATAGCATAAAAACTAGAACCATTGATGTTGGTGTGAATAAACTAGTACAAGGTCCACTCATGGTTGAACAGGAAGAAGAAGAGGGAGACATTCTATCTGGGAGTGGTACACAAACGACCCCTGTGGCCAGCACTGGAGTGGTACAGCCCACATCCTCCACATCAGCAACTTCTCAGTGGCACCAGAGTGAGAGTCAGCCGGAGACACCAAGGAGTACCGGTGCGAAGTCTGCGATGCAAAGTGCTGCGTCGAACATAATCGAAAGAAATATCAAGCAGCGTACCATTACTAGCATGTTTAGGCAGCAGGGAAAGTACGAGCGCAACCACCTAATAGCACGTTTGTACAATGCTAAGCTTGCAGAAATTTTAGCCCTGGACCTTCTCCCTTTTTCTATTGTTGAGGGGGTGGGTTTTTGGGAATTTGTGACAACCATCTTCCCAAAATTGAACTTTACCAGCCGCTGCTATTTTGCCAGAGTTGCTGTTCCAGCACTACACCTAAGCATGAGCGGATTTTGCGGATTGGCAATCCGCGAATTTTGCGGATTTGCGGATTCGCAATCCGCAAAATCCGCGAATTCCCGCGAATTTGCGGATTTTTTTTTTTTTTGTGTTCGCCCGTGTTTCTGCCAGTTCGCGAGGGTTTTTACAATTTCGCAATTTGCGAACTTACCTGTCGGGTCGCAAGTTTTGCGAACTTGTTGTTTCTACGTGTCCAGCCTGTTTGGGACACTCTTCTTCATCACTGCCACTCTCTGTCACCACTGCCACTCTCTGACTACTCATGCCACCCTCTGGCCCACCCATGCCACCCTCTGTTTCATCACTACACCCTCTGGTTGTCCAGTGTACATTATTTTCGGCAAAGCAAAGCACACCTTCCCTGCCTCAAGTGACCTGAATTAATTTGGGGCTGATTAATGTGTCACAGAATATTTTTTTAGCTGGCACCTGCTTCCTTAGTGCGCCCTGATTAGTGATCTTTTGCACTTGCTAAGTGCTTTCATTGTTGCAAAATTAGTTACAACACCTGCCCTGCCCCAACTGACAATAATGAATTAGGGGCTGATTAATGGATTTTAACTTCCAGCCTGGCTCCTGCTTGTCTCCCTTAGCTGTAATTCAGGACCTTTGTGGCATATGTGTAACTATTCTGAGGTTCAGAGCAGGGTCACATAATAGTTTCAACTGGCAACTGAACTCTGGAGGGGCCCCTCAGGAAGCCCTACAGGAAATGGCTACTAATGATGTGCCTGAACTTTTGAACCTGGTAAGTAGTTACTTTCAGTTTTGCCAAGATCGTATTTCTGCAATTTCGCACTTATTCGCGGGGCGCGAACTCACGCTAACAGTGCGAGCAGCGCGAGCAAAATCCGCTGCTCGCGGATTTGCGGATTTTGCGGGAAATTCGCAAATCTCGCGGATTGCGGATTTCCCGAAAATCCGCAAAATCCGCGAGCGGAACGGATTTTCCGCCCACACCTAACTACACCACGACGTGCTGGAATTGATTGGGAAAGCCTTACAACAGAGTGCTGTTCATTGTATCCACCTGACAACAGACATGTGGAGCAGTTGCCAAGCCACCGATCACATGTGCATCACTGCACACTGGATCTCTTTTTCAGGTGCTAGAGACAAGTTAAGTGCAGGTGTTGAGGCTGTTGAGGTTTTTAATGGTACTCACGGACATGCAACTGTAGCCATGTTTGCTATGGAGAAAACTGATACTGCTGAAAACAGTTTGTCTGAGTTTAACAGCAAGGTCTTGGAATGGCAGCGACCAAGAGGCCATAAGATTGGTTTTGTTGCCACCGACAATGGCAGTAATGTAGTGAGGGCAATGAAAGATGGTGACTATTTCAGGGTCCCGTGTTTGGCACACTGCATTAACATAGTTGTGCAAGACTTCCTGAAAACTGAAATCAAAGTCAGCAACTTACTGACCGCCTGCAGAAGAATATGCACACATTTCAACCATTCTTTTAAAGCCCAGAAGCAGCTACGGTTCATTCAGCGCGAGCATAAAATGTCAGCCAAATCACTCATCCAGGAGGTCTCAACACGTTGGAACTCTACTTATTACATGCTTGATCGTCTCTTTGAGCAGTACATACCACTTAATGCTTATATCATGACAAGAAGATTAGGGGATCCTACTGTTAATGTTAAAGCCATGACCGTTGAGATGTGGCAATAGGACCTCATTAAATGCTTGACAGAGATGCTTCTTCCTTTTGAGGTCTTCATACGTGCAGTCAGCAGGGAGGACTGTACTATGGGCCAAGCTATCCCATTGTTGTACATGCTAGAGGAACTGCTGAAGGAGGTGTCTGAAACATACGAAGGTGTGGACGAAAAACTTGATGCATATTCCTTGGCCAACGCCTTAGCCAGCCGCTTATCTCAGAATACAAGGATTCAATATATGATTGTGTCACATCAATATTACATTACTGCAACAATTTTGGATCCACGGTACAAATTATTTCTCAACAGTAACACAGTAATTCCTTTTTGAGAAGGGGATGTTGCCAAGTACAAAACTTTAAAAGCTGAGGAAGCCACTGATTTAGAAAATGAACAGCTCTTAATTAGAGGCCTGCCAGTGCCAGCCCAGGACAGTGCAAGTACCACAGGGCATCCTCCAGAGTCAAGTTATTCAGAGCATGAGAGCACTGCGTCTGCTTCCCAGCAGGCACTAACATTACCAATAACAGCACCAACAGGATCTGATTCAGCAGACACAACCAAAAGCATAGCTTGGTTTCTACAGAAAGGGATGGGTAAGTCCGTTGCTGTCGCAAAGAGAAAAAAGGGCAAGCAAAGTGGAACACCAATGAACATTGAGCGGATGGTTCAGGCCTATCTGGATGACACAACAGAGGTGTTCATGGAGCAAAGCCCATTGGTGTATTGGTATGACAAAAGAAGACACTGGTCAGTGCTCAGCAGGCTGGTGATAAAGTATTTGGCTTGTCCTGTCGCAAGTGTCTCGTCTGAGCATGTTTTCAGTGCTGCTGGTGCCATTGTAACTGTGAAAAGGACCAGTCTCTCCCCAAAAAGCGTGGAGAGGTTAACGATGATCAAAATGAATCAACACTTCATACCACCAGACTACAAAATACGTGAATCACAGCAGGAAGAGGAGAGCAAGTCCGAAGATATAACTACTGGGTTACATGACCTACTTCAGTCCGAACCCCCAGAGTTTGAGGACGAGCTCCTCTTCCCTGACAATTAGGCTTTCAAATTGTTACTTTCTCCCTTCTTTTATTTGTGTATATAATAATGTATTTCTGGTGCAAATCAAACCACAAACAAATCTATCACCACTGTATCTTTTTATTTACCTATTGGAGTTGCACGGCTGTGCATTTAACTGTTCACTCCCCTCCTAGGAGTCCTGCTCCATCTTCCTGACTCGCACTAAATACAATTCCATCTTGCCACACATTGGATGGAGATGGAGAATAGTACAATAATGTAGCCTCTAACAGTTCCTCAATAACAAGTGAACCGTACATGACTATAGCCATCTTCTGTTTTCTTTACAATCTGAAACTCATCACTGTCTTAAGGCTACCACCTCTGTCTGCAGGCAATCATACACAACTCTTCACTGTCAGAACTTGAGCAGGCATCCAAAACTAAAGTAAAATCATGACTCGTCATCACTTTCAGAAGGCTCGGCAGCATCTGTGGTCATCTGACAGCCAAAGAGAAGATCAAGACAGGTATATGAAATGAATGATGCCATGCATTGCATTAGATGCTTGCTGACTCTGAGCAAATGTGCATGGAGTAGATGTATAGCAGTAGTTTAATCAATAATATGTATGTATGTATGTATCGCATACTTCTATAGTGGAGACTGTCACCCAGAGGGCATCCTGGCGCTTTGACTCTCCTAGACCATTATGCAATCACAAATTTACACTGCCCTGGGAAAGAGATGGGTCTTCAAACCTTTTTTAAAGAAAGAAAGCTCATTCAAACGCCTCAAAGACAGGGGAAGAGAGTTCCATAGTCTGGCGGCAGTAAAACCAAAGGAACGGCCACCCATCCGTAGCCTCTGGATTCTAGGGACTACCACCAGGCCTGCCAAAGAGGAGCACAAAGGTCTGGCAGTGGAGTACCACTTGTAGTCTTGTAGCAAAACAGGCCCCTGACCACAAAGGGCTTTGAAGACTAAACAAGATGCTTTAAAACAGATGCGCTGCTGGACAGGCAACCAATGAAGATCTTGAATCGCCAAGGAGGAGGAGGATGAGCGCAACCGAAAGAGGGCAAGCTTAGCTGCCATATTCTGTACGCGCTGTAGCTTACTGATCAAAGTGCCAGGTGCGCCCAGAAGCAGTGCGTTGCAGTAATCCAGCCTGCTAATAACCAAGTACTTGTTTTGTGACTCAAGTGATAGCCAATTTTCCATGTTTAATATTATATATTAACCAATTGTACTCCTACTACTGCAGGTGCAGTCAGGAAATACTTAATCGTAGTCACTCACTACAGACTGAGTTGCTGTTGCTGTTGGACAACACGTACACGTGCCACACCTGATGATGATGATGACCACCATAGTATCTTTGCACGCTGTCAGGCAGTTGGATCTGAGATGATTGATGTAAGATGTTTCAGGGAACGGAATAGAAGGTAAACACAACCAATTAAGACAAAGCACAGCAGAGTGCAGACCCAGGCTACTACATGTGTGTGCAGTGGTAGAGTATAATAGTGGTATGATTGATAACTGACAATGGCGCATTGATTTAGTTGCTAGATTTGGAAAATGCTACGTTGCTTTTTCATGTCCTTTCTCTGGCTCTGTGAAAAATTAAGGTAAATGCAGTTTGGGTTATGGGCGACCCTGTGTCGTGGGTCTGTTCTGTGCTGGCTCCTGTCTTGTTGTCCTTCTAGATTAATGCTGTGCAACTAGTAGAGTTAGACACAATGTATCCAAGCCGCCTCAGTCTGAAAGTCTTCTCGCTCACGACAAGTCTTGTATTTGTTTGAACTTCCCTGTATTAGCATGTTTTTTTTCATTCACTTTATTTTGTAAACCCCTTTTCTTTTTCTATCAACACTTACAGGCTGGCCTTTTACCCAGTGCTATTATACTATGAGCGACTAATCACCCTTACCATACAAATCCTCATCATCAAGCAAGTGGAACCCAAGAATGATATTCAGCGTGTCCATGGAAGAGAGGACCAAGAAGATGAATGAGGAGATACACATTTTGGACCTGGATAATACAGTAACTTTGGTATCATTTCCGTTTATTTTATTCCTTTTTCCTCTTCATTAATTTAACGCTTGTGTGACTATGTTTGGTAATTTCTACCTAAAACTATTTCTTAATTTTCTTTTTCTTAGCTTTCTGCCTGCTACAGCAGGTATTAGGGTTTCTCAGAGGGCATACAGCCTAAGCAAATGTCATATATAAGAAATACTTCCTTGTACTGCATAATTGTGTAGTAGTAGTTTAAGTAACACTCATTATTATTAACCAGCAAGTTATAAAGTTTCTCTTCATAATGCATGCATTTCGTTTTCCTACCTTTATTTTAGATTCATTGGGTACTGGATCATCATCATCACTCATCGTCTTCATTGTTTTGCTTTTGTTGTCTCTGTGCGTACTGTTTTTCTTTGTAAAACCTTTCCCCAAACCCCCGTTCCCATCCAATCATCAACCATAACCCTCTTCCTCCGGGCTGTGTGGTTTTATATTGAGGTGTGATGTTACATTAAATGTACACCAACAATTTGATCACGCGCTTGCTGGGGCAGATGTGGTGAAAACAACACAAATTAAATGTCAACAAGGCATGGCCAGGATCTTCTTCTGCTTGCCCACCCAAGCTCTGTGTATGTACGAGCCAAATAATTTTCCAATGGGACCCACCGAATGCATCTAATTAATCGCCAGCATTGTTTGGGTTTAAGTTTACAGCATTAAAGTTTATGAATTAGGAATGTGTTTAAGTGACTCCTTCAACACAACTACAGTTGAACTTTTTCCCTTCTCTTGTACTTGGCAGTCCCCGACACCATTGTTTACTTTTAGTATAGCAGTTGCAATATTGTTTTTGGTCAGTCTTGTTAATGTACTGTACTTTTTATACTACCCCCCACATTGTCTCTCACGGAAATGACTGCCTCTTTCTTTTTTTTGCAAATGCTAGTGCCAATGTCTACTACTACCATCACACAACCACAGAATCTTCTCCATTGTCTTGCGAAACAATGCCGCCCTTGCGGTGCCGAACTTCATCATCATCAGCATTCACAAGTAAGATAAGTTTTCTGTGAGGTATAACGTAAGTATGGGCAAAATTTGCGAATTCGCGCGAAATCGAACTCGCAATCCTCGAATTCGTGCAAATTTGCGGATGTTTTTTTTGCGTGTTCGCGGGTTTTTTGCGTGTTTGTGGGTCGCTTGCAGCACAATGACCGCGAAGTTACCCATGCGGTCGTATATGGGTGCGGCCATCTTGTGCGCGTTGCGTATTTCCGGTTCCGGGTGCTAGCTGCATGCTTGCATTGTACGCGTGGCTCGTTTATGGCTTTGCGGGCATTTTGCATGCTCGCTGGGGAAGTATCGCGTAAACTTACCCACGCGGTCCTCTATGGGCGCGACCATCTTGTTTTTCATTCATTGCTATGGTTTTTGGACACGCTACCTTTCTATCCATCTTACATCTTTGTAATCCTATGTTTTCTGAACTTTTTTTTGCTTATTATCTATCTCTACAATTTCCTACATCTATTTTTTTTATTATTAACTTTTTGTTACTTTATTACTTACTTTATTTCTTTCGCTCTCTCTCTTATTTTTTTTCACACCTATTCTTCTTTCCTTCTTCTTGTACCCAGGACCATGGCTAAGGGAGCTGACAAGGGCAAGGGGAAGGGCCCAGCACCCCATACCCGGATCCCTTGCGGGCGTTTGAGGGAGGAGGAAGTCCAGGCCAGGGAGATCTTCTCTGCTGTGGAGGTGGTCGTCTTGATGGTTTTTGTTCAAATCCACCTCCCTAAGACCGTGGCAGCAGGTGGGCGGATTGCTTCCGGTTACGGCCTCCGGGAACGTCGTCAGCTGTGGGAGAAGGTGTGCCGGGGCATGTGTAAGGAGTCTGGGGTCCGGCGCACCTACCAGCAAGCGACGCACCAGTGGACTGACATCCTGGACCGGGAGCATGACATGCTCGACCTGCTTGGATTTGAGATCCCTGGCCTTGGTAAGTAGTTATTTAATAACTACTTTTTTTTCTTCGGCTCTGTTATGTTGCTAATCTATTTTTTTCCTGAAGAGTACGAATACTGCTGATTCGATTACATTGCAGGTACATTAATCTTTAAATAGCTTCTGTCATTGCAGGTGCTCACCTGGTTATTGGCGTTGCTACTATGCTTACTTGTTTGCAACTTTTTACTCATTTGAGAGCATTACTGCGTAATGCTAGAGACAGTAGAATCAAGTCTAGTCCTTCTTTGTACTCCTGCTGCTGCCACTTTGAAGAGATAGTGGTGGATTGATAAGTTGAGTATATTATTTAATACTTGTTATAGGACATTTGTTAGTGGTCTGCAATCATGATGACGGACTGTGTCTGTCACGTGATGTCTCGTGCTGCTGAGTGAAGGCAGTCGTAGCAGAACCTTTTTGTTGTTGGTGTAGCTAGTGAATTACATAACTTTCCTACTAGACGGTCTGTGAATCCTGCAATACTGTACTACTATCCTCCTTGTTGACCAGATCAGATGCAATTGTTGTTAATTTGTTTCCCCGACATAATTTTCGATTGTGTTCAAAGAAATCAAATATTTCCAAAAGAACAATCGTCCATGTTGTGTTTCTTAATTTCATGTTCACCAGCACCTCCCAGGGGCAAGGTGCCGGCGGTGACTGAGACTCCGGTGGAAGAAGGTGGACAGGATCAGTCCCTTGCAGGCTCTTCTGCTGGCCCCAGTAAGTTGTTCTATTGTTATATTAATGCTTATACTTCCCTAACTTTTACAGCTCCTATTCATTACAAACTGTTTCCTAATAATTCTATGGTTTACAAAATAGTCTTTGATCTTCTTCTAATGTAGACTACTTTCTACATTCTTATCCTGCCTCTACCATCACTCTCTGTGCTACTACTATTTACGATTATGAGTCAGTCTGTGTAGGTAGCTAGCTTGCCCAGTCGGCAAACGGTGTGAAACAAAACTCTGATCCAGCAATAGCTCTAGGCACGGAGTGCAGTCCTATGTGTTGCTCTTGCTGTGTATTCCAGTCTTCTTAATGTAAGTGCTTTGACAATTTCCAACAACAAAATGTCATTGTTTGTATGTATTGGCATTTATATAGCGCACTACTTACCCGTAGGGTCCCAAGGCGCTTCGACCGCTGCGAAACCCTTCCTGGCTTCCCTGAGAGATGGTCCCTTAATGGGTATCTCCAGGGTGAGACCAGGCATCCCCGGCGGTCTGGTGGGGCCGTTAGTGAAGATGAGGCAAGCTAATGCCCAGAGTTGCCGAGTGTGATCGCTGATCAGAGTGGGCACCGAGGCGAGAGAATTATCGAGTCCGCTGACCCTGGTCCAGAAACCTGCCGCGCCTGGAATCAAACCCTGGTCCCGGGCCGTCCTCTGCTCTCGGGTCTGCCGCCTCTAACCAGTGAGCCACACTACTTCACTGTCACTGTCATTGTTTATACCAAGTAAAAGGTAGCAGTTGCCTTTTTGATTTGAGAGGAGCACATCCCATACCGCTAGTGTTTCAGGGACTATTCTGCACACAAGGAAGTATGGACAAGAGAAATAGGACATTGTTGATGATAGTTGTAGTTTGACTTTCGACATAGCTCCGTCCGAACAGAAGTTGAACCCCCAATCCCTTGACCGACTATCTAGTGTGTCTGACCAATGATTTTACGACCCAGAAGAACAGAAGAAGACTACCGCCGAGTCCTGGCCTATCTGAGTCACTGAAACATGACTGCCAAGTGCAGTAGTTCAAACCCTTCCGCTCACTCACTCATGAACAAAAACCACACAGTGTGTGTTAGTTTTAAAGTTTTATTTTCAATTAAAAAATGAAAACATTATTTCTTTATTTTAAATAGCGTAGTATTCGGAGCGAGCAATGGTGATGGATGAAGATGAAATTATTAGAATAACTGTGCGGGAGCCCCCACCTTCTTTAAAGTACTGCTGGTGATGACTTTCTAGTAGTTGGTGAATTGTCTGGCAGAAGGGCAATGGAATCTTCTTTCTGTAATGAGAAAAATGGTGTACGTTAAGCAAGCATTCATCAGTTGTCATAAGAAGAAATGTAGCATTTAATGGAATAAGCATATAAAAGGTTAACAGTTCCTCCCCAAAACCGTTACTTTTTTTCAATCACAGTAATAAAAAATGTGTTATGTAACATTTTCTTCCATTACGGGACAAAATAGGGGGTTGTGTATGGCATCTGAAAATGACATGTTTTTCCTAGACGTCACAACATCTGATGAAGCACAGATGACCACCAGTGCCGGGGCCAGCAGTGCGGAGGGGTCCACTCTGGATGCAGCTGCGCCAACAGGAGGAGCTGGGGGGAAGACTCAGCGGCGGCGGACGGTGGTAAGTTATTATACTCCTTACTCATTGAAATGTTTTTGAGTAGGCTCGCAAAGGAGTGTATGATGTACTGTACAGTAGTAAACAGTCCACTAGTATAAGTAGACTGTACTGTTAAGAACAGTTACTAATTTCGAACTACTTTTTGGGCTACCACGGAGAAGACAGTCAACCTTGACTTGTAATAGCATTAGCGGCGGTACTCCTCGGATAACCAATGGCCCCCACTATTTCACTTTAACTCAGCTGGCAAATTTTTATTGTGAAGCCAATTCATATCAGATGTAGTTTAGGGATGTGAAGAACGAAAAGTTAAAGAAGGGTGAAACGAAGGACGAGCGAGTCTTAATATTTATGACTGTAAGGAATGGTTTTGTTGAATGCAATTCAGGATAAGAAGACGGCGGTTTCCAAAATATAATGAAACGGGTGTTAGTTGGTTGTTGACAAAAATAAATTTTGGTACATTTGAGACATTAAGAAGAATCATAGACGTACTTTTGAAGCCTGGATGTTATCTTCTTTATCCTCATCGATAGCAGAGGTGTATGATGTAGAAGAGCAGAGTAGACGCTGAGTGGCTGAAGTATGGCCAGTGGCAGTGCCACCCCTATAGAAAAGTAAGACATTCCTATCCCCACCTGCATGTACTGCTTAAAGTACTGCGAGTCTGCATCATCATGGCCTGTGTCTGTATTTCTTGGGTGAAAGCTGAGTGAGCTGCCATTATGACGGCTACCACAAGTTCACGTACCAGTAATTTCTTTTGCAAAACAAGAGAAAAAAGTAAAAAAAGGCCTTTTTTTAGTACTCTCTGACTATGTATGTAGTAGTGCTGCTAGTGGAATTCCTGAATCTCCCAGTAATGTCACAGGCTTACAAAGACGGCGGAAAGATACATGCCAAAATGTTATACTGTGTTTGCTACTTGCTGGTGTTACTGAGTGTCAACTTTCCGTTGAATTATTTTGACTTTATGTTAAAGACTATTGGCTACAGTATTTTTCTTTCTTTCTTCATAGATGCTACTCCAAAAAAGCTCACCCACAAGGAGATGGCTGTCCGGGCCAGGGCCCGTAAGCTGGAGGCTATTTGTGCCGAGTATCGGTGGTTGTGGGCTCGGGAGCATGAGGAGACATCAACCACTACATCCTCCTCCACTGCCCCCGGGTCCACCAGAAGCCTCCAGCCAAACGGAGCAGTGGCCCGACAGCCTCCCACCGCCGCCGCACAGCAGCAACAAAATCAGCGTCCCCCCAGATCCTGGATGGTTGTGCGCCGGCTACGTACAAGAGTGGACCACCTGGAGCGGTTGGGCGAAAAACATCAGCACCAGCTCCGGGACCTCTGCAAAGAGCTGCGGGACGTGCAGCGCCAGCTGTCTGAATTACGGCACCGGAGGAAGTGACTGTCCCTTGCCCCTTTTTTAAAGACTGTTGGGGGGGTGGGAATTGGGTGTTTGGGAAAGGGACTTTTGGACATTGGTTGGGTTAGGGAGGGGGGTAATTTATTTTATTTTTGTGCTGACAACAACATGAATATATATTTCTTAATAATTATTTTTCTTACTAAAACACAGTATACGCGTTCATATATGCTTTTGTGTGGGGGTTGTCAGTGGTTACTGGACATTTGTTTTCTTCAAACTTACCAGCATGAATGAAACATCTAGTCCTGAAATGTAACAAAATTCAAGTAACCGAGTTAGTCAATTCAGTAGCTCTACTACTGGACTTTACTGGTAGTACTGTCAGTCTCTGCTCTCCTCCCAACTTAGTCCTAGCCTATTATTCTACTACCTCTCCAATATGCTTATCTTACCTGTGATTTGTGTTTGAGAATTGGGGTAGCCCCAGGGCTGCCTGCATTGCAAATGGTGATTAAGGTTGGTTGTTGACTTGAATCCTCGACGGATGCAATATCATGCTGTGCTGGTAGCAGTAGTGGTACACACTGGCAGTTTCACCATATGAAAAAAAGGAAATGAAACATTGAGTGGCCTGAGCGTAACATTAGAAACAGTACAATAGATAGTACGGTAGAGAACAGTGCCCTAAATAGTAGCCTAAGCAGTGCTAAATTAATGTAAAAGTAAGTAGTAGTTGCGTGGAGTTTGACTTCTATAAACAAATTAATGCAAAGGACACGTCATCAATGTATCGTAAGCATTAAGCATTTGATTGTTCACATCGTGTAGGAGGTTGATGTTCTTATCAATCCACGATGACGCACATTAACTTCTGATTGTAATGATTTTGGTTGCTTTGACCTTATCCTCCCCAGCAAGTGTGTGGAATTTATTGTTGTTGTCAGTCACACCTCAATGAAATACCACACAGCCCGGGGAAGAGGGTTAGGGTTTGAAAATTGGATGGGAATGGGTTTTTTGGGAAAATTTGGTAGAGAGGAAAAAAAACACAACATGGACAGTCAAACAACAAATGAAGAGAAACAAATCTTTGGATTTGAAGATATTGATGAATCTTTTAAGGGACATAAAGGAAGTGCACTACTGCATGCCAGAAGTTGTTTACTAAATGGATGGTTAGGTTACTGAAAAGTAGTACTACTACTTACTGCAACTTACTAGTAACTACGAACAAACACGTTGACAGTACAGGGCTGCAGTCATTACGCAATTTCACTTGCCTCTCTGCCCTCAGAGAGAATAAACACTTAGAACATTAAATTACTGTTAAACATAGCAAAGACGTATCAAATAGCTGGAGGGATGAATTTGAAGCAGAGTTCAAACAAACGCACAGAGTCACACTCGTAGAAGTAAGTTCAAGTTCACAAGAATATCATTTAAAAGATAAGGAGAATTTTGGATACTGTAACTGTTTTATTTAGTTGTCCCGTTGAATTTGTGAAGTTGATGCATCCAGCCATTCCTCTTATTCGCGGTACTCCTTCTTTCCATCGGATGCTCCATCGATCAATCTTGGTGACCAGACACACTGTCCACTGCCTGCCTGATGCGGAATTGTGGATCGCTAATTGTAATCCTGAGTAGAACATCGATGGTACAGGGTAAAAGCCTGCCTGTAATTGTTGATGGAAAAACACAACAGTTGGTGATAAATACACCTTGGAGGAAAAAAAATATAAGGTCCGCTGTGTAGTGCACAAATTACACTTTCAGAGATGACAATCCCCAAAATCTAGAACACCCCACATTACCCTCCCAAAAATTTGCAGAATACTGCTCCTACCTCGCATAGACCTAATTTCAAATCGTGCCAAAACGCACTCAGAAAGTATGCCCAAAACCCCCCTTTCCCACCATGGATTTTCTTTAAACCACTTGCAATCAAAATTAGACATTCCCACAAGTGTTCCAAGACCCTCCCAGTCATAAAAATTTAGAACACCCCCAAACACATGCAATAAAATACTGCTAACCCTAACGAGCCATAAGTTAAGAATAGTGCCAAACGCTTTTTTCTGCAACTAGGCCAAATCACCCCTTCCCCACCATAGATTTTCTTCAAACCACTTGCAACCAAAATTACACATTCCCACAAGTGCTATAAGACCTCAGAACCCAGTTGCAAAAATCTAGAACACCCCTAAACACATGCAATACTGCTAACCCTAACGAGCCCTAAGTTAAAAATAGTGCCAAAACGCTTTTCACCTCCGATTTTCTCCAAACCACTTTTATCCGGTATTAGACCTTCCCAGCAATGCCCCCAGACCTGTCAACCCAGGCGAAAACAAGTTTAACACCCACAAACAGCCAAAAAGCAAAAACGCAAAAAGTGACACTTAGAATAATTTAGCACTCAATCCCAAATCACTTTGTGCGCGCTCTGCAGCTAGGCCCTAACTCCCCTTTGCCACCATGGATTTTCTCCAAACCACTTGCAATCAACACTATCCATACCCAGCGTTGCTCCAAGACCCCAAACCCCCCCCCAAAAAAAAACACCAGGAACCCCCCCAAACAGCCCCCGAAAACGCTAAAGTGAGCGAAATGTCTGAAAATGGAAAAACGTTTTCACCTCCGATTTTATCCAACCCACTTTTAACCGGTATTCGACCTTCCCAGCAATGCCCCCAGACCCATGAACCCGGGCGAAAACAAGTTTTACAACTCCAAACAGCAAAAAAGCAAAACCGCAAAAAGTGCGACAGAATAATTTAGCCCTCAATCCCAAATCACTCTGTGCGCGCTCTGCAGCTAGGCCCTAACTCCCCTTTGCCACCATGGATTTTCTCCAAACCACTTGCAATCAAAACTATCCATACCCAGCGTTGCTCCAAGACCTCAAAACCCCCCCCCACAAACACCAGGAACCCCCAAACAGCCTCCTGAAAACGCTAAAGTGAGCAAAATGTCTGTAAATGGAAAAACTGTTTCACCTCCGATTTTCTCCAAACCACTTTTATCCGGTATTAGACCTTCCCAGCAATGCCCCCAGACCTGTCAACCCGGGCGAAAATAAGTTAAACACCCCCAAACAGCCAAAAAGCGAAACCGCAAAAAGTGAGACAGAATAATTTAGCCCTCAATCCCAAATCACTCCGTGTGCGCTCTGCAGCTAGGCCCTAACTCCCCTTTGCCACCATGGATTTTCTCCAAACCACTTGCAATCAAAACTATCCATACCCAGCGTTGCTCCAAGACCCCAAACCCCCCCCCAAAAAAAAACACCAGGAACCCCCCCAAACAGCCCCCGAAAACGCTAAAGTGAGCGAAATGTCTGAAAATGGAAAAACGTTTTCACCTCCGATTTTATCCAACCCACTTTTAACCGGTATTCGACCTTCCCAGCAATGCCCCCAGACCCATGAACCCAGGCGAAAACAAGTTTAACAACTCCAAACAGCAAAAAAGCAAAACCGCAAAAAGTGCGACAGAATAATTTAGCCCTCAATCCCAAATCACTCTGTGCGCGCTCTGCAGCTAGGCCCTAACTCCCCTTTGCCACCATGGATTTTCTCCAAACCACTTGCAATCAAAACTATCCATACCCAGCGTTGCTCCAAGACCTCAAAACCCCCCCCACAAACACCAGGAACCCCCAAACAGCCTCCTGAAAACGCTAAAGTGAGCAAAATGTCTGTAAATGGAAAACTGTTTCACCTCCGATTTTCTCCAAACCACTTTTATCCGGTATTAGACCTTCCCAGCAATGCCCCCAGACCTGTCAACCCGGGCGAAAATAAGTTAAACACCCCCAAACAGCCAAAAAGCGAAACCGCAAAAAGTGAGACAGAATAATTTAGCCCTCAATCCCAAATCACTCCGTGTGCGCTCTGCAGCTAGGCCCTAACTCCCCTTTGCCACCATGGATTTTCTCCAAACCACTTGCAATCAAAACTATCCTTACCCTGCGTTGCTCCAAGACACCCCAACACCCTCCCCAAAAACCAGGAACCCCCCAAGCAGGCCCCCGAAAACACGAAAGTGAGCGAAAACTCTGGAAAGTGAAAAACGTTTCCACCATGGATGTTCTCCAAAACACTTTTATCCGGTATTAGACCTTCAAAGCAATGCCCCCAGACCCGTCAACCCAGGCGGAAACAAGTTTAACACCCCCAAACAGCCAAAAAGCAAAACCGGAAAAAGTGAGACAGAATAATTTAGCCCTCAATCACAAATCACTCCTTGCGCGCTCTGCAGCTAGGCCCTAACTCCCCTTTGCCACCATGGATTTCCTCCAAACCACTTGCAATCAAAACTATCCATACTCAGCGTTGCTCCAAGACCCCAAACACCCCCCACAAACACCAGGAACCCCCAAACAGCCCCCCGAAAATGCTAAAGTGAGCAAAATGCCTGAAATGGAAAAACTTTTTCACCTCCGATTTTCTCCAAAACACTGTTATCCAGTATTAGACCTTCCCAGCAACACCCCCAGACCCCTGCAGCCACCCGCAAAAAAGCAGAACACCCCCAAACAGGCAAAAAGAAAAAATGGGCCTACCTTCAATTCAGTCCAAATTCCCCTTTTTCACCATGGATTTTCTGAGAAAAACAAATGCAATCAAAACTAGACTGTGCCAGCAGTGCTCCCAGACCCCAAAACCTACCCCCAATAACCTAGAAGCCCCCCAAACAGTACCCCAAAAACAGGCAAGTGAGCAAAAACAGAAAAACTTTTTCACCATGGATTTGGTCCAAAACACTTGATTCCGATATTAGACCTCCCGAGCTATGCCCCCAGACCCCTGCAGCCACCCGCAAAAAGCAGAACACCCCCCAAAACAGGCAAAAATGCAAAAACTCATACTTAGAACATTTTCAGCCAACCAGTCAACATCGCTCCAAACGCGCTCTGCAGCTAGGCCCTAACTCCTCTTTCCCACCATGGATTTTCTTCAAATCACTTGCAATCAAAATTATGCTATCCCAGTGGTGCTCTCAGACTCCAGACCCTCCCCCACAAATCTAGAACACCCCCAAACAGCCCCCTAAAAACATGCAATACTGGTATATTCAAAACATGGCAAATTGCGCTGTTCACAAAACATTGCTGTTTTCAGCACTTCCACTACTTCAATCCTCTTGAAACTTACCTGGACAGTCACTTGTTCCAGCGATTCACAAGAATCTCAGCAAGGCAGAACAAAATCAAACCATTGCGCTCTTTGAAGAAGAAGAAGAAGAAGGTCTACGACTAGTTTTCACTTAGTTTTTACCCAAACGAACTGCAAAACACCCAAAAAGGCCAAAATTCTGCCAATTCTGGACCAAAGAACACCAAACCCCCCTAAAACCTTGTCAACATCATTATGAACGAGCCTGCATTGTGCCCCAAGCCCTAGAATTAGCGTGAACCATAACAAAAACCCTAGTAAATCGGACTGAACCCTAAACCCTAGATATGCTTTGTCTGTCTGTGTCAAAGAGCCTAGGTATGCTACATCAGGAATATGCTTCACTCAGTGGTGCCTGCCTTGACCGTCTGTATGCCCCTGCCACAAGCATGAGACAAAAATCTGTTCCGCTCAAGAATTTGCAATTTTTTACAGCAAATTTCGCAAACATAATGGATGTTTGTCCCAAGTTCCAGGCAGTGCCATGCAGAGGGTCAAGGCAGGCACCACTGAGTAAAGCAACCTGATGTAGCATACCTAGGCTCTTTGTCAGACAGATAAAGCATATCTAATTGTATGCAGCAAGCCACATAGCCCCAATTTTACATGAACTACTGTCTGGAGTGGGCTCTGTCTGGCATAGCAACAACAGTACACTGCTTCGCCCTCGACCACTACATGCCACGAATAGACAGACATGTAGTTCTGCTGTAGTAGTTGTTGTAGACTGGTTTACCTGTTTGCCACTCACAAATTGGCCATAGTTCTTCCGTAAACCGACGCTGATGATCCATCCATCCCAGTGAGTGACTGTAAAGAAAAAATATATATTATTTAATCAATCATCATGGTATATTGGCAAGTGAGTCCACTCCAAGGACATTTTGCATATTGTGAAATGCAATATAGTGGCCCCTGAATTTGAAGTACAATTTGAATTAAACAAGGTAAAAAAAAACAGTTGTTGACATGAGCTACAATTACTGTGTAAAAGATTAAATAATAACTAAGACAAGACATATGAATCATCATTTCATGCACAAAAAACAAACAGCAATTGGTTTCATCAGAGCCAGACAGCCATTGCTGTCCACTGCATGTCATCTTCTCAATTGTTCATTACCTGTTCTACTTTTTGTCTGCATCTTCTTCGGAAAGTGAGGGCCCAGAGGGCAGCCTCTCCTGTCAATATCAGAAGTAACTCTGTCAGCAATCAGCAAGCATGTAGTCAGCCAGTAATTTCAGTCCCACTTGAGGGGACTCGTCGTAATCCATCCATCTGCCTTGAGGGAAATGGATAGGGGGAGTCTGGAAGAGGAGTATAAAGGAGCATGATTGAGTTGTGAACTTGTGAACCTCAGGAATGCAGACTGCGGCACCTTCAAATCAATAAGGAATATAAGATGAAGACAGTGCTGCTGATGGACTTGTTGTGATTAGGTGATTAGAGTTTTGTTGTGGGAAAAGTTGCAAAACAAAGAAAGACACAGGAATAAAAGTGAATAAGGACGAAAAAAAGGAAGTCATTTTCAGGGCTTGGTGTCAGGGAAATAGAGCTCATCCTCAAACTCCATGAATTGAGACGGGAGTAGGTCAGGTAACAGAGAAGAACTTCTGTCACCTAAGTCGGTGTCCTCTTCTTCCTGCGTGCATTCACGTACTTTGTAATCAGGTGGTATGAAGTGCTGATTCATCTTGATCAGTGTTAACCTCTCCACATTTTTGGCCGAGAGGCAGGTCCTTTTTAAAGTTACAATGGCACCAGCAGCACTGAAAACACGTTCAGAAGACACACTTGCGAGTGGGCAAGACAAATAATTTACAGCCAGGTTGGTGATCAGTGGCCATAGAGCCATTTTCCTGTACCAATACAGCAATGGGTTCTTATTAAGAAAGACCTCTGTTGGTTCATCCAGATAGGCCTGCACCTTCGACTCAAGGTTCTCCATATTTGCTCCACTTTGCATACCATCTGTGGCCTTTTCAGCACTGGAACGAGCAAACCCTTGATGAGTTAGCCAATCCGCTTCCGACAATATTATGGCTGGGCCTGGTGCAGGTGAGGATGATGTACGGTTGCTGCTGGTGTCATTAACGGCTGTGAGGGAAAGTGACTCCCTTCGCCCACAGATTCAGAAGTGGAATTTTACACCGGGTGACCTGCTGATTCAGTTGGACTTCTGCTGGCTCCTTGAATTTTCTGCCGATCTTTTTCGAACCGAGTGGCTGACACAGCTAGCCAATGTTTGTACTTTGAAACATCTGCTTCATCAAAAGGAATGAATGCTTTGCTGGCTACTGCCTTTTTGTACTGTGGATCCAGAATAGTGGCACAAATGTAATGTTGTTCTGTATGTATGTTTTTAAGCCTTTCATTGGCAACTAGGCGGCTTAGTAAGCTCTCCGCCAACTGATATGCGTCTTGCTTTTTTTCACCAGCATCTCTGAACGTTGAAGACACCGCCTTCAGTTGGTGCTCTAGCATGACCAACAATGGGATAGCTTTGCCCAAGAACAGTCCTCCATGCCGACTTCACGCGTGAAGACCTCAAAAGGCTTTTAACTAGCTTCCATTCCTCCAACTCTAGCCTCATGTCTTTCATAGTAGAACCTAGTTGAAAGACATAGTCATTGATTACCAGGCACTGCTCAGACAGACGCTCAAGCATGTAAAAGGTTGAGTTCCAACGTGTTGCCACCTCCTGGATGAGTCCTTTGACTGGTACTTTACGTTCATGTTGAATGCTCCTCAGCTCCTTCTGGGCCTTAAAAGAATGGCTGAAATGTGTGCAGATTCTTCGGCAGGTGGGCAGTAACTTCTTGACTGTGTTTTCATTTTTCAAGAAATCTTGCACAACCAGGTTTATACAGTGCACCAAACACGGCACTCTGAAATAGTCACCTTGCTGCATGGCCTTAACTATATTACCGCCATTATCTGTGGAAACATAACCAACTATGTGATTTCTTGGTTGCAGCCATTCAGAGACCTTACTGTTAAACTCCTCCAAAATGTTTTTTGCAGTATGAGATTTCTCAATGGCAGACATGGCTAATGTTGCATGTTTCCGAGTACCTTGAAAAAGTGTGTCCAGGTCAATAACTGCACGTGACTTGTCTCTAACCCCTGCAAAAGAGACCCAGTGTGCTGTGATGCACATATAATCAAGGGCTTGGCAACTGTTCCACATGTCTGTTGTCAAGTGGATAGTGTGAACAGCACTCTTCTGCAAAGCTGCCCAAATCACCTCCAGCACATCTGGATGTAGTGCTAGAACTGCAACTCTGGAAAAATAGGACCGGCTAGGAACCTTCCATTTAGGTCCAACTGTTGCCACTAATTCTAGAAACCCCACCCCTTCCGTGAAAGCAAAAGGGAGCTGGTCCAGGGCTAGCATTTTAGCCAGCTTTGCGTTATACAGATGTACAATTGGGTGGTTGCGTTCAAATGGCGCCTCCGACCAAAACATGCTTGTAATGGTGGGCTGGACTGTTTTACGTGATGACGATGATGATGATGATGCAGACTTCAAACCAGTTAGGCTCATTGATTGACTTTTTTGCATTGGTGTCTGTCCCAGACTCTTAGTGTGCCTCATACATGTTGCAGGGGTAGAGGGTGTGGGCGCTACCACTGCAGTGCTGCTGCCACGGGTACTGGGTGTACCAGAAAAAATGTCGCTCGATTCTTGATTTCCCCCTGCACAATCATCCCCTCGTCAGCATCAGATGCAATGTTAATGGATACATTTGGATCAGTTCTACTTTGTTGGGCTTCCTCGATCTTACTTAGGTACGTATACCACTGGATACGGTGGTGTTGTTTGAGATGACCTCTCTAACCTCCAGTACCATAGTTGGTACCAAGCTTACCCCGACTAACAGATACTTTACAAATGGAACAAACGACCATGTTTTCCCCCTTTGTGCTAACAGTAAAGAAGTCCCAAACTGGGGACTGGTGATGTCTGCTGGTGGTGGAGGTGCTACTTTGACTTTCAATGCCAGATGAAGTGGAGGATGGGCATGGCTGAATTAGTTTCTGTTGTTCACTTACAGCACCACTACTTGAGGTTGAGCTGGATGGAGGTCCATGCCGCCCTTCTGACTAAAAAAGATGGAAGCTGTAGGTCGTGTTGGTGTTGTAGTTAACGGTGGTGGTACCAGTGCCACGCCGCCCATATCCCGCTCAACAGCCATTCGGGATAGGGTCAAAATGTTTGTCTGCTGCATGCCCGCTGGGGATGGAGTGACGACTGTGATGACAGGGTCGTCGTCAGACTGTTCAGCAGCAGCAGAAGACACCACTTCTTGTTCGTCGTCATGACTCATAAGTCGAAGCATTGCGGGAGCCTTCCTTTTAGGCTTAGCTACCTTTGTCGGCTCATGGCGTGACTCACTCTCAGACTGCATTGCTGGGTTCCAATCACGATCAAGGTCATCAGAATGATGGGGGCTTGAAGAAGAACTTGTAGTAGTAGTAGTATCCCTCCTTGACCTTTTTCTTGCTGGTGATATGGAAGACAATGGATCATCATCAGGAGGAGTGGCTTCCTCGGATGATACCTCCTCTTGAATATCAATTTCCTGATGTGCCCCTACCTCTGGAGGAACAAGCATAGGCAGTTGTGCCGCTCCATGAACCTCTAGTTGCACCTCTCCATGCACTTCTCCATGCGCTTCTCCTTGCGCCTCTCCTTGCGCCTCTCCTTGCGCCGCTCCTTGCACCTCTTCTTGCACCTCTCCTTGCGCCTCTCCTTGCCCATGTACTTGCGCTTGTACTAGTTGCACCTGTGTTTGTGGTTGCGGCTGTGGTTGTTGAACACTCGTCAGCTGAGTTACACCCGGCGTTGATTGGATGGTACTTTCTTGTGATGAGCCAAGATCACTGGTCGATGGTGATTGAACAACCAAAGTGGCTGCCGCAGCAGCACTCATGTTCTTGGATCTAACTTCAAACCAAAAAGGGGGGGGTTGCTGTACTGTTCCTAGGGAAAGAAGAGGTAGGAAAATTATTGCTGGCGTGACCAAGGGGGGGGGAAAAGGATATTACTGATACCCTGGGGCATCCATTATGTTGGATATATTTGCCTCACACACCCCGAGGAGTGTCATGCTTCATCATCGGCGGTTGCTCCTCGTCGGGGAGGCGGTGCAATCCCCGACGGGCACACCTCAGAGAGGGGCTCTTTGGCGGAGATCTTTTTTCCAACTGCCTGTAGGTGAAGTGGGGGTATGTGGGCAGGGAGGTGTATACCTATGGTAAGGTGGCTAAAATGTAGCAAGGGGTACCGGAATGGACTTTATTCTGGGGGTCCCCTAGCTACGGTTAAAAGGTGAAGCTAGTTCCCTAGGTGTCAACCTATTATGTTGTGTGACCCTAGAAGATACTAGTGGTGCATGTGGTCAACATGTTTCTCGCTATTGGTATATTTACCGCGATTCTTCAGGACCAAAGTGAAGACAACAACATGCTCGTGTCATATATGTTGTAATGTTACCTTAGTGGATCCTCCTATGCCTATGTCTAATGATCATATCCTAGAGGCCACATGAGTGTTCGGCAGGGCTGAACTACAGCGCTGAGCCCAAGGTGTGGCTGGAGTCTGCTGTGTCCGGGTGTAGTGACCTACCCATCCCCGCCGAGCTCGAGTTGTTTGACTCTCTAGTACTCTGTACGGACACTAAGCTGTTACTGGACCTTCCACCACCTTGAGTGGTAAATAGTGTCCTTTAGCCTCCCCCTTTTTTGAAACCCCCTTGGATCTAACTTGGCATGGTGGCACTGAGCCCAATGAAGCGGAGGTGCTGCTACCAGCTTGGTCCCCGGCGGACATCGCTGCTGCTGCAGGTGTAGTTTTTTTTCCCCAAAAAAGGTTTTGATAGGCACACCAGTCTCCTTGGTAGGTGGTGCCACTTGCTTCTTCTGCTCCTTCTTACTGGCTGAGGCACTGGCAACTTTTTTCGCTGAGGCACTACGGCCAACTTTCTTTGGGGCCATCTTCTTGAGATATCAGAACAGCAGGCCACAGTTGCACGAGTTGCAGAGTTGTCTTGTCTGTGGCCACAAGTGACATTGTGCTGCACACACAGCTGCAGGACTTCTTCCTGGCACTGGTGGTTCTCTTGTGCACCTAAAAGCAATGGAAGCCAGAGGAACATCAGTTATACACCCCAAAAAGTAAAAAAACACTCAGAAATGACCACAATCCAATGCCATTCATGCCCTCAATGAGGTTTAAATTCAAGACACCCCACAGAAAGACTAGGCCCATGCACCACTGAGTACCCCTGGGCATAATGGTTGTAAGCAAGGCAAACTGGTTGCAGGCCTGAGCACACTGCCTGGCTCAAAATGGCCCCTTGACCTCCACCACATGGCCAGGCCCTGCCTGTCCCAGGCCTCAAAATGGCCCCACCTACATGGCTAGGCCCCAACAACGCCCCAAATAGTCGAAAAACACACAAAAATCACCCACCACAATCCAATGCCATCCATGCTCTCAATGATGTTTAAATTCAAAACACCCCACAGAAAGACTAGGCCCATGCACCACTGAGTACCCCTGGGCATAATGGTTGAAAGCAAGGCAAACTGGGTGCAGGCCTGAGCACAGTTCCTGGCTTCAAAATGGCCCCTTGACCCCCACCACATGGCCAGACCCTCCCTGTCCCAGGCCTCAAAATGGCCCCCTCCCACATGGCCAGGCCCCAACAACGCCCCAAAAAGTCGAAAAACACTCAAAAATCACTACAATCCAATGCCATCCATGCCCTCAATGATGTTTAAATTCAAGACACCCCACAGAAAGACTAGGCCCATGCACTACTGAGTACCCATGGGCATAATGGTTGAAAGCAAGGCAAACTGGGTGAAGGCCTGAGCACACTGCCTGGCTTCAAAAAGGCCCTTGACCCCCACAACATGGCCAGGCCCTGCCTGGAGCAGGCCTCAAAATGGCCCCCACCCATATGGCCAGGCCCCAACACCACCCCAAAAAGTAAAAAAACACACAAAAATCACCACAATCCAATGCCATCCATGCCCTCAATGATGTTTACATTCAAGACACCCCAAAGAAAGACTTGGTACATGCACCACTCACTACCCCCGGGCCTACTGGCTAGTGAGGCTTTACAGGCACCCCAATTTTTTAAAAAAAATCAACATATAACAGTGAGCTAAAATTCCATGACATAAATGAGAATTAAGTTTAAAAAAATCACAGAAACATTTGTACCATGCACCCATGACTAACCCTGGGCCTACTGGATACTGTGGCTACCCACAATATATATTTTATTAAAGTTGTGAAAAAAGTTTTAGAACTGTAGTTGGCTCAAGTTCAATGCCCCAAACAAACAACACCAACTTACTTGTAAAATCTCAAGTCCAAAAGTGATCCAAACTCCAAAGTCCAAAAAGTCCTCAAATACAAATATCAGCAGCAGCCACAAAAAGTAATCCTTCCAGCTCCAGGAACAGGAAGTTGGAGACTCTGGGGCACTTCCTTCCTCCAACTCCACCCCAAAAAATGGACTCCTGCATCAAAAAGTGTAGCCAAATGTCAATCTGAGGAGTTATTCTGATCAAAATCATCATTTTCACAAGGTTTATGCTTCCTGCGGTGGATTTCTTGTGCAGAATTGCGATTTTTGCAATTTCGGAAACGCGAGCTGTTTAAATTTCCCGCCGGAAGTCAGCTTCGCGCTGCATCTACGTGTTCGACATTGTTTACTCCCGCAAAGTGTGATCGCGGGCCTTTATGACGTACTCGCGTTGTCAAACTCTCGCTGTGCAAGATGGCAAGCCTCGATAACATAATTGCGTTCTAAAAACTCTCGCGCGATCACACAGCAAGATCGAAAATGGTGCAGTACACGCAAACCGGGAGAAAAACAACTCGTCGGACTCAGAGTCACGGTAAGTCAACGCAGCACGCGCGATATTGTATTTTTTAAGCGACACCAAGCAAAATAATTCGTAGCTTGCGAATTTGCTGATTTTTGGGCAAATTTGGGCGATTCGCGGATCGCGAAATTGACAAAAATCTGCAAATTCGCCTGTGAAACGGATTTTACGCCCATATTTAGTATAACGGAGGACAGACTGGTAGTTCTTCTAATACGGCAAATATAACTCGGTGAGGGGTACCACATCTATCTGTCTGCATGTTACAGATGTGGGCAAGTAATACATTATTTTAATCAAAAGCACTGTCCGCTGACCTGCATCTCCAATTAAACCTTGCGACATTAATTGGTGAAACAGTACCCCCACACACAAATTAACATCATATGTGTACATTGACAATAAATAACATTTATTCATGAACTGAACATTGAAGAATGCATTAAAAAATAGAAATTCCTACTCCACACCTCACCCGCCCCTCTCCCTACCCTCCCTAACCCCAACCAAATGTCCAAGCCCAAGGAATGTCCCACAAAAACCCCAACACCCAATTCCCTTCCACCAACAAAAGTATTAAAAAAGGGGCAAATGAACAGGGTCCATTACAGTTGGCGGGCTTTAAGGTGTTTGTCCACCAATATCTTCACCCGCTCCTCTAATTGATCCTCCAGCTTTGACACCTGGAGGAGAATCTGTTGCCGAAATGCACGGCAACTACATTTGCTTCCATGTGGGGGGGCGGCCGATGTTGAGAAATGCCGCCGGTGGACAGCTGCCTGACCAGGGCGCCATACTCCTGCGGGTGGGGCCTGGCTGGGGGCCAGGGCATTGGAAGAGTAAGCAGCTGCTGCCGCCGCCTCCTCCTCCTCCGCCTGAGCCACCAGCCGGCGGTAAGCGTCCACGATGGCCTGCAGTTTCCTTTGCCGGGCCCTGGCAGACAACTCCTTCCGGGATGGTCTTTGGGAAGGAGTAGCTATAAAGAAAGAAACATAATTGTTGTAATCCAAACTCCCAGCAAATCAGTAACACAAAATCTCCCTGAAAAACCCTCAGGGTCGAGTCATCTTAAACATGTTTAACATTTATGCCCGAGGTACGAAGGGGGGTAGAGAATCCCCAGTCATAACTTGCCTAGAAGCCCTGCTCCGTTCGTCACCTTACAAGTATTGCACTCTGGTGGCGGGCGATTTTAATTGCACCTTTGAGCCCCTGGAATTTTACAAGATCAAGAGGAACATGACATCCGGTGGGGGATACCGTCCTTAGAACTCAGCCCTATCAAAAAGTGGACAGTAGTGGCCCTTCAGATTAACTCCATAACTATGGAGTTTGGCCTGAGGGCTGCTAATGGCAGGACTGGTTCTGATAAAGCAGGGGCCCATACTTACAACAGGCCTGGACACACGTCAAGAATTGACTATTTTCTTCTTGACGTAAACTTGTGGAGCATGGTAAAGGACATGGTGATCATACCATCTGTAGAGAGTGATCACAATCTCCTCTCGCTCACCTTGTCCCATAGGTGGCTATCTAGCACTGCGACCAGAACCGCTTGTAATCCCGCCCCGGACTTGACAGCAGTTTCCAACTGTGGACGTCGGTTAAAGTGGGCGAAGCTGTCGCTCTCAGAGGAGAAAACCTCTGTCATCAGGCAGCTTCTTACCTCAGCTCTAGATAACCTTGACCCCTGTGAGGATGGGTTGCTGGAGGTGACCATTAGGTTCTGTACCATAACCCAGGCCATCAGTGACCTTTTCGTAGTCCCAGCTAGTACTAACAGGAGGAAACCCCGTACACGGGCTAGACAGGGCTGGTTTAACCAGAAGTGTAGGGAGGCGAAGTCGCTTCTTATAGAAGCTGTTAAGTCTAAAATACCCTCCAGGACTAGGGTGGCCAGGAGGCACTATTCACTCTGCCAAAAAAAATGCCAAGAAGGAGTGGAAAGATAATTACTGGCAGGACCTCTTGGCTGCCAGTCGTGGGAAAGACGCCAAAGGCTTCTGGGATTTGGTGGGAAACAGGAACCGTCCCGATGACACACTGAGGACCTGTAGCATTAACGCTCAGACATGGTTTTCCCACTTTCAAAAACTCTATTCCGCCATTGAAGGCCCACTCAACGATCCTTTCATCCTCCCTCCATACACCTTAGACCGAGTCTTGGATTTGTTTTCCGCTCTGGATGTCACAAAGCAGATCAAAACTTTGGTGCCATTAAAAGCAGCTGGCCCGGACGGTCTCCCAGGAGACATTCTCCGAGCCTACCCTGAAGAATAGGGGGTATTGATCTCGGCCCTCCTTAATGCAATCATCGAGGGAGGATCTGTGCCAGACTCTTGGAAAGGAGCAGAGGTAGTCCCTATTTTCAAAAAGGGCTGCCGGGACTTACCTGGGAACTATAGGCCCATAAGCCTAATAGACTCGAGTCAGAAACTGGCGGGGAAAGCCATTTTGGGGAGGATTTTACAATGGGTGGACGACAACCACATTCTGTCTGATATGCAAGCCGGGTTCCGTTCAGGTACCGGAACTATCGAACAAGTGTTCAGGCTCCTGTTATTGTACTGGAAGGTGGTGGAGCTAGGCAAAGGCAGTCTCTACCTGGCCTTTATCGACCTGAAGACTGCCTTTGACCTGGTTCCTAGGGAGGAACTCTGGAGGGTGTTGCATGGCCTAGGGATGCCTCCGTACATCCTAAACCTCCTCATCAAACTGCATAACAACACCTATGCCCAGGTTAGATGTGGCTTGAATGGGGAAAAGACCGATAAGATCAGGGTCGAGAGGGGAGTGCGGCAGGGTTGCGTCCTGGCTCCCACCCTATTCTCCCTCTACATTAATGGGGTGGTAGAGCACCTGCTCGGTGAACCAGCAGACGCTCCCACCTTGGGAGGCGTAAAAATCCCAACTTTGCTGTTCGCGGATGACACCCTCCTCATTTCGAAAACCCCCCAAGGTCTCCAGAAACTCCTGAACCGCTTCCAGGACTTCTGCACTATCAGAGGACTAGTCATCAATGTGGACAAAACCAAGTATTTAGTCATGCACCCACCTCGTAAACTTGGCCGTCCCCCTATCTTGAACTCCACCCCCCTTGAAAGAGTGGCAGAATTCGATTACCTGGGAATCGGTTTAAGTGATGCGATGAGCTGGACCGCCCACATCAACAAAATGACAATTGGTCACAAAAGGGTGGGGGGGCCCTCTTTAAGGAGTACAATTATTCAACCAAACAGTGTGTTGCCCCTCTAATAGACATTTATAAAGCCCGAGCTGTACCTGCGTCACTTTACGGAGCTGAACTGTGGGGCCTAGGTAAAGTGGGTTCACTGAGCAAGGCCGAGAACAAATTCATTAAAGACCTCCTTGCCATCCCGATGAGTAGCCCGACACTCCCAGTCCTAATGGATGTAGGCGGTAAAGCAATTGGGGACCAGGCCCGCCTCCGACCTCTCTTGCTTTGGGCTCGCCAGTGGAGGGTTCCGGAGCTAAAATCCTACGCTGACGGACTAGCAGAGGTGATGCGCTCCAACGGTTGGCACAAGATCAAATGGCTCCGGGAAATTAAACAACTTTTAGGGGATCTAGGTATGGACTCCTGTTGGCTTAGTCACTCAGCCCCCCCAAAGGAGTCCCTAAAAAAACTTTACTGGGAATGGGTCTTCGCGAAGCGCATCAGCAATCAGCAGCACTGCAAAGCCACCGCAGCCTTCTTGCTAATAAAAGATGTCGTTGCCTTCGAGCCCTACATGGATTTAATTACCATCGCCATGGACCGGTCTTTGTACATTAAATTCCGGTTAGGAACCCTACCCCTTGCCGACCTTTGCTCCAGGTGGAACAAATCCCAGCCCGCATCACGCCATTGTGCCCTTTGTCCTGACAAACCAGAGACGGTGCCACACTTTCTTTTTGAATGTCCGGACTATGGGCGCCCCAGATCACGATGGCTTAAACCAATTTGCAGAGAATTGGGCACTCGCCAGCATTCGGTCGCCCTCCGGATCCTTTTAACCAATACAGCCCCTCCCATTGTCTGTGCCGTTTCCAAGTTTTTAAAATGGGCTTGGTTGATTCGACTTAAAAGACTGTCCATATCAATTTAATTCTGTCTTAGTTAATTTATGCTGATCAAATGTGTTTTTATTCCTTTTATCCTTAATGTACAGTCATCTTTTTTCGACATGCTGCTTTTATTCTTTGTACTGCTTTTATGATATATGCATATCGAAATAAAGCAATCAACCAACCAACCAAAAGTAACACAAAATTAATTCAACACATAGTGGCACAGTAGCACTAGCAAGCTCAGTAGAAAAATTGGTGGTAAGTTTAAGTATCTATCCTCCAGATTGTATGGCCTGTAACATTTGTTGGAATTTTTTGCCCGGCATTATACTTGCCCTAGTACTATGGGTGGACTTCACTACACATAAGAACACCAGTCATTTTCGTATCTCCTTTTATATTATATACTCTGCTTCCGGTGACAGTCTCCACCGACGATTATTACAACACATCCAGGGGGCATCCATGCATTAAAAGTAAATGTCTATCATTCTTTATTATCGCTCGACAAACCTTAGCTGGTTTCAGTTTCACCAACAACGACCCATGCGTCCACTCCTTCCTTACCATGCCTTTGGGTTTGAAACAAACACCGCTGCTGATTCTTCCTGTCCACTACCCACCCATATTGTGTGTGTCTCCCACCCAGGCAGGCATCTGCTTTCACCTTCCATCCATCCTTCAACAACCCATGCATCGGATTGCTATCAGCTACCTGCATGCTGATTCCAAATTATCCTTCTATGGTAGTTGACTCCTTTGTCCTTCCTCCTTCCTCCTTCCATCCTACTTCACTTCTTTCACATTTTGTAAAAACACATCCATCAAGGTCATCTGATCAGACTTTTAGTCTTCTACATAACTTTCACAGCTGAGTTGGAGTCTGATAGAAGAGGCCTTGTTTAATCAACTCACGCTGGTGGTAATGCTATAGCTAATGCATTGGCAATGCCAAGTAAGGGTGGTGTCATTCAACCGTTGTATATTGTCCAGTACAACTTCAAGTTCATACTTACTTAATAAGTCTCAGAGTACAGTGAGGGAAATGTTCCCCTTCCACCTAGTAATGTGGATAAGTATTGAATATAACTTACCACCACCCACCGCTGATGTTTCCTCCTCCACTGGTGCTCCTGTAGGTGCCACAGCTCCTGTCCACTCCGGGATGGCTTGAGTTGCATCTCCGCTGGCCCCGTCGGCACTGGTGGGTGATAGTGGTTGTGCACCTATAAAAACAAGTACACCTTTTTAGATGCATGCACACCTCCCCCCCTATTTTACTTGTTTTTTCACCAAAAAGGAAGTTTGGCAAAACTGTTAAGTACAACATAATCAGTAGTCCAAATTGAGTACTACAGCAGAGTCACTAGACAGACATTAGCATTAATTTATTATGTTATATGGTCCCTCAGCTCATCTCATCTCTACTGCTACTCTAGTCCTTAGAAATTTAGCCTGAGCCATTTAACCATTTTAGATCCATGTCTACTGTTTTGCGCATGTAACCTTGCAGCTTGTTGCGCAGTAAGACACCTTTGAGGCCACATGAGTGTTGCAATGCATACAACTGAAGAGGTTGAAAAAAAACAAGGCACATTTTTGTAAGGAGTTTGGTTAGTCCCTATTGCTTATCCATAATGTTACACCTATTGGCAGGACTGCAAAAAGCTTGCGTAATTGTATTTCATACTGTCTAACGTGCACCACTTTTATCATTATTTTTAGGCAGATGAGAAGATTTCCTTCTATGAACCAGAGATTTCCAGAGCTTACTAAAGATGCATATGTAACCAGTATACGTTCAATGGTGAGGGGTCTCCCACATTTTCCACAGTTCCCTATTGTGCACTAGTACTTGTACAAATGTATAGTTTTAATCTTCTTTTTTTTTCCTGGTGGACCTGGATGTATTTCACTCAACAACTTACAAAGATTGTTATTATTTAAAAAAAATAAAGCTTTTGAACTGCCACATTGACTCGGGAGTATATTTTCAGTGTCTGTGGTGTTGTAGACTTACACGAGTGAGTGTGCAAAAGGGTGTTACTTATCTTATGGGTTGTGTAAAAAAAATCATTGGGCATCTTCGTTTGGGGGGTCGGGAGTGGGATAATTGAATCGATGGCTAATGACTGAGACACTATAGATAGTCGGTCAGTGAATTGTGGGTTCCTATGAGTTCTGTGACTGAGGTGTAAGTAAGGTCCAACCTCCCTATCACCGATGTAGCTGTGCATAGAATACCAACAAGAGTAGTAGTAGTATACTAACATTTACAAAATACTAGACAAACATCTGGTTGCACATTTTGTTGGTGGTAATTGACAAAGCCGAGAGATTACAGAGGAAAACGCAAAAGACAGGAGTGGACCCAGTGGCTACAGCTATTCTATCACAGATTTATTGAAAAGAATACCTTAACTAAAGAGTGGCCAACAGGTAAAGCTTACCTACAGACAGTCTAATAGTAGTAGCACAGAGAGTCATAGCAGAGGCAAGTTGAAGGAACTGAAAGGCAGGGACAGGTACCCAAAATTTGAAAAACATAATGAAGATCTAAGAAGCTTTTGTTAAAATTGAATAAGGAAGGAAGCGTAATTAATCGGTTTGGGAAAAAAAGGTGCGTTAAAAAGTTAGGGAAATATAATTGTTCATATTAAAAGCACTGTAGGACTTACTGGGGCCAGCAGCAGGATCCTCAGTAGAGGAGCGCTCTGGTGGTTGACCTGCCGACTCGGAACCCGTCTTCTTGCCCCTGGGTTTTGCGGATCATGTAAGAAATAATAAAGAAAGAGACAAACATTGAGTGTTGTTAAACAAATACATCATTATTAAAAACGCTCAAACATTTCAGGAAACAACAATTGCAATAAAATTGACCTATCAAATGAATACTGGCTTGCAGGATTCACAGACTGTATACTTATAGAACACTAATCTAATGTTCCATAATCATTCTGATTGCAGAATACTAAGTAACAGAGCCAGTACCAACTGACCTACACCTCCAGACGGGCCAATTGTTCTGTAAGTAGGCATTTCCATTTTATTTTTGCCAGCAAAAATGCATAGATGAGATGGAGGACACATGCATAAATTTGTGCATACACGAAATTGTTGGTTGGTTGTGTCATATTTTGTTCTGCTACTGACTGACAATGCTATTGCTGCTAAGCCTACCACTCACTAAACAAACTAAAAAAAGGTTCTATGGAAGGCTGGGGTAAGAAGTAACTAAGCATTCATTGACAGAGGAGGCTTCATGCGGACCGTAAAAAAATATGAACTAATACTAAGTAAACTTATTATATCCATCCACCACTATTTCACTGACGGACAATGGAAGGACTAGACTCTAGCAATAGCATTAACTAACTTCAGTTCTCTACAATAAACTCTAACATCAATAATCAGCCAAAGCTAGCGCAAAGTTACAAACACGTAAGAGAAGTGACGAGCAGCACCTGGGTCATACAATATAGAAGATTTTGAAACGGAATTGATCTGCAATGTAACTAAGCGCACCAGTAATCGTGTTACTTATTCGCCCAAGAATAAGACAGATACAATACTTATACTACTATATATATATATATATATATATATATATATATAAAAACAGCAGACTCCCAACTGCTATGGCCGCAGTACTAGCGAGTGCAGACCTCGAGAAATCTCCTCAATCAGATAATAGATGAGCCAGACACCAACGTTGTTAGCTGAAGCAGTGCATTTAATAAGCAGTGGAAAGTGCAGAGCAAGTGCCCTCCATGACGCGTTTCGCCCCGCGGACGGGGCTTTGTCACATGACGCGCCAGGAGTAGGCGGTGGGTTAAATAAAATTAAAAGCCCAAACACCTAAAGAAACAGGTTGTAAGGGTAAAATAACAACATGGATTGGCAATACAATATATGTGATTATAAGTCCATAAACAAACAATTCTCAAAAATAATGGAAAGTTTGCAACAAAATTAGAGCATAGTGCTCATAGGCGATGAGGGATAATAGAACATATTTACCTAAGAAAAATGACAAGAATTCATTGTGGAAATGAAACATCTAGATCAAAGTGCAAGTGCAATAAGTGAAATATTTTTCTTTAGAGGTATGTAAATAAATCAAATCCCTTACCATCATCAATAGAACATCACAGATTGCCAATATATACAAGGAAACTAATTTAGACCAAAAAAGATTCTTTTAGATGTTATATACATGGAGAAACAAACGGCGGCAAAGACTTCAATTTATGGAATTGACAAAAACACTTCAGATTTCATGGCTATATTAAGCCCAGCTGTTATTTCATCTTATGAATATCTGAAACAACTAAACAAGACTGAAAAAGACTCCTCCTCTTCAAAGATAACAGAAAGTACACATTTTTTGATATGCATCAAGGAAAACATATTGGAATTATAAAAAATGGTGCAATTCATCAAAAGCATTCAGTCCGTTAGGGGATCTGGTATCGAGCAGGGCGATGAAATAAGCCTCTCTTTGACGGAGAAGTCTCTCTCGATCACCCCCCTGCCAGGATTAGCCACTGAACATAACAAAGTATATGTAAGATCTTTCAGTTTTTTGTCATGAACAGATTTAAAATGGCGAGCAACCGGGATTCATGTCCGAATTTACTATTGCCCGGATGTGTTGTAAGATGCGTTGATATGCTTGCAACTTGGTGCTCCCTATATATGACAATGAACATGTGCAGGTTAATTTATATACAACAAAGTCACTGCGACATGTCAGATGTTCCCTGATTGGTATAGGCCGATTGCTGAATGCAGATGTATACTCCGTGCCGTTGACTGCAAACGTGCAGGCACGGCATGAGGTGCATCTGAAGAAACCAGATTTATGGAACCAAGGGGTTTTCAATTGGTTTTCTGGTTGTGCACGGTCAAGGGAATCTTTCATTGAGGGAGCCCTCCTGAAAGTTATTGCAGGAGATTTTGGCAAAAAAGGAGCAAGGATCACATCAGTTAAAACAATTGGCCATTCAGATCTGATAATCTGGCTAAGCTTGGAACTTTGAGCACAAAAAGTAGTAATAAATCTAGCTGTTGTAGACTTAGTAGCATCAACATCAACAGTTATCTTCGGGGTCAACAGTGATTCTCGTGTACGTACAGACACTGTATTAAGGGCCTTATCTAGAACTTCTTTTTTATAGCCCCTCCGAAGGAATCTATCTCTAGATTCTGTTAGACATTGTTCGGTGACAACTGGATCACTACAAATGCGCTTAATCCTGATGAATTCACCCAGGGGTATACTGTTGATAGTATGGCGGGGGTGAGCACTACGGGCATGTAGGATGGAATTGCCCGCAGTGCTCTTCCTGAACAGTTTGGATTGGATTTTGTTATTATCGATGTAAACCAATACATCCAAAAATTCAGCTGATGTATCAGTAATTGTAGCAGTGAATTTAAGGTTTCTGGTATTCACATTGATTTCTTTAACAAAATCAGCAGCCAAGGTTTGTGATCCTTTCCAGACGATAAAAATATCGTCTATGAACCGCCAATAAGCCAACAAATGGGGGAGCCAATGAGCGTGGGTGACGCCAAGCACACGCTCCTCCCACCAGCCAACATGCAAGCATGAATAACTGGGGGAGAAGCACGAACCCATTGCCACCCCACGCTCCTGATGGTAAATCTCCTTGCCAAATTGGAAGTAATTGTTACAGAGGCAGATGCGGATCATATCCAATAGCATTTGGTTGTGATCCCTCATAGTTGCCTCACGGGAATCCAAAAAATGCTGGACTGCTTCCAAACCCTAGTATATATAACTAGCTACTCACCAAGCCCCATGACCTCGACACCTAGCAGGTCCAACAGGTCCTGCTCTCGGTCCAGAATGTCTGCCCAATGGTGGGACAGCTGATAGTGGGTGCGCCGGATACCGGAGCAGTGGAAGACTGCCCGGCGCACCTTCTCCCACTGCCGGAGGCGATCCTCTAAGGGGGTAACAGGAGCCGGGCCTGCCACCTGCTGCCAAGGTCAAGGGGAGGTTGTGCTGGATGAAAAAAACGAGGGCAGCCGCCTCCTCCTCCCTGAAAAGTTGCTTGGGCTTCACCCCTGCAGGTCTCCTTCTGCCGCAAGGCAGCCGGCTCTTGGGCACAGGCGCCTTGCCCTTCGAGCCAGTGGTGCTGCTGCCCTTTGCCATGGTTCTGGGGTGGAGCGGAAAAGAAAAGTTAGAGAAAAAAAGTTAGGGGAAAGAAGTAGCAAGGTAAAAGAAGGAAGTAAAATAAAACAGTAGAAAAGTGGAATAAAAGTTGTAAAAGTAGAAATAAAATGCAAAATATAAACTCAGGGACAGAGAGAGATAGATAATAAGTGAAAAAAGTGAGAAAAACTGTGAAAAAAATAAGGAATGCAAAGATTAAAGGTGGATAGAAAGCTAGGCCCAAAACCAAAGCATAGAGTGTGAAAAACAAGATGGTTGCGCCCATCACGACCAAGTGGGTTAGTTTGCGCGATATTTCTCGCTAACACGCACTTTGTTCGTGTGAACAACTAGATGCGTTCCCGAACATGACTTGCACAACGCAAACACGTTATGAGCGACCCGGAACAGGAAATATGGGAACGCGAGTGGGCGGGACAATTGAAAAAACAAGATGGCCGCGCCCATAGCCCACTTCATGGGTAAGTTCGCAATATACACATCCCGAGCACGCAGGCAGTGCCCCAAACACGCACACTGCGCTTCCGAAAAACGGCTTGCGAACGGGTCGAACAAGGTACTAAGTATGCTTGCGGAGCTACGCAAAGCTCGCGGAGTGAAAGAGCAACTTTGCGTAGCTTCGCGGAACGTGACTACGCCTACTACGCCCACCCTTAATTATCCACACAAATATTACAGTTGTCACAGGATGCGCCATGCGTCTCAGATGCAGTAGAGAGCATGGAGGGTGGTGTCCCAAATACTGGACCAGAATGTGGGTCTGGCAATGCAGAGGGAGGCCCGCTTTAGTCACACTGCTGGAATAATGTGAAACTGCCCAGAGGGATGGTGGGGAGGTGATCACCCGATCCAAAAGGGCACTATCATTTAGTAACGAGACAGGCAGGGTGGTCACAACTGTAGCTGGCCCCACAACAACAGCTAAGCGAACTCGAGGGGTGGGGCGCAACACTGCTATCAGTAAAATCAATCAGAAAGGAGTCGAAACACAACCAAGCGTTAAAGACACAGAAGACTCAGCAGGAACTTTAAATCTTATAAATTGTGGAGAGGCAGGAAAAGTGGGGGATGGACTCAGAAATATGGTTAAGGCTGTAAACTATGTGTTCGACTCTCTTAGGGCCCATACACGAGAAAATTACATTACTCGAAGAGAAAGTGTCCCAGTGGATCTCCCAGAATAGCAACCAGACAAATGTGGACATGGAGCATCTAGGTAATACCCCAGGGGCACTAGACGCTACCAGTGCATCAAGGGTCTCTTTGCCCCCACTGAGAAATGAGGGCATGACACATGCTGGCAAACATCAGAAGGGAACAAGGGAGTGTGTGGATATGGAGAATTTGGCAGGGCTCAGGGATGGAATCACCCGAGTCCAAGAGGTGTTGTGCGAGACACCAGGCACACTAGGGGGGATACGCAGTTCAGAATCTTAGTCCGAAGGTGGGCATGGAACACACAGGGGACATAGCTGGGAGAGTACTTGTACCACAGGTAAAGGAGTCCACTCATGAGGACCACATTAGGGGTACTCTAGATCTGCCAGTTATAGACCTTTTGCCGGCAGCCTGCCCATACACCATAGTCCTGACAGGGTCCCCGGCCCTTAGCAAAAATAGAGAAGAAACATCACAAATGCTGATTAATAAGGCGGCCCACAGACACATATTAATGGCGAGAAGGGTGTCCTGGATAGGTTGTAGTAGGAAGTACTTTCCAGGATACACTGTTATTTTAAATTTCAGGTTCCCAGGGTTGGTACACATCTCCTTACCCAGCGTAAGGGGCCCTTTCAGGTAGAGGGTGGCTCGACCATCAAAATGCTACCATTGGTTATTTTTTATAGTGAAACAAGGGAAACAAACCTTGATAACAATCAGCGGAGTGATCAAGTAGGACATGTCCGTAGGGGCCCCCCTGTGCAGTTATTTAATCGGTATGCTCCCTTGTACATGGACTGACCCTAGATGACATTGATTGACGCAAAAGGAGCATCCCAAGGGGGCATGGCCATAGGTTGGACAATGTTGTGCCCAACACAGGGATGGAAGGGATATTATTGCCACATGACAAGTCGCCTATTACCCCGCCGCTCCCAGGAGTCTCTAGTGGCTATGCCAAAGAAGAGAATACCTAAATCACTACTGTTCTCCCTAGGCCCATTAGTCACCCGCCACCAGACAGCCCAGATATCTTTAGTCAGGGCTCCATGGAGATTATATATTGGAACATAGCTGGGCTCTCATCGAAAATTTCTAACTCTGAGTGTCTATCCTATATAAAGACTTTCCAGGTCATCTGCTTACAGGGAACCTGGGAGATGGACAGTAGTTTGCTATCCCTCAAGGGTTACAAAATGTATTTTGTACCGGCACGTAAGGTGCTGTCGGCAGATCCTGGGGAGGCATGATTACATATGTAGACTTAAGACTATAGGGGAGGTGGGATGATTTGGGCTGGGACTCAGATTTTTTGCAAGGGATTAAACTGTGCATGAAAGGTAATAGGTTAATTGTTCTAAATGTTTACAATGCCGTATTATCGGGCCAACCAACATTAAGACTGAAGGAACTGGAGAGCAGGTTAGCAGGGATACACAAACAGGGGGTACGGGCACACCAGTTGGTGGTACTTGGGGACTTCAACTGTCACCTGTGCGCCAATGTGAAATTTAGAAGGGGGGGATTGGTCTTCATGCCCTTTGGAAGATGGTTCTCACATAGAGCAAAGAACAGAGGGGAAAGAACTAAATAAGGTGCTGGGAACCTTTGCCCTCACACACACACCATGGACCTGATCAAAATAGGGGAGAATGACCTGGTCTACCCAACCTTTAAAGGTAAAGGCTGTCACTCTTTTATTGATTTTATTTTCGTTTCAAATATGTTAAAGAGAGGGATATTAGGGTTTGAGACACAGCCAAGTATTTTTAGTGACCATAACCCACTGGTATTGTCATTTAGAGTCCCTAATCTAACTATGCACTCTGTTCGTACGGGGGAGGGTGGAGTCTTAACAGCCACTGACCAAGGGAGGAGGGTCATATGATCTCAGGCAGATATGATGCCTTCTACAGAGCCTTATTGGCGGACGAGCAACAGTCTGTGTGGAAGTGTTTAAACCAAACAGAGAACAGGGCAGTTCTGGTTAAAGCCTTTGAAGGGGTCAAGAAGTACATCGATAGTCTACTCAGGACTAAAGGCGGCAAAAAAGGAAAGGAGAACCATAGGTGGCCAACTAACTTTGTTGGTCCTGCTATAACCCCAAACGGTCATGGCCTTTAAGGCACTGGGTTTCAATTTGCCCAGAATCCCCTTTATCAAAAGTTGTAACCAATCTGCACACTCCTTCCACTGCTCCAGGTCCACAATACATAAAAGTATCAGGTGCCCTTGATTTAATCTAAACCTGGACTCTATAGGTATCAAGAAGCTCAACAAACTGCTACAGGCAACTGTTCTATAAATATATGAAGTGTGCAGAGCCCCAAAGACTCCATACTTGAAGCTGACCATCTGAGGTCTACAGGAGGCCTCCTCCGTAGGAGTAAGTGAGGGCTCTGTACTGCCTATGCACAGCTATGCAGCCTCAGTTTGAACTTTGCTTTACAAAAGCAAGCACTGGCAAAATTCAAACACGTATAGTCTGCAGCGACTCGCAGTTTATTGAATAAACCTCTTTGGTGTGTATTCTGTTGAAGCCTTGTGCATGCTGCCTGTGCTCATCTCACCTGACTCTGATCAAAGTCCTTGTGATTGTGAAGTAGGAAAAGGTGAAAATGCCCTCAGCTTTGAGGGCCCCACACTCTGGAATATACACCATGGGGTGCGTTTGCACAGTGGTGCAGGGAGGGGGCGTGGCCTGATGTGAAAAGTGTGCAAACGCGCCCTGTGACGTGTTTTAAGTTGGGGAATTAAGTACCCTTGAATCCTGAGGATCCCTGGGGATCAACTAGCCCACCAGGTATGTCCAGTAAGTGCCTCAGAGTTGCATTTCAGAGAGGTGTAAAAAGGGGCGTGGCCTCAGACCACCTCTCTGCAACGCAGCTCTGTGGTGCTTACTGGAAATACATAGTGGGCTAGTTGGCCCCAAGGGACCCACAAGATTCAAGGGGAATTAATCGCCCAAATTAAAACCCGCCAGGGGTGAGTTTGCACAGTGGTGAAGGGAGGGGGCGGGCCTGATAGGACATGTGTGTTCTTATGCAATCACTCCGCCAAAACCCAAGCACTTATAATTCACCATGCACTCTCCTTCCACCACTCTAATCATCCAGTCACTACCCATGCAATCATGGAATGACCCATGCACTAATTCCTGCAGTGCTACAATACCCTGAGCAGTACACATGCAGTCAAGCCATTGCCCTGTCGGTACCCATGCACTCCTCCAATCACCCAGCGAGCACCATGTACTTATCCAATCACTCTGCCAAAACCCAGGCCCTTATAAATTCACTAAGCACTCTCATTGCAGTACTCTAATCTGCCAGTCAATACCCATGTATTCACGGAGTGACCCAGGCACTAACACATGCACTGCTACAATCCCCTGTGCACTACCCATGCAGACCTCTAACCACCTACACAGTACTGATTCACTCCTCCAATTACCCAGGTTGTATCCATGCACTCCAGAAATCACTCTGTCACTACGCATGCACTCCTCCAATCACTCATCAAGCATCATGTACATATCCAATCAGTCCACCAAAACCCAAGCAGTTATAAAATCACCATGTACTGTCCTTGCAGCATTCTAGTCATCCAATCACTACCCATGTACTCATTCAATGACCCAGGCACTAACTCATGGCAAATACAGAGGAGGCCATGCTCATTATCGGGTACCCCAACGCATTGTGTTCCCTATTGTATGTAGGTGTTTTCACTGTATTCTAAGTGTCTTTTAGCATAGCATTTGCTCCGGTCCTGGTTAGTCAGAGTCAGTCACCCCCAGTACCCATCAATAAAAAGTTGGGGGCACTGGAGGACTTTCTGCACCTCTATTGGTTGTTTCTGCACATCGCTTGCTTCTTCCTGCACTTTTCTTCATCTTCTGGACTTTTGTTGCCTCTTCCTGCATTTGTATTGCTTTTTGCTGTGCTTTTCTTACTCTTTCTTCACATGTCCTAACTTTGTAGGCATAGTTAGAAATTAACATTTAAAAAAGCATTGAAATTCACTGACAAAAAAAAATAGGTTTCAGGCACATTATAGTTAGAAATTAGCATTTAAAAAAACATTAAAATTCACAGAAAAAACCATAGGTTTCAGGCACATTATAGTTAGAAAGCAAATTTACAAAACCTTAGAAAGTCACTGAAAAAACCATAGGTTTCAGGGACGTTATAATTAGTTGGACATTTCGCTCGTACAAAACCATAGAAATTCCCCTGTTATAGTTAGTTCAGTTAACTATAACTCGCGCCCGGCAATGCACTGCTGATGACGTCACATATTATATCATTCATGACATGGTCAGTGACATCACTGATGACATCACTGATGACATCTCAAATGACATCACTGATGACATCATCCACCTGATAATACGATGAACCTCCTCACACTCCAATATAACCTTTGATACACCCACTGTAAAATACAGACTACCATTCTCGGAACCACCGACACACCAATACCAGTTACAACATACGCACTCACTGATTCCTAGGCCTAGACACACATCCACTCATTTACCCATACAATCACTCATACATACAGTCACTCATCAATACAACACTATCATATGCACTCATACACCTATACAGACACTCACACACCGCCACTCATCCATGGAGTTACTCGCACACCTAGTCAGTCATACAAAGAATCAATCACACTCCCATTTCCTCTCCTATACAGGTATACACACACCACCTCACTTATTCAAACATTTACTAACACATACTTACTCTATTATGCAATCACTGATACAAGTACACACTCATCCATACAGTCACTCTCACAATGATTGACACTCACCTATAGTCATTTATATACTCCAACTCTGACATACATTGCCTTTTACATCTGTAGTTACTTGGACATGTACACTGAGACATCCAATCTCTCACCAATACACCCATACACACACTCACTCGCCCATACAGATGTTTACACATGCACTCTTGAACCCATACACCCAGTGAATCAACCACTCACACATCTATGAACAGAGTCACAAACCTCCCAGTCACCCACACACACACTTAGTCTCCCATTCAAATACTCAGACAACCAATCAATAACCCATATATACACTCTTGTAGCTACTGACCAACACATGCAGCAGCTTACACAACAACAGACTTACAGATGCACACATTCAGACAGTTTAGTCACTAACCCATGCATTCAGTAAGACACATTTAATCACTTATTTATACAGTCAGTCACGCCCCTACTAAATCCTTCATTCACACACTTGTGCACCGACTCATTCGCCAATACACCATGGCATATATATATAAAACGTATTTAAACTTTACAGAAACACACAATCACTGGATGATGTCATCAGTGAGGGCATCAGTGATGTCATTTGAGATGTCATCAGTGATGTCATCAGTGATGTCACTGACCATGTCATGAATGATGCAATATGTGACTTCATCAACAGTGCATTGCGGGGGCGCGATTTATAGTTAGCTGAACTAACTATAACAGGGGACTATCTATAGTTTTGTATGAGTGAAATGTCCAACTAACTATAATGTCCCTGAAACCTATGATTTTTTCAGTGAATTATATATATATATATATGTCATTTGAGATGTCATCAGTGATGTCATCAGTGATGTCACTGACCATGTCATGAATGATGTAATATGTGACATGATCAGCAGTGGATTGCGGGTGCGCGATATATAGTTAGTGCAACTAACTATATATGCGAATTTCAATGGTTTTATGTGAGTAAAATAAGGTTTTGTAAATGCTAATTCCTAACTATATATGGTCTATAACCTATGGGTTTTTCAGTGAATTTTCAAGGTTTTGTAAATGCTAATTCCTAACTATATATGGTCTATAACCTATGGTTTTTTCAGTGAATTTCAATGTTTTTTTAATAGCAAATATCAAAAGCTGTAAAATGTGAAGTACGTGGTAGGTAAAAACATTTTCGTGTTTATGCACGCTGATGTGCTTTGAACGCTGCCACCCCTCCCCCGCCCCCTCTTTTTTTTAAGGAGTATTCTCTCATTGCAGATAGTGAAGGGTAGGTAACGCAGGACTTTGCCCCTGTTGTAATCCGTCCTGCCTGCTTCCCTCTCCATTTGATTGATTGTGATCCAAGCATTTACTGTTTTGGAATTGGTTCTCTTTGGTTCGTTCTCTATTTACAAACAAGCACAGAGTCGCAATACTCTGTTTAGTCTTTGCAGATAGTGAAAAATCGTTAGAAAAAACAAAAGGAATCAAGCAAAATCAGTAGGCCACTAATGGGATCTCTTTTTGACCTCGCTAAAATAGAAACATTAGGAACAACACCTCATGAGAAATATGAAACTAGTGAGAGGAACTGAGCTCGATGCCATGATGGCTGCAAGACAGCTCGGCTCCGCCGCCCACCCCGCCCAAAATAACGACAAACCCTATGCAAATATTATAAATATGTACAACACACCAGCAGAGTAACAGGGTAAAACGCTTTATTAAATAACTATTTACATGGCAGCCTGCTGCAACATCGATCCAAATGCATGCCGCCATTCCCGGGATTTCTCCCCGACTACTCTGTGGCCTACGAGATGGATCAGTATGGGCAAATATACACTTGGGGATTCACAAGCAACAACAAGCCTTTGTATTTGGGGCTCAACATCAACAACAGTGACAGAGAACAAAAGCGAACTAAGCACTCAGGGGCTACGTTTAAAAGTAACATCATCTCCCCAAAGGTTCATCACCTTACACAGACATGCACTCTGATCTCCTTGGCCTCAGTCAAGCATCAATAGTAAGATTTTCATAGGTGAGTGTAGGTTCATGGTTTTCCATCCACAGACTAAAATCCTGGAGTGGGACTGAAAGAACCATAACTAGGTAAGAAGGAAGGCAGAGGCTGTAGGAAGGACTCTGGATATGGTATGTTGCTTGGTCCCTGAGATGCTTCGATGTCACTGCCTTGCACAAATGGCATAAGTCCTGGATGTTGGGTGCCATAGTTGAGGGTTCCGAGCAGCGCTTGTAACACTGTCCGAAGCTCATTTGCACCTGCTGCAGCTTCACTATTCTCAAAGTAAGTGGGGGCTGTTTGATGACCTGACTGCATTGGAAAGCAATGTGATGCGGTGCCTCCCTGAACCGCTTGACGGAGGCCCCCTAGGGGCGGTGTGGTGGCGCGGACTCGGAGGGGGCGCTTGGCTACTGCCCCCTCCCCAAGTCTTGTTGCCCTGGTGTGGCCTGAGATCGCCCCCGACATAGGTGGCCGGCTCCGGGGTCAGGCGGAACTTTTTGAATTTTGGTGACTCTTCCATTCTGGACCTTGTCCCACAATCCGTTTGACCTGAAGACACGTCCTGCGGTGCCCTGGTATGACCATCACATACACCTGCACCAGAAGACGGCGTGGGGTGGACTAGAAGGGAGAGGCGGCGCGAACGATCCTCCCCCACCTCCCCAGGTGGAGGTTTCTCAGCTACACCCCAGCGCTTCACTCGACCAGCTGACTTGCACCCGCTCTTGCGACACAGTGCCTCGCTCGGCCAGCTGAATTGCGCCTGCTCTTGCTATTACAGCGTTTCACCCGCCATCCAACGGAATTGCACCCAATCTTGCGGTACAGCGACAGGCGGCTGCCACGGAGCTCACAAAATGGCGGTCGGCTCCATAGACTTGTTGCCTGTCCCTTCTGTTGTCATTTAACAGAACTTTTTGGACTGCTGAAACGGGTTCTGTTCCGACCGCTGGTTGGTGGAGACATTTTGACTATATTCTGGACCTGCATTGTCGCGTAATGCGTCATATGACACGCTGCGTTAACGCTCCCGGAAGTGCTCCGGTGCGCGAGGCGCGAAGCGCAGCTTCCCGGAAGCGATCCGGGGCACGGCGCGCGTAACGTAAGCATAACAGGTCATGTGACTTGTTAATAAAACTTTTCATTGGTTCCTTTTACTTTTGGTTTCCTAATGATGGAAGGCTTGGTCATATGACCTAAAAATAACACTTTTCACTGGTTTAGAACATTTTTTTTTTCCCAAATGATGAAAGCCCCACCTTTTTTTTCTCACTCTGACTTGTAAAGCAAAGGACCCAGATGCATTTACAGTTTATCACTAACAATGTTCCAGGCTAATGTATTTTCCCGGGAAATTTACAACTGTCCTGCAAGTAAAATATTCCTATTTCGAGAAAAAGGGCGTTTCTTCGTCCCATGAGGGAACCGTTGAGCAAAAGAGGCTCGGCCTGCTGTCTTAGTCGCTGATAGGCCTGAATATCGGATTCTTATCGATCACTTTATGTTGCAGGAGTGGAAAACACAACAGCCCTTGACCATTTATCTTTACTGCTTACCTGCGTATTATACCTTTTAACCGTCATGTAATCGGGCTGCTTTATTTCACTTGCCTTTTACTGATTCGAAAACAGTGGCTATTATTCAAAACTTTACCAATCTAGGTACTACTACCATGTTTTGTTTTAAAAACCTTTATTGTGAAAATGTCAGTATACAAATATGGGCCTATAACCACGTGGGCCGGCCACGGAGCAAACTGTAATCGTATATGATGAGAGGACATTTACACTGTAGAAGAACGTAACGGGCGGGCCATTAGGTTGCAAGAACTAAGGTGTCTAACAGTTGCGGAATCGGTGGACGTACATTTTATAATTAAAGTACGACAGGGCCAGTTACAATAAAATTATCTAGATATACATTTGCGGGCAAGTACCATGGGTGACATTACTTCGAACTTTCAATAGTACAGTAATCAATAACACATCAGAACTTAATATCAATAGGGATGTCCAAATGTTCAATCAGTACTCGTTCCCGCCCGCCATGTGCTTCAAAACTGCATACGTATCTCGTGATATCAAGGCTGGGCAACCAGCACACAACAAGGAGTTACGAGTCCCATTTATACCGGCGCCATTTTGGACGAGGCCGGGCAGGTCCAGGATATAGTCAAAATGTCTCCACCAACCAGCGGTCGGACCAGAACACCTTTCGGCAGTCAAAAAAGGTTCAGTTAAATGACAACAGAATAGATAGGCAACAAGAACAATCAGTCAAAAGAGGGGAGGGCAAGTTCTTCCCTACCGGGTCACGTTGGGGCTCCATCGGAACTGATCGAATTGGTAGTCTACAGTGTTTCTGGATGTTTCAGACTGAAGCTGGTGTCAGGATGAGAACACCACCATCTCGTGGCTCCGTCGTGGCCATTCCGCAAGCAATCATGGCAGACGCTCCCCATTGGAAGCCTGCGGGAGTCGGGGGCCCCGGTGACTTTTGTAGAATCTTCACGGCTGAGGGCACGCTTTCGGGAATGGGGCCCATGCCCTAGCAGGCAAGCGTCCGAGTTCCAAGGTGTCCCAGGGCCATTTTAGTGGACCAGGCCCAAATCCAAAGAGCCGGCCGCCATTTTGAGCGTCCTGTTGTAGCCGCCTATCGCTGCACCGCAAGAGTGGGCGCAATTCAGCTGGATGGAGGGCGAGACGCTGTGCCGCAAGAGCAGGCGCAACTCAGCTGGATGGAGGGTGAGGCACTGTGCCGCAAGAGCGGGCGCAATTCAGCTGGATGGCGGGTGAGGCACTGTGCCGCAAGAGCGGGCGCAATGCAGCTGGATGGCGGGTGAGGCACTGTGCCGCAAGAGCGGGCGTAACTCAGCTGGATGGCTGGTGAGGCACTGTGCCGCAAGAGCAGGCGCAACTCAGCTGGATGACGGGTGAGGCACTGTGCCGAAAGAGCGGGCGCAACGCAGCTGGATGGCCGGTGATGCACTGTGCCGCAAGAGCGGCCGCAACTCTTCTGGATGGCGAGTGAAACGCCAAGGGGCGCCCCACAGCAGCTGAGGAGCTTCCACCTGGGGAGGCGGAAGAGGCCCGTTTGCTCCGCCTCCCCCCCCCGGGGCGCCCCACGCCGTCTTTCGGCGCAGCATTGTAGGATGGCCACACCAGTGCAAATTGCTGGACACCACCTCGGTGCCATCCAAATCTCGGCGCATTGTGTTGCCTTCGGCCTATTCGCACATCGGTCCACTACTGACGCCGCCTCACAGGCCAACGGATTTTGTAGGCTTTTTATAGCCCAAAGCCGCATAACAGGTCATGTGACTTGTTTATAAAACTTTTCATTGGTTTATTTTACTTTTGGTTTCCTAATGATGGAAGGCTTGGTCATATGACCTAAAAATAACACTTTTCATTGGTTTCGAACATTTTTTTTTCCCAAATGATGAAAGCCCCACCTTTGTTTTTTCTCACTCTGACTTGTAAAGCAAAGGACCCAGATACATTTACAGTTTATCACTAACAATGTCCCAGGCTAATGTATTTTCCCGGGAAATTTACAACTGTGCTGCAAGTAAAATATTCCTATTTCGAGAAAAAGGGCGTTTCTTTGTCCCATGAGGGAGCCGTTGAGCAAAAGAGGCTCGGCCTGCTGTCTTAGTCGCTGATAGGCCTGAATATCAGATTCTTATCGATCACTTTATGTTGCAGGAGTGGAAAACACAACAGCCCTTGACCATTTATCTTTACAGCATTCCTGCGTATTATACCTTTTAACCGTCATGTAATCGGGCTGCTTTATATCACTTGCCTTTTACTGATTCGAAAACAGTGGCTATTATTCAAAACTTTACCAATCTAGGTACTACTACCATGTTTTGTTTTAAAAACATTTATTGTGAAAATGTCAGTATACAAATACGGGCCTATAACCACGTGGGCCGGCCACAGAGCAAACTGGAATCGTATATGATGAGGGGACATTTACACTGTAGAAGAACGTAACGGGCGGGCCATTAGGTTGGAAGAACTAAGGTGTCTAACAGTTGCAGAATCGGTGGACGTAAATATTATAATTAAAGTACCAGTTACAATAAAATTATCTCGATATACATTTGCGGGCAAGTACCATGGGTGACGTTAATTCGAACTTTCAATAGTACAGTAATCAATAACACATCAGAACTTAATATCAATAAGGATGTCCAAAAGTTCAATCAGTACTCGTCCCCGCCCGCCATGTGCTTCAAAACTGCATACGTATCTCATGATATCAAGGCTGGGCAACCAGTACACAACAAGGAGTTGCGAGTCCCATTTATACCGGCGCCATTTTGGGCGAGGCCGGGCAGGTCCAGGATATAGTCAAAATGTCTCCACCAACCAGCGGTCGGACCAGAACCCCTTTCGGCAGTCAAAAAAGGTTCCATTAAATGACAACAGAAGAGATAGGCAACAAGAACCATCAGTCAAAAGAGGGGAGGGCAAGTTCTTCCCTACCGGGTCACGTTCGGGCTCCACCGGAACTGATCGAATTGGTAGTCTACAGTGTTTCTGGATGTTTCAGATTGAAGCTGGCGTCAGCATGAGAGCACCACCATCTCGTGGCTCCGTCGTGGCCATTCCGCAAGCAATCATGGCAGCCGCTCCCCACCGGAAGCCTGTGGGAGTCGGGGGCCCCGGTGACTTTTGTAGAATCTTCAAGGCTGAGGGGACGCTTTCGGGAATGGGGCCCATGCCCTAGCAGGCAAACGTCCGAGTTCCACGGTGTCCCAGGGCCATTTTAGTGGACCAAGCCCAAATCCGAAGAGCCGGCCACCATTTTGAGAGTCCTCCTATCGCTGCACCGCAAGAGTGGGCGCAACTCAGCTGGATGGCGGGTGAGGCACTGTGCCGCAAGAGCGGGCGCAACTCAGTTGGATGCCAAGGGGCGCCCCACTGCAGCTAAGGAGCCTCCACCTGGGGAGGCAGGGGAGGCCCGTTCGTGCCGCCTCCCCCCCCCACCAGGGGCGCCCCACGCCGTTTTTCGGCACAGCATTGTAGGATGGCCAGACCAGTGCGGCAACTTGCTGGACACCACATCGGTGCTGTCTGGATCTCGGCGTGTTGTGCTTTCTTCGGCCTATTCGCACAACGGTCCGCTACTGACGCCGCCTCACAGGCCGACGGATTTTGTAGGCTTTTTATAACCCAAAGCCGACTAAAAGACAGGCCAAAGCAGCCCATTGTTGCTACTCCGGGGAGGGAGGAGCATGGACAGTGTCAAGCGGACGGTGAATGCTTTGAGATGGATGTTGCAGCAGGCTGCCATGTAAATAGTTGTTTAAAATGTTTTTTTAACGTGTTTACTTTGTTGGAGCGTTGTATATATTTATAAGTTATTAAAGTGTTATAATCCTACTACTTTGTTGGAGTGCTATATATTTGTAATGTGACACATTCTTGTGAAGACTTTGATGTACAGAAAGGCATCCCTGGAATCTTCCGCTTCAGGCTCGGTCCCACACACCCTTACAGTGAGAATCCCCTCCCCAACCACAATACAGGATCGTTATCAGATAGTAGGAACGCGTGTGGTGTGACGGATCTCATAGGGTGGGGGCCTTGATCTACTGTAACTCCTTTGAAGAGGGGTGAGTCTTTACAGTTGGGGCCATAAACTACTTCCGCAGGGCTAGGTGATAGCCTGGGACCGGCCTGAACAATCGGACACAGAGGAAGAGGAGTGTCAGAGGGTGCGGTAGTGAATAGGGTGAAAGGGAGGTGTCGGGCGGGCACTGGGTTTGTTTCTCAGGGAAGAGCAGCGCAGATGGGGGGAGGTTTATGGCCCATGCATGAGAGAGAGAGCGGGGGTGACCAGTGCGTGGGGGAGATGCTTGCGAGGGTAGGGAGCCATGCTGAGGATCGTCGGCGTGCAGAGAGTGGGTCTGGTCAAGGCATCTAAAATGGCTGCCGTGCACGACAAAAGTGTGGCAGGGAAAAAAGGCAAGATGGCGCAGACAATGTTTATCAATACGGATTAATTTTCCACAGAGAAAACGGGGGAGGTCAGAGAGGGGGGTGTTCGTAGCACCAGGGAGACGCGCTGGGGACCGGCGAGGGGCAGAGGGGCCATAGCGCTTTCAAAATGGCTGCTGCTTGCTAGAGCGTACGTGCCTGAGTGGGGACAAGGTGGCACCAATTATGTTGACATCGCAAACCAGATTTTAACACTTAGACATGAAAGTGAAAACTGCACCATTGCTCCCCCCCCGACTGACACCCTCCTTTGCCTCAGCTTGGATCATCATTTGCTAAAGTGTTCAAAGACCCCACCGTGAGTATAAGCACAACCGGGGCCTTACTGCACACCCTGAGATAAACTACGCTGCAAGACAATCTCTACCTTCTCATTTTCCATGTTCCAACGCTTTGAAATGAACAATATATTTACTCGCAGTGACAAAATGGCGGTCTTCACTTCCTGATTTCCTTCAAATCGAACGTTAACAGACGTCACGCAGCAAAAAAAAAATTCCACTCACGAGCAGCCGCTGGAAGACATGTATCAACATATATGAGCATCCTCAGCCACCCTCAGAAAACATAGGGGGTCAGGATACGTCTCCAGTGCCCCCTTATACCCATTTCCCACATTGTTTTCCCTCCATCTTGTGATTTAATTAAAACGAAACACAAAATGGCGAATTCCTGTTACGCTACAGGTTTGCGACCCGGTTCGCGTACCGGGAAGCGCTTCTACCGCGAAAAATCAAATTTTTTTTATTTGCCCCACGGGACCCTTTAATAACACCAACATCATTCCTAGGGGGTCAAGAGGGGTCTACCTTGCCCCCTTTCATTAAATCCCCCCTTCGTTTTTCTCCTCCTCTTGTCTCTCGATCCTACCGAGAGACAAGATGGCAGCCGTTCCAGACTGTTTAGAATGTTGACAGACACGGGAGAGCCAATCAGCTTCGCTTCGCGAAGTTCCGTTACGCGTCAAGTTCGCGAACCGGGGCGCAAACCGGGACGCTGTCACAGATATATCTGTTTTTTAAAACGTTAATTTCTCAAAATCCACTGGAGCACATATATTGAGACCTAGCAAAGGCACATCGGGCTAACAGTCCCTACAATCCTGCCAAGTTTCATGTAAATCCATTCAGCCGTTCGAGCTAAAAGTGAGGCCAACCGCCCTATGGAAAACTCAATGTTAAAAACGCGTTTTGGGACCCCCCTTTTTACTCGGCCCCCTCCTTGACGAAACCCCCCCCCCCCCAAATTTTCAGAAACAAAATGTGCCATTTTCCTGAAAATTTGAGCCAATTCCGTCCACAAACGCCAAAGTTATTAGACATAGAATTTTCAAAAGTCCCATAGGAAAAAAATCCTAACTATATATACCTACTGGCAACCGCCAGTAGGTAATATATATATATATATTCAATGAAAAAACCATTGGTTTTAGGCCATATATAGTTAGGGATTTGCATTTACAAAACCTTATTTTACTTGCATAAAACCATTGAAATTCCATATATAGTTAGATGCGCTAACTATATATCGCGCACCCGCAATCCACTGCTGATGATGTCACATATTACATCATTCATGACATGGTCAGTGACATCACTGATGACATCACTGATGACAACTCAAATGACATCACTGATGACAACATCCAGTGACTGTATGTTTCTGTAAAGTTAAAATATGTCTTACATATTGAAGAATGAGTGGATGTATAAATGTCTGGATGAAGGATTTAGTAGGTGCATGACTGATTGTATGAGGGAGTGATTAAATGTGTCTCACTGAGTGCATGGGTTAGTGATTAAACTGTATTAATGTGTGTATCATTATATCTGTTGTTCTGTAAACTGCTGCATGTGTTGATCAGTAGCTATATAAATAACTATATGGGTTATTGATTGGTTGCTCAAGTATTTGTATGGGAGACTGAGTATGTGTGTGGGTGGCTGGGAGGTGTGTGACTCTGTGCATAGATGTGTAAGCAGTTGATTCACTAGGTGTATGAGTTCAAGAGTGCATGTGGAAACAGCTATATGGGCGGTTGACTGTGTGCATGAGTGTATTGGTGAGTGAATGGATATCTCAGTGCTACATGTCAAAGTAAGTACATATGTAAAACACAGTACATGTGAGAGTTAACATATATAAATAACTGTGCATAACAGCCAGTGAATGTGTGAGTGGCTGTATGGATCATTGTGAACATGTATCAAGGATTGTATAAGAGAGTAAATATGTATTAGAATATGTTTCAATAAGTAAGGTGTGTATAACTGTATAGTTGAGGAATTGGAGGTGTGTTTGATTCTTTGCATGACTGTCTAGGTGTATGAGTAACTCCATGGATGAGTGACAGTCTGTGAGTGTCTGATTTCACTGAGTGTATCTAAGGATATATCAGAGTCTGTAGAGGTTCATCGTATTAACACATGAATGATGTCATCTGTGATGTTGTCAGTGATGTCATTTGAGTTGTCATCAGTGATGTCATTTGAGTTGTCATCAGTGATGTCATCAGTGATGTCACTGACCATGTCATGAATGATGTAATATGTGACATCATCAGCAGTGGATTGCGGGTGCGCGATATATAGTTAGCGCATCTAACTATATATGGAATTTCAATGGTTTTATGCGAGTAAAATAAGGTTTTGTAAATGCAAATCCCTAACTATATATGGCCTAAAACCAATGGTTTTTTCATTGAATTTTCAAGGTTTTGTAAATGCAAATTCCTAACTATATATCGACTATAACCTATGGTTTTTTCAGTGAATTTCAATGGTTTTTTAATAGCAAATATGAAAAGCTTTAAAATGTCAAGTACGTGATAGATAAAAACATTTTCGTATTTATGCACGCTGATGTGCTTTGAACGCTGCACCCCCCCCTCCCCTCTTTTCTCTTAGTAGTACTCTCTCTTTGCAGATAGTGAACGGTAGTTAACGCAGACCTTTACCCCCGTTGTAATCCGTCGTACCTGCTTGTCTTTCCATTTGATTGATTGTTATCCAAGCATTTACTGTTTTACAATTGATTCTCTTTGGTTCATTCTCTATTTACAAACAAGCACAAAGTCGCAATACTCTGTTTAGTCTTTGCAGATAGTGAAAAATCGTGTAAAAAAATAAAAGTAATCGAGCAAAATCAGTAGGCCACTAATTGGATCTCTTTTTGACCTCGCTAAAATAGAAATATTAGGAACAACCCTTCATGAGAAATACGAAAATAGTGAGATGAACTTAGCTCCACACCATGAGGGCTGCAAGACAGCTCGACTCCGTCACCCACCCCGCCCAAAATAACGACAAACCCTATGCAAATATTAAAAATATAGACAACACACCAGCAAAGAAACAGGGTAAAACATTTTATTAAATAACTATTTACATAACGTTGGTTTATAAGATGATGTCAGTAGTGGACCGATGTGTGAATAGGTCGGAAGTAGCACAAGGCGCCAAGATCCGGATGGAAAGTCCTGGATGTTGGGTGCCATAGTTCAGAGTTCTGAGTTTGAGCCTTTTTCAATGCCTGTGCTTTGTTGTTTCCCCTCCATCAAAAACAAAAAAAAAATATAAAACTGTGCAAAAATACAAAAAAATCAAAAAATGTTTACAAAAGCAGTGCTTGTAAGACTGTCTGAAGCTTATTTCCACCTACTGCAGCTTCACTATTCTCAAAGTAAGTGAGGGTCGTTTGTGGACCTGACTGCATTTGAAAACAATGTTATATGGTACCTCCCTAAACCGCTTGACGGAGGCCCCCGAGGGGCGGTGTGATGGCATGGACTCGGAGAAGACGCTTGGCTCCGACCCCCTCCCCAAGTCTTATAGCACTGGTGTAGCCTGAGATCGCCCCCGACATAGGCGGCCGGCTCCCGGGGTCCGGCGGAACTTTTTGCCTTTTGATGACTCTTCTATTCTGGACTTTGTCCCACAATCCGTTTGACCTGAAGACACGCTGTAGTGGGGCGCCCCTTTACCGTTTTAGTTGCCATTCCGCCCGCTTTTGCTACACTGTGCCTCTTCCGCCATTCAGCTGTTTACCGCCCGCTCTTGCGACTACAGCGTCTCGCTCACCATGTAGTTAAGTTGCTCCCGCTCTTGCGGTGCAGCGATAGGCGGCTGCCACAGGACTCTCAAAATGGCGGCCGGCTCTTCGGTTTTAGGCCTGGTCCACTAAAATGGCCCTGGGACACCTTGGAACTCGGACGCTTCCCTGATAGGGCTTGGGTCCCATTCTCGAAAGCGTCCCCTCAGCCTTGAAGATTCTACAAAAGTCTTGGGGGCCCCCGACTCCCGCAGGCTTCTGGTGGGGAGTGGCTGCCATGTCTGCTCGTGAAATGGCCACGACGGAGCTACGAGATGGTAGTGCTCTCATGCTGACGCCAGCTTTAGTCTGAAACATCCAGAAACACTGTAGTCTACCAATTCGATCAGTTCCGGTAGCGCCCCAACATGACCCGGAAGAGAAGAACTTGCCCTCCCCTCTTTGACTGATGGTTCTTGTTGCCTGTCCCCTCTGTTGTCATTTAACAGAACTTTTTGGACTGCTGAAAGGGGTTGTGTTCCGAACGCTGGTTGGTGGAGACATTTTGACTATATTCTTGACCTACGTTGTCGCGTAATGCGTTATATGACACGCCGCGTTAGCGCACCCGGAAGTGATCCGGGGCGCGGCGCGCAGCGCGTAACGTAAGCATAACAGGTCATGTGACTTGTTAATAAAACTTTTTATTGGTTCATTTTACTTTTGTTATTTTAATAATGAAAAGCTTGGTCATATGACCTAAAAAAATACGCTTTTTATTGATTTCGAACTTTTTTTTTTAAACATATATGTTATAATATTCCAGGCTAATGTACTTTCCCGGAAAATTTACAACTGTCCTGCAAGTAAAATATATTCCTTTTTCGAGAAAAAGGGTGTTTCTTCGTTCCATGACGGAGCCGTTGAGTAAAAGAGACTCGGCCTGCTGTCTTAGTCGCCGATACGCCTGATTATCAGATTCTTATCGATCACTTTATGTTGCAGGAGTGGAAAACACAACTGCCCTTGACCATTTATCTTTACTGCGTTCCTACGTATTATACCTTTTATCCGTCATGTAATTGGACTGCTTTATTTCACTTGCCTTTTACTGATTCGAAAACAGTGACTAAAAGTAAAAACTTTACCAATCTAAATACTACTACCGTGTTTTGTTTTAAAAACCTTTATTGTGAAAATGTCAGTATACAAATACGGGCCTATAACCACGTGGGCCGGCCACGGAGCAAACTGAAATCGTATATGATGAGGAGACATTTACACTGTAGAGGAACGTAACGAGCGGGCCATTAGGTTACAAGAACTAAGGTGTCTAACAGTTGCGGAATCGGTGGACGTACATTTTGTAATTAAAATAACACAGGGCCACTTACAATAAAATTTTCTAGATATACATTTGCGGGCAAGGAGTTACGAGTCCCATTTATACCGGCGCCATTTTGGGCGAGGCCGGGCAGGTCCAAGATATAGTCAAAATGTCTCCACCAACAATCGGCCAGACCAGAACCCCTTTCGGCCCTTTATGCTACAAGATGGTGTCTTCCATTCAGAAAATATTGTTGGCAGCATTTTGAAAGGAAAGATAAACAGCTGTTCTCCTAGTGAGTCTCACATTGTTACATTTAGGAAGAATGTTGAAGAGTAATATGTGGAAAATCTGAAGCCATTTTTCTACAAACTCTCAATCAGCCTTGGATGGAAAAAAAAATCCTGAAGAATGTACAAACTGAAAACCAATTTTTGTCTGTATAGCATCAACAGCAACGCTTGAGTCAGCTTTGTGTCAAGTCGCCATTTTCATTCAATCAATAGCGTCCCCCTGCACACATTCAGGAACCTGGTCATGTCTTCAGGTGAAACGGATTGTGGGACAAGCAGAAAGGAAAAGGAAAAAAGTTCCGCCGGACCTCGGGAGCCGGCCGCCTATGTCATGGGCGATCTTTGGCCACACCAGGGCAATAGTGAAGCTGCAGCAGGTGCAAAAGAGCTTCAGACAGTCTTACAAGCACTGCTTTTCTAAACATTTTTTTGTATTTTTGCAGTTTTATATTTTTTTTTTGTTTTTGATGGAGGGGAAACAACAAAAAACAGGCATTGAAAAAAGCTCAACAGTGCAGGGCGCCTTGTGCTGGTTCCGACCTATTCACACATCGGTCCACTACTGACATCACCTCATAAGCCAACGGGGCACCCCACACTGACTTTTGGCGCAGCATTGTAGGATGGCCACACCAGTGCGGCAACTTGCTGGACACGACCTCGGTGCCATCCGGATCTCGGCGCGTTCGAATCACTGTACCGCAAGAGTGACCGGAACTCAGCTGGTCACGCCGTCTTTCGGCGCAGCATTGTAGGATGGCCATACCAGTGCTGTTGTAATTGGCCCGGCCGCATTAGCGATTAGCTGAACCTACACGTTGTCCTCCTTAACTTGGCTGTATATGAAAACGCCATTTTGAATGTTCCAGCGGCCATCTTAGATCATGAGCGGCCTCGTGGCCGACGTGCCCTTTAGTCCTTTGTCTGTTCTGCTGACCACTCCTATCTGCCCAGCAACAGGCTATTTTTAGTACTGGTCAAGTCGCACATGCGCAGTTCCCACTGACCCGTAACCCTCCTGGAATGTGCGCCAAACTGACCAGTGGAGTTGTGCCCCCTCCAATGAGCTGGCAGTATTCCAAAACATGACCATATATGTCCTTAAATGTGTCTTAACTTGTGCCGCCTATCTTTTATTGCCCCAAAACTGTATATAAACGGGGTCACACCGGTGTTCGGTGTGATACCTCTAGCATTACCGAAGGGTGCTGTTTGAGTGTACCACCACCCCATGGGGTCTTAATAAACTTGTTCTTTGCCTTTTACAGCTTCCGTGCCAACAGTTCTTGAGTGTAAGTGGGTTATCTTTGGAGTGTGTAGGCCTTGGGAACCCCGAATTACTTCAATTGGCGACCACGAAGGGACTCATCGGCGACTCGGATGCCCGAAGGAGAGGTCGTGACGAAGGCTTGGAAACTCGCCATGGACGCGCGCTGCCACGAGTGACCCGAGTCTTGGCTGCCACGGTGTCTTTTCCTTTCCTTCCGATCTGACCTTCCAGGTGGCGCCGGTCTCCGACTGAGTTCCGAAGTGTCTGCATCGCTGAGAAAGTGCCGTTTGGCTGATTTGGCTTACAAGACCTTGGCAGTTGGAATCTGGACATTTGGGAATTTGGGTAAGCTTCGTGATCGGTAAGGTAGTCTTCGGACGCTTACTGAGGTCCTATGATTTGTGTTCGGTAAGGTAGTCTTCGGACGCTTACTGAAAATCTGTGCTTTGTGATCGGTAAGGTAGCCCCCGGACGCTTGCCGAAGTCCTATGATCTTTGATTTGAGTTAGCTAACATTGTGAATTTGTGATCTTTGAACTTATATGTGTAGTGCACTTCACATAGGCAGGCATGTAGAGATGTTTCTCTAACTTTGTTTTTTCCTTTGAGCGGCACAATCGTGTGAAGAACTGTAAGTGCCATTTTGTCCGGTGTCACGCTTTCGTGATACTTTTCGAACATGCCTGTTTTCAGCACACTCCGAGGAATGTGCTGTCTTGGAGAAGGTACCTCAATTAGGTTAGCGGAATCACAGCCGGCTCCCCCAGAGGGAACACCAAATAGGGATATGTACATAAAATTTGGCCTTCCCCCTATTATGTACAGTAAATTATGGCATAAGTATACCAAGTCCGATCCTGAATTGCAATGGCCTCTACACGGGTCGTTTGATTTAATTAAAATACAATTTGTAGAGCAATGTTTGTTTCAATGTAGGTCTAGACAAAATATGTTTGATTGCGTGCGAATGTGGGAGAAAGCGGCGCGTGAGCGAATGAAGCGTGAAGTTGCCTTGGCGGACAAAGAGCAGCGTAAGGCTGCTCGGGATAAGGCTTTACAGCTTGAGTAAAAGGAGGCTCAGGAGAAGAAAGAAAGGGAGGAACGGGAACGTAAATTGCAAACGACTGGTCAATTTCCTATTCGTCGACCACTCTATCCTGTCCTTAATAATGACATAGATGATTTTTCTTTGCTAGAACGGTCACCGCCTCCGTATGTTTCGCCGACGGCTCCGGATGAGGATTCAGGGGACGACGGACGGGATAAGTCGGACAAGAAGGGTATATCCGCTCTCAGGTTCACTGCGGAGAGGTCCGCTCACCTGCGCAGTTGGGCTCGTAAAGTGAATAAGCGTAGTATTACTCAGGAGCAATTGTTAACAGAAAAGAAAGGGTGGTCGGATCTTGAATTGATGTACTTTTTGTCTAGTCTGGCGGATGAAGTTATAGGCGCATATCGTGACCCCTCTGATACGTTTGAACCAAAAGCATTGTCAGTGTATCGTGAAAATTTGACCAAAGGTGATTTTGATCTTTCAGATGTTGATGACCTGTTTGCACAATTGATCAAGCTGCGGGATGAGACAACCCGATTGCGGGAGGAGCGGAAAAAGAGGCAAAAGGAGTCCGAATTGGAGACTAATGGGCAGGCCAAAGAGTGTTCTCTCCGTGGTTCAGATAAGAATTCTGCGTTGCATGTTATGCCTATGCGTGAAGCCGCACCTTTGTATGTTCCGCCAAAAGGGGAAGGTACGGATGATGATAAATTGTCGAAGGATGCGAAAGGGTATTTTTTGTATAATTGGGTATATACGCCGTGGAATAGAGCGGATGTTATGGCCTTGAAAAATTCTTTACCTGATCTTCGGAAGAATCCGGCGGCATTTTATGAGGGGGTGGAGGGGGCTATATCGTCTTGTGTGATGACTCTGGTAGACATAGATTTGTTTTTTGGGCTGATATTACCACCTGATATGTGGAGGCAGATTCGTAAAAATAATGACGAAACGATATTGGGGGGAACATGGAAGGAAATAAATGCCGCAGATTTAGACAGAGAACCAGCCTGTAAGCCTTGCCAGTTAATTCTAGATCTGCCGGCAGCTATCTTGAATAAATTAAAAACGCTTGTTCCCTCCAAAAAGATTGATTGGACTATGCTAACATCGTGCAAGCAGAAACCCGATGAAACGGTTTCAGATTTCTTTACACGCTTCGAGGAAGCTTTTCATGATTACAGTGGTCAATCTTTAACAGATGATACGGGTCGGCATTTGTTTGTAGATAAGTATGTAGCTAATCTCCTTCCAGAGATTGCAAAGCGATTGAAGTCGAGTGAAAGTTCCTGGGCCACGGCGACCCCTGCGTCCTTGTTAACTATGGCTCAGTATTATGAGCGGCAGGAAGTGGAGGCTAAAGAAAGTGTAGAGAAAAAGGCGAAGGAATTGAAAACGAAGGTGATGTTGGCGCAAGTTCGGGGAACACAGGGTAGAGGGAATGATAGAGGTAGACGAGGTGGAGGAAACGCATCGTATGGTCATACGGATATTGCGGAGGATCAGTGTGCTTATTGTAAGGAGTTTGGGCATTGGGCCGAAGATTGTCCGGTACTACGTGAACAGCGTAGTCAGCGTGGTCGAGGAAGTGGAAGGTCGAGAGGAGGTTATACTGGAGCGAGGGGTAGCGGAGGTGATCGTAGACAGGTTGAGGAGAGGGGCCGTGGCCAGGACGAACGAAATACGTTTGATAGACGGAATCAATATCAGATTTTGGAAGGAGCGAATGTGGAACACCAGGATTATGTGCATGCATAGGATTGCGTAGGATGGGGTAAGGAATCAGTTGAAGTGCCGGTAGATCAGCAAGGTCCATATGTAACAGCGGGTATTTTGGGTTCTACTGATCAATTTCTAGTCGACACAGGAGCTACTCGTAGCGCTCTGTCGAAAAACTTGGTTCCGAGGGCTCCCCTGTCTGGCGAAATGATTACGTGTGTAGGGTTTGATGGTACACCCTCCCCCAGCCCATTGTCCAAGCCCCTTGCACTATACATTGACAAATATTTCAGTTTTGGCCAATTTTTGTTATCACCCCATACCCCAGACAATATCCTGGGCATTGATTTACTTAAATATTTTCGGGCGACAATACGGTGCGCTCCAGAGGGAGTGCGGGTTATTCTGAATGACAATTACCCTGACCCTGACGATTGCCCTGACCCTGACAGATTTTATGCCATTTTAGACATTCCTGCTTTGGCCTCTCTGCCGCACACGTTGTGGGCGACCTCAGATACGGATGTGGGAGAGATGCGTATTCCACCGATACACATTACTGTTAAGGAGGGGGCCCCTCTACCACGAGTGCCACAGTATAAGATTTCGAAAGAAGGTGAAATTGCATTGACACATATTGTTCAGGATCTGATTTCTGCAGGGGTGGTGGAGGAGGTCCCTTATAATGTTTGTAACAGCCCTATTCTACCGATTCTTAAGAGAGACACTGATGGCAAGATCTATCGATTTATTATCGATTTGCGAGAAATTAACAAAATTGTCATTCCCCAATACCCGGTGGTGTCTGATATTACGACCTTGCTTACCTTAGTTCCACCGACAGCCACCACCTTTAGTGTTATTGACTTAAAGAATGCGTTCTTTTCCATCCCTGTTCATCCTGATAGCAGATATCTGTTTGGTTTTACGCTCAATAATAAATCGTATAGATTTTGTCGTGTTCCCCAAGGATATACTGAAAGCCCTAGCATCTATAGCCAGGCTTTGAAAAGGCAGCTAGATTCGTTTAAATTGCAGTCTGGCGTTGCGCTCATCCAGTACGTGGATGACCTTCTGCTTGCCGCTGACTCCTATGCACAATGTGAACAGAGTACACGTGCGTTGCTTTCCTTTTTGGCGCAAAACAATCACAAGGTTTCGAAGAAGAAGCTCCAATACTGTAGACCCCAGGTGACGTACCTAGGTCATCTGTTGTCTAAGGAGGGGCGTGCATTAACATCTGATCGAATTCAAGCAATTTTAGACACACCAGTCCCTCGCACCCAGAGAGATGTACGTGCCTTTATAGGGTTGACGTCTTTTTGTAGGCAATGGATCATGGGTTTTTCGCATATCATAAAACCTTTGCTAGCATTACTGTCCAAAGCCACACCAATGCCTCTTGAGTGGACAGATGAATGTCAGAAAGCCTTTGAGCAGTTGAGGCAGGCCCTTTGCTCCGCACCCGTGTTAGGTACACCAGACTATACGAAACTTTTCACATTGTACGTGCATGAGAATGATGGGTGCGCGTTGTCAGTGTTAGTACAATTACACGGGGATAAGCAGAGACCATGTGCATACTTCTCTGCAATTTTGGATCCTGTAGCACGAGGGTTGCCAGGGTGTTTTCGAACGGTAGCAGCAACTGCAGTAGCCATACGACAGAGTGAGGGAATAGTGTTATCACACAAATTGTTGGTGTTAGTTCCTCACGCAGTAGATGCCCTGTTAAACCAAACCAAGACCCAATATCTCACGAGTGCACGGCTAACAGGATACGAGCTGACACTCTTGGCGCCACATATTACATTGAAAAGATGCGCTACTTTGAACCCTGCCACTTTATTGCCCTATCCGGCCGAGGAGGGTCAGGAAGAAAAACATCATGACTGTGTTTTCCTGACCGAGGAACAGACAAAGGGTCGTGTTGACTTACAGGATGTGCCACTTCCAGATGTGGATGGGGAACTGTGGGTTGATGGATCGTGCCTAAGGCTGCCAGATGGCACGACTTCCGCAGCATATGCGATCACGACACTTAAGACAGTGGTAGAAACAGCTAGGATACCACAAAAATCAGCTCAGGCAGCAGAGCTGATAGCTTTAACAAGAGCCTGTGAATTGAGTGCCGGATTATGTGTGAACATATACACGGACAGCCGGTATGCCTTTGGAGTGGCCCACGACTTCGGGCTTCTTTGGAGAGAACGAGGGTTTCTGACATCGCACGGAGAGCACATTATGCATGGAGAGCTAGTGCGTGATCTCCTAAATGCGTTGCTTGGCCCTAAGAAAGTAGCGATAGTAAAGTGCAGTGCCCATAAAAAGATTACGGATAGAGTGGGTCAAGGAAATGCCTTTGCAGACAGTATAGCAAGGCAAACGGCTATGTCCCGAACTAGCTCCCCCATGTACGTGGTACAATCACAGGCTGAGCGATGGAGTGATGCTAGAGCAGAGATACGGGATATCCAAAAATCAGCCACAGAATCTGAACTTGCGGCTTGGGCAGCAGATGGGGTACTAGATGACGAGGGTTGTTGGAGAAGCAAAGACATGGAGAAGTGGAAATTGCCTGCGGCTTACTTACAGGCGATGGTCCAGATGACACATGGACTGGCTCATGTCGGAGCTCTTGCAATAACTCGGCTTTTAACACGAGTTTGGGAACATCCCGAGATTGCTAATACTGCAACGAGAGTAGTGCAGATCTGCCTGGTGTGTTTGCAACACAATCCTGGAAAGGGGACCCATACTCCGAAAGGAGGTTTCGTTCCACCTTCGGCACCATTTGAAGTGCTTCAAATGGACTACATCCAACTCGAGCGCTGCAACAACCTGAAGTACGTCTTAGTGGTGGTGTGTGCTTTTAGCAAATGGGTTGAGGCCTACCCCACGAAAGACAATACAGCTTTGACAACAGCTAAGGTGTTGCTTAAGGAATTCTTTCCTCGCTTTGGAGTTTGCAAATTTTTGTGGAGCGATAATGGGCCCCATTTTGTTGGAAAGATTGTGGAGTATGTACTGAAGGGGTTAGGGATTCAGCAGAAGTTCCACGCTGTATTCCACCCTCAGTCAGCAGGTTTGGTAGAGCGGTATAATGCCACGTTGAAGCTCAAGCTAGCCAAAATTGTGGCGTCTACATCATTGAAGTGGCCAGATGCGTTGCCGCTAGCACTACTATCTCTTAGATCAGTACCCCACTCACGAACCGGCCTTACGCCCTATGAGGTGGTGTTTGGCCGCCCTATGAATATTTGGGGGGTGCCCAAGCCGCGATTAATACATGATGTGCCTTGTGTTATGATGAATGATTATTTGGCCCGATTAACAAATGATTTGCTCTCTATTCATCAACAGGTTCGAGAAGCGCTCCCTGACAACTCTACTGGAGAAGGCCATGATCTTCGTCCTGGTGATCATGTAATGGTTCGCTCGTTTGAGAGAGCAAGCAGTTTGGAGCCCAGGTGGAAGGGTCCCAAGCAGGTCCTCCTGGCGACCCGCACCGCAGTACGAGTGACAAACAGGAAGCGGTGGGTGCATTCGACACATTGTCGCCGTGTCTCTCCGGATCTGGTGACTCCTGCTGTGTTGCCTGATTACAAGGAGATTTTGGAGAAAGAAAAGAGCCCAGCTGTGACGTCGGCCGAAGTGGAGGGAGCCTTCCCGGACCAAACTGCGATTGGAAGAGAGCGCTACAACCTACGCCCACGATAAGAAGATTTTTGTGTCCTTTTTAAATGACTGGTTGGTTACCGCTCCAGGTTTGTGAAACGGAAACCGGGAATTCCAAGGGGGGGGGATCAGTTCTGCCAGAGTAGCGACACCCGTCTTGGCCCGGAGAAGAAAACAACGGCTACCTCGGAGTTCAGCACCGCATTTTTCTTTTTATTAGGTATACACGTACGTGTATCTGAGACAATTTGTGGACGATTTGTGAACAATTGGTGCTATTTGAGATTTTGCACGAATATTCTTGAAATATGGCGTCAACGGTATCCCGTGATAAGAAAATATTGGGTGCCTTTCTCTTTGTCTTGACTATCGTGGTGATAGCTGTTATAGCCTGGGTAGTCGAACTTGTGGTGCCTGTACGTGAACATTTGCTGCCGACTACCCCGGCACCGTCTGAACATTTTCATTTCACACTGCCCTTTCATGAAGAGCGCCATCGCCAAACGTATTTAAATAACAGCTTCATTCAGATTCTTCACCACACACATAACATGACCAATACCTCGAATTGTTGGGTGTGTGGAATGTTGCCTGGGCACCAGAAGAGGGGGGGCACCCCACTTATTCCACTCCCGTTTTCACACAATGGGTCATGCAACGCTTGGTACACCCTCCTTTTTACTTTGAGATGGCCAACTAAAGGGGGGGTGCTTTTCCGTTTGAATAAAGTATGTTTCCATGACAAAGATGGGTTTCCCCAGGCTGAGGGTACACGTTTCGAATGGGAAGAGTATAGGCCTGACAATGTATCTGCCCCACGTGTATACAACAATCAGCGGAATGTTAATGTATCTAGTGCACATGTTATAAATGTCATTGCCACAAAAGCCGATTTGTGTATTAGAAACAAGGGCACGATTGCAGTGGGGAAAAGTGAATGTAACATTTCTCTTACGTTTGACAGCCCGAATGGCATCTCATTTGTTGCATCAAGAAATACATACTTTATTTGTGGAACGAAGGGATACCATCAGCTTCCAGTGGGGTGGTTGGGCACGTGCTACGTATCGTTTGTGTTACCCCCTGTATTCATTGCCCCTCCGATGTACCATAACGATTATATACTGTACCATGATTTCGTTTTGAATAGGGTTAAACGAACTGTTGCCCTGGAGGACATTGACCAAACGGACACTGCGTTACAACAGTATGTGGATTTTAATCTGGGACTATTCTCCTTTGTGGGGGCTGCACTGAACAGCTGGAAAATCAGACGACTGACACGAGTTGTTGAGGCTGTTGCAAATGACACTGCCATTGCCCTGGGGAATATTACCGAGGAACTACAGATTTCCAGAATTGTCACCCTCCAAAATCGAATGGTGTTGGACGTTGTTTTGGCTGATCGTGGGGGGGCATGTAGGATTATCGGAAGCAGCTGTTGCGTATATGTCCCGGACAATTCTCCATCTGTGTATGATGCTATTTCCAAGCTTCATAAAATAGCTGCTGAAATACACCCGGACAATGGAACTTGGACACTTTTGGGGTGGTTCTGGTCTACGATTGCAACTTGGGGCTGGAAACTGTTGACAATTCTCTGTATACTTGTGGGAGCAATGTTTTCCATATGTTTATGTATTCAATGTGGTCCAGCTTTATGTTCAATGTGTTTATCAGCTTGTATACCATCAAGACGAGCTCTTGCCCATGACAAAATGATGCTTCACAAGGAGGTAACACAAATAATGTTAATAGACATCGAGGACGAACATTCTGACTATGTTCACTATGAGGTAGATTCAGCTAACCGCTAAAAGGGTCGTCTGTTGTAATTGGCCCGGCCGCATTAGCGATTAGCTGAACCTACACGTTGTCCTCCTTAACTTGGCTGTATATGAAAACGCCATTTTGAATGTTCCAGCGGCCATCTTAGATCATGAGCGGCCTCGTGGCCGACGTGCCCTTTAGTCCTTTGTCTGTTCTGCTGACCACTCCTATCTGCCCAGCAACAGGCTATTTTTAGTACTGGTCAAGTCGCACATGCGCAGTTCCCACTGACCCGTAACCCTCCTGGAATGTGCGCCAAACTGACCAGTGGAGTTGTGCCCCCTCCAATGAGCTGGCAGTATTCCAAAACATGACCATATATGTCCTTAAATGTGTCTTAACTTGTGCCGCCTATCTTTTATTGCCCCAAAACTGTATATAAACGGGGTCACACCGGTGTTCGGTGTGATACCTCTAGCATTACCGAAGGGTGCTGTTTGAGTGTACCACCACCCCATGGGGTCTTAATAAACTTGTTCTTTGCCTTTTACAGCTTCCGTGCCAACAGTTCTTGAGTGTAAGTGGGTTATCTTTGGAGTGTGTAGGCCTTGGGAACCCCGAATTACTTCAGTGCGGCAACTTGCTGGACACCACCTCGGTGCCATCCGGATCTCGGCGCGTTCGAGTCACTGTACCGCAAGAGTGACCGGAACTCAGCTGAACACGCCGTCTTTCGGCGCAGCATTGTAGGATGGCCACACCAGTGCAGCAATTTGCTGGACACCACCTTGGGCAATAGTGAAGCTGCAAAAGGTGCAAATAAGCTTCAGACAGTCTTCAACTTAGTCTGATTCTTATAATAAACTTCAGATAGTCTTACAAGCACTGCTCAGAACTCTCAACTATGGCACTCAACATCCAGAACTTGCCATTCGGATCTTGGCGCCTTGTGCTGGTTCCGACCTATTTACACATCGGTCCACTACTGACATCACCTCATAAGCCAACGGGGCACCCCACGCCGACTTTCGGCGCAGCATTGTAGGATGGCCACACCAGTGCGGCAATTTGCTGGACACCACCTCGGTGCCATCCGGATCTCGGCGCGTTTGAGTCACTGTACCGCAAGAGTGACCGCAACTCAGCTGGACACGCCGTCTTTCGGCGCAGCATTGTAGGATGGCCACACCAGTGCGGCAATTTGCTGGACACCACCTCGGTGCCATCCGGATCTCGGCGCGTTCGATTCACTGTACCGCAAGAGTGACCGCAACTCAGCTGGACACGCCGTCTTTCGGCGCAGCATTGTAGGATGGCCACACCAGTGCGGCAATTTGCTGGACACCACCTCGGTGCCATCCGGATCTCGACGCGTTGTGCTGCCTTCGGCCTATTCGCACATCGGTCCGCTACTGACGCCGCCTCACGTGCCAACGGATTTTCTACGCTTTTTGTAGCCCTATGCCGCATAACAGGTCATGTGACTTGTTTATAAAACTTTTCATTGGTTCATTTTACTTTTGGTTTCCTAAAGATGGAAGGCTTGGTCATATGACCTAAAATAACACTTTTCATTGGTTTAGAAAATTTTTTTTCCCAAACGATGAAAGCCCCACCTTGTTTCTGGATCATTCAGACTGAAGCTGGCGTCAGCATGAGAGCACCACCATCTCGTGGCTCCGTCGTGGTCATTCCGCGAGCAATCATGGCAGCCGCTCCCCACCGGAAGCCTGCGGGAGTCGGGGGCCCCCAAGACTTTTGTAGAATCTTCACGGCTGAGGGGACGCTTTTCGAGAATGGAGCCCAAGCCCTAGCAGGCAAGCGTCCGAGTTCCAAGGTGTCCCAGGGCCATTTCAGTGGACCAGGCCCAAAACCGAAGAGCCGGCCGCCATTTTAAGAGTCATGTGGCAGCCGCCTATCGCTGCACTGCAAGAGTGGGAGCAACTCAACAACATGGTGAGCGAGACGCTGTAGCCGCAAGAGCGGGCGCAACTCAGCTGGATGGCCGCCACCTGGGGAGGCCCGTTCACGCCGCCTCCCCCACGCCCCCCCCCCCGGGCCGCCCCACGCCAATTTTCGGAGCAGCATTGTAGGATACCAAAACCAGTGCGGCAGTTTACTGGACATCACCTGGGTGCCATCAACATCTCAGCGCGTTCTGCTGCCTTGGGACTATTCGCACAACAGACCGCTACTGACGAGGCCTCCCCCCGCACCACCCGGGACGCCCCACGCCAATTTTCGGAGCAGCATTGTAGGATCCCAAAACCAGTGCGGCACCCAGGCAACATCACCTGGGTGCCGTCCAGAACTCTGCACGTTGTGCTGCCTTGGGACTATTCGCACAAAAGACAGCTTCTGACCATTGTTGCTTTTTTGGGTGAAAAATGTTTAAATGTTTTTACAGTTTTTGTTCCGTTCATTATATTTAAAAGTTAATAAAGTTTTATAATGTTACTTTGTTGGAGTGTTATAATTTTTTTTTAAAACGGGTGAATGGGGCCTTGAATCGGGTTATTGTCATGTGTGGGCTTTGCAAGTGTACTGCTACAGGATCGGACATTTCAAACTCAAATGCACGTTCTTTTTCTTACCTTTCCGAAGCATGGAGCGCAATAGCAGGCAGAGAAAGGGTGATGCACGTGTTGAACACTACCTGACCTGGCAAGTTGCTGGCAGTGCCCCCCCGCCCGCTCCTGAAAGAGGGCACACACACACCGCCGCCCCGAGTACTTCACAAATCTTTAAAAGACCATGCGCTTGTTCATGAGGCTTAAATGGTTTATCACCTCTTCTAGAACACCTGCATCGACCCTCTGACGTTTCCTGGAAAAATTACCACGTAACACAATACCAAGCCCTATCAGCTGAAACCCCCGAGGAATCGTGGGGCATATTATCAAGGGGGTTTATCTCCGCTTTTTTGGCTTTAAAAGCCATGAAAGCTGAGATAAAATTATCTCCCTATTACCAAGCTGTCGCTAACACCAGTTAGTGACAGCTAAAAGGAGATAGCGACCATCTTGGGCCCCGCTTTGCATGTCAGTGATACTTATCACTAATGACATGCAAAGTGGGCGTGCCAAGATGTTAGCGACTGGAAACAGTCCCTAACATCGCTATCTCCTATTACCAACTTTTGGAGATATTCGCGCTAAACGCGAATATCTCCAAAAGCTAACACCTGCCCTGAGCAGTTCTTAACCATGTTATCCAATGGGAGGTGGATAACATGGCTAAGAGCATTTGCTCGATAATACATGAATATCGCTGACTTTTCTGCGATAATAGCAAGGTTTATCTGCGATAAAAATCGCCGATGTGCGGCGAAAATTTTTGTCTCTAAACAAGTTAGAGACAAAAATTATCGCTAGTTGTTCGTAATATGCCCCCGGGTTTTTGCTTGCAGAAATCGGGAGGCGGGAGACTAGCACTGAAATCACTAGTCTCACGCCTGAATCGGGAGGGTTGGCATGTCTGGATTCTCTTTAGCTGGGGCCATAAACTACATCCGCAGGGGTAGGTGATAGCATGGGACCAGCCTGGCATCTAAAATGGCTGCCGTGCACGACAAAATTGTGGCATTGGAAAAAAGGCAAGATGGCGCAGACAATGTTTATCAATAAGGATTCATTTATAACAAAATATTTTATCGCAGTGACAAATTGGCGGTCAACACTTCCTGATTTCCATCGAATCGAACGTTAACAGACGTCACGCAGCAAAAAAAAAAAAAAGCTCACGCACAGCCGCTGGAAAAGATGTATCAACATATATGAGCCTCCTCAGCCACCCTCATGAAACATAGGGGATTAGGATACGTCTCCCGCACCCCCTTATACCTAGTAATTTAATTAAAACGAAGCACAAAATGGCGAATTCCCGTTTCGCTACCAGTTTGCGGCCCAGTTCGCGGCCCGTGAAGCGCTTCTACCGTGAAAAATCATTTTTTTTTTATTTTCCCCACAGGACCCTTTAATAACCCCAACAACATTCCTAGGAGGTCAAGAGGGGTATACCTTGCCCCCTTTCATTAAATTCCCCCTTCGTTTTTCACCTCTTCTTCTCTCTCGATCCTACCGAGAGATAAGATGGCGGCCGCTCCGGTCTGTCACGCAGCAAAAAAAATAAAAAGCTCACGCACAGCCGCTGGAAGAGATGTATCAACATATATGAGCCTCCTCAGCCACCCTCATGAAACATAGGGGATTAGGATACGTCTCCCGCACCCCCTTATACCTAGTAATTTAATTAACGAAGCACAAAATGGCGAATTCCCGTTTCGCTACCAGTTTGCGGCCCAGTTCGCGGCCCGTGAAGCGCTTCTACCGTGAAAAATCATTTTTTTTTTATTTTCCCCACGGGACCCTTTAATAACCCCAACAACATTCCTAGGGGGTCAAGAGGGGTATACCTTGCCCCCTTTCATTAAATTCCCCCTTTGTTTTTCACCTCTTCTTCTCTCTCGATCCTACCGAGAGATAAGATGGCGGCCGCTCCGGACTGTTTAGAATGTTGACAGACACCGGAGAGCCAATCAGCTTTCTGCGCTCAAAGTTCCGTTTCGCGAAAAGTAAGCGAACCGGAGCGCAGCCTGGAGCGCTGTTACAGATATATATCTTGATTTAAACGTTAATTTCTCAAAAACTACTGGAGCACATATATTGAGACCTAGCAAAGGCACATCGGGCTAACAGTCCCTACAATTTTGCCAAGTTTCGTGCAAATCCATTCAGCCGTTCGAGCTAAAAGTGAGTCCAACCGCCCTATGGAAATTAACATGGGAAAAACGTGTTTTGGGACCCCCCTTTTTTCTCGGCCCCCCCTTGACAAAACCCCCCCAAATTTTCAAGGGCTGCTCAGAAACAAAATGTGCCATTTTCCTGAAAATTTCAGCAGATTCCGTCCACAAACGCCAAAGTTATTAGACATAGAATTTTCAAAAATGCCATAGGGAAAAAATCCTAACTATATATACCTACTGGCGATAGCCAGTAGGTAATATATATATATATATATTAGACATAGAATTTTCAAAAATGCCATAGGGAAAAAATCCTAACTATATATACCTACTGGCGATAGCCAGTAGGTATATGTATATATATATATATATATATTACCTACTGGCTATCGCCAGTAGGTATATATAGTTAGGATTTTTTCCCTATGGCATTTTTGAAAATTCTATGTCTAATAACTTTGGCGTTTGTGGACGGAATCGGCTGAAATTTTCAGGAAAATGGCACATTTTGTTTCTGAGCAGCCCTTGAAAATTTGGGGGGGTTTTGTCGAGGGGGGGGCCGAGAAAAAAGGGGGGTCCCAAAACACGTTTTTCCCATGTTAATTTCCATAGGGCGGTTGGACTCACTTTTAGCTCGAACGGCTGAATGGATTTGCACGAAACTTGGCAAAATTGTAGGGACTGTTAGCCCGATGTGCCTTTGCTAGGTCTCAATATATGTGCTCCAGTAGTTTTTGAGAAATTAACGTTTAAATCAAGATATATATCTGTAACAGCGCTCCAGGCTGCGCTCCGGTTCGCTTACTTTTCGCGAAACGGAACTTTGAGCGCAGAAAGCTGATTGGCTCTCCGGTGTCTGTCAACATTCTAAACTGTCCGGAGCGGCCGCCATCTTATCTCTCGGTAGGATCGAGAGAGAAGAAGAGGTGAAAAACGAAGGGGGAATTTAATGAAAGGGGGCAAGGTATACCCCTCTTGACCCCCTAGGAATGTTGTTGGGGTTATTAAAGGGTCCCGTGGGGAAAATAAAAAAAAAAAGATTTTTCACGGTAGAAGCGCTTCTCGGTTCGCGAACTGGGCCGCAAACTGGTAGCGAAACGGGAATTCGCCATTTTGTGCTTCGTTAATTAAATTACTAGGTATAAGGGGGTGCGGGAGACGTATCCTAATCCCCTATGTTTCATGAGGGTGGCTGAGGAGGCTCATATATGTTGATACATCTCTTCCAGCGGCTGTGCGTGAGCTTTTTATTTTTTTTGCTGCGTGACAGTCCGGAGCGGCCGCCATCTTATCTCTCGGTAGGATCGAGAGAGAAGAAGAGGTGAAAAACGAAGGGGGAATTTAATGAAAGGGGGCAAGGTATACCCCTCTTGACCTCCTAGGAATGTTGTTGGGGTTATTAAAGGGTCCCGTGGGGAAAATAAAAAAAAAATGATTTTTCACGGTAGAAGCGCTTCACGGGCCGCGAACTGGGCCGCAAACTGGTAGCGAAACGGGAATTCGCCATTTTGTGCTTCGTTTTAATTAAATTACTAGGTATAAGGGGGTGCGGGATACGTATCCTAATCCCCTATGTTTCATGAGGGTGGCTGAGGAGGCTCATATATGTTGATACATCTTTTCCAGCGGCTGTGCGTGAGCTTTTTTTTTTTTTGCTGCGTGACAGTCCGGAGCGGCCGCCATCGTATCTCTCGGTAGGATCGAGAGAGAAGAAGAGGTGAAAAACAAAGGGGGAATTTAATGAAAGGGGGCAAAGTATACCCCTCTTGACCCCCTAGGAATGTTGTTGGGGTTATTAAAGGATCCCGTGGGGAAAATAAAAAAAAAAAAGATTTTTCACGGTAGAAGCGCTTCACGGGCCGCGAACTGGGCCGCAGACTGGTAGCGAAACGGGAATTCGCCATTTTGTGCTTCGTTTTAATTAAATTACTAGGTATAAGGGGGTGCGGGAGACGTATCCTAATCCCCTATGTTTCATGAGGGTGGCTGAGGAGGCTCATATATGTTGATACATCTTTTCCAGCGGCTGTGCGTGAGCTTTTTATTTTTTTTGCTGCGTGACGTCTGTTAACGTTCGATTCGATGGAAATCAGGAAGTGTTGACCGCCAATTTGTCACTGCGATAAAATATTTTGTTATAAATGAATCCTTATTGATAAACATTGTCTGCGCCATCTTGCCTTTTTTCCAATGCCACAATTTTGTCGTGCACGGCAGCCATTTTAGATGCCAAGCTGGTCCCAGGCTATCACCTACCCCTGCGGATGTAGTTTATGGCCCCAGCTAAAGAGAATCCAGACATGCCAACCCTCCCGATTCAGGCGTGAGACTACTGATTTCAGTGCTAGTCTCCCGCCTCCCGATTTCTGCAAGCAAAAACCCGGGGGCATATTACGAACAACTAGCGATAATTTTTGTCTCTAACTTGTTTAGAGACAAAAAATTTCGCCGCACATCGGCGATTTTTATCGCAGATAAACCTTGCTATTATCGCAGAAAAGTCAGCGATATTCATGTATTATCGAGCAAATGCTCTTAGCCATGTTATCCACCTCCCATTGGATAACATGGCTAAGAATTGCTCAGGGCAGGTGTTAGCTTTTGGAGATATTCGCGTTTAGCGCGAATATCTCCAAAAGTTGGTAATAGGAGATAGCGATGTTAGGGACTGTTTCCAGTCGCTAACATCTTGGCACGCCCACTTTGCATGTCATTAGTGATAAGTATCACTGACATGCAAAGCGGGGCCCAAGATGGTCGCTATCTCCTTTTAGCTGTCACTAACTGGTGTTAGCGACAGCTTGGTAATAGGGAGATAATTTTATCTCCGCTTTCATGGCTTTTAAAGCCAAAGAAGCGGAGATAAACCCCCTTGATAATATGCCCCACGATTCCTCGGGGGTTTCAGCTGATAGGGCTTGGTATTGTGTTACGTGGTAATTTTTCCAGGAAACGTCAGAGGGTCGATGCAGGTGTTCTAGAAGAGGTGATAAACCATATAAGCCTCATGAACAAGCGCATGGTCTTTTAAAGATTTGTGAAGTACTCGGGGCGGCGGTGTGTGCGTGCCCTCTTTCAGGAGCGGGCGGGGGGGCACTGCCAGGCACTTGCCAGGTCAGGTAGTGTTCAACACGTGCATCACCCTTTCTCTGCCTGCTATTGCGCTCCATGCTTCGGAAAGGTAAGAAAAAGAACGTGCATTTGAGTTTGAAATGTCCGATCCTGTAGCAGTACACTTGCAAAGCCGACACATGACAATAACCCGATTCAAAACCCCATTCACCCGTTTTAAAAAAAATTTATAACACTCCAACAAAGTAACATTATAAAACTTTATTAACTTTTAAATATAATGAACGGAACAAAAACTGTAAAAACATTTAAACATTTTTCACCCAAAAAAGCAACAATGGTCAGAAGCTGTCTTTTGTGCGAATAGTCCCAAGGCAGCACAACGTGCAGAGTTCTGGACGGCACCCAGGTGATGTCGCCTGGGTGCCGCACTGGTTTTGGGATCCTACAATGCTGCTCCGAAAATTGGCGTGGGGCGTCCCGGGTGGTGCGGGGGGAGGCCTCGTCAGTAGCGGTCTGTTGTGCGAATAGTCCCAAGGCAGCAGAACGCGCTGAGATGTTGATGGCACCCAGGTGATGTCCAGTAAACTGCCGGACTGGTTTTGGTATCCTACAATGCTGCTCCGAAAATTGGCGTGGGGCGGCCCGGGGGGGGGGGGGGCGTGGGGGAGGCGGTGTGAACGGGCCTCCCCAGGTGGCGGCCATCCAGCTGAGTTGCGCCCGCTCTTGCGGCTACAGCGTCTCGCTCACCATGTTGTTGAGTTGCTCCCACTCTTGCAGTGCAGCGATAGGCGGCTGCCACATGACTCTGAAAATGGCGGCCGGCTCTTCGGTTTTGGGCCTGGTCCACTGAAATGACCCTGGGACACCTTGGAACTCGGACGCTTGCCTGCTAGGGCTTGGGCTCCATTCTCGAAAAGCGTCCCCTCAGCTGTGAAGATTCTACAAAAGTCTTGGGGGCCCCCGACTCCCGCAGGCTTCCGGTGGGGAGCGGCTGCCATGATTGCTCGTGAATGACCACGACGGAGCCACGAGATGGTGGTGCTCTCATGCTGACGCCAGCTTCAGTCTGAATGATCCAGAAACAAGGTGGGGCTTTCATCGTTTGGGAAAAAAAAATGTTCTAAACCAATGAAAAGTGTTATTTTTAGGTCATATGACCAAGCCTTCCATCTTTAGGAAACCAAAAGTAAAATGAACCAATGAAAAGTTTTATAAACAAGTCACATGACCTGTTATGCGGCATAGGGCTACAAAAAGCGTAGAAAATCCGTTGGCACGTGAGGCGGCGTCAGTAGCGGACCGATGTGCGAATAGGCCGAAGGCAGCACAACGCGTCGAGATCCGGATGGCACCGAGGTGGTGTCCAGCAAATTGCCGCACTGGTGTGGCCATCCTACAATGCTGCGCCGAAAGTCGGCGTGGGGCGCCCCGTTGGCCTGTGAGGTCGCGTCAGTCAGTGGGGGCTGTGCGTCTCCCCCAAGATGGAGGCTCCTCGGCTGCAGTGCGGCGCCCCTTAGCGTTTCACTCGCCGTCCAACTGAGTTGCGTCCGCACTTGCGGTTACAGTAGGCCGAAGGCAGCACAACGCACCGAGATCCGGATGGCCCCGAGGTGGTGTCCAGCAAATTGCCGCACTGGTGTGGCCATCCTACAATGCTGCGCCGAAAGACGGCGTGTCCAGCTGAGTTGCGGTCACTCTTGCGGTACAGTGACTCGAACGCGCCGAGATCCGGATGGCACCGAGGTGGTGTCCAGCAAATTGCCGCACTGGTGTGGCCATCCTACAATGCTGCGCCGAAAGTCGGCGTGGGGTGCCCCGTTGGCTTATGAGGTGATGTCAGTAGTGGACCGATGTGTAAATAGGTCGGAACCAGCACAAGGCTCCAAGATCCGAATGGCAAATTCTGGATGTTGAGTGCCATAGTTGAGAGTTCTGAGCAGTGCTTGTAAGACTATCTGAAGTTTATTATAAGAATCAGACTAAGTTGAAGACTGTCTGAAGCTTATTTGCACCTTTTGCAGCTTCACTATTGCCCAAGGTGGTGTCCAGCAAATTGCTGCACTGGTGTGGCCATCCTACAATGCTGCGCCGAAAGACGGCGTGTTAAGCTGAGTTCCGGTCACTCTTGCGGTACAGTGACTCGAACGCGCCGAGATCCGGATGGCACCGAGGTGGTGTCCAGCAAGTTGCCGCACTGGTATGGCCATCCTACAATGCTGCGCCGAAAGACGGCGTGACCAGCTGAGATCCGGTCACTCTTGCGGTACAGTGATTCGAACGCGCCGAGATCCGGATGGCACCGAGGTCGTGTCCAGCAAGTTGCCGCACTGGTGTGGCCATCCTACAATGCTGCGCCGAAAGTCAGTGTGGGGTGCCCCGTTGGCTTATGAGGTGATGTCAGTAGTGGACCGATGTGTGAATAGGTCGGAACCAGCACAAGGCGCCCTGCACTGTTGAGCTTTTTTCAATGCCTGTTTTTTGTTGTTTCCCCTCCATCAAAAACAAAAAAAAAATATAAAACTGTGCAAAAATACAAAAAAATGTTTAGAAAAGCAGTGCTTGTAAGACTGTCTGAAGCTCTTTTGCACCTGCTGCAGCTTCACTATTGCCCTGGTGTGGCCAAAGATCGCCCATGACATAGGCGGCCGGCTCCCGAGGTCCGGCGGAACTTTTTTCCTTTTCCTTTCTGCTTGTCCCACAATCCGTTTCACCTGAAGACACGACCAGGTTCCTGAATGTGTGCAGGGGGACGCTATTGATTGAATGAAAATGGCGACTTGACACAAAGCTGACTCAAGCGTTGCTGTTGATGCTATACAGACAAAAATAGGTTTTCAGTTTGTACATTCTTCAGGATTTTTTTTTCCATCCAAGGCTGATTGAGAGTTTGTAGAAAAATGGCTTCAGATTTTCCACATATTACTCTTCAACATTCTTCCTAAATGTAACAATGTGAGACTCACTAGGAGAACGGCTGTTTATCTTTCCTTTCAAAATGCTGCCAACAATATTTTCTGAATGGAAGACACCATCTTGTAGCATAAAGGGCCGAAAGGGGTTCTGGTCTGGCCGATTGTTGGTGGAGACATTTTGACTATATCTTGGACCTGCCCGGCCTCGCCCAAAATGGCGCCGGTATAAATGGGACTCGTAACTCCTTGCCTGCAAATGTATATCTAGAAAATTTTATTGTAAGTGGCCCTGTGTTATTTTAATTACAAAATGTACGTCCACCGATTCCGCAACTGTTAGACACCTTAGTTCTTGTAACCTAATGGCCCGCTCGTTACGTTCCTCTACAGTGTAAATGTCTCCTCATCATATACGATTTCAGTTTGCTCCGTGGCCGGCCCATGTGGTTATAGGCCCGTATTTGTATACTGACATTTTCACAATAAAGGTTTTTAAAACAAAACACAGTAGTAGTATTTAGATTGGTAAAGTTTTTACTTTTAGTCACTGTTTTCGAATCAGTAAAAGGCAAGTGAAATAAAGCAGTCCAATTACATGACGGATAAAAGGTATAATACGTAGGAACGCAGTAAAGATAAATGGTCAAGGGCAGTTGTGTTTTCCACTCCTGCAACATAAAGTGATCGATAAGAATCTGATAATCAGGCGTATCGGCGACTAAGACAGCAGGCCGAGTCTCTTTTACTCAACGGCTCCGTCATGGAACGAAGAAACGCCCTTTTTCTCGAAAAAGGAATATATTTTACTTGCAGGACAGTTGTAAATTTTCCGGGAAAGTACATTAGCCTGGAATATTATAACATATATGTTTAAAAAAAAAGTTCGAAATCAATAAAAAGCGTATTTTTTAGGTCATATGACCAAGCTTTTCATTATTAAAATAACAAAAGTAAAATGAACCAATAAAAAGTTTTATTAACAAGTCACATGACCTGTTATGCTTACGTTACGCGCTGCGCGCCGCGCCCCGGATCACTTCCGGGTGCGCTAACGCGGCGTGTCATATAACGCATTACGCGACAACGTAGGTCAAGAATATAGTCAAAATGTCTCCACCAACCAGCGTTCGGAACACAACCCCTTTCAGCAGTCCAAAAAGTTCTGTTAAATGACAACAGAGGGGACAGGCAACAAGAACCATCAGTCAAAGAGGGGAGGGCAAGTTCTTCTCTTCCGGGTCATGTTGGGGCGCTACCGGAACTGATCGAATTGGTAGACTACAGTGTTTCTGGATGTTTCAGACTAAAGCTGGCGTCAGCATGAGAGCACTACCATCTCGTAGCTCCGTCGTGGCCATTTCACGAGCAGACATGGCAGCCACTCCCCACCAGAAGCCTGCGGGAGTCGGGGGCCCCCAAGACTTTTGTAGAATCTTCAAGGCTGAGGGGACGCATTCGAGAATGGGACCCAAGCCCTATCAGGGAAGCGTCCGAGTTCCAAGGTGTCCCAGGGCCATTTTAGTGGACCAGGCCTAAAACCGAAGAGCCGGCCACCATTTTGAGAGTCCTGTGGCAGCCGCCTATCGCTGCACCGCAAGAGCGGGAGCAACTTAACTACATGGTGAGCGAGACGCTGTAGTCGCAAGAGCGGGCGGTAAACAGCTGAATGGCGGAAGAGGCACAGTGTAGCAAAAGCGGGCGGAATGGCAACTAAAACGGTAAAGGGGCGCCCCACTACAGCGTGTCTTCAGGTCAAACGGATTGTGGGACAAAGTCCAGAATAGAAGAGTCATCAAAAGGCAAAAAGTTCCGCCGGACCCCGGGAGCCGGCCGCCTATGTCGGGGGCGATCTCAGGCTACACCAGTGCTATAAAACTTGGGGAGGGGGTCGGAGCCAAGCGTCTTCTCCGAGTCCGTGCCATCACACCGCCCCTCGGGGGCCTCCGTCAAGCGGTTTAGGGAGGTACCATATAACATTGTTTTCAAATGCAGTCAGGTCCACAAACGACCCTCACTTACTTTGAGAATAGTGAAGCTGCAGTAGGTGGAAATAAGCTTCAGACAGTCTTACAAGCACTGCTTTTGTAAACTTTTTTTGATTCTTTTGTATTTTTGCACAGTTTTATATATTTTTTTGTTTTTGATGGAGGGGAAACAACAAAGCACAGGCATTGAAAAAGGCTCAAACTCAGAACTCTGAACTATGGCACCCAACATCCAGGACTTTCCATCCGGATCTTGGCGCCTTGTGCTACTTCCGACCTATTCACACATCGGTCCACTACTGACATCATCTTATAAACCAACGTTATGTAAATAGTTATTTAATAAAATGTTTTACCCTGTTTCTTTGCTGGTGTGTTGTCTATATTTTTAATATTTGCATAGGGTTTGTCGTTATTTTGGGCGGGATGGGTGACGGAGCCGAGCTGTCTTGCAGCCCTCATGGTGTGGAGCTCAGTTCATCTCACTATTTTCGTATTTCTCATGAAGGGTTGTTCCTAATATTTCTATTTTAGCGAGGTCAAAAAGAGATCCAATTAGTGGCCTACTGATTTTGCTCGATTACTTTTATTTTTTTACACGATTTTTCACGATTTTTCACTATCTGCAAAGACTAAACAGAGTATTGCGACTTTGTGCTTGTTTGTAAATAGAGAATGAACTAAAGAGAATCAATTGGAAAACAGTAAATGCTTGGATAACAATCAATCAAATGGAGAGACCAGCAGGTACGACGGATTACAACGGGGGTAAAGGTCTGCGTTAACTACCGTTCACTATCTGCAAAGAGAGAGTACTAATAAGAGAAAAGAGGGGAGGGGGGGGTGCAGCGTTCAAAGCACATCAGCGTGCATAAATACGAAAATGTTTTTATCTATCACGTACTTGACATTTTAAAGCTTTTCATATTTGCTATTAAAAAACCATTGAAATTCACTGAAAAAACCATAGGTTATAGTCGATATATAGTTAGGAATTTGCATTTACAAAACCTTGAAAATTCAATGAAAAAAACATTGGTTTTAGGCCATATATAGTTAGGGATTTGCATTTACAAAACCTTATTTTACTCGCATAAAACCATTGAAATTCCATATATAGTTAGATGCGCTAACTATATATCGCGCACCCGCAATCCACTGCTGATGATGTCACATATTACATCATTCATGACATGGTCAGTGACATCACTGATGACATCACTGATGACAACTCAAATGACATCACTGATGACATCTCAAATGACATCACTGATGACATCACTGATGACAACTCAAATGACATCACTGACAACATCACAGATGACATCATTCATGTGTTAATACGATGAACCTCTACAGACTCTGATATATCCTTAGATACACTCAGTGAAAACAGACACTCACAGACTGTCACTCATCCATGGAGTTACTCATACACCTAGACAGTCATGCAAAGAATCAAACACACCTCCAATTCCTCAACTATACAGTTATACACACCTTACTTATTGAAACATATTCTAATACATATTTACTCTCTTATACAATCCTTGATACATGTTCACAATGATCCATACAGCCACTCACACATTCACTGGCTGTTATGCACAGTTATTTATATATGTTAACTCTCACATGTACTGTGTTTTACATATGTACTTACTTTGACATGTAGCACTGAGATATCCATTCACTCACCAATACACTCATGCACACAGTCAACCGCCCATATAGCTGTTTCCACATGCACTCTTGAACTCATACACCTAGTGAATGAACTGCTTACACATCTATGCACAGAATCACACACCTCCCAGCCACCCACACACATACTCAGTCTCCCATACAAATACTTGAGCAACCAATCAATAACCCATATAGTTATTTATATAGCTACTGATCAACACATGCAGCAGTTTACAGAACAACAGATATAATGATACACAAATTAATACAGTTTAATCACTAACCTATGCACTCAGTGAGACACATTTAATCACTCCCTCATACAGTCAGTCATGCACCTACTAAATCCTTCATCCAGACATTTATACATCCACTCATTCTTCAATATGTAAGACATATTTTAACTTTACAGAAACTTCCAGTCACTGGATGTTGTCATCGGTGATGTCATTTGAGTTGTCATCAGTGATGTCATCAGTGATGTCACTGACCATGTCATGAATGATGTAATATGTGACATCATCAGCAGTGGATTGCGGGTGCGCGATATATAGTTAGCGCATCTAACTATATATGGAATTTCAATGGTTTTATGCGAGTAAAATAAGGTTTTGTAAATGCAAATCCCTAACTATATATGGCCTAAAACCAATGGTTTTTTCATTGAATTTTCAAGGTTTTGTAAATGCAAATTCCTAACTTTATATCGACTATAACCTATGGTTTTTTCAGTGAATATATATATATATATATCTGCATTTGTGTGGTGGTTTGAATAATGTTTTAACTCTTATATAATCATATATTAATTTGAATAGTACTCTTTATCTATATTGTAACTGTATAGTTATCCAAAATCACACATTTAAACGTGTACTGAAATGTATTGCTGTGTTAACTTGACCAAAGGCCCTAAGCATTTGGATTTCTTACTGCTCAACCGTCAACAAGACGCTTGCTTGGGATGCAATGTTTTTCTCTCCCCTGCAGGTGAAGTTATACAATCCCAAGAACAAAGAAGGGCGTGTGTGAGATAGTGTGATAGTGCTGTTTGGGAGGAGTACTTTTGGCATGGGTGAGAGCCTTAACGAACAAAGGAAGGACTACTGTTTGTCCTGAATTGGGAGACAAGAGCAATCCAACACTATTCTGATGTGTGGACCAAAGAATTGAGTTTCAAGTGTAGTTGTTTACTGTGTGAAGGTGGGAAATAATGAAACACGTGATAAAGGGATTCTCAAATGTTCTTTTGTGGGGTTTATTTGGTTATCACACTTCAGGTGTAGGCAGATTTAATTTAGACTTAGAGGGGTATAGATTGCTTTGTTATAGCTCTGTTGTGTGGCTTTATGCTATACAATACCTTTTATTTTAGAGGGCTTTCATAGAACTTCTGCTTTGCTGACACCTTCCTACTTCACTGCATTTGATTAAGGTTTCCCCAATCAGTGCTTTTAATTTGAGTTTAATTTAGGATGTTTAGATTTCCTCATGCATAGTAAGGCAAGAGGACCCCAAACTCTATTCCATTCATCAGATTTTGTTTCTGAAGTTCTGTATTGCTATCACTAAATTCCTTCTATGTTTCATGTTATAGAGGCTAAACTTTGTGAGAAGATTCGACCTCCCCCTATCCCGGTAGTGAATTTGTATTTTGACAATATATTGATATGTCCTTATTTTACTAATCCAGGCCAGTGGCATAATCTAGTTATGTGGCAGATTATAAAAATTGCAATAATTTTGTGTTTTGGAGATATGGAATTAACATAATGTTAATTTTGTACATTTAAAATGAAATATGAATGTATTCATATGTATGTATATATATATATATATATATATATATATATATATATATATATATATATATTCACTAAAAAAAACATAGGTTTTACAAACGTTATAGTTAGGAAGTAGCATTTACAAAACCTATGAAATTCACTGAAAAAACCATAGGTTTGACACATGTTATAGTTAGCTGGACATTTCACTCATATAAAACCAATGACATTCCCCCGTTATAGTTACTTCAGCTAACTATAACTCGCGCACCCGCAATGCACTGCTGATGATGTCACACATCACATCACTCATGACATCATCTATTAAATAGGTTTGTTTTAAAAATTACATATATGTTATATATGTAGATCTGAAAGTTGGTTGAACAAAAATTTAGTATATAAATGTATAACTGGTTGTTTTTTAGGTGAAAAATAGATTCTATAACTGACTGACTAAATATATCTTAATGAGTACATGGGTTACTGAGTAATATTTAAATTTATACATATCTGTGTCTATCAGTTTTTTTTTTAGTGGCTGAATGTGTTGATGAGTAGCTATATCATTGATACATTATATCTATATAGGTTATCGTTTCTTTATTATTACCAAGAGTGTCTTAGTGTCTAAGTATTAATATGGGACATTAAGAGTTTTTACATATTGCATACATGCCTGAATCAGTGACATACTATACCTATATGTTGGAGACAACATATGTGACATATTAGATGTTATCAGTGAGGTGAAGAGTGATGTCGCTGACCATGTGATGAGTGATGTAATATGTAACATCATCAGCAGTGCATTGCGGGTGCGCGAGTTATAGTTAGCTGAAGTAACTATAACGGGGGAATTTCATTGGTTTTATATAAGTGAAATGTCCAGCTAACTATAACATGTGTCAAACCTATGGTTTTTTCAGTGAATTTCATAGGTTTTGTAAATGCTTCTTCCTAACTATAACGTGTGTAAAACCTATGGTTTTTTTAGTGAATTTCATAGGTTTTGTAAATGCTACTTCCTAACTATAACATGTGTAAAACCTATGGTTTTTTCTGTGAATTTCATAGGTTTTTTAAATGCTACTTCCTAACTATAACGTGTGTAAAACCTATGGTTTTTTTAGTGAATTTCATAGGTTTTTAAAATGCTAATTCAAAACTATCTTGTGAATGCAACCTATACTTTTGTCAATAAAGTTCTGGCAATATTTCTTTCGGAAACAAGCCGTTTTCTTGACTGTTCAGGTTGCATAGAGACTCCTTGTAAAGCTGTACAGAATTAGAAAGTCTGTACCTTGCCTTATTTTGAACGCATAAAAATTTGTCTGTAAATAAAAATAGCCTTTCTAAACTTTCGTTTGCGACCGAGTGCGCGCACCCGCCTATATATTTCGTGAAAACTTTGCAATTTGAACTTATTGAATTTCTTCATAGACCCATCAAAGAACTTATAGTACGTCAAAGAGACGAAACCTAGGCTTCTTTTTTATTATTATGAAAGTTTTCATTAAATGGAGCTGAATGTCTTTTTAAACCTTCGTGCGTGACCGAATGTACACACCTTGGTATTTTTAAAAAAAATAAAAATGGTTTTATAGTTTAACAATTGTATGCTTGAATCGAGCTCAGAAGATATATAAAATCCAGATATGTTTGGATTTACTCCTTTTCACGTTTTGAAACTTCGCTGAATTAGACCGCTACTTCCAAATGACGTACGTGACTAGATACTGTCACCGCGTACACGACCTGAGACGCGCATGTGAAGTCATGTGACTTGAAAACAACATTTCCAATTGGTTCTTAGTAGTTTCTATTCTGGAATTTACACGGAGCACTCCACCCACTTTCTTCACTATCTTTTCTACTCTCAAGAGAGAACAACGTCCAACATCTTTCGGAAGACTTTGCTGAAATGGCTGCCGTTCCGCATTCATCTTCCGAATCTGAAGGAAATGAGCGACTACCTTTAAAAAAAAAAAAGGAATCTTTTATTTGGCAATTTTTCACTTATCCTGAAGATCAAAAGAAAGTGAATGCGCCAAAAGTAACCTGCACGATATGCAAATCGGAGCTCTCAAGAGGAAATCCAACAAAAAAATATTCCTTTTCCATACATATCATGGTGCGGCATGTCAAACAAAGGCACCCTGTGCCTTATGCAAAGGCATCGACAAGAGCCCTCGCCACGCTATTACTATCAGAAGTGGCTAGCACATCTTCTGGTGGACGACCTGTATCTCCAGCGAGTGCTGAGATGGACTTGAGACCGTATCTTGCGAAGGTGCACATGAAATGCAACGAGTGTGGAGAAATTCTTCTGTACGGAGAGCAGAGCCTCATTCTTATTAAACTAAAAATTGAGAGTCATAAATGCCCCGAGAAAAGATACATTTCTTCATTTCATTTTGATCCTGTGTCACACTTGAAAATGACGTTGCAAGTTTAAAAAATTCAAAAACAACATAACACTTGTTTAAAAAAAAAAAAAAAAAAAAAGTTCTTTTCAGAACTAACTCATTGCACCAAAAACTGCTCCAGGAGCATATTATAAAGGGGGTTTATCTCTGCTTTTTTGGCTTTCTCACGTGCGCGACCGAGTGCGTGCACCCGCCTATATATTTCGTGAAAACTTTGCAATTTGAACTCATTGAATATCTTCATAGACCCATCAAAGAACTTATAGTACGTCAAAGAGACTAAACCTACGCTTCTTTTATATTATTTTGAAAATTTTCATTAAATGGAGCCGAATGTGTTTTAAAACTTTCGTGCGTGACCGAATGTACACACCTTGAAATTTTTTAACAAAATATAAAAGGTTTTATAGTTTAACAATTGTATGCTTGAATCGAGCTCAGAAGATATATAAAATCTGGATATGTTTGGATTTACTCCTTTTCACGTTTTGAAACTTCGCTGAATTAAACCGCTACTTCCAAATGACGTACGTGACTAGATACTGTCACCGCGTACACGTCCTGAGACGCGCATGTGAAGTCATGTGACTTGAAAACAACATTTTCAATTGGCTCTTAGTAGTTTCTATTCTGGAATTTACAAGGAGCACTCCACCCACTTTCCTCACTATATTTTCTACTCTCAAGAGAGAACAACGTCCAACATCTTTCGGAAGACTTTGCTGAAATGGCTGCCGTTCCGCATTCATCTTCCGAATCTGAAGGAAAGGAGCGACTACCTCTAAAAAGAAAAAAGGAATCTTTTATTTGGCAATTTTTCACTTATCCTGAAGATCAAAAGAAAGTGAATGCGCCAAAAGTAACCTGCATGATATGCAAATCGGAGCTCTCAAGAGGAAATCCAACAAAAAAATATTCCTTTTCCATACATACCATGGTGCGGCATGTCAAACAAGTGCACCCTGTGGAGTTTGCAAAGGCATCGACAAGAGCCCTGGCCACGCTATTACCATCAGAAGTGGCCAGCACATCTTCTGGTGGACGACCTGTATCTCCATCGAGTGCTGAGATGGACTTGAGACTGTATCTTGCGAAGGTGCACATGAAATGCAACGAGTGTGGAGAAATTCTTCTGTACGGAGAGCAGAGCCTCATTCTTATTAAACTAAAAATTGAGAGTCATAAATGCCCGAGAAAAGATACATTTCTTTATTTCATTTTGATCCTGTGTCACACTTGAAAATTACGTTGCAAGTTTAAAAAATCAAAAACAGCATAACACTTGTTTTAAAAAAAAAAAAAAAACGTTCTTTTCAGAACTAACTCATTGTACCAAAATTGCTCCAGGAGCATATTATAAAGGGGGTTTATCTCCGCTTTTTTGGCTTTCTTACGTGTGCAACCGAGTGCGCGCACTCGCCTATATATTTCGTGAAAACTTTGCAATTTGAACTTATTGAATATCTTCATAGACCCATCAAAGAACTTATAGTTCGTCAAAGATACTAAACCTAGGCTTCTTTTTTATTATTTTGAACATTTTCACTAAATGGAGCCGAATGTGTTTTTAAACTTTCGTGCATGACCAAATGTACACACCTTGAAAATGTTTTTAAAAATATAAAAGGTTTTATAGTTTAACAATTGTATGCTTGAATCGACTCAGAAGATATATAAAATCCGGATGTGTTTCGATTTACTCCTTTTCACATTTTGAAACTTCGCTGAATTAGACCGCTACTTCCAAATAACGTACGTGACCAGATACTGTCACCGCGTACACGTCCTGAGACGCGCATGTGAAGTCATGTGACTTGAAAACAACACTTCCAATTGGTTCTTAGTAGTTTCTATTCTGCAATTTACACAAAGCACTCCACCCACTTCCTTCGAGAAAAAGTTTATCGCAAAACTGTTAAAGCCTCCTCTAATCAAACATTCGACATCGTTAACATAACAGTGTAGTAAATAAAACTAAATCCACCCCGTCCCTTAATTACAAGGGACACATTACTGTGTGAAAACAACTTTTGTTTTCACGTGATAATGTGAAATACTAAGGCTGTTACAGGATTTTCTATCACATATATGTTCCCATTGATGTTGTAGCACTAACACCGTGGAAAATACCACCGATAGCGGTGATATTTTTAACGCCGAGCACCGGCGATTTTTATCGCTTAGAGGCCTTGCTATTATGAAGGTTTATCTCCTAAATCTCTGATTCTCAAACTGTGCAACGTGGCTCCCCTGTGTGAAGTAATGAGGTGCTACGGGCGCCGCGCACACTCTAGTGTGACTAACCATCCATAAATTCCACGGACATCTCTACCCTGTTATCTGCAATTGTAAGCATCAAAAGGAGCTGCGCTGCGTCCCTCTGAGAGGCCTCACTCCCACTGCTACAGCGGCTTGGCAGTCGTCCAGATGCACAGGAACAGCCCCTCCGATCCATTGAACTTCTGTGTCGGTCTCAATGAAAATAAGCACTGAAGAATATTCAAGTATGTAGTACTCCTCCTGCTACAGCATACAGAATGCATTCTGTTAGGTATAAAAAAGTGAAACACCCACGCAACAATCATACAGAACACTTCCTCTAAAGAAGCCTGTGATTAACTTTAAAACATCAGGTTAACCTTTTTTTACTCTCTCATCATTGTTAAAGATAAGTATTTACAATACTATATTAAACAATGCCATGGTTGTTGCTTTTTTATTTAAAGAATCTTGCAATCATTCACAAATCCAATACTCATGGCTTCTTTTTCGTGAGAAAAATCTTGCAATATTATATATCTACATAGAATAACAGAAAAAACATAACACTGCAAAGGCCGAACACTCTACTAAACGCAGATGTGTAACCTATAGGGCAGATTTATGTTAACTACTTCATACCCACATGTGCACCAGTTAATGTGCACCACAGTATACTAGTACTCCGTCACCTATGGTGTGCCACATTTAAAATGGGGCACACCATGGTACAAAAACAGCATACATGCATAACACATCTGTGCTGAAAAAGTAATACATTGCTAGAGTTGCATCGCAAATGTGATGCAGCTCCAGCAAGGCTCACCAGTGCACTATATTCACAATGCTGCATCAATACCTATGCCTGCTTCAGGCACATGCACAGTTTTGAAACAGCATGGGCCTGAAAGTCACTGAGTAAAATCTCATGGATTTCAGTCAGCCACTTTCAAGATGCATTCCTTCAGAGGAACACTTCCTTATGGTGCAGGGCTTTAGAATGTGACATATCTCCTAGATCCATAACGTTGTAAATATGGTACATTATTTCCACTGTCATTGTATTAAATAAAGTGACGAAATTGTAGCGCAAAGAGACGCAACGCCAACATAAAGCTGCCACAAATTGTTTTAAAGTACCCTTTAAATTACAACCAACACTCTCTTTGAAGAGACCCCTCAGGTTTTTTTAACACCTGTTAAATCCTTCCATGCTCATGACAGAGCCGCTCCATCACAAGCATTGCCTGAGCTGTCCTCAGGTCGGACCAGTTTTGTCATGGGCTTGCCGCTGTGCTTGCGCAGCACTAATATTGCGCCTCCATGACACGTTCTATTGACTAAGCAGAGCCATGACGGAACCGCTCTATCATGAACACACCTCAACCGTGGCTCGTGAAGGAGTGGCTCCATCATGAGCAAGCGAGTACAACTCAGCCCCCCGCCTCCCCTAATGCTGAGGCAGAATTGCCACTGCAGCAAAGTACTTAAAGTCCTGGAAAGAACACCATGTAACATTTAATATCATTTACCACCAATGTTTTCATATATCACTATTGCTGAACTCACTCAGTGAAATGTCGCTCATTTCATTAAATCACTTTTAAAGCATGCCTTATAACAATGCACCCAATCCTATGTGGAAGTGCTTATATTAAACATGACATTGCTTTAACCAGGATAGAAAAAGAAATGACACAGTGATGTAAAAGTTTATTTATTTTTTATACTTACCTAAAAAATAGTGAAAAAGTAAAGTAAATTTCTTTTAAAAACATAGTACCTGTGGAAGAAAAGTAAAAATAAGATTATAATGTACATTTCATAAAAGAAAAAAAGTAGGAGTCAATAAGAGAGAGGCAGAGAAAACTCTCAGATGTTATTAGTTGTAATTTCCTTATAAATATAATATCTGTGGAGGACAGTAAAAAAAATCTGTTATAATACATATTTCTAAATGCAATGTAACAAAATAACTCAAACAACATATTAAATGGTTTATTTTTGCTGTCCTCAGAATACATTGATTTTCACTATAAACAGTGATTTCAATATTAATCATCATATAACAGCGGGGAAAAAAACACAATCAAAATGATTGTGTTTAAAAAACCCATACAAAATCTTCATACATATTATAAATACCTGAAAAAACATGTCTTAAATGTTTTTCTCAAATTCGCAATTTCTTGAGTAAGCACACTACATCTTCCACAGTTACAAACTAATTAAACTATACAACCTATTTTTCAATATATCTCAACAAAGCCCCGTGCAAATATCTCCTATAAAAATCTATCTTAAGTACACATTTTCTTCTCTCATACCTTTCCGCGTGGCCAAATTGTATAAGTTAACTCATTATCTTTTAAATACCTCTCCCAAAAACTTGTGTCCATATAAGTTCTAAAATAATTATCTAAAGTACTAATTTTCTTCTCTCATATTTTTCCACGTGGCCAAATACTATGAGTTAAGTAGTTTTTTTCTGAAATTTCTTAATCTTAGTCTTATCTATTCTTTTGTGAACCTTTACAGTTTACATTTGTAACATGTTTTATACCATCAAACATTAACTAAATTTGTACCTGATGTTATCACTATGCCAAACACAAATTTCATTTATAGATTTGTACACCCTCAGTCACATGATATTTGTAAACAAGAAGGTTTCATATCTTTACAGTATTAATCTTCCTACAGTAAGTCATTCTACTGAAATTTGGGTTCCAAAAATAGCAGATAAGAGTTAGTTAAGGCAAAAGGCAAACGTTTCTTAAAAGTCAATTGGCTATCATTGCAAAGCGACCAGCCACTTGCACACTTCAAATAAGCTGTATAATGTCCTGATGATGTGGAAGGCCCTTCATGAAAAATAATGGCTACAGTTACAAATGTTCTTCTAGAAATAGATACTTGAGAAGCCACAAAATTTTTAATTAAAGTTGACAATTTACTCCCATCAGCTCTGCATCGTTGAAACATTAAAATTACATATTGTCCATATCTATGGATAAATAAAGTTGATAACATTTCAGACTTACATTGAGAACAGACCATGTTCGGATGCGCATCTTTAACTAGTTTATTAAAAGACACTTCTTTACAGTCTGGTAATGTTAAATATATAAATCTTTCACTGTGTATATCAGTACTACTTGAAAATGAGCAATTATCACACTTATGTTCCCATTTATAAGAAAGGCCAAAAAGACTATCAATATCTACACCTTCATCTTCCAAAACTGTAAACATATACATAATAAATTCCTGACAATCTTGCTGAATATTCTGAGAAAATTGATTTACTCCTGCACATATGTCTAAAACATTCCTTGGTTCTGAAACACTTGCTACTTCACTATCACCACTACTACATTTTTCAAATATAGAATTTAAGGAATAGCAAAATGTTTTCTCCTGATTTTCTACAATCTGTTCCTTAACATTTTTCAGAAAAAAAACAACATTAACTACTACATTTGCATAGCAGTTGACACCAGACCTGTTATCAAACTTAAATCCAACAATCTCTTCAATACTAACCGTATTCTTACGCCTACCAACAACAGCTACATCTTTTTTTCGTCGTTTCTCGACTACTTCAGCACATTTCTCCTCATTTTTCTTTTTCTGACCAACCATACGCCTTTCAATTAAAGGATATTGAGGTAAACTTGGAGCATATTCTCTTCTTAACCTATTATACTCCTTCACACAATTTAAATCTGCACTAATCTTTGTCTCATCATAATCAATTAGATAAAGTCCACATAAAGGTCTAACTCGCGATAAAGCAACATAAGCCATACCCTCTTTGAATACAGTGCTTCCAATATTTACCAAAGCACAATCTACACTTAAACCTTGAGATTTGTGAATAGTCACTGCATATGCCAAACAAATTGGAAATTTCCTCCGACGGACATATAAGTCTTTCACAAGCAAAAAACGAGTTGAACAGCGACTAATTTGTTGAACTTCCTCAATTCCATCAAATTTTATTCTTAACAATTCAATCTCATTTCTATTTGTATAATTGACAAAACCAACAACATTACCCATTGCTTCATTTACCAATCCTCTTTCCACATGTAAATTTCTCCTTAAAATTATCCGACAATTTAAACATACATACAGATTTTTCTCTAATCCAGCAGTTTTAGATATAGTTTTTTGAAGAGAATCCAATTTTAACTTCAGCTTTTCAGACAAAACAATAGTACTACCTTCATGCTCTATTCTATCTTTAGCTTCCAGTTTCTTAATTTCTTGATTTTCTAAATTCAACATTTTCTCATTAAAAACTGAGCATTCTTTCAGAGTTGGCATCAAGCATATCACTGACTTATCTGCTACCTCTTTACTATATATTTTCTCAGGTACATTATCTTCATTAGGAAACAGCTTGGAAAGTAATCGTGCTTGTAGAGTGTGTTTCGCATCTTCAGTTAGTTTTCCAATCCTTATATCTTGAAGAATATTTCCATATTTAGTATCCTTTGCCTGTCGCATATTTTGAATCAGTTCAGTATATTTGAAATGTGACCATATATTAACATTTCCAATACTGCCCAGGCACTTTCTGGTCTCCTCATGCGTAACAGTTTCAAATACAGGTTGTCCTTTCACTGGAGTTTACTGCAGTAGATCTCCAAAAACTATGACATGTTTACCTCAAAATAACACATCATACTCTGTCTTAAGTATCTGTTGCATTCTTAAATGCACAAAAGCAAGCATTAAATTAGATACCATGATTACTTCATCAATAATAAGAAGTTTCATTTTTTTAAGGACTCTAGAAACTTCAAAACAAGCTTCTCCAGATAGCTTGTGATATTGTAATGTATTTTCATGTTCAACTGGCAGCATCAGTAAATGATGTAAAGTAATACCTTTAATATTATGTGCTGCCAATCCAGTTGGAGCAGTAACAACACACGACAGTGTTGACTGATTTCTTTGGTGTAAATATGTAGTAATTCCTTTAATTAGGAAACTTTTACCAGTTCCAGCTTCTCCACTTACATATAGTCGAATAGGTTCAAATGACATACATGAGCAATCTTTTTTCTCATGACGAAAGCCATGCTCAATGTGCTATGTCACTTCATCATATATCTGTCTTTGCTCAACATTAAATTGCTTCTTTAATTCTTCTAAGTTGATTACTTCCTCTTGACCTTGCTGCATTGCTCTTTCCACCTCATCCATGGCAGTGGCTGCTTCATTTTGGATAATTGGTTGTCCCAGTGGATCTTGACTTAATGAAGCCGAACTTTGACTACCTTGTGAACTATCTCTAGCAATCTCTGCTGCAATTGTCGCTTCTTGCTCTATTTCATCATTCAACATTTGGAGATAATTACTAAAAACAGGACATTCAATACTACTTTTAGATGCGTTGAATGAATCTTCATAACTATCAAAGTCCCCAAGTAGTTCCTCTTCACTACGCCATGGTTTAAAGAGTTGCAAAAGAGCAAAATAGTACAATTCTCTTTTGTCAGGTGTTTCGCAACTCAGTTTCCGATGATTAATCAAATGTCCTTTTCTTTGTTTCACCAGACATCCTTCATGTCCAATTACAGCGTGTACACCTTTATCAATGTTCTCTGTAACATTCCTTTTAAAAGTGTAGTTTTGAAGTATTTCATACAGACAAATGTTTTCAAGCAGAGTACTTCTATTTGGATAGTATGTATCCAACATATTTGTTTTCAGAATGTCTGTACTGTTAGTTCTTTCTGGGCTAAATATTCAATTTCTTGCACAGATTTCAGAACAAGGTTTCGTGTTTCTGCAAGGCCCAAACTCACCCAGAGAATAGTCCTTGGTTTAGCATAAAGACTTGCTGATGATAATCGGTCACAACATTCATATGCTCCAATTTCTCGATGAGACAACATCTTCAAACTGTACGTATACAATTTCTTGCTTAAGCTCTTTTCATGAGAAATGTCTTCCCACATCTCCTTCAGTTCCGTCTTTTCAGATTTCGTGATGTAAGACGTTACATATCGAGCCACAGCAATAGAATTGTCTGCAACATATTGTATGTCCATGTTAGCATTCCACATGGATAAAATGACTGGGTTAAAGTCATTTATATATTTGGATTCTTCACCTCTTCTTAAATTGTACGTATTTTTAGGTGACCTTCTTCTGATATTATGTCGCAAACATGACATGAAATTGTTGACTCTTCCTTTTGAAAGTACCGGTCGTGCACATCCAAAACGACATTTGGTGTAGAATTTGCTCTTTGATTTGAATTTTCGCCGACAATATTTTCCACAACGATGACTTTGAAAACGTAACACTTTTCCTCTTAAGTCCTTATCAGTTGTAGTATTAGGTATGTCACAAGTGGCATACTGTTCAATAAAAGACAGTACAGTCTCATCCGAGTCTGTTCCAAATTTAGGAGCATCCTTGATCCATAACAGCATATGAATATGAGGAGCACCTCTTGCTTGATATTCTTTTCTCCAAAAGAAATCCAGTACTTCACCAAGAGGCGGATTTTTCTTGTTTGTAATGAAAGACATCATAGCTTCAAATCTATGATTAAAATATCTGCAAACATTAACTGGATCTAATGAACACAGTTCTCCAGGTGTCTTGTAGTTTATATTTTCTATGTTTGCATTCGCCTCCCGAAGAAATTCAAGTAAATCTTCCCAAGCATACTCTGCACAGCTTAGAGTTAAAAACCATGTTGGTGCTCCTAAGTTTCTAAGCATGCACTTCAAATCTCCATGACGACGGTACCAATACTCATTAGTACCACGCTGACAAGCCAATAAATTAATTAGGTGTGAATCCAAAACACTATCTTTCTGTTGCACTTTATCCATAAATTCCTTTGCTGAAATATTTTGCAGATGAACTCCACTTTTTAAGATATGGTTTACTGCATAAGACAGACCAGATAAGTCACTCTCAAACAGAAGATGAAACAAATATGGAATGCATTGGCGAAACCTCGGATCTTCTGCATATAATCTTGTTGTCCAGTACTCAGATGCAGGAATCTGCATAGGTCGATCATCATATCGTGTACCTTCACCTGTAGGGAATAACTGTGGAAAACAACGACCTTCCAAACTTTCTTTCCACACACTAATAGGATTTCCTTTCGCCTTTTTCATCTGAAATAATTCAATAGCATTCCCTATTGCTTCTTTGGAATGCAGTGGATGAACACTGTAATGTTCATAAATTTCTTCACTTCTGGATACGTCAACTTTTTCATTTGTCCACTAGACAAATCACTGTCCTCTTCTTCACTTACATCTTCTTGTTCTACGTATACATCTTTATAGTACTTATTGTTTTGGACTAAATACAACGTTGCCTTTTTAACATCCACTAAATCTTGCCAGATATTCTGATGGAATATTTATCAACTCTAGAATATTATGAACAGCTCTAGCAGGCATTTTATTTTCATTTAATTTATTATAACAATATTTACAAATACGTTGCTCAAAACCCAAATCAAAATAGTTTTCCAGCAACAAATAAGTTGCAAAATCTTTCCATTGACCATTACTTTCATCTTCACTTTTTAAATATAAATCAGCTAACCTAGTTTGACTTTTGTAATGAATGCGTCGACAACAAACACAAGAAAAATTTGGTTTCTCACCTGCAATTACCTTAAACTTTATTATTTCCTGTTCAAAATTTTCAATATTAACATGTCCAACATTTTCTAACACATTTCCTTCTATAATTATATCAGTTTCTGCATTGTCTTCCTCTGGACCAAAATAACTTACCTCAATTTCTGCACAAATCTTCTTAACATCTAATTCACATCCATGCAAAAGAGCACTATTGGAAAGGGGCGACCAATCGGTCCCCCCAAACGTATGGCAGAGTACCACGATCCCCCCGGGAAGCCATCTTGGGCGGGAGGCGAGTCTCGGCTGGTATGCCCGAAGTGGCGTAGCCGGGGCGCGCCTTTTCCCGCCCTCGAGTGGGTTGGCCTAGACACTAACGCGGCTGGCCACGCCCTTGGGGCAGGCAGGGGCGGGTTTACGCCCGCCCTGAAGACGGATAAAAGGAGAAACAAGACCGGAAGGCATCCTCTTGTTCCTGTGCTCTGAAGCTGCACCTCCTCGCTGCACGTGAGCTCGAGACGGAACGAAGAGCCAATTTTGAGCGTTGTAATCCTCTTGTTTGTTTTTTAGATAATCTGCTGGAGAATGCCGAAGAAGGCGGGAAAGCGAATGACTACCGAACAGATGCTGCGTGTTCTCATGAAAGAGATGACCGACCTAAAGAGACGAATGGATAAAAATGAAGAAGGGGGCCCGAAACGTCCTTTGGAGGGAACGGCCCCGGGAGGAAAAGGCAAGAGGCCCAGGAGGGGAGCAGCGGGGGGAGATATCCCGGGTCCCAGTGTCCCGCTCGGAGCACCCACTCCTGTGCCGGAGGAAGGGAATCCGATTCCCGTGGTGGTCACCCCCGTGTCCGGGGACGATATGCCGCCCGAACTGGCAGCACAACTAGCAGCGTGGTTGGGTAAAGGTAGCGAGGGCGCCACGGCTGTCGACGCGCAGGTGTTGATGAAGCAACTGCGGGAAAATCGAGAAGCAGCGAGGGTACCCACGCCGGCCGCGGCCGTAGAGAAGCCTCAGGGGACGGTTTTAGTCGCAGAGACAGCGTCCAGTTCAGGTAAGCGGCCATTGCCGATTGCGAGGGAAGAGTCGGCACCCTCTCGAAGGGAGAGGTTGGGTCAGCATGTTCCTTTAGCTATTAAAGAAAAGATATGGGCAGGGGAATATGTAAACATCTTCTCGTTGCTTACCGATCACTATGAGATGGAGCATGTTAAAAGTCAGAAGGACCTTATGCATCCGAGTGTTTGGCGCGCAAAGATGGCCGCCTTTAAGGTTAATGAAAACATTGGCAATTGGGGCAAGGCATGGGGGATTTTCACATCGATCTTGGGAGAACGGAGGCCCGAATTGCTACCCGAATTGCCGAGTTATCAGTCAAGGATCATGGGGTACTCGGTATCACACGAGGGTAATCATTGGTTTTGCTATGATAATCTTTTCAGAAAAGCAAAAGAACATGATAAAAACTTAACTTGGGATTGTTATGATTCTGTGTCCTGGTCCAAAATGAAGGATACTGGTATGTTGAAAGTGCCATTAGTAGGGAGTAATGTGGGCAAATCCTCCCGTCAGTATGCGGGGACGCCCTTTCGATCAGGTACGGGTACCGACAATCACTCGAGGCCTACCGGTAATACAGGTAAAAAGGGGGTTTGTTGGAACTTTAACAGGAGTAAATGTACTAGGCCCCAGGGATCGTGCAAATTTAGACACGAATGTAGTGGGTGTGGGCAATCATCCCATCCTGAGTCCACGTGCAGAGCCAAAACGGGTGATAACGGGGGTAGAGGAGGTGCCAAACAGGTCTAACATAGTCCGAGGGGCGCCTTTACCTACCCCGATTGATACCTTGGCAATGATTCCCTGGCTCAGTGAATACCCGGATCGTGCTTCTGCTGGGGTGTTGCGGAACGGGTTTTCATATGGTTTCCGCATCCCAGTAGGGGACTTTCAGGGTGTGGAAAGATGCAAAAATCAGCTATCGGTCTTGCAGCATACGACCGTGGTACAGGAAAAGATCCGGAAGGAGGTTACTCGAGGTCGAGTCGCCGGTCCGTTTAGGGTACCCCCGGTGGCTAACTTTGTTTGTTCGCCTTTAGGAGTAGTCCCCAAGAAGGACCCGGGTGAGTTTCGGCTGATACATAATTTGTCAGCCCCACGTGGTCTTTCCGTAAACGAAGCGATAGACCCGGAAATATGTTCGGTACGGTACGCATCTTTCGATGAGGCCGTGGCCATTTTGAATCGCCCGGGGCCCGGTGCGCTGATGGCAAAATCTGATATCGAGTCAGCGTTCCGGTTGCTCCCGGTACATCCGGACGATCAGCGTCTACTAGGTTTCACGTTTCAGGGACAGTACTACATGGATAGGTGTATGCCGATGGGATGTTCTATTTCTTGTGCCTATTTCGAGAAATTCAGTAGTTTCCTACAATGGGTCTTTACTAAGAAGACGGGTTTTCAACATGTGATGCATTATCTTGATGATTTTTTGTTCCTGGGGGCAGCCGGGGATCCGGAATGTGGGCAAGCTTTGGCTGCATTTTGTGTTTTAATGAATCAGTTTGGCGTGCCATTGGCACCAGGTAAGACGGTGGGTCCTTCGACCTGCCTCGAGTTTCTGGGGATCGAGTTAGATTCCGGAGAAGGTTGTTTCCGTTTACCAAGTGATAAAGTGTTAAAGTTCAGGGCATCCCTGCAAATGTGTATGAGTGAAGCTAAGGTTAAGCTGCATCAGCTACAGCAGTTAGTGGGGCAGTTGAATTTTGCCCTAAGAGTTATACCAATGGCCCGCCCCTTTTCCCGTTCGATCGCTCAAGCCATGGTCGGACTGAAGGAGGGCCATCATCGCACAAGGCTCTCGGCCGAGGTCCGCCAGGACATGCGCATTTGGTTGGCATTTCTGGCGGATTTCAATGGTCGAGTCGTCTGGAACAAACCGGCCGTGTCCTCTGAGGAGCTGGGGCTATGGACAGATTCGGCAGGGAGTATAGGTTTTGGTGCCATTTTCGGTACTCGATGGTCTGCACAAAAATGGCCGGCATGGTGGCGAGACAGTGGACTGACAAGTAACATTGCCTTCCTGGAACTCTTCCCCATTTTGGTGTCCCTGAGAACGTGGCCTGAAGGGTTCAGAGATCACTCTGTGGTATTCTGGTCTGACAATATGACCGTGGTTGAGTGTATCAATAGCCAAGCAGCACGATGCAAATGGATTTTGAGACTGCTCAAGGAAATTGTATTATTATGTATGCAATTGAATGTGCTATTCAAAGCAAGACATGTCCCGGGGATAATGAACAAGGCGGCTGATGCCCTTTCTCGTTTTCGTATGCAGGCTTTCTGGGGTTTTCTTCCCACAGCGGACCCGGAGCCAGCACCCTTTCCCGAAGCTCTCTGGTCTCTCGGTGCCCCGAACTGCGTAACCTCGTGGGAGAGAGTTTAGCACCCAGGACGAGGAAGGCATATGAAGGGGCGTTCCGTTCCTATTTAGCCTTTTTGGGGACTGCTACAGAGGAGCTTTGGGGGCAGGAGGAATGGGTAGTGAACTTTCTGATGTCTTTACATCGGGCAGGGAAATCGGTGGCCACGGCCCAGAGGCATCGGGCTGCCATTTCCTTTGTTGCTAGGGCTCATGGGATACAGGACCCGGCAGCGTCTTTCACTGTGCAAAAAGCGCTACGGGGGTGGCAACGCCTTGAGGGTCGCAGAGTAGACGAGAGGCGCCCGATAGGTTTGGATAGGTTGGCCCAGTTATTATCCAGACTCCCTACAACATGTTCATCTCACTTTGAGACAGTGTTATTCCGAGCCGCTTTTACGCTGGCATTTCATGGAGCTATGCGGGTAAGCGAATTAGTGGCGAGGAACAAGCAGGATGTTACTGGAGGGTTGTGCGCAGAGCACGTTCAAATCAGAGGGGAGACGATGACTGTCTCGTTTGTAAGGTCCAAGACCGATCAAAGCGGGATGGGCAACTGCATAATTATACACAGGATTCCCGGGTCGTCCATGTGCCCAGTGAAGTGTTTAGAGGATTATTTGACACGAAGGGTGGCATCATGGGGGGGGACCTTGTTGAGACACGCGGACGCCACCCCACTGACAAGGTTTCAGTTTCAGCGGGTGCTTGCGATGTCAATTACAGCTACGGGCTTGAACCCGGGCGAGTTTGGGACCCATTCCTTTCGGATAGGGGCTGCTACAGAGGCTACAGCCAGGGGTCTGAATGTAGAACAAGTCAAACGTGTGGGGCGTTGGTCCTCCAATTGTTATAAAAGGTATGTGCGTTTGCACATGTTGTGAAGCTGTAATGATGTACTCACGCTTCTTGTTTTGTTTGGTTTTCAGTTACGCAAGCCTACGAGGCGGGGCGGACTATGCAGTCGACCCAGCACCGGGACAGCGGTCAGACATCACCGGCTGTGAAAAAGGAGGTGTGGGTCGTGGGCCACTCATACGTGAGGCGTGCCGCGGACGTATTCAAAGCAGGTGACATGGTGCACATGGCTGGGGAATACGGGTACAGTGTGTCCTTCTACGGAAAGGGCGGTCTCTGTATTGACCAGTTTAAATCATTTTTCGAGGGTTTGCTAGGGCGGACAAGGTCACCGCCGTCTGTAGTCATAGTACATCTTGGGGGCAATGATTTGGTCACCACTGGTAGACGACTTCTCCTGGAGGCGATGCTTTCCACTGTAAGTTGGTTAGCGAGGAGAGTTCCGGGGTGCACAATTGCGTGGTCCCATATGATCCCACGAAAAGTGTGGCGGGGGGCTATTTCTGTTTCTGCTTTAAATCACTCGGTGAGAAAAATTAATAACAAAGTGAGTAGGTTGTTCCGGTCCAATGCACTGCATTCTATTTCGCATGGGTGTATTAATGATGACAGTATGTATTTGGGGGACGGTGTTCATTTGTCTCGGGTGGGGAATGAGTTACTCATAGGAGACTTCATAGCTTGGCTAAAGATGTTGAAACATGACCTTTAGATAGGAGTTTGGTGGGGGGTCCGGATAGCCGGTCAACTATCCGGACCTGTGGCGGTAAGGTCATGATCGGTGAGCACTAATTGGAAGATCCCTATGAGTGGGCGTTACCCATTACGGATGGGGGCGCTCGGGGGAGGTGGCCATTGGCCCCTCAACGGGGAGGCGGTCCCTTCTAAGGATGGGTCGCCGAAAGGAAAGGGAAGGCGGTCAAGGCCCCTTCATGGGTAGGAGGGGTTACAGCCCCCTCCTGGGGAATTTCCCGGGGCCAGGACGTCTGCGACGGCAGATGTGGTAAGTTGTGTGGGGTGTGGGGGGGGGTCTACGCTACCTTCTAGATACCTCACACGAGCCTCGTACGACCTTTAAGTGGCGTCGAGTTTTACTGGGGCCCCCGTCAAGTCAAGGGAAATTGGTATTTGCACTGGAGGTATGCCTCCGTGCCGCTCCTCACAAGGGAGGGGGATATGTCTGGGTTAGGGATCTTGACACCGGTTACGACCTTGCCGTTGGCCCTTAAACGTTAGGATGTACAATTTCAAAATTTCAAGTAAATGTTTTGTAGGATGTTAGTTCGGCTAGGAGAACCTTTGTATTAGAGGATATGTTAAGGTTAGCCAAACATCGCAATGTGGTAATGAAATTGTACATATTATGAAACTGTTATTTTAATGTTTTAATTTTGTTTCATATTTTAATAAATACGGCCGGGAAGGGTAACTCCCTTCCCGACTTCCAAAAGTTCAACAACGGTTTCCGGTTTCCCATCCTTGGGGAGTGTGTTGAGAGGGGGTGGCGGGTATCTCAGCCATATGGAAAGGGGCGACCAATCGGTCCCCCCGAACGTATGGCAGAGTACCACGATCCCCCCGGGAAGCCATCTTGGGCGGGAGGCGAGTCTCGGCTGGTATGCCCGAAGCGGCGTAGCCGGGGCGCGCCTTTTCCCGCCCTCGAGTGGGTTGGCCTAGACACTAACGCGGCTGGCCACGCCCTTGGGGCAGGCAGGGGCGGGTTTACGCCCGCCCTGAAGACGGATAAAAGGAGAAACAAGACCGGAAGGCATCCTCTTGTTCCTGTGCTCTGAAGCTGCACCTCCTCGCTGCACGTGAGCTCGAGACGGAACGAAGAGCCAATTTTGACCCACCCACCAGCCCCTGAAGACAGCGAGTGGTTTTAATAAAGTTTGATGGATAACTGTGATTCTAGTTTACAGGTTGTGGTATTATCGTGAAGATTTTGAGTATGCAATAAAGAATGGTCGATTTGTGTTATGTTTTGCAAATAAAGTGATTCGGCTTTAGAGTTCATCAGTACGCATGTGTTTGAATAAAGTTGTTTGCTACTGTTGGTTAGATATAGTAATTTAGTATTTAGTTAGCATTGTCGTATTTATTTTTGTCGGGCGGTAAGGTCATGATCGGTGAGCACTAATTGGAAGATCCCTATGAGTGGGCGTTACCCATTACGGATGGGGGCGCTCGGGGGAGGTGGCCATTGGCCCCTTAACGGGGAGGCGGTCCCTTCTAAGGATGGGTCGCCGAAAGGAAAGGGAAGGCGGTCAAGGCCCCTTCATGGGTAGGAGGGGTTACAGCCCCCTCCTGGGGAATTTCCCGGGGCCAGGACGTCTGCGACGGCAGATGTGGTAAGTTGTGTGGGGTGTGGTCTACGCTACCTTCTAGATACCTCACACGAGCCTCGTACGACCTTTAAGTGGCGTCGAGTTTTACTGGGGCCCCCGTCAAGTCAAGGGAAATTGGTATTTGCACTGGAGGTATGCCTCCGTGCCGCTCCTCACAAGGGAGGGGGATATGTCTGGGTTAGGGATCTTGACACCGGTTACGACCTTGCCGTTGGCCCTTAAACGTTAGGATGTACAATTTCAAAATTTCAAGTAAATGTTTTGTAGGATGTTAGTTCGGCTAGGAGAACCTTTGTATTAGAGGATATGTTAAGGTTAGCCAAACATCGCAATGTGGTAATGAAATTGTACATATTATGAAACTGTTATTTTAATGTTTTAATTTTGTTTCATATTTTAATAAATACGGCCGGGAAGGGTAACTCCCTTCCCGACTTCCAAAAGTTCAAGAACGGTTTCCGGTTTCCCATCCTTGGGGAGTGTGTTGAGAGGGGGTGGCGGGTATCTCAGCCATATTAACTGTTTAAGTTTAAGTGCTGGACTTTTTGCATAATACAACTTTCTCACTAATTTTCTCATTTTAGTATGATGCACTGCTAACATCCTCAAGTGATGAAACACACTCTGGCATATTTTTTTAGAAAGACAAGCCAGAGAATGACCTTGCAGACCTATTTTTTCTCGCACTCTGCAATGATCTAATTCTTGCAACATTACAATTTTTTTTAGACTTTCTTTAGTGTACTTACGTAAGAAATTGCAAAAGAAATCAATTGAATCCTGCCGTACACTACAAATGCTACTACAATTCCAACTGTAAACAGGAACATTAGGACGTCCCTCTAAAGCTTCTCCAGCCATCACCTCTTCTGCATTTCTGACCACAATTTTCTCTTTCTCAATTACACAACCATCCTTCACCTCATGCTCGACCACTGGTGTCAACTGCATGCAACAGATCGTTACTTTGAAAGTAACTCTCTTCATTAAAAAATGGCTCAGAAGTTGAAGTATGCATCCACTTCCCAGAAAACACTTTACAAAAATTACTCCTATTTATGTGTCTCTTCCATTTACTTTTACCTTTTAAAACTCGTATTGCCTTATTTAGAGTATTTATTCTATTAAGTACTAAAATAAATAATTTTCTTTTTGTCTCAAACGCGCGCTCAACAATACCCTCTATATATTGTTTCTTCTTAAGAAAAGCAGATCTTCTTTTAGAAACTTTCTCCTTTTGTAATACATTTTGAAACTACTCTGTTGTAAAACATACGCTTCCTGATTTGGCTACATTGATTCATCCGGGTTTTACTGTACACTTTTTCCTGTCTGCTGATTCCAGAAACATTTTTATCTTTGGTTCCATGTCTCCTTCTCGATACTGATATACTTTTATCCTTGTGGACTTCAATACTAACATTTTTCCTTCCCAAAATTGCTTTCAAAAACTTTTTGTTCTTTTGATAATTCTTGAATTCCTTTCTTCTTCAAATTGTAAGTCCGTTTATAGAGCTTTCTTTTTTTAGTTCTGGTCGGCATCTTAATTTAAAATGTTGATGAAATTGTCAATCTGTAAAACACAAACATAACAAATATTATAGTTCACTACTAGCATATACCGTACAAATTAAAACCACAGATTCATTTTCTAAGTAGAATAAAAAAATAACAGAAAGTCTCTGAACAGAGTAGGAAATCCTGTAGTGAATGTTGGTTCTAAATTTATCACACTCCATATCTGTTTTAACATTATAGACAGTTTTAATTCTAATTTTTAAAGCATACAAACAGTACACTTTTTTCAAGAACTATCGGTCATCGTAGATGTTTTAATCTTTTTTACTACAATCTCTTTTACACTTCATGAGAACATGTCTTATCACTCTCATAAAGCAGATCATCGACGAATAGGACAAGAAAACTGTCTTCACGAATGCTTTACTATCAACATTTTTTTTATGTATTCAAAAGTTCAAAATTTACTAGAACTTCCAGCATTAGATCATCAGGGACTTCTTCAAGTCCAAAGTCCTCATCTCCTTCTACCATCTCTAAGTAAGCTGAGTCTAAAGACATGTCCATAAAATCATAATTTTCATCTATTTCCTCTTCAAAGACCGCGTCTAAAATTTCCTCCATCACTTCGTTAATGATTTCAAAATGAATTTGTTTCTCTTCTGAGGAATTCTCCATAACTAGACTCAGTTTATTCTTCTGTATCCTTTTAAAAAAATATAGAGACTAAATTATATCTGTTTTCATAAATGTATAACTTAAAAGTACCTTTACTAATTTTTAAACTACATATATTTTTATAACTTCTAACTTATTAACTCTATATATTTTAAGATACCATGTTCCTCTTGTTTTGAAAAGAAATTAGCAATATAACCCTAAACATTAACACTGATCTTTTTTTCCCATTAAATAATTACTGTTCTTAAAAGACATTTTACTGTAAAATTTCTTTTTAGATTTTGTAGATATCACAAATATTAATTAACTGTACAATTAATTTTTTGAGACCCATTTTTTGAGTTCACCAGTACAAAGTGCTATATAAACTATATGCACTCTGAAGAGAAGGCTCACACTATACAAACCATAGCATTCACTTAACAGATTACTACTTCCCACAGAGACAGTTCCTTTTATGTTTCAACAGCATACTCACCATGTAAATGTCATAGCATATACAAAATGTCATACTAACCATGAAGAACGACCTCATAATAAAGATCTGCATTAATATGTAAAACAGTGCCTATACATAGTATTATCACAGATATGCAGGAAAGATGCCCAGCACACCTAGAACCATATCATAATTCCTCTCTGTAAATAAAGGAGAAAGACTGCCAAACATATTACTAACAAGATTTCAAAAATAATGAGCACTTCACAAGAATTAAGTAATGGAAACCTGAAAGAATTATACTCCAATGATCCGTAAATCTGAACTCCTTCCAAAAGAATACATGCACCAAGCCCATTAAGAGATAATTTCAACTGTCAGTGGAGAACATCTCAAAATACATATCTAGTATAAGCAGATACAACCCATGTGAAAATTTCAAGATAAAATCATGTTCCAAAATGAAATTTTACAAACATTTTAAAAAATCTTCTTTATTATTTTCATGTGCACCCAAAAAAATTGCCTATGCAAAAATACCAACTCACCTGAAAAAAAGAATATAATTCCTCAAATTGTATAATTCAGAAGGCAGGTTGTTGCTTTTCAGCACCAAACACTATAAAAAAGGAAATAATAAAATGTAATTAACTTATTACAGACTTATTTCTTACACAACATACAGCCATTATAGCAAAGAACAAGCATAACCGATAAATTCCCCAAGATTCTCTATCATTAAAATAAGATACAAAATGTCTCATTTATGAAAGCGTTGCGCCACAGATATGTCACTTTTTCCCATGTTAAAACTGATGCACCAGCGACACTAGGCCTTCATAACTAAAAGCCCATGTGATGGAAAACAAGTGCAAAGACAGAAAATACAGGGCCGGCCTTAGGCATATGCAAGCAGTACACCTGCACAGGAGCACCAAACCCCAGGGGCCACCATGTTAATATATATCCTTAATATAATAATCCTCTGAGGATGGATACATATTTGCGTGGCGGCCCATGCCAGAAATTTGGCGTCCTCTGGCTCTGTTCCACTTCCAAACACCCTGACCCCCCCCCCCTCTTCACTGAACTTCGCACTCCACCCCCACCGGACCCCCCTTTTACGAGGCCCCCTACATACGCTCCCTGCCCAGGGCCACCATGAGCCTAGAGTTGCCCCTGGAAAATTTATAAGACACAGCAATAGTAAAAGTCAAAGAATAGGCAACATGCTGAAAAACTAAACAGTAGATAAAGAAACATATTTTTTAGATAACCCCATTGAAAAACATGTAGTGATTTTTTTAATCTACCATGCATCTGGCCCTCCAGGACCGCTTTGGAAACTCCTGCTTTAAACCTTTACATTTCATTTTTAAACCATACACACGTTTTTTTTCAAAGCTGCATATTAAACGCCTAAACACTTTTCCCTTTTTAGAATCCGAAGCCACAACTGCAACATGACTAATGCACAAATTAATTAGTGTACCTTTTCTGTTTTTTTACTCTTTATATTCTATAAATTTCTTCACATAAATGGATAGCAGCGGCTCACTACCTCCTACAGTCATAAAACTAAATCGCTCCCTTTCACTTACAAATGCCTTTGAGACGGCAAAAAAAAGTCGGGCAGATTTACAATCCCTTTACGCCACTTTGCCATCACTGTTAACATATCACAAGTGAAGCAAAAGTGCCACACGGACCATGTTAATCTACCCCTAAATGTTTATACAAATAACTTTACTCAAATTTGTATTTAGTCTTCCACATGCAAACACTTTCAATTACATTTTTTATTTAATTACAATTCCTGTAATGTTGCATACCTTTTCAAAAATACACCAGTGCCTGTTAATATGACGATTTTTTTTCATACTTCATCAGTGATATTTTTTTTTACATATAATGAAAATCACTATGACTTTTTAAACGACAAAGCTTACGCGGTAAAAATAACTCTGCATTTGCTTCCCTTTAAGAATGTAGTTTATCTACCCCACGCATGTGAACCTTGATGTTTCCATCTGGCAGCGAATACCGACCTTGAATCACAAGACATGAACAACAGCCTTATTGTCACAAATAGAAGTTAGCGTAGCATCTGTTCACACACATATCTTTCACTTAGCTAATATTCACAGACAACAGCATTCGTAAAAAAAAGTTACCTTCCTTTACAATTTGCTGAAATGACTCCCTTACTTTTTAACGCATCCTCCACTTCAAGACAGGCTATTTTTTTTATAACTACTAAGCAATGGTTTAGTGACTGCTCTGCCAGAAATTATATCAAGTCATTCTGCTACTCTTCACTCCATAGTTGGCGACCTATTTCTGTGGACTTCCTGTTGAACTGGCAGTGCTGCGACATTTGTGTTACCATCTTGTTTATTTCAAAATGGATGTCCCTCCTGTCTTTGCAAACGAGCCGGAACACTTAGAACTATTTTGCCAGAGGATGCTTGACTACTACGGCACCTTAGCACTCTGGACTTTGAATACTTCATATTGATTATCATTTCGATATTCCTATTTCTCCTGTGTACTGCCTGTATTTCATTGCCTGAGCTGTGATTTCATGTGGGCCCTGGACTTATGTCTCTGCAACTTGGTACCTCCTGAAGTGAATTACAATCATCTCATGAATCCGTTAATGGATCATGAACAGCTTTGTTGCAACGGAGGGATTATGGCCTTTGCAGCGATACAAGGAGTTCTGGGTCATTGGAATATATTCGCAGCGGCGAAAGATTTCCTGACAGACAGCTACATCGAAAACCCACTGAGCTGAGCTGTCCTCTGATGGTAATTGAGGCTCCGATAATAACAGATCATGAATGCTGCTTTCCTCTTTTCAATTGGATGGCTGACAGTGATTTCCTGTTAGAAGCAGTTGCTGCCTACTTTGCCTACACAATGGTAGGATAACTCTTATGCAAGCCATTGACGTCCACATTTCGTTTTGCCTCCCTATCTTCTTCACATTTTTTTGGATATTTTTTTAACAAGAACAGACCTATTGGCTTTACTAACAGTGGACATTATGATTTCGTGCTGGTTAAATTTTGGTCTTTTATGTGGACTAAATTTTTTTCTTCAGCTACTCGATTTTGAACTTTATTTTTTATTAAACTCTAATCTCAACAATTCTATTGCATATCTTATCTTATGTTATTTCAAACATACTCGAAGCAAAACTCGCTAATATATGCTACATGTGCCCTGATTAATGTGTAAATATAGAATGAGTTTTTTATAACTGTAAACGCCATTTCGCCTTTGAACTGCTTATTTCCGCCTCACACACCTCTGCTCCTTTAATTTTCCATAAAGTTAAATATTTTTTAATACATAAGAGAAAAATTTATTCTTTCAATAATATTTCCATTGTTTTTCGTGCTGTATTTCAAATGCAATACTGCAACCTTCAAAAGATATCTCAATACAGTAGTTCTTCTCAACACTGATTTGCGAACGATCCAACAGATTACATACATGCACCACTCGCCATTTTGTCGCTTTTGGCGCGTTTTTTTTCCCTTACACAGTAGCATAACACAAACTTGATAGTGCTTCGCATGTAGAGAGCTGATTGATAAAGAGATGATGTCTAACCACTAGCATTTTCATACATCGTTCCTAAACTGAAAGGCCAGAGACCTTCTTCCATTTATTAAAATATAATATACTTCCTCATAAGAGTGTACAATTAATTTTGCGAAACCATATTCATTTTTCATCAACTATACCGTTTGTATTCTATGTACTAGTGACTATACCGATTACTTTGTTTTTTGCAATGTCTGTACTCATATTAGATAAGGGACTTGCCTTGAAAACAGTGCATTTCTGAATAAACATTTCAAATATACACGTTCTCTCTTTTAATCCATAATCTCAACTGAAATGATTGTATACTAAAACAGTATTCATGTGTTCCACGTAACTTCAGCTGTACTAACTGAATGTTTTCTTTTGTCGACCTGACTTACTGATACTAGAACCCGCAGGCCTATAACGGCCCGTGAACTCTTTCTTAGTAGGTCGCGCACCGTACAGACAGTTGTACCTCTGTTAAAAAATAATTTATTACTGTTACCAGGCACCGCCGCAGTTCCGCTTGACTCAGAGTTAATGACTACTCCCCCGCTTCTACAGGCCAGACGCTATGTCGTATTTCACTCCTTATCACGCTTTCATCTCCACAATAACAAATACTTCTCCACCAGCCACCAGAGAACAGAGTGCAGATGCAGAGCCACTAAGTAGTGAAATACGACATACCCTCTGCTCTATGAAAGCAACCAAGCGGGAATTGTGAAAGAAAACATTCACTAGCGCTTCAAAAAAGCAATGCAATTATATAAATATTTTTTAGAAAACGTTCCAACTACTTTGATGGGACTATCTGTGTGTGCCTCCACAGCAAAGTGCCTCAGCCCTGACTGAAGGCAGACACAGACAGACACACACACAATAAGATAACACAGGGCAACGGAGACGGAAAACAGAAGGGAGATGAAGATGCAGTCAAACAGCAGGAGTGAGAGAGATATTTTTATACTCCATTTGGTACCTCAATTTACGAACACATTTACTGCACAAATCTGTGTACAACCTCATGGTCAAAACTTTTCATTTTATTTTACTCGACCACCTCCCCTTCTCACCCCACCAGTGCGAGCCGCGGCCACAAACCACAGTGTAATTTTGTCGTCTGTCATAAAGTTTAAGAATTCATTATGCATTACCACTTTTTCAAGACGGTATCACATGTAATGTACCAACTTTTCATTTTATTTCACTCGACCACCTGCCCTTCTCACCCTACGCCCACCAATGCAGGCCGCGGCCACAAACCGCACTATAATTTTGTCGTTTAACACAAACTTTATGAATACCTTAATCATTACCACTTTGGCCCCCTCCCCCCTCCCTCTCACCCCACCCCCACCAGTGCAGGCCACGGCCACAAACCACACTGTAATTTTGTCGTCTGACAGAAACTTTATGAATTCATTAAGCATTACCACTTTTTCAAGACGGTATCACATGTAATGTACCAACTTTTCATTTTATTTCACTCGACCACCTGCCCCTTTCACCCTACGCCCACCAATGCAGGCCGCGGCCAGAAACCGCACTATAATTTTGTTGTCTAACAGAAACTTTGTGAATACCTTAATTATTACCACTTTGGCCCCCTCCCCCCTCCCTCTCACCCCACCCCCACCAGTGCAGGCCACGGCCACAAACCACACTGTAATTTTTTCGTCTGACAGAAACTTTAGGAATTCATTAAGCATTACCACTTTTTCAAGACGGTATCACATGTAATATACCAACTTTTCATTTTATTTCACTCAACCACCTGCCCCTCTCACCCTACACCCACCAATGCAGGCCGCGTCCAGAAACCGCACTGTAATTTTGTCGTCTGACAGAAAGTTTACGAATTCATTAACCATTAGCATTTTTTGACGACGGTATCACATGTAATTTACCATTTCTCTCTCTATCTGCATTATCTGTCTCTCTGTTAATATCATTTTTTCACTTCATGAAAAACTTCTCTCATTATATATAAAGGCTTCAAAATCTCACAAATAATTACTCTCTATATTAAACATATTTCATACTTCATATTTCAAATTTAAATGAAAAAATTTGTTTTAGAAATACAACACATTATGACAGCCAAAAATTAGTTTAGTTTCAGACTACTAGGAAAATCAATCAATGTTTGTGACTAAACCATATTTTACGGTACATGACAAAACAAACTGTTACAGACTTACCTTTACCAATGCTTTGTACGATGTACAACAGTGACAGTCACAAAACAGATATTCGTTTGACGGAACTCTCAATTAAGCTTCTATCACTGCAACCAAAATTCAATGGCACAGATATCCAGTCAATACAGACTCATATAACTCTCTTCAGCCAATCATATTTCGTCCCGCAAAATTTTGAAATCAAATTTACATTTCAATTGGTTGTCCCTCACAATATTTTTAATGTCACATACAAGTTACCCATCACCCACTGCCATCTCTGGCTGTTTCCATGGAAACACCTCATTCTGCACCTGGCTGAAGGCACAGGTCAAAAGTTCATATCTCAACGTTCTACAGCAAACTAAGAAGACTGTTTTCCCTCCAGAAACACCTGCCTATCCACAGCTCTGTTACATGTCATTTTTTTCACACCCAATAGTACTTTTCATTTAACATAAACATTAACATGCAACGTAGTCTTCAAACTTGAGGTATTACAATCAACCAATCATTTTTATTTTTTCAACCACAACCAGCCTCATCTTTTTTTTATCCTGACTTTCAGCTTCTAACTACCATTCCACTTCCAGAACCCATCGGAGTGCGACTGCATATCCCTTGAAAATGAAGGTTTGGCTTTTAGGACACAGCTATATTCACTGGAGTGGAAAATATGCAGCAAGCAGACGAATTTCTAACCTTGATTTACCAAATGTGCAGATAACATGGATTGGCCAAAGAGGATTGAAATGTCACCAATTGATACCATTGGTGAAAACTTTTATGCATCTCCCAGAACCAGACCTTATAATTGTGCACTGTGGCGGGAACGATCTAGGCACATTGACTGGGGTAGGTCTGGAAATGCTTCTAAAAGACACCTTTCGACAATTGATGACACTTTTTCATCGAACTGCCTTGGTATATTCTAATATATGCCAAAGACAGAAATGGAATTGGTCCAATCAACATTGTGCACAAATTGAGAAAGCAAGGAGACATGTAAATAAATCTGTTTCTGCTTTCCTCAGAGATTATAGCATGGGTTCTATTTACCACAACAACTTGCATTACCACATGCAAGACATCTATAGGAGAGACGGTGTTCATTTCACGGATGAGGGAAACAGAATCTTCCTCTGCAACATCAAGCTCTGCATCGGTACTTACTTATAAATGCAGAAAAAACTCAATTAACACAAGGGCTCTTTTCAGAGCCACCTTATATCTAAGCACTCAAACTTCTGATTTATCTCCATTTCCACACTCTTGTAAATAGGTGTGCGCGACCGGGTGTGCGCACCCCGCAACTTTTAAAAAAAATATATATATATATTTTCGCGTTTAAGAGCCTTACTGCAAACCCTGAGAAAACCTACACAGCAAGACAATCTCTACCTTCTCCACTTTCCATGTTCCAACGCTTTGAAATGAACAATATATTTACTCGCAGTGACAAAATGGCGGTCAACACTTCCTGATTTCCTTCGAATCGAACGTTAACAGACGTCACGCAGCAAAAAAAAAAAATCCACTCACGCGCTGCCGCTTGAGTGCGCGCACCCGTGCGCGTGTATAGATATTTAATTGGCTTTAACTTTAATTTTCTCAGCAACTACTGAATGGATTTACACCATTCCAAAAAAAGCGTAATCTGCAAACCGGACTCTACAGTTTTGCCAAATTTCTTATAAATCCATTCAGCCGGTCGACCTGTAGCCGTGTCTAAACGTCCTATGGAAAATAACATGGAGAAAACACGTTTTGGGACCCCCCTTTTATCTCAGCCCCCACTTGACCAATCCCCCCCAAACTTTCAGGGAAGAAGCGCAGCGGACCGAGCCATCTTCTTTGAGAAATTCGCAAAGATTCATCCACCAGGGCCAAAGTTAATCCAAATAGAATGTTGGGGATTTCCTATGGAAACTAGGTCCTAACTATAACTACCTACTGGCGACCGCCAGTAGGTAATATACACACATATTTATTATATATATATACACACACACACACACACACACACACGCATATCTATACTACTATTATAAAGAGAGAACTGTGTCCTTTGAGCCAGGTAAATTCGAAAAGTACACCACCAATCCAAACACCCAAGACATATTTGAAAACCTCAGGGCGAGCAGAAGGACATAGGCTATATAAAAATAAAAAATAACATTGTTTAAAAAATGTAGAAATAAAAATAAAGTAGTGCCTTGCAAGTAGCGCCGGCCGCGATGTCTGCGTGATGACATCGCGAGCGTGGGGTGGAGCGGCGTTCAGGAGCAACAGGAAGAGCGGAGGACATGAGCGCAGGGAGGAGCGGTGAGCGGCGGTCAAGCGGTGAGGAGCAGCGAGAAGCGGGGGAGCAGTGGAGGGGTAAAATCAGCAGCGCGGAGAGAAGCGGCGGGTGAGGTAAGTGAAGCAGCCAAGAGCCACGGGTGCAGAGGGACGGGTGGAGGGACGGGCAGGAGCCATGAGTGCACGCAAGCCTGAACTGCTGCCCCCAGCCCCCTTCTGCCCCAGGAAACGCTGGGGCGGGCTGCTAGTATATATATATATATATATATATATATATATATATATATATATATATATATATATATATATATATATATATATATATATATATATATATATATATATATATATATATATATATGTATATATATATATATATATATATATGTATATATATATATATTCACTGAAAAAACCATAGGTTATAGACCATATATAGTTAGGAATTCGCATTTACAAAACCTTATTTTACTCACACAAAACCATTGAAATTCCATATATATAGCACTAACTATATATCGCGCACCCGCAATCCACTGCTGATGATGTCACATATTACATCATTCATGACATGGTCAGTGACATCACTGATGACATCACTGATGACATCTCAAATGACATCACTGATGACATCACTGATGACAACATCCAGTGACTGTATGTTTCTGTAAAGTTAAAATATGTCTTACATATTGAAGAATGAGTGGATGTTTAAGTGTCTGGATGAAGGATTTAGTAGGTGCATGACTGACTGTATGAGTGAGTGATTAAATGTGTCTCACTGAGTGCATGGGTTAGTGACTAAACTGTCTTAATTTGTGCATCATTATGTCTGTTGTTCTGTAAACTGTTGCATGTGTTGATAAGTAGCTATATGAGTAACTATATGGGTTATTGATTGGTTGCCCAAGTATTTGTATGGGAGACTGAGTGTGTGTGTGGGTGGCTGGGAGGTGTATGACTCTGTGCATAGATGTGTGAGCAGTTGATTCACTAGATGTATGGTTTCAAAAGTGCATGTGGAAACAGCTGTATGGGCGGTTGACTGTGTGCATGAGTGTATTGGTGAGTGAATGGATATCTCAGTGCTACATGTCAAAGTAAGTACATATGTAAAACACAGTACATGTGAGAGTTGACATATATAAATAACTGTGCATAAGAGCCAGTGAATGTGTGAGTGGCTGTATGGATCATTGTGAACTTGTATCAGGGATTGTATAAGAGAGTAAATATGTGTTAGTATATGTTTGAATAAGTAAAGTTTGTATAACTGTATAGTTGAGGAAATGGAGGTGTGATTGATTCTTTGCATGACTGACTAGGTGTGTGAGTAACTCCATGGATGAGTGACAGTCTGTGAGTGTCTGTTTACACTGATTGTATCTAAGGTTAATATTAGAGTCTGAAGAGGTTCATCGTATTATCACATGAATGATATCATCAGTGATGTGATCAGTAATGTCAAATGAGATTTCATCAGTGATGTCATCAGTGATGTCATTTGAGATGTCATCAGTGATGTCATTTGAGATGTCATCAGTGATGTCATCAGTGATGTCACTGACCATGTCATGAATGATGTAATATGTGACATCATCAGCAGTGGATTGCGGGTGCGCGATATATAGTTAGTGCAACTAACTATATATGGAATTTCAATGGTTTTGTGTGAGTAAAATAAGGTTTTGTAAATGCGAATTCCTAACTATATATGGTCTATAACCTATGGTTTTTTCAGTGAATTTTCAAGGTTTTGTAAATGCTAATTCCTAACTATATATGGTCTATAACCTATGGTTTTTTCAGTGAATTTTCAAGGTTTTGTAAATGCTAATTCCTAACTATATATGGTCTATAGCCTATGGTTTTTTCAGTGAATATATATGTATACATACATATATAAACATATATCATCTGTATATCTATATAAATACAAACATAAATGCATGCATACATATACTTATATGTATACAGATGCATGTTATTTACATGAAAGTTGAAAAAACACTAATAAAAGCAAAGCTAAAAAGCCACCTCATTACAAACAGAATGGCTTTAACTTAAACGAGGGCGAGATCTATTGCATTTTCAATGCTTGTTTACTTTGGTTCCATCGAGAAGGCATTCAGATGTGTCACACATTTGCCATAAATTCTGAATGTTAGCACTCTAGTTGCACATTAGATCACTGTAGTAAAGCTACTGCTCACCAGGGACATCTGTTGCTGGTATTCAAAGTGCATGTTTCAGTCTGCATGTCAGAATTTTTTTAATGAAATAGAAGAGGATTTGAGAAGTCACTCAAAATGATCCCTAATTTTTCTTTCTGAAGCACTAATCATACTTTCTATGGCAAAATTAACCCCCTCATGTTGTTCCTTTTTAAATTGAGTGTTTTCAGACTTACCACTTCATTCCAATCAAGATGGCTTCTGGTGTGCCATACTTTTGTCATAAGTAAGACTGTTAGCGCTCTAGTTGTTCTTTAGAACACTCTGGGACATTCTGTCATTGGGCTATACTTGGGGTACATCTGGGTGATATTTGGGCTACATTTAGGCTCTTTTGTCTCTGGTGGCCATCTTGGGAGACTGTATGTCAGAATTTTTTAATGAAATTGAAGAGGGTTTGAGAAGTCACTCAAAATGTGCCCTAATTTTTCTTTCTGCAGCACTAATCATAATTCATATGGCAAAATATACCCCCCCATTTTGTTCCTTTTTAAATTAAATGTTTTATGAGTTACCACTTTATTCCAATCAAGATGGCTTCAGGTGTGCCATACCTTTGTAATAAGTAGGACTGTTATAGCTCTAGTTGTTCTTTAGAACACTCTGGGACATTCTGTCATTGGGCTATACTTGGGCTACATCTGGGTGATATTTGGGCTACATTTGGGCTCTTTTGTCTCTGGTGGCCATTTTGGGAGACTGCATGTCAGAATTTTTTAATGAAATAGAAGAGGATTTGAAAAGTCACTCAAAATGTGCCCTAATTTTTCTTTCTGCAGCACTAATAATACCTTCTATTGCATAATATACCCCCTCATTTTGTTCCTTTTTAAATTAAATGTTTTAAGAGTTACCACTTTATTCCCATCACGATGGCTCCAGGTGTGCTATACCTTTGTAATAAGTAGGACTGTTAGCGCTCTAGTTGTTCTTTAGAACACTCTGGGACATTCTGTCATTGGGCTATACTTGGGCTACATCTGGGTGATATTTGGGCTACATTTGGGCTCTTTTGTCTCTGGTGGCCATTTTGGGAGACTGCATGTCAGAATGTTTTAATGAAATAGAAAAGGATTTGAGAAGTCACTCAAAATGTGCCCTAATTTTTCCATTCTGCAGCACTAATCATACTTTCTATGGCAAAATATACCCCCTCATGTTGTTTCTTTTTAAATTAAATGTTTTAAGAGTTACCACTTTATTCCAATCAAGATGGCTTCAGGTGTGCCATACCTTTGTAATAAGTAGGACTGTTAGCGCTTTAGTTGTCCTTTAGAACACTCTGGGACATTCTGTCATTGGGCTATACTTGGGCTACATCTGGGTGATATTTGGGATACATTTGGGCTCTTTTGTCTCTGGTGGCCATTTTGGGAGACTGCATGTCAGAATGTTTTAATGAAATAGAAAAGGATTTGAGAAGTCACTCAAAATGTGCCCTAATTTTTCATTCTGCAGCACTAATCATACTTTCTATGGCAAAATATACCCCCTCATGTTGTTTCTTTTTAAATTAAATGTTTTAAGAGTTACCACTTTATTCCAATCAAGATGGCTTCAGGTGTGCCATACCTTTGTAATAAGTAGGACTGTTAGCGCTCTAGTTGTTCTTTAGAACACTCTAGGAGGCTGCAGTAGAACACAAAGGAATCAACTGACAGTCTCTGTCCTTGTTGGATGTACATGTTTTACTGAGAATGTCAGACTTCATTTTCACATGACTGAGAAAGATAATGTGAATTTACAGAAAATATGCTTTCAGTTTAGCTTATAGATCCCCTTCCAAACCACTGTGGGAAAATCATGAGATATTAGTTTTCTTTCAAACAATATTCATGATATCACAGCAGAAGGTTTTTTCACATGGTAAAATCACCTTAGAACCCACCACAATTCCTAAAACGAGTATGGTACCATCAACAAATGATTTATAATGTAACTAAAGTCCTAAAACCCTCTATATGTTATATATATTTCTTATATTTCTTATAACGCGCACTGCTAGTCGAGACTGTCCTGGCGCGAGAGAAGTTCAGTGTCAGAAACGAAAGAGATGCCAAGAAAAGACATGTGGATTACGTGACTTGCTTGAATAAAAAGGTTTTTAGGTGTTTTTTAAAGTATGTAAGGTTTGTCGTATGTCTCAGATGGTCAGGGAGACTATTCCATAGCTGGGCGGCTCTAACCGTCATGGATTTTCCCCCCAGATGGGCTCTCTTAAATCTGGGAGTGACCAGATGTCTGAGGGAAGCAGATCTCAATTGACGCGGGGGCTGATAAAAGGCAAACCAGGCACTGAGGTATGGTGGGCATGGACCGTGTAAGGCCTTGAAAGCTAGTGTTAGGATTTTGAAGCGCACTCTGAGGGCAACTGGAAGCCAGTGGAGTTCCGCAAGTTGTCTTCGTACACTATGGCATTTGGGGATGTTGTATAGGAGCCTCACTGTCGCGTTCTGGACTACTTGCAGTTTGCGAAGCAGAAAATCAGGAGCGCCCACATATAATGCGTTGGCGTAATCCAGACGCGAAAGAATGAGTGCTCTAGCCACTGTTTCCTTCGCTTCCTGGGGAAGAAGTGGAAAGAACTTCCGGAGGGTAATAAGGGTACCATAACAGGTTCCCGCCAATCTCGAGATCTGATCTCGAAAGCACAGATCGGCGCCAAACCAGATCCCTAAGTTTTTAGCAACTCCGCAATTTCCAGACGGGCACGGCAATCCAGTGGGCCAGATGGATTCCCTGAATCCCGCTAGGAATTGGCCATACATGAGAATCTCCGACTTGTCCTCATTGCATTTGAGGGCAGCCTTGGCCAGCCAGGCAAATACTGAGGACAGGCACAATTGGACTCTCATTGTATCGAGGTTGTTCTTGTCCCACGTGAAGAGAAGCTGGGTGTCATCGGCGTAGGCCATTATTTTAGCACCCAGACTCTCTGCAAGATGTACAAGGGGGGTCAGGTATACATTGAAGAGCAGGGGGCTTAGAGTCGACCCTTGGGGGACTCCAGTGTCCACCTTGCTAATCGATGACTGGTAGGGAGGGAGCCAGATTTGTTGTGAACGGTCTGTGAGAAAGGACTTGACCCATTTGAGAGCCGCGCCAGTGATGCCAATGTCCTCTAGCCTAGAGATCAGCTGGACATGTGGAACCGTGTCGAACGCGGCAGAGAGGTCCAAAAGAATTAGGGCCGCTCTGCCGCCCCCGTCCAGACAGTCTCTAATAGCCTCGGTGACCTCCACTAGCGCGGTCTCAGTACTAAAGGAGGAGCGGAAACCTGACTGGGCAGGGTGTAATGCCCCCGTGGATTCCACGAACCTCTCAAGTTGACGAAAAGCCACTTTCTCACAGACTTTGGCTATTGCAGGGAGCAGAGAGATGGGTCTGTAGTTGGAGGCAGCCAGGGGGTCTGCGGAAGGTTTTTTAATTAGTGGGAGAAGTTTGGCTTGTTTCCACTGAGATGGTACGTTACTTGTTAAAAGGGATTCGTTAACCAGGTCAGTGACTATCGGTGCAATGATTTCCGCCACTCCACTCAGAACTCTGGCCGGACAGGGGTCCGCCGGGGAGCCTGATTTCAGCGCCTTTAGAATGGTCAAGACATCCTTCACCTCAACCTCTGTGAAAGAACACATTACTTCTTTGGTCTTTATGTCGATAGAAGGAATGAGGAGGGGGGGAGAGATGTCCTGTTCTTGTGTGGCCTGAGCAGGTGGGGGATGGGCAAAGCCAATGATCTTAAGGCTGTCTTGAATTTTCTTTATTTTATCGATAAAGTAAGTAGACAGTTTTTCACACCACTCCTCCGAGGGGGGGGCTGCCTGAGTTTCTGCAACCGGGGCCGTGAAACTTTTTACTATGGCAAATATTTCTTTACTATTATTTTTAGCTTTAAAGATCCTATCTGCGTAGTAGTCTCCCTTGGCTTTCTTAATTGCAGCATAGTAATCTTTTTGCCCTGCTAAGAGTTTTGTCTTTGCTAACGGGCAATACTCCCTTCTCCACAATCTTTCCAACATTTTACAATTTATTTTTAGATTTTTAAGCTGATCCGTATACCAGGGGGAAGCCGGGGTAACTACAATGCTTTTTAATGAGGTGCTATCATGTATATTGGTCCCAAGATGGCTGCCAACACTTCTTGGATGAAGTGCTGACAGCCAATCAGATCAGACGTGTGGTTAGGCTCCGCCCAGATATGTATCTTTTTTTGAACCTAAATTACTCAAAATCCACTGGAGCACATATATTGAGACCTAGCAAAGGCACATCGGGCTAACAGTCCCTACAATTTTGCCAAGTTTCGTGCAAATCCATATGGCTGAGATACCCGCCACCCCCTCTCAACACAATCCCCAAGAATTGGGAAACCGGAAACCGTTCTTGAACTTTTGGAAGGCGGGAAGGGAGTCACCCTTCCCGGCCGTATTTATTTAAAATATGAAACAAAATGAAAACATTAAAATAACTGTTTCATATTATGTACAATTTCATTTCCACATTACGATGTTTGGCTAACATTAACAGATCTCTAATACAAAGGTTCTCCTAGCCGAACTAACATCCTACAAAACATTTGACTTGAAATTGTACATCCTAACGTTAAGGGCCAACGGCAAGGTCGTAACCGGTGTCAGATCCCTAAACCAGAAATACCCCCCTCACTTGTGAGAGGAGTGACCGCACAGAGGCGTACCTCAAGTGCATCTACCAATTTCCCTTTGTACTTGACGGGGGCCCCAATAAACTTGACGCCATTTAACGGTCGTTCGAGGACTCGTGTGAGGTGTCTAAAAGGTAGCGTAAACCCCCTCCCGCACCCCACACAACTTACCCATCTGCCGTCGCAGATGTCCTGGCCCCGGGAAATTCCCCAGGAGGGGCCGTAGCCCCTCCTATCCAGGAAGGGGCCTTGACCACCTTTCCTTTCCTTCCGGCGGCCTCTCCTTAGACAGGACCGCCTCCCCGTTGAGGGGCCAATTGGCCACCTCCCCCGCGCGCTCCCATCCGTAATGGGTGACGCCCCCTCATAGGGATCTTCGAATTACTGCTCACCGATCATGACCTTACCGCCACAGGCCGGATAGTTGACCGGCTATCCGGACCCCCCACAACACTCCTGCCTAAAGGTCATGTCATAAAGTCTTTAGCCAGGCTATCAGGTCTCCTATGAGTAACTCGTTCCCCATCCGGGACAAATGAACACCATCCCCCGAATACATACTGTCCCCTTTAATACAACCATGCGAAATAGAATGCAGTGTACTTGAACGGAACAATCTACTCACTTTATTATTAATTTTCCTTACTGAATGATTCAGAGCAGAAACAGAAATAGCCCCCCGCCACACTTTTCGTGGGATCATATGGGACCATGCAATTGTGCACCCTGGAACTCTTCTCGCCAACCAACTTACCGTGGAAAGCATCGCCTCAAGAAGAAGTCGTCTACCAGTGGTCACCAAATCATTGCCCCCAAGATGTACTATGACTACAGACGGCGGTGACCTCGTCCGCCCTAACAAACCCTCGAAAAATGATTGAAACTGGTCAATACAGAGCCCGCCCTTTCCGTAGAAGGACACACTGTACCCGTATTCCCCAGCCACGTGAATCATGTCACCTGCCTTGAATACGTCCGCGGCACGCCTCACGTATGAGTGGCCCACGACCCACACCTCCTTTTTCACAGCCGGTAATGTCTGACCGCTGGCCCCCCGGTGTCGGGTCGACTGCACAGTCCGCCCCGCCTCGTAGGCTTGCGCAACTGAAAACCAAACAAAAACAAGAAGCGTGAGTACATCATTACAGCTTCACAACATGTGCAACCGCACATACCTCTTATAACAGTTCGAGGACCAACGCCCCACACGTTTTACTTGTTCAACATTCAGACCCCTGGCTGTAGCCTCCGTAGCAGCCCCTATCCGAAAAGAATGGGTCCCAAAGTCGCCGGCGTTCAAGCCCGCGGCCGAAATTGACATCGCAAGCACCCGCTGAAACTGAAACCTCGTCAGTGGGGTGGCGTCAGCGTGTCTTAACAAGGTCCCCCCCCATGCTGCCACCCTCTGCGCTAAATATTCCTCTACGCACACAACAGGGCACATGGAAGACCCTGGGATCCTCTGGATGATTACGCAGTCCCCGATTGCACCCTGATCGGATTTGGACCTGACAAACGAGACCGTCATTGTCTCCTCCCTGACCTGAATGTGTTCCCGGCACAGTCCCCCCATCGTATCCTGCTTGTTCTTTGCCACTAATTCGCTTACCCGCATAGCCCCATGGAATGCTAATGCAAATGCGGCTCGGAACAACACTGCTTCGTACTGGGATGAACATGTTACCGGTAGCACGGACAATAACAAGGCCAACCTATCCAGACCTATCGGGTGCCTATCGTCTACTCTGCGACCCTCAAGGCGTTGCCACCCACGTAGCGCTTTCTGCACAACGAAAGACGCTGTCGGGTCCTGGATCCCATGAGCCCTTGCCATAAAGGAAATGGCGGCCCGATGCCTCTGGGCCGTAGCTACTGACTTGCCTGCCTGATGTAAAGAGAGCAGGAATCTTACTACAAACTCTTCCTGACCCCAAAGCTCCCCCCCGGCAGTACCCAAAAAGGCCCAATAGGAACGGAACGCCCCTTCATATGCCTTCCTCGTCCTGGGTGCTAAACTCTCTCCCACGAGGTCTTGTAGTTCGGGGCACCGAGAGACCAGAGAACTTCGGGAAGGGTGCCGCCACCGGGTCCGCTGTGGGCAGAAAACCCCAGAAGGCCTGCATACGGAAACGAGAAAGCGCATCAGCCGCTTGGTTCATCACCCCCGGCACGTGTCGCGCCCTAAACAGTACATTCAGTTGCATGCACAACAACACAATTTCCTTGAGCAGTCTCAGAATCAATTTGCATCGTGCTGCCTGACTATTGATACACTCAACCACGGTCATGTTATCAGACCAGAACACCACAGAGTGATCCCTAAACCCTTCTGGCCATGTTTTCAAAGCCACCAGAATAGGGAACAGTTCGAGAAAAGCAATGTTACTCGTCAACCCGCACTCATGCCACCATGACGGCCATTTTTGAGCCGACCATTGTGTACCCAATATGGCGCCAAAACCCATACTCCCCGCCGAGTCTGTCCAAAGCCCCAACTCCTCGGAAGACACCGCTGGTTTGTTCCAGACAATTCGACCATTGAAATCCGCCAGGAATGCAATCCAAATGCGCATGTCCTGGCGAACCTCTGCCGAGAGTCTTGTGCGATGATGTCCTTCCTTCAAGCCGACCATGGATTGTGCAATCGAGCGGGAAAAAGGGCGCGCCATCGGCATTACTCTTAGGGCAAAATTCAACTGACCCACCACCTGTTGCAATTGATGCAGGTTTACTTTCGTTGCACGAATACATGTCTCAAGGGATAACCTGAATTTTAACACTTTTTCCCTGGGTAATCGAAAACAACCTTCCACCGAGTCGAGCTCGATCCCCAGAAACTCAATCAAGGTCGAGGGACCCACAGTCTTACCTGGCGCCAATGGCACACCGAATTGATTCATTAGGACACAAAATTCATGTAAAGCCTGTCCACACTCAGAATCCCCGGCTGCCCCCAAGAACAGAAAGTCATCGAGATAGTGCATAACATGTTGAAAACCTGTCTTCCTCGTGAATACCCACTGCAGAAAACAACTGAACTTCTCGAAATAGGCACATGAAATCGAGCATCCCATTGGCATACATCTATCCATGTAATAGCGACCCTGAAACTGAAAACCAAGGAGACGCTGATCGTCTGGGTGTACCGGGAGCAACCGGAACGCTGACTCGATGTCCGATTTGGCCATCAGCGTCCCGGGCCCCAGGCGATTCAACATGGCAACGGCCTCATCGAAAGATGCGTACCGCACCGAACATACTTCCGGGTCTATCCCGTCATTCACGGAAAGACCACGTGGGGCTGACAAATTATGTATCAGCCGAAACTCACCCGGGTCCTTCTTGGGGACCACCCCTAGAGGAGAACACACAAAGTTAGCAACCGGTGGCAAATCGAATGGACCGGCGACACGACCTCGAGTCACCTCTTTCCCAATCTTTACCTGCACCACCGCCGTGTGCTGTAAGACCGACATTTGATTCTTACAGTTTGGTACCCCCTGAAAATCCCCCACTGGGATGCGGAAACCATATGAAAACCCGTTCCGTAACACCCCAGCGGAAGCATGATCCGGGTATTCGCTGAGCCAAGGAATCATTGCCATGGTATCAATCGGGGTCGGTAAAGGCGCCCCTCGGACTATATTAGACCTGTTTGGCACCTCCCTTACCACCGTTATCACCCGTTTTGGCTCTGCACATGGACTCAGGATGGGATGGCTGCCCGCACCCCCCACACTCATGTCTGAATTTGCATGACCCCTGGGGCCTGGTACATTTGCCTCTGTTAAAATTCCAACAGATCCCCCTTTTACCTGTGTTGCCACTCGGCTTCGAGTGGTACTCGTTACCTGCACCCGTCCGAAAGGGTGTCCCAGAGTTTTGGCGGGAGGATTCCCCCCCGTTACTCCCTACTAATGGCACCTTCAACATCCCTGTACTCTCCATTTTTTGCCAAGACACGGAGTCGTAACAATCCCAAGACAACAATGGGTTGTGTTCTTTAGCTTTTCTAAACAGATTATCATAGCAGAACCACTGATTGCCCCCATATGCCACAGAATACTCCATAATACGCGACTGATAAATGGGTAACTCGGTCAACAACTCAGGCCTGGCTCACCCATGATGGAAGTAAAAATGCCCCACGCTCTGCCCCAAGTACCAATGGTCTCGTCGACCTTAAAGGCGGCCATTTTTGCGCGCCAAACACTCGGATGCATGAGCTCCTTTTGACTCTTCACATGCTCGATCTCGTAATGGTCGGTAAGCAATGAAAACATGTTTACATATTTATCCGCCCAAATCAATTCCTTGATTTCTTGTGGGACGTGCTGGGCAATCTTCTCCTTTCGAGAAGGTACAGACCCCTCCCCCGCAATCGGCAATGGCCGCTTACCTGAAGTAGACCCCACGCTTGTCGCCAAACTTGGGCCTGCTGTACTTCCAGCCGCCGGAACCTGTGGGGGAACAGAAGATGGCGCCTTCGCAGCCTCCCTAGATTCCCGCAGTTGCCTCATTACTGCCCGGGCATCGTCAGCCATGGCGCCCTCGCTATCGTTTCCCAACCACGCTGCCAATTGTGCCGCTAACTCGGAGGGCATATCCTCCCTGTTTACGGGGGTGACCACCACAGGGATTGGATTCCCCTCTTTCGGCACCGGGGTTGGCTCCTCTCGTAGGGTTTCGGGAACCGGGGTCTCTCCCCCAAGTGCTCCCCTTCTGGGCCTCTTGCTTTTTCCACCGGGGATTGTTCCCTGTAAAGGCCGTTTCGGTCCTCCCTCCCCGTTCTTAGCCTCAACCTTTTTCTTCAGATCGGCTATCTCCTTCATGAGTATGCGGAGCATCTCCTCGGTACCGACCCGCTTTCCGACTTTCTTGGGCATTCTCAGACGGGATATCTGTAAGACAAAAGAGAGATTACAACGCTCAAAATTGGCTCTTCGTTCCGTCTCGAGCTCACGTGCAGCGGGGAGGTGCAGCTTCAGAGCACAGGAACAAGAGGATGCTTTCTTGGCTTCCGCTCCTTTTATCCGTCTTCAGGGTGGGCGTGAACCCGCCCCCGCCTGCCTCCGAGGGCGTGGCCGGCCGCGTCGGTGTCAAGGCCAGCCCACTCTAGGGCGGGAAAAAGGCGCGCCCCGGCTACGCCGCTTCGGGCATACCAGCCGAGACTCGCCTCCCGACCAAGATGGCTTCCCGGGGGGATCGAGGTACTCCACCATACGTTCGGGGGGACCGAATGGTCGCCCCTTTCCATTCAGCCGTTCGAGCTAAAAGTGAGGCCAACCGCCCTATGGAAATTAACATGGGAAAAACGCGTTTTGGGACCCCCCTTTTTTCTCGGCCCCCCCTTGATGAAACCCCCCCAAATTGTCAGGGGCTGCTCAGAAACAAAATGTTCAATTTTCCTGAAAATTTCAGCCAATTCCGTCCACAAACGCCAAAGTTATTAGACATAGAATTTTCAAAAATCCCATAGAGAAAAAATCCTAACTATATATACCTACTGGCGACCGCCAGTAGGTAATATATATATATATATATATATATATACATATATATATATATATATATATATATATATATATATATATATATATATATATATATATATATATCAAAATACAAACAATATTAATGTTTTGGTGTTCTATAATTTAAATGTGTTTAAAAGTACACACCATATTTTACTATGTATATTAAAACAAACAAAAACTTCACTGCAATCACTACATTTCACGCAGGAACTAAATGGGACACTCTCACCTGTGTTTAAATAATATGAATTTAGTTATAATTACACTTTCATTTAAAACAAGTACCTGTTCCTATAGTAAGCCATACAGCTAGCTATACAGGGCTAGGACCTCATTAGCCAGCATCTCCAGCTCTTCTGGTGAGAGGTTTGGGGCCATGTCTCCTATTTTGGCTATCTTTGAAGCTGCTAGAATGTCGAAAGCATAAGTAAGAGTTGAGGAGGTGTTCTTGGTGTCACTGTTAGGAGCAAGTGAACTTTTTTATGAATGCTGCGTACATCTACCCGATGTGTAAGATTTTCAATGGAAACAGACACATCCATTTGCTTTTGCACATTGCTTTCACAAACCTCAGCCTATGGTTTTGTCTGTCATGGAATTTAACACCCACTACCCTCTCGACCTCTGCTGACTTCTGTCCAATTGCAAATGTCCTGGCGGCAAAGTCAGGCTTCCGCCATTTTAGATAGTTATATTGTGTGTTTGTGAATGTGAAGTGTGTGACTACCACTGAAAATGGTGGGTAGTTTCTTTACATATACAAAATGCTAATTTTATTTATTTGTTTTGCCAAAAATGCATTATGTAGAGCATTATTGTGATTAAATGCGATAGTTGCGCAATTTTGTTTAGAATTCCATAGACAGAATTTTCGATGAAAAATGTAAGAATTTTATTTTTCTAAATAATCCATTTCAAATGTATTATTTACACATTTTTTTACAAAATAGATATGCCATAAATATCATTTTTAACAAGTAATAACAAACAAATATTGTGTAGTATTATGTTTAAAAGTAAATTGAAAAAGAAATGAAATTTGTGTTTTATTTTGAAAATATGTATGCAAAATATATAACAATTCTTAAAATCTTAAATGCAGACATATGAACCCAGGGAGAGTGAGAAGACGATAGCCTAGAGTTATGAGACCATTTCCAGACGATGGAGACAGATCTTTTGCCAATGGGAAGAGACATTTTTATGCTTTGGGTCGCCTGCCACATGTGGATGGAGTGATTGATGACACACATATTGCCATGGTGCCACCACACGTCAGAAAACAAGTGAATTGCAATAAAAAAAACATCCTTTCTATCAATGTACAAGTTGTCTGCTTAGCAGATTTGTACATCACAAGTGTGTATGTGAGCGTTTTCCAGGAACAACACATGACTCCTTTGTACTATGGAACAGCAGCCTACCCCTGCAAATGTTACAACTTGGACCTGAGAGGGTCTGACTTGTTGGTAAGTAGAGCCTGTCCATATATTTCTTAGTTAATTTAAAGCTTAATGATCAAAAATAGTATTATACTTTGTGGCTCATTTTTTTCATATAGGAGCTTATCCTAACTGAGCATGATTGGAGGAATATAACAATGTCAGGGGAAGTCTGCATCAATGAGGCCTATGGATGAACATGGAGGCAAGTGGAGCAGGCTTTTGGGCTTCTGAAGGCCTGATGTCTGGATTAGACTGGGAGAGCCCACCTCCACTCATGCTGTGCGACTCCAAGAACCAATGCATTGTGGGTCCGCGGCTAGAGAAAGCAATGCAGCGCTATTGCCGCCGCCTCGAGAACTGATGCATCCCTGATCCCCACACATCTCACCGGGACACCAAGTCTGCAAGACGACCGGGCTGTAGTAAGAAACTGAAGCATCACCTTCTTGCATGGTAAGAAACCAATGCATCATCTCCCCTTCATTAAGGGACCGACACATCATCTACCCTGCGTGGCAGTAAGTAACCGATGCATCACCTTCCCTGCATCTGTTTTTGTTTTTGATTGTAAAGCATCCCAGGTACTCTGTGTTGAAAGTGTCACATCTATAGTTTGCTATGGACAGAACTGTTTTTACCTTCTAATAATCACATTTGTATTATTGTATGTTGGATTTTTGTTGTTTTGATCTTGTTCGGTTTAAATAAAGATTACTTATTTACCTAAACTGGTGTGGTGTCCATTTGTAGTGTTTTCACTGTATTACTGTATGCATACAGAAATGCTTTACACACTTCCTCTGAGATAAGCCTGTATGCTTGTGGCAAGCTACCAAGGGTTTGAGTATTATTATTATTATTATTATTATTATTATTATTTTATTGAATATGTTTTGGAACTCCGTGGAGATCCACATATTATACAATTACGAAACACAGTATAAAATTTTAACCATATAAAACAACTCATACAGACAGAAATTATACAAAATCAATTTACCATCCTACTAATAAAGTTCCAAGAAACATTTAAAAAAATTAAAAATTTTGTTACAAAAAATTCCATTTGGAGGGCTGAGAATAGCATCCAACAAAGCTGTTGCAGAAGAAATACCAAACTGAATACAAGCCGGTTTTATCCAGAGGCGCCGGTAATTCAATAATGCAGGACAAACTAGCAGGGCATGTTTAGAGTCTTGAGTTGCTAGGTTACAGAAATTACATACGTTGGATATTCCGTACCATTTGGCCAACAACTTATTCAGGGGGAGCAAGTCCTGCCTGAGAAGCAGCCAAAAACGGCGTAAGCCGTGCGGGATTTTCCATGACAGGTAGGGTTGTATCTGTCTGATCAAATAGGAATCAGCCACTTGTGTGACCCCCTTTTTTTGTGTTATTAATTTCCGATCCCTTTCATAACTTAGCTTCCATGTAGCTTGTTTTAGTTGTGATTTCAATTGAGACATGGAAAGTTCTAAGATGGATGCTTCCTCCAACTCTAAAAGAGTGATAGCTTTCCTGTAGTTCTTTATTAGGATCGAGTAAGCATTTAGGGGGCCCATCAACTCTTTTGTAATTAGAGATCTGAGAGTAGATGGCTTTCCTTTAATCAGACTAAAAACCCAACGAATCACTCCTGCAAGTCCCTGAGCCCAGCTACTCCTAAGGCCAAGTTCAAGACGCAGGGTTGCAGAGCTACAACTATTATTGACCGAGATTAAATTTCTCAGTAGGGAACCCTCCACTGTGTCTAAGAAGCCCCATTCTGCTAGGTCAATTAATTCTACCCCGTAAAGCAGAGTCGGGGGAACTTTTGCCCGAAAGGCCTCCAACAGATGAGCAAAGTGTCTCTGACCTGTTGATTTATATAAAGATCTTAGGCCTTTACCCTGTGACTTTGCTTTTCGGGAACTGCTTTCTATGTGTAGTTTGTTACTTAAGTTACTAGAAACTACCATACCTAGAAAGACGTACGACTTTACTCTTTCTAATTTCTGACCTCCCAATTCCCAACTAATGTGGTCCAGTTTTAGTTTGTTTCGTCCCTCCAAGCACATTATCTTACTTTTAGAAATATTTATTTTCAAAAAGTGCTCTTCAGAGAAGGAGTATAGTGCATGCAGACGGTTATTAAGGCCCTTAGGGGAGAGGTCTAATATTAAAATGTCGTCTGCATACATTAAGCAGGGAATGTGTCTTTCACCTAGGCGTGGGGCAATTCCTACACATGTTGATAAAGTAAGGGGAAGGTCACTGACATAAAGGGAAAATAGGAGGGGCGCTAGTAGGCAGCCCTGTTTGAGGCCATTTGCTGATGGAATGAGCCGAGAGAGACCTCTTTCCCCTCCCAACAGGACCTTGCACCATGTATCATCATGCAGATCTTGGACCAAGCGTAAGAGACTATGTGGCATTCCTAAGATATGTAGCTTTCTCCATAATACCTGACGGTCGACCTTATCAAAGGCCGTGGAGAAATCTATGAAAGCCACATAGACTCTCCCCTTCCTCGCTCTTATGTACTTATCAACTATCACCTGGAGGGCCGTTAAATTATCCAAGGTCCCGTGGTTTTTCCTAAAGCCTGTCTGTTCAAGTGGAAGGATATTTGCAGATTCAACCCAAGCATTTATCCTTTTGAGCAGGCATCTAGTAAAAACGTTGCCGATTGCATCCAGCAATGCGATCTGGCGATAATTCTGGGGGAGAAGACGATCACCCTTTTTGTACAATGGGACCAGGATACTTCCCTTCCAGGAAGGTAGGACCTTTCCACTTAATAAGCAGGAATTAAAGATAGGGCATAAAAGCTTGCTCCATTTGACCCTATTCTGCTTTAACACGTTAATTGGGACTTCATCGGGACCCATAGCTCCTGAGCGCCTCATTTCCCCAATGGCGAGTTCTATATCTTTTTCTGAGAAAGACTCTATCGGTTGACTAATGTCTAAAAACCGAACTTGGGGAGAAACTGGGAGGTTGCTGGCATAGAGGTTTGAGACAAAATCCCTCCATATATGTTCCTCAATAGGAATAGGCAGCGGAAAAGTTCTCGTTCCGCACCCTTCACTTATAAGGGACCAAAATTGTCTCAATTCTCCATTAGTTGCAGCCTCCCTTATTTTTACCCAGATGGAATCCTCTTTTTCTTTTCGAAGAGAGTATAAGAGTTGCCTCCTTCTCCTTTTTAGTGTTGTTATTTGTCGGGATTTATCCTCAGTTCTATGTAAGTATTGGGCCCTTATAAGTTTATTCAGATCTACATTGAGTAATTTCAGAGGACAATGGGTTGTTTTAATGGATTTTTTCTTGTTCTGTTTTCTAGCCCCTGCTATTATTGAATTCAAAAATAGGGAAAAGAGCTCATTTTCGCGACCATGCCAAGAGGGGAGCTCGGAGATTGCTATATCTAGCATATCCTCCAGGTAACGGTGAGCCCTTGCATTCCAATAACACCTTCCCGAACTGTTACCAAAATTTATTTGGCTACTGTTCAGGGACCATTGATCACATTTAGGGGGATGTATATTCATTGAGATGGAAATAATTTTATGATCGCTGAAAATGGTATCGATTACAACGATGTCCTTTAATAACTTAAATGAATGAGACCCTATTATAACATAATCAAGGATTGATTCCCCTTGATACGATCTATGGGTAAAATTTGCCGGGGAGTCCGAGGGGAGACGCCCATTTGCGATTATCCCATCGATTTCCGCCAACTCATTTAGTAATATTTTACCCCGTTTATTTGTTAATATATTCTCAGGGAATATTGCCCGAGGAATATGGAGCGTTTCTTCTCTTACTTTATCAGAAAACAGATTTAAACTAAAATTGGAGATTTTGCAATTCAAGTCCCCGGTTAAAATGATAACCGTTCCAGGTTCTTTCTCCTTAATGCTCTGTATATGGAGGAAGATTTTATTTAGAATTGTATCAAAACCTGCTTCAGGAGGGATATAGGCATTTATCAAGGCCAGGCGGGTTCCAACTAAGAAGATGCCTGACCCAAACAAGGTAACTACCTGAAAAAGTTTACTCGGGTCTAGGAAATGGTTGTAATCCCAGTTTATACGGTTGGATAGTAGGCAGGCTATGCCCCCGCTGGCGTGGCCTTTTTTATTCGCAGTAGCACTGCCTTCTAGTGCCCAATAGTCCTTCCCTATTTGGATATTTTCCTTGCACCATGTCTCCTGGAGACATATGATATTTGCCTCCAGGGATAGGAGAAACTGTAATTTCTCTGAGTTGTTTTTTATGCCTGCTGAATTCCATGATATTATGGATAAGTCCGTGCTAAAGGAACTGATTGGATAATGATTTTCGCGAGGATTTGTCAGCTAATACTTTGGGCAGCCAGTTCCAGTGATCCGTTTCCTCTCTGAGGGTAGTATGAGTTAAACAGGAGGGTTGGGCGTATGATACCACTCGAGAATCACTGGACTTGCTTATTTTTAGTTCTTTTATATCCCCCAAGTTATTTATATTGCCTGCAGCAGCTAGCAGCAGGGAAGAGGAGGGATTCCGTTGATTTACCATTTTAACGGCAATATTCCGACTGGAGGGCGATAGTACAGGGATTACATCTATTCCCCTACTCTGGAGGTCTTCAGCCCGTTGGAGGATGAGGTTAGCTACCAGTTTAGAGTGGAACTTCACCCTCGTGACCGTCCCCACTTCAGACTTACGTTGCAGAACTATATCTAGGTCGGCTGATTGAATAAGTTTCAGATTGGCAGATTCTTGGAAGTATTTCAACAAGAGGGATCTGTTCAGGATGCAGTCAGTTTCAAAGAGGGGGAAGAAATCTACCCATACAGTATCTATGTTGTTTTCTGTGTTTTCTTTGCCCGTGGAAAACTTTGCAGGTGCTTCCTTGGGAGCAATTACAAAAGGATTGGAAGAGTGCATATTTTGTACAGGGTGATTATGCTCTTGCTCTAATGGAGTTGGTTTAACTGCTTCTTGATACGTAGAGCCTTGGGGAAAAATACCCTAAGCTGTTACACCCTGATATGCAGGTGCAAAGGGGTTAAGAGGCATAGTTGCTTGGGTAAGTGGCTTTAGAACCTGACCTGGAGAGGTCGATTTGTGTGCCACTTTTATATCCCTAGTATTATTACTTTGTTGACCAAAGGTGAATATGTTAGTAATTGCTGACGAGGGGGATGTATGAGTAGGTAAGAAAGGTAATTTAACCTTGGTTGTTAAGGAGGTATTTTCTTTGGCTGACATATTAATAGGATTTTTATTATTTCCCACTGCCATCTGTGCTTGAGGTGCCGCTTCCAGAAGGGGAGAGCTTAAATGTTTCCTAAATAAAATTTTCCTCCGCCTATTTTTATCTATCCGTCTTAACAGTTTCCTCTTGTGCTTTCCGTTCTTTTTTAATGGCACAATTTTCCCTCTATTATCAGTTTCCCCCTGGATAACTTCCTCCGCTATTTCCCCGTCCCCCTTCTGTTTCTTAAATATTGGGAATAGGTTATTTCCAGTATTTAGCGGGGATTCCCCCTGAGGTTTTATTACCAAATCGTGATTTACTGAACCATTTAAGTTGAATGGTGGCTGGGGAGCACCCATTTTCTCTTGTACAATTTTTGAAGTAGTTGTAGCTACTGGGGGTTGCTCGTTTATACCAGTTTGGTCTGGGACTGTGGGGGAGAAGGGGGGTCCCTTCCCGTCTACTTCCCTCTCTTTTTGGGACTTCAGCAGAACTTTTAGAATTTGGGTCACTGTATCCAGCACACAATCAGATCCCCCCACAAATTTTTCCAATAGATGTAAAATGGAGGCTAATAGGTGTTCTAAGATGTGGAGGGAGTCAGAAAGCAGTTTACCGGGCCCCTTACATTGGAAGGAATTTATTCCAGTCAAATTTAGATTTGGGCTAGAGGAAAAGTGAGAGTGTGAGGTTTTGGAAGGGGTACTGCTGTAAAGTTGTAGGCCAGCATGGTTTAACATTAACGGGGTGTTCTTGGGTAACTCAACAATTGTAGGATCAGATTCTAGATACCGTTGACAAAGGGCTTCGTCTAGAATCATTGGGGACAAACCGTTATGAAAAGATGTTTTAATTGGAGAACTATTTGCGGGCTGGGTAGCTTCTGTGACAGGGATTGCCATGAAGTTTACATTATCTTGCTCTATGTCTTTTTTTGTTTTTATAATTACCTCTGGTGCTAGGTCAATATTATTTTTCAAAGTAGAGAACAAAGGGGGTGAGAACTCACTCTTGGGAGGGGAATGTAGTGTCCTAAGTAGACTTGAGTCTGCCTTTGCTTTTTTAATTTCAGGGTTTTCTGGAGCATCATTTAGGGCAGAATCCAAGTGGATGACTCCAAGATCTTTTGGGTCCATTACTTTATTGTCCGACCCTAAGGCTTTATTTTTACCCTTTTCCCAAAAGTTGAAAAGCTGGCAGGTACTTTTCATGTTTGAGGATTGGCTATGTTTGTTTCGGAGGGGATTTGATTTAGTTTTGGAGCTAGATCTTCCTACTATTATTTTACCGGATCTTAGTTTCTTTGTCATCTTGACCGAAGAACACTATCGAGAATGCGCTGTAGATAAGTGTATTCAATATCGATAGGGAGCTCTGGTATTATACTGCAGATAAATATTTCTAAGTGGAGGAGCAAGAATGCCTAACCGATTGCAGACTGGCTGTATGAGCGTAGCACAGGTAGTTTAGATTGCAGTATGACGTACCGGGGTTAAGGGAATGGGCCTAGCCTGGCCTTCTCGTGCCTCTGAGGGCCTCAGAGGGCCCGCCCTTGTCCCGGGCTTCTCCCGGGCGCTACCCGTGCGCTCCCGCGCAGCGGAGTACAGGTACTCTATTTATTGACTGACCTTAGGAGGGGGCGTGGCCTTGAGGGAGAGCGTCACCAGGTGAGATCGGTGAGGCAGCTGCTGGGACTCTTGGGAGTTGGAGTCCAGCAGTCTGCCCGCTCGCAGCCCTACTTGCCTCGAGCCCCCAGTCCTCAGATGACAGTCACAGCAGAAAGCCCCTCCGGTGAAGCGGGACCCGCGAAGCGGGTCCGGCGGAAAGTAGCGCTTACAAATGCGCTTCAGCAGCAACACAAAGCACCGTGTCAGTCCTCCAGAGCGAGACACAGGTGCAGTTCAACTGGAAACGGTGCAGAAAGGTATCCGATGTAGATGGAAATCCGGCGCCTTTTGCTGAAAAGAAGGGGGCGTGGCCTTGAGGGAGAGCGTCACCAGGTGAGATCGGTGAGGCAGCTGCTGGGACTCTTGGGAGTTGGAGTCCAGCAGTCTGCCCGCTCGCAGCCCTACTTGCCTCGAGCCCCCAGTCCTCAGATGACAGTCACAGCAGAAAGCCCCTCCGGTGAAGCGGGACCCGCGAAGCGGGTCCGGCGGAAAGTAGCGCTTACAAATGCGCTTCAGCAGCAACACAAAGCACCGTGTCAGTCCTCCAGAGCGAGACACAGGTGCAGTTCAACTGGAAACGGTGCAGAAAGGTATCCGATGTAGATGGAAATCCGGCGCCTTTTGCTGAAAAGAAGGGGGCGTGGCCTTGAGGGAGAGCGTCACCAGGTGAGATCGGTGAGGCAGCTGCTGGGACTCTTGGGAGTTGGAGTCCAGCAGTCTGCCCGCTCGCAGCCCTACTTGCCTCGAGCCCCCAGTCCTCAGATGACAGTCACAGCAGAAAGCCCCTCCGGTGAAGCGGGACCCGCGAAGCGGGTCCGGCGGAAAGTAGCGCTTACAAATGCGCTTCAGCAGCAACACAAAGCACCGTGTCAGTCCTCCAGAGCGAGACACAGGTGCAGTTCAACTGGAAACGGTGCAGAAAGGTATCCGATGTAGATGGAAATCCGGCGCCTTTTGCTGAAAAGAAGGGGGCGTGGCCTTGAGGGAGAGCGTCACCAGGTGAGATCGGTGAGGCAGCTGCTGGGACTCTTGGGAGTTGGAGTCCAGCAGTCTGCCCGCTCGCAGCCCTACTTGCCTCGAGCCCCCAGTCCTCAGATGACAGTCACAGCAGAAAGCCCCTCCAGTGAAGCGGGACCCGCGAAGCGGGTCCGGCGGAAAGTAGCGCTTACAAATGCCCTTCAGCAGCAACACAAAGCACCGTGTCAGTCCTCCAGAGCGAGACACAGGTGCAGTTCAACTGGAAACGGTGCAGAAAGGTATCCGATGTAGATGTAAATCCGGCGCCTTTTGCTGAAAAGAAGGGGGCGTGGCCTTGAGGGAGAGCGTCACCAGGTGAGATCGGTGAGGCAGCTGCTGGGACTCTTGGGAGTTGGAGTCCAGCAGTCTGCCCGCTCGCAGCCCTACTTGCCTCGAGCCCCCAGTCCTCAGATGACAGTCACAGCAGAAAGCCCCTCCAGTGAAGCGGGACCCGCGAAGCGGGTCCGGCGGAAAGTAGCGCTTACAAATGCCCTTCAGCAGCAACACAAAGCACCGTGTCAGTCCTCCAGAGCGAGACACAGGTGCAGTTCAACTGGAAACGGTGCAGAAAGGTATCCGATGTAGATGTAAATCCGGCGCCTTTTGCTGAAAAGAAGGGGGCGTGGCCTTGAGGGAGAGCGTCACCAGGTGAGATCGGTGAGGCAGCTGCTGGGACTCTTGGGAGTTGGAGTCCAGCAGTCTGCCCGCTCGCAGCCCTACTTGCCTCGAGCCCCCAGTCCTCAGATGACAGTCACAGCAGAAAGCCCCTCTGGTGAAGCGGGACCCGCGAAGCGGGTCCGGCGGAAAGTAGCGCTTACAAATGCGCTTCAGCAGCAACACAAAGCACCGTGTCAGTCCTCCAGAGCGAGACACAGGTGCAGTTCAACTGGAAACGGTGCAGAAAGGTATCCCCCCAAGGGTTTGAGCAGGGGTTATTTTAGAAGGGTCCCTACTTGGACAAAGGTGCAAACCATTGCCAACCTATTTTATGTATTCATTTATTTGTTTTCATTTTATTTCAGATAGGCTTGATCTGATATGTGTCAGAACGCCCGTCACATTTAGGGAGTCTCACTCGAAATGCAAAAAAAGCGAAGGGTAATGTTATTGATTCATTCTTAGCCACTAATAAATACTCTGGACTGCATGTTAGACTGCCAGTCCTTTGTTTTGCTCATTTGTGCCATTACAGATAGGGAATTTACCATATACAAATCTGCTGTGGATCTGCGTTAGTATGAAATTCTAGCACAAAGGTCTGGGCCAGGACCCCCTAAAAAGAAACACAATCAATTCCCAATCGGTTTACGCCTTCTTGAGCATAATCAGTGAGGAATTTTTGCGAGCCAGGGTGAACCCAGCCAGACTCCTAATAGACCTTTTTGTCTTTAGAGGACACCTGAAAAAACATATTTTTAAAGCGTAATGTATGTTGTGAGTTCCGGGTTGTCCAGTGTTAAATATAACCACATGATTAAATGCTAACCTTGGTTTCCAGAGCAGCGTGCAACCTCCCTTAAAGAGTTTCAACGGCTCGTCAGGTTTAGTGAGAGCTACATAAATGTAATTACAATACTGTAGTATTTTAGGTGGGTTAGCCGGCACCAAGAGGCCACATGTGGTGAAAGAGAGCAAACAATCCTGAATAACATAAATTAACAGCAACAACAAAAATCCTGGGGGCAGATTTATGAGGCCGTTGCGCCTCTTTGCGCCGCAATTGCGTCACTTTATTTGACGCAACTGCGGCGCAAACAATGCACCCTATTTACAACGTGACGCATCTAGGAGCTGCGTCACATTGTAAAGCACTGCGCCATGAGGAGGCGTTCCTGCGCAGGGGGGGGGGGGCGTTCCTGCACAGGAGCGCCTCCTGAAAGTGGCTGAGTGAAATCTATGAGATTTCACTCAGTTACTTTCAGGGCAATGCTGCGTCAAAACCCTGCTCCTGCTTGAAGCAGCCGTAGGTCTTGATGCAGCATTGTGTAGATGGGGCACTCCCGAGCCTTGCTGGAGCTGCGTCGCGCATGCGACGCAACTCCAGCAATGCGCCACATTTCCGGCAAAGATGCGTCATGCATCTGTGCCGTTTTTGCACCATGGTGCGCCGCATTATAAATGCGGCGCACCATGGGTGGCGGAGCTGTGGCGCATGTTAACTGGCTTATCCCTGGGGATGCGCCAGTTAACATAAATCTGCCCCCTGGGGTTCAGCAGAATACAAGAGAATGTCCTGAAACAGTTTCCAGTACGAGGGCTAAAGAATGCTTTTGTCATTGTTTGGGAACCTGGCCTTGAATCCCATAAGCTGGACACTCGTGTTTGTTCACGTGCACAGATTGGCAAGGTAGCATTTCTGAATCTGATTGTACAGCCCTGTTCGGCTTCCTTCCTTATTGCCATTCAGATGATACCTTGCACACTTTAAAAGGAAATAGTCATGCAGCTTGTGATCAAGAATCAAAGCCGATGCTCCCCCCACCCAAGGAGCTCAGAGAAGGATATGAGAGGGCGCGCAGAAATGCTTTCACACCGTGTTTTTGCTGTCAGGGAATTCATACTGGCACTTACCGCGGTCAATTTGGTAACATTGTTGTAAAGAAAATTGAATTTCTGCTCCCCTCGCGGAAAGCCGAAAAATGTACAACCTGCAGCATGTGTCTCGAACAAAGTACAGCTCTGATGATGTTTTTACCTATTTTCCTTTGAATAGGCAATAGAAAATATGCGATTTGCTTTGAAACGTTGTACAGCTCTTTAGCAATTGTACATTGCTTTCTGCCTGCAATTACCTTGTAGAAGAGGCCGTTTGAAGGAAATCTATTTTTCTCCAATACCCTACAAAAAAAATCTTTCAGTTCCAGCCTTTTAAGTTTGTGATAAAATTTCCTAAGGGAAAAATATTTTTTCTTGCATACAGATTTTTGCCTGGTGCGCGCAGAGAACACAAACGTAAGTTATCTACAGAAGTTGGTCTACAACTACGCAAACAGGGACTTCCGGCCAACTAAAGTACACATGATTCATCATGCAACAGTTAGACATAACAGGACAGGGACCAGACACACAAACCTAAAGACTGGAGACTGGAAGTTTCTTCGTTCATCCCTGAAATGAGAACTGAGCCATCCGTGTGTCAGAAAGAAGAGAAAAGTGTGCCTTCCTAAAGCCTACACTGTCTGTAGACAGCCCCATCATCAAACTCCAACTTTAATCCAACTGACAACATCACCACTAGCATGCTGCCAGACTCAGTTAATGTAAAGATGGGGAAAAGCCACAGAATCAACCAAATGTGCTCCTCCAATTGAAGCTGAAAATCAGTACGTAATTTAAATGTCAATGGCGGCCGCTCTATAGGGGTGTTGGGGCTGCCCCTTTCCAAGTATGACTGACAGCTAAGGATGCTGCATTGACTTTATGTAAGCTAAAATGCTTAAAGTAATGTGAGAACCATTCTGTAACTGAGTTTAGAAGATTCCTGACTTTGTGTTACTGAAGGCTAATAGTGCGCATGTGCAGGATGTACACTTGTACATCCCACCCATTGTCCATCACACCTCCTTTGTACTGAAGAATTCCTCACTGCTGCAATTCTTTTTTTTAACACAGCCTAGAGTGCAGTGCTCTTCAGCCCAAGACAGAGCCTGCAGCTACTGGGTTTCATTTGACCCTTCTCTGATAACACCCATTCAATTAACACAGAAGAGTGAAAAGTCCTAACCCCACCCTATTCCATGACAAGATAAAACAAGCATTTGCAGTGCAATAGCTCTCGCATTTACGCGAGTTTGAGCTATTGACATTTGCAAATAACAATGCCTTTTATTTTTGTTTCCGTTTTTAAAACAAATATAAGGCTTTATCATTTACAATGCAAATAGCTTAAACTTGGGTAAATGCGAGACCTATTGCATTGTGAATGCTTGTTGGTTCAGATGTGTTCTCTTTATGGCGCTGACCCTCCACTTGATAGCACAAAAGGCAGGGGAAGGCAAAAGCAGTTAAGGTATTCTTCGAGATGTATTACAATGACAGGAAGAGCTGCGGTTAATCGAAAAGCTGAAAAACAAATGGGTGGGGAGAGCAAAGCAATATAAAGTAGGCGGGGATATACAAGTAATATTCATTAACTTATGAAGAAGACACGAGAACCTCTTTGTAATTTTAAAAGAAGTCACTTGTGATGATGATAGTTCTAGACAGAATTATGCATACTCGCACAACACACACACACACACACACAACAGAAACACGTATACTCTCAAACAAATGCACAGGAGCATGCACTCGCAAACACTGACCGAAGTGTAGGATACAAACAATTATATAACAAGCATGTGCAATGCAATAGGTCTCGCATTAGTAAAAGTTTGAGCTATTAGCATTGCTGATAATAATGCAACGCCAATAACTGAAACATTTAGTAATGCGAGACCTATTGCATTGCAAATGCTTGTTTTTTTTTTTTACTCCTACTACAGTGCCAACATTAATACGAACCCGAAGTGGAGATTGCCTTTTTTTGTACAATACAGCTAAACTATGGAACCACCTCACCCCTCGCATTAGTCTACAGTCATACTACTTGAACTTCCGAAAGCAACTGAAAACTTTCCTCTTCCCTTTATATACTCGAAGTCTGAATCTGCGTCACTATTAGTGCATGGATGCCCTCAGGTAACTGGGCGCTTATAAATGCCACCTCATTCATTCCTATAATGGACTCGAGAAATAGTACAACATGCTCCATTTAGACATTTGTTAAGGCATCTAATGTAATTAACAGAAACTGCCCCTCCTAAATAAAATGATTACAATTTAGCGACAAAGTGCCAGTGCAAGACAATACAAGATGGAAGCCAGCGAAGGCTACTTGCTTAACCCCAGGAGCGTGGAAGTACTGCTCATCACGCCCCACATATCTGATCTGTCAGTGGCAGGTTAAGGGTCACTGGTCACCCCTGTTGCTTAGTGCAATATTCGGGCGTCCAACTAGTACTAATGCGGTGCAACCAGTGGCCAGGGTAACAATTAATTGCGTTGTAAATGACAATGTCTTTTACCCCCTGTTGAGCCCCACAAAGCTCATCAGCATGTGGCCGCAACAAATCCAGAATGGACAGCTGTGTCTCCCAGTGCAGCTATTTCATGAAACTCACTAAAAGGCCATTAATATTGTATTTTAAGTGCTTGTTTACTGTATATTTGGACCAGTAGCTCAGCTACCAATAAGAGGGCGCAATCAGGTGCGCACCTCATCCAAATAATAGCAGTTTTTTTGTAATTTCATATTTTCTACTGCCAAACAATGGTTTCGAAACATTTTCTGTGCTTACGGTAGAACCCAGCCCTAATTGAGCACTGGTTGGTGAGAAGAAAGATGAGAAGGGTTTGTGTTCAGGTGATGACTGAGCGCACCATTATCTTTGCAAAGAGAAACGTTACACGTAAAAATGCAGTAGGTGTTAATTTCTGTGAGAATCCAGCTCGAGCCAGTGAGCAGAGACTCTTTCCGAAACCTAGGCACACGTCGCAGGGTAACGCCCCAAAGGCCATACTAGGGTTGTGCGCTTGTGTAATTCCCCTGTGGGTCCTACTCTGTGGAGAATCAAAATCATGGCGGAGCTGATGGCGTGGCACCAGTGGGTTTGTGTGTGTGGGAGATGGAATGGGTCAATGGGGTGTTAGGAACCAACACAATATAAACGTATTTGCATACACTGAACAACAGAATAAAGCACACAGTGCTGCTGCTCCGGCTAAATTACAAAGCACAAAAACACGAGAGTGCACCTGATGAAACCAGATCAATATTTTTTTGCTATGGTTATAAAATCAAGCTCCGTTCCCATACAAGATACGTCTTGAGGCGTGTAAGGTCCGGGACTGCCAGAGGCCCCCCACCCTTCCGTTAACCAACATTATTAACCAGGACATGAGAGGGATTTGATTTCTTTGAAGGTGGGGGGTCAAACAACCCCCGGCCATATTTATTAAAACACACAAATAAATCAAAAATGGAAATAAACAATATTAACACAATTACGCAGAAAACGTTCCATGACATTCAATTACAATTGATATATACAGATATCAGATGGCTAACCTTAACCTACTTCTAGTACAAGGTATTTCCTATCTGAATCTAACCTAACAGTCACATTATACAATATTGTTTTTCTGCGTATCCTATTTGGGCCTACGACAAGGTCACTTAACTGGTGTCAGATCCTTATCACTTAAACCACGCCCTCCTGTTGAAGTGCGCATGCGCAGAGGGCCCGTTTACTATGGGGGTTCACCCCCTCCCCGGTTACCCCCGTACGCCCTATTAACCATGCCCTTCCGTCGAAGTGCGCATGCGCAGAGGGCCCGCTTACCGTGATTGTACTTTGCTCCCCCGGTTAACCCGTATGCTCTATTAACTCCATTAAAGGGGGCCCTTGCATCTCTGCTCAGTTTACTGGCGCCATTGTGCACGTGCAGGGTGGCCAACCAGCCTAGAGAAAGCGTGATTCTCCCCTCCCTCGCACCCATGTAGCCAACAGGTTGTAACTGCTCCTGGAGTTCTAGGAGAGACCACTTGTCCCTCCCTTTGGGCGAGCCCATTCGAGAATGGCGTCGCCCCCTAAGTACCTTAAATTAACTGCTCACCAATCATGACCTTACCGCCACAGGCCAGCATAGTTGACCGACTATCTGGCCTCCCCCCTACCTTCCTACACTGAAAGGTCATGCCCTGCCTCAAAAAATTTCCCTAGCCAAGCCATTATATTTTTTTGCCCGACTATCAGTCCTTACCGACTTACTGCAAGGTCATGCCATGTCCCTTTCCGCCACTAACTAGGCAAGAAGATCCCCTACGATGGCTTCCTCCCGCGGAGTGAACAAATGGACACCGTCTTTTTAAGAAGCACGGCTCCCCCCAGATCCACCCCTGCACTATAGTCTGTAAGTGTCAAGCCCTAGCTAGCCTCAGCAGTTTGTTACTAGGTACTTGTTTCCAATGGCCCAATGGCCTCACAGACTCGCTTCCTCCCATTGGAGGCTCTGGAATGTCTGGGTGTACCCTGGTGCACCAACATCTTGTTCCACTATACACCACTAACTGGGCCTAAAGGTCTTTATGAAGGTTTCATTCCCTACTCTGGGCGGACAGACACCATCTTTGGAATCCCTGGCGTCGCTGTGACAGGGCGTATCTTGGCCCTAGAAGTGTAAACCAACAACCTACTTCAGTGTTCCCGACCACCCAATCCTGCTCAAGTTGCGGGTCATCATGCTGGGGCTGGCCTACTCATAGGAACTTGAGACACCCCCTCGGACCCACTACCTGGCCTCCGTCATTAGCATCCTGGTGCACCGTATATTCACGCCTCCACTGTCGATGCTAATCGTTGTTGTTGCAACTATACCATTGTAAGGCTAAGCTCTGTGAAAGCCTACCTTCTTATTACAGAGTCTCCTAACACCACGCAGTGACAATTATGAGGGCGCCTGCGAGCACAGGCGCCGTCATAGAAGTAACCGTTTCACAACAAGGGTGTTGTTGTGATGCCTCCCCCTTAATACTTGTGCTGTTGGTCAAGCTGTGACGGTATACACCTTTAATGCAGTGCACTGCCCAGTTCCTACAACTGGCAACACAAACAGGTGACAATTACACACTTCAACTATATTGCATGGGTAGCACCTTCTCATGTTGGTACAGCTTGAGCCGTTGAATTGATCGCCCATCACACTTGATGCCGTTGCTTGCCACTCCCGTTCCGGATGTACCGGTTCCCTTGGCTGTCCACCTCTTGCAGTTGTAGCGGTGTGGAGCACTTCCCAGGTATCCACCATGAATCCGGTCATACATAAATGAAAACAAACACAAATGATTAGTGTTTCTTGGCATGAGACTGACCCCCTCTCTTCACCCACGCGGACGTCACTCTATATAAGTGTTCAATCACAGGGTGGAGCAACACCACGTGACAATCTACAGGCATGTAGAAGCAAAAGTAGGCGGAACGTTACCGTGTGATGCCACACGGCCATTCACTGCACAGGTGCCCAAACATGGGTGCCGAGGTACTGTGTGGCAAAATACATTAATGTGCATACGTGTATGTGCATGAGGGTGTATAGATACCATGTGACAATGACCGGCATACCATGGCTACGGGTAGACGCCGGATCGGTGTCATAGCACTGAGTGAACAACGCACTTTTGAAACACCTGTGTACTTATAATTGATGCCTATATGGTTTTGACACAGACCCCTAATCTATATGTGTAATTGATGGTACTCTTGAAGCTGTGTCAACAAGGCTTGGGATTTACTGCTTTGATGTCAAAAGTGTTGATAATGTATTTGAGTGACCTCACTGAGGCCAGTGCCTCGCAGGACTGACCTCAAAAACCTTGTAATCAAATGCTGTAACATGCCATGCGTAACACCCACAGTACGTATGAAGCTGAATCTATAATTCATGTTTCTTGTGAACCGGTCCAAACTCAATTTAACCGTGGATGGTCCTTGCCCTAAAGTATTAATGTGAGAGGCTATCATAGCATCAGTTGTATTACATAAAGATCATTGAAAATCTGACATTCAATGAGTGCGTCTAGATGTGATGCCAACAGTAAGGCAAGTCACGTTCCGGTGGCAACAAATTGCTCCGACTAGCCCTTTGATACCAAATGCTCTTAGAAGTTTTATAGTGAGAGCCTGGAATAACATCTGTTGTATTAAATGAGGAACATTGAAAGCTGACTTTCAATAAGAGCGTCAAGCTTTGCCCCGATATTTATTACATGATGGGGGTGGCGGGGGGCGGTCACTTCCACCCAGCATCACCTCTTTTCCTTTATATTGGTGCGATATATCCAGGTGACCCGACAAAGGCAACCTTCGAAGGAGCAGGCCAGGTGTATCTCCCCCCTTGGATCCCTATGACAAGAGCTGCAAACAAAGGGGACCAATTTAACTGGCCTGGCCTTTGTTGCCTAGTGACCCGGAAGTGACTCAATCACTTCTGGGTCACCAGGGGACCCTGCGGCAGGGCCGATGTAGGCCCGCCTTTCCTTTTGCATTATTGCTTGCCTCCATCCTGTTTGCACTCAGCCGCTGTGCCAAAGTCTCGTATAGAAATAGGAGCATGAAATGCTGCCCAGAGACAGCAGAGCCTATAGCTTCACTGCCCCCCCCCCCCCCTGCGTCTGCAATCGGCACACATGGGGCATCTCTCCACTCACCTCATTTCGGTTGCACAGTACAGGCCGTAAGGCAAACAAATACTGTTTTATAAAAGTGCTCAATGCACGGTTTCACTTTATTAGCGGCCGTGGACCTTTCTTTAGACACAGCTCCTCTAAAGAAAGGGGTGGGGGCCTCTATTAACATGAAAGTGAAGCATGGGGCGCATGAAAACTACAACCACAACAAGAAAATGCATAGATGTTACTTAAAGGCAAATGAGCTACAGACGTGCTATAGGGAGCACAAGGGTTTCAGAAAATGCTGTGTGGCTGCAGATTACTATAGCAATCTTGGCAAGTCCACCAACTAAGGAAACTGCAGATATCGTCATGCGTGCCCTGTTTCCTCCTGGGGACACCAAAGGAAGGCTATTCAATAGTGTAAAAATGCAAGAACATGTTTAATGTGGCAAAGACCAGCTCTACAGAAAAGCTGTATGATGTTGGTATAAAAAATATCATTAGCACAGTGTTTACATTTTATTAGTAAGCACGCTGAGCCAATGCTTAATTTGTTTTATTTCCAAAGATAGAAACAAAAACGATGGATTCTGGCAAGCCAGTGCTCATCAGAATATCAGAGTGATATCCAGTCACCGATCTTTCAGATATCCTCGTACAACAGATGATAAACGAATAAAAATGAACAATGTAAAAAGTGAAAGCAATTTACAGAGTTGTGTTTACCACTCCAAAGTGTGTCAACGACCACTGTGTCGAATGTTACAAAAGTCCTTTTCGGTACCAGTAGGCGGTGGAATTAATTGTGTATCCACTGCATGATTTAATAATTGACCCGGCTTTCAGCATGAAATAAAAGTTATAACAAACCAATTTATGGAGTTTACGGTCGGCTATGGTTATGGGAAATAGCTGGCTTATTTCTAGCCTCAAAAGGTCAAAATCTGTGGTCAATATGGCGGATGCAGCTCCCATCCCTGAATTATAGCCAAAGAGCACGAGCAGATGGTTCAACAGGGGCTACACCTTCTTCAGCCCTGGAGGGACTGCAAACACCACCTCGTCAGCACTCCGAACCCCAGCCAGCTTTCTTCCAAGCTTCGAATGATGACTTGTCAAAAGTAACAGGGCTACGATCTGAGACATGGCTTCTCTAACCGGTAGCTATTTACTTATAAAGTATAAACCTAGGTGCATGTTACTTCAGCAACGAAAATAGAAGCTGCAAAATAAATTAGCAAACTTTTGCATACGGAGCAATATTATATCTGCTGGTGCTATGGGAAGTGTTAGAGCAGTTAAAATAAATAAATAAAAAAAAGACACAGAAAGGACACTCACCAAGAAACCACAATGCACGGACAGTGGAGTGCGGGCGGGGGAAGGGGTGGGTGAAAATCGAGGGAGTGCAGGCGGGGGGTGAAAAAATCCACGGACAGCGGAGTGGGGGTGGGGGGGTGCTGGTGAGAAAATCGACGGTGTGCGGGCGGGGGGAAGTGGGGTGTATATAATTTGAATTATGTTCCATCAGAAAGATTGTCACTTTGAGATATTCTGTACTTTTATTGACCATAAATAACCTAAACGCAAATAAAGAGTATTATTTAGGATTGATTCCACCACGTGATGTGTGAATGCAGCATGATTCCCTTAGTCACCCCACTCACCAGGGAGTAAAACACAGGACTTGCCATCGTTGTCATACTTAGTGCCCTCGTATAAGTATATTCTGCATATATACACGCACCTCATTAAACGTCAGTACGCACAGCAGACATGCATTGACACACATGTTCAGGCACACACGCAAACAAACGAACATTTGTACATAAGCATGAAAAATCGCGCACAAGATGTTTTTTTTCTCTCGGGGTTATGGCCTTGTAAAGGGAAGCAGGTAATTAATTAATAGGAAGTCACCCAAAACAGTTACTGGAAAAGTTAAGATAGAAATATTAAAGATTAAAAGAATTAACTGTCCGACTGCAAACTTTGCTTTTAGAACACTTCAAGTCTTTATCCTGTTGTCCACTCAACCTTTCAGTTCTCTTATAAAAGGGAGAGGGGACCGGCTTAAAACAAGCATTGGCCGCGCGGCTGGCCGCAAAGAACAAGAAAAAAACAAACTCGAGAAAAAAAACAAGTCAGTGGAGAATGCAACCACAGCAAACTGTGCTTGGCTGCGGGCTGGCCAGCCGAACTGATATCCTTTGTTGTTGGAGCCCATAAGGAAGTGGGTGGCAAATGGTGAGCAATTTCACAGCCACTTTGATGTTCTCAGTGGCCACGCAGCTCACTGAAAACATCAAAGCAGTCGCGAAAATGCTCCCAAAGCCTGCAGGCAGACAGATGGTGTACTCGCCTGGCACACATGCACTGTACCCGATCTGCCTGCAGACTTTGGGAGCATTTTTGAATGCCCCTTACTATAACTCTCGCAGAACAACGCATGCGCATTGGTTCTACGAGACCTAAAAATAGGCATGCACATACAAACATGTACACAGGTACATGCAAGTATTTTCTCACTAACATCCAAGGCAAGATAGATACGCCTACACAAAATGCATGCATACGTGGTTATGCAGTCACTTCAAGACAAGGGCTCACACAAAGCACATGTGTACAGACAAGCACAGACTCCCAAATGTGCGGTAAACACGCATGCATACCCAACACTAAGTCATACACACACACACAGATCTACCTTCACAGGCGCATACCAAAGGTAGGAATACGCAAACAAACACTAGCCTGCGCGTCCAGTTTATATAGTCACACATGTAAAGGAAGACTTGCACTGAACAAAGATAAATGGAAACCTGAAAGGTACCCTGCATGGCATCCTTCGAGCTACATTTGAGGCATGGCATTTTATATAAGTCCTTGTCAGACCCACGCCCTGGGAAGCTCACCTCGTTCACTACACTGATAAACAGTGAAAAGCAAGCTTGTTCCGGCCAGGTCTGGACTAGAAGCCGCTTGTTCCTGCACATAGGATTTTGTTTTTAAGTAATGGTGAACAGAGCTCCCCTTGTTATTTCTTAGCACCCTAATTGTGCCCAACTGGGCTCAAGGTTCAGCAATTGACCAACCTTGCGCACTCAGTAGTTTCCATTGCCAAAGGCCGAACTGCCAACAGATCCAGATTTGCCACCTTGTGATGTCATAGGTCTTTGTGCCAGGAGTATAATGAACTACTAGCATGGGAGGGGAGAGAATTGGTGGATGCCTGCTCCTCCCTCTTTATCCTAAATGCAGCAGCAGCAACCGATATTTGAGATTGTGTATGCCTCGGTTTTCAGTTCTCGGACATGCTTCCCGCTCAGAATTCCTCGGTGTGATTCAATGTTGGTACAATTTGCACGCAGTTGTTTGTATAGAGACTGTGGGCGTGTGTTGTAACATGCAACGTTCATTATTGCGGTGTATCAGTTTGCTGCAATAACAGCCCTTCCCTGCTGATTTACGGCACAGCTTTGTTCTGTAAACAAAGCGGGTTGAATGTCTTGGATGGGACTGTGCGCATCGAGAGCCCAGCAGGCTCACAGTACAAGGTGCACGTGCTCCGTGTAGGGGGCCTTCCGGGGGCTGCTGGTGAAGAGGGCAGGCTCTGTGTACTCCTTGGGGGAGCAGTGCTAAAAACACGCTCTGAAGTGGTCTGGGTGACGTGTGGCGCTTGTATAAAACTCTTAGCGATATAAATATATAATGTCATAGAGAGCTGCGTACTGTAGCAATCCGGCTGCACACGCTTGAGGAAAATGTTTGACCCTTTAGTTTAATAATCTAGATTTCAGCCTGGCATGGCCCGGCCTATGCTAGTGTGACCTACCTCTGCAGGGCATGGTGTCTGTGCCGGCGAGAAGGGGGGTATGTACCCTGGGATGGGTCTGCCTAGTGTATCCATAAACTGATAAGCCTTGTGGCCACTGCCAAAAGTGAAAACAAGTGTTCGCGAAACAAGCCAACGGGAGTAAGAAAACGATGTGATACGCGTATTCACAGGAACACACACGCATTTCTTACGTACTGAGCATGCGTGTGGGTAACTTTGTCTGGGGAATGCAGCGCGCGGCAGTGTCCGGGGCTCCCGTGAGCTGAGGGATCCCCGCTTGTTGTAGCTCGTGTGAAGGAGCCCACCCGCAGAGAGAAGTCCGACGGGAGCCCACCCCGCCTTTGTGAATGCTGCTGCGGGGCTCCTTGGAGCATGATGGAGCCCCACGTGTTTCTGCGCCAGTGACCGGAAAAGAGGCCCCCCTGCCTTGAGAAGACCAGCCAGGGAGCAGTGCAGTGTCCCCACAAGAGCCGGTCAGTGGGGTGTGTGGAGCGCACGTGAGCATTAAAAAAATGCTATTGCAGAGCTAACTTGCCTCGGAAGCGGGACAGCCGGTGTGCCCAGCTTGTGGCTGTACGTGCACGTACACCTGATCAAATCACCGAAAGCTCTGCACGTGCCCATCTCCTGTCCCACTTCCGAGGCAAGTCCACAACAATAAGGCTCGCTGGTGACAGCGCTTCGTGCTGCGTTCGCAAGGCTCGACCTAAAAAGGGTAGGGCTGGGGGGGAGTTTCTTGCTAATCAAGGGCTGTGGGGAGTTTCTTGCTAATCTTGTTCTCCCTCATCATAGGATCTGTGCGGTTACTCACAGAACCAGGGATGGACAGGCGTGTTTTCCATCAGGCATTTCCCCAATGGGCTGCATCCCTTAGAGGCTGGTTTGAGAACCTGGGATTGTTCCTGGTGGTTCTGTCACTTTCTCCAGATTCCCAGGGTTAATTGCATTAGGCAAGATGATGCTTCAAAAGAGAGAGAGAGGGACTGGGATAATATAGAGAAAGTGAACAGAAAGAGAATGAGAGAGAGGAGAGAAAAAGAGATAATGGATGGAGGGAAAGGAAAAGACAGCAAAAAGGCGAGGAATGGAGCTGGGATGGTTTTAGCATTTTTGCCAGGGCTGGTTTTCGTTTCCCAGTCATCCCCTGCCAAGGGCTGCACATTTCCATCTTGGAAGAAGACAGCTCGTGTTCTCTTCCAGTTTCCTGCAGGGTCCAACACACCATACCTCCTGCCTCCTCACCCCTTCTGAGTGTGGAGTTCAGCTGCTATAATTACCAAGAATGTGTGATGTGTCATCCTCAAGCCAGGAAAGGGAATTCTCATTATAGCCTTCGGCAGCTCTTGAAGTAGCACCACTGATTACAGGGGTAGATCACCTAACTCCTATTAATTTGATCTGCCACATAGAAACTGAAGTAAATGCCTGTCATTGTTTTCCTTAAGACTGGAAGACTAATTCCAATAAACAACAATAATTTACCCCAAAAGATAACAAAACAAATAAAATAAATTAAACTACTAACCCTGGGTTCTGGAGCACTGTGCTGTGCAGCATAAAATGCTACAATATCTCTTTGGAGGTAGTAAGCTATATATAAATGCAATTACAATACAATATAATACATAACCCTCCTGAGTCATACAAATACTATTTGCATAACACTCAGTCGTAAGGTAGTCGATTGTTGACACTCTCATATTCACATAAGATAAAAACTCCTATGGGTCATATCAATCACTCAGTATAGTACCAGTCCACATCATTAAAAGCACCCATAATCATCTGAGCAGGCATGGAGTCACTGAACAGAACTACAGCATGTCGCTGGCCAAGGAAGGACTGGGACCACTTTCAACATCTCACAATGGCATTCAGATATGAGATTATACTAACAAATGAAATCCCTAGAAGCTCGCTGATCTATGTCTTCTTCCAACCTATGCCTGCTCATGGCCATATAATTTAAATTGTAATCTAGATATCTCAGAATGGGCCACTGTTGGACCTGGCCCTCTCTGCAGGGTCACCCCCAAACGTTTTGCCTTCACCTCTCTTGTTTTCAGGACCCATTTATGTTGGCTATTAGGACTCTGTGCACCTTACCACTGTTATCCAGGACTAAAGTGCTTGTGCCCTCTCGTTTAAATGTGGTAAAATTGGCACATTACATTTAATTGTAAGTCCCAAGTAAAGGGATACTGCATGTATGCAGGGCCTATACATTTAATGTTACTAGCGGGCTTGCAACATTTATTTGTCACATGCTTAAGTTGACTTTTTAAACTTCTCTCAGGTCTACCCTTGCAGCCTGTGTGTGCAGTTTTAAACTGACATTTTTAACTGGCAAAAGAACGTTTTAAACCTTTTGCCAGGCCTAAACGTTTCATTTTAATACTTATACGTCACCCCTAAGGTAGGTCCTACGCAGCCCATATGGAGGTGTGTTTTGTATTTAAAATGTTGGACATGTAGTTTTAAGTTGTACATGTCCTGGTAGTGAAAAACTCTAAAATACATTTTTCACTATTTGAAGGTCTACATCTCCCAAAGGATAACATTGGGTTATTGTATTACATTTAATAAGTGATAGCTTTTGATTGGGAGCAGGAAAGAAAGAAATGTTTGATGTCTGAGGAACTGCAATTAAAAACCCTTTTTTATGATAAATTTGGATTTTATATATGGGTGGGCAGGACTCACAGAATTTGACTCCCCAGGATTGTGCCGAGTTACATCAAATTAGTATTCAAAACAGTGACGAGTGTAAAGCTTGAAATCATCTCAGTCACTGGCAATCACTTAGGGGTTCCTACCAAACCATTGTTATTGTGCACACCATACCTCCTCAGTATGGACCCAGCTATATGCAAATCAGTCTTGACAATGCTCCAATTGAAATAGTCCAGCCCGAAATGCCAAGCAAGGTACACCCTGTACTGGAACACAAGCACCCCAGGATCAGTTTTGCCTTAGTTATGGGCTCATCAGCCTGTTAGAGCTTGGTCCAGTGACACAGTGTGTCATTGATCCACTTCTGGGCATACCCGTCCCAATTAGGGAAACACAATTAGAATACAAATCATTGATGAATAAAATGCTTGCATCAATTTCAGTTACTGATAATTACTTATGAATGCATCCCAATCCTTCAATATTATTCATACCATGCCACCTCAGTTTGGGCACAGCTATATACAAATCAGTCTTCACCCTGCTCCAATCAGAGCAGTCCAGCCCGAACTCCCAAGCCAGGTCCGCCCTGAAACAGAAGACAAGCAACCCAGGACCAATTTCATCCTAGTTATAGACTCTAAGCGTGCACAGGGCCCACATTTGAGCATAACTATGCCATTTAGGGCGACATCATAAGTATACAAAACTACATGAATGAAATGTTTGAACTAATCTCAGCCACTGGTAATCACTTGGGCCGGAGCCGAATCCATTGTTATTCTGCACACCATCCCACCTCAGTTTGGACACACCTATATGCAAATCAGTCTTGACCCCGCTCAAAACAGAACAGTCAAGCATGAACTGCTAAGTCAGGTCCTCCCTGAACCAGAATACAAGCAAGCCAGGAGTGGTTTCTCTTTAGGTTTGGGCTCATCAGCTGGGTACAACATGGTTTCAGTGACACAGTATGGCGGGACCCACGTCTGGGCATACCCGTCCCATTTAGGGCACCACAATAAGTACACAGAGCAGTGATGGATAGAATGCTTGAACTAATCTCAACCACTAGTATTCACACAGGCAGCTTCCCAATCAATCATTATACTGCACACCATAAGAGCTCAGTTTAGACCCAGCTGAAAACAAATCAATTATGACCTTGCGTTAATTGGAACTAATTGGAACAGTCCAGCCTGAACTGCCAAGCCAGGCCCTCCCTAAACTGGAAGACAACCAACCCAAGACCAGTTTTGCACTAGTTATGGGCTCATCAGCCAGGCACAGCTTGGTTCAAGTAATACAGTATGCATGGAACCCACATCTGGGTATACCCAGACCACTTAGGGCAACATAATCAGTGCAAAAAAGGTGATGTATGGAATGCTTGAACTAATCTCACCTATAGGTAATCAATCAAGGCTGCATCCTAATCCATTGTTATTCTACAAACCATGCCACCTCAGTTTGGACCAATCTATATGCAAATCCTTCCTGACCCTGCTCCAATCAGAACAGTCCAATCCCACCTACCAAGCCAGGCCCTCCCTGGATCGAAACACAAGCAAACCAGGGTAAGTTTACACTAGTTATTGGCTCATCAGCCAGGTATAGCTTGGTTCCAGTGACACTGTGTGCACGGGACACATGTCTAGTCATACCCATCCCACTAAGGTTGACACCATTAGTATACAAAAGTGTGATGGGTAAAATGCTTGAACTAATCTCACCCACTAGTAATGACTCAGGCTACATCCCAATTCATCGATATTCTGCGCACCATGCCACCTCAGTTTGGACCCAGCTAAATGCAAATAAGTCTTGACACTGCTCCATTTGGAACACTCTAGCTCAAACTGCCAGGGCAGGTCTTCCCTGAACTGGAACAGAAGCAACCCAGGACCAGTTTTGTCCTGGTTATGGGCTCATCAGTTGGGTACAGCTTGGTTCCAGGTTCACAGTGTAAACACTGTAGGGGTGGGCGAAATTTGCGTAGTCGCGCTACACAAAGCTCCGCAAAATGGTAAAAAATGTCCGCGAGCATGCAGTTTTCCGCGAACACGCGGAATTGATTCTTCCGCCCGTTCGTGATGCTTTTTTTCCTGTTCGCCAACGCTGTTTGCGTGCTCGGGGGCAAATATCTTGCGAACACACATTTTGAATACACAAACAAGCAAAAAATTCTGCAAAGACGCAGATCGCAGAATTTTTGGCAATTCTGTGTTCTCCGCAGAACGCGAAATTACCCAAATTCTGTGAGCGGAACGAAATTTACCACCTAGGCCTAGTACACAGGACCCACTTCTGGGCATATCCATACCACTTAGGGGAGGGCACAATTAGGGGTTAATAGAGTTGTACTACGTGGAAATCCATGGAGTTGAATAAAAACTTTGTGGAATTCCATGGAATTACCGCTCCACCCTAAATACAACTAGAGAGAGCTAACATTCTACTTTAAAGAAACAACAGAAGAGAGGAGGCAGCCTAGTGTGCCATACTACATGAGTAAAAAGTGCAGCTTGTGCACCAACCTACCTGGTGACTTCGAACATGCAGTCAACTCCGGGTGGAACATCATTGATCTGCTGCAGATGCATGCTATTCCGCTCATGCACAGTTCAGCCATTGGCCTACGCAGCAGTTGGCAGCTGGTGCGATTCACAGATGAAGTCATTTTAACTTCAATGTAATGAGGCCTAAGAGCATGCACTCAACACTGCAATTCAAGGCTAGAATGCTGACTCAACAGTAGGCATGTGTCCATCATCAGTTTCAGCTACTGATGCGACATAGCTCTTACTCCTGCTTTTGCTATTGTGCCTGCCATTACAAAATTTGATCATCCAATCCAGTAAATGGGAGCTGATAAACACGGTTAAAAGGTACTCTGGTTTCATAATATTTATTTTCTTTATGATGTGTTATTATTTTTGAAACATTAGTGGCATACAAAGCATGCAAAGAGTGGCTAATGGCATGCCATGGAATTGACAGCCTTGTAGTTTACACTTCAAGGACTGTTTCACTCTCTGCACACTGCACTTTCAGTAACTACAAGTAGCCCTCCCTTCCACCCCAACTGAAACTGGGCCCCACCAAGAGGCTCTACAATGCCTAGAGGCTGTTGGACTTTTCTTGATCACAAACGGAAATACAAAGAAGAACGAATAAAGACCTGCACTGCTGAAATAAAACAAAATGGAAAAACAAAGCAAATCGACGCTGATGCTCTATAAATGGTGAATGCTTCTGTAGCCGCGAGCTGATTCATAAAACACAAAGGGAGGTTTATATCTGCTCCTGGTGTGTCCCTTCCTGCGGAGGAAAGGGGGTGAGCCTGCACTACCCTGCTGCTGAAAACATTGGGCTGGGCTGTCAGGGCAAACTCCACCCCATTGAACAATAAGAGTTTTTTGTCGAACTCCTCACTTCCAGCTGAGTGCAGAGTTGGAAAAATTCTGCAAGCTCTGTTGGCGGTTCAGAGTTCACCGCCCACCACTAAACACAATTAGTATACAACACAGTGATGTATGGAATGCTTGAACTAATCTCAGCCACTGGTAGTCACGCTGGCCGCATTCCAATACATCATTAATCTGCACATCATGCCACCTCAGTTCAGACCCAGCTATATTCCAATCAGTCCTGACCCTGCTCCATTTAGAAAAGTCAAGTCCAAACTGCCATGCCGGATTCTCCCTAAACCAGTAAGCAATTTACCAAGATTGGTTTCACCTAGTTAGGGGCTCATCAGCCGGTTACAGTTTGGTTTCAAAGACACAGTGTGCATGGGAGCCACATCTAGGCTTACCCATCCCACTTAGGGTTGCACAATTAATATACAAAACAGTTATGGATGGAATGCTTGAACTAATCTCAGTCACTGGTATTTGCTCAGGCCGCATCCCAGTTCATCATTATTCTGCACACCATGCCACCTCAGTGAGGACCCAACTATATGGAAATCAGTCTTGACCCTAATCCAATTGCAACAGTTCAGCCCGAACTGCTAAGCCAGATCCTCCCTGGACCAGAACACAAGCAACCCAGGACAGGTATTGCTGTAATTATTGGCTCATCAGCCTGGTACAGCTTGGTTCCAGTGACATAGTGTGCACGATAACCATATCTGGGCATACCCGGCGCACTTAGGGCAACACAATTATTGTACTGAGCAATGATGGATGGAATGCTTGAAGTAATCTCAGTATATAGTTGAGAGTGCCAGCAAGGGACTTTATTTCGAATAATTACTTTCCAGCACAAGATTTTGTATTGAATCCTCACTAAATCTTATCTGAGTAATCAGAGGCTGCATCAATTTAAACACATACAAAGTATGAAAAGGGGCGTTAGAACAGCTTAGATGTATAAACACTCAAAGAAAAAAGGAGGAGATGAGGAAGACACAGAATACTAATTTTATGATAAAAAACTTAATTTATATATTGCTCTCAGAAGTCAAATAGGGTACATTTTCAACAATCACTGGTGAGAACACAGTAATAAACAAATGAAATCAAAGTTTGTAAAATCAACATGAAGTTCATTTGCAACGAAAATCCAATCCTGCAGCAATCACAGAAGATGACAACTATTCAATCATAGTATAAGAATCATCAATGCAAAATAATCAAAATTAGGTGCAGGACTGTATGGTCGACGTTTCGGTCTTCAACAGAATAAATCCTTAAGACCTTCTTTAAGACAACACAGCGAATAATCAGTTGTGACCCCTGTAAATATGAATACACAAAATTACTAGTGTTTCATGTGCAATCAATACATTAAAAAACTTCTACAGTTCTATCAAATTATCCATGTCAATCAAATAAATCTTCAATCTCTAAAGTTCTTCCTATTCTTTTATACACACTGCAGTTGTGGATGTTAAACAATTCTGTTTTTCGCACAAATTGTAATACATTTTGAAATGTAGTCCTTCGCAACGAATTAGTAATGTTTGTAAATCGCTTACTTCGCACAAATCAGAGGATAACTTTGCAGGTCTATGCCTGAATGGATATGGTCACATAGGGTCAGTTGCAAATACCTGTATGTGGATTAATCAGGTTGCTCTTCATGCTTCTTCGAATCGTCACGGAAAAATGGGCTTGGTATGAACGGCTCGATCTTCGGAGTTTCTTCTAATCTACATGAAGGAATGAATCAAATTGCCTATTGTTAATATTGTGCGATAAAATGCACCACATGAAGATGTCATTTTGTTATGTGTGAGAAGTTGGCCTGATATGTAGTGTTTCCAATTCTGGAACCACTTGGTATCAGTCCAAACAAACCCCAAAGATGTCTGGTTGTAAGTCAACCTTGTTAGACAAGCTATCCTAGTGGTAGCATGGACTAAGCAGCCTTAAAGGCTTAACTTAAGAGGTCGTGTTAAGCGAGCTGTTTTACCACATACAATCCTGTAATCAAATGAAAGGACACCACACAAGTATATATTATAAAAATATATGTATTTATTTCTAAATTACTCCCCAGTACTCTTTATGAGGAAAGGGGCACAAGCGTTAAATCAAAAGCACAGTATAACATACAAAGTTGCACAATTTTGGATGAGGGCCGGTGGCCACTCAAACCATATACTAAGAAAGTGGTATAAGAGATACCAATCGAACAGTGGTTAGGCCTAGGGCCTAGAGATTCGCTGGGAGCAGTCAGGACTAGCAATGCTGAAGTCGGGAGTAGCCCACAGGAGACGGGTGCAGCACGGAAAGTGCGGCTCGCACCAATGCAATGTCAATGGTGCGTAAAAGTTAGATAAAGTTAGTTTAAAGGCACTTCCGCTGAACCTAGAGGAACAAAACTTAAGACACAGACCCTAGAGGTGTGGACCAGTGTAGGAACACTGGCGTTGCAATGTTACCTCACCCACAGGAAGTGGGTGCACAGGGTCGAAGTGGCGTCGGGTTTTGACACGCAGGTTCTTGGCGCTTGGAGCTGAAGATGCTGCAGGCGATGGGAAGCAGAAGTGTCCGGTGGATCCAAGGGTGGATCTGAAGTGGTGAAGACCTGAAAGCAGAGGGGACAATGTTCAAAGTCACTGACCAGTGACCACCGTGGAACCAGATTGGAACCAGGCAAAGTCGGGTGCAAACAGGTGATCAGGGGTTGCTTCTCTCTGCAGCTGCGTGGACACAAAGAGGTCAAAGACGTCCAGGAGTCGATCACGAGCTGTCCCTCGAAGGCTCTAGCTGATGGCGGTGTCGGCAACTCGATTGAAGCAAACAAGCCTTGGCTAATGCAAGCCACAGGGAAAGTGAAAAAGGCTTATTACTCGGACCAGCAAGGTTAGAGCGGGTACTCCTTTCTACAGGAGCGAGGGCAGGTCTGGAGCAACCAGACCCACAGTGTAAATTGTAGGTTTCGTTGCCAAGATGGCCGCTGACCACGTGACAAGCAGACGGGATGGCGAGTCGAGTGGCACAAAACAAAAGGGCCCCACGCAGATCATGGACATGCTGGAGGGCTGATCTTTGGTGCAAAGGTTGCTCGATTGTGGGGCTTCTGAAACCCCAAAGCACAGGGTCGAGGGTGCCTCGGGTGCTGCGCAGTCAGCGTCTCGGGGGTCTTTCAAGATGGCCGCTCCCACGTCTCTCGGTGCCTCCACGGGTCCCTTCTTTGCAGAGACTGTGGATCGGGCTGGGAGAAGTCTAGGAAGCTGGGTCTTGTCAGGCTCTGCACTCGGGCTCCGGCGGGAGGCGGCGGCAAAGCAGATGTCGAGGTGCTGGGTGATGCCTGTGTTCACAGGGTGGCCCCTCCTAGGCCACAAGGGAGATGCTCTTCAGTCTTCTATTCATCAGAAAGTCGAAGTCCAGTCGTCTTCTTAGTTTAAAGTTGATTTCGGATGATCTGAGTTGCATTGGCACTGCTCCCACTCTTATTCCAATCTGAGGGGTGGATCTCCTGCTAGGTCCCTCCCCTATGGGTGGGACCAGGAAGGGGGTGGTTACACCCCCTTTCCTTTGTCCAGGTCTCACTAGAGCTGGGGCTGGGCTGCCCCAGAACCGGTTTGACCGGATTATGCAAGGGGAAGCCTTGTGCTCCCCAGGCACTGTCTGGTTTCATTCAAACCTCCCTGCTACAATCCACTATCTCCTGTCTGGGGTGGTGTCACACCTCCCTGTGACAGGAAATCCTTTGTCCAGGCCTCCTCTGCTGAGTTTCGGTCGGCAGCAGGAGGTCAGACATGTGTCTGTGGCAGAAGCATCCATTTTGTGGATCTGAGGCTCTTTTAAAAATCAACCGCGTTTTAGCAAAAGTAACATGTCGTCCCCTCTAGAGGGGTGGAATGCTACCCCCGTCGCCAGGACTGGCGAGGGGGTAGTATTCCAAATCGTATGACACCTTACACGACATGTTTTGATAAAGCCAAACCAAAGTTGACATATAACCGCGAGGATTATAATGCACTTAATAGTATATGGTTTGGCATTATCCCGGAACAGCTAAGGGAATTGGTCCGACAGCTGCAGACAGGCTCACCTCATGCTAGAGCACCATCTCACATTAAACCACGCACTCTGCCTTCAGGATTGTTAAGGCCTGCCATAGGAGTGGCTCACAGGTTTATATGTGTCCAGATAGGTTTAGATATAGGCATACTATATCTAAGCAAGGGGTGATTACACCACCTTGCCCCAGCTGAGTGATCAGCCAGTTGTGTCAATTTTAGATAGCCAGCCAGGGGTGGCAAAAGATATGCTGCAGCCCCTGGTAGGCCTTGGATGCACCTATGCCCTGGGCACCTATAGTGCTCTGTACAGGGGCTGATAAGGTGACCCAAGCCAATCTAGTTATGCACCTAGGGTACATGGAATCCATTTTACAGAGAGAGCAGATAGCCTGGGGCCCTGATTAGCAGGGAACCAGGCCAACTAAGTCGAAAACCAGCTAACCACAAGGCAAAAAATCTGGGGTAACCATAGTCAGGTAGCCACCTTCCTACATAACCCCCCCCCCAAACGAAAGGAGATAAGGCTATCCTTGGCCAGGTAAGCCTATATTGCCTGAGTGGCCATATAAGGAAGTACCTGCACTAGCATGGGTACCCCCTGTCTCATGGTCCACTAAGCAGTCCCTCACCCTAGGGGTATTAGAGGGTCTCCACCATAGGGAATCACTACCTTGGGTGTGTTTATGCAAAGTTAAAGGCTGGTTTGGATATGGAGTATTGAAGTGAGGCCCCACTAATTTTGGGCTCAACTTCCTCCAATTATCTTCCACCATGTGTGCCTTTCTTTCTTCAACTGAGTTGCACTGAGCTCTCAGGGTCAACCTCTGGCTACCTAAAGCTGGAGGCTGGGTCCCTCTGTGTGGCTTGCTGGAGGGACAGTTCAGGTTTGGGCCCTTTGGGTCCCAGGTTTGGCTGTGCCCAACAGAATCCATCTGTGGGGGGTCCCTAACTGTTTTTAAGGGGGCTCCCTCAGGAGTTTTTAAAGTTTTCACCTTACTAGGGCTACTAGTTTTGGTGCCCCTAATCTGTTGATAGGGGTGCTTTATTTGACAGGGGGCCCTCTGGGTCGCACTGTCCTTCTTGTCCTCTGCAGCCCTGGGCTGACTAAGGCAAGGTAGAGAGGGGCAGGTTACCTGCTCCAGACTGGGTCCCACCTGAGAAGGGTCCACTGCCATCAGAGGCTCTGTCAGGCCAGGCCTAACAACCTCTGGGGCAGTTCCTTCATCAGGGGTAAGATCAGTTCCCTGAGGAGGCTGATCCTGTCCAAATGTCTGGTGAGGGGGAGATTTCTCTTCCTCCTCCATGCTCTCAGTTTGGGTGGAGTGATCCATCATTTCAGGCTTCACAACACACATATCTGTTTGAGTTTGGGCTGTGGCCATCACAGCCCCACCAACCTTTTCAGGAGGAGACTCAGTTTGGGTTTCTGCTGTTATCATAACAGCTTTGCTATTCTGTTTTGGAAAAGCTTCTGGTAAAGATGGGGCAGAGAGTTGCTCAGCCCTGCTCCCACTCTTATTCCAATCTGAGGGGTGGATCTCCTGCTAGGTCCCTCCCCTATGGGTGGGACCAGGAAGGGGGTGGTTACACCCCCTTTCCTTTGTCCAGGTCTCACTAGAGCTGGGGCTGGGCTGCCCCAGAACCGGTTTGACCGGATTATGCAAGGGGAAGCCTTGTGCTCCCCAGGCACTGTCTGGTTTCATTCAAACCTCCCTGCTACAATCCACTATCTCCTGTCTGGGGTGGTGTCACACCTCCCTGTGACAGGAAATCCTTTGTCCAGGCCTCCTCTGCTGAGTTTCGGTCGGCAGCAGGAGGTCAGACATGTGTCTGTGGCAGAAGCATCCATTTTGTGGATCTGAGGCTCTTTTAAAAATCAACCGCGTTTTAGCAAAAGTAACATGTCGTCCCCTCTAGAGGGGTGGAATGCTACCCCCGTCGCCAGGACTGGCGAGGGGGTAGTATTCCAAATCGTATGACACCTTACACGACATGTTTTGATAAAGCCAAACCAAAGTTGACATATAACCGCGAGGATTATAATGCACTTAATAGTATATGGTTTGGCATTATCCCGGAAATTACTAGTGTTTCATGTGCAATCAATACATTAAAAAACTTCTACAGTTCTATCAAATTATCCATGTCAATCAAATAAATCTTCAATCTCTAAAGTTCTTCCTATTCTTTTATACACACTGCAGTTGTGGATGTTAAACAATTCTGTTTTTCGCACAAATTGTAATACATTTTGAAATGTAGTCCTTCGCAACGAATTAGTAATGTTTGTAAATCGCTTACTTCGCACAAATCAGAGGATAACTTTGCAGGTCTATGCCTGAATGGATATGGTCACATAGGGTCAGTTGCAAATACCTGTATGTGGATTAATCAGGTTGCTCTTCATGCTTCTTCGAATCGTCACGGAAAAATGGGCTTGGTATGAACGGCTCGATCTTCGGAGTTTCTTCTAATCTACATGAAGGAATGAATCAAATTGCCTATTGTTAATATTGTGCGATAAAATGCACCACATGAAGATGTCATTTTGTTATGAAGCTAGAAACTGAATCACAAACAACGGAACTCATAGGAACAATCAGACCCACTGCTATTGTATACTGCAGTGTCTTATTCCTCAAGTTCCGAGTTGTAAGTCACTGTCCTGAGTTTGTTAAAAAAAGATTAACTCTTGAAGTAATGAATCAAAGTTATGGGAAGCGCCATTCATATTAAAAGAGGAGCCATACCTTGCTTATGGAAATTGTATAAAATGAGCTACATCAATATATTTTGTTCTTCTAAATTCACGTAGCTATTGAACAAAATAGACACGGCAATTTAGGTTATGCCAGGTTTAATGCGAAACCAACATTAGTCGTGTAACCTAACTAATGCCACATAGTTAGTGAACTTGTGACTACCAGGTTAAGCTAAACGAGCTTAGCCATACAATGCCACGACTGAATCAGGGTAGGTAGTTGATGTAGCAGCATAATAGAGGCTTGACTTAAGTAACAGCGTGGTTAGACGAAATCGGGTGCAAGGCACTAAATAATCCCACCCCACGATCTAACAGCTAGCTTGTACTTACTTCTGGAAAGAGAAACAATTCCAGCCCTGAATGTCGGTCCTCTCGGCAAAATCACATTAGGAAAATACCTCAACAGTAAGGAGTCTTACGATTGGCGTTTTAAACCTAATGGCCCGGAAGTGTATTACACCTCATGTCTCGGAAGTATTTTGTATTAGTTTTTAGGATGTGATTGGTGAAACAAAACCGCGGCCATCTTAAGATGTTGTTATATGGCTCGAGTTGTAATAGAACGTTGCTTAAGTGGCCACTACATATACTATAATATGGCGACATTAGAGTATTACGAATAGTAATGGTTGAAAGATATTTCATTACTCGAAAAATGAATAACGAATGCGACAAAATAAATATTGTGTATTTCAGAATCATCATTGCTAGCAAACACAGCTTGCAGAGTAGCAATGAGCAGGAGTTGAGTTGTGAATACGATCAATGTTATAACTAAATAGCCTTATGTGTCGAAACGTCATTTGTAGAGCACAACGCGGCCATCTTGCGAGGTTGTTTAACGGCTAGAATTGTAACAAGCCTGTACTAATGGCGATATTCGAATGTAGCAGGAATATTTTGTCCATTATTAAATTAATGAATAGTGTGTACGACAATAGATAACTATGTTATATTTCGAAGTCATCACTGCTAACAAATATAGCTTACAAAATGACAAATCGCAAAAAGTTAAATTATCAAACTAAAAATAAAGAATAGTTGTCCATCAATGTAGACTTATTGATAAATCTATTTAGACCAATCCCTTTGTCTTAATCAGTGGAGTATCAGTTGGATGACTATGTTGTGATGCCCTTAATATAGTTAATCGTACAGTCACAAAAACTTAGCATAGTACCTGTCGCTGCCATACTAGGCATACAGTGGGATTATTAAGTGCCTTGCACCCGATTTCGTCTAACCACGCTGTTACTTAAGTCAAGCCTCTATTATGCCGCTACATCAACTACCTACCCTTATTCAGTGGTGGCGTTGTATGGCTAAGCTCGTTTAGCTTAACCTGGTAGTCACGAGTTCACTAACTATGTGGCATTAGGTTACACGACTAATGTTGGTTTCGCATTAATGCTGGCATGACCTAAATTGCAGTGTCTATTTTGTTCAATAGCTACGTGAATTTAGAAGAACGAAATGATATTGATGTAGCTCATTTTATACAATTTCCATATGCAAGGGATGGCTCCTATTTGAATATGAATGGCGGTTCCCAGAAATTTGATTCCTTACTTCAAGAGTTAATCTTTTTTTTAACAAACTCAGGATGTTGACTTACAACTCGGAACTTAAGGAATAAGACACTACAGTATACAATAGCAGTGGGTCTGATTGCTCCTATGAGTTCCGTTGTTTGTGATTCAGTTTCTAGTTTTATAACAAAATGACATCTTCATGTGGTGCAATTTATCACTCTATATTAACAATAGGTAATTTGATTAATTCCTTCATGTAGATTAGAAGAAACTCCAAAGATCGAGCCGTTTATACCAAGCCCATTTTACTGTGACGATTCGAATACGCACGAAAAGCAACCTGATTAATCCACATACAGGTATTTGCAACTGGCCCTATCTGACCATATCATGGTATTTAATAAAATAGGACCAATCACTCATGATATATATTGGTTTTTTAATCTTAGAAACTCCAAGGACCATCATAGAAACTCGCCTTCATTCAGGCATAGACCTGCAAAGTTATCCTCTGATTTGTGCAAAGTAAGCGATTTACAAACATTACTAATTCGTTGCAAAGGACTACATTTCAAAATGTATTACAATTTGTGCAAAAAACAGAATTGTTTAATATACACAATTGCAGTGTGTATAAAAGAATAGGAAGAACTTTAGAGATGGAAGATTTATTTGATTGACATGGATAATTTGATAGAACTGTAGAAGTTTGTTAATGTATTGATTGCACATGAAACACTAGTAATTTTGTGTATTCATATTTACAGGGGTCACAACTGTTTATTCACTGTACTGTCCTGAAGAAGGTCTTAAGGATTTATTCCGTTGAAGACCGAAACGTTGACCATACAGTCCTTCTCCTGATTTTGATTAATTTGCATTGATGATTCCTATACTATGATTGAATAGTTGTCATCTTCTGTGATTGTTGCAGGATTGGACTTTCGTTGCAAATGAAATTTATGTTGATTTTACAAACTTTGATTTCATTTGTTTAATACTGTGTTCTCACCAGTGATTGTTGAAAATGTACCCTATTTGACTTCTGAAAGCAATATATAAATTACGTTTTTTTATCATAAAATTAGTATTCCGTGTCTTCCTCATCTCCTCCTTTTTCTTTGAGTGTTTATACATCTAAGCTGTTCTAACGCCCCTTTTCATACTTTGTATGTGTTTAAATTGATGCAGCCTCTGATTACTCAGATAAGATTTGGTGAGGATTCAAGACAAAATCTTGTGCTGGAAAGTAATTATTCGAAATAAAGTTCCTTGCTGGCACTCTCAACTTTATACTGCTTATACTAGCCCAAGCCCGTAAGTGTAAATTTGGGTTTCCCCACTCCTCTGTCTGATGAAGTAATCCCAGCCATTGGTAATCACTTGAGCTGCATCCCAATCAAACGTTACTCTGCACACCATGTCACCTCAGTTTCGACCCAGGTATATGCAAATCCAAATTTACCCTGCTCCAGTCACAACAGTCCTACCCAAACTTCCTAGGCCAGCCCTCACTGAACGGCAACACAAGCAACCAAGGGCTAGTTTGGCCCTAGTTATGGTCTCATCAGCTGAATACAGCTTTCTTCAAAGTGATACAGTGTGCACTGGACACACATTTGGGTTTACCCATCCCACTTAGGGTGACACAATTAGTATATAAAAGAGTCATGAATGGATTTCTTGAACTAATCTTAGTCACTTAGACTCGCTCAGGCTACATCTCAATCCATCAATATTCTGTACACCAAGCCACCTCAGTTTGGACCTAGCTATATGCAAATCAGTCTTGCCCCTGCTCCAATTGGATCAGTCCAGACCAAACTGCCAAGCCAGAGCCTGCCTGAAACGTAACATAAGCAACCCAGATTTGGTTTCATCCTAGTTATGAGCTCATCAGCCGTGAACAGTTTGGTTTCAGTGACATAGTGTGCACAAGACCAACATCTGAGTATACCCACCCCACTTAGGGCCACACAATTAGTATACAAAAGAGTAATGCATGGAATTCTTGAACTAATCTCTGCCACTGGTATTCACTCAGACCGCATCCCAATCCATCGTTATTCTGCATACCATGCAACCTCAGTTTGGACCTAGCTCTATGCAAATTAGTCTTGACCCTGCTCCAGTCAGAACAGTTCAGCCCGAATTGCCAAGCCAGGTCCTCCCTAACCAAAACACAATAACTCAAGACCTGTTTCACCCTAATTATGGGCCATCAGCCAGTTACAACTTGCTTCCAGTGGCATAGCGTGCACAGGACCCACGTCTGGCCATACCTGTCATACTTAGGGACTTGGCTTGGCAGTTTGGGCTGGACTGTTCCTATTGGAGCAGAGTCAAGACTGATATGCATATAGCTGGGTCCAAACTGAGGTGGCGTAGTGTGCAGAATAACAATGGATTAGGATGCGGCTCTGCGTGATTACCAGTGGCTGAGATTAATTCAAGCATTCCATCCATTACAGTTGTGTATACTTAATAGGGGCGAATAGGCATGTTAAGCTGCTCATTCTTTGATTAAGTGCCAGCATCATATTCCATGCTGAAAAATCTGCGTGAATGGCACCAAATGGTGCGCCGGAGGGTTCAGCTACTGAAGTTGATTTTGAAGCTGCTCGAGTTGAATTTCTACTCGTCAAAGCTTTCAGACCATGAACACTTTCATCTGCTAGTGTTAGAAAACTCACACCTGATGTCCTCCTTGTAACCGGGAAATATGTTAGGGGATGCTAAATCATGCTCACTCTCGTCATCGTACCATTATGGACCCTTGTGGGAGAAAAACTCCCTCCATGGGCAGCATTTGGCCAGTACTCCGTGTTAAAAGAGTAACATTGATTCACCAAATTCTGCAAATTCTGCAAACAGAACAGAATATTCCACACATCCTTATTTTTAAGTCACAGTTCTCAAAATGCCACTTTTAGAAAGTAGGCATTTTCTTGTCTTCAAGTGGTGGTGCCTACAGCTTGTATCCTGGGTCAGATGACTGGGTGCATTTGGCAGTTGGCATTTGTGTATTTCTCTCAAACAGTATCATAATAGAGAGTCTGTGTATTGGCAAGATGGGTTATCCTGTTTTTTTAAAACTCTTTTTGTTATTGAAGCTATACACAGTTAATTACAACAATATTGTGTACCACATCCCACCAAACCATCAAATCATCTTTCCCGCTGACTGACAAGAGTGCATTTATTAGGTTTCATTTCGACACACCCTCCCGTTGGATGTTCAATATAGGGTCTCTTCCTCCCAGGGACAGTTGGGGCACATATATGTCCTCTCTAAATGTTCCATTTATTTCATATTTGTTCTCAATTCTTAGGGCACCCGTTTTTTTAACAGATGGATTTTGCTGCCACAATTGCCCAGTCCATGTATTTCTCCCATTCCTCCACAATGGCCGGTGTTGTCACTTCCCATTTCCTCGCGATGTTACGTTTCTCTATTGTACAGCCTAGTGTATCCAAGAGACACTCCTCACCATTGAGGTCTGTTGGTCCTCATATATTGAGCAGGGGAAACAACCTTTACATTGCAGTTTTTATATTGCAATACAAACACAACGCGGTCGTTACTACAATTGTGTTGTTACAATGCAGTGCCATTACAAGGCAAGTCAGTACAGTGACTTTCGCTAGATGGTGCTCTAGACTAAGGGAATAGTATCATTTACTATTCCAACACCTTCCCTAGTGTTGCACACACTGGAGTTGGAATAGTAAATCATACTATTCCTAAGTCCAGAAGGCCATCTAGCGCAAGTCATTGTAACGACTTGCGCTGTAATGGCCCTGCGTTGTAACAACACGGACAATGTAACAACCGTGTTTGTTTGTATTGCGATGTAAAATCTGCGATGTAAAGGTATATATTAATTGAGCAGGCATTATTGTGGTGTTTGGTGCAGTTGCTTGCCTAATACTGTTTGTAATTGTGTCATCATTATGCTCTAGTATCTCTGAATGAGAGAGCAACCCCAAATAATATGAAAGAACGTACCCTCCTCCCCGCATTGTCGTCTGCATGATGTGTCCACTTTTAGGTTCATTTTCATCATAAAGATACAGGAGTAATACGAGCTGTGTAGGACTTTGAGTTGTATTAGTTTCAGTCTGGAGCTTCATAGTTTTGTAAGGGCGTCCGGCAAAGCATTCAGTAACTTTCGGTAAATCTTAGATATGGCCGTACCATCAATTTGGTCACTCAATAGTCTGTCTTCTGATGGGGTTGAATCTGGGAGAGTCGAGCCTGGCGGGTGAACCAACATTATTGCCTATCTAATTTGTAAATACCACAAAATCTTGGATGTCGCCATCTCAAATTCCTCTCTTAACATCTCAAAAAGCTTAATTTTGCCCTTTGCCCACAAGTCCCCCACTGTTGAAATACCGATCAAGTCCCATTTGTCAAAACCTAGTTCTCCATCCGTTCTCCAAGTATCTGAGCATCCCACAGTGGTGTTGCCTCTGTTATTTTATGTTCCCATCCTAGCTGCTTTATTATCTTATGCCAGAGATGGACAATTTGTTGTGTCTGCCCTGTTAACGCCTGCTGTTTAGAATGAATGTAGAGTGCCTGTCTATAACCTGTTGGACCCATCAGATATTTGTCCAATTGGTATGCAAGGTCTGTTTGTCAGCCTTATATATATCAGTTGATTACTTCCAATTGAGTTGCCCAATAGTACAACCGGATATCTGGGAGGGCTATACCACCCTAATAGCAGCTCTTCACAAGCTTGCACATGGCTATCCTCTCGAGTTTCCCCTCCCACAGCAATGATTTGACTTTATTCTCAATCTGGGAAAAATATGTGTCTGCTATAGGCAATGGTGTATTTTGTAGGACGTACAAGAACCTTGAAAGTGCCATCATTTTTAAAAGGGCTGCTCGCCCCAGGAGGGACAGTGGCATAGATCTCCAATGTCTTGCATCCTTCTTTATTCATTTAAGCGGTCCAAGGAGGTTACATGTGTAAAAGAGTGAGGGATCTCTGATAACATAGACACCCAAATAGCGGAATCCTTCCTCTGTCACCGACACAGTGCAGTTTGAGGGCAATTTTGGTATAGGACCCTGGAGAATGAATAATATTGATTTAGACCAGTTAATGGTATATCCAGAATATTTCCAGAAATGAGTGAAAATGTGTATAATACTGCCTACTGGTGAGTGGGGTGACGCCATGTAAATGAGGATATCATCCGTGTAGAGAGAAATTCTGTCCTCCCATCCCTCTGTCCATTTCAGGCCTCCAATTTTAGGGTCTACCCTAACCCAAGCCGCTAGGGGCTCAAGCATCAAGGCAAAGATCAATGGGGAAAGGGGACATCCCTGTCGAATTCCACGTTTGAGGGGGAAGGGACTCGATATATGTCCATTCACAAGCATGTGGGCTAGTGGCTGCGTGTATAATAATTTAACCCAGTTTATTAATTTGGAGTCGAAACCTAGTCTCTCCAGCACTTCAAATAAATTTGGCCATTCGATGGTGTCAAACTCCATTCTGGCGTCAAGAGAGAGAATTGCTGCTGCTTCTCTGATAGTGCCATTTCTACTCAGCACTCCCTGCAGTTGTCTACGATTTTGTGCTGTGTTCCTCCCAGGCATGAAGCCTGATTGATCGGGGTGCACTAGTTTTGTAATCACTGGCATTAGTCTATTGGCCAATAGTTTTGCCAGTATTTTGGCTTCTGCATTGCGAAGTGAAATGGGTCGGTTTGAGTAACAAAGTTCAGTTGGCTTATGTATGTTTATATGCTGGGTCCAGTGGCTCAGTGGACTAATGTGTCTACAGCAGGGGCCTATGTTCGACCTCATGGTCACAAGATCAAATCCCAGCAGGTCCACTCAGCCTTTCGTCCATCTGAGGTTAATAAAATGAGTACCATTCAGTTGGGTAACAACAAACATCTGTTATTCAGTGCCAACATTCCCATAGTGGTGAACGTGCGCTTTACAAATACACTTATTATGTGACAAATACGCATGTTATGTTATCACTACAATGGAAGCTAGTCTCTGGTCTCTGGTTAGGCACCCCTGTTGTATACTTTCATCATACATTTCTTTCATAGTGGGTGCGATTTTTGTGGCGATCAATTAATATAATTCAATAGGGATTGCTTTCCTGGATTGTAAACTATTAATTGCCCCCGTGATTTCTTCATCTGTAATGTCCCTATCTAGAAGAATACTGTCATCTGTTGTTAGGGAGGGAAGGTGTATTTCTGCGAGTAAGTCTTTTGATTCGTCCGATGTGACAGAGGCGATAGATGTATATATCTGTCTGAAATGTGTTGCAACACCTCCACTATGCTCCGCTGCCCGTTTATCATTGCTTCATTCTCAGTTTTTAAACATGCTACCCATCTATTTGCTTTTTTCTCGTCTATCTAACCATGCCGAATAATTTGCCCACTTTATCGCCGGTTTCATATACTTTGCGGAGTATAGGCAGTCTTTTACTTTTGGCTTCCTCCGTTACCCTATTTTTGTATTCTTGTTTCTTAACATCCAGTGCGTGAAGGGCTTCTGTGATTCCCTTTCTAGAATATCCATATCTAAATCTAAAAGGTCTTTCTGGTGGTCCTTTTTATGTCCAATCATCAGAGATCATCATCAGAGAGAGGGCTTCCCTTTTAATACAGTTTTGAATGCCTCCCATAGCGCCTGGGTGGAGGCAACAGATCCTGAATTTCCTTTAAAATAGTTTTCTGTGGTTTGAATTAGATCATCTCTTATATGTGGGAGTTTTAAATATCCGGGGTTGAGAGAGATAGTGTTTCAGTTTAGTTTTGTTCCCCGGGAGTAGATGAGCCAGATCAGTGAGTGATCGGATATGCCTCTTGCTAAGTGCGGATTTCTTTAATTTAGGGAAACTGGTGAGCCTGAGTCAGTATATAATAGATATGTGACTGGCTATTGTGTGCTCCTGAGTGAAAAATGAATTGCAAGATCTGGGGATTGTTCGCTGTCCAGACATCTACTAGACTCATTGCGTCTAAGTAGTTTGATAGGGTGGTGGTCAGGCTGAGCATATTTCTGGGAGTTTACGGTCTTTTTTACCACAGAGTGCGAAATGTAGATCTCCCCCAAGTATCAAGTCTCCCTCTGGTAGTTCCAGGAGTATTGCACTTAAATCAGGTAGATGTATTTTTTGTAATGTCAGAGGTATACAGACTGTTAATATGATTAAGGGGTTGCCCGCCCATTTCCCAGCTATAGCAGCAAATCTCCCCAGTGTATCCGTCCATGTACGGTCTACAATATATGGACATCTCTTATTAAACAGTATTCCGGTCCCCCTGGAGCCTGTTGTGAAACTAGAGTGTACAATTAGTTTGCCCATCTGTTCAATACCTTACACGTATTGCCTACCAAGTGTGCACCACTAATTATTTCAATAAATATGCACAGAGTGGGTATGGCCTAATTTAGCAATATGACAGTGCCCGACAGGCTGGCCTGACATGTCAATCTGTGGGCTGATTTTATGGCTGTTTTTGGGCCTGTTTTATGACTGTCTGTGCCAGATTTTACTGTTGATTTCCTTGATACTAAAACAAACATTATTTGCAGCAAGCTTCAATTCATGCAGTCTTCCACACCTTTCAAAACACCTACACAGCATGTCTTTACAAGTTTAACACTGCCCCAGCCCTGAAACATCTTTCCTGCTATCTGGAATCTCACCATCTACTCCACGATAGACAGGCAGGTTTTCGAGCACACCACAGCACCGAGTTGGTGATGCTCTCGGTGCTGGACGAACTAAGAGGTAGGGCTGACTGTAAGAAAGCGAGCGCCCTGATTTTATTAGATCTATCAGCGGCGTTCGATACTGTCAGCCACACCCTGCTCTTGGACAGATTGAAGAGCTTTGGGATTAAGGGCTCGGCGCTGCAGTGGTTGGAATCCTTCCTTACAGGCAGGACCCAAAGGATACAACTGGGGGATGAAACATCTGAGGTCGGGGTTTTAGAGTGTGGAGTACCGCAGGGGTCGGCCCTGTCCCCACTTCTATTCAACCTATACCTGCAACCCCTAATCGCTGCGCTGGCTGCGATGGACTGTAAAGTCTTCAACTATGCGGACGATACGCAGTTGCTGCTAAGTATAAATGACACCTCGGCCGCACAACTCCAATCCCAGAACATCCTGAGGTTCACGGTACGATGGATGACAGATAACCTTTTAAAAGTCAATCCTGACAAAACTGAGATCTTGGTTATACCATCCACCCTCTCACCTTGGAGTGACCTCTACTGGCCCATGGAGTTGGGCCCGGCCCCAAAACCAAGCCTGGCTGTAAAAAGCTTGGGGATTCGGTTGGATGCTGACCTATCGATGGCGCCTCAGATCGCGTCGGTGGTAGGCAGCTGTACTAATATCATCCGGCAACTGAGGAAGTTATCCCCTATCCTTTCAGAGCCCATGATGCGCTCAATAGTAACTGCCACTATCATTTCCAGAATCGACTATGGGAATGCCCTCTATCTTGGCCTACCGAAAACCCTTACTAATAGGCTTCAGGTTCTAATGAATGATGCTGCCCGACTGATTTTTAGACTCCCTAGGAGGTCTAGAGCCACTCCTCTATTACAAAAACTACATTGGCTTCCAATTAAAGAGAGAGTGGAATTCAAGAGTCTGTGTACAGCCCATAAGGCCATCTATGGTAAGGCTCCGGCCTATATCAAGGAGCGCCTACAACTGTACTGCCCGACGAGATCACTTCGGTCCTCGGACTTGCAGTTGTTGACTTGCTCTCGGTACAGGCTAGTGACGAAGGGAGGCAGAGCCTTCTCGGTATTGGTTCCCCAGCTGTGGAACAACTTGCCTGGAGGGCTACGTGAGGAAGGAAACCTCTTAAAATTTCGAAGGAGTCTGAAAACGCTACTGTTCAGGAGAAGCCTGAGCATGGCTTAATCCAATGCGATCTTTTGTTCTGACCTTGTTGTGTTATTGTCCTATTCCATCTTTCCGGGCGCTTAGAGGCCTGCAGGTGATTAGGCGCGGTATAAAATTAAAATAACAACAATAACAATAACAATAAAGTAGTAGGGCAGTTCTATTGACTAAAGCCTGCAAGGGTGGGATTTGTGTAGGTTTTTATTTTCCCATGCTTCCTCTTCAAAAATATTCTCAGTATTGGTAAATGAGAGGGAGACGCTTTTTACATTCTCAAAAAAGATGGAAGGGCTAGCCAAATTGCAACCCACATTATTCCACAGCCTTTACAACCTATGGGGCATATTTACAAGTAATGAGGCATTGCTGTGGTACGACAGAATCCCAAGCCATGGGTGCATCGTATTTACAAAATAGCACACCATGGCGTAAGGATCCTGTGTGTTTTGTTAAAAAGACGTATTCGTGTGCACCATGTCGTAATGAAATCTGATGCTTTTGCTGCAAAAGTGATGCAGGGCTGACTTACAGAACGTAAAGTGACTCAAATCGTCCCTACGTCACTTTTGAGTGTGGAAAGTGTCAAATATTATTACAAAAACTGATGCATCAGGGAAAAAAATATGGCACACTTTACAGCAGGCAGCCATGAAGTAGAGAGCAGGTAGTAGAAGCAAGGCCAACAACCCCAGCACCAGCCAGGATGTCCAGGCAGACTCCCAGGGCAAGAGGAAGTCCAACTTCAGTGAAGAGGATAATGAGATCTTGACCACAGAGGTGACAGAGCACCAATATCAGCTGTTTGTCACCTCCAAATTGCCACTAAAGAAAAAAGTGGTCATTTGGCAGTCCATTGTGGAGGAGATCAACAGTGTGGGGCAAGCGAGAATACTGTCACCGACTGCAAGAAGCGCTGGCATAATTATAAACGCCAGACGAAGGAGAAACTGGCCCATAACCACAAGGCCGAAATGCAGACCGGAGGAGGAACCCAATGCCCCAGGAGGAGCTCGATGCCTTGGAGGAGAGAATGGCAGCTGTCATCCCAGACAAGTTGATGGCTGGAGTATCAGGCTATGACAGTGCAGTGCATGAGGAACAACCGCAGCTGTAGGGTATACATTAACAAGGGGCAATATGGGCAAAAATTTCATTTTGTGCAGTTCAACCAGCTACGTCCCAGTGCTCCACTGTGCTGTGTTCAGTGCAAAGGGCAGGAACCTGGATCATTATCCTGTTAAATGGCTCAGAAATGTCCGTCACACCACCCAGTTATATGTTGCACAGATCAGACCTGCTTGTCATGTTTCTCCATTCCATGTGTGAAGTGCTGCACCAGTCCCGGTCAACATTTTGTATAGTGGTACATGTACTTGAATGCACAAATGAGGGGCTTATATACTATAATTTTGCACAGGGCAACGTTGCACGTCAATTTGCTGTGCTGCCCTGTGTCAAAACAAAAGGGCAGGAATGTGACATATTTATGAGATATGGTGCATTCCTGTCCTCTTACACTGTGCAGTGCACTAATGGCTGCCTAGTGCCAAAGCAGGCACCTCTGCACCATGGTGCAAGGGTTCCTGCATTGAAATCAGTTTGTATTTGTGCAGGAAGGGGCACCTTCAGTCACAAAAAAACCTTCCCCCCTCCCCACCAGGGAAGGCGTAGGCTTTTGACACATTCCCAGGTTTACATATCCATGGGTGTTGCATTTGATAACCAACCGCAATGCCCAAGGTACGCCCTCTTGACACAAGAAAAAGCATTTACTTACCTGATCACCGCCATCTCCGCTATCCGCTCCATCCCGCTCTTCCTGTTTCTGAGACAGACTTCCAGACTGCACTGCAACCAACCATGACGCCCCAGGAAAGCAGCGTCAGGATTGGCCTGAGCGCTACAACTTTGCTCTCACAGGCAGACTGGGAGCCTGTGCAGGCTTTCTCCAGTCCCAGCAATGCAGCTGAAGCTGGAGAAAGATTTATTGTGCATTTCAGGACAGCCAAACACCTCAAGCGCAGTGTACTCACCCACCAGTGTTCTACGGAAGACTCGTCAGAGCCTTGGGGGCGAGATTAAAAAAAGATCGTAAAACAGGTTAGAAACACGTTTTATTATCGTTCTATTTGCCGCTGCTGGTGTCGGGGTGGCGCTCCTCCGCCCTCATGGAGGGACCACCGCTGAGTGTCACACTTGTATTTCAGCTGGGAAGGATTGACAGAGAAGAGCCCATTGGGGTACAACATCCTACATGTGATATGGTCCTTGGCAAAGATGTAGCATGTGCCAGGGGGCATTCTGAAGCAAAATTGTCTCCCCAAGTCACATATATCTCAGTAGGAGGATGTGAAATAGGAATCTGTCAATGGACATGAAAAACTAGTTTTCCACCATAAAGGCCAGGAGTCAGCCATGGTTGGAGACTGATGTGGATGTGCCCAGTTATGTTGCAAACCTGGATAGATACATGTCACCAATTCCATGACTACTACCATGTGGCGTACAACTTGACACATAGCTCTCAATAACAGCCAGCCATGTCAGTTCATTGGATATGGTCACATATATTAATGATATAGTAGGCAAATGAGAGTCATTGTATGATCTGCGTTACATCACTGTGTTGCGTTAAGTTGAGTCACTAGCACAAAATGAGGAGTGGGAGAGGAGTCATGTAGGTTTACAAATGAGCATGCCTGAGTCATAGAATGTGTCATACTATGCAGATACCCAATTCTGGTAATGAGCAACTGTGGTGAGTGTTAGTGCTAGCAACCTGCCTACTGTGACAAGGCCAGTCCCCTCAGATTTGGTTCACAGTGCCCACTGTCCACAAAGATAAAGCCAAATATGTATGCAATCAATGCAAGTGAGTATTCACAAATATGAATTACATGGTTAGCACATGGCCTCACACATTCCTTGGATGTAGCAAGGTTGGTCGGTGTACAGGATTGTGTAGGATATGTGTTACAAAACCAACCCTGGCCCACATGAATGCACAAGACAGCACACCAAGGCAGGATGGCATATTTTACAGTTTGAAAGCCAGATGGCAGGATCATAATGGATTCATGACCAGACCAACATGACCTGCAGAGGAGCAGTGAGCTGAATACTGGCCACAGCGAATGCAGTCACCCTGAGGATTAGGTGGAATGTGACTAGTAGTGGTGTCAATATGTTAAAACACAATCAGCATAGGTATCATGAAAAAGACTGCAAATCACCTTGGTAGATATGGTCCTGACCTCTTCCTACATGTCCAGGTATGGTTGGCCCAGTGACCTGTGAAACTGTGTTGCAGTATTTGTCATGAAACAAAAAGTCAGCCTTGTCACACAGTGGTTGTGTGAAGTTTGCAGAGATACTGTCGTCTGAAAGGCAACTACAGGATAACTTGGACTCTATACCTCCTTGTAACAGACATTCTATGCATCAATGTTGCATTGAAAGCCAAATATTAGCAACTCAGATTGTCATTTAGAGCACTCATATAAACATCTAATATAGAACACCATTAACATTTATCTATCTCATTGCAGAGGATGTACCTATACCTCCTGACAAGCTGCCTGTCCAGGATGAAGATTTGACTGCGGATGACAGCCTGCCAAACCTTGACCAAGAGACCTTCCAGCAAATCTTGGCCTCCTTTGAAACACCATCTCTTGTTGCGGGAAGGACCAACAGTGTTATGGGATCTCCAGAGGATCCATCCATCAGCCAATAATCACCATCTGCAAGCCCACCCCCAGACCGGGAATCTGAGATTAATTCCAATGTCATGCAGTAGGAGTCCACAACGAGATAGTAGATGTGGCGTAGATTGGGATGGGGACAATGGCTGGCACCCTACAGGCAGTCCGTAGGTGTCTCAGTCCCAACAAGGACACCTCGGTCCCAATAACAGGCACATACCCTCCGCTCTGTGGACTCAAATAGTCCGTGACTGACATCACTGGTGTCATGATGCAAAGGCATGAACAAATGCCTTGCCAAAGTGGCACCAGCAAGGTTGTCACACACCTGCGACCCCTCCACAACATCCTGGAGTCCATGTAGTAGAAGCAGGACCCATACATCCCAATTATGGGTGCTTACCACCGCAATGTTACTGCTGTGCTGGCAAACCACAGGTCCTTCTCAGTATATTGATGCCTCACTTGTTGACACAGAGATATGCTGCTACAGACAGGGGCTTCACATCTTCAGCCCCTGATGTGTGTTTGCCTCTGTTGCCCTTGGCACCTACAACACCACTTCACGGGAAGCACCACACGCATCAGAGGAGGAAAATGTGGGCTTCAATTCTTTCCAACGTAAATCTGCCCAGTAGCATGTGACCAATTGCCAGTTTCCCCTTTGCCCTGTTCTAATGACTATACCAGTGTACTCCCCAACTGCCAATGTCCTCAATTTGCTGTCCCACCTGTTGAACTCACCTATTTGTGCACTGTAAATGTGGCCTATCTTCCCTATGATGAATATCAAATAACTGTGAAACTGTGAAACCTCTAAGCATCGAGAGTAATGAATTTTCTTTTTCTCTTTCTTTCTTTTTTTCTATTTCTCCCTACTAATTTGTTTTCACCATGTTTGCCTTCGTCAGACCCCTGAAGAAGGGGCCGCAAGGTCCCGAAATGCATTGGGTTGATGTATTTTATACTGTACATTTTTTGGTTGTTTAACTGAATGTGTTGAAATTTATTTTGAGTTATGGCGAAAAATGTATGCAATGTTTGAATATGATTGATACACTGATGCAATACATCGTATGAACAATAGATTAAACAAGAAATGAAATGTTAAAAGCTGACTAAGAGATTACTCATTTAAGAGTGCACCCAAGAGCCCTGGCAGCCACTCAGGTGCCAGGCTAAATACATCTATCTTCCCTATTGGCAATTTGTTCACCCTCTTCCTCACTGAATGACTCCTCTCCTCCACATGTCCCATGCAGTATATCCCCCAGAGACTGCGTCTGAACATCCAATGGCTCAAAAAACGTTTGGGGTTGTTTCAGAAAGAACTGTTCCTGTGTTCCTAAACACTAAGTTCAACATGTGTGTAGCATGTCTGTTGGTGTCTGGAGTAAGTGCAAAATGTTGGATTTTGTGGGCCAAAGACACCAACTGTTCTACAAAGGAACAAGTGTGTTATTGAGGCATGAGCAAAGCTACAAAGGCTGAGGGAAACATAATTGGCGGACTCTATGTATACCAACTAGCAAGTAGTTACTCAAGGTCACAAGCATAAAGTGAAACAAGTAGCATGAAGTCAATGTTAATGGTGAATGGTGTCACAGCACTGGTAGTGAGCTTATCCATGGATACTAGCCAACTAGCAACACTGCTGTGACAAGCAAATGATGCAAGTGTGTGTGTGTAAGGGGCTTGCATCAGTGTGTGACCCAAATAATTCTTGACTACTGACCATGGTTTGACATCATCATCTCTCAAATGCATGTCACATGATTTACAGACATATTGCATCAGTGGGTGAATACCTGTTTCAACCTGTCTATCAATTCACAGTAAGAGTGCCACTTACAGTGCTCAACTATATTTGTAGATCCCTTAAATGACTCCATTGCAAAAGTGTCAGGATCCACTCCTTAGGTGCTTCACCTGGGTACACATATAAACAAACACTGCCAGTAAATCCTACAGCATGTGCTCTACCCAAACAAAGCATATATGACAACTGCAACACAGACAATGACCAAGCAGTTGTGAAAGTGCTAAACATTCTTTATTTTAAAACACCATTAAAAAGTAGTATTTAAAACTAAACTAGACTAGCTATGCCTACCTACACTATGCCTATACTAACCTATGCTAAATCACCTATGCTAAATCACTTCTACTATCCTTACTCAATACTAACTTAACCTACCTAACCTTATCTTAACAGATAGATCAAAAATCAACCCCCATTCCCTTAATACACATTTGCACAAGAAAAACCTAAACTACATCTACTAACAAAACTATCAAAACATTAAAACATAAACAAATATATATTTTTTGTATTTTTGTGCATTTTGAAAGTAATCTTTTTGTATAAACATACTAAACATTAACCCCCAACCCACTTAACAAGCTACCCACTCATATGCTCACCTAAAAACACATAGATATTGAAATGTATCAAAACACTAAAACTTACCTACCCTATCACTAATCTAAAACCTATCCTAACCTATGGTAAAACTATATACAGTAAGAAATACAAAAAAAATAACTTGGGAGGGGCAGAAGTTTAGTGGGAGGCCTAAATTTGCTCAGCAATATTGTCCACAGATTGCTTTAGAGTGTTCACCATCTGCAACTGTGTTGTCACCTGAAGTTCAAGCCCTGCCAGCCTCAATTTCATGTCTGCCTTGTCCTTCAGGGCTTGCCTGTCAAAGTCCGTAGACTGAGCAAGAGTAGGGCTCACTACCTATGATGTCACTGCTGGCGGTGCTGTGGAGGGTCCTGCTACTGCACCTGTAGTAGTGGGCCTCAGCAAGGCCTACCAGTGCTAGGGGTTCTCCCTTCTCTGTACAGAGTCCTCAGACCATAGAACAGAAGGTGGCACAGAAACTGGAATAGAAAGTTTATTAAACCTCATGAGGTGGAACTACATTCACACAGCACCCTTCGGTAAAGTATGAAGTAGCACCCTGAATGGAAGGAGCTTGGTCCTTTTATACCCACACAGGGGCTCAAATGAAGGCAGTACAAGTACAAAATGCTGGTTGTAGGTACATATAAGGTCATACAGAAAGTGTACAGGCAACAAGTGGGAGGAGCTAACAGTTTGCTAATTCTGGTGGACACATCCTGACAGTTACAGACTACAGCAGCTGGAAGCTCAACTGAGCATGTGCGAAGGTGGAAGATGCTAAATATATCTCGTCTCTAGGCAGATTTCAAGAGCAGTTAACAGAAAGGTAGGACAAAGCACATGGCGAGCACCTGGCAAACAAAATGGCTGACTGAAAAACAAAATGGATTCCACAAAACGGGCAAGATAGTCTCTAAATACAGGATGTCTTCTGCTAATGCTTAACCTAATTGCTGCCAAATTACAACACACCGGGATCAGACGCATGTGAGTGGGACACTTCAGGCCTGGTGCTTGCCCCGTCCTGTGCTGCCTGGACCCGAGGTGGTGACTTCCAGGCCCCTGCTGCTCTAGCCTTTTTGTAATGCCTACCCATTCTCTGGAAGCCTTTGGCTACATGCCTGATTTGGAGGTACTTCTCCTTTCTGATGCTGTACTGATCCTGATCCTCCTGTTTGGCGAGCGCTCACTGCGTTATGCTCGTGTGCTGACCATTTTAAAAACTCCAGTTTTTTCTTTGATGCAATTTTATTTTAGTAGCGTTTTCACCTGGCTTTTAATTCCCCTGTGCGCATACTTGCAATTTAAACTGTGTCCCTCACCGCTACTTTGGCGGCCCGGTCCCTCGCGCTTTCGAATTTCGGAGCGCCATCTTGGGTAGGTGCAGGAAACGCTAGACACTCCCGCGCTCTAGCAGTCAGGAGGACTGGCTAGAGACTGATGCCGGGAAGTGTTTAAAAGGAGGTAGGGCGTAGGATCCTCCTGTTTGGCGAGCGCTCACTGCGTTATGCTCGTGTGCTGACCATTTTAAAAACTCCCGTTTTTTCTTTGATGCAATTTTATTTTAGTAGCGTTTTCACCTGGCTTTTAATTCCCCTGTGCGCATACTTGCAATTTAAACTGTGTCCCTCACCGCTACTTTGGCGGCCCGGTCCCTCGCGCTTTCGAATTTCGGAGCGCCATCTTGGGTAGGTGCAGGAAACGCTAGACACTCCTGCGCTCTAGCAGTCAGGAGGACTGGCTAGAGACTGATGCCGGGAAGTGTTTAAAAGGAGGTAGGGCGTAGGATCCTCCTGTTTGGCGAGCGCTCACTGCGTTATGCTCGTGTGCTGACCATTTTAAAAACTCCCGTTTTTTCTTTGATGCAATTTTATTTTAGTAGCGTTTTCACCTGGCTTTTAATTCCCCTGTGCGCATACTTGCAATTTAAACTGTGTCCCTCACCGCTACTTTGGCGGCCCGGTCCCTCGCGCTTTCGAATTTCGGAGCGCCATCTTGGGTAGGTGCAGGAAACGCTAGACACTCCCGCGCTCTAGCAGTCAGGAGGACTGGCTAGAGCTCCTCTTAAATCGAGGGCGATGACGCGCAGCGTGTGCGCGCAGCGTGTTCGGCGCAGCCACGCCGGAGTCACGCCAGAGTCCAGCCCGTCTGCGCCCGTCCGCGCTGAGGCCGGGCTGGACGGCTGGACTACTGGCCAAAATAAGGTAGGCGCCCTTGTCTTGAAATATTCTTTACAGGATGTACTGCGGCTTAAGCCCGCTCCTGCCCCATGCTTACACCGGTACAGACCTGAGGAATTCTCTACACGTCCCGGCTGTGCTTGCTTTCAGAGAGATGCGGATGAGCCTAAGCTCTCTCTCCCTCCTGCTCCTCCGGAGCCTCGCCCTTTTTCAACCCCTAAAAGTCCTAGCGCAACCTGTCTTCTCCTCAATGCTCGCTCGCTTATTAAAAACAATATCGTTTTTAAGTAGCTTGTTCTTGATAAAACACCATCCTGGGTTTTTATCACGGAGACCTGGGCCAAAGATTCTTCAGGCCCTGATCTGGTCGAAGCTGTCCCTGAGGGTTATTGCCTAACCCGATTTGACAGAATAGGCCGTGTTGGCGGTGGCTTGGCTATTTTGTATCAGGACAAATTCCACTGCCATACTATACCCCTTTCTGACCCCAAGGATGTTTTTCAGGTCTTATATTTTTCCCTATCTGACTCTGCTAACCCTGCATTCAATGGAATCTTGGTCTATCGTCCCCCTGGCCCAAGAGCAGGATTTGGGCTGAAACTGATGCAGGTTCTGGAACCCTACTTTGGCCGACAAAATCTTACTATTCTAGGCGATTTTAATTTCCACCTAGAGCTATTGGAGGCTCACGACACTATCTCCTTGGTGGAAATAATGTCAGCCTGTGGACTCACCCAACTGGTGATTGGTCCCACCCACCGAGCGGGGCATACGCTCGATGGCATCTTTTCTAACGACCCAAGGCTGACAGTTACCAACCCTTTCCATCTTTCTTGGTCGGACCATCTGGCCGTTCCTTTCAATATGACTTATCTGACACGGGACTCTGTCAGAAGGGTCTCGAGCACTATGGAAGTGCGACGGAACCTTAAAAAGATCAGGGAAGACTCTTTCCATCCATGGACATCTAGTCTGTCCATCCCTCGGGAGGTGGACACCTCCACAGCGGTTTCTATATACGAAAACATCATTTCGGAGGCCCTAGAGGAGTTGGCTCCAGCTAGGTCTTGTTACTCTGCTAGGAAAAGACCGTCAGCTCCCTGGTTCTCTGAACAACTACGGCTTCGTAGACAGGAAGTAAGGAGGCAGGAACGCCTATGGCACTCTAGCTGGGCCGCTAAGGATAGAGATGCTCATAGGGTCCTGCTTAAAAACTACAAATTGGAAGTAATTAAGACCAAGCAGGAATATTTCACGGCACTCACTTCCTCACTTTCATCTCCTAGAGAACTTTTTAGGATTGTTGATTCCCTTACTTCCCTCCAGACCCCGGATCCTGTGGTTGCCTCTCAGGACCTGTGCAACAAGATAGCTGCCTTCTTTCAGTCAAAGATCGCCGACATCTACACTGCTTTGGAGGTCCAAAAATCCTTGACCGCCGTACCCTTGCTGTCTGCTCTTTCTGAGCCTGGTGATGCAGAACCATCTCAACATCAGGATCTGGTATCCTTTCCTCCTCTCTCCTGTCAGGATCTTGAAATCCTGCTTGATAAAACCAAATCTGGCTCTCCGCTGGATGTCTGCCCGCTAAAGATCCTCAAGCAGTGCAGAGAATCTCTCCTTCCCCCTCTGGTTGACAGCATGAACAGGGCGATGAAGGAAGGCACTTTTCCCCAGCAGTGGAAAAATGCTGTAGTAAAACCTTTGCTTAAAAAGCCTTCTCTGGATCCAGGGGTGTTAAAAAACTTTCGCCCCATCTCACTGCTCCCGGCTCCCGCAAAGATGCTAGAAGCCCATCTGAACAAACATCTGGCTGCATTCGTGGAGAGCTCGGGCTGTTTGGATCTTTCCCAGCATGGTTTCAGGAGGGAGCATAGCACCGAGTCTGCCCTCACCATAGTGCTGGATAATATCCGCACCAGGGTTGATGAGGGTCAGACCTCCCTCCTGATCCTTCTAGATCTCACAGCGGCCTTCGATACCCTATCTCCCGCGGTGTTAACATCTCGCCTGAGGGAGATTGGGGTCCGCGGGTCTGCTCTGGGACTCCTTTCCTCTTTTCTCGATCACAGAGAACAAAGGGTAATGCTGGGATCGTTTCTATCTCCATCCCTGTCTGTGCAATGTGGGGTCCCTCAAGGGTCAGCGCTTAGTCCTACCCTTTTCAATATCTATGTGACCCCCCTTGCCAGACTCATTAGATCTTTTGGGATGGAGGTAGTCTCCTACGCGGACGACACCCAGATCCTAGTCTCTCTCTCCCAGTCAGTTACGTCAACTGCCGCCAATTTTAGATCTTGTATGGAGGCAGTTGGCCAGTGGATGATTCACAACTCACTAAAACTGAATGGGGAGAAGACGGAGGTGATGGTTTTTGGAGGAAAAGAAACGATCTGGTCGGCTGAGTGGTGGCCGAACTCGCTGGGCTTATGTCCCGAGCCCACCTCGTCAGCAAAAAACCTGGGAGTCATGATCGACCCCACCCTTAGTATGTGCCAACAGGTCAACAGGACTGTATCGACCTGCTGGGGGATTATCCACATTCTAAGGAAAATTAGGCACTATTTGTCACCCCAGGCAAGAAAGCAACTTGCTGTCGCACTTCTGGGCTCGCGACTGGATTACTGCAATGCGCTGTATGCAGGACTGAACAAGAGTCAGCTACAGCGCTTGCAGGTGGTCCGGAACGCGGCAGCGAGATTTGTTCTTGACCTACCTAAACGTGCCTCTGCCACCGAAGCCCGAAAGCAGCTTCACTGGCTCCCCGTTGAGGACCGTATCCTTTTTAAATCCATGTGTATGGTGTACAAAGCCCTAGCTAAATCCAGCCCTACAGGCATGGGATCGATCCTATCTCAGCACAACCCCGGCAGGAATCTTCGCTCTAGTCACAAACTTCTTCTCTCTGTACCTCGTGTTAGAAAAGCAAGATGGGGAGGCAAGGCCTTTTCTAACTTGGCACCTAAATGGTGGAATGCCCTCCCTTTGGAAGTAAGGTCCCGCCCCACTCTACAAGCCTTTAGATCTGCTCTAAAAACCCACCTTTTTACACGTGCATACCCGTAGTGGTGCTCTGCAAACTTTTTGATTGGTTTTGATAGGCGCCTTGACACCTTCGGGTTTAGTTTGCGCGATACAAGTTGCTTAATAAATAAATAATAAATAAATAAATACTGACGTTCCTGCTCAGGGGTCATGTTGTCCATTGGGGAGGAAGGACATATGTATCAGACCAAGCTGAAATTGTCCAGGTTTCCATCAACTACTAGCATGAATTACAATTGGCTGCACAAGTGGCATGTCCAGTCAAATATGAGGCATCTATAGAATAAATCATGACCAAACATCACAAGAAGCATGTAAGTTCAAGTTCAGGAATTTGTATAGCGCACTACTCACCCAGAGGGTCTCAAGGCTCTGGGGGAGGGGGTGCATTATTTATGGAATAGCCAGGTTTTAAGTTCCTTTCTGAAGGAGATGTGGTTCTGTGTAAGGCGGAGGTGAGTGGGGAGAGAATTCCAGGTCTTGGCCGCCAAGTAGGAGAAGGATCTTCCTCCCATGGTGCATCTGTGGATGCGCGGAACTGCGGCGAGGGCTTGATTGGAGGATCTTAGTTGGCCGGTGTTTGTGTAGAAGGACAGTCGTGTGTTGAGGCATTCGGGTCCTAGTTTGTAAAGGGCCTTGTGTGCGTGGGTGAGGAGACGGAATGTTATTCTCTTGTTGACGGGAAGCCAGTGGAGGTCTTTCAGGTGACCGGTAATGTGAGCTTGGCGAGGGATGTCCAATATGAGTCTGGCTGATGCGTTTTGGATGCGTTGGAGTTTTTTCTGTAGTTTGGCTGTGGTTCCGGCGTAGAGGGTGTTTCCATAGTCCAGTCGGCTAGTGACCAGTGCGTGGGTGACAGTCTTTCTTGTTTCGGTGGGGATCCAACGAAAGATTTTCTTGAGCATGCGAAGTACGTTGAAACAAGAGGATGAGACTGCGTTGACTTGTCTGGTCATCGAGAGGGAGGAGTCTAGGATGAAGCCTAGGTTACGTGCGTGGTCTGTGGGTATGGGTGCCGTGCCCAGGGCCGATGGCCACCATGAGTCGTCCCAGGCAGAGGGGGATGATCCTAGGATGAGGACTTCTGTTTTGTCAGAGTTAAGTTTTAGGCGGCTGATTTTCAATACAAAAGTACTCAGGTCTTGGCTGTGTAAGTACATGACATGTCAGTGTCTGGCCTAATAAACGTTGGCCCATGTGCATATTAAGACAGATTGTACACAATTATTTTGTGTACACATGGAATGGTACTCATGGTCCATCTAGCTTCTCCATGGGGATAGTAATGTAGCATGCAAGGGTGTAAAATGAATGGCCTATCACCTATGTGCAATAAGTAATGTGTTGCATGCGCACGTATTGAGCCTCAGCAATGCTTCACTGTTATGGCAGATGCAGAATGCCACACTCATTGCAGCAAATATTGACACTGTGCCAGGTAGTTGAGACGTATAGAGAGTGTGGCTAGCTACCTCAAATTCAACAGAACTGTTGGACACTTCTCCAAGGATGACACATGGACATACCTGGAGCGTTTTAGCCTAGACAAAGTAATAGCACCATACCAATGGCATGTCTCCCTTCACATATCCATGAGTGGCTTTGCATGGCCTCATAGACATGGAGCAAGGCATTAGAGTACTCGGTCTTAAGTCCAGCTCACTTTGGGTTCAGAAAACAATTAGGGACTATTGAGCAGTGCACTAACTTAGAGTTACTTATCGGCAAGTATACCATGGCTAAGACAGGCACCATATATTTATGTTTTGCCGATCTAAGTAGTGCATTTGACCTGGTGGATCATAACCTACTCTGGCCAACCCTGATCGCCATTGGAGCACCAAGGGCCATATTTGGGTTTCTCTCTCATTTGTCCAAATTCAAAGTGGGGCGGGGGATACAGCAAGGATGCGTGCTAGCGCCAATATTATTTTCACTTTTTATTAATGGGATAGATAATCATTTGCAGACAATACAGGCCAATACCCCCAGGGCAGCAGGGCACGCGATACCCGTTTTATTATATGCGGACAACACTGTACTCTTAGCAAGAACCTCGGTAGGACTCGAGAGACTGATGAATGAATTCCCAGCATTCATGATGCAAAGGAAAATGGTAATCAATATATCCAAAACATATACCATGATTTCTGGGCCCAAACCTTAACCTCCCAAAACTTTTTTTATTGAGAATATCCCAATCAATACTGTTAATTCCTTTTGCTATCTTGCTATTTTATTTTAGGATAATGGCTCTTGGTCCCAACATATTTTAAATACCAGAGCTAACACGAGCTGGGCAACTCAGGTATTTTTAAATTTTCGTCCAAATTCGGGAATCATCCAACTAATGAGATGGTAGCTATATATAAAGCTAAAGGAGCAAGTATAGCTCTTTACAGGGCAGCGCTTTAGGGACATGCAAAAAGCAAGGCCCTGCAAACGCAAGAAAATTCCTTCTTGAAACATTTGCTATATTTACAGCCATCTGCTTCAAACACTATTGCACTTCATGAGGTGGGTCTCCAGTTTTTAGAAGATCATTTATTGGCTAGACAACTGTTACTGTGGGACTCAATTTGGAAAAGGGAAGAAACTGTTTTTAGAAAATCCATTATTTTAGATTGTCTTAATCTGCACGAAGCACTAAAAATTCCTTAGCTGATATATATTAACTCCTCTTTAGAAAATCTGTAAAAAATATCCGTTTGGTCAGAGACATCAAAAATATTGCGCCATACAAAGAAGGAGATCATAGACTCCTATTTACAATACAGGTCGGATTTGAGATCAAAGGCTGAGAGAAATAAACCAACTGTTGCTTTGTACATATCATATAACTTAGATGATGGTACCGATAATTATTTGTCATATGAGTCTTATGCCCAGCACCGTTTTGTGCTACTAAGATTGGGATGTGGCATTGTTTATCACCTTGTATCAATTCCAAGAATGAGGACTCATCCATCTGATGAGGTACTATGTCCGTGCGATAGCAAAAGCAAACAGAGTACATTGCAATTTATGTTGTTTTGTAACTTTTATCAGATTTTTAGATGTATTTATCTTATACCGTTGTTTGTTGCCCGTAACATTAGAACACATAAAGTAGGAATGACATTTCTGGTGACACTAAGTGACCCCCTGATATGTTACAGTATTGACCTGTTCATTTTTAAATCAATTAATGTAAGGAATTGAGTCGAATAGAATTGAATTGATTTTATTATCTTTGCTGATGCTTTTCCTTTAGCTAATATTAATGCCATGCCTATTCCGAAGCTTATTAATGTGAGAATGTATCTTGATATAACAAAATAAATTAAATTATTTTAATAATTGTGATTGTATCTGTTTTAAAACTGTCGTTTAAATCTAATATGACTGTACTTTTATGGCCACCTTGTTTTTTTAATTTTAATTAATTAATTTAATTAATGTTTGAGCTTGTAAAGCGCACTGCTACCCGTAGGTTTCCTGGCGCTGTATAATGCTGGGGAACCCGTCCTGGCTTTCCCTGTGGGATGGTCCCTGCTGGGAGTCCCCAAGGTGGAGCCAGGCATCCCCGGCGTTGATGGGGCCGTTGTGGAGATTAGGCAAGCTAATGCCCAGAGTTGCCGAGTGGGACCCCTGATTAGAGTAGGCACCAAAGTGAGAATTATCGAGTCCGCTGACCCAAGTCAAATAAAGAATTGAACTGAACTGAACTGAGTGTGTCCATAAATGTCCTTTGGTAATTGTTACCTAGATTCACATCAACTCATACTTAATCTATGTGATGAGTGTGTGCATGCATGCTCTAGATCTCATGTGTATGAGTATGTTGTGCTATATCTTGCAGGTAATTGACAAAAATAGTTCAATTGTGATATTCTATTGAAAATTGGAGTCTCTGATCTCCTTCTTTGTATGGGACAATATTTTTGATATCTCTGACCATTCCAATATTTTGTACAGATTTTCTAAGAAGCACATCACATATGAGGCGCACACAGTGCAGACAAGGTACAAGACCATGAATAACACCAAGAACCTAGGAGGTTTATAGGCCAAGCGAATTGCTGGCAACACTGGCAAGTCTATCTCTACGTCAGTGGGTGCTACAGTCACCATATAACAATGTCAAAAAATTAAGAGAGAGCAAGAGACACATATGTGAGAAAAGAGAGTGGTGATGTCTAAATTGGAAAACTGGTCAAACCAGATCCAGTACACAATATTTGTGGATAACCATCAAACAAACACAAAGTGATCGGTCCTATCATTTGGCCGTCCACACTGTGACCCGGCGGGTCCTTCGATCATCTAGACCTCATGTCACACAGTAATTAGTAAGTACTGGATTCGGTCCACAGTGAAATTTGAACCTCTAATTGTGGATCAATTAATGATGGTTAGTGAAGAGTGGTCAAAATACAGTGCAACATACATATAGTGGTGAGTATAAAATAGGGTGATATGTCTAAACAAACGCCTTAATAGAAACCAGACACATCCCCTAAATAAAAAACAGGAAAGCGCAAATGACAGTATGGAACAAATGACTGTCGCGATTATGGCCAACATGTTTCTGCCTACCGGGCAACACGTCCCTTGGCTTTTATCAGGGCCACTGCTCTAAAATAGTTGCTACTGTTGTATGTGAAATAAATGATAATTCTATCTAATCAGTGAAAAAGGATATGGATAATACGAATATAGATGATAATGGTAGGCACGATACAACCTGTACCTACAGTTATATACTCGTCCTCCTTGTCAGTGGACGCTCAACGTGATCTAAGGAAACATATATACAGCACTCATATTAGTGCCATAATTTAACACACATACGTGCTCTCCTCTTCTCTTTTATGTATAATAGACAATACAAAAAATTTTAATTGCTCACCCAACATGACAGGGGACTGGACCTCACCTCACCTGGACCGTGCTCAGGTATACGAGGCCCCGCACTGTGGAACAGATAAATGCGAACAGGTGAAGACATCAAAACTCAATGCTTCATGTAGAGTCTAAAAATGTCTAATAATGTTCCCTGCTTACTACGTCACATCTGTCCACCTATAAACTCAATGGTGGAAAGAGCCCTAGGAGTATGGCTAGTACCCCCTAGACTGGTGTTTGAAAAACACCTAATTTTCATTCTGACACTATATGTTCTCTATGAGTCAATACAAGTAATCTAAAATAGAGATGATGCAAAACTTATAGATTACTGAAAACTAAAAGGAGTTATGCAGTTCTTAATAATAAACGTTGCAACCCCCACCTGCCCAACCTTCTGGACTGCTAGACTCACCTCTCTGTCAGTGCCACCAAACTCGCCTGAGGCTTGGAGGAGGCACCGATCCGGAAGAGGTGTCGATTAAAATACTAAAACACCAAAGAGGGCTACTTTACTTTTGTGTCCTTGACTGCTGTTAATCAGTGTTTTGACTCTACTATGCCCAATATTCTTATATGCAGAGGCATTTTGCCGACAGAGCGGGGCAACGCTGTGCCAAAGAAAGCCACATTTGGTTCAATACCTTCGTCGTCATCCGCAATGTTTCTCAAACGACTCACGCCCGTATCCTTCCGCGGAACTACAGAATGACATCAAAGCGGCCATTTCTGGAGTTCCAGCAGAGCGACTCCCACGGACCAGTACCATTTCGATGTATACCGTCATATTAAAGTCAATTAACTGCTCATTGTCAATTAACAGTATTTGGAGTTTGCTACTATGTTTATGATCCCACCCAAAGACTGAGTGTCATGTTAATAGATAGTGTTAATAAAAAGTGTAGGGATGGAGACACCAAAAGGACTACATAGTGACGACGAATCGGCCATATTAGTAGTTCTTGTCGAATGCCATTTCGATGTAAACCATCGAATTAGAATCAATTGACTGCTCGTTATCAATAGACAGTGTTTAGAGTTTGCTACTATGTTCATGCTCCCACCCAAAGACTGAATGTCATGTTAATAAAAAAGTGTCAGGATGGAGCCACCAAGAGGACTACACAGTGGCGGAGCGGCCATTTGAGTGGTTCTTGTCGTGTATAGTACTGCTTGATAGATGTTTTCACTTATTGGAATGTAATTAAGGACACTGCCAGAGTCCCAAGAGGACTTGCGGTCTCAAAGCGCACATAATTTGCTAAGGCCACCAGTCTACAGATCAGGTCATAGTATGAACCTTACAGTGTGAATATGATTGTCCTGGTCAGGGAAAGACACAGAGTCTCTTCCAGAATAGGGCCAAAAGGCAGAGTCTGCAACCGTTAAAATAAAGACTCGGTCTTATGGTAGACCCATATCAATAGTGTCACAATATATATTGGGGGGAACTACAAAGTGTACCACGGTATCTGATCATTGAATCCCCTTGTGTCAGAGGAAAGTTTAAAACCCATCTTTGTTCTCTAAAGAAAAGGTATTTGGCAACATTCCTCACATGTGAGGGTATGAAGCGCTTCGCCAAGACCATCCAGGCAAAATCAGATTCCCCATGTTGTTTCTCAAGGAAATGTCTTGTTAGTTGCGTCATGGATTTTTTACAGTGGAAAGAGCTCTTATGCTCAAGCATGCGCACTCGCACCCTACGGGTGGTCATTCCCACATATTGACAGGAACACAGGCAGGTCAATAGATAATGAGGTTCTCACTATTACAATTAGTAAAGTGGTTTTGCAACCAAGGCCTGTCAGTACCTATATCTATCTCAGTAGAGTGTTTAGTTTGTGGACAGACAGAACAATTCCCACAGCGATGGTGGCCCACTGCAGGTGGTAAATCCCACAACGTGCCCAAAATCCTTCTCGATGTCTCTTTGGGGCACATGTGTATTAGGCGATCCCTGATGATATTAGATCTTTTAAAAGCAAATAGGGGTAGTGCAATCTTATCATTCCCATGGTTGAGGATGCGCCAGTGCTTCCTGATGATTTTCTGCAAGCTATTACTTCTTGTATTGAATCTACTCACTAGAGTAAGTCTATCACTAGACGTTTTGGGAGCCAGTGGTTCTAGGAGCGCCTCCCGATTGTTATTGTGTGCTCGCTTGAGAGACCGTTTAATGAGTGATCGCGGATAGTGCCTCTCCAAAAGTTGTGAAGACAAATTCCTGGCATGAGTCTTGAAATCCTCCAAACTGGAACAGTTCCTCCGGACACGGAGGAACTGACCATATGGTAAATTGTCCCTAAGGGATTTGGGATGGTGACTCTCGTATAAAAGTAACGAGTTTCTAGCAATCGGCTTCCTATACAACTCGCTCTGCAAGCCTGCAGGTGTCGCATAAATAGAAAGATCCAAAAAGGACAGTCTCTCTTTGTGGGCCTCAAAGGTGAATCTGAGGAATTGATTCCTGCCATTCAACCAGAGATGGAATTCACTTACAGATTCCATGCTCCTTCTCCACACTACCAACACATCATCGATATAGCATTTCCACCATATTATCGATGATTGAAATGGGTTGGTAGGTGTGAGTACGTGCTGTTGCTCGAAGTGGTGCATGTACAAATTAGCCAGGCTCGGCGCGAAAACGCTGCCCATACTCGTTCCAGAGGTCTGAAGATATATGGTGTCCTCGAACCGGAAATAATTCTCTTTCATGGCCAGTGTGGCCAGAGCCATAATGAAGGTGATTGGGGTAATGGTGTCACTGATGTTATCCCCCAGGATGGATGTGACAACTTCAAGAGTTTCATCCTGGGGGATGGAAGTACACAACGACTCCACATCGAAAGAGACCAATAGGTCTCTTTCCAGATCGTAGTCAATCTCAGGAAGCACCCTTAACACGTCCTTGGTATCTTGCAAGTAGGTGGGCATCCTCTGCACGATGGGCCTTAGAAAAAAGTCTACAAAGGTAGAGAGGGGTTCCAGGGCTGAACCCAGACCAGAAATAATAGGCCTCCCTGGTGGCGTTCTCTGTGGCTTATGTACCTTAGGAAGAAGGTAGAAGTAAGGCATCACAGGAAACTCTGTTACCAAAAAGGACCCTTCATTGGGAGTGATCCATCCCTCTGCTAATGCTTCTTCTACAATACATTTAATCCTAGTCATAAGACCCTCTGTGGGATCTTCCTGCAGGGGCAAATAAGCCTGCCTATCACCCAATTGTCTTAAGCATTCCGATCGATAGTCAGTGGTGTTCAAAATGACTACTGAACCGCCTTTTGTTGGCAGGCTTAATTGTTATTAATTGGTCATCTGACAGACTCTTCAACGCCTTCTGTTCTTGACCTGACATGTTCTTAAAAGATCTGTCTTGGGTCTTCCATAAGTTGGATACTTCGTCACCTACTGCTCTCTCAAAAGCTTGGACTTGAGAGGGGACTGCGTGTGTTGGTGGTTGGAATTTCGATTTCTTTTTCAGCCCCGTATTCGTATCATGAGCATTCTCCGGATCCTCAGATATGTTTTAAGAAAAAATGGAGTTTCAATCTTCTGAAAAATTCACTCAGTTCACATTGGAGTGTGAACGGGTCTCCATTGTTTGTCATTACGAAGCCCAAACCTTTGTTGAGTATTTGTTCCTCCAAAGGGGTTAGTATCTTGGTTGAAAGGTTCACTATGAGGGTTGATTCCCTGATGTTCCTGCTTTCTAGAGGTTTTTGGCTGTCTGGCTCCGAGTTCCTGTGTGTGGGCCTGTTTGATCTTGCCACTGAACCCTTTTTTAATGTGAGGTCCGGCACCTGCCCCTGGTCCTCCGTGTGCCAACCCCTAAAAAGGCTGTGTATTAAATGTATTGGGAAACCCTTGATAGTGTCCCGGTGGTGGTGGGTACATCAATTGTTGATGTGGTGGATACCCCAGGGAGTAGGTGGCCACCATTGTTGGAAATGACTAGGTGGTTGGTTCCCATGTTGGAACCCTCTATTACCTCGCCCACGAACCCTTGGTTGGAAATGAGATGAACCGGTATTATCCGAGTCACTATCATCAGAGCTGGAGCCTGAGTAATTAGACCTGAATCGTTTCCCATTGTTCCTTAACATAGGAGTGGTGTAGGTGTCACTGGTGTAGGGGTATACCCGCTCATGCTTGAACGTAGAGAGGTCCTTTTTAAACTTATCGAGCTTGGACTGTAGGATAGTATCCTTGAATTCTGTCATGTTTTTATTAGACTCGTCCTGTTGTCTCTTGAATAACGTGGGCGCGATTGTGGCTCTTATTGAAGATTCAAGGACCTGGATTTCTATAAGGATAGTGTCAGCTATTCATTTTTCTGTGCTGATAATGAGGATCAACCAATCTCTTGTACACCTCCAGGCCATCAAAGACCAATCCTTAAGAAAGGCTTTGTCCTGCAAAAACAAACGTGGTGCGTTTCCAACGAGTCTGGAGGTGCACAGCTGGCCCTCAAATATTCAGCCATGGCTATCCCATGTACAAGGGTCCGTGAGTGGGACTTCTTCAAAACTAGAACCTTGGTCCAGTCGTCTGCTGAGACACTGGTCGTTGTAGGTAGTAATTCAAGCATACTAGGCATGCTATCTAATATGGACTGGTACGTCGAGTCATCATAGGCTAAGCCACTTATTTCTGCCATGATGTGATCCCACAATAGGGACTGGATAGTATATGTTACAAAATCTGTGACTACAGCCAAAAGACCCCGGGGGCCACTGAAACACCACTAAATCTATCGAAGTCTCAAGTTCGGTAGCGCCGTAACTATGAGAACTAAACAAAAAAGAGTATAGATCTCTCAATAGAAAAATGACCCGCAGCCAGCAACTGCTCTAGACTAACAAAAACAAACAAGGAGAGTAGGGTCAAAGGGAAAAAGTTTTAAGACCTACTACTGGTTCACTTCCCCAGCAACATCACATGAATAACAAGCAAGAACCTAGGAGGTCTTAAGGCCAAGCAAATTGCTGGCAACACTGGCAAGTCTATCTCTACATCAGTGGGTGCTACAGTCACCATATAACAATGTCTGTCTAAAAAATGAAGAGAGAGCAAGAGACACATATGTGAGAAAAGAGAGTGGTGATGTCTAAATTGGAAAACTGGTCAAACCAGATCCAGTACACAAAATTTGTGGATAACCATCAAACAAACCAAGTGACCAGCCTAGTATGGGTAATGGCAGCAGTAGGTGGACGGTGAAATGGCCTGTATGCTTATAACACATTGCATACATGCCTGTGGCCACATTGGCCTGATTGGCCTGATTTCTTACAAAACACTGCAACGGTATGGACACTAACCCTGGGCGAAGAACTACGCTCCGTTTGCGGAGTTTTGGCAACTCCGCGTTCCGCGGAGTTCGCATAGCTGCCGATAACTCCGCTATCCGGTGCGGAGCGTAGTTGTCGCGCGCTAAATAACATTGTCGCGCACTAAATAACATTATCGCGTGCGCGGCAATGGCTTACCTTGGTTCTGCGTTCGCTTTTTCCCGGTCGCGTCTGCCACCATGTTTGTAAACCCTCCCGTGCGACTGTGCGAACGCGATAACGTCATTGGAAGCGCGATAAAGCCATAAGGACGCGCAAGTATGTTTGTTGGTAAGATCGAGTTGCCGAACGCGCAGAGCCTGCAATCTTGCACAGAATAACTCGCGAGCATGTTAAAAGTTAAACCATAATAATAAATTACCATTTTGGTTAGCAAACAAGTGAAAAACCCCTCAAAGTTGTACCTTTGGATGTATTTTTTGGGGGGAAGGAGTCCTCTTTCTGTTTCTACTCTATTTTTGAATATTAAGGAGGAAGGGCTCTGGAGTTTACAACTTCCTGTTCCTGTCCACCAGGCTCCTCCCAGTGCTTTGTCCATGAGGTGGTCACTTTCATTTGGATTTTGAGCTGGCAGGATCACTTTCTGTGTGTGTTGGCTGCATTACTGCTTTTTTTGAATTTTACTGAGGACTTTTGGATTTTGAATTCTCTTTTTCAAGTAAGTTCAGTAATGTATGAGTGAGTATGATGTTGTAGACTTGTGTTTGTTTGATTTTAAATTTTTTAACTACAGTATTCATTCCTTGATTTAAATTATTGATGGGTGCCTATACTTTTATGAGGTCCCAACTTGTATTTCTTTTTAAATTTCATCCAGGCTACATAGAGAGGTACCCATGGGTAAAATCATAATTCTGTGTTTAAATTTTTATTCAAGTTTGTAAACAAACATCATGGCTGGCATTGGATTATGGTCATCATTATGCAATAGCAATGTCTGCTGTGGAATTTCTGTTTGTGTAATTAAAAAGTTTTTTATTTTTTTAAGCCAATAGCTGACCCTAGTACTCCATGTAGTTAGTGTGTAGGCATGTTTGAGTTCATTGTAATAACTTTCTGTGGTTGGCCTGGCCATGTGTTGTTGGCGGCCATTTTATGTTTCCCAGCCACTTTGCTCTTGCCATAGGCCTCCAAACTTGTGGCCTACTCTGCCAGTAGGCCAGAGGTACTAGTCATAGGGTCATGAAAGGTAATCAACTGTTTTTCTGGTGTACCTCTAATTAGAAAATCATGGATGGACTGGTTTGATTTAGAAAATCTTATGTTTATGTGTGGGGTATGTCAGGTTTTGGGTGTCTGTCAATTTCTGCCATTAGGTAACCCAAGGAATACAGCTCGGGTAGTTTTGGTAACGTCGCACCGTGTGAGAACGCGACCTTACCTTTTTTGTCTTGTTCGCGCGCTCAATGTACTGGCTCGGGAACGCGATAACGACTTTTCACTCGATTCGCGTTGCCGAACACGCCGATTTTGCATTCTCGCGAAGAATATGTCCCGAGTTGCATAAAAGTTCCTCGAAAATGTTTAATGTGTCCCCTGTGCTACAAAAAAGTCCTCATTTATGTGTTATTTGGTTGTAGTTTTGTCTTCCTGGAGCATGGGCCACTCCCAGTTCCTTTCTGTCCTCTATGTAATGATTTCTTGTTTATGGTTGGGGTGACCAATTTGGGGGGTGGTGTCTGGTGTGTCCATTTTGTGAAGCTAAGCATTGTCCCTTTGGCATAGGCATTTATTGTCTGTCTTCTCTTTCTTTTCATGTAGTGGTGAGGGCCATTTTGTGTGTACTTACTTCCTTTGTGATGATTCTGCTATGTTGTTGTTGGTGGGCAGGCCATGTGGTGGCGGCCATTTTGTGTATGCTTCCTTTGTGACTGATTTTGCCATGTGGTGGAGGCCATTTTGGGTGCATCCTTTTTCCATGTTGTTTTTGGGTGTCCCTGTCCTCCTGGCCCTATGGAGGCGGCCATTTTCTGTGTCCTTCCCTGGTTCTCTTCTTTTGCCATAGCCATCCAAGGCTTTTGTAGGTACTACTACTCACAGCCATAGGTGCATTCAAGTTAATCAACTATTTTTGTGGTGTAACTTTAATTACACCGTGTATGGCTTTGGATTGCTTCACATTTTTTGTAATGGTGGTACTTTCAGCTTTTGGTTGCTTGTGTGTAGCTAATATGGCACTCCCTGCCAGTAGGTAACCCTAGGAATACTGTTCGCGTACTTTTGGTAACGTCGCACCGTGTGAGAACGCGACCTTACCTTTTTTGTCTTGTTTGCGCGCTCAATGTACTGGCTCGGGAACGCGATAACGACTTTTCACTCGATTCGCGTTGCCGAACACGCCGATTTTGCATTCTCGCGAAGAATATGTCCCGAGTTGCATAAAAGTTCCTCGAAAATGTTTAATGTGTCCCCTGTGCTACAAAAAAGTCCTCATTTATGTGTTATTTGGTTGTAGTTTTGTCTTCCTGGAGCATGGGCCACTCCCAGTTCCTTTCTGTCCTCTATGTAATGATTTCTTGTTTATGGTTGGGGTAACCAATTTGGGGGGTGGTGTCTGGTGTGTCCATTTTGTGAAGCTAAGCATTGTCCCTTTGGCATAGGCATTTATTGTCTGTCTTCTCTTTCTTTTCATGTAGTGGTGAGGGCCATTTTGTGTGTACTTACTTCCTTTATGATGATTCTGCTATGTTGTTGTTGGTGGGCAGGCCATGTGGTGGCGGCCATTTTGTGTATGCTTCCTTTGTGACTGATTTTGCCATGTGGTGGAGGCCATTTTGGGTGCATCCTTTTTCCATGTTGTTTTTGGGTGTCCCTGTCCTCCTGGCCCTATGGAGGCGGCCATTTTCTGTGTCCTTCCCTGGTTCTCTTCTTTTGCCATAGCCATCCAAGGCTTTTGTAGGTACTACTACTCACAGCCATAGGTGCATTCAAGTTAATCAACTATTTTTGTGGTGTAACTTTAATTACACCGTGTATGGCTTTGGATTGCTTCACATTTTTTGTAATGGTGGTACTTTCAGTTTTTGGTTGCTTGTGTGTAGCTAATATGGCACTCCCTGCCAGTAGGTAACCCTAGGAATACTGTTCGCGTACTTTTGGTAACGTCGCACCGTGTGAGAATGCGACCTTACCTTTTTTGTCTTGTTCGCGCGCTCAATGTACTGGCTCGGGAACGCGATAACGACTTTTCACTTGATTCGCGTTGCCGAACACGCCGATTTTGCATTCTCGCGAAGAATATGTCCCGAGTTGCATAAAAGTTCCTCGAAAATGTTTAATGTGTCCCCTGTGCTACAAAAAAGTCCTCATTTATGTGTTATTTGGTTGTAGTTTTGTCTTCCTGGAGCATGGGCCACTCCCAGTTTCTTTCTGTCCTCTATGTAATGATTTCTTGTTTATGGTTGGGGTGACCAATTTGGGGGGTGGTGTCTGGTGTGTCCATTTTGTGAAGCTAAGCATTTTCCCTTTGGCATAGGCATTTATTGTCTGTCTTCTCTTTCTTTTCATGTAGTGGTGAGGGCCATTTTGTGTGTACTTACTTCCTTTGTGATGATTCTGCTATGTTGTTGGTGGGCAGGCCATGTGGTGGCGGCCATTTTGTGTATGCTTCCTTTGTGACTGATTTTGCCATGTGGTGGAGGCCATTTTGGGTGCATCCTTTTTCCATGTTGTTTTTGGGTGTCCCTGTCCTCCTGGCCCTATGGAGGCGGCCATTTTCTGTGTCCTTCCCTGGTTCTCATCTTTTGCCATAGCCATCCAAGGCTTTTGTAGGTACTACTACTCACAGCCATAGGTGCATTCAAGTTAATCAACTATTTTTGTGATGTAACTTTAATTACACCGTGTATGGCTTTGGATTGCTTCACATTTTTTGTAATGGTGGTACTTTCAGATTTTGGTTGCTTGTGTGTAGCTAATATGGCACTCCCTGCCAGTAGGTAACCCTAGGAATACTGCTCGCGTACTTTTGGTAACGTCGCACCGCGTGAGAACGCGACCTTACCTTTTTTGTCTTGTTCGCGCGCTCAATGTACTGGCTCGGGAACGCGATAACGACTTTTCACTCGATTCGCGTTGCCGAACACGCCGATTTTGCATTCTCGCGAAGAATATGTCCCGAGTTGCATAAAAGTTCCTCGAAAATGTTTAATGTGTCCCCTGTGCTACAAAAAGTCCTCATTTATGTGTTATTTGGTTGTAGTTTTGTCTTCCTGGAGCATGGGCCACTCCCAGTTCCTTTCTGTCCTCTATGTAATGATTTCTTGTTTATGGTTGGGGTGACCAATTTGGGGGGTGGTGTCTGGTGTGTCCATTTTGTGAAGCTAAGCATTGTCCCTTTGGCATAGGCATTTATTGTCTGTCTTCTCTTTCTTTTCATGTAGTGGTGAGGGCCATTTTGTGTGTAATTACTTCCTTTGTGATGATTCTGCTATGTTGTTGTTGGTGGGCAGGCCATGTGGTGGCGGCCATTTTGTGTATGCTTCCTTTGTGACTGATTTTGCCATGTGGTGGAGGCCATTTTGGGTGCATCCCTTTTCCATGTTGTTTTTGGGTGTCCCTGTCCTCCTGGCCCTATGGAGGCGGCCATTTTCTGTGTCCTTCCCTGGTTCTCTTCTTTTGCCATAGCCATCCAAGGCTTTTGTAGGTACTACTACTCACAGCCATAGGTGCATTCAAGTTAATCAACTATTTTTGTGGTGTAACTTTAATTACATCGTGTATGGCTTTGGATTGCTTCACATTTTTTGTAATGGTGGTACTTTCAGCTTTTGGTTGCTTGTGTGTAGCTAATATGGCACTCCCTGCCAGTAGGTAACCCTAGGAATACTGCTCGCGTACTTTTGGTAACGTCGCACCGCGTGAGAACGCGACCTTACCTTTTTTGTCTTGTTCGCGCGCTCAATGTACTGGCTCGGGAACGCGATAACGACTTTTCACTCGATTCGCGTTGCCGAACACGCCGATTTTGCATTCTCGCGAAGAATATGTCCCGAGTTGCATAAAAGTTCCTCGAAAATGTTTAATGTGTCCCCTGTCCTACAAAAAGTCCTCATTTATGTGTTATTTGGTTGTAGTTTTGTCTTCCTGGACAGGCCATGTGGTGACGGCCATTTTGTAGGTACTTCCTTTGTGCATTTATCATTGGCCTCCCTGCTTTTGGTCTGATCTGATAGTAGGCCAGAGTCCCAGAGGTGGTAGTTACTAGTTAGCGGGGCTGCTTTATGTAGCTGTTTCTATTTGGTCTATTTAATTACCATCATTACGGCATGTGTGTATGCCATTGCATTTCCAAGTTGGTTGTCTGGGCAGGGGGGTAGGTAACTTTTTTGTGTGTGTAATAATTTTATGGCTTGTATGTGTTTTTGCAGTGAAGTTTTACAAACTCTTAGCCATGGGGTATTTTGATTTTCCTTGCATTAACCTGTCATGACTCATGTGTAGCAGGCATCCTCCTTTTTCTGTCCATATTGGTATATGATAGGCCTGCTTGACTTTATTATTGGTTATTTCTGGACTTCATGTGGCTGGGAGCTGTGGTGCTCGTAGTATTAGTCTTCTTTTTTGTGTTTTATACATTGGCCTGTGTGTCTTTCAATTGTTCATGTGTTGGCTTACTGCTTGTTTGACTGACGTGTTCTGTCTTCTTTGCTTGTAGGTGCACAGAAAAAGACTGAGGAGGTGCTGGCTGTTTTCATCCATCGCCCGTTCAACAGCCAGACGGTTGTCCTTCAATTGTACGCCACGTGTGGTGTGTGACTCATCTGACCACACATCTCTGCAATTTGTGCTACTGAGTGCTGCTGTGTGCTGACATCAGAAGAAGATGGGCCCTAAGAGAGCAGGTACCAGGTCCTCCACCACCAAGAAAGTTGCTGAGAAGAAGGTACAGAAGAAGGAAGTGTCACTTAAGGCTGGTATGGACCCCCAAACCTTTTTTGGGCCCCCAAAACGTACGCCTGCAGCAGCGGTGTCCGTGGTGCAAGCTGGAGCCAGTACATCCGCATTAGCGGGGGCAAGCCACCAACCCAGGGCCAAGCACATGAGGGTCGAAGAGGTAGCCGGCCTAGTGTTACAAAGCAGTGATACTGAGCCTGAACTTAACTTATCGCTGTCTCAAAGTAGCACACAATCCACGCAAGATGAAAGTGCTGAACAACCGCCGCCAGCAGTAGATGTTCAACAACCACAACCACTTCCCGCAATAGTTGTTGAAAAACCACAACCACCGCCCGCAATAGTTGTTCAACAACAATAACCAAATCCCACAATAGTAGTTGTTGAAGAACCACAGCACGCTATAGTACTTCCTCAAGAACAACAACCACAGTCTCCGCACGCAATAGTGGAAGTTGTTCCTCCCGATGTCGGGGCAGTTCAGGAAGTAGAGCCTCATTCCGAGCAAGAAGAAGAGGAAGCCACTTCTGGAGGTGATCTACTGTCTTTAAATTTACGAAAGGAAAGGAGGGTTAGTGGCAGTGCATCGAGTTCTTCGCATAGCATCCCTTCAGATGACCTTGATAAGGAATGGCATCCACAACGAAGAACTGAGCATTCAAAGGAGAGACATCCTAAGACCAGGCTGGGAAAAAGGAAGGATCCGTCAAGGCTTGAACTTCCGGAGTTCGATGTAGGTGAACAGGATACTGATGGTGATAAAGACGGGTCTGACACTGACAATGTCATCATCACAAGCGTTATTCCTGGTGCAGAGGATGTAGAGACCAGCATTTTCACCCTATCCAGAAGGGCTGCGATTAGTGATGAGCAGATAGCACGTGTAACTCCTACACACTCAGCGCCCAAAGTAACACCAGCTCCCATTTTTGCATCAGCGAAGGCCCGGCAGCGTGCGACATCCAGAGCAAGCGCCACCTCAACAGAAGGAGGTAATGGCAGTACTAGTACTGAACTGTCACATAGGGAAATTCAACAAAAAGGCTCCAGTTCATCCGGCATTGGAAGTGGGTCCTCCTCTTCCTATGGCAGGAGACAAAAGTTTAGCTCCCCAGTCTGGGATTTTTTTACGGTTCACCCACATCAGGAGAACATTGCTATATGCACCTTTTGTCACACCAATGTTAGTCGTGGTAAGATTGGTACAAACTATGGTACTGGAGGCCCAACGACCCATATGAAAAAAACACACACAATTGTATGGGAGAACCACCTTGCAAGCTTAAAAGATGTAAGCACTGGTGTTGGTGGGGAGGATACAGTACTACAAGGTCCACTCATGGAAGAAGAGGGAGACGATGACCTTCTATCTGGGAGTGGTACATAAATGAGCCCTGTCGTCAGCACTGGAGTGGTGCAGTCCAAATCCTCAGCATCAGTGGCACCAGAGTCAGCCGGAGACACCAAGGGCAAGGAGTGAAAAGTCTGCGTTGAAAGGTGGTCCGTCTAGCAGAACAGAAAGAATTACCAAGCAGCTTACCATTACTGGCATGTTTAGGCAGGAGGGAAAGTACGAGCGGAAACACCCAACAGCACGTTTGTACAATGCGAAACTTGCAAAAATGTTGGCACTCGACCTTCTCCCATTTTCATTTGTTGAGGCAGTGGGATTTCGGCAATTAGTGGCAACACTCACCCCAAAATGGGGCGTTCCCAGTCGCTACTATTTTGCAAGAGTTGCTATTCCAGCACTACACCACGACGTGCTGGGATTGATTGGGAAAGCCTTACAACAGAGTGTTGTCCATTGTATCCACCTGACAACCGACATGTGGAGCAGTCGCGAAGCCACAGCAGATTACATGTGCATCACCGCACACTGGATCTCTTTTGCAGGTGTGAAAGACAAGTTAACATCAGGCCTTCTTGACGTTGCTGGGATTTTCAATGACACTCGCAAACATGCAACTGTAGCCATGTTTGGTATGGAGAAAAATCATACTGCTGACAACATTTTGTCTGACTTTAACAGCAAGGTCTTTGAATGGCTGAAACCAAGAGGCCTTAAGATTGGTTTTGTTGCCACCGACAATGGCAGTAATGTAGTGAGGGCAATGAAAGATGGACAGTATTTCAGGGTACCCTGTTTGGCACACTGCATTAACTTAGTCGTGCAAGACTTTCTGAAAAATGAACTCCAAGTCAGCACCATACTGACCATCTGCAGAAGAATATGCACGCATTTTAACCATTCTTTCAAAGCGCGGAAGCTGCTACGCGTCATTCAGCGGGAGCATAATTTGCCAGTCAAAGCACTGATCCAGGAGGTCCCAACACGTTGGAACTCGACTTATTTCATGCTTGAGCGTCTCTTTGAGCAGTACATACCACTGAATGCTTATGTAATGTCAAGAAGATTAGTGGATCCTACTGTTAATCTTAAAAGCCTGACCGTTGAGATGTGGCAGTGGGACATCATTAAATGCTTGACAGAGATGCTACAACCTTTTGAGGTGTTCACACGTGCAGTTAGCAGGGAGGACTGTACTATGGGCCAAGCCATCCCATTGTTGTACATGCTCGAGCAACAGCTGAAGGAGGTCTGTGAAACATACGAAGGTGACGAAGAAAAAGTTGATGCATGTACCTTGGCCAAGGCCTTACGCAACCGCTTATCTGTAAATGCAAGGCTTAAAATGATTGTGTCAGATCCAAATTACATAATTGCAACAATCTTGGATCCACGGTACAAATTGTTTGTCAGCAGTAGCGCAGTCATTCCTTTTTCAGATGGGGATGTTGCCAATTACAAAAGTTCCATAGCTGTGGAAGCTAATGATTTTGAAACTGAACGGCTGTTACTTAAAGGCCTGACAGTGCCAGCCCAGGACAGTCAAAGTACTCCAGGCCATCCTCCTGAGGCAACTCAGGCAAGTTCATCAGAGCATGAGAGTGGTGCGTCCGCTTCCCAGCAGGCACCAACAGTACCAAAAGCAGCACCTACACGATCTGATTCAGCAGACACAACCAAAAGCATAACTGCTTTTTTTCTACAGAAGGGGATGGGTAAGTCCGTTGCTGTTGCAAAGGGGAAAGAGGAGCAGCAAAGCCGAGCACCAATGAACACTGAGCGGATGGTTCAGGCCTATCTGGATGACACAACAGAGGTGTTCATGGAGCAAAGCCCATTGGTCTATTGGTATGAAAGAAGGAGACAGTGGCCAGTGCTGAGCAGGCTGGCGATAAAGTATTTGGCTTGTCCTGTAGCCAGTGTCGCCTCTGAGTGGGTTTTCAGTGCTGCTGGTGCCATTGTGACATCGAAAAGGACCAGTCTCTCCCCCAAAAGCGTCGAGAGGCTGACAATGATAAAAATGAATCAACACTTCATACCACCAGACTATACTGTACGTGAATCAGAGCAGGATGAAGAAAGCGAGCCCGAAGAATTCATCACTGCTGGGTTACATGACCTACTGCTGTCCGGACCCACAGAGTTTGAGGACGAGCACCTCTTCCCTGACCAATAGGCTGTTAAATTGTGACTTTTTCCCTTCTTTTATTTGTGTTATTTATTTTCTTATTAAAAATGACTTTCTGGTGCAAAACTGCTAATCTTAAAATAAAAAGCTCAACCAAATCCATCCCCACCACTCATTCTTTTAATGTACCTACTGGAGTTGCACACCTGTGCATTTATTTTCGCTGTATCTTTTTTAGTTACCTCCTGGAGTTGCACGCCTGTGCATTTATGTTCCATGTTGACTGCACTCCTCAGAGTCTTGCTCCATCTTCTTGACTCCCACTCAAGTCAATACAATTCCATCTTGGCAGCCATACATTTGATGTTGTAGATGGAGTATAGTACAATAACAATAATGTAGCCTCTAACAGTCCCTCCATAACAAGTGAACCGTACATGACTACAGCCATCCTCTATTTCATTTGAAATCTGCAACTCATAATAACTGCCTTGCTGAGTCTTACTCTTAAGGCTGCCACCTCTGTCTGCAGGCATTCAGAGATGACTCTTCTGTGTCAAAAGAAACTTGAGCAGGCATCCACAACTGAAGTCAACTTGTTGTGATGACTCGCATTACAAAGGCTCGGCAGCATCTGTGATCAATCTTCTGACAGTGAAAGAGAAGAGCAAAACAGGTATAAAAATGAATGATGCCATGCATTGCATTGGATGTATTTTTTTGCTGACTCTGAGCTAATGTACATGGAGTTGAAGTATACTAGTAACTTCAGTTCAGACTCACGTGATAGCCAATTTTTCCATGTTATTTACTAATAATAGAAATTATTTACGCACTTATGTTCCTACTACTACAGATGCAGTCAGGACTTAATTTATCGTAGTCACTCACTACAGACTGAGTTGCTGATGATAATGATGGTGACCACCATATCTTTGCTGTCAGGCAGTTGGATCTGAGCTGATTGATGCACGATGTTTCTTGGAGTGGAATACAAGGTAATAAATAAATACAAATAAGAGGCACAGCACAGTAGACCCAGGCTACTACATGTTTGTGCACAGTGCTGTGGTAGAGTACAATAGTGGTATGATTGATGACTGAGAATGACGCATTGATTTTGTTGATTAATTTTGTAAATGCTAGGTTGCTTTTTCAATTTCATTCACCTTTCTGTGGCTCTGAAATTTTTAGGGAAATGCAGTTTGTATAACGGGCAAACCTGTGTCGTCGTGGGCCTGTTGTTGTGTGCTGGCTCCTGTCTTTTTTTGTACTTCTAGATTAAAAATGATATGCAACTAGTAGACTTATACAAATTGTATCCAAGCCGCCTCAGTCTGAAAGTCCTCTCATACGACTACTCCTCTTGTATTGTTTTTTTTATCTTCACTGTATTAAAATTTGTTTAGGTCATTCACATTCTTTTGTATTTGCCTTTTCTTTTTCAGGCTGGACGTCTTTCACCCACTGCTTTATAGTATGAGCATCAACTCTCACCCTTACCACAAATCCTCATCATCAAGCAATTGGATTGCGGGAAACCAAGAATCATATTCAGCGTGTCCTTTTCTTACGTCCATTGCTTACAATCATTAGCTAGCGGATCAACATCATAAATCATCGTCTTCATTGTTTTGCTTTTGTTGTCTCCAATCTCCATGCGTACTGTTTTTCTTTCTCAAACCTTTCCCAAAACCCCCGTACCCATCCATTAAACAAACCCTAACCCTCTTCCCCCGGGCTGCGTGGTTACATTGAGGTGTGATGTTTCTTACATTAAATATACACCAACAATTTGATCACGCGCTTGCTGGGGCAGATGTGGTCAAAGCAACAATAGTGAAATGTCAACAAGGCATGGCCAGGATCTTCTGCGGCTTCCCAACTCAAGCTCTGTGTATAACGCCAAATAATTTACCATTAACATCAAACAACGAATGCATCTAATGAATTGGCGTAATTTTTTGGGTTGAAAGTGTAAAGCATTATGATTTAGAAAAGTTTGACGTTGCCGTGAGTACTACAAGTAAAGTTGAACTTCTTATCTTCTCTTGCACTTAGTTTCCAGTCCCCAAAACCATTGTTTTGTTTCAGTTTAGCAGTTGCAATATTGGGTCACCCATGCAATGTACTGTACTTACTTATACTACCCCCACATTGTCTGTCACGCAAATGACTGTCTCTTTCTTTTTGTCGCTACTGGCAGGGTCTGTCTACTACTATCACAGAAGTTCTGATTCTGAACCACAGATTCTTCGCCATTGTCTTGGAAATCAAATGCAGCCCTTGCAGTGCCACACTTCATGATAAATCATCATCATCTCATCAGCAATCACAGGTAAGATAAGTTTGCAGTGAGGTATAACGCAAGACAGACTGGTCGTTCTTCTAATACTACAAATATAACTCGGTGAGGGTTTACTGCATCTATCTGTTTGCATGTTAAAGATGTGGGCAATATATTTTATTATTAAAAAGCACTGTCCGCCGACCTGCATGGCCAAATTAAACCTTGCGAGGTTGCACAACGTACATTATTTGGTGAAACACTCCCCCCTCCAACCCCACAAGAAACGCAAATGAACTTCAAATGTTTTCTTTTTAACATAACTTTGTGTCTCGTTTATTTTTAACATAATGTAATATATAACTAAAGATGATACAAAAATAAAATATATATAAATCCTACACCACAGCTGTCCCTACCCGCCTCCCCTAACCCCAACCAAATTCCCACGCTCAATGTCATGTAAAAAAAAAGTAAAAACCCAACACCCAATTCCCACCCACCAACAAAAGGATTGAAAAAGGGGCAAACAGGGTCCATCTCATAGCCGGCGGGCTTTTAAGTGTTGATCCACCAGGATCTTTACACGCTCCTCTATTTGTCTTTTAGTCTGACTGCTTTGAGCCTCCAGCCTGGCTACCCGGAGGAGAATTTTTCGCTGGAACTGGCGGCACCTACATTGGCAGCCATGTTGTTGTGGGGGGGTGGACGATGTGGGGAAAATCTGTCGGCGGGCGGCTGCCTGACCACGCCGACGTACTCCTGCAGGCTTGGGGGCCGGGGCATTGGAAGAGGCAGCAGCTGCTGCCGCCGCCTCCTCCTCCTCCTCCTCGGCCTGAGCCACCAGCCGGCGGTAGGCCTCAACGATGGCCTGCAGTTTCCGCTGACGGGCCCGGACTGCCAGCTCCTTCCTCGTTGGTTTAGAAGGAGTAACTATAAAGAAAGAGACAGAATTGTTGTAATCAAAAATCCCAGCAAATCAAGAACACAACATGGATCCAACACATAGTGGGCGGCACAGTACAGTAGCAATAGCAAGCAAGTTGAGTACCTAAAATGTTGTTTTATCTATCTTGAACATTCTACGCCTTATATACTTCATTTGTCTGCCTTTTTGGCACGGCATTATGCCTGCCCTAGTAACATAGGTAGCATGGGTGTACTTCAACGGTCACATACGAACACCTGTCTTTTTCATATCTCGTTTTTTTATATCATATACTCTGTGCTTCCGGGAAAAGTGACAGTCTCCAACTAACATTAATTAACAGTGGCCAGCTAGTACTAGTAAATGTCTACTCTAGAGACTATCATTCTTTATATCGCCAACAAACGTTAGGTGGTTTGTGTTTCGCCAGCAACGACCCGGAATGCATCCAGTCGTCCCCTCCTTCCCTTGCCTTTGGGTTTAACCAAAACACCGCTGCCAACACTAGTATCCACTATCCACTAACCACCGATATTGGATGTGTCTCCCACCCACGCAGGCAGCTGTGTTTTCCCCTTTCTATGCTTCCACAACAACCCACGCATCCAACTGCTCTCAAACACCTGCATTGCTGATTCCAAAGTATCCTTCTATATTATATGATTGGAGGTTTTTCCTTGCTCCTTTCATCATACTTAAAATCAATCTCATGTTAATCCATCGCGGTCATGTAATGTTGTGGATAAGACTTTTTTAGTCTGCCACCAACCTTTCACAGCTGAGTTGTAGTCACATAGAAGAGGCCTGTATAACTTATTTTATCAATTCTCGCCGGTGGTAATGCTTTTGCTAAGCTTGGTAATGACAACGGTGGCGTCATATATTGTCCAGTAGAACTTCAAGTTCATTATAAATATCAGAGTACAGTGAGGAAGTTTTCCCCACCCACCAAGTAATGCGGATCACTATTGAATGTAACTTACCATCGCCCACCGTTGTTGTCTCCTCCCCCGCTGCTGCCGGTGCTGCTGTAGGTGCCTCTGGTGGTCCTCCATTCCCCTCCGGGATCGCCTCTGCTGCCGCCGTTGCAGCGCCGCTGCCCCCGTCGGCACTGGTGGATGGTACTGGTTCTGCAAAAATAAAAATAAGTAATTAAGTACACCTTTTTAGATGGATGCACAGCCCCCATTGTACTTGTTCACCAAAAACGGAGTTCTGCAAAACAGTTAAGTACAACGTAATCAGTAGTAGTCCACATTGCCTAGTACAGCAGAGTAAGTAACACACTACACATATTAGCATTTGTTTGGTATGGTATGGTACCCAAGCTCATCTCATCTATACTGCTACTCTAGTCTAGTCCTTGGAAAGTTAGACTGAACCATGTAACCTAACCAGTTTGTACATCAATGACATGTCTACAGTTTTGCGCATGCTACCTCACAGCTTGTTGCGCAGTACGAGAAGACGCCTTTGAGGCCACATGATAGTTCAAAGCATACACCTGAAGAGTTCGGAAAATAGAAAGGCCCGTATTTACTTTTTGAATGTGGATTGTGGAATCGAGTTTCCTTACAGCCTCAGGTTACACCTTTTTTTTAGCATGACAGCTAAAAAGTTGAATAAATGTATGTAATGTTTTCATACTGTCTAACGTGCACCACTTTTGTCATTATCTTTCGGCAGATGAGAAGATTTCCTTCTACGAAGCAAAGATTTCCAGAGCTTACCAAAAAGAGGCATATGCAACCAGTATACGTTCAATGGTGAGGGGTCTCCGACATTTCCCACATTTCCCTATCGTGCACTGGTAGCTGTACAAATGTAGATTACTTTTTATTCAGCCTTTTTTAACTCTGGATTTTTTCTGGTGGCCCTGCCCTTGACGCATTTCACAGAACAACTTAAAAACATTGATGTTACTTACTTAGTTACTTCTAACAAAATAAAGGTTTTGAAGTACCACATTGACTCGGAAGTATATTTTCAGTGTCTGTTGTCTTGTAGACTTACACGAGAGAGTGAGCAAAAGGGGGTTACTTAGGTTATGGATTGTGTAATAAAAGCATTTGGCATCTTCATATTGGGGTTCAGGAAAGGGGTAATTGAATAATTGACCAATGACTGAGCCCATATAGGTTGTCGTTCATTGAATTGTGGGTTCCTCTGAGTTCTGTGACTGAGGTGTAAGACTGTAAGTAAGTAAGGTCCAACCTGCCTATCAACAACAACATCCAATTTTGGGGTGCATACATAGTTATGTATGTGACTGCATAGAAGAATACCCGCAAGAGTAGTAGTGGTATTCATTACTAACGCTTACAAAAATAGTAGACCAACATCTGGATGCATACTTGGTTGGTGTCAATTGGCAAAGAAGAGACATTACAGAGGAAAAAGCATAAGACAGGAGTGGACCCTGTGCCTTCCGCTATTCGATCACAGATTTTTTGAAAAGATTGATACCTTAACTAAAGAGTGGGCAACAGGGCAAGCTTACCTACAGACAGTCTAGTAGTAGCACAGAGAGTCATAAGAGAGGCTCTTTCAAGGAACAGAAAGGCAGGGACAGATAGTAATACCCAAAATTTTGAAAACATAAAACAAAAACAAGCATTTGTCAAAATTTAGTTAGGTGAAATGTCATTAATCGGTTGGAAAAAAAGCTCCGTTAGAAAGTTAGGGAAATATCATTGTTCCAAAAGAAAACACTGTTGGACTTACTAGGGACAGCAGCAGGATCCTCAGTAGAGGAGCTCTGTGCCTGTGGTTCTTCGCGTTCACCCGCCGACTCGGTCCCAGTCTTCTGCTTGCCCCTGGGTTCTGTGGTTCAAGTAAGAAATAATAATAAAGAAAGAGGAAAACATTGAGTGCTGTGAAACATAGACAGCATTTCAAAAACCACTGCTACAACATTAAAAGAAACAAACATTGGTCTACCAAATGACTACTGCCTTGCATGATTCACTGACTAGTGTACTTGGAGAAAACAAATCAAATGTTCCATAAACATTCTGATTGCAGATTACTAAGTAACACAGAGGCAGTAAGACCTAAACAACACCACAGATTCAAGAATGGGGTAATCAATCAATTATCTGTAAGTAGCCATTTCTTTTTCATTTTTTGCCAGCAAAATGCATAGATCACAAGGAGGAGACATGCTTAACTTTGTGCATACTAACTAACACGAAATTGTACGTTCATGGCATCATATTTTGTTTTGCTACTGACTGAATGCTACTGCTGCCCTACCCACTCAATAAACAAACTACATCAGTTCTATGGAGGGCTGAGGCAGGGGCGGCTCTAGGCTCATGGTGGTCCTGGACTCCTGGCCAGGGAGCGTAGGTGGGGGGCCCGGAAGAGGAGGTCGGGGCGGAGCACGGAGGCCAGTGAAGAGGGGGGAGTCAGGGTGTTTGGAAGTGGAACAGAGCCGGAGGCACCAAATCCCTGCCAGGGGCCGCCACGCAAATATGTATCCATCCTCTGAGGATTATTAAATTAAGGATATATATTGGTGGGGTGGCCCCTGGCGTTTGGTGGCCCTGTGCAGTTGCACAGCTTGAACATGCCTAAATCCGGCCCTGGCTGAGGTAAGAAGAACAAAGTAACTTTTGCATTCATTGCCAGAGGAGTATTCATGCAGAAGAGAAGGCCGTGAAAAAAAAATGATACAATATGCATTGCAAACACGTACAATTATCCATCAACGGCTATTTCACTGACGGACAAAGGAAGGACAAGACTCTATTAATAGCATTAACTAACTTCAGTTCTCTACAATAAAGAAAATCTCACACCAATAAACAGCAAAAGCTAGCGCCAAATTGAACACGCAAGAGTCAGTGAAGATGAAGAAGCGCAGCATAGACCAGTGTCATACAATTACAGTAGATATAATAACGGAATACATCGGAAATGTAACTAGGAGCACCAGTCATCGCGTTACTTATTCAGCCAAGATTTACAAAGATACAATAACAATACTTATACTACTATAGAGATATATTATACACACACTTTTTTTTTTGGGTAGCCACTCACCAAGACCCACGACCTCGACGCCAAGCAGGTCCAACAGGTCCTGCTCCCGGTCCAAAATGTCTGCCCAACGGTGGGTCAGCTGATGGTGGGTACGCCGGATACCGGAGCAGCGGAAGACTGCCCGGCGCACCTTCACCCACCGCCGGAGACGCTCCTCAATATGCTGGTAGCCGGAGCCGGGCCTGCCACCTGCTGCCAACATCAAGGGGAGGTAGCGCTGGATAAAAAACACCAGGGCAGCCACCTCCTCCTCCCCAAAAAGTTGGCGGGGCCTCACCCCTAGGGGGCGCATTCTGCCGCAAGGCAGCCTAGTTTTTGGGGGCACTGGCGCCTTGCCCTTTGAGCCGCCGCTGCTGCTGGCGCCCTTGACCATGGTTCTGGGTGGAGGGTAGAAGAAAACTAAAAGTTCAAGACAAAAAGGTAGGGGAAAGAAGAAGCAAGGTAAAACAACAAGAAGGAAGTAAAAAGCAATAGAAAAGTTGTAAAAGTAGAAATAAAATGAAAAATATAAACCTAGGCACAGAGAGAAATAGGTAATAACTAAAGAAAGTTAGAAAAAGTGGGTAAAAAGACAAGGATGAAAGAGATTTTAACAGGATGCAAAAGTAGGCCCAAAACCATAGCCAGAGTGTGTGATCCAAGATGGCTGCGCCCATCGCGACCGCATGGGTAGGTTTGCGCGATATTTAGCGCGATCACGCACTTTTGTAGTGCGAACGAGAAGATGAGTTCCCGAACATGTCTTGCACAACGCGACCACGTTACTTGTGACCCGGAACAGGAAATAAGGGAACGCAAGCAGGCGGGACAAACCTCTGGGGTAATTTAGCACGCTAGCCATCCCGAGCATGCAGGCAACGCCCCGAACACGCGCACCGCGCTCCCGAAGACGAAAAACGGCGCGCGAACGGGCCCAGCAAGCAACTCCGCATGGTTGCCGAGCTACGCGTAGTTCGCGGAGTGCAACTACGTCTTCGCGTAGCTCCGCGGAGTCCGACTCCGCGAACTACGCCCAGGGTAGATGGACACATGTCTATTACAGGACATTTGATATATGGGGTTGGAATCAGGCATATAACAGCATTGGCATGTGTGGACTGGTGACATGTTACACATCCACTCATACCTATTCAGTCTGAAGTGGAGTAGGATTCATCACAGCGTACGTGGACCTGCTACACAAAAATTATCATAGATTCCCAGGTGTACGCCTACAGTAGCAATGTGCAGCAGACAGGCAGATAGAAGGTCATCCCTCCAATTCCATATTCACATCGAGTTTCCTCACATGTTCCTTTGTACCACCATGTCATATTGGCAATATCACCTCGGGCACCCCATCTTACATGTCACTGATATGCAGTACTCTGAGAGAAGCGCTGGTACCCATGATGCAGGCTGACAGTTGCTACATATCATGATCACTTTGGGCTAAGGGTGGGAACCCAAGTAAGCCATTGGCATGGACAACGGATTTATGTACTTATTGCAACAAATGGGGATATGTAACTTGCCCACTGGTTATGCTATTATGAATGATACATGTTAACTATGCCACCTCACAAATACATATGCAGCATTAATAATAGGATGAAATCATGTTTTGGTAGGCCGAGCCTGCTGACATGGTACCCCAAGTCCATTGGAATCCAAATATTGGGTAGATGCTGTACTTTGGATACATTTATGGATCACGAAACAATTTGCTCTTGTCTGTCATGTATGTTTGACATGACTCCATTCATTTAGACTATGCCAATGTAGGTAGGGTGAATGATGGTAATCTGCAGGCATGTGCATGGTATGATGTGAACAGACAATATGAGGGCACATATTTCGGTAAAATGTCCACTGTGCGCATTTCAACAATCGATGTGATGTTTACATTTGGAAGTATGGTTTGGGTATGTGGTACACCCCAACCACAGCTGTGTCCCGCTCAAATTTGGACTGTACTGTGTCAGGGAAATCGAAGCCTTTCCCATGCAACATTTGTGTCACATATTTTGGCTAAAGTGTTGGCACTTTCTATCCATAGTATGGATGAGAGACATTAGAACTAATGACCATCAGTTGATTTTGGGGCAGGTGATGGTACATGTGCCATAAGCATCCACAAAATAGCTGCCAAATCAGTTGCACAGCATATTAAGAGGCATCCATCATGTGGGCCTGCATACATGGTAAATTATTCAGCATAGCAATTTCGCACAGTCAATTGCTTGTGCAATTTTGCCCTACTTCTGTTGTGAATCCACATGTAAGGTACAGTTTGATTCCACAGAGTCATGAATCCCCTTGCTTATCTCACTGCAACCCATTTAAGCAAACACACATATCCTTACGGAGCACAGAAACAATCAAGTGACACTTACTAGTGGCTATGAGATCTCGGAAGATTGCCACCTCACCACTGGTGCATTAGCCTGGTCCACCTACACAACAAAAACATGGTACATTGCACTCTGAATGCGGAACATGTACACTGTGTACATATGAAGCACAGTGTATTGATGTCACAAATGCCTGATATTGTCTGTACGTTGGGTTTGTAGAATGAGGCACAGTTGGAATCCATGCGGCAACCCACCTGCACTTTTTTTTTTTGGAAAACCTTTATTGATGCATTCAAAGTATTTACAAACGCCGGCCTAAACCACAGGGGCCGGCCGCAAATTAGCAAATCAACGTAAAGTTTATGTATCCATCATCGACCCTGGCGACATCTGCAAAGAAAGTGCAACATATGACAGGTTGCGTCACCAGTGCAAAGGACAAATCAAAGGTTCCGTTTTTTTCTTTTTGAAGAAGCAGTAGTGGCATTACTATAACAGGCGTCACGCCACACTTAAGAAGCAATGAGAGATGAGGGGATGTACCACGCACTGCAATCAAGAACAGGTAACAAATAATACAGCCTTAGTTACGTGACAGAACAGGAATAAAAATAGATCTATTAGCAAGCAATCAAGTGCGAGTACCATCCATAAAACCCTCTCTCAGGAGACAATGAAGTAGAAGCTGGCATAGACGCCCCATAAATCAAGAAGTGGCAGAAGGAGAAACAGCCGACCCTACTGAGAAGAGGAAAGGAAAGAAAGGGACCATAGAACAAAACAAACTAAAATAACAAAACCCCTCCGAAAACCCGCCACCCTGCACCCCTGTAATGGCTACGGCCTACCCCACTAACAGCGTGCCTGTCGCCCCGGAACTACCCTAAAGAAAGGAAAAGAAAGCGGAGGAGGAGAAGACCATATACACTCCCGATCTCCCTTACCCCCCGCCATTGGCGACCTCCCCAAGACATCTTACCCACTGTTTAAAGCGAGTATAGAATCCCAACTTGGGGAGGACATAAACAAAACCACCTGACCCCCGTTACAATATGAGGTACAATCCCAGCTTGTATCACATGACGCAGCAGACCCCAGAAGCCAAAGTCAACCCTGACCAGTACGTGTCTTTACGATAGTCCTTGTCGCCCATTCCAGAGTCATCATAAGGAAATCGAAGCATTCAATACAGTACAAGTCAATGGAGTCGGATCGGAGACAGGATACAAGATGGCGACATCCACAATTCCGGCAAGGAAGGAACAAGAAGGAAGGCAGACCTCTCCGATAGTCACTGAAGAGATGTTCGTGGCGATCAAAACTGTGAGCAACGGTGTTCCATCGAGCAAGGATTGAGTAGGGAAAGCCAGCAATGACCATAGGTACGCCATCCATGGAGCCAGATGCATCAAAACAGGCTAAATCAGGCTTCCGCCCAGGGATCTCAGAATGGTAGGCAGAGGGCTCCACAGGAACCACAGCTTGCTGATAGCATGTCGGAGCATCGCACTTCGGTCTCAAACAACCGTTGTTCAGCGGTACAGACATCCGATCGTACATGAGAGCAAATTGAGAGTGGAGCGCCCCAATGGCGGCCATTACGGACCTCAATGATATTGTGCCGTCCGTCCCCTCCATTCCCTCTCGCGAAGAGACGAAGCAGGACACGAACCCCGGACACAACTCCGAGGCAGCAGGCACAAACAAAGCCGACAACAACAGCTGGCGCTCACAACACTGTCAGAATCGACACTTTCGCCGCTCGCGGGGCCAAGCCCGCCGACCCCGGCCCGGGAGGGTCTCCGGGCGTCGGACCCCCGACAGCGGCTGCCGATCTTCACTTGCTTCACTGTACCACTTCCGCAGCGTAAGCCGGTCACTGAGTTGCCATTCGAAAATGCCAGGAATGGTCCAAGATCGGGAGACCGGACGCAGCCCTGGTCCCACAGCCGATGTTGTGCAATTCCAACCCGGATGGGCTAGAAATCGAGGTCTGGCTTCAGCCCTGGAGTAGGCCAAGACTAGTACTCGACATAACTTCGTCACCCGGTAAGCTGGAAGGACCGGGATTGCACCGCTAGGGTCAGGAGCACTTCATGCGCACGGGAGTCCAGTGTGAGGATAGGATAATCAACAGGATATACGAGCCGCCGGCGGAGGTTGGCGGAGCCGGGAGTCTATGCGGCCATCTTGGATCGTAGCATAGCTCCTCCTCCCACCTGCACTTTTAAAGGGGATTAGAGATACCCTTGCTGGCGGGCGCACTGAGTGACCAACCCGCAATACCCCTTCAATGCCCCATGGCACAGAGTTCACCAAGCCAGTACATTTAGGTGCCTTGATTTACTCTAAAGCTTTGTGGCCATGATAAGCCACACAGGGTGGTTTTGCAAGGCCCCCTTGATCTGGTTGAGAGGCTTGTGCCACCAGAGATCCTACAGTAATGAGCCACCAGCAACACTATTCTGTGGTACTTAGGCCTATATCTGGTTCCATTGCAATCCTAGGATGTGTTATGTTATGGATGCATTGCCCACTCAGAGATTGACAAACCCTGGCTAGTTCAGCCAGTCTACAGTGTATGTGGCATTCAAGGGGCACATTGAATGTTTACATGTGTAATGGATGTGGTTAGGCATATATGACACATGTTGATATGCGCAAACCAACAGTTACCTTAGAGTGATAACGAACAACCATGATATCATGTTGTGGGACACACATATCTGTTGTAGGGGCTTGGGTCTGGAAGAATATGTGTGGCACAAGCACAGTGTCAATGTACATTAGTATATGCATCAAAACGTTGCATATATTTTGGGGATCACAAGCCCAGCTTGGGTAGCCAATATAAGTCATACTTTCTATTCCAAGGAGGTACATGTTTGCTATTTGCATGCATCACAATAGGTTGCTATATTGATGGGTTAATTGAACTTATTTTGGGCCAATTACTATCATGTGTGATGCGAGTGTTTTGATGTTTACACTGACTATAAAGTAAGATTTCTTACACAATGGTAGTGTTAATAAATTCATTAGAATTTTAGGACACTGTTTTAAAGAAGTCCATATATTTGTGTCCATTGATGTGACTCATGTATCTGCAAAAATAGTCTGTACTATTTGGTCTCTCTGTCAGAGCAATCGTATGTACATTATGGAGTTGGTGCTCATCTTCCTCATCATAATCCTTCGGGCTTGCATGGTCCTCATTTTTCTTGTCCCATGTGACATTGGTCCACACACATATGTTGTGCAAAATCCAGCACACAAGTATGATCTTACATACCATGGGGTGGGGAATAGAGCAGTCTCTCCTCAGACATGAGCGAAAGCGTGACTTCAGGACTCCAAAAGTCGGCTTCACTATGGACTGGGTCCTGCAAAGTGCATGGTTGTAGCTTCGCTGAGCCTCCATCTGGGGCTGTGCATAAGGGGTCATGACCCATGGCTGCAGACCATATCCTTGATCAGCAAAAAAAGAAAGGAAGGGAACAATCCGTCAATGGTTATGATTGTTGATGGGCCTAAATCCAAGTACATTTTCTTATATGTCCAGAATGACTCATACACATTTCAACCACTATAGGACGTTCACTGGCATTATTTAGCATACACACACTTTTACTTTTGGTATGCCTGACACTGTTTTATGCGTACAAGGATACCGACTTGTGTGATACACTTACTATTTACAATACTTGTGAGTTCCAATGCCATGAGCGTTGTGAATGTTTATTAATATGGAGGATCTGTTAGCCATTGAGGCGATTCTCGCATTTCTTTATCGTATTATTTTGGGACTACTATTGGCATTTCTGACCTACATCATGGTTGCTTTTTCACAATTTCTGTTTTAGATAGTGCAGATGATGTTGTCCCCTTTATTCACACATATGTGGATGTGACAGTAGTAGTCACTGTTGTTCATTAGCTACTGCCATGGAGAGATTAGTGAGTGCATGTCAATGTGGACATGATAGTCTGTACATGGCAGTGCACTACGTCCACTTTGTTAACAGAACACAAGAGGAGTGAAATGTTGGAGTTTTGCGCTGGACAGTGCAGCAAAATATCAATACTGCATTTCCTCATTGTTTGAAGGCAGTGTAGAACTTATTTTTCAACTTGATGTAGTATCCTCGGTTTGCAGCATGAAATGGCAGACAATGGGCATAATTGAACCAAGACAGGTACATTAGCAAAATGGTAAATGTTTGTCTGCCTTTCCTATGCGATGTCCCTTGTGCATGAGGGTCTACCTTGCTGCACAGTTTGAACCCTTGGAGTACTGATAGGCCTGTCTGGCACAGATTCGACCACACATAGGATATGATGTATATGATGACTAATACAAATTTCCATGCTACGTATGACATGGAGAGGATCAATTATTTGTAACATATCTCAGTTTCACAGGAATTGGATACATGACAAGCCTCATAGCCAAGGTTGTTACCTGTGTACACACAGACAACAGACATGGAGTCCCTTCCTTCAACACAGTGTTGCAACACAGCAATTTACATAGTGTTGCATTGCTGAGGATCTTTCTACCATTTCGGGACATACAAAGGGCCTCATTTATTAGTTCTTGCTGCATGGCAGCACAGAAAGTCACTTAGCTTATATGCCCTGCGTCAAAAGGAAAGAACAGGAATGTTCCATATTAATTGGCATACAGTGCATTAGTGTTCTTTCTGCATGCGAAAGATCACAAATTGTTGCCTAGTGCTAACCCGGGCACCCTTGCAGCATGATGCAGGTATGTCTGTGTTGTTGCCTCAATTATTTTTAAGCAGTAAGGGACACCTTTCTGCACAAAAACAATCAGTGAAGTTTTCTTCCTCTTTGTATGTGTGCTGCAGAATGCAGCACATGAAGAAATATGTAATAACAAGGAGAAATAAAGATATTTCTCCTCGTTATGCATCCCCCTGGGGAGGCACACAGTTTTGACACATTCCGAGGTTTACATATCCTTGGAAATGTGGGAATATGTCAAGACCCATTGGTGGTGCATGAGAAAAGCCACCGCAAGACCCATGGAACACATACTTGACGTAGAGTAAGGCAACGCAGCACTTTGCACTGTCTGCCTCCAGCAGTGCAAGTCTCTTGTATGCGTGGTTAATAGTGGCTTAGCACGTCTTAACATGTGTGACTTGCAGGATTGTTTAGCACATGTGCGTGCCATGTAGTATGGTGCAAGTATGAGGCCCATATCTGCAACGTATGCACTGTCTCATTCACTCAACACAAAGATGGCTATTTTATTAAACATATTTTCCTGTGATGAGGTCGGTCATATGCTTCAGATGCACTTACCATACAGTAGCCTGTAGGCCATTTCCGTATGTACCTTTACAGAAGCACTCATTTATGATGATACATCTGAAGATGTATGCATCATGAGCACTCCCAGAATACTTTGCCAGCACATTGATGAACATCCCAAGATTGTCCACTCTCCCCTCCACGTTGATTGGATATGTGTGCTTCCGATTGCGGTACAGGTGGGATGTAACAACAGCAGGCACAAGTCGCCCATGAGTGCAGTCCATTTCCCCAACACATGTTGAAATCCAGCAATGGCATAGAACCCCTGCTTGTTTTCGTGTTGTTTTTGCTGTGTGCTTGGGAGCATTAGGTACTGGTATGTGAGGCTAATGATGGCATCAAGGATGGAGGGGAGGAATTTGGGAAAGGATGACTAAAGTTTTCGTGCCACTCTGGCTATGGTTGTTTAGAATGATCTAGACACCAGCAGGTGGAGTGTTGAAATCAGCTTGATCTGCAGAGGGATGTTGGTGTACCTTTGAGATGTTGTCTGTAGCTTGGTGCAATCTGGTGCAGGAGCTGGACAAGGGACACCCCTCTGAACCTGTAAAAGGTGATGATCTCCACCTCTCTGAGATCTGGTATTCTTTTGCTGGTATGTCCATTCCCTTCTCCTACTCTGCCTTCGTGGGGATGACGAAGGAGGTGTTGGAGGTGGTGGTGAATCATCGTCATCTTCTTCCTGCTCTGAGCTGCAGTATGAGTAATTCCATGTCGTAGTTGAGCTTGGCAAAGTGCTCTTGGCATGTTCTGCTTATGTACCAATGCTGATGTGTCATTTTGGACTGCGATGGGGGGAAGAGTCTGGTATAAAAGTAAGTTGGAGTCTAGCGTGGGCACCTCCCATACAGCTCAGTCAGAGCCTGAGGTACCGATGGAGAGGTAAGTCTCCGTGAACTCATTTACGCTCTAATTTTATGAAGCGGGCGAACGCGTAATAATATCAGTGATGTTATTGTTTAAAATAGGAGTCCTCCTCTTGCTACAGATATGCGCATGTAAAGGGAAGGCGCACACAGAATACATTTATGTTTTTTGTTATGACGCGAGCGAACACATTAAAATCAGCGATGTTAGCCTTAAGAATATGAGTTCCCTTGTGTCCTATGGTGAACTACTATGCGTGTGGTAAGGTGAAGCACATGTACGAAAGATTAACTACTGGGCACACAAATATTTTTATCCCCTATAAATAATTGGAGGCAATTCAAGCGGCAATATACTGAGAACCATTAGCGGGTAATATCGCCCTTCATTATAGTTAAAGGCTGATTGGATTGCTTCAGACGTGGGTGAAACGAGTGTTTTTGCAGTTAACATAACATAGAGTAGGTAAGGCATCCTATCTCCTAGACACTGTATTTAGAAAGAGGATTTTCATCTCAAACTGTCGAGTCTTTAGTTACCTGCAATTCGTAGAGAGACCGCGATGTTCCTGTGTATAGCACAATGTATGAATGAGAAAAGAGGCCTGCATTATAGTTTTTGTTATGTTTGTTGCTTGGACAGGATACACATAAAAAATAATACTAAATGTAGGCAAAGATTTGTCTTATTTTAAGCAGAACTCACAACGCTGGAAGGGGGTGTTTTGGTAAAACAAGCATAAGTACACAACTCATGGGGTTTGGTGGCAACTCCGGAGGCATCCAGTCCACCTTATGTGTCAAGCATTTGATTATAGATAGATCCACAACCTAGGTTCTTATAGGTTACAGTTGTTCATTAATTTTAGTCATTTTAAGCATCGTGTCTAGTCTAAGCTTTGAAACACAATACTGAGAAGTCCAAAAGACAGAAATAACTTGACGGACAGAATTGAAAAGGTTTTTTCTGTTTTCCTCCCCCTAAAAAGTAATTTTCCTCGCCTTCCAGGGTGGGGCCTTCTTTCCCTGAGTTGTGACCGGGTGAGGTGAGGTTTTACCCTCGTAAAAGACAGGTGAGCACATAAGTTGAATGAAACATGTTGCTGTTAAACATATAACCTATTGATATATGTGACCGAGTGTAAACCTAGAGGTTTCACTGCAAAGATGAGAAACTGCTTGGGAGTGTTTGTAATTGGTTTACCGTTTCACCTAAGGTACAATGTGTTTTTCTGTCATAGGTGTCAAAGGCACTCCGCTTGTACAGAGAAACATTTACTGAAAAGGTTGTATTTTTTCCATCTATAGAAAAAGTATTTTTTCACTTAATTATTAATGCAGTAGCAATAGTTGTTGTTGCAGTTCTGAAGAAAGCCTAGGACCAACAGTCAAAAAGGCTGAAACATGTCAACCGTATTGTGAGGCAGCCTATGTTTTCAAAGTTGCTCCTGCACTATTTTTAATCAGGATTAGCAGAGATATTTGGAATAAAAGTTTTTTCTCTAATAACTCCTTTTTAATTTCACCAACACGCACAGCACAACAAATTCCATCACCCAAAAAATCCATCCCACACTGTTGATGTTTTTTACTATGTGAGAAAGTGGTCTCCTCTTTACTTCCTCCCTTTGTGATCTTAGTGACCTGGTCGAACCCCGATCCACATAACTCTCCTATTTGATCTAGAGGTGTAGTGGTGGGTAGGAAGGATATCCAAATGATGACACTGACCACACAGGCAATTGATGGAAATCCTATTGTTTGCAAAGCTCTTTGCTTTTTGCGTCTAGGGTCTTTGTAGTACTCTTTGTGTGATTTGGTAATTTAGTCTTATTTCTCCCATGTAGACCACCAGACTTATTTGTTGAAACGGGTGGGGATCATAGTCATCTTCTTCCTGCTGTGAGTTGCAGTATGAGTAGCTCCATGTCGTAGTTGTGATTGGCAAAGTGCTCTTGGTATGTTCTGCTTATGTACCAATGCTGATGTGTCATTTTTACGCAGGGGTTGCTGATGCTCAAGGATTTAAATGCATTTCAGACTCAGTGCAAGATTTTCCAACGATGTGTGTAGGAAGCTGGCTCTATATTTACTACACCAAAGTGAGGTATAGTGTGCACAGAGTCCAGTGGAACCCCAAAGGTAGGCAGAGGTAAAGCGAGATAAAACCTTACTCTCTATTTGTGGTAGTGCGGTCGAGCAGTAAGGTAGTATTAGAGGACAGTGTTAAGCATTTGTTGTACACACTCAGTCAGCAAATGAATTCACACACTCAAAGACTAAACTTCAGACCATTTGGTTTTGTATAAAAATATTCTTTTAGTTATATTATTTTCTAGAACCAAGCAAGCCTGACACAGGTAAGCAATAAACACTTTACAGTAGTAATGCAGTTTGTAAACAGTTTGGATTGCAATAGTAAATGTACTTTGATTTGACTTACAGTATTGTTTCAGAGAAATGCAATGATTTGTAAATGCAGTACATAGACTTGAATGGGATTTTCAGTAAAATACATGGTAAGTCACTTTTTGGATTACTTTCCTTACTCACAGCAGTACACCTGGATACTACTCTGGGACATTTCCTGCAAACAGTTAAGTAAAATCGGTTTTGTTAAACAGTGAAATTTTAAAGAATTTCTTTAGGTTTTCAAACGCCACACTTAGAAACTTTTCCTAAAAACACAGTTAAGGTTATCCTATGGAAGAAAATCGTTTTTACAGGTAAGTTACTTTTGAGATTACTTTTCTTACACAGTGTAGTATACCTGGATACTACACTGGGACATCTCCTGTAAACAGGTAAGTAAAATCGTTTTTGTTAATCAGTAAAATTTTAATGAATTTCTTTAGGTTTTCAAACTCTTCACTTCGAAACTTTTCCAAGAAAAACAGTCTATGTTATCCTATGGGGAAAATATGGTTATTGGTTTTGAGGTAAGTACTTGGTAGTGAGAGTTGAGGTTCTGGGGGTAAACTTGGGGGTCCCCCAGGGTCAGTGATGCACTCTTGTTGTACCCTCAGTGACACTAGGGTGGCTGGGTGCAAGTGTTGATGCCCAATGTTATCCAACAGCGGATAGGAGGCCTCCAGTTGGTGGCTGCTGACGAGGAGGCCACTTAGTTGTGGAAGCCAAGCTCCTGTTGTTAGGCTCAGGGCAAAGGGGGAGCCGGTTTAGCGCCCAAAGTGCACCCTGCAGCGGCGCTGGGGCGGCTGTGTGCAGGGTGCTGTTTTAGCGTTGGGTGACCTGTTGTTTTCATTGGGGATTTTTTGTTTTGTTTTTTAGCTGCAGGCTCGGTCCAGGAAGACTTCCGGGAGGAACCAACAGCTGGGCAGGTAATTTGGAGGGCTCAGGGAACCTTGGGTTCTCTTCTACAGGGCGCAGGGCGGCTGGATGCAGGGGTGTCTTTTGAGGTCCAATTTCACCTTACCGGGCCACTCGCGGTTGGGGGGTTCTCTGTCCAGAGGCTGCAGGCGATGTTGGGGAGCTCTGGAGGGGTCAATGCACTGTGGACTTGGACTCTGGAGCGCTGGGGGAACACTCGAACTCGAGCCATAGGCAACAGGAGCAGCGGTAGTTCCAGGCGCCGGATTTCTTTGTCCTCAGCAGTTTCAGAGTCTATTTTCTGAGTTTCTTTTGAACAATGCTGCTGTTCACAGGAGATCAAGTCTTTGATGAAGGCAGTCAGTCCTTCCAGGGGTTCTGGAGGTCGCTGGCTGCAGGATAAGATGATTTTTGGAGCAGGATCTCTGGAAACTGCAGACAGGCCGACAGGGTTTGGTCCAAATCAGTTGTTCTCTGCAGTCTCCTCTGCTGGGCGTATTCTTTCATCCTTTTTCTTCTTAGGTTGCGGGAATCTGCCTTCTTGGTTTAGGGCTACCCCCTAAATACTGTATTTAGGGGGTGTTTTGGAGGTCTTGAGGTCAGTAGCCAATGGGCTACTGGCCTTGGGGTGACTACACCCTTGGTGTGCTCACCCCACGTGGAGGAGTGAGCACAAGCGCTAATCCTGATTGGGGAGTGCCTGCCATCTGCAAGATGGCCAGGACTGAAGAGTGGGCTTCACCTCGCTCCCCCACCTGAGGGGTGAAGTGGCCATACATGGGCAAACCTTCTGGGCTGACTAGTTTTTCCCGCCTGTCTTCCTGCCAAAAAGCAGGGGACAGGAAGGGGGCTGTTCCTGTAAGCAGGAGAGGCTGGGGATCCCATTACAAAGACTGCCAGGCCTTTGAAGCTCCCCTGCCACAGATGGCTCATCCTGGTCTGGGGGAGGTGTGAACAACTCCGCCCAGGAAAGGCTTTGTTTCTGGGCCCACAGAGTGAAGGCTCCCATCCTAGGGGTCCAGAAACATGTCTTATGGTGGCAGGCTGGTGTGGACCAGTCAGGGAATCCACCAAAGGCTGGTCGTTTTTCAGGGGACATCTCTAAGATGTCCTCTGAGTGCATTTTTCATTAAATCTCACACTGGCATCAGTGTGGGATGAATGTGCTGAGAAGTTTGATACCAAACTTCCCAGTTTTCAGTGTAGCCAATCTGGTGCTCTGGAGTTCATAATGACCAGCTCTCAGCACCATATACTCTTAATGGCAGCACAGCACTTACAATGTCTAAGAATGGACTTAGACACTGTCGGGGTACAGGGCTCATGCACCTGTACCCTCACCATTGGCATAGGGCACCCAGCTAGAGGGAAGACTGATCTATGCCAGGGAGGCGGGTTGTAGGCATGGTGCACAGGGATGTGTGCCATGTCGACTCTTCACTTTGTTCTGCACCAAAACACGGAGCCTGCAAAGGCAGTGTCTGTGTTTAAAGCTACATGGCCTCAAAGGCTAGTACAATAGGTGCTGCAGCCCTTAGAGGTCTTCCCTGGTCACAGTGCCCTGGGTACCTGTGGTACCATTTACCCGGGTCACACCTGTGGCCAGCGATGCTAATTGGGTTAGTTTTGGGGAAAGAACACAAGCCCTGGGAACCTGCTTAGCAGGGACCCAGGGCACGTAAAGTGAAAGTATATCAGAAGTCTGGGAAAAAGTGGGGGGGGGGGGGTTACTGCAAAAGAAACCAAATTTCCTACAATGTGTCCCTTTCCCAAAAACTTGTAAATATGGATGTGTCTGTTCTGTGTTGGAATGCCTACCTTGCATGTGACTAACGTAACCTGACGCAGCCGGTTGTAGCGCAGAACAAAAAATATGTAGGACATAGAAATTGATGTATTATGCCTAATGTATCACTTTGTAAATATGGAGCCAGTAGTGTGCTACCACTGCACTAATAAATGTTTTTGTAGTTGTTGTTTTTGAGTGTGTGCTAAAAACCCCACACCTCACTTTTGACCTGGTAGGAGGGCAATCATTAGTGAGGTGGTACTAAAAATCATTTGCCCCACTTATTTCAAAGTTATTTGAGGTAAGAGGCAGAAAGGGAATTATTGCAGAAAACCACTGGGATTTCCTCTACAACTTTCTGCTGTTTGAAAGTTATCTTGCAAACTACACCTTCTATTCCCTTTGTTTTTTTCTCCAGATTTTCTCACTTAGGAGAACCTTAATCCCAGGCCCCTCTAACAGGTGGGAGATTCACTCACTATGGCTGCTCTACATTGTCTAAATTGATGCAGTGATTCACAACCCAACTCTTTCAAAGTTCAATCGCCACCACTGTTATTTGTACTGACCTGGCAAAATCGTTCTCCGTAAGCTTTAGGCTGTAGAATGGCAGGGTCAGTTGCAGGCCCAGTTGCAGGTCCAGTTGCAGCAGGTCAGCTGGGCAGCTAAAGCTTGTTGAGTCCCTCTAACTCAGAACAGGAAGTTAGTTAACTACCCCTTGGACTCACTAGGTAGCATGGAATGAAGGGAGAAGGTCCAGTATTCCTCTCACAGAGAAGGCCAGGCCTCAAGCAGCAGAGTGGTTCTCTTGGGAACAAGGCAGCCCTCATGCAGCAGGGCTGTTCTCTTGGAACAAGGCATGCCTCAAAGAGCTGGACAGTCCTCTGGTAGCAGCAGAACAGTCCTCTGAGGAACAAGGCAGGCCTTGGGTTTCTCCATCAAACTTAGTCAAACCCTCTCTTTCTCAGGTGGTCTGATCTACCGCCCACCCGGCAATGCCGTGAAATTCCTTGGCTCCCTTAACGACGCACTCGGACACTTCCTGCTCCGCTACCCTCATTTCACCCTCCTGGGCGATTTTAACCTGCATCTTGAAATACCCAATAACCCCTCCACCAGTAATTTTCAGCAGACACTGGATATCTTCAATCTGCAACAAAGCGTCAAGTTATCCACTCACTCCATTGGTCACACCCTCGATGGTGTTTGCTCCAATTTCCCGTCTATCTCCACTTTGTCTCCCGTTCCCCAAATTTGGACTGATCACAGTCTGATCCCTTTCCATATCCTCATCGATCCCCCTCCGAAATGTAAAAAATCAACTCGCCAACATATTTTCCCTATCAACTGGAAAACTGTCCAGAAAAATCTTACTTCCCATCCCCTGTCCTCTATCAATGCCCCCTCTCACTCTGTAAACATCGATCAAGATGCAATCTCCATCAACAACTGGCTCTCTCAAGAAATCTCCAAACGATGCCCACCTAACAAAAAAGACAACACCAAAAAAAATAAGAAAATTAAAGCCCCCTGGTATACGCCTGACCTAATAGCTGCACACCTACTCTGCAGGAGAGCAGAACGTAAATGGCGTAGATCCTACGACAATGACGATCGTAAAAACTACATTCTACAGAGAAAAAATTATCTCTCAATCATCAAATCAGCAAAAAGAATTTACTATGTTAACGCCATCAAAGAGGCTAATCAAAAACAACAAACCCTCTTTTCCATAGTAAAATCCTTCACTAAACCAAAAGCACTCCAACCAGAAATCCCCCCTTCCCAAGAACTGTGCTACAAGATCTCCGACTATTTTGAAGATAAAATCAGCTCTATCCACAAAAACTTTCCCCCTCCCCCTCCGGTGTACTCAATCTCGGAGCTAGACCAATCTCGCCCGACCGCTATCAGTCTCAATCACTTCACCCCGGTGACCCTGACTCAGACCAGAGAAGCGATCCTTTCATGCAATTCTGGCTCACCCTCTGATCCTTGTCCCCCCAAGATCCTCCACACCATCATTGATGAAATCAACCCCATCATCAACGAAATAGTCAACCTCTCCCTCAAAACTGGCTCTGTCCCTCTCACTTGGAAAAAGGGTGTGGTCAAACCGCTTATGAAAAAGGCAAACAAACCCCCCTCTGATTTAACCAACCTTCGTCCCATCACCCTGCTACCTGCGCTGGGCAAAATAACAGAACAATTAGTCCATAAGGAGCTCAAGTCCTTCCTTGATGCCCACAACCTACTTCACCCCCAGCAATCCGGCTTCCGGTCCAAACATTCTACCGAGACCGCCCTGATCGAGCTGACTGATACCATCAAAGGTCTCCAAGATCAAAGGAAGAAGGCCATCCTGACCCTTCTTGATCTCACGGCGGGCTTCGATACTATTTCTCACTCCATTCTGCTAAACAGGCTTGTGGACATCGGCATAACTAACTCGGCCCTTGCCTGGATCAGTTCATTCCTCAGTGACAGATCTCAAACCGTTTCACTAGGCCCTTTTCAATCGAAAGAGAAAAAGATCTTTTGTGGAGTTCCTCAGGGCTCCATTCTCAGTCCCCTCCTTTTCAATATATATCTCATCCCCCTGCTTACTCTTATAGAATCGTTCGGCATAACTGTCACGTCTTATGCTGACGATACTCAGCTTGTCATCCCCCTCGACGACAACTCAAACACGGCCGAACTTAACCTCAAGCACTGTCTCACAGCGGTCTTTCAATGGATGGACGCCAACCATCTCCGCTGCAACGCCAATAAAACGGAGATCTTGCCCATTGGAAAGAATGCCTCTTTCTGCCCAGCCCAGTGGTGGCCTGACAACTCTGCTGCTCCACCTCAGACAGTCTCATCGGCCAGAAACCTCGGAGTTATTTTCGACTCCGACCTCTCTTTCGATACCCACGTCGCAACTGTAGCAGGTAAATGCTTCGGCATTATTAAATCCCTACGAAAGTTCTTTGATTTTCTCCCGCTCGACTCGAGAAAGACCGTTGCGGTAGCCCTCATACTCTCTCGAGTGGACTACTGTAATGGCCTCCTGGCAGGGACAAAAATATCTACCCGTCTGAAACTTCAAAGTGTCCTGCACTCTGCTGCACGGCTTGTCCTCAAACTCCCACGCAAATCTTCTATTTCCGCTGCCCTTAAATCCTTGCATTGGCTCCCCTTGCACAAGAGAATACTCTTTAAAATTCTCATTGTAGCCTTCCGAGCCTTCACCAAATCTGGCCCAGTTTACTTGTCAAGACGCTTCCCTCACTACACCCCGGGTCGCTGTCTCAGATCTTCACAAGAAAACCTCATGACCCCCTCCAAATTCAACCTGAAGACCAAGGGTGGAAAAACACTCAGTTTCCTTGCTATTAGAGCCTGGAACAACATGCCAAGGCATCTCAGACTTCAGACGCAGGAGAAGCCATTTAGGAAGCTCCTCAAAACGTGGATCTTTAGTCTCTCCGACGACTGGACTAAAGCAGCCATCTAGCCCACCACGACCCTCCCGTCGTTCTGGTCCCAGGCTTTACAGCGCCAAGATGCTCCCTTGGGAGCGAACGTTTGCGCTCTAGAAATATCCATCCAATATCCAAGCAGGACAGTCCTAGGGGGGACAAGTGAGGCCTCAAGCAGCGTGGCAGTCCTCAGGAGAACAAGGCAACCTTTCTTCTGTAATGTCCACAGATCTGGGAGTGTACTGAAGAGTGGATCAGGAGGTTTAATATTTATACCTGCTGCCAGACTTTGAAGTGGGGAGGTTCCCTATACTACCACCCTCCTCTGGTTATTGAATGTACTTCTCTTCCTCTGTCAAGCACTACGAAGTCCGGGGTGATGGAAGCCTAGTGTCAGCTTTCTTTGTGTGTGCAGAAGGCAAGACCTTTGAAATGTAAGTGGGGCTGGGTACAACTCCATCCCAACCATCCCAGCAGGATGGCCTTTTTGTCTCATGGTGTAGGAAGAACACACAAACCCCAACAGCAGAGACATTCACAGGCATGTGACCCAGGACACTAGCAGAAGGCACATATGGTTAGGACAAGAAAATGGTAACTTTCTAAATGGGTCGTTTTCATATTTGTGACTTAAAATCCGAACATACTTTTACAGAGGATTTTAAATTAGAATTAATTTGATAGTACACTGCATGTCGCTACCTGCTTCCAATCCAAAAATAACTTGTATTAAATATAATAAGGTGGCTCTATGTTATCAGTGAGATAGGCCTTACAATAGTGAAAAACGAACTTAGGGGCCGATTATGATTGCGGATAATCCGCATCCTCAGGGCCGGCGGAAGCCACCGCCGGCCCGGAGGATGCGGATTATCCGCTGAGGACTGGAAAAAGACCCCCCGCCAGATTAGGATGGCTGGGGGATCTATTTTCCGTCCGCCGCTTTCCGCCGCGGTCGCCTTCCGACAGCTGCGGAAAAGCTCTAACATGACTGGCGGTGTCTATCAGACACCACCAGCCATATTAGGATAGCGGCGGTCCTATGCCTTTCCACGGCGGCATTTCCGCCGTGGAAAGGCATACGGTGTTGTCTTCGGGGGCCCGTTGCGGGCCCCCAGGGGCGAAGGGGGGTTGGGGGGTGCACATGGGGGGTACCTATGGTACCCCCCTGCCTTTGCGTGCACGAAGCGGCAGGCTTCGTGCATGCAAAGGTAAACATGCATTTTTTTAACATTGCGGCGTGTGCTGCTTCAAGCAGCACCGCCGTAATGTTAAAAATACAGGATGTGACCGCCAGGGTGGCGGTCACATCCTAATTAGCACGGAGGGACTGCCGCTGCCCATGCGGACGGTCCCTCCTCCTCTGGGGTGGCGGACGGACGCCATCCTTATAGGCCCCATAGTTTTTCACTAACAGGACATGTAAAATGTAAGAAGACATGCCCTACTTTTTAAATACAATGCATCCTGTCCTATGAGCCTTTTGGGCCTACATTAGAGGTGACATTTAGGTATTAAAATGAAAGGTTTTGAACTGGCATAATGTTCATTTTGCAAGGCCGAAATGGCAGTATAAAACTGACTGGAGGCTACATTGTCAGATCTGGGACATGTTTTAAATGGCTACTTCAGTGGGTAACACAATGAGTGCCGCAGGCCCACTAGTGGCATTTAATTTACAGGCCTTGGGTACTAGTGAGTTATAAGTAAATGAAATTTGCTAGATCAGGTGTAGGCCATTTTTACCATGTTTTTGGGAGAGAGAGCAAGCACTTTACCACTGGTGAGTGCGGAGGAAGTGCACAGAGTCCTAATGACAAAAAAATGGGTTCAGCAACAGAAGGCGAACATTGGTGGAGACCGTGCAAAAAGGACCAGTTCCAACAACAGGCATTTAACAAACATTTCAGGTTGATTTTTTTCCCAACTCGACTGTTCATGTATTTTTTTAACACAAAGTTACAAATCTGAATGCATGGTTGATTTCTGTCTGGTGTTTCCCCACCTACCTGATGTACGGCATGCAGAAACTCTGCGTGGTAGAGGTTGTAATATATAAAAAAAACATATAAATAAAAATAAATTACATTAGATTGTCATCATTTGGCAGCTGATGGTTATCCCACCGCACCAAACGGGCATTGTGGTGACACTGACAAAAAGTAGCCTTCCTTCTTATGTTGTGGGTATTTTATGCAATCAAAAGTGCCTCGACTTGGTTAATTTATGGAATAATCTGCATTTTAATGGCACTGTTATAAGGTGTACTTTTCATGGTCTATTGTTGTCATCCTGGGCATTGTGCAGATTTAGGCAATGCAGAATTATACTAATGTATCTATTCTTGGCACAAAGAGGGCAGCCTATGGATTATTGTTGCCATTGCAAGCATAGGGAAGCAAGACCAGCCATGCACCCTGATGGGAAAGTAGTGTAAGGTGGACAGTTTTTCAGCTAGCATATGATGATAATATCTGTCTTGTCCTCCTACTTCCACACCCTCCACCTCATACGTAAGACCTTCAAATGGATCCACCTCAAACACAGAAAGACTGTCACTTATGCCCTGGTCATCAGCAGACTCAACTACGGCAACACACTCTACACCAGAATAAACAAAAGCCTCACCCACAAGCTACAGAACATCCAGACCGCCGCCGCAAGACTGGTCCTCGACCTGCCAAGACACTGCCACATCTCCCAGAACCTGTGCACACTCCACTGGCTCCCCATCAAAGCTAGAGTCACCTTCAAGATGCTCACCCACGCCCACAAGGCCCTCCACGACAACGGACCAGCATACCTGAACAGCTGATTCAAATTCCACTCACCCCAGAGGACCCTACAATCAGCCCAGCTCTCCTACGCTGTGGTCCTCCGCACCAGAAAGACCAGATCTTGAGGCCGCTCCTTCTCCTTCCTCCCGGCCCGACCCTGGAATGCCCTTCCGCTCCACCTCAGACAGATAACATCGCTACCCATTTTTCACAAGAAACCTCAAAACCTGGCTCTTCGACAGATGGACTGGAGCCTGCTAACCCCCCCCAACCCCGTCAGCACTTTGAGGCTCTTATGGCTGAGTAGTCGCACTTAACAAACGCCTGATTGATTGATTGATTGATTGATTGATTGATTGATTGATTGATTGATCTCTGATATTTCAATCTGATACAAGTTCATATGAGAAAGATTCTATCTATTTGGGGCAGTAATTTACTTGAGAACTTGTTGAGAATGACAAGCTGGTATTTGGAACAAGCAAGGTGGATTTACTGAAAATAAAAGGTTGGTATGAAAGGGGAACACTAAAGGTATAGCGAGAGATACCTTATTTACCGCTTAGTTATAGTAAATGTGCTGTACATATTTGAACTAAAAGAGATGGAGTATTCCATCCCAGAGGTAAAATAAGGCCCAAAGCCTAAGGATCGTATTTCATATTTTGCCCACTTTCTTCGACCTGAGGATACAGGTAACAATTTTCTAGGAGAACCAGGCAAGTGAGGACATAGGCACAATAAGTGTATCACATCCTCTGACTTGCAGCCACATAATATGCAGCATCTTCATTTAATGCCCTCGTGCTTTCCATTGTTCTCTGTATCTATTTATACTCTACAATAAAAATCTGGATCTGAGACTCTAACATGTCATTCTACTACCTAATGGAGTCAGAAAATAGAGCTGTGTTTTAATGTTGTTAAATGAGAATGCCACAGCAAATTGGGCATCGGCCGCTTTTTCTCTAAACTTAAAAATGATGATATTTGTTACTATTCCGGACAGCTACTACAACGGCCTCTGACTAAATCAGACTCCCAAAGGATGGTATCTGTGTGCAGTGTGCAACAAAACATTTCAAGAGTGTCCCATCAGTAATTAAAGAAAAGCATTTAAGGGTGAATTTGCATCTGCAACAAGCCCGGGGATGTAATTTAGCAATTTGAAAATGACAGGTATGCATTTACAAGGAGCCATGGAAAGAACAAATTCAGATTGCCAGCAAGGATCAGTGCCCCACACAGTAACAATAATGCACGTCTAGCAGCTAAAACCTTTAATGCTGGAGGTGGCATGCGTGTGTGTGGGGCGGAGGGGCATTGAATGTAATCCTTCCATTCTACAAGTACCAGTCATAGATGTTGTCAAGGGCACATACCTTTTGCCTAGTATGTGTTATGAAAGCTGTCAATCAGCACCCAGATCTTCATAGGTTTTAACTCTCTCAATGGTCCTATACTTTTCTAAAGACCTCTAGCTAATATTTTGTATTTTCGTACGGCTATTTCCTAGCACCTCAGCTTATTGTTACTTCCAATAAGGAAAATAAATCATCAGTGGATCCTCTTCTTTGGTACAGACGATTCATCTGTGGAACTCCTTGCCCGCCAAGATATGGAATATGCAGGAGTAACTTAAATTCATGAAGGAAGTAAAAACTTGCATATTCTTGAGACAGATTTTGAGATAAGTCCCAGATAACTGGGGGGCATATTACCAACAGCTAGCGATATTTATCGCTAAATGGGCTTAGTGAGGTTTTTTTTTATCGCCAAGCATGGCCGGATATTATCGCAGAGATAACTTGCTATTAGCAATCTCTAAAGCGATAAAATATCCAGCGAGAGTGGCGAAATGCCTCAATATCGCTGAGAATACAGCGCTATTCATGCATTAAGGCCAATAGGGTCTTAGCCATAATATCCACCTCCCATTGGATATAATGGCTAAGAACTGGTCTGAGCAGGTGTTAGCTTTTGGAGATATTCGCGCTTAGCGCAAATATTTCCATCGCTACGCCTGCGTTGATAATAGGCGATAGTGATGTTAGCCGCTAACAGGTTGGGTACGCCCTCTTTGCATGTCATTAGTAAGTATGGGCGAATTTTGCGAATCTGGCGTTCGCGAATTTAGCGAATTTGCGAACTCGCAATCCGCAAAATCCACGAATTTCCCCGAATTTGCAGATTTTTTTTTTTTGTGTTTGCACGTGTTTCTGCCAGTTCGCAAGGATTTGGTAGTAGTTCGCAATTGCAAACTTACTTGTCGGCTCGCAACGGTCACGACTATGTTGTTTCTACGTCTGGTTCATCATCACAGCCTCCCAGCACCCTCTGTTTCACCACTGCCACCCTCTCTTTGACCCATGCCACCTTCTGTTACATCAATGCCACCCTCTGGTTCATCATCACTGTAGAAGATGGGGGGGAAAAGCAAGCACACCTGCCCTGCCCCAACTGACAATAATGAATTAGGGGCTAATTAATGTGTCACTGAATTTGAAGTTCCAGCCTGGCACCTGCTTGTCTGCTCCCTTAGCTGTAAATCAGGACCTTTGTGGCATACAGTTAAGGTCAAAGCAGGGTCACACAATTGTTGCAAGCAGGCAACAGAATTCTGAAGGGCCCCCTCAGGAAGCACAACAGGGAATCGTTACAAATCATGAGATTGACCTTTTGCACCTGCTCATTTGTTTTGCTTTTGCAGAAATCGTTTTTCGGTAATTTCGCGCTATTTGCGAGGCTCGGCGTCGTGCGAAACTGACCGCGGAAGCCGCCAATTAGTGCAAATGAGCTTTATATTTTTTTGCAGCGTGTTTTTTCGCGAGTTTTTTTGCAGTATTCGCGAGCCGCTTGCAGCGCAACACGCAAATTTACCCCAAGGTCGAGTACGGGCGCCGCCATTTTGTTTGCGTGACGTATTTCCGTTTCCGCCCGCTATGTATAATCTCGCGAGGTAAGCGCATTGCGAGTACAAGTTCTCACGAGATCGCGAGGAAAATTGCGTGCGAACTTACTTTCGCGCTCGTGAACGGGCGGCCATCTTGTTTTTCATTCATTTCCTGTGTCTGGGCATGGTGTTTATCCTCTTGCTATCTTTGGCATCCTTTGCTTGTTTTCAGTTTTTTTTCTAACGATTTTGCTTCTTATCTATCCCTCTCTTTTCCTAGCTGTATATTTTTGTCTTTTCTACTATTTTTGTTTACTTTTAAACTACTTTTTAAACTCTTTTCTTTTCTTCTTCCCTATCCTATTCCTTCTCAATTTTCTACTTCCTACCTTACCTGCCCAGACCATGGTGAAGCCAGGCGCCGTGAAGCTGCCCAGGCACTTGAGGGACGCAGCGGCGGCGGGGAGGAGGAGTCCTGGACCCCGTGCCAGGACAGCATGCGGGCGATTGAGGGGGGAGCAGGTGACACGACGTGAAATCTTCAGCCCGGAGGAAGTGGGCGCGCTGGTCTACTTCGTCTATTTCTATTTTGTGGTCTCATTGGCCTGAGTAACAATTATGTATGAGTGTACTTTACAGAACTGCGTAATGCTAGACACTAGGGGGCAGATTACATTTACAAGCCCCTTGCGCCACGTTTACGTTGCCTTGCGTGACGCAACAGCGGCGTAAACGTGGCGCATCCCTGCGAGTCATTTACAGCGTGACGCATCTAGGAAGATGCGTCACGTTATAAAGCCATGGGCCTGCGCCACAATGGGTGCGTTCCTAGTACGCAGGGTGGGCGGTCCTGCGGCTGTGCGCCTCGCAAAAGTGCCTGCGTGAAATCTACAAGATTTAATGCAGGCACTTCTGCGACGCTGCTACGTCAATTCAATTCCTTATGCCTGCTTGCAGCAGGCGTAAGGACTGACACAGCATGTTAAGTATTGGGTGGCCCTGAGCATTACTGGAGTTGCATTGCGTTGGCGACGTGACTCCAGCGATGCGCCGCTCTTACGTGACGAGATGCGTCACGCAAGTGCCTACCCTTGCGCCAGGGCGCGCCGCATTGTAAATGAGGCGCATCTGCCGTGTCGGAAGGGTAGTTTTGCGTGACGCATTTGATCTGGCGCATCTCTGGAGATGCGCCAGAACGCGTAAGTAAGTATGCCCCTAAGGGGCAGAATTGCAATTACCATTGCATCCCTGCAAAGTAGCAGGGATGCGCCAGTAATTGTGCGGCCCGCTACCACCACCAAACATGGTGCGCCGTATTTGCAATGCGGCGCACCATGGGCCCAAAACGTCACTGAAGCTTTACTGCTGGAGTTGCGTCACAACGATGGCGCAGCTCCAGCAATGCTCTGGGGTACCCTATTTCCCCAATGCTGGGTCAGGCTGTACGTCTGCTTCAAGCAGGGGCAGGGTTTGTGTGACGCATCATTGTCCTAAAGGTGACTGATTGAAATTTTGTAGATTTCCCTCAGCCACTTTTAGGATGTGTTCCAGAGCAGGAATGCCCTCCCTTGCGCCGGAACGCCCCCTGATGGCGCAGGGCTTTATAACGGGATGCATCCCCCAAATGCGTCACGTTGTTATAATATTATACGCCGCACCATGGCGCCTCTTTTGTTTAGCTGCTGCGTCACAAAAGTCACGCAAGAACGGAGCAAAAGAGTCGCAAGTGGCTTAAATCTGCCCCTTCCTTTGTACCCCTGACAATAAGAAAAATAGTGGCGGTGGATTGATAGTTTGACTATTTAAATGACTGGTTATGTAGCAGGCAACTGTTAGTGTTGTCACTGATCTGACTGAAATCACAATGGAGTTTGTCTGTCACTTTGCGTCTTGCCTGCGGACTGCTGCCTGCCAGTCCTAGGTGAACCTTTCAGTACTTTGTTTAGTGAGTTACGTGACTTTCGAAGTCGCAGGTCCGCAAATCAATGAAAACTAACCCTAATCTATATATTTTCGCGGAAATATTTTGTTATTGTTTTGAAATGTTTGATTTGGTTGACATTGACAAGCAACAATCATCCATGTTTTCTGTTCTTTCTTTCATGTAGTACGTCAGCTCCCCCCAGGGGCGAGGGGACACAGGAGCAGCAGGCGGCGGATGCTGTTGAACAGGACCAGGATCGGGCAGGCGAGGGCTCCTTTGCTGGCCCCAGTAAGTTTTCATTTTAGACTAGTACCTATTTTTCCTAGCGTTCCTCATTTGATTTTTTCAAAATCGTCTTTGATCTTCTTGTAGACTGTATCTAAATTCTTATCCTGCCTCTACTATGACTCCCTGTGGTATTACTAGATTATTCTTATTAGTCTGTCTGTGTAGCTAACTAAGATTGCACGGTTGGCGAAACTCCCATTCTAGTCAGCAATAGCTCTATCAACTTAGTGCAGTGCAGTCCTCTGGGATTGTCCATAATGTCTTTTGAAGTGTTCTATCTGCTTTGAAAATTCCCAACTATAAAATGTGAATGACCACCAAGAAAGAATAAGATACTACCTTTTGGTTTGGATAGGAGGACAATCCATACCACTACTGTTGAGGGGACAATTCTTCTGCAGAAACAGAACTATGGGCAATAAATAGTGCATTGCTTATCAATTATAATAGGCGCTGTTAGAGTTTCCACATGCCTCTGTGATAACAGACTTTGAACCCCCAATGTCCTTACTGACTGACTACATAGTGTGGCACAGTCATTTACCTCCCGAATTCATCAATGATTGATCCCCAATCATCATTATCCAACGTAGCTCAAGAGTACGGACTCAGAGTCAGAGTCAAGAAGTGTCAGAGGCACGGACTCATGGTTGCAAAAATTGCAAACACCTTTCGCTCAGTCACTCTAGTCTGGACCAAAAAACACAGAGTCTATTTAAGTTTAAAAGCTTTATTAAAAGTAAACACATTTATTAAAATGAAGTCATAATAAAAAACTAAACGTTTAACTGAGAATGGAAAAGTGGTTAGTGCTGATGATTAATTGAAGACATTTCTTGTGGTCGAGCCGAGCTCTCACCTTGTTTCAACTTGATCTTGTTGTTAGAAGTCCATCTTCTGTCTGTGTGGAGAAAAATGGTGCGTGTTAAAAAGCCAGCCTTCATCAGTTGTGCCAAAAAGTGCAGCAAGACAACACCCTTCCCTGGAAAAAGGGACATTTTTTTTACTTTAGAGTACACAGTCACAAATTACATTGTTTTCACGTGTCTTCATTCCTAGACCAAATACTAGTGAGTGGTTTATTCTAACATTCTTAAATGTACTTTGTAGGTGGAACATCTGGTGGCGGGGCCAACGCGGAGGTGGTGGTGCTCGACACGGAGGCGGAGGGCAATTCTTCAGGGGAGGAGGCGGCGGTTCCAGTGCCGGCTGTGAGAGTTGAGACGGTGGTGGTTGCGGGCAGAGGTAAGCTCTTATATATTCCTTACTTATTGAGATTGAAGACGTGGCTGGGAAGGAAAGAATATGAGATGCATGGCTGGGTGAATGATGAAGCAATGATTGGTGGAAGGACAACAGCCTGGGTGGGTGACACAGAAACTGTATGTGTCCATATACCTGGATCATGCTACTATCTGACTCTTAGATAGCATATGTGTATCTAGAGCAGGGGTACTCGTAGTACGGCCCGCGGGCCGGTGGCGGCCCGGCAAGCCTTCCTTGGCGGTGCGCAGACCTTGCAGACAATCACTGCTCCCCGGCCCCCACAGAGCAGAGTGGAGATGCAGGGCCACAAAGAGGTGAAATAGAACAAAGCCGCTGCTCTGTGGGGCCGGGCAAGCAGTGATTGTCAGCATGGAGATGCAGGGGCGCTACAACAAACAAAGCCTCAATAATATGTTAATGGTCTTTTAAAGACCTGTTAAGTACTTTGGTGTGGCTGTCTGTGTGTGCGCGTTGAGGAAGCTGTCTCAGCCCGGGCTGAAGGCTGACACAGACAGACACACACACAGTGAGATGACAGACGGGGAGGGAGAGGGAGGGCAGGAGGGAGAGAGAGATGGAGAGGGAGGGCAGGAGGGAGAGAGATGTATGTAAATGCTGGGTCTGGTGGCTCAATGGATGAAGGCATCTGCTGCAGGGACCTGTGTGCAACCTCATGGTCACAAGTTTTCGTTTTGCTTTAGCCCCGCCCCCTCTGACTCCGCCCCCACCAGTGCGGCCCTCGGCCACAAACTACACTGTAAATTTAGCCCCTGAGAGAAAGTTTGTGAGTACCCATGATCTAGAGAGAGTAGACGGTCAGTGGATGAACTAAGTGTAACTTTGAAGAGCATGTAACACTGCACCCGCACGTCCGTTCCAGTGTAGGAAAGGCAAGGAAAAGAAGTTGTAATTTTGTCCAAATACTACCATCAATAGTAGCAGTAGTTTGTATTGCAAGCACAGCATAGATCCGGTTATTACGGTGGCCACTCCCTACCTCTCTTAATAAGTTTAGTAGTAGTCAGTCATTCATGTGTGGATGTATCACTGGTCACTCAATAAAAAGCAAAGCACCTAAAGTCATCCCATATGTAAGCAAAAACATCCCATGTGAAGTGATAGATAATCAGATTATTTATCTTCTTCATTTTTCCATTTCTAGTACTCATTTGCACTGCAGGGTGAAAGTTAAATTAATTAAGCAGTAGCCCTTGTAACAGAGTATTCTCAGTGCCACCCGTAATAGAAAAGTAAGAGCTTCACCACCTGCATGTACTGGACCGGTACAGTAACGCAAGTCTAGGTCACTCATCATGGCATGCGTCTCTTTTTCTCGGGTGCAAGTTCACTGCGCTGGCATTATGCCGGCTTGCAGAAGATAACGTACCAATTTTCCTAAACAAGAGACAAGAAGAAGAATAAGACTGGTGTACTTTCATAGTCGACTCCAATGGAAGTCCATGGTGCTCGTAGAATTTGTTCCTTAAACTCCCACTAATGTTAGAGTAAGGATGAAGAAGTGGGAGGTTAGATAGATACTGGCCTCAATAGTTATGTAATGTGCTTGCAAGTTGCTAGTTGTACTGCAACACAAATTTCTGCTGAATGATTGAGTTAATCTTAAAGAGCATTGTTTACAGACTATGTCTTTCTTTCTTCATATAGATGCTCCTTTCAAACAAACAAGGAGGAAGGAGCTGGCTAGAGCGGCCTGGCAACGGAGGATCGCTGCCACTGTTGCAGAATATCGGCGGCTGGTGGCCCCGGAGGACGACGAAAGTGTGCAATCGACCACAACAACAGCGTCGTCTGCATCGGCCTCCGTGCCCCCATGGGCTGCCACCCAGCACAGTGCTCCAGCCAGACTGAGCCGGGCTGCCAAAGCCAAACGCCAACGCCGAGCAGCAAGGACAACAGCTGCCTCTCACAGCCATTCTAACTGCAAGGCACGCCTGCGCCGCAGTACCCTGAGGGTGTCCCGCCTTCAGCAGGAGCTCCACCACTTTACAAACGTGTTGGAGGGGCTCCGCGTAGAGCACGCCTTGCTCCGCCAAGAGTATGATGCCCTGGCCCAAAAAGTAAACAGCATCCACCCATAGTGTCCCTTGCCCCTTTTTTAGAGACTTTTGGGGGGTGGGAATCAGGAGTTGGGTTTGGGACTTTTAAAGGACAACCGTTGGGGTTAGGGAGGGTCTTGCGGGAGATTATTTTGTTAGGGATACAAATATACTTTTTCAAACTTTATCTGAGCATACCTGTTTTTTACTGCTTGCCTGGTGGGTGGAGGTTTAACAGTAACTTTGTTTTCCTGAAAGTTTAGTTCCATTTTCTTCCTTTAAGTGTAAATGCCCAAATGTTTTCAACACTAAGTGCCTCTCACAGAGTAAGTGAAGTGAATTCAAGAGTCCTAGGACTTTAGTAGTACTACCGTCAGTCTCTCGTCTCTCCTAATACTCCATTTTACTCCCTCCCACCAAACGCTTATCTTACCTGTAATCTGTGTTTGAAAGTAGGGCTAGACCCAGGGCTGGCTCCACGGGAAACAGCGAATAAGGTTGGCAATCCTGAGCGGATAAAATTTCCTCATAGCGGTGGTACTAGTGGTGTGACACAGTGGCAGTTGCATGCCTATGAAAAAAAAGAAAATGAAATCTGGTTTGTCCTCCTGAGCAATACAACGGTACAATAGAGAATATAGCTGGTGACAGTACACTAGAACAGTGCCACATTGTAGCCTAACAAATGGTAAAGTATAACTACTAATTCGGTTGAAGTTCTTTGACATTAGCCATGGGTCTTTGTCAAGCAGAGTAAGAATATATCCTCGGATTTCTTCACCAGCCTGTTGCTATCACCTTATCCTCTCCAGCAAGTGTGTGGATTTATTGCTGTAATTTAGTCACACATCAATCAAAACCACACAGCCCGGGGGAAGAGGGTTAGGGTTTGAAAAATTGATGGGTACAGGGTTTTTGGGAAAGGTTTTGGGAGACAAGAAAAAATAGCACAGCATGGACAAACAATTGTGAACATAAACAAATCTTTGGGTACAAACCTATCCATCAATCTTTGAAAGTGCATGCACTACTGCATGCATGTCAGTGAAAAGTAAGTAGTACTTTCGACAACTGTGGAAGAAAGAATGCGACAGTACAGGGCGTGTGTGGAAATATTGATAACTATATTCAACATAAGGTCTCTGTTGCCAGATACCTGAGAGCCTTGCTGGTCACTATAAATCCATTCACAACACTCAATGGGGTTGGTCTGGAAGGTATAGTAGATAGAAAAGGAGAAATTGCTCTTTTTCTAGGTGTCCCCTCACTCACCAGGGTTGCCCCTTGGTGACATGCTTCATCATTGGGGCCATCCCAGTCCTCTACGGGCTGGGGCGTGCTGCGACTTGCGAATTACGTAGGAGCAGTTACAAATTACTATGTGTGGTGCAGATGTGATAGTGGACAAAGTGATGTGTTAAGGGATCAATTTAGAAGCAGAGAGAGATCCGAGAAATGCAGTCACAGTCATAGAAAGAAACAATGGATACTGTAACTGTATGTTGTTGTAGTTGTCCTGTTAAAATTGATAAGTAAGTTGCATACAGAAAAAAATTCCTCTTATTAGCGGCACTCCTCCATTCCATCTGACGCTTCGTCCATCAATGTTGGTCACCAGAAGACACCCTGTCCACTGCCTGCCTGGCGGATGCTGAATTGCGGCTCGCTAAGGTGAAGCCTGACTCCATCCTTTTTTCCCCATTGCACAGACTGAAACCCGGCCTGTAATTATTCAACGAAAAACAGGAAGTGATATCATATTACAACACCACTGATAAATAAATATAAGGTATGTAGGCCGTGGAGTGCAAAAAGTCACACTTTGATTTTCCTAGTAGACAGTACAATATTTTTGAAAGTGCGTACTCTGTCTGAGTCACCTTTTGAAGGATAACTAAGTATGGGCAAATTAATGTAGCGGATCTTTCCCCTCAAGCTAGGTATACTGTAAACTGTGTTTTAGAACAAAATTAGATCTTCCCAGCAGTGCTCCCACCCAGACCCTTACTAAAGCCAGTCGCAAAAATGTAGAAGACCCCAATCAAATCTCAAAAAACGAGGCCTAGCAGAAAGCTGGTGACAAAACGTACTTTGAAAGTAAAAGTAGGCCCAAATACCCCCTTATCCACCGTGGATTGTATTCAAACCACTTGCAAGCAACCAAGTAAAAGTATCCATAGCCAGCATCGCTCCAAGACTCGAAAACCCCCCCACCCAAACACATGCAATAGAAATACTGCTAACCCTAACGAACCCTAAGTTAAGAATAGTGGCAAAGGCTTTCTTTAACTATGCCAAATCCCCCCTTTCCCACCATGGATTTTCTTCAAATGACTTGCAACCAAAATTACACATTCTCACAAGTGCTCTAAGACCCCAGAACCTAGTTGCAAAAATCTAGAACACCCGAAACACATGCAATCCTGCTGCTAGGGCTAACCCTAACGAACCATAAGTTACAAAAAGTGCCAAAAGGCTTTTCCGCGTCGATTTTGTCCCAACCACTTCTATCCTGTATTAGACCTTCCCAGGAATGCCCCAAGACCCGCCAACCCACCCGCCAAAAAGCATAACACCCCCAAACAGGCCAAAAGCAAAATCTCTTACTTACAATATTTCTCGGCCTTCGGTCCAAACGCGCTGTGTAGCTAGGCCATAAGTCCGGTTTACCACCACGGATTTCCTGAAAAGCAAATGCAATCAAGATTAGAGTGTCCCAGCAGTGCTCACAGACCCCGAAACTCACCCACAAACACCAGGAAGCTCCCCAAACAGGTCCCCGAAAACACTACATTGAGCAAAATGTCAGAAATAGCAAAAAAAATCGCCGTGGATTTTGTCCCGACCACTTCTATCCGGTATTAGACCTTCCCAGGAATGCCCCAAGACCCGCCAACCAACCCGCCAAAAAGCATAACACCCCCAAACAGGCTAAAAGCAAAATCTCATACTTACAATATTTCTCGGCCTTCGGTCCAAACGCGCTGTGTAGCTAGGCCATAAGTCCGGTTTACCACCACGGATTTCCTGAAAAGCAAATGCAATCAAGATTAGAGTGTCCCAGCAGTGCTCACAGACCCCGAAACTCACCCACAAACAGCCGGAACCCCCTCAAAGAGCACCTCAAAGGCAAGCAAGTCAGCAAAAACACCAAAAAAATTTCCGCCTCGGATTTGGTCCAAACAACTTTTATCCGGTATTAGAGCTTCCCAGCAATGGCCCCAGAGCCGTCAACCCAGGAGAAAACGAGTAGAAGACCCCCAAACAGCTAAAGAGCAAAAGTACAAAAATGGGGACTTAGTCATTTTTTGGCAAATTTCCCAAATCACTCCGCGCGCGCTCTGCAGCTAGGCCCTAACTCCCCTCTGCCACCATGGATTTGCTTCTAACCTCTTGCTAAGTAAAGTATCCATAGCCAGCAGTGCTCCCAGACCCCGAAACCCACCCACAAACACCAGGAAGCCCCCCAAACAGGCCCCCGAAAACGCTACATTGAGCAAAATGTCAGAAATAGCAACAACAAAAAACGGCGTGGATTTTGTCCCAACCACTTCTATCCGGTATAAGACCTTCCCAGGAATGCCCCAAGACCCGCCAACCCACCCGCCAAAAAGCATAACACCCCCAAACTGGTCAAAAGCAAAATCTCATACTTACAATATTTCTCGGCCTTCGGTCCAAACGCGCTGTGTAGCTAGGCCATAAGTCCGGTTTACCACCACGGATTTCCTGAAAAGCAAATGCAATCAAGATTAGAGTGTCCCAGCAGTGCTCACAGACCCCGAAACTCACCCACAAACACCAGGAAGCCCCCCAAACAGTTCCCCGAAAACGCTACATTGAGCCAAATGTCAGATATAGCAAAAAAAAATTGGCGTGGATTTTGTCCCAACCACTTCTATCCGGTATTAGACCTTCCCAGGAATGCCCCAAGACCCGCCAACCCACCCGCCAAAAAACATAACACCCCCAAACAGGCCAAAAGCAAAATCTCATACTTACAATATTTCTCGGCCTTCGGTCCAAACGTGCTGTGTAGCTAGGCCATAAGTCCGGTTTACCACCACGGATTTCCTGAAAAGCAAATGCAATCAAGATTAGAGTGTCCCAGCAGTGCTCACAGACCCCGAAACTCACCCACAAACAGCCGGAACCCCCTCAAAGAGCACCTCAAAGGCAAGCAAGTCAGCAAAAACACCAAAAAATTTCCGCCTCGGATTTGGTCCAAACAACTTTTATCCGGTATTAGAGCTTCCCAGCAATGGCCCCAGAGCTGTCAACCCAGGAGAAAACGAGTAGAAGACCCCCAAACAGCTAAAGAGCAAAAGTACAAAAATGGGCACTTAGTCATTTTTTGGCAAATTTCCCAAATCACTCCGCGCGCACTCTGCAGCTAGGCCCTGACTCCCCCCTGCCACCATGGATTTGCTTCAAACCTCTTGCAAAGTAAAGTATCCATAGCTAGCAGTGCTCCCAGACCCCGAAACCCACCCACAAACACCAGGAAGCCCCCCAAACAGGCCCCCGAAAACACTACATTGAGCAAAATGTCAGAAATAGCAACAAAAAAAAACAGCGTGGATTTTGTCCCAACCACTTCTATCCGGTATAAGACCTTCCCAGGAATGCCCCAAGACCCGCCAACCCACCTGCCAAAAAGCATAACACCCCCAAACAGGCCAAAAGCAAAATCTCATACTTACAATATTTCTCGGCCTTCGGTCCAAACGCTCTAGATGCTAGGCCATAAGTCCGGTTTACCACCACGGATTTCCTGAAAAGCAAATGCAATCAAGATTAGAGTGTCCCAGCAGTGCTCACAGACCCCGAAACTCACCCACAAACACCAGGAAGCCCCCCAAACAGGTCCCCGAAAACGCTACATTGAGCAAAATGTCAGAAATAGCACAAAAAAATCGGCGTGGATTTTGTCCCAACCACTTCTCTCCGGTATTAGACCTTCCCAGGAATGCCCCAAGACCAGCCAACCCACCCGCCAAAAAGCATAACACCCCCAAACAGGCCAAAAGCAAAATCTCATACTTACAATATTTCTCGGCCTTCGGTCCAAACGCGCTGTGTAGCTAGGCCATAAGTCTGGTTTACCACCACGGATTTCCTGAAAAGCAAATGCAATCAAGATTAGAGTGTCCCAGCAGTGCTCACAGACCCTGAAACTCACCCACAAACAGCCGGAACCCCCTCAAAGAGCACCTCAAAGGCAAGCAAGTCAGCAAAAACACCAAAAAATTTCCGCCTCGGATTTGGGCCAAACCACTTTTATCCGGTATTAGAGCTTCCCAGCAATGGCCCCAGAGCCGTCAACTCACCTGCAAAGAGGTAGAACAACACCCCCACAAGTGCGGCGTCTTTCTTCATTGGGCCTAAACCAGCCCTCTGCTTTGATGGAAATAGGAGTCTGGAGGAGGAGGATAGAGGAGCATGTTCTTGTGAACTTGTGAACCTGAGGAATGCAGACTGCGGCACCTTCAAATCAATTAGCAAACAAGTGAAGACAGTTCTGCTGATGGGCTTGTTTTTGTGATTATGTGATTAAAGTTTGAATTATATTAACTGTGCACAACAAAGAAAGACAGACACACAGGAATAAAAGTGAATAAGGACAAAAAAGAAAGTTATTGATTCGTTGTCTCATTTTCAGGGCTCGGTATTACGGTCCATGAATAAGAATAAGGCTTCGTCATCAAACTCCGCGAATTCAGGCAGGGTGAGCTCAGTGTCACCTGACAGAGAAGAAATTCCCTCATCTATGTTGCTTTCCACCTCGTCTTCATACGGCGCGCTTTCTTGTACTCTGAAATCTAGTGGTATGAGGTGCTGATTCATCTTGATCATTGTTAACCTCTCCACATTTTTGGGCGAGAGGCGGCTCCATTTGGAAGTTACAATGCCACCAGCAGCACTGAAAACAAGTTCAGAAAACACACTTGCGAGTGGGCAAGACAAGTAGTTTAAAGCCAGGTTGGAGAGCTGTGGCCACAATTCTTTTTTCCCATGCCAATACGCCAATGGGTCAGCATTAACATAGACCTCTGTTGAGTCATTCAGATAGTCCTTCACCATCGACTCAAGGTTCTCCTCCAAGGTTCCTCCACTTTGCTTAGCTGTTGCTGTGACCTTTTGAGAACCAAACCCAAGCCGAGCTAGCCAATCCTCTTCAGCCTCCAATGTTACTGTTGTGTCTGGTGGTGCAGATGATCCGGTTGCCGGTCTCTTTAACGGCTGAGAGGTCACTTGTGCCGCAGCCACAGGTGCAGAAGTGGATTGTTGTGACTGGGGATGGCCTGCTGATGCTGATGTACTGCCTTTTCCTTCAATTTGCTGCCGTTCTCTTTCAAACCTCTTGGCTGAGGAGGCTAGCCACTGTTTGTACTTTGTAACATCTTCATCAGCAAAAGGAAAGAATGCTTGGCCTGCCAGCGCCTTTTTGTAGAGTGGATCCAGAATAGTAGCACAAATGTAATGCTGGTTTGAGTGGATCATTTTAAGACGTTCATCACTTTGTAGGTGCTCTAATAATTTCTCAGCCAGAACAAAAGGGTCTTGGTTTTCTTCATCTTTTTCAAACACAGAACACACCTCCTTCAGTTGGTGCTCCAGCATGTACAACAATGGGATAGCTTTTCCCAAATTACAGTCCTCCTTGCTGACTGCACGCATGAAGAACTCAAAAGGACGAAGCATGCGTGTCAGGCTTTTAACTATGTTCCATTGCGCCGCACCCATCCTCAGGTCCTCCTTCTGAGCTGTACCCTGTGTTAAGAAATAGTGATTGAGTACCGTATACTGCTCATACAGACGCTCAAGCATGTAGAAGGTTGAGTTCCAACGTGTTACCACCTCCTGGATGAGTGCTTTCACTGGCATTTGACGTTCATATATCAGGCTCCTCAGATGCTTCCGGCCTTAAAAGAATGGCTGAAATGGTTGCACATTTTTCGGCAGGTGTCCACTACTCTGTACGCTGCACTGTCTTTATCACTCAAGAATTTTTTGACAACCAGGTTTATACAGTGCGCCAAACACGGCACTCTGAAATAGTCACCCAGCTGCATGGCCTTAACTATATTGGCGCCATTGTCCGTGGAAACATAACCAACCTGGCGTTTTTTTGGGGACAGCCAGTCAAGGACCTTTGTGTTAAACACATCCAAAATGTTTTGTGCTGTGTGACGTTTCTCCAAACCAAACATGGCTAGTGTTGCATGTTTCCGAGCAGCTTTAAAAATAATGTCCGGGTCAACACCTGCGTTTAGCTGTGCTTTAACCCCTGAAAAAGAGACCCAGTGTGCAGTGATGCACATGTAATCAGCGCCTGCGCCACTGGTCCACATGTCTGTTGTCAGATGTATAGTGTGAACAGCACTCTTCTGCAAAGCTGCCCCAATCACCTCCAGAACATCTTCATGTAGTGCTGGAACCGCAACTCGGGCAAAATAGAACCGGCTAGGAACCTTCCATTTAGGGCAGAGCGCTGCCACTAATTCTAGAAAACCAACCCCTTCTACAAAAGAAAAAGGGAGAAGGTCCAGAGCTAGCATTTTAGCCAGCTTAGTGTTATACAGACGCGTCAGTGGGTGGTTGCGTTCATCTTGCGCTTCTGTAAACAACATCTTTTTAATGTTGCCCTGGACCAAGGATTTACGGGATGATGATGATGATATCTTCGACCCAGTTACGCTCGCTGATGAACTTTTTCACATTGGTGTCTCACTCTCTCCCACACTCTTAGTGTGGCTCACATGGGGTGTGCTGCTGACAGGGGTACTGGGTGTAAGTGAAGTGTTTGAATCGTCTTCTTCCTCCTCGTCATCATCAGATGAAAAATCAACGTTTTCATTACGTGCAATTCGGGCTTCCTTGATCGCGTCTAGGTGCGCAAACCATTGGACAGCGTGCGTTCTCCTAAGATGACCTCTCTGGCCTCAGGTACCATAGTTGGTACCAAACTTACCACGACTAACTCGAAGCTTACAAATCCTACAAATGGCTAGGTTTTCCTTTTTTGGGCAAACACTAAAAAAGTCCCAAACTGGAGACTTGAAATGTCTTTGGGGGCCGGAGGAGGCGGCGATACTGGTGGTGGTGGTCCTGCTGCTAATGCCAGATGAAGTGGAGGATGTGGATTGCCGAACTTCAGTACGTTTTGCACTTTCACCACCACTAATTGAGGTCGAGGTGGATGGAGGTCCCTTCTTGCGAGGAAGAAATATGGAAGCGGTAGGTGTTGGTGTAGTAGTTAACTCCAAATCCAATGATTGTTGTGTTTCCATTGCCTCCTCGTCGACATCATCATCACGCTTCTCGGGATAGGGTCAAAATGTCTCTTTGCTGCATGCCCGCTGGGGCTGCAGTGACCTTTATGATGACTGGCTCGTCGTCATCGTGAGAGGCTTCATCAGCAGCAGTATCTGTCACTTCTTGTTGAGCCTCATCACACTCCATAGCTATGAGTTTTTGGACGACCTTCCTTTTACGCTTAGGTATCTTTGTCAGATCATGGTGTGCCTCACTCTCAGACTGCCGTGATGATGGTTCCCAATCTTCATCCAGATTAAGATCATCAGAAGGAGGTGGGCTTGAAGAAGATGTAGACACCCCCCTTGATCTTTTCCTTGCTAGGGATGTGGAAGACAATGAATGATCATCAGGAGGAGTGGCTTCCTCAGATGATACCTCGGTTGATTGTCAATTTCCTGATGTGCCCCTACTTCGGGAGGAACAACTATTGTGGGCACTTGTGACCCTCCATGCACCTCTGCTTGTGCATCTCCTTGCGCTGCCTCTCCTTCCACATGTACTTGGGCTTGTACTTGCACATGGTGTTGTTGTTGCGGCTGTGGTTGTCCAACACTTGTCAGATGAGTTACAACAACCTGTGTTGATTCAGGAACATTGCTGCTACTTTCTTGCGATGAGCCAACATCACTGGTCGATGGTGATTGAAGAAGTACACTGACTGCCTCTGAAGCACTCAAGGGCTTTGACTTAAGTTGGCGCGGTGGTGGAGGCACTGAACCCAATGGAGCGGGGGTGCTGCTCCCAGCTTGGTCCCCAGCAGATCCTGCTGCTGCTGCAGGCATACTTTTTTTTTGCTCCCAAAAAACGCGGCGGCCGGCACACCAGCCTCCTTGGTAACTTGCTTCTTCTGCTCCTTAATAGCAACTTTCTTGCTAGAGGAGCTACGGAGACCTTTTTTTGGGGCCATCTTCTTCAGAGCAGGTCAGACAGCAGGCCGCAGTTGCACGAATTGTAGAGTTGTCTGAGGCCAGACGTGACGTCGCGTGACGTTATGCTGCACACACACACCGCTGCAGGACTTCTTCCTGGCACTGGTGGTTCTCTTGAGTCTTGTGCACCTAAAAGCAATGGAAGACAAAGGAACATCAGTTCAGTTATACACCCCAAAAAAATCGAAAAAAAACAGAAAAATCAGCACAATCCCATGCCCTCCATGATGCTTAAATTCAAGACACCCCACAGAAAGACTAGGCACATGCAACACTCACTAGTCACTACCCCTGGTGAAAAGGCCACAACAACAGGCCAAAAAAATGAAAATCACAGAAAAATCAGCACAATCCCAAGCCATCCAGCCCCTCCATGATGTTTAAATTCAAGACAACCCACAGAAAGACTAGGCACATGCACCACTCACTACCCCCTGGTGAAAAGGCCACAACAGGCCAAAAAAACGAAAATCGCAGAAAAATCAGCACAATCCCAAGCCATCCAGCCCCTCCATGATGTTTAAAATTCAAGACACTCCACAGAAAGACTAGGCCCATGCACCACTCACTACCCCTGGGCATAATGGATGAAAGCTAGGCAAAATGGGTGCAGGCCTGAGAACACTGCCTGCATTCAAAATGGCCCCCTCCATCACAGCACATGGCCAGGGCCTGTAGAAGCACTCAAAATGGCCCCCAACCACATGGCCTGTCCACAACAGGCCTAAAAAACGAAAATCACAGAAAAATCAGCACAATCCCATGCCATCCAGACCCTCCATGATGTTTAAATTCAAGACAACCCACAGAAAGACTAGGCCCATGCACCACTCACTACCCCTGGGCATAATGGATGAAAGCTAGGCAAAATGGGTGCAGGCCTGAGAACACTGCCTGCATTCAAAATGGCCCCCTCCATCACAGCACATGGCCAGGGCCTGTAGCAGCACTCAAAATGGCCCCCAACCACATGGCCTGTCCACAACAGGCCAAAAAAACGAAAATCACAGAAAAATCAGCACAATCCCATGCCATCCAGCCCCTCCATGATGTTTAAATTCAAGACAACCCACAGAAAGACTAGGCACATGCACCACTCACTACCCCTGGGCATAATGGATGAAAGCTAGGCAAAATGGGTGCAGGCCTGAGAACACTGCCTGCATTCAAAATGGCCCCCTCCATCACAGCACATGGCCAGGGCCTGTAGAGGCACTCAAAATGGCCCATAACCACATGGCCTGTCCACAACAGGCCAAAAAAACGAAAATCACAGAAAAATCAGCACAATCCCATGCCATCCAGCCCCTCCATGATGTTTAAATTCAAGACAACCCACAGAAAGACTAGGCCCATGCACCACTCACTACCCCTGGGCATAATGGATGAAAGCTAGGCAAAATGGGTGCAGGCCTGAGAATACTGCCTGCATTCAAAATGGCCCCCTCCATCAGAGCACATGGCCAGGGCCTGTAGCAGCAATCAAAATGGCCCCCAACCACATGGCCTGTCCACAACAGGCCAAAAAAACGAAAATCACAGAAAAATCAGCACAATCCCATGCCATCCAGCCCCTCCATGATGTTTAAATTCAAGACAACCCACAGAAAGACTAGGCACATGCACCACTCACTACCCCTGGGCATAATGGATGAAAGCTAGGCAAAATGGGTGCAGGCCTGAGAACACTGCCTGCATTCAAAATGCCCCCCTCCATCACAGCACATGGCCAGGGCCTGTAGCAGCACTCAAAATGGCCCCCAACCACATGGCCTGTCCACAACAGGCCAAAAAAACGAAAATCACAGAAAAATCAGCACAATCCCATGCCATCCAGCCCCTCCATGATGTTTAAATTCAAGACAACCCACAGAAAGACTAGGCACATGCACCACTCACTACCCCTGGGCACAATGGATGAAAGCTAGGCAAAATGGATGCAGGCCTGAGAACACTGCCTGCATTCAAAATGGCCCCCTCCATCACAGCACATGGCCAGGGCCTGTTGCGGCACTCAAAATGGCCCCCGACCACATGGCCTGTCCACAACAGGCCAAAAAAACAAAAATCACAGAAAAATCAGCACAATCCCAAGCCATCCAGCCCCTCCATGATGTTTAAATTCAAGACAACCCACAGAAAGACTAGGCCCATGCACCACTCACTACCCCGGGTGAAAAGGCCACAACAGGCCAAAAAAAACGAAAATCACAGAAAAATCAGCACAATCCCAAGCCATCCAGCCCCTCCATGATGTTTAAATTCAAAACACCCCATAGAAAGACTCAGTGCACCCACCACTGAGTACCCCTGGGCAAAAGGCCCCAAAACAGCCCAAAAATCGAAAATTCCAAAATTGTAGTTGCAGCAACTGTAATGCCCCAAACAAACTTACTTGTGAAATTTCTAATCCAAAAGTGATCGAAAGAAGTCAAAAAGGCCTCAAATCCAAATATCCAGCAGCATCCACAAAAAGTAATCCTTCCAGCTCCAGATCCAAATGAAAAGTGACCAGGAGATGGACAAAGCACTGGGAGGAGCCTGCTGGACAGGAACAGGAAGTTGAAGACTGTGGGGCACTTCCTTCCTCCCACCCCCCCCCTCCCCAAAATGGACTCCTCGCAAAAAAAGTGCAGGCAAATGTCAACCTGAGGAGTTATTCAGATAAAAATCATCATTTCCAGAAGGTTTATGCTGCTTGCTGGTGGATTTCTTGTGCAGAATTGCAAATTTTATATTTTCGCGAGTGCGAGATTGTTGCTGCTCGCCGCATCTCAAAGCTCGCAATTGAGAAGTACCGCGATACGTGATCACGGCGTACTCGCGTTGACAAACTCTCGCTGTAAAAGTTGGCAAGCCGCGATTACGCAATCGCGCTTGCCAAATTCCCACGGGATCCCGCAGCAAGATCCAAAATGGCGCAGCACTCGCAAAATATCAAGAAAAATAACTCGGCAAACGATGAATGACGGGAAGTAAACGCCGCGCGCCGCAAACATTGTATCACAAAGAAAAAAAAATCTGCTGCGTGCGAATTTGCGGATTTTGCGGGAAATCCGCAAATCTCGCGGATTGCGAATTTACCAAAAATCCGCAAAATCTGCAAGCATAACTGATTTTCCGCCCATGCTTAGTCATTAGCGATAAATATCGCTGACATGCAAAGCGGGCCCCAAACCGCTCGCTACCACCTAAAAGCTGTCGCTAACTGATGTTAGCGACAGCTTGCTAATACGGCGATGAAATTATCGCAGCTTAGCATCCGAAAACGGCCGCTAAAGCAAACGGCCATTTCATTTCGCCCGCCTTGATAATATGCCCCTGAATCCCCTAATGTCAGGTCTAAATTTTTCTATGCAACAAGATGATGGAAGGAATTTTGAATTAATCTAAGCCACTAGTGATCTTAATGGGTTACATTCAAAACCATTGTTTGTCACCTACTGTGCCATTCTAGATAGAGACTCACCTCATGCAAATCAGTATTGGTCCTGCACCAAAAGGAACAGTCCAGCCGAATGTGGTTCCTTTGCTCACTGTGCCATAGGACTCAAGCTATACCCTACTGACCAGACTTAAGTAGGTTAAAAATAGTTTGGATTGCTTGTGTTCCCACCTGAAAGGAACCTGACCTCATGGACGTCATTTGGGAGTAGTCACACATCGTAGCTGTGACCGCTAGCTTGCTCCCTGCTACTCCTGGCACTTCCTTTGCAATGCCAGGCCTCACAAAGATATAGATACAGATTGGAGGAGAGACTGTTAATCCGACATACGAGACATTAAAGAACAGATTAATTCATAATCGTAACTTAATTTTGAAAGCAGTAAACCGAGGGACTCCAGATAAAAACATACAGGTCTCCCGAGAATTGCACTAATACTGTGGCGATATTCGCACATCTAAAACAACAGGAACCAAACAAAGATCAGTTCCACCTTTATACATTGATATTGACCACTACAACTGTACCGTTGCGAGGATCAGTTGAAATCAATCTCAGGGGTCATCTATATTGTACACAATAGTCCTGAAGATGGTGTCATAGACGATTGCGTGAGAGACCAAAACGTCGACTTTAACACTTTTTTCCGAAAATAATCCATAAAAGGAGAAGTATTTACAACTGTGAAATTGTAGGACCATCTAAGTGTTTACGATATGCTCTTGTTACATTGTGTGTTTGAACTTGAAGTACCCTTTATGAACTTTTGATAGACAAAATTATTTTTTATATACACCCGTGCCTGTATATCCTTTGGTTATATTTACTATGATTTAGTCGTGGTTCTGATTGCTTATAGAACTGAATATCATAGAGCTATATATTATAGGAAATTTTTATAAGAAAGGAATTAATAAACAAGCTGATTGAAAACTCTTGTATTGAATGATAATTTGAAATAATATAACTAAGTACTGTAAACAAATCCCTTGTAGGCACCTTCACTCGTTTATCTGATTGTGCCCAAGCCCTCAAGGGTAGATTGGGTTTCCCATTATTCTCGATTGTAGCCTCACAAAGGGCAACATATGTGCTTCCGCTGATGATAGGGGTCACAAAGAAAGTGTCAGGAGTAGGAGGGAGCAACCTAGAGGTCACAGCTGCGACCTCTAACCACTCCCAAATGATGTTCATGAGGTCAGGTCCCCTTCAGGTGTGATCAAATGCACTCCAGACAATTTTTAATCTACTTAGGTTTTGTCAGTAAAGTATAGCTTCTGCCATATGGCACAAAGAGCATGGGAACCACATGTGGGCAAACCCATTATACTTAGGATGTTAACTGCAAAACAACAAAAAATGCTTGACTTAATTTCAGCCAACCACAATCAGTGGAGTAACCTTAAATACCACTAGCAGCCCGTCCCGAATTGCTGCCGGCCAGTAGTATATTGTTTTGTAGGATTTCGTTTTGATAGCATTTCTTATCTGTGACAGGCCTGTGAAACGCTCCGATTCACAGTGCACTGCTGATGCACTTAAGAGTGCGCGTTCAGTAGTATGTGAACTCGAGTTTCCCTACTTTATTTTTCCTTGCAATATTATATAGCGCAAACTCGACAGCATGGCATGAGCACAATTTACATTACAGAAGAACACATTCATTTGAGGTAGGCACGGGGAGACAAAGCGATTTGCCTGGAATCACAGGATGTTGAGCTGATGCCAAGATTCGAACGTAGCTCCCCAGCTCTAAAGTTCGCAATTCTAGGACCTGTGGCGGTAGTTGTGTCTAAAAGTGTATGTCGGTGCTGGCCATCAATGAGAGAGACCTGTGCATTTTTCAAATGGGTAATAAAAAAATATGAGAATGTTGCTGGAGATGTGGGCCGCCGTGCCACCAATGTACTTACCGGGGGAGGGTAAACACCCATTATTCCGCAAATTTCTTTCCGCATACCATCACTCCGTATACTTTCATTACGAAAGTACCATGACTCCGCAATGCCATTATAACGCATGGCATTACATTTTATATGCTTTTACCACACATACATTTACAACAAAATTTGTTGGGAATGCATGAATGGTAAAAGCATGTTTTTTTAAAATGTTTGAATAAGGTAAGTATGGGTATATGTTTTGGGGTACTGAGGTATATGTTTTGGGGTGTTTGGGTATTTTAAGGGTTCAGATATAGTTTTGGGTTATGGGGTACAGGGGTAGTTTTAGGGTTTAGGGATAGGTATGGGTTTTGGGGTACAGGGGTATTTTTAGGGTTCCAGGCTAGGTTTGGGTTTTGGGTTATAGGGGTATTTTTAGGGTTCAGGGGTAGGTTTGGGTTTTGGGGTACAGGGGTATTCTAAGGGTTCAGGGGTAGGTTTGGGTTTTGAGGTACAGGGGTATTTAAGGGTTCAGGGCTAGGTTTGGGTTTTGGGGTACAGGGGTATTTTAAGGGTTCAGGGCTAAGTTTGGGTTTTGGGGTACAGGGGTATTTTAGGGTTCAGGGGTAGGTTTGGGTTTTGGGGTACGGTGGTATTTTTAGGGTTCAGGGCTAGGTTTGGGTTTTGGGGTACAGGGGTATTTTTAGGGCTCAGGGGTAGGTTTGGGGTTTGAAGTACAGGGGTATTTATAGGGTTCAGGGCTAGGTTTGGGTTTTGGGGTACAGGGGTATTTTTAGGGTTTAGGGATAGGTTTGGGTTTTGGGGTACAGGGTATATTTATAGGGTTAAGATGGGTTAGTGTTTAAGGATGTTGGGGTATTTTAAGGAGTATGGGTGGGTTATGATTATGGGGTGCAGGGGTATTTAAAGGGAGCAGGGTGGGATTAGCACACAATATGAGACATGGCATGAAAGGCCCCCAGTGTTTGTCACGCCGCCAGCACACGCCCACAGCACAACGCAGACATGCCCACAAGGGACTACTTTGCTGGCACGGTTCTTTTACCTTTTAAATGTTTATGGTGGGCGTCTGCATAGCTTATGTCCTTCTGCTGTAACTGCCCTTTCCAATGCTGTATTGGGTGGTGTGATTGGTGCTGTGGTTCCTGATATTACCCGCCTCAAAGGTTTGGGCTCGCTCTTTATTATATTAGTATGGATATGGATTGCTTCTCACCCACTGCGCTAGTCTACATAGTGACCAACTAAATGCAAATCAGTCTTGATCCTACTTCAATAGAAACATTCCTTGGCTTGGCAGTAGCGCTGGACTCTTCCTATTAGACAAGGATCAAAGTTGATTTGCGTACAGCTGGTTCAAATCTGAGGGTGCATGGAAAGCAAAATAACAATGGACTGGCATGCATCCAGAGTGATTACCAATCATTATTATTAATTCAACTGTTCTACCCATCATTTTTTTATTTACTTCAATTGTAAACTGTAGCCATAATCATTATTCAACGCCCAATCCAAGGTAATCGGACCAGTTTTCTTCCCAAAAGGGACTACAAGTCCTGCAAGCCAACTAGCAGTGTCCATGGGCTGACAATAATCAGTGTAGATGAACATCTGTGGCGTCCTAATAGCTTAGATATGTACATAATTCGATGCTATCATCACCATATGTAATCATTGTTATCTGTGAATAAGTATGCATTCTGTTGGGCCTGAATAAGAATCTAAACAACTAGATATCACTGACTGTAGCCAGTACAAGCTGCTTGAAAATCTAACCTCCGGTGGCCATAATGTTGCACCCAATCAGACCAGATCTGTCTGTTAGACTCATGAAAAAATAAACCATAACTAACCACTTATCACATTAGAGACAGGCAGTAGTAGCTGAGGTGACCTTCCACATACTGCTAGCACCCTGAAGAACTGAATACAGCAGCACCCAGTGCAGGTAAGCCCGGTGAGGCGGGGTGCTGAGGGGAGATGTTAACAGACAACACAATAGGCATTGTTTATTTATTTAATTTGCCCTATTCTGTCATCTGTCGACATCCCCCTGGCCCGCCCCACCACGCTTACCTCCACAGGCCGCTGGTGAATGAATACAGGTTATCGCTGCAGGCTCCTACAATCTTATTGCTCTTAACTCATGCTATCCCGTACCCTTATCATCTTAAAAGATGACTGTGATGAATATGTTCCAGGTAGATGTCTGTCTATCTCTTTTTCCTCCTATCTACGCTGGCCATCCAACGCCGACTCATAGAACCTATAGAGTGGGCAAAATAACTGCTGCAGTCTGCAACAGAAGAAGATTGAAAAATATAAGGAAACAGAACCTTAATACAGGACCTACATGAAACAAATAGGAATAATAATTTACTCATTTTCTCTCACACTGCCTTCTCCATCACACTGCATCAGAAGACTAGATAAGAGCACCGCTGTGTTCAGTCATGCACAACACCAAAATACTTTCCACAGAGGATCACTACAAATACAACAATCTTACAATCACACATTCACCATGGTGTAGTGTGCTACTCATCCAAAAATGTCCTTCAGTGGCCCTCAATGGTCTTTAAAGTGCTTTGTATGTGCTAAATTAACAGGTGTTTTCAGCTGAATCGGATTCCAACATGGATAACAGATGCAACCCAGGTGTTTTGTCCATCAGAACTGTGTCATCGTCATATATGGGTAATGACACAGAGCGTGACCCTAATTCCTGGTTAAAAACTCTCATAGTAGAAAAAGTAGCTTTTAAATGGTAAACTAATAATTGAGAAAAAACACAGCTCTGCAGTAATCAGTTAGAGGCAAAAAATTAATAGGGGTGCCTTACATGTAAGATAAGGGAAGGTTTGGGCCTGGCAAGTGGTTGCACTTGCCAGGTCGACATGGCAGTAAAAACTGCACACAGACACTGCAGTGGCTGGTCTGAGACACCTCTGAAATTCTACTTCTGTGAGTGACACAATCAGTGCTGCAGACCCACTAGTAGCGTTTGATTTAAAGGCCCTGGACACACCCGTGCACATTACTAGGGATTTATTAGTATATCAAATACACCAATCATGGATCTACCAATCAGTAACATAATTTTACCTGGAGAGCATATGCACTTTAGCCCTGAATATCAGGAGTAAAAGGGCCCAGAGTCATAAAAACCAAACAAAAATTAGGTCAAAAACATAGTGCCAAAACGCAAAAATCTATGGTGACTCCACTAAAAAAAACAAATCTAACACACACCCCTCACAACCTAAAGCCAGGGTACACTATTCACTTCCTTGATGGACTTTCCTGCTTGGCAGGAATATAGAACATAGACCTGGCCCAGAACATTGAGGGCACGCTCTGGTTCTACGCCTTCCTGAACCCAGTATGATCCCTCTGTTCACACTCTCAGGGCTCACTAAGCTAACCCTTCAAGAACCCTCCTTCTCACCTGTGGACCCCAGCTATGCAGTGCCTAAACTTACTTTGCTCTCAGGTGTGTCCCAGAAGGTAGACAATACCATCATGGCCAACACAGTGGTGTTGTCCAGTCCACCCCCGGTGTCCACCAAGACAGCCAGCAGACCGGCCACTGACAGCTGTATGTGCCAAGTGCCAGGCCTCATGCCTCTTATGGTTCTCTAAACCCTGTGGTGCCAAAGAGTGGGGGGCAATAGCCCCAGGTGTCTGACACCTTTTGTCCACTCTCCCTCCTGCCAGATCAGGTATGGCATCCTGACACTGGCACACCAGCCCTGTGTGTGTACACTGTGGCTGGACAGAAGACTAGGGTGGGCTCTCCCACACCCTCTCCCTCTTATTGGGGCTCTGCACCCTCCCACCTGGAGCAGTACCCAATGATTCCAGAATTGTCAGGGCACCTGTGGCAGGCATCCAGCACAATTCTACCAACAGTTCAGGGGTGCTATCCTGCAACTGGTACCCCAGACTAGTGTCTGTTCACTTTGGCTGGACAGTGAGGCTGCCCACCCTCTATCCCCTCTCCTGGGGCTCTGCACCCTCCTACCTAGAGCAGTACCCCAGAAGACAACCCAGTATGAGGCACTGTTAGCAGTTGCTCCTTCCTCCAGGTCAGGGAGAACACCCTGAACCTGGCCTTCCAACCCAGGGTCTGTACTCATAGGCTTGGCCTGGCAGGCCTGGCAAGCCAGGTTTTCCGGGAGAGCAGAACCCACAGCAAAGCATCTTCCCTAGGGGCAGGTCTCAACCTCCAACCTCTCTGAGAGTGCGTGGAGATACCCTAGCCTCACTAGGGTCAGTCCTGGGGTGCTCTGACCTCAGAACAGCCAACCGCTGACCCACTGCTCTTTCCACTGTGGATGGTGTCCCCTCTCAACCCTTTCTCTGGACTCATGCCCCTTTCCAACTGGAATTGTGCTGCCTGCTTGTTACATCAGCCTGGTCCAGCTCCTCTGATGCTCTGGGATCTCTCTTAGGAGATAGTCTCCCGGTACAGACTAGGCACCCCTCCTGGTGATCACTCCTTGAACCAACTAGGCCTTGGGATTGGGTTTTGGCCACCTTGAGACTCAGCCCACTCCCACTCCCTTTACTCAGAGACAGAAGATTAAACCCCTTCCCATTCCTCTACACTGTGACCTATCTGGGTCACTACCAACCTCCCCTTCATCACCTGTTTGGGGAAAACCTGAGACACCACCTTCAGGATGATGCCCAAAAGCTTAATCCGACCCTTTGGACTCCACCACAAGGTCTGCCGCCAGTGGAACCTCCCTGAGGTCAGATAAATCACACTCCACCGGGTGTTGGCATAGCTCTGGAAAACAGGGATTGGACATATGCCCTCCAGCATCCAAATTACACAGCCCCTCACATGTGCCAACCACGCTACGCTTCACCTCATCATCCAGTGCCTTGCAAATATACCTCACATTAATTAACACCCTGAGACTGGTAAGACAGTGCCTGACTGTTTCTGTCACTCAACCCACACTTTTCTGGGCAGTCTCTACACACCAGGGCTTGTACCATGGGGGAACCCCTCTCCTTGCACCTCTGATCTAGAGCCAGTAGAGAGTCCCTCCCACTATTAGGAATAGGAATCCCTGTGCCACTGCCACAATTCACCTCAGGGACATTGCGCATCACTGGAGGCTCCTCATAAGTCTGAATCCCTGGTGTATGTCAACCTCCTCTTTCAAGTCAGGTACCACATCTCTAGGTATATGTACTTTTCTTCCAGCACTAGATGTCATATTACTGCTGCCACCATCAGAGCTGGACTCCACCCTCATGGCTTCTACCTCCAGCCCAGCTAAGCTCCGTTCCTGAGCGACACACTTTTTCCTGGGTTAAGGCTCTTTTAACCTCAGCCCTCTTGAGTTCCCGGTAGAATTCTCTTAGTCTCCCCTCATGAGCTCAGATACTACTCTTTTCCTCACAAGCCTTTCTCGAGGCAACTACCCCCCTAAAGGTCAAGTGCAAAGTCAGGTCCTATCCTCACCACTGACAACCAATTTTAGAAGTGGGTTTTCTTGTTGGCTAGGGTATGCACCTAAGCCAGGCAGAATCCATCACCCTAGTCAGAATAATGGGATTACATGTCTAAAGTAACCCTTGGTCTCCCCCTTGGTAGCTTGGCAGGAGCAGTCAGACATTTCCCAGGGGCAGTGTGTAAAGCATTTGCAGATAAATGTTGTGAATAAATGATGGGTAGTCAAGTAGTTTCTTGAAGCTCCTTTATTCAAGTAAGATGGTAACAAGATAAACAAGAAAAAACCCCATCAGGAGCAGGATGGTTACTGCTCAGCCCACTCTCTTCAACTGTCATTCTCCACACACCACCAGGCACACTAACATTCTAAACTCTGTCATCAAGCATCCCAACATTCCACGCAGACATCACATTCATTATGGCTGAGCAGCTAACAAGGAGACAATCCAAGGTACAACAATAACCAGCAGCAATACAGTGAAAACACTACAAAATGACACCACACCAGTTTTGAAAAATATCCAATATTTATCTGTCTGAAACAAGACCAAAACAATAAAGATCCAACATACAGTGATCAAAATGTGAATAATGCACAAATAGGCTTTATATACAGTTCCTTGAAGGCGATAGCTCCATCTGGGGCTATCACGGCATTGTGAACAAACAAATCCAGTATCTCTGGCCGGTCGCGGCATTGCAGGCTAGCTACAATGTCGGAAAGACCTGAAAAACAATATCTCTATAGATGCAGGACATCAGTTCTTGCTGTAAACTAAGGAGGAGCGGCGTTGGTAGGCATAAATTCCAGACATCGGTGCAAGAGTTGTGGGGTCCTTAAAGTCATAAGCTTGGCAGTTCGAACTCCATGACTTTGAAGTCAGGAGCACCGGCAGGCCTCAGAGTGTAAAGCGGAAGAGTGCAAGGTGTGGTGCGAAGTGCAGTAGTGCAGCATGCAGTGCCCTCAGGTCACGGTGCAGGCTGTGGCTAAAAACGGTTGTCAAGTGGCATCGGTGAGACCAGGGCTGCAGTGTGAAGTGGGGCAGTGCTTGTTGCAGTGCTGACAGGTTACGTTGCAGGCAGACACATCATCATTGCTGAAGCACTGCTGTCGGAGGTGTGATGGGCCTACAGGACGCGGTGCAAGTGGTGGCTTCGGTTTTTGATCTGCAGTCAATGGTGTCAGTGGGCCAAGGCTTTGGTGTGGGACAGGGGGGAAACAACCTTTACCACGTAGTCATTACATCGCACTACCTTTACATAGCAGTCATTGCATCGCAACCTCCTTTACATTGCATGTCATTACATCGCAGCCACTATTTTCACTATTAAAAGGCTATCTTGCCACATAGGACAGAATGACAAATGCTTTGTAACATTTTAGAAGCATATCTTCCGATGGGGATAAGATGGAAAAATAAAGTTTAGGCTAACTAAAAATGTGTTATTAAATTGTGTGTTTGAAAATGCCACTTTTAGAAAGTACTATTTAAAGGGGGCAAATTCTTGCCCCCTGCCAAACGCACAGCCCTCTTCGGCAGTCCTATGTATCATAGCTTCATCCATGTAATCAATTTGAGCCATTGTATTCAGCTTTAATCTCCATTTGTCTTCTTAATTGAAATCCACGCTCGGAAAGTGTTGCTTTATTTCCATGTTTCTAATATTCTAACTGTGCCCATCCGGACCTCGTGAAAGAATACAAAAAATGCAAAGTTTATCACTAGCAGTGCTTTATTCGATAGAAATCCCAATGCATTTCGGGCCGTACATCGCCCTTCCTCAGGGGAACTAAAATGATAACAAAAATAATTACCATTCAATACTTTTCACAGAAACTCCTGTTTTACACTGTCTAGCATCAGAAAATGAACATCTTTTAAAAGTTTCCAACATTCTAAAAATTGCATTGGCATTCATCTTGTACCTGTAGTGCTACCTGCTTTCAGAACCAATCTCCATATTGAGCTCTACATATTGTGTATCAATCCCTCCTCCCAACAATATCACAAGTGTATTTTTAATCACCCTCTCTTCCATTCATATGCTGTTATCCCATCCTTCCCTCACACCCCTGAGACTTTTCTGTTGTTTTTCCATCTAAACCCCCGCCCGATCCTTCTAACTTTTAGAAAGTAGGCATTTTCTTGTTTAATCATTCTGTGCGCCTCTGCCTGTTTGTGTATTGACCATCTGGTTTTAAAGTGACAGGGGCTGGGAAGGTGCATTCTCTGAGACAGCCACCAGGGGGCGTGATGTGTGTCCTGCCTTTCCTGAATGAGTCAGGACTGGGCTGAATAGACCTGGGCTGCATTCTGAGTTGGGGAGGACTTCTCACTAGCACCTGAATAGGCCCAGTCTGCATTTAGAGTGGTGGGAGGAGATTTGACTTGCACCTGACTAGGGACTGTCTGCCTTACACAATGCTGTCTTCACCTCCTGCTGGGCAGCTACACCAGATAGGACAGCACTGGTTTGGACTGGGCTCAAAGACCCTTGCACAAAGAGAACAAAGACATTTTGGGGTATAAGTATTAGACCTAAAACCCTGATCTTTAGACTACTTATGGAATCAAGAGGAGCCTTTGCTGAGGAGAAGAGCTGGAAAAACTGAGGAGAAGTACTGCCCTTGCTGTGTGTCTGGGGTTGGCTTGCAGTTGCTGTTTCTGCCAAAGAAAGGAGAAGAACTTTGCTGTGTGCTGTGTCCCCTGCTTCAGGAAAGTCTCCAAGGGCTTGAATAGAGCTTGCCTCCTGTTTTTAAGTCTCAGGAACACAAAAACTTCACTCCCAGCTCCCCTGAACTTCCTTCCTGGGAGTTCTGACCTGCCAGGAGTGCCTGTGACTGTGTGGGGCCTCTGGAGGTTGTTTCTGCTTCTGGGAGCTGGAAAGCCATGCAACAACAAGAATATCGACGCATAGCTCTTGTTGAGGCAGTTTTTTTGGCGCAACGCCGTGGTGCGAGAAGAATCTCCCCGTACCGCCACTCCACTGCTGAAACAGACACAGCGTCTCTCACAGTAGCAAGAATCGATGCATCGAGGGATCTCGGCTGAAAGGTTCTTAGCAGCGCCGCTCACCGCAGCCGCATCGTTCGCCGATGCGAATTTCCACGCATCATCCCTGTGCGGCACGTTTTCCCCGATGCATCACTCGCAGATCAGAGTCGTCTCAGAATCGACGCAGCGCTTCCCCCTACAAACCGGACCCAACGCATCACTCCCCTATGTACCCAGAACTGTCGCATCGCATCCACGAAGGTCTCGCGAACGATGCATCTCTTTGTTTTTCGACGCTTCTCATCACTGCAACTGTTTGGCTTGGTGAATTTTGTCGCAACAACAGGTACTTTGCAAGAAATCACGCATCCATAGTTTTGTATGGACTTAGTTGCTAAAACCTTTTGAAAGTCATTTTTCTTAATACTTGTATGTTGGATTTTTGTCGTTTTGGTCTTGTTAAGTTAGATAAAGATACTTGATTTTCATAAACCAGTGTGGTGTCCATTTGTGGTGTTATCACTGTGTCACTGTGAGTGTTGGTAAAAATACTTCACACATTGCCTGTTTGATAAGCCTGTCTGCTCGTGCCAAGCTACCAATGAGGTGAGCAGGGGTTATCTAAAGTGTGTATCCCTCTTATACTGACTAGAAGCAAGAGTCCCTATTTGGACAAAGGTACCTACCTCTGCCAACTTGAGACCCCCATTTCTAATAGACCCCATTCCCCAGGACCAATTATGAAATAAAGAGGAGGGCTGTGCACGCCCCCCTCCCTGTGCCTCTCTGAGGCCCTACAGACCCAATCCCATTGGGCCGCAATTTAATTACAGGGGAGGGGAGCAAAGCCACCCACCCGAAGCCACTAAAGGTCCCCGGGACTCCATCCACTGGAGATGGCTCCATTGTTGTGTCCGGGATAGCCCATACCTCGGATGCTGTTTCCCTCCCCGAAAGAGTGCAGGCAGAGAAGAAATCTGTGATCCTATTTATGGGGGAGGCTTTTCTGTATGTTGTTTTTCTAAGTTGCTGTTTTCTGTTTCATACATATAAAGGGGGGTCCCCGTAGGAAGGAAATGTGTATTGTATGTTACATACACTAAAATTATTCAAAAATCAATAAAGCAAAAAATTTTTGTAGGCAAATATCAGATTGGCATATATTATTTAATGACCAATACTTTGTGGTTATCAAGTGCAATACAAAAATCATGTAAATTGAAGGCCCCAAGGGGGGAGGAAGGAAGGAGGGAGGGGTAGTGCTCGAGGAGGTGTAGAAAGGTAATGACACAGTATAAAGAAGTAACAATACAAATCGACGACGGTTATCAAAAATGATCAGAATACAAAAAGTCCCAAATCAGGACTACAAATTATAGAACACATGTAAAAATGCAATTCAACGGTCACATCTAATTATTAGAGCATTAAGGGGTGTGCCGGAAGGACAAAATAAAGAGAACAGTCGACGTTTCGACCCCTATCCTTCCAATTCTCACGGATTGTTGTTTCTCCTCTTTAGTTTAGTCGTCCACCCCATCAGATTGACCACGACGTCAAGCGTGGTTCCTCTGTTCATGTACTGAACCCTTCTGGGTCTCCAACCACGGTAAATCAGATTCAATCAAATTTATCCGTGTCTAACCTGTAGATAGGATGATGATCTTCATCCTCACTATGAATTGTAGTTAAATACTTCTCTATATTCTTTTATACAGAACGGCCCCACCTTCCTTCCCCTATTTGACGTCCTGATGAAGACCCCGTGAAAGGACTCCAATTGGCCTATAGATAGGGGTCGAAACGTCGACTGTTCTCTTTATTTTGTCCTTCCGGCACACCCCTTAATGCTCTAATAATTAGATGTGACCGTTGAATTGCATTTTTACATGTGTTCTATAATTTGTAGTCCTGATTTGGGACTTTTTGTATTCTGATCATTTTTGATAACCGTCGTCAATTTGTATTGTTACTTCTTTATACTGTGTCATTACCTTTCTACACCTCCTCGAGCACTACCCCTCCTTCCTTCCTTCCTCCCCCCTTGGGGCCTTCAATTTACATGATTTTTGTATTGCACTTGATAACCACAAAGTATTGGTCATTAAATAATATATGCCAATCTGATATTTGCCTACAAAAATGTTTTGCTTTATTGATTTTTGAATAATTTTAGTGTATGTAACATACAATACACATTTCCTTCCTACGGGGACCCCCCTTTATATGTATCACATAGTGCCCAGGTCCCCGTGACTGCATGGGTTCAACCCCCCTCTTTGTAACGGCTGTTTTCTGTTTCAGCACTGGGATGCCCCTTTGCTGGGGCAGCTGTGGGCTATATAAAACCGCATAATATAACATAACATAAAAATGCTCCTGACTGGTGGGAGCAAAACTTTGTTTACCAGATTGCTACCACCCAGAAGGAGTGGTAGGAGCAGAGAAAAGAATCTGCTCTCATCAAGCAGGAGCAAAGCCAGCTCCCCTGCACCCAGGATGGGTGCCTGCAGGGAGCTGGGGGATGGCAGAGGCCCTGGGTGTCCCACCATGGGCCACAATGCTCTGTGTTGTTGGTGCCCCTGTTGAGCCATGGGGAAATCCCTAAGGCCCCAGAAGATGGGGTTCCCAAGATCAGTATTGACCCAGGGAGGGGGACCTCGCATCCCCCTCTTCTTGATAAATGAATATGGCACAGAGCCATGAGAAACCGGGCCTGTAAAGGGGCAGGAGGGGGGGTTGCACCCACCCCTTCCCGTGAAAAATTAATATGGTCACAGGGGATGGTATCCCAGGGACCTGTAAAAGCTTGGATGTGGGCCACATGATCTCTCTTAATGACTATAAAAAAAAGGATGTACCAGGTGGGCACCAGGACACCCAAAATAACAAAAACTAAAAACTAACCAATGATAAACGATTGGCTAGAGACTCATTTATTATTCACTGCTTCTTGAAGGGTTGCCACATAATGTCCTGTTAGGGCTCTTTAAACTTACTTTTGAAGCCTGGTGATGTCCCTAGAAGTGGCAACAGAATCATCAAGCATGTTCTTTTGATGTTTTAGAGGGCGGCAGGAAACGCAGCAGCCCCCACTAACATACAAAAACCCAATGTGTCTCCTGGGTCTTTAAATCAATGACTCCAGGAGAGCTTACTATATTTTTTAAAGCACGCCTAGCTGGAACTGTATGCTCTTCAACAGGACTGCAGAGCCCCCTTGCTGTGCATTCTATGGCTGCACTTTGCAGCTTGAATTTTTTTTTTTTTAAAGACTCAAAGACAAATTGGTGTTTTTATTTTCATTTAAACTTACTTATTACATTGTGTTATGACAATTGCCTACATTAAACATTGCACTGTGTGAATTGTTGAAATATATAATTCATTATAATTATAGTTATTTTTTTAATAAAGCTAATACATGTGCTTTATATATGTATATATCCTGATTTCTTCATAAAGCCAACAGGCCCATTTTTATATTTTGGTGTTCTGCTCCCTTGACAAAGTCTGTAGGTCTGCCTTACTTAAAATGACACCCAGGCCCAGGCCCTGCATTCAACCCCTGTCCTGTCCATGGCTTGGGTTTTGTCTGGGGCGGGGGGGTTGACAGCAGTGGGGGTTGGGCATAGGAACTGGCCTGTGAGCAATTCCATGCTGTGCATGGACAAAGGCCATATGCAGTGTGGGGGTTAGCCGCGAGTGAGGAGTTTGACGCAGTGCCTTTGTGGCCAACCACAATCCAGGTACAGGCAAAGGCTATGCATGTCGTGGGATGGCCTGCCTGTGAGAGGTTGGACCCAGATGTCAACCCACACCACACACAGCCAAAGGCCATGCGCGGTGTGGTGTTAAATGCCTGTGAGGGGTTGGAACTACCAACCCCATGCCTTTAGGGTTCGAGTCACAGTTTATGTTACTTATGAAACAACTTCTATATACTGTACAACGTTTGGAGATCTTTGTACTTTTCCTTTTCTAAACCTATGTCCTGCCAGGAGATAGTCTGTAATAGTGTATGACTGAAAGTTTACTCAGAAGGGACATATATAGGGAAAATTAGAAAATGGTGCAAGGCAGAAGGGAAAAGAGATACTCTATCCATCTTTAAAAAGGTGAAATACAGTGTCAAATTGCATCCTACGATTCCTTGAGCTGCGTTTAAACCTGTTCCGAAATCGGATGGGAAAATACCTCTTTGCTAACTTTTATTAAACTTTTCCTCGAAGAATAAGGGGAGAAAAGGAGATCAGATTTCTTTAACACTAGGCTGGGGCGAAATTTTAATTATGCTGGTGTAATTGAAGTAATAGAGGGAATTTTCTGTTACACTTGTTATGCAAAGTTCCCAAAATACACCATTAGATCCCATAATTAGGTGCCATTTTCATTAAGAATTAGCTGCGAGTTCATAGAAATAACGCGAATGGCCAGAAAACAAGTGGTTGCTGCTTGTGCTCTTTATGTTTTTCGCAGACATTTTTTTTACCAGAACAAATGCGTCATCATGTAAAAAATTGGCATGAGGATGCATTTTGTGCTAAAAGATGGTGGTAAATGGCAGATTTTCATTTCAGGTACAAAACGTACGGCGAGTGCATAGAAATAAAGAGAACGGCCTAAACAGAAGTGGATGTGGCTCGCACCACTAGTGCTTTTCATAGAATTTCTTTATCAAAAAATGCGTTTTTGTGTCAAAAATTGCTGCAAGAATACATTTTGCTCTCAAATACAGTACTAAATAATGGGCTTCCATTGCAGGTAATCACGCCTAATTTCCCATAATTTTCCCAAAGTTTATCGTAATTATAATAAGTTTTCACACCCCATTAGCACACATGACAGAATTGGAACTTTCATGAATGCTCCATCTGAAATACCTGTAAAATATATGGCTTTTTGGCTAATATATTTAAAGACAGTGTGGTCAAATTCGTATATTATTCCAAATGATTTTGCTCAATGCAATTTGTCCCCATTACTTACATACCGTAGCTTTAAAAGTCCACCAGTCGTCATTGCAGCAATGGTGCTGTTGGAAGCTTTATTTTAGGAGATTTATGCATTTGTATCAGTCTTTCACGTCATAGATTCATTACATAATGCGGACAGTATTAGACAATAACAGGCAGGTGAGATAATAAAATGTTGTTTTCATTCAAGCTTACACACGACATATGAAGGGGAAACGGCATTAACAGAGTGATATAAACCACGTGTGGAAGTAACTGCTTGGTAAATATTTTTTTCCGTTATCTTTAGGGATGGGGTTGGGGTATTTTTCCGGGCTGGGGGCTGGGTTTTAGGGCTATGGGAGGTGGGTTGCGGTAGTTTTAAGGGTTGGGCTTTAGGGCTCAGAGCGGGGAGTCTGTTTTTTTAGGGCTTCGGCTGGTTTTAGGGCTTTGGGTGGGATATTTTTAGGGCTGGGGTTGGGTATTTAGGGGTGAGGGCCAGTTTTAGGAATCAGGTTGGGTGGCTGGGGAGTTTTTTAGGGCTGGGGTCAGGGGGCATCTTCAGGACCGGAGGCGGGGCTGAATGGCGGGGGTTAGGGTGTAACCTTAAATTTAAGCGCAGCCTTTGACACAGTCAACCATCGTGTCCTACTTCATCGGCTGGCTGCGGCAGGGATTGCAGGTTCAGCGCTCAGATGGATAGAGTCCTTCCTCTCAGGGCGCTCGTTCCAGGTGTGGGATGGCAATTTCCATTCTGCCACCCTCCCCCTCATGAGTGGGGTCCCTCAGGGGTCATCATTAAGCCCAACCCTATTTAACGCTTACATGGCCCCTCTCGAAGATGTGGTTACCCCCTTCGGGATTAAAATAGTAAGCTACGCAGACGACACCCAACTAGTCGTCTCACTTCCCCAACTGGACAAACACCCAGACAATCTGCAAAACTGCCTTAAAAATATCCACAACTGGATGTGTGAGTCATCGCTCAAATTAAATGGCTCAAAGACTGAAGTTATGCTTCTGGGGTAGCAATGGACCACCATCCCTCCATCCGTCTGGCCAGATGAATTCGGGGAAATCCCCGCCCGAAACCAGAAATTAAAACTTTAGGAGTATGGCTAGAACCTGAGCTGTCGATGAAAACTCAAGCTACCAAGACAGCAGGGACCTGCTTTGGCCTAATGCGCTCCATTCGGAAGATCCTTCCATTACTTCCTCCCCTATCCAGGAAACTCCTGGTCCAGGGACTAGTGCTTGCGCGGCTGGACTACAGCAACATGGTATACCTTGGAGCCCCAGAATCCACCATGGCTAAACTCCAACGCACGCAGAACGCAGCCGCCCGGTTACTCTGGAATCTCCCTTCCAGAGTATCAGCCAAACCAACAATCCAGGCTCTCCACTGGCTTCCAATACGCCAAAGGGTCGAATTTAAGGCCCTGTGCACTGCACATAAACTGCTTAATGGGTCTGGCCCTGCCATTCTGAGAGACCTGATCACTCCCTACAAAGCTCCCAGGTCCCTTCGCTCGGAGAATGAGAACCTGGCCAATATCCCCAGACACCGGAAGACACGTACTGGCGGCCGTCGCTTCTCGGTTAAAGCATCCACCAGATGGAATGCACTTCCCCGCCCCCTTCGGCTTGAACCTAATCATTTGATTTTTAGGAAAAAACTGAAAACGCTGTTGTTCCCTAAATAGAGTCCCTCCTTTTCTGTCCTCAGATCTTCATAATTATTATAGCGCGGGGATGCCCTCGGGTCACCAGGCGCTTTACAAATCGCTAAAAAAAAAATAAAATAAAAAAAATCTGCACATATCCTTTTACCAATCATGCCTTTACAGTGAAATTCATTGTAAAGGCATGCGTGGTAAAGGCATGCTTGGTGAAGATGCCATCATGGTGAAGATCACATTGCTAAGGTAAATGAAGTAATCGCATGTGTGGGTCTGTCAAACAACCCATATGAAGCTGTATCTTATCCAAATTGAAGCAAATTAGCTTCTGCACTAGCAGGAGCCAGCCTCCCTGACTGACGGCACCCCTTGATGCCAGATTGGAAGGTCGTAACAGAAGGCTGAAGTGTCACCTGCTATATATGTTGTGTTTTAAAAAAAACTGAGTTCAATTCCTCTTCTAATTGTGCCATGTTCACTGCTTTAATTGAGGCAAATAACACTCAGTGAGCCCCAACCCTTTTAAACTTGGGGTATAAAAGCAAATTTTATGTCATGCAATGTTTAGAATGTCTAGTTTGCCGTTCTAGTAATAGGACAATTCTAGGATGTTCTGTCCAAAGGCCAGTGAAACCTATTTGTGTTTAATATGAGCTGGTTCGATGAGGGATGTCAAGGAGGAAGGGGGCAAGAGAGGAAGCGGGACATGTGGCATTTTGCATCAGGTCCTGCGCTTTCTAGGCTCCTGCTGCTCTTTAGCAACATTTATTACCACGTTTCACTTTCCTTGGAGTACTTTATGTCTTTTTTTTATTAACAATTTTATTTCATTTCAAAAGTAAACTGAAACTGAAAGTAAACTGAAACATGTTTGCAGCTTTACTACCAGGGGAGGCTCCTCCATTAGGGCAGAGGAGCATTGCCCAGTTCTTGTTCGCAGTGCGAAAAGCATAAACATAAAATGGTAATAACTACAATTTTATGTTACTGCTTCTCGCACTGCGAGAAAGCAGAAGGGTTTGTTTGCCGGTTGGTGAGTCGGTGGGGCTGGTCTGCGAGCAGGGCTGGGCAGGGGAGGAATGGTGTGCCCACTCCTGAGTGCGCATGACTGGTTTGGTTGGTCATCTGAGGCCGACCAAACCGGTCATGCGCACTCTGCCCTTCTCCATGTAGGTTGCTGTGCAGCCTACATGGAGAACATGGCCAGATCATTAGCCCCTGGCTAGAAGGCGTCCCGACCAATCACAACATTTCTTGTGATTAACTTAGGGGTGGGAGCCTGGCTGCCTGCTTCCTGTCCGGCAGGAGAGCAGGAGAGGAGCAGAGATGACATGGGACCCGGCTGGTGGGAAGGGAAGTTTAATTTCTTTTTATTATTACATTAACCCCCCCCCGCGCGGGACCACCCTTCCTGTGTGTATCCCCTCCCCGCAAGTCATGCCGCTGTGACTGTTTACTACATCCTAAATCAGGCTGTTCCATTGAAGACCATTGAGTAAATCTAATCCACTTTGATTGTACAATGGAGATATATTTTCGGTCAAATTAAACTTCCTGGGGTTACCGCAAGGGCACTCCATGCTCCTCCTTCCAATGTCCTATTCAAAAAGTCCACCTCCGCAACTAATCTGATCGTGACTGTGTTAGTCTGTAACTTTAATGGTCACCTGTAATACTAAGAGCAACTCTTAGTATCATCTGACTTATGTACTCAATCAAGCCCAGGGCTCTCACTTTTGGAAGGAAATCATGCAGCATCGGCAGGGAGGAGCTAATAACCAACCCCCAAATTGCCTCAAAAGTCTTATGTGAGTGTTGCAGATTAAAGGATAGTCTTTCCAAAAACCTGGTATGGCAAAGATTGACTACCTATAATGCTCTCCGTAGGGGTTCCTTTTCCCCCCAAAATTTGGCAACAAGATGCTCCACTGCCCTCAACATATGTTTAATCACCACTACGCACACCATTCCTAGTTCAAAGCCACAGTGCACCAGAATATTCTGTGGAATATGCAACACTGGTATCCTCAGTTTTCAGTCTATGTGATTGTGCCCCTCCTTCCAGAAGAATTGAATTTTTAAACAGCACCACCAAACATAAATCATCGTGCTTAGGCTCTCACCACATCGCCAGCACATAACTGATGTGTTGGGGAACATGTGTTTTAGCTTTTTTGGTTTCAGATACCTCCTCATACAAATTGCTTATTCCATATCCCTGAGGAGCAAGCAACAAATGCCTCTCACAGCTGGGACATAGCTACAAAGCCCACCTTTTCACCTCAAGCACTGCACCCAGTTACTTCTCCCACAGTGTTTGGAATTTCCATTTCGCTGGTGGGTTGAGTCCTGTGGTGAGTATGGTACACAGCCTAGAAATCAAACCTCTTGGAGTCAAATATGAACAGGAATTTTACAAATGCTGTCAGAGGTATAATTACAGTGGCTTTAAGATCGGCATGTAGTGTCCAGTGTCTCAGTTTTACATTGCTAACTACCCCAGTACCACCAGCAGGACTAGTGGTCCTATATGAAGAACAAAAATAAGACAGAGTCAAAATAAGGCTGTAGATTTTTATAGTGACCTGGACATAATAGTGAACCTCCAGTATTGAATAAAAAGAAGACTACAGTGAACTAGATTAAATTCTGCTTTGCAAATGCACAAGATTAAAGCCAATAAAAATAATGTTACACCAAAGAATGTTCAGATCCGTGCTACAAACTAAGGGGGAGAAAATATGGTGGATATATAGAGGGTATATAACCCTTAACTCTCTCTACCCACCCACATGATACTTACTCTAGGATAGATTTGGTACTGGTTGACAGAGACCGCACGCAACATATTCCAAAGATACAACACCTAGGCAGAGTCCTATCCGATCACTCACCTATTTATTTCACTTACAACAAAGGTATGTACAGAGCTGGGATAGCCCCATGGAGGCTGCCAATATCACTCTTGAAAAACTAGGAATTATGTGAACTCATGGGCATCATAATAGCTAAATACTTACATTTGAATTAGAAGACTACGAGTAATAGAATAGAGGCATAGAGGCATGCGATAGCCTGAAAGTTGTTATGGGAGGCACAGTAATTTCTCTGCTGTCCTCATTAATTAAACAATATCTGGTCTTTGCTGTGCAAGGGTTGCAGCAACTTTCTCAGGAGAAGCTATTAGAACCGATTATTTTAGAGGAAATCTGCACCGCTATTAAAGAATTAGACACCTCTAAACCCCTAAGTATGAAAGGTCTCTGTAAAGGTACCTAAAGCACTAACTTGGTGCTTATCCCTGAGGAAGCAACTTGAATCTGATCCTTAACTCCTCTCCTTCCTGACCCTACCCTGCGCATTTCTGCGATGATGAGGACCAGGAAAACAGGGGAAGGGGGATTGGATGAAAACAAAAAAAGGACGTATTGTCAACTCTATACTTTTCTGTGTAGAACACAATGGAGTTCCCTAGGTGTAGCTTCAGGTGAGTTGGTGTTTTACTTTGGCATGTGCTATTAAAGAAGAAAACCACATGTGTTTTAATGATGTGTTTTAATTAATTGAATACTTGTTGAGAAATATTCTAGACATCACTTCAAGTTCTCAAATTTTAACTATCTATGTGTCCAACATCCCCCCTCTGGATGATAATCATCCACATAATATATAGTGCAACTGTTCATGTCACCCCATGACATTCGTTTCACCAACTGTGGGATTTGAATTAATGATAGATTAATGAGGGACTTCAAAAATCTTAGTGTATAGATACCCTAAATAATCTGATGCATACAGTTCAGGCACCATACCACACCGTCTGCATGGTAAGGTTGCTGATATCAAAAAGTAATTGCACAGAATTTGAATCAGCAACCCATTCATCTTTGTCTTAGTAAAATAGCATGGTTGCTTCTTATAGTAATATACTCCTTGAAACAAAACACCATTTCTTTTTAGCAATGTCCTCTTGGAAAAATTCACAGTCTTAGCAATATCCTTTCTGTGAACAAGTAGTAACATTTTACAAATGTCTTTTCTCCTTTTCTAAGCAAGTTTGTGGAGAAAACTTCAGGTGAGTCAATCAATCAATCAATCAGTATTTGAATACCGCAGCGCATATTTCTACAACTGTTCACGGAACCGCAATACAATGCGCCAGGGCACAACTACACAAGCCCTCTCTACAGAACCTAGAGCCAGATGTAGGTAACCAAATACCGGTCGGTAACGGCCGAAAATACCGAATTTCGGCCGTTACCGACAGGTATTTGGATATTGAGATGTAGGGGTCAAAAAAATTTCCGAATCTGTAAATTTACCGAATCGGTAAATTCACCGAATCAGTAAATTTACCGATTCGGTAAATTTATCGATTCAGTAAATAAGAAATGGAAAAAATGACTTTCGAGATGTAGTTAACCTCTAAAATACTGAATTTCCATGAAATTCGGTATTTAAGAGTCTGTATTTACCATGCATTGAAAGCAGGTGGTAACCAGATGCAGGCTATAAAAAAGGCCCCAAAATGCAACACTTTGACCAGAATGGCGGCATTCTACGTCATAGCGAGGCGCCTTTGGCTACAGGCAGAAGGAGAGAGGGTCTGGACGGAGGAGCAGGTCTACAGGCAGAGGAACACCCTATTCCAACTAACTGAGGCAGAGATCCTACAAAGGTACAGGCTACACCCCCAAACCATCCTGGACTTGATCAGGGACCTGCACCCACTTTTGGAGCACCCAACAACAAGGGCGCACGCCATCCCACCCCTTGTGCACGTGCTGTGTATCATACAAACAAATAAACAACAAGGAAACCTAGGGGTCTCTGCAGGAAATATCTTGGAGATTCCTTATTTAATATCCTGATGTATAATATAGTACATAAACATAGTGTCAAGACTAAATAGTTCTGACAAAGGACAAGAAATGTTTAGCAGTGGGCCACCTGTGATTGTAGATCAAACTCATGTAGGATTCCCTTCAAAGTCTTGTAGTGATCAATATTATCATTTGGTCATCCTTAGGGTCGTGTGTCTCTGGATCATTGAGACATTGATCGTACCCTTTGGTGGATTAGGGTTCCGACCCATAATCACTGTTGGACCATATGGTGTTGATCTGATGGGATCAAGTGCAGTGCAAAAAATAAATAAAAGTGGTGAGTTAAAATAGGATAGAGAACCAAAATAGGAACTTTTTTATTAGACAAGGCCTCTTCCTGTTAAAACCAAGAACAGCGCAAAATTATATATACCTAGCAGTTTAACCAAATACCTGCATGGGGGCCAACATATTTCAGCCTTGTGGGAAAGAGACCCTAGGCTTTCTTCAGGGCCTCTGTTCTCATTGATAATGCTACTGCGTATAGAGCAAAAAATGTGGCAACAGAAAGTATAATAATACAAAAGTGAATATAAACCAGTAACAGCAAAGGATATATTTTCCATCGTCTGTTAATTCTCCTCCAGTGACACCTGGTGTGTTTGCTACATCTATAATGAAAAAAACACACAATGAACTCACTGTTAAAACCAATTGTCTAAGATAACATGTCCATAGAACTTCAATATAGAGGACAGTATCTACTCACCCAGTATGCCCGGGGACCAGACCTCACCTCTCCTGGACCTGGCTCAGGAACTGTGAGACTCTGCTCTGTGGAAGTAAGACAACCTGGCCTTAAATACAGCAGAGAGAACAAGCCTGTCCTGCTCTGTCCTGTATATACCTAGCCCAGGCTATCACGAAGCTCACTACCAGAGCCAACTATCTATCATAGTCCTATCTCCATAGATCTGACCACCAAGACTCAACACACATCCCTTCAGGTGTAGCAGCTTGTGCTTGCCTATTACAAACAGTCAGTAGATCTGAATTAAATAGCACTTCTCGCTAAGAGTTATGAAAGAGCACACTAAAACAACCCTTAATAATATATACCTGCTGTAAACCATATGAGCAGCAAGGCCAGCCCAAAAACACACATTGGGAAACATGTGGGTTGCTACTTGTACGTTGTTGCCTCTGGCCGGGACCGAGTCAGGGGGAGGCAACTAACAGGACAGGTACACCCTTTTAGAATGGTCAGGAACAGTACTGATCGGCCAATCAGCGAGGGTTACATATAGGGACAACCTCGTTTCTTAAAAAAGGTTATGTAAAATGAGCAAACCCTACCTGATGCGACATAAAGTATGCCCACACAAATGAAAAACTCTTAGTTGACGCGGAAAACAGCAACAAAGCCAGTATCTCGGACACTCGACAAAAAGTGTCCTCTCGCGATGCTCCTCGAACTACAGAATGACGTCATGCCCTAGTCATGTGTAGTTCGGTCAATCGCGGGGGCGCATAACCAAAATGCACAACCTGTTTGTTTGCATCAATGCGTACGCCTCTAAACTAGTTTAAAAGCATTTGCCTCAAACACATGGTTTCCCCGTCTTTAACTGAGTATTGTCTCTCACTTCGCGTCTTCAAGATAACTACAAAATGACGTCACAAATGAGTGTTTGTAGTCCAGGAGGAGCGGGATAAGTATGTCCTGGCATTATTTCTCTAAATAGAAGCTCTATAGAGAATAGAAACTAGTCAAGAAAAGGGTGCTAATACCGCCTAATTACAGTGCGGACACTAAAATTAGCTAGACTTATCCTGATCTAGTAAGCTCGCCAGGTTGGACCAACTACAAAATGACATCACTGCTTAGTCATTTGCAGTTTGAACCGTCCGCGAAGGAAAAAGCATTACTATTCTGTATAAAACATATACCAGATGGTTATGGCAAGTATTGTCTCTCACTTCGCGTCTGCAAGATAACTACAAAATGATGTCACGAATGAGTGTTTGTAGTCCAGGAGGTGCGGGAAAAGTATGTGCCGGCATTATTTCTCTAAATAGACGCTCTAAAGAGAATAGAAACTAGTAAAGAAAAGGGCGCTAATACCGCCTAATTACAGTGAGGACACAAAAATTAGCTAGACTTATCCTGATCTAGTAAGCTTGCCAGATTGGACCAACTACAAAATGACATCACTGCTTAGTCATTTGCAGTTTGAACCGTCCACGAAGGAAAAAGCATTACTATTCTGTATAAAACATATACCAGATGGTTATGGCAAGCAATCAGAGAGGGTAGCGCTCAGCTGAGCACAAGTAACAACTCTCTTGTGCATACAAATTATACAGATTAGCTGACTAGATGATGCCATAAAACCCAACCCCTGGATGCAGGAAGGGTTTTAAGGTATTTGTGTCTCACAGTGACACACATCGCTCCTCCAAATGAGTGTTTAGATGACTAAGATAGGGTAATCAATAGAGTATGTATATAGGCCCCTTAGGAAATCAGTACATAGCCCACACTTGGAAAAGTATGTTCTCCATACCCTCCTAACCAAGATATCTCTAACCGTAATTGGTAAGAACAGACAGATGTCATCCTTGAGTCTTCTCTCACCCGGGGGAACTACTGGAGGCTGAACCAAGGTATCTCATCATTGAGCCCTCGGCTGTCTGTATGTAATTTGTAAACCCATTTCTGTTCCTTGGTGAACAGAAATTTTGATACATCACTTATATGGGTGGGAATGAAAGGTTTTTCGAGAACCATCCAAGTAAACTCTGATTCGCCATGGTTTTGCTGTATGAAATGTTTAGTCAGTTTAGAAACAATCTTTTTGCATCGAAAGGTGCTTTTGTGTTCCAGCTTCCGAGTGCCGACCTTCCTGGTGGTCATACCGATGTATCTCTCGTTGCATGGGCATGTCAGTTGGTAGATCAAATTGGTACTATTGCAATTTGTGAAGTGTTTTAACTCCCATGGCCGATTGGTACCAATGTCAATATTGGTTGTCTTGCATGTCTGTGGACAAACCGAGCAGGCCCCACATGGATCATGACCAGTCACTGCTTGAAGGTCCCATAATGTCCCAATATCTCTTCTAGATGACTCTTTGGGGCACGTATGTACTAGTTGATCTCTTAAATTGCTTGAATGTTTAAAGGCGAATAGTTGGTATTCGATTTTGTCGTTGGTGCAGTTCAAGATACACAAATGTCGTCTGATTATACTTTGGATGCAATTGGACCTACTGTTAAATGTGCTTACAAATGTCAGGCAATCCGGAGGAGGTTTTTTAATCCAGGGCTCAAGGAGTGTCTCGCGGTCGTTATTTGTTGCTCGCTTGAGAGAGCGCTTGATAAGTTTCTTTGGGTAATGTCTGGCTATCAGTTGATTTGACAGGTTAGCTGCATGTTGTGCAAAAGTATCCAGAGTGGAACAGTTCCGCCGGAGACAGAGGAACTGGCCAAACGGTAAGTTGTCGCGCAAGTATTTAAGATGCTGGCTCTCATAAAGGAGGAGCGAGTTCCTTACCATCGGCTTACGAAAGAGTTCACTTTCCAAACCGGTTGGAGTGACGTAAATGGAGAGATCCAAAAACGAAATCTTCTCTTTACTGGTCTCAATAGTGATACGCAGAAATCTATTCTGAGAATTCCACCACTTGTGAAAGCGGAGGACTGAGTCTAGGTCACCTCTCCACACCACCAGCACATCATGAATATAGCGCTTCCACCATACTATAGTTGTGAAGAAGGGATTAGATGTTGTTAGCACAGATGACTGTTCAAACATTTGAACATACAAGTTTGCCAGGAAGGAGCAAAAATGCTCCCCATGCTGGTCCCGGAGGTCTGGAGGTAGATGTTATCCTCATACCTGAAGTAGTTGTCCTTCATGGCAATAGTTGCTAGGACCATTATAAAGGGGACCAGAGTGATGGAGTCGAGATCTAAACCTTCCAGGATAGACCTGATGGTATCTAAAGTCTCATCCTGAGGGATTGAAGTGTATAAGGTTTTTTTGACATCCATAGAGACCAGATAGTCCGTCTCCTTATTGTACTCTATTCCTGGGATCGCTCTCAAAACATCTGTGGTATCTTTCAGGTACGTGGGCATAGTTTGCACTATGGGTTTTAAGAAGTGATCCACAAAAGCCGAAAGTGGCTCAAGTAACGATCCCAGGCCAGAAATAATCGGCCTCCCAGGCGGTGGTCTCTGGGGATTATGCACCTTAGACAAGGTGTAAAACTAGGGCATAGTAGGCTGTTGTGTCTGTAGAAATTGTGATTCCAGAGGGGTTATCCAACCTTCTGCCAGGGCCTCTTCTACCAAGATTTTGATCTCGTTCATCAGTCTGGTGGTAGGATCCATCGTCAAGGGCCGATAGGATATATTGTTACTCAGTTGTCTTAAACACTCAGTCCTATACGTGTCTACATCTTGTATCACGATGGAACCACCCTTGTTTGCGGGTTTTATGATTATCGAGGGATCTTGTGTAAGAATTCTCAGCGCTTGTTTTTCTTCTCCTGAAAAGTTGCTATAGCCACTCTTAGGAGAAGTCCAGATCTTTTCGATATCATCTTTTACTGCCTGCTCAAATGTAGCTACCTGGGGGGAGTACTGCATGTGTGGGTGGAAGGAAGGTGGATTTAGTTCTTAAGCCAGTATTGACGTCTTTGTCTTGGTCATTCTCAACGTTGACTTGGTTTTTGAAAAAATAATGTAGTCTCAATTTGCGAAAGAACTGGGCTAGTTCTATTTGTAGTTTGAACGGGTCCCCGTCCACTGTAGTAACAAATCCCAAACCATTATTTAGAACAACTTCTTCAATTGCTGATAGAGTTCTGTTGCTTAAATTGACTACCAGACCGGAGTGCAATGGTTCGCTTATTCTTGGGCGCTTCTCCTCTTGTGGCTGCGGGTGCCCGCATGGGGTCCTGTTGTGTCTTCCCAATGGACCTGTGCCTGCGCCTGTGCTTGTGTGGGTCTTCTTTTTCCACAAGACCGTCGGGGACCAAATCCTAAAAAAAGGCTGGTTGTTATAATTTGGATAGCCTGGAAAAGGATCCATTGGTGGCTGAAAGGGATGTTGAAAGTTACCCGGGTGACCCCACAAAAGAAGCTGTGTAGCATACACATGCTTGCCTCTGGGAGTTACCAGTGTGTTTGCTGCTGTAGGTGGGGTGTCCCACAGCTGCCTGTCCCGTTTCTTTAGGAAGTTCCTAGAGGCCATGATGCAGAGAATGCATCATTACATTAGCTTCCCTGAAACGCACGCAGAACTACTCAGGACCAAGACAGACTTCTATCAAATAGCACATTTCCCCAACATCATCGGCTGTATTGATGGCACCCACATCCCAATTTGCCCACCTGCTGCCACAGAGTACATTTACAGAAACAGGAAGTCAACCGACACCATAAATGTACAGGTAATCTGTGATGCAAACTACATTATCACGGACATAGTGGGAGTTTCCAGAAAGTACTTACTACTCCTACATCTTTCAGAACAGCGGGATCTACAAACGCCTGACAGCGGGGGAATTTGGTGAAGGATACCTGCTAGGTAAAACACTGTGACACACCCTGACAGATATTGCAGATGTATGTGTATGTGTGCATGTGAGTAATGTCTTTTCTATTTTCAAATAGGGGATAGTGCATATGCCGTCCGCTCATTCATCCTGACACCCTACCTCAACTCTTCAACCACCAGCCAGAGGCGATACAACAGGGCATACAAATCAACCAGGAACATTGTGGAGCGCACCTTTGGCCTCTTAAAAAGCAGGTTCCGCTGCCTCCACAAAAGTGGAGGGTCACGTCAGTATACACTTATCACCTGCTGTAAGATGATTGCCACTTGTGCAATGTTGCACAACCTTGCAACTAAGAAGGGCATAGACGTGGAATTGAGCGACTATGAGGACCATAATGATGAACATGCACTGCCTGAACCCAACGCAGCAGGAGTTGCTACACCAACAGATGGCAGAAACAGACGGGCAGAGATCAAACACAACTACTTTTAGGTAAGTAAAGAGACCCAGACAGGTGGAGTATGCACCCAACGTAGTTTAATATTTGGCACTACGCAGGTATTCAAAATAAATGTACAACACAAATGTCATCCATGTAAAAATGGTAGTCCTGGGTCAATTCTCCATTAACTGAAAAAGTCATTTTCGCCCACGCCTACCAGTGCCAGATGTAAGTGGCTGGCTTTCTTCACTGTGTGTTTGGGCTGTTGGCTCACCATCGCGCCTGCTGCTCCATTGTGTCTCCACAACAAGGGAGCTTGTCAGGCTGCTCCTACTGGTGCTTTCCTCACTTTCTGGGACGTCCAGGGCAGCAGTTTGTGCTGTCTGTGCATTCATCATCAGCTCTACAGCACCGGTCAGACTAGAAATGCCCCTAGACACCACATTGCTGTGATGTGTAAGTCCCTCTTGCATGTTAATGCAACGTCTACATAGCAGGGAAGTGGCTGTGGCCAGGCGGTTTATTGCTTTACTTTGCTGCTGCGCACGCTGCCTCTCCTTGCACCTTGCTAACATGTCCTGGTCCAGTTTGCTGCACAGGAGCTGCACTGATTGTGTCATGTCCTGCATCCCTGCAGCCATCTCCTTGTTCACATCGACCAGTTCTCTAATGCCCTTCCCTATATCTTCCACATTTATGTTCAGGTTCCTCATCTGGCGTTGCACAGACAGGATGGCCTTCCCCTGCATCCTTTGGATTTTCACCATGCTACCCTCAAGGTCAAGGAAGACACTGGGACCCTCCACATGAGCTGCTACAATGCTTTCTCTGTGCCTTCGGCGTCTGCTACCTGTACGGACAACCTCTGCACTGGACTGTTGTGTGGTAGGACTACCTTCCCCAGGTAAGGTTGATGTGGCACCCCCTCCATGTCACACGCTGGTGACTCCATTTGGACAAGTGGGGCAACTACATGCCTCCTGCTCTTTTGTGATGCAGGAGTTGTCAGAGGCAGTGATGCAGGCAGCTCAGGTGAGGACAGTGGCAGAGGGGAACCTGAACGTTCTGGGGACGCCTGCAGATGTGGAGACATTTCTGGGTCTTGTGATGGTGGCTGTGTAGTTGGTTCACCTTTGTCCTCTGTGACATTCTCTGCACTTGGCCCTGGCTCCTGGCTGTCATCCCTCTCTGGTGCAGTGCCTTCTGTCTCTCTGGTACGCCTGCGTGATGTCTCACCTGTGGACATATAAGCGTACATTAGCTTGGCGCAACTGCCTCACAGCCACTACAATTAAATAATTTTCACTTGTACAATGTACATGTTGCCTGCGCTTCACTATGTCTGAAATGATTAGCCTAACTTGTTGGTTGCTGTGCTGTAGACATGGTCCTTCATTTACTGACTACATGTCCAATAATGCATTGCTCCTGTATAGTGCTACCTCAACTGGACAGTGGTTGATTTTGCCACATAGGGTAAAGGGAAGGCTGATGGGGTGGGGGTGATTGCTGTTTCATTAAAACAGTCAAACTTCTATACACAAAACCACTGGCTAGGGTTAGGACCAATGGGGTCATAGCAGATGAGTGGGAACTAGAAATGACACGAGACATGCCATATATGGTTGTGATTCTACTGCAGAAAAAGTCTGAAAGGTTGTTGCACTGTTCTTGGATTGGAGTGATGTTGCTGGAAGTTACTTCTAGTGTGATGATTAACACCTTGGCTGCTGCGGTTATTTTTCCCCTGTGCTGGAAAACTCTTGTTGCCATATATTCATGACGAGCTCAGCTCGTCATCAGCACACGACCACCGTGGCTGATGACGAGCTGAGCTCGTCATCAGCATCGAAGGGGTTAAGAAAATGTATTTGTTGCTGTTTGAGCTGTTTTGTTGATTTGTTTGGCTATGGCCTTCCTTTTGGCGTCTTGAATTTGCCGGTAGTAGTGTCTTTGGGATGATTTGAACACATCCTTGTCGGATTTTTCCTGGCTCTTCCTCCAGTTCCATTCTAGGTGTTTGCAGCATTTTTGGTTACTCTCCTCTAGATGAAATGGGAAGCATGGGGTTGCTGAGGAATGAGACTCACTTATTTGCAGCAGAGCTTCTGCTTTGCTTTGTCAAACTCTAAATTAGGACCTAAACCTCAATTAATACCACACTCATGGCTGTTTAATGACATCTGTCAAAACAACATATTTTAACGGATATTGGGCCAGATGCATCAAGCGAAATGCGCTCGCAAAAAGGCCAGATTCTCAGAATCTGGCCCTTTGCGAGTGCAATTTTTGCATTTGGGATGCATCATCCCAAATGCAAAAATCGCAAATAGAGAATTCGCTAAATTGCGATTGTTTGCATTTAAGGAATCTCTAATTGAGATTCCTTAAATGCAATGCATGACAGTATCAAAAATAGCGAATTCGCTAATAGGGCACGCAAATTACCACGAAGTACAACTTCATGGTAATTTGCAAAAACTTTGAAAAATGCACTTTTGTGCATTTTTCAAAGTTTCATGTTGCGCACACACATGCCCTAAGGGCATGTGTGTGCGCAACATATGTGCACAGATCACATTCAGGGGTGTAACAGGGTGTCCTTTGGACACCCCTGCACCCTTGAACTCGCAATCTCAATTTGCGAATCGCTAATTGCGATTCGCAAATTGAGATTGTCTTCCCATTCATTCCTATGGGCCTCTAGGCCCATAGGAATGAATGGGGAGGTATTCATTAATTGCGACTCGCAATTTGTGAGTCGCAATTAAGGAATCGCTATTTTTTTTTAGATTGCTTGATGCATTCCATTTTGCTATTCCTTATTAGCGATTCCTTAATTTTCGTTAATAAGGAATCGCAAAATGGATGTTTGATGCATCTGGCCCATTGATCTGAATTCTTGGTGAGGGCTATTTGTGTTTACTTTTGTGACTCACCAGTTCATGTTTCATTTGTCTGTTTCTTAAATTGCAATATGTATTTTTTCAAAGATTCTTCATTTTCTATATTTGTTTTTTTTGTCTGTGTACTCCATGTGAAAATTAATGAGACTTATAACTGTGTACATAGAAAAATGACTAATATAGGTCTCATAACATTTGCATATTAATAGTTTAGGAGAAGTTAACATTTAGATGTATCTAATTGTCAAGCTAATGAAACAGAATGTGTATGCGTATACTTGAGGTTAAACATTTATACGTGTAACAAGAAATTATGTTCATGTTGGTGTATTTGATACGACATTTTCATAATTCTTTGCAATTTTTTCATGCATTAAGAAGCCGATTTGCTGTATTTGTAGAAATGTGCACGTATATGTAACACTGTGCACTATTAAATTGACATAAGTTTGGGCAATGAGAACCATTTCAGTCAAAGCTCAAGTTTAAAGTTTAACATGTAATACGTATTTAACCTTCAATGTAGATTGCATTTGCTTGTATTTTTGTTTCCACTGCAGATGAGTACAAAGCCTTATTAACTAGAAAAGAAGGGTGTTCTTTTAGTTAGATAGCAAGGTATGAGATGATGGATCTGGGCAAGGAGAAACAAGGAGGCGAGTTCTTATGGAGAAGGAAAGGAATGGCAATCGATGAATGAAGAAGCAATTTATTGATGTGGGAAAGGTGGTGCCAGTAATCAATTTGTGCTGGAATCGTGGAAAGTTACTGGAGGAGCATGTGACTTACCTTTAGTGCAACTAATGGATTATGTTGTAATATAGTGAGAGTCAGAGAGGCATCTTCGGACTTCATGAGGTACAGACATCTGCTTCTGTTTCTGCTTTGAGTGGCTTCATGCTACTTGACCTTTGGTTGCAGTTTCTTGTACTGAAGACTCTGACAGCTGACATCTTTCTAATTTCACCTTCATTCAAAGCTTTAGGGCTGTCCCTTTTAAAGCAGTTTAGGGAGAGATAGTGTGCTCATGCTTACCTTTGAGAATCATTTGATTTAATTTAACGCTCAATTCTTTTTCCTGATTGCGTGCATTGTCATTATAGAACTAACTGTCTGTTTTTTGTTATATAGGGTAAACCTCTTTAGTATATTTGGCCTTATTTTGTTCGTTCTATATTTTCATATGATAATGCTGAGGTTGATTTATATCAATCTGTTTCGAATTTTATAATTAAATCTTACTAATCTTAGATTTAATTGTCAAGTGTATTATCTTGTGACCCAATTGGTTACACTGTATTGAATTATAATTGTGACTATTTCCTCCTTCTTACCTCTCACGCTGCTAAAAAGACCATCTGGTTGAGTGGGGATGTTTAAGAGGGTCCCACCTTTCTCAGGTGTGTAGTAATATTATCTAGCAGCCAAACTAGTTTGTGCTTGGTTGGTTTGAACAAACACAGAGCCCAGAAATGGAACTCTTGTGAGGGCTGATGCCAAGGAATCAACTAATAACATACTTGCTTGCTAAAATTATGTTATAGTTGGAAGTCCCCTGACTGGTGAGAGACATGGTTCTGATTTGGAAAATGTTCAGCTCTAGGTGGGGCAAACAAATGCTATATATACAGTATTTGCCGCTCTGGCTGATACCGGAATTTGACCAACTAAATAAATGGTTAGACATGTGTCAATGGAGGATATGGGGCTTTACAACGCTCTGGTATCTATGTGAAGCAACTGCTCTGAAGGGTGACTGGCCGGTCGTGCATCGGGCATTTCCTGTGGGTGGAGGGAGGCTGGAAGGATGGGGGCTGGTTTATCAGCAGTGGGGGGAGAATTTGTTACTGGGGTTTGGTTTGATGAAATGTCCAGGGCTGCTTTCGGTGCCCAGTCTAGCCCTGCTGCCCTGGATTAATTAGAGGTGGTGTTGGCGGATTTCCAAATAGATAAGGATCAATTCTTTTACTATCATGCTATATGCAAGACTGAAACAATTGTGGGCCTGTGCAGGGGACTCTCAATGAAAATCGAATGCAGTAGGGTTGCTACTCAGAGCAGTTCATCCGCGTGGCTGTATCATCAGGTTTTACATCGCTATAAGAGAAGATGCACATACGCAATCAATTAGAAGAAGAGCACAATGTGAAGTGGATTGTGAACAGCAATGCACAAATAAACAGTGACAAGGAGCTCTCAGACTTCATGTAATGCTATCTTCCATTTTATACACTTCCATTTTATACATAGACCATACATACCTAGGGCTGTGCTCGATAGAATTGACCTGGAAAGGTAGACCCATTGCCCCAAGCGCAAAGAGTAGGTGACCACATACATTCATTTGTTCTGGGACTGTCTTAATATAGCTGATTACTACAGAAAGATAGTAAACAGATATGCAGCCCACACACACATTAAGGTCCACTTGCTGGTGCAGACATTTTACTAGGTATAGATGCAACTAACTTAAAGAAAAAAATCAAGAGGAGGTTTGTCCAACTCACCCTTTTGCTGGTTAAGAGGCATTGTGGGCCATTGGCTAACCACTCAGATATGGACACTAGAAGAACATGGTATTAAAAATGGTGACTAATGGACCATAGTGACAGGAGTGCAACATAGGCCTCTGCACCCCCTGAGGAGCAGGGAGACACCCAAATCCTATGGGGCCGCATTTAGCCCAAGACCAATTACTATCTGAAAGATATGAGAGACTCAAAGGCTCCTCTTCATATTCTGCAGGGTGGGCCCATGATTTTATGTTAGGCCTCTGTCTGGCGGATAAAATGCAATCCAGCTGATGTTAAATTGCAGGAAGATTTTAACATTTGGAAAACTCTGGCCTGAAACTGAATCTACCCACCTGACTCTCGACCCCATGAACTTTCGATGTGATTTTGTATACATAAAATGTGAATGTTTAACTTTGTGCAAACGAAGAAACTATATACAGTTAGCTTTTTAAGAAAGCAGAACAATCATGAATGTGCGCTATTAAGTTGTGACACTGACATTCTGAAGGAATTATGGAATATGCTATGCTTATTTAATTGCAAGCTTCAATAACAATATGTATTAAAAAAATTCAGACATGGCCATTTCAAGCGTTGCATCGATGAAAAATGTGTGTGTCTTCACCGCGCTGAAAAAGGTAGACTCACTGCAGGAGATCTCGATAATGACAACAACCTGTTTTGTGTATCCTCCTTAAATAGAGTAATTTGCCAACAAAGTCGTGCTGAGACAATTTAATATAATAATGTCGGAGAAAAGTATGTACCTTTCGGCAGTGTTTTTGCATTCACTCCTGGCTCATACACTGGGGAGCATAGTTCTCGTGGAAAACATGCAGTGCAAATCTGCTGCAAAATGTGTCTATCTCTGCTCAGATTTTGGTGATCAGTTGTTTGTTGAGGTTTCCACTAGCAAGATTTAATGCCTGCCAGCAGAGATTAATTTGTAAACGAATGAGTGCCAGTGGCCAAAGCTCTGCTCAGAATTCTGTGGCTTGTGCAATTAACAGTCCATAGAATGCCAAAGCTGTGAAGTCTTCAATCCACATCAGGCCACATCTAACCCCTATTGGGCACTCCCTGACCCTTTATCTCACTCTTGCAGGTTCCTGCTTTCTCTCTTTGAGAGGTTTTCCTATCTTTCTCTGCCTCCATCTTTCCAATTTGTTTGTTTACCCTCCCTTGCTCTCAGTTAACGTTCAATGCATAAAAAAAGTGCTGGTCCCCAAACATATGTGCCGGTGCCCCCCACCGGCAACCACCAGCTCAAATTAAGCATTAACTGGCAGGAAGACAAAGTCTTTTTTTTTTTGTCCTCATTTGTCGATACCCTAGTGCAAGAAACCGCCGACCACCAGTATATGCCTCTGAGTCCAGCCCCCAGATCGATTAGCATGGTACGGACACAGGCGCATAGAAGACTTAAATGGCGGAATAAGGAGACCAACTCACAAAAGGGAGACCTACATCACTCCATCTAGGCGTTTTATCGCCTGTTGGACCAAAAGCGTACCTGGTAAGGCCCTAACAAAGGTCCATGGAGCAGGAGAAAGGCATCATCATAGGACCCGGGGAAAGAAAACCAAAAAAAAAAACCCGGCATTCTACCTCCAATTTACCAGAAAGTCCCAAAAAGCAATCTTTTTCCTGCTACAGGGTCTGGCCATGTCCACCCCAGAGACTTCATATAGTGACGTCAGCCATCCCGCATATGTTGGAGGGGCTGCATCTACCTAGAACCTACAAATCTGTCTCCTAGCTAGGAGAATTGCATAAAACAAAAAGGATCTGGCATGCCCAGTGATGATGTTGTCTACTTCAAAGATAATCAAAGGAAGAGAGATCCACAGTGTGGTTTTAAGCATAGAAGACAGGGCGTCCATCACCTTCTCTCAATAATGAGTGATGGCAGGGCAATCTTTGAACATGTGCACGTCCGAGGCCTCAGACAGATTGCATTTGTTGCATTTTTTCCCATGCTGATAGTTGGCTAGCCTCTGGGGGGAGAGGTATGCTCGATGTAGCGTGATCAGCTGGTTTTGTCTCAGCCATGCTGGTTTCACAAGCTTATATAGCATAATAAATTAGCTCTGCCAGTTCTGCTCCCCCTGGTCTCCCATCTCCCCTCCCCATAGGTTCTCAGGGAGTTTAAAGTCACCATCTATTTCTTCTAGGATCGCCCAGTACCAACATCAGACCTCCTTGCCCCCCTCTGGCCTTGTGACCAATAGATTTTCCAGGTTGCTATATTTGCCCAGGGGGACCCTCTTCCTAAGCAGTGCCTGAGCCCAGCTAGTCAGTTGTAAATACTTAAATCTGGAGAGGCGCGGCCCAACTCTCTCCCGCTACTCCTCCCAGGGAATCATTGAGCCGCCTGCCACCAGCTCTCCTCAAGACAGGATTCCATCATCCCTTATAGGACACGCCGGACTGTCCTTAAGACACTATGGGGTTACCAGGCGAGTCCCACAAGGGTGCTGTGTTAGAGTAGTAGCTGAGCCCCAGTTTTTTCCTCATCGTAGACCAGCTTCTAGCCAGTGATTGGAGAGTCTTGAGTTTTATTTTTTTGGAAAATGTCTGGTCTCCAAACTTGAAAAGAAACCTGACAGGTGGTAGACCGGCACCCTCTAGCATGGCTCAAAACATCCTTCCCCTAGCATTATCTAATGGTATCTTTAAAAGCATTCTAGAGTAGGATAATTCAAACACCCAGGCATAGTACTGTAGGTCTGGTAACGTTAGCCCTCCATTTTGCCTCCTCCTCCTCAGCTTTTTCCAAGCCAATCGTGTGGCTCTATACCTCCAAATAAAGGAATTGATATCTTGTTGGCATTTAGCTATTTGTTTGCTGTCAAAGGCCATCGGGATAGAATTAAACAGGAAGGTGTATTTAGGCAAGTTAGACATTTTAATTAAGTTTGTCCTCCCAAAGATGGATAAAGGGAGGTGGTTCCATGCCTTGACCTTTTTCCGACATTCATTTTGTACTCGCTTCAGATTTTGGGCGGCGATCTTACTAACGTCTTGGATGATTCTGATGCCTAATTAACGCATGGAGGACACGGTCTCTACGGGAGAATAAGTGGTATTCCAGGCCATGATTTCCGTTTTATCAGAATTTATCTCATGTCCGGAAATCTTGCCGAACTCCTCTGCCCACTTAATTACTGTGGGGAGAGCCTGATCTAAGTTAGATGTCATTATGAGGATATTGTCCGCATATAGAGGGGCTACCAGGGGAACTTTACAGGGCCGTAAGTGGGGAGATTGCCCCGGTCCTGGCCTCTGTCTTTAACAGCATTCTCCTGGGTGGCTTGGATCCTCCTAAGTCTTGGAACGATGCCACCGTGGTGTTAATACCTAAACCAAGGAAAGATGTGAGAGAATAAGGGTCATATCGTCCGATATCGCTCCTCAATAGCGACTACAAAATCTTTGCTGCTATTATGGCGGCTAGGCTGGGGACGGTGGCAAGCTCAATTATACAGGATGATCAAAAGGGCTTAATTAAAGGCAGACACTAAGCAGACCTCACGCAAGATCTAGTTGAGGTAATTGACATCGCTACCACCTTCTCTCTTCCCTTTGCTGCCTTTACGCTGGATGCGACGAAGGCCTTTGATAGGGTCAATTGGGCCTTTTTGGCTGCAGTAATGAGGAAATTTAATCTACCTGCAAATTTTTGCTGCATAGTACCTCTTATATATAAAGCTCCGATGGCCAGGCTTTCTGTAAACAATTTCTTGAAAAAGCCTTTTAGCATTTCTAGAGGTACTAACCAGGGCTGCCTGCTTTTCCCCCTCCTATTTAATCTCTACATCGAGCCTTTTGTTCAGACTCTTAGAGAGGAGGCTAAATGTAAATGTAAATGTGGGTGTACTTGTAAAGCGCACTGTGACTACTGAAGGACTGGGTTCTGCTAAGACCCAGCGGTGCCAGGGATAACACCTAAAACCTTCGTGGGTAACCTGTTCCGGCGTACAAATGACAGAGACACGGGACACTTCCTTCGTTGTCAAAGATTCGAGGTTTATTACTGCAGGGAACACAGAAGTCACGAGAAGTACAAATCATGTAAGTTCACGGAGCCTGATTCGAATTGCTACTGTGGGTCGCTCCTTTTATACAGTTTTGGCTCATAGGTTAACATGGTAAACAAAGGTTTACAACTTGGTTCCCATCATCAAAACCATAAGGGGTTGCTTTCATGTATTCAAGGCCCGGAACATAAGTACGGAAACGTTTGGTGGTTCCCAACTGTAAAAACCCATCTTCCCACCATTAGTACATTCCAATCGGTAGTAAACAGATCGAAGAAGGAACAGAAACAGGTGCAGAGGAAGACAGAAACAGTGGGGAGATCGGAAAGGGTGTAAAAGGGGTGGTATCGGGAAACACGAGCTACAGGCATCAAAGGGACGTGCCTAATGAGATGCACGGCTGAGACAATAGAGCGACACAGCAAGATGTGCCTCGAGCGGGGCCATCTGCCTTACAGTGTCATCCCCCTCATCATAAAGACACTTACAAAGGAAACGTGGCTTCCGCAAGAGTCTTGGGAATCCCAGGGTCGCGAAGCGGACAACGTCCGTTTGCTGGCTACTTGAGGGCAAGAGACAAAATGGATGCCGCATCTAAGATGGAACCCGTGGGCTCGGATGTAGAAACCCACGAAGCAAACGAACGGTTTAGGCTAGCACAACGAAAACGCGTACACCCACTAAACTCGTCATTTGCAGTTCATAGATACCAGACTCGACCATATTCGTGCGAGTCCAAAACACCACTTACAATCGTCACGGAACCTCAGACGCTCCTTTTGCCCTCATGTAGGCAAGCACTAGTCGGAATCATACTCGATATTCATCAGACCATCCAGATGCTGCTGCAACATCATTCTATCCAACTGAGCTCCTTTGGTAACAGGCGGCTGTCTTATACACGTTGTAGCACAGAGGCCACATAAGGCAGGACCACACTGCACACAAAGGCAACACGTGAACAGAAATGCTGCAACCACCCCGATGATCATCAGAATCTTCCAACCCCAAGTCGACATTAGGCCCCAAAACCACCCAAGTAGCGTCCAATCCCCTACGTCCACGTGTATGGACTCTGAGATCTTATGCAACTTTGAAATGGCTTGACAGTTAGTCGGAGCGTTATCTGGAATGAAAATACAGCAGCTCGAATGGATCACCTTACATACTCCACCTTGATCTGCTAAAACAACGTCTAAAACCATACGGTTTTGTAACGTCATGAGCCTATCCGCCTGAAGTTCTGCCGTTATGTTGCCAAGGGCACTGGCAGTGATATTAGCTGTCGATTCCACCACTCGGGTCAACTGTCTCAGGTTCCTACTATTGACCATGGGTCCCCAAAACGGAAAGAAACCCTTGAAAAAGTCTCCTGCCTCTTGACCGGCAGTGTCCTCTTCGCTAATCACGCCCCTCACAATTCGAGTCTTGTGGTAATATGAGGCGACTGTAAAAGTCGGTGGCAACAAATTTGCAATGTAACATGTGCCCGCAAAGTCGGAGGGCAACCACGTGTACGCACGATCATGACAAACAAAGTACGTACCCTTGGCAGTCAGAAACACAGGGGAAGAGAGCATCGGTAAGACATACGTCTCGGAGCAAGCACTCTCTCCAAGATGTGCTCTCGGTCTTCGGCCACGACCTTTTAGACAGAAATTACCAAGGTGGGGTACGATCCATATTGGAGACGAGCTTTTAAGCTGTCTTTCACCCACGAGCGCACTATACTCAGCCTCACTCAGATCCCTATAGGCTCGCACCTCTTCCTCTGGGATGAGCGAGGGCTCATAGATATCCCTATCTAAATCAGCGATCGCTATAGCCAAAGGCTTGTGGTACGGACCAGGACCAAAGTGCGGAGGACGTGGCTCTCGATTGGGGTAGGAATCTAGTGCACTTCGAAACATTGTTTGAAATGCTCGAGTTGAACCCTGGGAACTATAAGGAAGGACCAGGTACGGAATTCCCTTATCGGTGGTATGTGGCATCAACCCACACACCCAACAATTGGTAGTGTTAACCACCAATTGATGTTGATGAAGGAGCTGAATGAAGGAATTGTTCATAAATTCCGCACGTCTACCCTGCTCGTGTTGGGGTAAGATATGGAAGGAATGAGGGGAAACAGTAGAGGTAGGTTTAGGCTCGGGAGAAGGGGTAGGTGAGGCAGAAGGCAAGAACGTCAATATCAGGTAATACACCCCACCCACCAATAGCGAAGAAACAGTTAAAAACAAAAGGAACACTTGAAACATGAAGCATTTGGTACGAGTGATTTGCTGCAACTTGAATCTTTGCGCCTGAGCTTTTTCCAAATCCACTAGCTTAGAAAACGGCATCCTCTAAAACCGTCCGCAACGTTTCTTGACGCACTTCGTTCTGTGTAGCAGTAGTCAATCCCCAGGAGTTCCCAGGAACCGACGGCCTTCGACCTAGTGTCAAGACCTACTAACCAGAAGGAAGTACAGGCGCGGCCCTACGGCTCACCCGAATGCAAGGTATTTTATTTACAAGTATATACAAAATCTCCTAGCTGTGGAAGCAAAAACACATATGGAAACAAACTCACAATATTTACAAAAACCAAAATCATACGAGTGTGTTCAGACTGAATGGTATCAATGGGGTAATGTGAATGTCAAAAAGGGGGAAGCAAAAGCTTTTTTTTTATTTGTCCTTGGTATTGGATCGCAGGAAGTATCGGGTTTTCCCGGGACGTGTCTGTTCGTCAAACAACTGATCCGATGGTGGGACAGAGTTCTGCTGATCAGTCAATTGTTCAGATCTTGAGTTTTTCGATGGTAAGGGTTCAACAATGTCTTTCTGCTGCACTGAGGGCTCTCCAACAAGTTGAGCGTCGCTGAAAGGGATGAAAGTCTGTGCAACTTCTGTTTCCGATGAAGCAATGCCTTTCCTCACCCACGAGTCTGCTGATAAAGGTATAGGTACCTTTTTGGTGTGGGTGGCATGCACCCAGTGTTTGCGACCTTCCAAACGAACTGCAGTCCTCGTGGCGAGTAATACTTGGTAGGGTCCAGTAAAGCGGGGTTCGAGATTTCTTTTTCTTCCAAAATTACGAATCACCACCCAGTCTCCGGGCTGGAGCTGGTGGCCTGGACCCTCCGTCTGCGTCGGCAGTGCTTCAAAGACCTGTTGGTGAATTAACCTCAGTTTAGCAGTCAGATCATGAAGATAATCGATCAACATTGGGTATTCAAGATCAGAGAACACACTTGGTCTAGGGACCCCCCAAACATTTGCAGGACGGCCGAACACTATTTCATAGGGACTGAGCCCTACTCGGGAGTGTACAGTCGCCCTTGTTGACAACAGAGCTAGAGGCAAAGCGTCAGCTCATGAAAGACCAGTTGTAGCCTGAATCTTCGCCAGCTTTAATTTGAGCGTGCCATTATAACCCTCAACCAAACCCGCTGACTGAGGATGATTGGCGCTATGGAACTTTTGAGTAATTCCAAGGCCCTTACACACATTCTTCATCACACTTCCCACAAACTCACTTCCGTTATCAGACCATACAATCCGTGGCATTCCGTACCGAGGAAAGTATTCCTTCAGTAGGATTTTCGCAGTGGACAAAGCAGTGTTATCTTTGAGAGGGTAGGCTTCAATCCATCGGGAGAATGCGCAAACCACAACTAAAACGTATTTCAGGTTATTGCATCGCTCCATATGGATGAAGTCTAGCTGAATTACTTCAAAGGGGCATGAAGGGGGTGCAAAATGGCCAGGAGGTGTAGGGGTTCCCTTTCCAGGGTTGTACATCATACATATCATACAATTCTTAACCACTCTCTCAGCACATTTAGTGATACCGTCATTCTTCCATACAGGGGACAACAACTTGCAGATACCTTTCGCACTAATATGTGCTAACCCGTGTGCCATCGTCACAACGGCTAGTACATACACATCTGGCAACATCATTCTCTTATGCACCGACAAATCCATCCAACAACCATTCGCATCCAACTTTCCCGTACTCTCTTTCCACTTCGTCTTTTCAATCTCGGTGGCCTCATTCTGTATCGCTTTCACACTCTCGATGGTATCCTCACACATACCAGTCTCTGTAGGCCACCTTACCGAACTCGTCACATACATTCTCGTGCTAAGGTTCCGGGCAGTCTCCTTAGCAGTCTCATCCGCAAACGCATTCCCACGGCCAACATCATCCGTCTCCTTACGATGCGCACTACATTTAACAATCGCCACCTGCTCAGGCAATGTAAGTGCATCCAGAAGATCATTCACAAGCTGTCCATGCTGAATCTTAGTGCCATGCGACGTCATAAAACCTCTCTCTCGCCACAATCGTCCAAAACTATGCGCGACGCCAAAAGCGTATTGGCTGTCGGTAAACACATTCACCCGTTTCCCTTTCGACAACACACACGCTCTAGTCAAGGCAATCAGCTCTGCAGCCTGGGCAGAATTCTGATTCAATCTTGCAGCTTCCACAACCGTACTCAATGACACTACAAGATACGCGGTCGTTACATCACCATTCGGCAATTTAAAACACGACCCATCCACATACAAAGTCCCATCGGGATTATCCAAAGGAGTATTTTTCAGGTCCACACGACCTTTGGTTTCCTCCTCAGTTCGTAGGTAGCAGTCATGAGCTGCTACTTCATCTGATTCCATACTGATTGGTAACAAAGTCGCCGGGTTCAGGACGTTACAGCGTTTTATTTGAATGTGACTTGCCAAAAGCGTCAACTCATACCCAGACAACCTTGCACTCATCAAGTGCTGAGTTTTAGTACGATTCAAGAGAGTGTCAACTGCATGCGGAACCATCACCGTAAGCATATTATCCATGACCAATCCTGCAGATTGTCGGATGGACACCGCAGCTGCCGCTGTTGCCCTCAGACAACTCGGCAATGCTCTTGCTACTGGGTCCAAGGTCGAGGAAAAATATGCACATGGACGCTGCTTACCACCGAATTGTTGCGTCAAAACACTCAACGCACAACCTTCCCTCTCGTGAACGTATAGTGTAAACGGCTTACTGTAATCAGGGGTACCTAACACAGGAGCCGAACACAATGTGTCACGCAGTTCAGAAAAACTTTTCTGACATTCTTCCATCCATGGCAAATGAGTTGGAACATCCTTGCATGTAAAAGCCACCAATGGTTTCGCTAGCAATGAAAAATTTGGAATCCATTGCCTGCAGTATGACGTGATACCTAAAAAGGCACGCACATCTCTCTGAGTTGTTGGCACAGTCATTCGGGCAATCGCTGCAATTCTCTCTGGGGTTAACCTTCTTCCCTCCTTTGACAATAAGTGACCTAGATAGGTTACTTCTTGACAACAATATTGTAGCTTAGAAGGTGACACCTTGTGATGTAAGTCACAGAGATGTTGCAACAACGACACCGTAGCAATTCTGCAAATGTCCTGAGTGTCTGCAGCCACCAATAAGTCATCGACATATTGGATTAAGGCCGCACCGGCCGGCAACACAAACGCATCAAGTTGACCCTTCAAGGCTTGACTGTAAATCGATGGACTTTCACAGTAGCCCTGAGGAGCACGTTTAAACCGGAAGCTGCGGCCACCAAGAGAGAAACCGAAAAGATCTCTACTCTCCTCAGCAATCGGTATACTGAAAAACGCATTTTTCAGATCGATCACGGAGAACCAAGATGCAGAGGCTGGAATTAGAGTGAGTAGTGCCGTGATGTCGGGCACCACAGGGAACTGAGGAACCACAATTTTATTTACCTCCCGTAAATCGATAACAAAACGATAAACAGAGGGTTTTGATGGATCAGTGCGCTTCAAGATGGGTAGTACAGGGCTATTGCACACGTTTCCCCGAGTCTCCTCGATAACGTCTTTCTCAATTAAATCGTAGATGATAGCTAACAGTGCCCGTTCACCATCAAGGGAGATACGATACTGGGGAATACGTGGCAAACGCACATTAGATTTCAAGTGAACAACATAAGGGGAGATGTCAAGCAGGCCCACGTCATAGGGACCTGTTGCCCACAAAGATGCAGGAAGAGAACTCAATTCCGGTGGAAGCTTACTGAGAGACAAGTACATAGGAGAGACAACTCTCTCACCCAACGTAAGCTTTACTCCCGCAGGAGAACAATACAAAGTCGCATACAGACGTTTTAGCAAATCCAGGCCCAAAAGATTTTCACCACAACCAGTGGTCAAAATCAACGGAGCTTGCAGCTCACGAGGCTCAATTGTAAGGGGCAAAGGGCACGAAACTGGATTGCTAACAGGGGCGCCAGAAAATCCAACGGACACATTTGTTAAGCCAGACAAAGGTGCGCAAGGGAGTTTCGAATGCATGATAGAACTTTTCGCTGCACCAGTGTCCAACAGAAAAGGCTCAACGACGCCCGAGGTGGCAACTGCGACGTAAGGCCCTCTCTAATCAACCAGAACTGATACTACTCCCTCTCTTTGTACATGGCTGTCCTATTAATTACTATTGTCGATATTGTGATCAACGTAATAATCGTCTACATTTTACTGAGCAGATCTGCTTTGTGATGATCCACGCTAATCAAAGCAATTGTTAGAATCGGAAGAATTATTGGAACGATCAGTTTGAACACCACGACCTCTACCACGTGATGCTTGTTGGGGGCCGCTACGACCTCCTCTAGAAGAATTACTGCTGTTGCGATCACGCAAAACCGGACAATCGAATTTCAAATGACCCTCGTTCCGACAATAGGCACACTGATTGTACCCCAATGAAGATCTGTCAGAAGAGGAGTCATTCCGAGATTGCGATCTGTTCGACTGAGACTGCGGTCTATTCCGCTGTTGTGAATCGTTCTGATTCGAACGTGGAGGATACGCTTGCTGCAACAACACTTTTGTTTTGAGCTCTTTCGTCTTTTTATCAGCGCGATCATTCTCTTCTTTCTCTCTGTTCTCATAATATTGTGCTGTGGCCAATATTTGAGCAGAAGTAGAAACAGCCCAAGCACTTTCTGAATTACGCAATTTGTTGCTTAAGTCAGGCAGCAAATTTGAGACAAACTTATCCACGAACAATCGCTGTCCACCCTCAGTACCCATATCCTGACCACTATGATCAATGAATGCCTCCTCAAATCTCGTAAAGAAATCAGAGACACTCTCTTCCTTCTTTTGCTTGCAAGCGGACAGTTTGTCCCAATTCACCTTCATGGCTGGCATAAGCGTTTTCATAAGAGCGATAATTCTCTGAGGAAGATCCATGATCAACTGTTCAGGTTTAGCCCCACCAACTTGACGAGTGTCCGCCGCCACAAGAGCAGCCCAATCACCACCTAATTCTGCCACATGGTTTTCTTGCCGGATCTTTGCCCATACCGGTTGCGGTACGACATTACCGAACAGCATATCGATATCGGCAAGATTCATTATCGTAGCATCCACGAGCTGCGATAATTCTTTGTAGTATCCTGCAGGATTTTTGCGAGGATCAGGCAAAGATTGCTTCACCTGCAAAACTTCCGATCGTTTCCATTAGAAGATGTATCCATACCCTCTGAAAATGTGGCGGAATAATAGGAACAGCCTGTGCATCACCAGGCATCCACACCGGTGGAACTTCGCGCATGGGATACTGACCAGGCGCTTCTAGCGGTCCCTCAATGTCTTCAACGAACAATGCTCGAGGCATTATAGAAGGTCGAAAAGACAGCACCTGCTCGACAGCACGTCGAACATTGCTGCCCACTACCATTCCGCTCGAAAACTGAAGCTGAAGGTTAGTTAGAGCAGACATCGTTTCTTCAGATGCATCAACTGATATCAGATCTCGCAAAGCTTTGCACATTTCCTCAAATACGAACCTCTGTGTCGGTATATTAAACTGAGAAAACGTGTCAAGCACCACACGTGGTGGATTCCTAAGGGGATATTTCATCCAAGCTACCACAATATCATATAGACAGTCACGTTCCCGACTACCGGGAAGCTGACTTCGTCTCTGAGGACCATCCGAACCAGCGGACTCAAGAATCGGACCGAGAGAATTGAAGAAGTTAGCAGCAACAGAAGGGACACGTCGTCCAGTAGACGGGGTAGCAGAGTAACCTAATGGGGTGACAAGAGAAGTACCAGAAACAGAGGGAACAGCAGGAGAAACCAGAACAGTAGAGGCAGCGGGAGCAGGAGTATGAGGAAGTACAAGCGGAGGGGCAGAAGGAACAGAAGTAGGTAGAGGAGCAGGAACAGCTGGAAGTACAGGAACAGGAGCTGGTTGGGGAACAGGGACAGGGGGGACCACAGGAGCGGTGGTACCCTGTACATACGGAGGTGGTGACTTCATAAGATAAGACATTACGTGTGTGGGCCTAATGAGGAGTCTTAGCCCGATACTCGGTTTCTTCGACTCTAGAACCCGCCAACTCATCATCCAGTCCATGATTCTCGCCCGGCTGGACTATGCCAATGTGCTATTCTTAGGGGCAAATAAAGTAGAATTAGCACGGATGCAGCGTATTCAGAACTCGGCCGCCAGAGCAGTGGTTGGCCTCCCACGCAGGTGCTCGGCCAGAGCTACCATCCGCAATCTGCACTGGCTGCCAATTGAATCCCGCATCCATTTTAAAACCCTCACCACGGCATTCAAAATTCTTAACTCGGACTGCCCTGAACTCCTACGCCCGCTCCTTGTTCCCTACACCCCTCAGCGTACTTTACGCTCTTTAGGACAACACCTTGTGACAGTCCCCCGTTCCAGGCTGTGTAGAATGGGTGGACGTTCCTTCAAGGTCTTGGGGGCAAGACTGTGGAACTCCCTGCCTCTACACATCCGCACCCTAACCAACTTAACTGCCTTTCGGAAAGAATTAAAAACGCATCTCTTTTCCCTTATCTAGTCCTCTGTTGGTTATCCTCCTTCACCCCTCAGGTACTGGTTGGGTTAGCGCCGGGACGCCCCGTTGCTGGGGCAGCTGTTTGCGCTTTAAAAAAGCTGGATAACATAACATAACATAACATTAAGGGGTCCTCGGTACCTTCCTCCTTTTTATCCGTATCGGCCGGTAAAGCGGGATAGCACTTATCTATAGACATACGCTGCAATCTATCGAAAACGTCCTTTTCCTTTTCCTCCTTATCTCGCTGAAACTGCTCTGCTTTTCTTACCGTGCGTTTCTTTCTGTTTGGCTTCTTTACGCCACAACCGAAAGGAATCAAACATGGCCGGCCTTGATTTTCTTTTAAACAATTTGGCTTCAAGATTATCTAGAATTGGGGTCTCAAAAATACCATGAGGTGGCCAACTAAGGGCACCGTCATTTTTAGTATAGTGCATCCAACACTCATTGAATGTAATCGGACCTAACCCATGCTTGCTATACAGCTCATAATTTGGAGTTCCAATCGGAGGTATCGGACGCGAGTCCTCCAATTGGGAATCCGCACCACAACATCTAAAACAACTGAACAAAGTACTACGGCCAGGCATCTTGCACACTAACCGAGTTTCACAAACTTCAAGGGTTATAGGATTAACAAAGTCCCTGCAAAGAGCAAAAACCCTTGGTTTTTGGCGACTGCAGACGTCAAATTTCACAACAAAGAACTAAGTACTAAGAACCACAAATGCAATGGAACCATGCAACAACTAAGCACCCACAACTAAGGGCTCTGGGAGCGACCCACAAATACTTAACTCAAAGATCGATGGCGTCACCAGGAAGGCCCGTCTATCGTCTCGCTGTACCAAGGTCTACGCCAGGCGCCAAAACAGGTCTACAGTCAGAGCAGCAGTCCGTCGCAGCCGTCAGGAGGCGGGAATCTTCGCGGGAAAAGTCGTCGGGCCACTTGTTTCAACAACAGGATCGATGAAGCGGGGTGCACCTTCCCTCGGAGATTTCACACGAAGTTCCTCACGATCGTCGGGCTTGGACCGGTACCACTGATGCAGCTCGACGTTGGGCGCCAACTGAAGGACTGGGTTCTGCTAAGACCCAGCGGTGCCAGGGATAACACCTAAAACCTTCGTGGGTAACCTGTTCCGGCGTACAAATGACAGAGACAAGGGACACTTCCTTCGGCGTCAAAGATTCGAGGTTTATTACTGCAGGGAACACAGAAGTCACGAGAAGTACAAATCATGTAAGTTCACGGAGCCTGATTCGAATTGCTACTGTGGGTCGCTCCTTTTATACAGTTTTGGCTCCTAGGTTAACATGGTACACAAAGGTTTACAACTTGGTTCCCATCATCAAAACCATAAGGGGTTGCTTTCATGTATTCAAGGCCCGGAACATAAGTACGGAAACGTTTGGTGGTTCCCAACTGTAAAAACCCATCTTCCCACCATTAGTACATTCCAATCGGTAGTAAACAGATCGAAGAAGGAACAGAAACAGGTGCAGAGGAAGAAAGAAACAGTGGGGAGATCGGAAAGGGTGTAAAAGGGGTGGTATCGGGAAACACGAGCTACAGGCATCAAAGGGACGTGCCTAATGAGATGCACGGCTGAGACAATAGAGCGACACGGCAAGATGTGCCTCGAGCGGGGCCATCTGCCTTACAGTGTCATCCCCCTCATCATAAAGACACTTACAAAGGAAACGTGTCTTCCGCAAGAGTCTTGGGAATCCCAGGGTCGTGAAGCGGACAACGTCCGTTTGCTGGCTACTTGAGGGCAAGAGACAAAATGGATGCCGCATCTAAGATGGAACCCGTGGGCTTGGATGTAGAAACCCACGAAACAAACGAACGGTTTAGGCTAGCACAACGAAAACGCGTACACCCACTAAACTCGTCATTTGCGGTTCATAGATACCAGACTCGACCATATTTGTGCGAGTCCAAAACACCACTTACAATCGTCACGGAACCTCACTCCAAGGAGTATCCTGGCGTTGAAGACGGCTGGGGAACCTGTCCTAGTTTTTCCCTGTGAGATGGTCCCTTTTTGGGTATCTCCAAGGTGGAACCAGGCATCCCCAGCATCTGTGGGGGGCCGTTGTAGAGATGAAGTAAGCTTAATGCCCAGAGTGTTCCCTGGTTAGAGTAGGCACCGAGGCGAGAATTATTGAGTCCGTTTGACCCTGGTCCACGACCCTGCTGCATCGGGGATTGAACCCTGGTCCCGGGCCATTCTCTCCTTACAGGTCTGCCTCCTCTAACCAGTGAGCTACACCACTCCACGCTAACATAACATCTTTTTGCTTTGGTGGATGGGATAAGTGGGCAGCTCTATATAGCAGGAAGTCATAGTTAAGCAGTAGGAACTGAGGGAATGTTCATAGGATACACATCAACCTCTTCAGGAAAAGGAACGTGAGTATACCTAAAACAGTTAGGTTTGTGTGGAAGTTTATAGGAAATACAACTTTTGATGGCAGGCTAAACACTGATCTCTGAAGAGTGGTAATCCAACTGGAGTGGAGCCTTCTTAACTTTCAGTATTAAAGTGAATGATACAGTTGCAACAAACAACAAACTGAAATTCATTGGAATGATTCGCTGGGCAGGAGTTTTAATTGGTTGTTCTTGGGGCGGCCATTTTATATATCTCTCTCCCTTTACCTTTTTTCATTTAAGTGATGTCAGGTCTATTACAGGGTTTTCACTATGCCAGAATTGTAACATGACTCAGAAGGAGTTCGACATAAGGATGGCTAAGGTTACAAGTTGATTAGGTGCTTGCAATTAAGGCACAGAGTGTGGATATTGAGTGGGCTCTGTGGCTGCTAAGAGTGGCTTGCATGGCTAGCTGACCTATTGATGTACTATGAATCTGCTAGAGATGGAGCAGGAGGGACAGGATAATAGGTTAGTATCCACCCAGGTGGTGATGGTGATTGGAGTTAATCCCATGTGTGGGATGGTTGGAGGGTTTGTAGGGAGGAACTGGCTATATAGAGAAATAGGTGTGTGGTGATAGCGTCATCAGTGACACCTCCATGTGACAGAGTGATGGTTGGGCTGATATCTATAAAAAGAGAGGAGATGGAAAAGGACAGGATTCTTCATTGGTGACTAAAAGGCCATGAAATACATGCCATGAGAGAGGGAGGTTGAGGCTCAGAGTAAGTGTGAAGTAGGAAGTGCATGGAGTCAGAAAACAGATGCCTTGGAATGGAATACGTGGAACAAGAAGCAGAACGCTAAGTGTCCAGAAAGAATAGGTCCCAGCATAGATGATGTTGCTACTTGCCTGGAAGGATTCCAGTGGATGTTTTAGAATGTCAAGTTTTCATGGGCTTGAAAACAGAGTTGGTGGAACCTTCCTGCAATTTCAAACTGTGGACTGGAAAATGAGGAGCTGTCCTCAAGATTTGACAGCCTTTTTTCATGCAGCAAAGCTCCAGGATCCCACATTCAAATGTTGTAGCAACGTGCAAAGTCTACCCTCAAAAGACGGCTTTAACTTAGGTTGACAAAGCTTAAGGATTGATCCCCCTTCTTAGGTCAAGCCTGGGCAGCACATGCAGTGTTCTGCCAGGCATGCTGTATTCAGGTAGGGACTTGAAGCTCCATGTAGTAATTAAATCCGGTAGCCGAGATGAAGTTTCGGTTGATTTATTAATTCTTAGTTACAAGATGTTAGATTCAAGTGAAGCCGCCCCACCTGAATCATCCTGCTTGCTGCGCAGCCCATTCTCAACTGTCACAATTCACACATAGGCACCCAAACATTCCAAACATGCCCATCACACCAACATTTCACACAGAACGCACACACACTGGCTGAGCGGCTAGGAACCTGCTCACATAGGAACAGTATTAACACAACAGCAGGATATCACATACCTCTCTCCCTAAAAATGAAAAGTAAAGAAACAGTACTAAGTGGAAAAAACTATGCATAACCATATACAAATAAAGGAAAAAGGTTCAGAACCCAGGAATGCAAGGTAAAGCACTACGTCTTGAGAGGGACTGAACACCAAAGAAATAAGGGAGGAAGAATACATAGATACACAATAAATATCACCCATTACCCCTTTTATTTTAAAAACAAATAGAAATGATTAAAAAACGTTAAGCTCACAAGCACAAAGTGAGACACCAAAACATGAAATGACGTGAAACGTCCCCTCATGAAACATGGATAGAAAGCCATTCACCGCAAGCAGGCAAAGCACTGTGGCGAGAAACCACGAGTTACACGCACCCCCAGAACACTCTCCCTAAAGTTAGGAATGCAAAAAAGAAAAGAAAAAGTGTAATGGGTGAACTGCACCCGATATACAGACTCCTTGTGTAAAGAACAACAACAACAACTGTGAAAATGGGGCTAAACCCATCTTGCCACCCCTCATGTGAGGGTCAAATTCTTGCAAAAATGGGACCGTGGCCCATAGGAACCCCCCTTGTGTAGGGGTTTACAAAGTGAACTGTGTGGATGGGACTAACACTCATCAAGCCATCCCTCCTGTAAGGGTAATGTGACTTATCTTAACATCCCTCATGTAAGGTTTCTTTTCTTTTTACCTAAACAGTGTGAAAGGGAAAGACCCCCAATAAGCCACCCCTCCTGTAAGGATCATGTGATTAACTGTGTAGAAATGGGACTAAAACCCATCACCTGTGTAAATGGGAATGACGCAGATTAGGCCACCCCTCCTGTAAGGGACAAGTGACTTACTAAGTGGAAATGGGACTAAAACCCATTTCCTTCCCTCAAATAAGGAAGACTGACATACAAAACAGTCCAAAACCCCCTATAACGATGACTCCAGAAAATGTGTGATTACAATCCCCGACAAGTGACAACCACTCATAAAAACAATAAGACCACCCTCCTGTAAGGATGTTTACGAACACACAAAGTAAGAAAATGGGCAGACAATACCCAAAAAACAATTCCTTGTAGGATAAGAAACTTATTATTTCTTTATGTTAGGGTAACACTAACATAGACATTAAAAAAAAATACAATAATATAATCTAGAACATGGACAAATGAAAACACCTTGCCCATAAACAAAGAAACCCTTTGCAGGTGAGCGACCTCTCACCCTAGAAATGTTACACTGGCTACACTCTCGTCACGAGTACTCCTGATACAGAGTCGCTTTCTCGAGTATTTTTTTACTCCAAAGGGCTCTAACTTGAATGCTGCAGACACAAATTTTTCAAACAAACGAGGCAGTTTAAAGTCAGGCTGAAGTAACTGCCAACAACTTTGAGTCACACTCTGTACCCTTGTGAGAAGTTTTGAGCCTGCAGGATGGCACAATAAAGTGGCCCCAAGAGATATAAAATGCACGTTCCTGTTTAGTGCACACTTTGGAAGAAGAGATTTTGTCACTGCAGTGTCTTTTTTGTGAGAAAAAAAGCGATGATCAGTGGGCTCCGGTGTCTGAAATACAAAAAAAACTAAAACTGGATGAATCTTGACAAGCAAAGATGGCGGCAGGCATGTGTGACACACAATGGCTGTCTGTGCTGCAAAGCTTGTTGAGTGCTGCCTCCAACCCCAAGATGGTGGCAGGCAGTGGTGATGCTCGCCAGGTGGCTCAAGGCTCATCAATGCTGTAGAGCCTCTAACATCATAATTCGAGCTGCCCGTCTTTTCAAAATACACAGAAGGCATGTTGTCAGAGAAGATCGCTCAGCCACTCCTCTTGACTGTATGGATGAGATAAGGTGCATGCACCATGGAAACGCGCCACAAGCACAGCTTGACCAAAGCCATTGTTAAGTTACTGTTCACACGAGTAAATAGGTTAAAAATAGATTTATTCTGAGAGACGAGCAGGTACACAGCCTGACAGGTAACCGGCCTCTATCGAATCATGCAGGAAGAATACATTAGTTAAGAACACAATATCTCACGTTCCATATTCTATGGAACATGAGTAAATGACATAAATTAAAGATACATTGCACAACATAACACATCCCCTTCGGAACACAATTAAAATTGCTTTGAATAACTTTAAACATATAGGGCCTGATGTAGGTAAACGCGATTTTCCGAATTCAAAATACCGAGGCGGGCCGAATCGGTATTCTGAAATCGGAAAACGAGATGTAGGGAAAAAAATGCGAATGAATACCGAATCGGTAGGCATCGGTAATGAGAATCGGTACGTTCCGATTCGGCACGGTCCGAATCGGAAAGTACCGAATCGGCTAACAACGAATCGGAATTTTCCGATTCGGCTACCACCGAATCGGATAGTCCCGAATCGGCGAACACCGAATCGGTAAAAGCCGAATCGGTAAAATCCGATTCGGCAATCATAGATTCGTAGCCATGAAAACACACCCATGGCGAAAAAGCCCATAGGAATGCATTGAAGGAACCGAATCGGCTTTTACCGAATCGGATAATACCGAATCGGATTTTACCGAATCGGTAATATCCGATTCGGTAAAAGCCGATTCGGCAAAAGCCGATTCAGCCAATGAGGTGGCTCCCCCTCCCCCACCCAAACAGGGAGTGGCAACCCTGGCAGGTGCAGCTAATTAAGAAGTTTCTGGAGAGCCAGCCTGAGCTCAACACTCACAGTTAGCAGCAGTGGGAATAGGAGGTTGCCAACTGAACTGAAGAACATGGCAGAGCAGTCAGAAAGCCAGAAGTCCTCCCAGAAGAGGAAGCCGAAATTCACCACCACCGAACTTCAGGTGCTGGTCGTGGAGGTGGTGAGGGTGCACCGCCAGCTGTTTGGCAAGCTGTCCCTCAACGTGCCGGACAGCACCAAGAGGAGGATCTGGGCCGAAATCGCCCAGAAGGTGAATGCTGCGGGTGTCACCCCCAGGTCCATAGAAGAACTCAAAAAGAGATTCTATGATATCCGCAGCCTCACAAAAAGGAAGATGGCTGAGATACAGAGGCAGGCTGGAGGCACTGGAGGAGGCAGGAACCCGGCGCCACCCCTCACCGAGCTGGAGGAACTGGTCTCCAGCACCATTGAGAGGGAGAGTGTCAGTGGAATCGGGACCCTGGACAGCTCTGCGAGAGCTACAGCTACAGGTAAGAAGCATGCGCATCATGACACACCCTACCAGACACCTCCCCATTAGACACAATGCATAGGCAAACCCCAGCACAGTACTGTCACCAACATACAAGAGACAAGCATCATGGTACATGTAGTCAGCAGAAGTCAGCTAAATATGGCAGTGCAGAATCACAAGACAGGAAACAGTGTGACACAGTGTAAGGAGATGCAAGGACATGTGGAATGCTATAATTGTACTGACTGTAATACATCGGCACTCAGTTTACAAATGCTTCTTTGTATCTAGGGGCCCCATCAGGCGGAACAACATTGACATCAGAGGGAGCAGCACCGTCTGACACTGCAGTCGCAGGGCCGAGCACAAGCCAGGCTGGCCAGGAGGAGGAGGAGGAAGGAGGCACCCTAGGGCTAGGTATGGAGGGAGACCTGGTCATAGACTTCGATGCACTGCACTCCCCACAAATGGCCAGCACACCCCCCTTGCAGTTCTCCCCAGAGAACTCCCCTACAAGGGACACCATTCCGCCTACACCAGCTCCTGCCACAACCATGGCACTGCCACCTGTACGACCTGTCCTGGGAGCAGGGGCTCAGGGACCGGCCAGCTCCACACCCCCACCAGTGGCACCCCAGCCCACTCAGCAGGCCGGAAGCAGCAGTGCCCGGCGCCGTACCATCACCACCACTGCTGCACCAGCACGGGAGGGCAGTGTATTCCTGGGCCTCGAGGGACAGATGGTGAAGATTCAGAGGCAACAGGCAAGATCCACTATGGCCTGCCAACGCCAGCTCCTGCAGCACAACCTGCAGATGGGAGAGTTGGTCAAGGGATTCCAGGCCGTCGTGGAATCGAACAAGGAGGTGGCAGCAGGGTTAGGCAGGCTAACCACTGCCATCACCCACTCATCTAGCAGACAGGAGGAGCATGAGCTGGTGCGCAGGCGGGATGCCCGTGTGCTGAACCGCGCCATGGGCCGCCTTGCTGCGGCGACGGCACAACTGTGCCATCGCAGCGCCAACCAGGAATCTGTCCTTAGTCAGCATACGGCTGAGCTCACAAGGGGGATGGCCCGGATCACCACTGCCATGGAGGCCATGATTATTTCGAACACCACCTCCAATCCTGCCCTGGACCTGGCTGATGCTGGGGACAGCAGCAGCCGCAGCAGCCCGGCCAGCGCTGCGTCTGAGCCACGGAGGAGCACCAGGCGCTCCGCTGATGCTGCTGGGCATTCAGAGGGGGCTGAGGGACACCCCAGTGGGTCTGGCAAGCGGGCAAAGAAATAGCCTTGCAAGGGCGGGTGAGGCAACCTGAACCTTGGACTTTATTTTATTTCCCATACACCATTTTTTGTTGCACATCAGTGCTGTAACTGTGTTGCAACACTATTAAAATTTGTTTTTTCCAATCAACATTTTGCTGTCTTTGCATCTGTACTCAGTCAGAAATAGTTCTCAGTAATCTCCTCACGTCTGTATCTGCCATCACTTGGCGTACACACCCCAGCTGGTTGTGTCAGTGGCACAGCTTCGTCGTCGTCATGGTCCTCGTAGTCAGACAACTCCACCTCAGTGCCCTTCTTCACCGCAAGGTTGTGAACATTGCACATACAGCTATGATCTTGCAGCAGGTGATGGGGGTATACTGCCTTGCACCTCCACTCTTGTGCAGGCATCTGAATCTACTTTTCCAGATGCCAAAGGTCCGTTCGACAACATTCCTTGTGCGTATGTGGGCCCGGTTATACCTCCTTTGGTTGGGTGTGGAGGGGTTGAGGTAGGGGGTGAGTATGAATGAGCGGAGGGCATATGCACTGTCGCCTGGAAGAGAAAGGGGTCACATTAGACACATGCATACATGTATTCCACCTACCTACTATGTGTAATGGGGGTCTGATGATGTGTCTCACCTAGGAGGTATCCTTCTCCAAATTCGCCAGCCATCAGCCGTGCATATATGCCGCTCTGTTGGAAAATATAGGAGTCATGGGTACTCCCTGGAAATTTTGCTACCAGGTCTGTGATGGTGCACTTTGCATTGCAGATCACCTGCACGTTGATGGTGTGTGTAGACTTGCGATTGCGGTATATGTATTCGGTGTCCGCTGGTGGGCAAATCGGAATGTGCGTGCCATCTATGCAACCGATGATTTGGGGAAATTGTGCCATCTGGTAGAAGTCAGCTTTGGTTTGTAGCAGTTCTGCGTGGGTTGCAGGGAAAGAGATGTATTGGTCCATCCTGTGTATCATGGCGTCAAGGAATGTGTGGAAGAACCTTGACAGGCTGCTCTGGCTCACCCCTCCTGCTGCTGCTACACCACTTTGATAGCTGCCAGACGCTAGCAGGTGTAGGCTGCATAGCACCTGGATGTGCGCAGGGATGGCGTGTGCCCTTGGGGTGTGGTGGTCCAAGAATGGCTTGAGATCCCTGATGAGCTCAAGTATGGTGTCAGAGTCCAGCCTGTATCTCTGTAGTATCTCTGCCTCTGTGAGCATGAACAGGGTTATCCTCTGTCTGTAGACCTGTTCATTTCGTAGCCATTCCCTCTGTCCTTCCTGCTGTAGCCGTAGCCGCCTCGCAATGACATAGAAAGCTGCCATCCTGCAAGTTGCAATGCATTTTGGGACTGTTTATATGGGTTGGAGTTGGTTACCACCTGATTGCAATCCATGGTAAATACCGAGTGAATTCTACCGATTTTGAGCCGATTTCGGTGTTTCTGTGCCTCCCTACATCTCCCCAACTGTCGGAATCGGGGAATTTCCCGATCGGCGATTCATACGAATCGGCATGTTTTCCGATTCGGCTCATGTCCGAATCGGTCTTTCTACTGATTCGGTACATGGACCGAATCGGTGATTTTCCGAATCGGTGTCACTAACGAATCGGTACATGGACCGATTCGGTGATTTTCCGATTCGGTGTCACTACCGATTCGGTACATGGACCGATTCGGTGATTTTCCGATTCGGTGTCACTAACGAATCGGTACATGGACCGAATCGGTCTTTGCATCCGATTTGGTGTTTTTCCGATTCGTTACATATCCGATTTTCGGTATGTACGTATCGGTACTCATTCCGATTCGGTTTTCACTCCGATTCTTTGTGTTTTTTGTTCCCTACATCTCGATGGCTGTTTACCGATCGGTAAGGGCCAACAATCGGTATTTTCGGCCGTTACCGATCGGTAACGCCCTACCTACATCGGGCCCATAGTCTTCATCCCCCTCCTTTTTTTTTTTAACAAGGTAAGAAAATAAAATTAACTAAAAAAAAAATAATAAAAAAAAACAAATTTGTAAAGAAAATTGAATGCATCCTACCAATTTTTTTTTACAATGGAAATCGTTCAGAAATATAATCTGCCAACCATACTGGGGGTCTTTTTTCACATTTAGAATTTCTTAAAACATTCGAATGATCTTGAATAATAACACCTGGAAATCCTGGTGCAGCGATACTGGAATTATCCAATACAACTTCTCGATGATTGACATTAGTATTAAAAGTAGAAGGATTATTACACAATAAGTCATCAAAATCATATCAATATGAAGAATTGGTAGCAGATTCTGAAGGTGCTGAACATTTAGCAATTCTTTCAAGGTTCCACACTCTTCCATCACTGAGACGTACCGAGTTTTTCAAAATTTCCACAACTTGCAAAGGTTCATAAAAACGACTGTCTTCTTTAGGTATTTTTCCTGTTTTTTTTACTCTTACCCATTGTCCAACGTCAATGCTGATATTTTTCACATCATATTTACTATCTTACCAATCTTTACTCTTGAGATGAGCAGCATTACTTCTTTCCTTAACTAAATCTTCAAACCAATTAAGTACATTTGACTTAAACAGCCAACCCGGAGTAAATTTGGTTCTTGGATTTCTGTCTCGCATGAGAACAAAAGGTGGGTATCCTGTGGCTTCACATATAGAAGTTCTGTACGCCCAAACCATTTTCAAAAACTTGAGTTTCCCAATCATCAGTTTTGGCAGACATTTGAATGGTATTTTTAATAACGCGGTTAAAGCGCTCAACCATACCGTTATTGTTTGGGTTATATAAGGCAGTGGTTTTGGGTTTAATTCCCAATCTCTTGAAGTATTCGTTGGCTTTAATTGACAAAAATTGAATGCCATTATCACTTAACAAAACAGATGGACTGCGTTCCATAGTAAATGAATTATCTAAAAATTGCAGGACATTATCTTTATCAGCTTTGTTTACAATTTTCACAAAAGGCCATCTGGAAAATAAATCCATTAACACCAATATATATTTTTGATCACTGCCAATTGGACCCATGATGTCAATGGCGGTGTGTTCCCAAGGCGAATTAGGTCCTTCCATGGTACCCATAGGAGGTTTCAATGTCACAAGGGAATTATCTGCAGTTTGACAAGATTTACAATTTCTCACATATGCTTCTATTTCGGCACCCATGCCGGGCCACCAAATTGAAGTTTCAACTGTGCGTTTGGAGCGGACAATGCCAAAATGTTCTTCATGACATAAAGCAATAATGGATGAACGTAATGTTTTGGGAGATATAACCCTTTCACCCATCCAAATATTTTCACCCTGAACTCTCAAATCAAACCTGACTTCCCAAAAAGGCTTCAATGGATGTTGATTATCCACTTTTCTTGGGCAGGCGTTGGCGAGATGTGATATCACCAATGACAATTCATTGTCTTTAAGGTATTCATCATCTCACTTCTCTTTCATAATCCCAGCACCTTCAAAATCTTGTACATAGGCAATTTGGAGAGAATTCCACAACTCATCTTCACACTTTTCTAGTTGTTTGGGCATTCTTGAAAGAAAATCAGCTATGCAATTTTGTTTCCCAGGTAAGTACTCCATCTTGTAACACAAATCTTGCAACCTAATGGCAAGTCTGGCTACTCTAGCTGAAGTGTTTATGGTTCCTTCAGTGGTTAAAACTTTAAGTAACGGTCTATGATCACAGCGTAAAGTAAATGTTGTACCCCAAACAAAAGCACGGAAGTGATTTACCGCCCATACACATACTAATGTCTCTTTCTCAATGGTTGAGTATTTCTCTTCAGTGGGTGATAATGATCGAGACGCATATGCTACAATCTGTTCATCAACATTTAAACCAACTTGAGACAAAACTGAACCCAAAAACCCTTGATGCTGGCATCAGTTCTGATTATGGTCTGTGCTTCAGGGTCAAAACTTTTTAATGATGCAATTTTCGTAATGCAATCTTTTACATCATCAAAATCTTCTTCACACTCACGTGACCAAAGAAATGTTGTTTTATTTTTTTAAAGTTGCCGAATGTTGTATGTTCTAGCCGCAAAGTTTTGAATGTATTTGGAACAGAACTCAGCTAAACCTATACATGTTCTTACATCATCTTTCCCTTTTGGGGGATGGGCACATTTAATGGCATCTATGAGATTAGGTTTAGGTCGGATTCTTTCACGATCGATGACATGACCTAAATAGGTAACATGATCACTGGCAAAAATACAATTCAAAAATTCTATTGTTAAACCTTTAGCTTCTAAAATTCTCAACACTTTCTCCAGAGTTTTATCGTGTTCAGATTTGTGTTTCCCAAAAATAAGGATATCATCCTGAAAAAATGTAGTGTTTTTTATGTTGGAAAACAACCTGTGCGTCAAACGCTGAAAAACAGCGGCAGTGGATGCCAGGCCAAAAGGCATCCTTTTAAATTGGAAACAACCCTGCAGTGTTATGAAAGCAGTGTATTGTTTGCTATCTTTTAAAAAAGGAATCTGGTGGTATGCAGCCGATAAATCTATTGTGGTGAACCATTTAGCGCCATCTAGTAAAGCCAACATTTCATTTATTTTATGTAACGGAAATTGATCAACCACAACATTTTCATTCAAATTGCGCAGATCCAAACATAATCTCAATTTTCCATTGTTACGTTTGACTACCACTAAGGGAGAATCCCAAGCTGAGGCTTCCATTGGTTCAATTATATCAGAGGATACCAATCTATCAAGTTCAGAGGTAACATCTTTCCTTAAAGCAATGGGCACATTCCTGACCTTATGGATTTTTGGTACTACATTATCTTTCAAAATTATGTAATGCTCAAAATCTTTTAACTTACCAATTTTCTTTTGAAAGACAGAGGGAAATTTCTTTAAATGTTCCTCACCAGTCTTTGTGCCTTCATCCATTACAAGTACTTTTTCTACAGAATTAGGGTCACGAATAATGTGTAACTCTCCCTGATCTTTCCATCCTAATACTGATGGTCCTTTCTTAGAAATATACATTTTGCCATAAGATTTGCGATTCTTAAATTCAAATTTGAACCACCGAAAAACCAATGATGTCAATTTTCTTACCACCATAACCCTCGGGGTCAATGTTAGAAGGAAACAATTTCGAACTAACCTTATCAATGAAAATCTTTTCCCAAACTTCTTCATTGACAATTGTATATAGTGAACCTGAGTCTGCATACACTTTCACATGCACGCCACCTATGTAAACCCAACATTCGTGTTTCTTGTCAATCAACAAACATCCATCTCTGATTTTGAGAAGAAGGTTTTTTTTAAAGCAATCGAACACTCAGAGACTTGTTCATCATTACTACTAGTGTTGTCATCTGAATATATGTCCCCTTGTATACATTTCACAGTTTTAGACTTTCTTCTACAAGCTTTGGTGTAATGACCATATAAACCACATGCACCACATTTACTTTTCTTGGCAGGACACGATTTAGTTCTTAACTCCCACATCTATAACATTTGGGAGGTTCACCGCTTACTTTGGATTTATCCCATGTGTCACTGTTTTGTTTGAAATTGCTACTCTTTTTAGGATTTGAACTAACTTTGGCAATTACATCTTTGTTTGCGTTATCAGATTTCAAAGCATTAGCACATCTGCTAGATGTTTCAGCTTTACGGACTAAAGCAAGGATGTCATCGAGACAAATGTCACCATTCATCCATAAACGTTCTTGAATCGCTGGATTATTGGCATGCATGACTACTTGATCACAAATCAAATCTTCCAATAACCCACCAAACGCACAATCATTACCCATTTTCTTTGACTCACTTACATAATCATCAACAGATTTGTTTTTTAACTGTTTCCTGTGAAAGAATTTGTACCGTGTGATGGCAACACAAACTTTAGGGGCAAAATATCTATCCAAATTAGATAAAGCAACACTAAAAATGTTACTGTCACCACCACCTACTATAGGTTTGTTCATCTGATTATAACATTTAAGTCCTTGTGGACCTAAGGAATGTAACAAAATACGTTTCTTCTGTTTCGGTGACATTTTACCATCAGAGTCCATTGTTTCGATGTAATTTAAACAATAGTCTTTCCACTCTAACCATTTTAAATCTGGTCCTGCACCTTTAGACCAAAAACCTTGGGGATTGCTCAAAGAGAAAGTTTGTTGACTCATGTTGTGAATTGATAAATAAAAATACATTTAAAAAAAATTATAGTGGAATTGTTCAGTGAGACGATGGTTAAAACACTGTCTTTTCTTCCCAACTAAATGAAGTTAAATTTCAGTTCATGTGAAAATGTAAAATCACAGGATGTAAGTTCAAGTTACTGGGTTTGCAGATAAAAAGTAGTTCTTTGATAATCCAAAATAAAGAGAAATAACTCAAATTCTCCTCTTAAACGTCGAAATCGAGTGTAAAAGGCTAAATTACATCCCGAAAAACGACTAGGCCTTCCCAATTCAAGATGGCCGACGCGTGTCATGTGACACGCCACGTTCACGTTGAACGTCTGACGCAAAGACTCTCTCTGGATGGACTACAAAGACTGACGTGTTGTCCAAAGCAGGTCACGAGCGGTGCAGCGCTAACTGGTCTCAAGTCTGCCGTTAGACTGGCGTCATTCAAGCGGTCAGACTTAAAGAACTGTAACTTCTGATAAAACAGTTATAAAATGCTGAGAGAAACGTAGTGCTCACCACATCAGAGTCTCCTTATGCCTCTCGGCACACCGTAAATGTTCACTTGTACGTTTCCACTAATTTGCGTTGCCTCTGCTCGTCAAATCCACAAAAATAAAATATACCACGAAGATGATTAAGCTGAAATCGGAGGTATTTCAATCCTGATCGTCGCCATTTGGTAACTTACTGATCACACGAGTAAATAGGTTAAAAATAGATTTATTCTGAGAGACGAGCAGGTACACAGCCTGACCGGTAACCGGCCTCTATCGAATCATGCAGGAAGAATACATTAGTTAAGAACACAATATCTCACGTTCCATATTCTATGGAACGTGAGTAAATGATGTAAATTAAAGATACATTGCACAACATAACAGCCATGCACGCTTTTATTTCAAACACTAATAATTGTAGTGTCAAACTGTCACTTTTTAATGGAGCATTAGAAAATGGCCCTGGAGACTAGCAATAGAAATAAAGTACTCACAAGTAACGCCCAACTTCTCACAAGTTTCAAGTTCAAGTTTGATTAGCTTTATTCAATTTCAATATAAAAATCATAAAAGCAACAACAGTACATAAATATACACTCATACATTTCATTTCATAAAAAGTAACATCTGTTAAAATGAGATTAAATCAATAGAATAAATCAGCTAATCATTGAAGAGCGAGAAAGTAGATCAAATTCATTAAACGTGGAGATGATGTGACCACTCGGTACAAGACTACTTCTGCCCATCCGGTGGTTGCTCTGTGCTTTTTGGCATTGCGACGGGACATATAATGTTCTAGGGTCGAATTCACTTAGGTTCCAGATAGATATAGGCCCATCTCCTATTTGTGGCTGCCAAGATTGGAGGTATGGGACGACGTATTTATTCCTGAATTTTACAAGTACCAAATCGCCCGCGATATTTTTTGGGAGAGGACCCAGCCAGCCCACCGATCTAACGCTTAGTATGGTGCCATCGATGTAGGGTGTAGAACAGAGAAGGTTTTGGATCCAACACCTACCCAGCCCGGATCTCAACAACAAGGAAAACAGAACAAAGTGGCTGGACAGGGATGTTTGACAAAAACAAATTACAATCACGTAGTCGATATATACCACGTGAACACCGGGTACGAATCCCAAAGTAAATTTATTTTTCTTTTTGACTTAAATTCAGAATTCAAAAGCACGGGCACAAACAAAACAAATGTTACGACAGTGAATTCATGATAACATTATCTACAAATATACAAAGTTTACAAATGTACAACACTTACAAAGATACATCAAGCAAGATAAGTGAACAGGACACACCAAAGACAATACAAAATTCAGTAAACAAAATCAATTGCCGTTATATACAATGAAAAAACTTTCAGGTGAAAAGCAAATATGTGACCAGTCCATAAGAATATGAGACCATGGGACAGGCGGAGGAGATGGAATGGAATGCCTGCCTGTCAACCAATCCTGTGGTTAATTGTTTATAACGGGTTTGCACAACTAGGATCCAGAGTGATTGATGAAATTCTATCCTAGGGGCACCCTTGGGATTTGCCACAGGGTGGGAGTGTCGACGCGTTTCGAACCAGCGTTATTACAGGTTCTCTTCAGGACAGGGACTGGGGGCTGTTATTCTGTAAAAGACATACAGAGTGGGTGTCAGATGTTTTCATCATGATGCTGTTACAAAATGCTCTGACTCCAGGGAACAAGAAAACAGTAATTACATGCACAATGGCATAGAAATAGTCGTGGTGTCGGTTGGACTCAACCAGGGAAAAAAATTTCTGAAAAAACAAGTAAAAGTGGGCCCAGCGCGGTGGCAAACCAAGGGAGACGGGTGATACAGACATGGTGGTGGCACGCAGTATGTGCTGTTATAAGGGTCCTACCTGTGCTTCAACCAGGACTGAGGTTGGGATGCAGTGCCCGCAACGCGGTGCACGAGCGGAGTCCGAGATAGCTCACATGTTGAACCGTCTCTATGTGGGATCTGGGGGGTCATAGAAAACATAAAGTCCAGGGTCAATGTTACTGGAACGAGTTTGCGCTCCCACAAGTTAAACTAATGTGCCCACGGGGAACACCACGTACCTGATATCCCAACCAATGGTCACATATTTGCTTTTCACCTGAAAGTTTTTTCATTGTATATAACGGCAATTGATTTTGTTTACTGAATTTTGTATTGTCTTTGGTGTGTCCTGTTCACTTATCTTGCTTGATGTATCTTTGTAAGTGTTGTACATTTGTAAACTTTGTATATTTGTAGATAATGTTATCATGAATTCACTGTCGTAACATTTGTTTTGTTTGTGCCCGTGCTTTTGAATTCTGAATTTAAGTCAAAAAGAAAAATAAATTTACTTTGGGATTCGTACCCGGTGGTCACGTGGTATATATCAACTACGTGATTGTAATTTGTTTTTGTCAAACTTCCTTGTCCAGCCACTTTGTTCTGTTATCGATGTAGGGTGGCAGAGGTCTATTTTTGGTTAGCCAGAACACTACCTTGTTTCTTAGGTCCTGATGTCTTTCGTGTTTCCCCTTTGGGAGTTCTGGTACTCCTGAGAGGACGCACACAATAGGAGCGGCCTCTGGTGGTTGTTTTTATATGATATATTGTCATAATTAACCGCTGTTCCCTTATGTAATTACTTTTCTTTGTTCGGCGCAGCTCTAGGGTAAGAACTCCGTAAAGTTGTGGCTGCTTTCGAGAGGTTTAAGGTTTTCATATGTGGGGTTACTAGTTGATTGCGGGTGGTCTTATTTTGTATGGTGGTATTGGGCATGTCTGTGGGGGCTGGACGCTGTGGTTGAGAGGGTCCTGCCATAGTTTTTATAAGTAACGAATTGGCCTTAATTGCTTCCTCAACACCCGTGAGCCTATCCCCTAAGCTAGTCATTTTATCAATCAACGGGGATATTATTGACTTCATCATGTTTTTGAACGAGGCCAATAAAGAAGCCTGGATAGGTGCTTTCGATGTGGCAGTGCTGAGAGACCCCATCTCTCTTCCTTTTAGCAGAAAAGACCTGGGCGGGAACTGCAGATTGTGAGTTTACTATTGGTCGTGTTATAAGGGGAGTACCCTGTAGGCTTTGAGTTAGTTGAAGTGGACTACTGGACCCAGGATTAGTCGTTGGTATAGCGCAGACAGGAGCACTAGTTTGCACATTTCCTGATTCCACAGGAGCGTACATGGATTTACACATTTTGTTTAGTTCTTCCAGTAGTGATATAGCTGGGGCTGCATCGGCAGTCTGTGAGGGAGAACACATACTGGGAGAACTATCCATGGTTAGGGATCGTTCTATTCTCTCTAATTCACTGGCAATGGGGAGTATTGCACTCTTAATATAATAGTCCATCGTTCCCCTAAGCAAGTCACTCTGGGAGGAAAGTTTTCTGGTGCCCCCCTTGCAGGTCATAGCGTAATAGTTTATAATGGTGAACACTGAAACAGTAACAACTACCGAACAAATAGTTCAACAGTTCCACTATGGTGACGCTTAGGAAGGACCTGTAAGAAACTGGGGATTGTCAATGGGTATATGTACCTTTAGTCTTTTTTTCTTCTTTTCTTAGTTCAGTACCAAGGGGGGTGCCCCGACCCGGCCTCCTCTGGCCTTTAATGGCCTTAGATGGTCCCGCCCTTGTCCCGAGCTTCTCCCGGCGCCGACCCGTGCGCGATCCCGCGACATGGGGGCTGGCCTCCTTTTGAAGCGCCTCCTGGCGCAGGAATGAGGTGTGGTGGCGTGCTCCGCTGCTAGGGCTTTTGGGAAATGGAGACCTGTACCAAACGCCCCCCTCCCACTGCGGCCGCTGGTGTGGCTTTTGTGGCAGCGGAAGGGAGCGATTCAGCTGCGGTGGTCCCTGCAGTGGGACTGGCAAGGTATGCCCATGATTTCAAGTTGATCCCCCCGCTCCACTGGGGCTGGCTTCCTTTGAAGCGCCTCCTGGTGCAGGAGTGAGGTGTGGCGCATGCTCCGCCGCTAGGGCTTCTGGGAAATGGAGTCCTGTAACAAACGCCCCCCTCCCGCTGGTGTGGCTTTTGCGGCGGCGGAGGGGAGCGATACAGCGGCGGTGGTCCCTCTAGTGGGACTGGCAAGGTATGCCCACGATTTCAAATTGATCCTCCCGCTCCACCGGGGTTGACCTCCTTTTGAAGCGCCTCCTGGTGCAGGAATGAGGTGTGGCGGCGTGCTCCGCCGCTAGGGCTTCTGGGAAATGTAGTCCTGTACCGAATGCACCCCTCCCACTGCGGCCGCTGGTGTGGCTTTTGCGGTAGCGGAGGGGAGCGATTCAGCAGCGGTGGTCCCTGCAGTGGGACTGGCAAGGTATGCTCACGATTTCAAGTTGATCCCCCCAACTTCTCACACTGAGAGGGCACAAATTTGGGACAGACCACTAGCTGGAAACACAAATTTGTATGCCCCTTTCACCAGTTGTGTATAAACTCATTTCATCATGTTCAGTGTCTTATTAACACACTAGAATATCACTGCACTGCGTTGTACTGTGAGACATATTTCCCAAAGCACACTGAAACATCATTTGAGAGGAATGATCTGAATTTTGTTGTGCTAGACTTAGCAAGCAATTCTTGTTGTAATAAGCGTACACCAGATCGGTGTAGCTTGCTATGGGAGTTTGATATCAAAAAGATGTTAGTGAGCATGGCACACCTAGGCTGGGGCTGTCCGGTGTGAAGGACACTGGTGGGGCTGAGAGACATGATGCTCCAGTTTCGCTTTTTTCCTGTGGATACTTATTCTTATCTGTGAACAGTTCCTCCTTGAAATGTACTTTGTGCTATCAGCAACTGTCATTTTGGTAGGTTCCTTTAGCTTTGAAGACTTCCTTGTCAAGTCATCTTTATCTTCCATACAAACAGTTTTAGAGCATGAGCTTGTGTTCAGATCGTCTCCAAAAATATGTAGTAATTAAATCCAGTACCTGTGATGAAGTTTCATTTGATTTATTAAGTCTTAGTTACAAGATGGTATGTTCAAGTGAAGCAGCCCCACCAGGAGCTCAGTCCATCCTCAACTGTCACCACTCACTCATAGGCACCCAAGCATTCCAATCATGTCCATCACACCAACATTCTACAGAGAACACTGGCTTAGCAGCTTGGAACCAGGTAACATAGGAACAGTATTAACACAACAGCAGGATACCACACTCCGCCCACTCACCGCCCATATTTTTCATTGGCTTGTTTCATTGTCCATTGTATATTGTGGCTGTTCATTGGTCAAAAGGCTTAGTAGTCCCTCCTTAGTGCCGCCTTGTCTTAATTTGCAACCTGGCGACACCACCTGTTACATGTGTTTTTACTCGGTAGGCTTTAATTACAGCCTCCAAGCACTATTTTCTCAAATAGCTTTGTCCTACCTGCTGTTGCAGGCACAGCATGCTCTCTCCTAACATTTTAAAAAAAATATTATAGCACAGGTGCTGGCATTTGCAATGCAATAGGTCTCGCAAGTGCGAAAGTTTAAGCTGTTGGCTTTGTAAATTACAATACCTTTTACTTATCCATTTTAAAAACAACACATATATAAAAGGCATTGTAATTTACAATGCCAATAGCTCAAACTCTCGTAAATGATAGACCTATTGCATTGCAAATGCTTGTTTCCATTGACATTGGAACATACAGGTAAGTAATGATGGAAAACACCTTTCATTCTTCATGTTCTGTTAACATCTAAAAACATTGAACTAATGGTATTCTCTTGGTAGTCTACCTTGAGTTCAGGTATATAGGTTTTAACTATTGGCCACAAGGTCTGGGTGGTGGAGTTTTTATTTCTTAGTCAAATAATGTAAGCCAGCACAGTAACAGTGAAGTCATACATGTAATATGTTCATCATTATTGGTGAGGGTATGATTTATGGCACACAGTTTGTCTGATATGGTAATTACTATAAGAGACATAACTCTCTGACGAGGTCATTATTAATGACACAATTACTATCTGATGGTGTTATAATTAATGGCATGATACTGTTTGAACACTTTATTATTATGGTCTTAATAATTGCCTGATGCATGCATAATTGGTACAGTACTTTTCTGATGGGAGCATCTTTACTGTCACTGTAACTTTGTAATTGCTCACAGAATATACCCACAAATCTGCTCCCTAATGGGAACACAGGGCCATACTGTTTTGGAATTTATACCCGAATCTGATTACTTATTAGCCAAGGGCCTGTCCTCACCTTTCCACAATAAATATGGCATGCTAGCCCAGCCGAATAGATGCTTATGATGATCAATTCTCATCGTTTATATGGACAGGCTTACTTATAACCCACTGAAGGGCTGGTATCTTACCGCATTACTTACGGTCCTTATTGTAAGTATTTTTATGGATTTTAAATTCAGCCTCTAGGGTCTCTCGTCAGGACTAAGGCCCGTTTTAAACATTTGCATCTAGATATTCAGTCACCAGCATGTTAGAGGAATGTGTCCACTGTCCCAACAGATCAATGATAGCTGCCAGATCCATAATCTGTCTGTATCCCCAGCAGACTCTGTCGAAAGGGACGATTTGCAGACAGGACCCCCAACCATGGGGTTTGAGTGCATTATCCACTTTTGTCCTGGATCTCGTCCTACTACAGATCTGAAAACTAAAACAAGTACAACCCCTTCAGAGCTTGACACTGAAGGTTGTGAGGGAGAGCAGTCACAGGCTTCTCCAGGAGGTAGTGTGGGGTGCTTGCTAAAGCACAGAATTAAATAATAAATAAACAGACACAATAACATCACTGACAAGGACAGTACCTATATTTTCGTAAAACAATAAAGTATATCTAATCACATATTTGTAGTAAATACTCCCCAGTGCAATGTGCTATACGTGTTAGTCTCCCTAGGTGTGATTCTTCATTGTGGTGCTACACTCTCCTGGATCCCACTAGACAGCTCCTTTCTGGGGTAGCCCGCTATCCACTGGGTCGCCCTCTCTCTGGAAAATCAATTTATAGCATGAATCAAGCACAGGTACAGCCTTTTCTTGCCAATAATCGAATTTGCACTCAGCTGTCACTTTACCATCTGCCATACTGCGACACCAATTTGAAGTCCTTGACCATCCCTTGCAGGCTCTGGCCCTCAAACACTTCTACTAAGGAATAACAAGTTTACTGGACTGCTGGGGTACCTAGGTTCAAGCCATGTCCTTCTGTGCATCTTCCCAGCCTCAGTCCTTTAGGTATGCAGGTTCGAAGCAGGTATATCCCTGTCTGCAGTGATTGTGTTATGTTATGTCTATTTGTATAGCACACTAAGGGGCATATTATCAAGAAACTGTGTTAAAATTATCGCTGATTTAGCGGCAGGAAACTGCTGCTAAAGCGGCGATCATGTGCTTGATAATATGCCCTTGTGAATTCCCATTGAAGCCCATGTTCTGGTGTGAACATGGGCTTCTATTGGGATTCTCAGGGGCATATTATCAAGCCTATTATCTCTGCTTTAGCGGTAGTTTCCTGCAGCCTAAGCAGCGATAACTTTAACGCTGTTCTTGATAATATGCCCCTAAGTCACCTGTGAGGGTATCCGGGTGCTTGAGCTGGTGCGTAGGTGAGTGCCCTCTTAGAGTAATTCAAAGAGCCAGGTCTTCAGCCTCTTGCAGAACTCAAGAAATGAGGAGGAGGCTCTGATGTGCTGTGGGAGGCCGGAAGTGGAATGAAAATGGAGATCTGGGGGATACCCCAGAAATGAGTCTGTCACTGCTAGTGGTAGAATATTTTGGGAGTGACACCCTGATAAGAAGTTGGATGATCTTTGGGGGAAATTGATTAACAGTAAGTGATGGAGCAGTATTTCACTGAACATTCTAACATGAAACCATCACCTTTTGTAATGTTTCTCTTCACCATCAGGGCCAAGTCAGTAATTCTACAGAGAGGGCAAGGAAGAGGGGTGACATTCAAGCGTTGACTCCTGAGTTAGCTCCCTGTGAAGGTTTGCGGCTTTGACTGAGACTGCCACGACAATATTCTGGAAAACAGCTGGTGGTAATGTGTGCTGAGTGTTTTTGGAACTGCAGTAATCCATTCAATAGAAGCAATCCAGATGCACATTGACACAGCCAGAAAAGTGTAATCTGCAGTTGTATTGTCATGTGATCTCAAAGAGTCCATCATATGGGATCTCTGCCTCTCGTTCTTCTGAGGTAGGTAATGCACATGCATCTTTTGAATGGGTAAAATTGAATAATTGGTGGTGGTTGTATACCAACAAATGACTTCTGTGTATTAGTGTCACCAGAATACTGAGATGGCATAATTCATTGTTAGGTGAGTAGATGGATGGAGTACACAATTTGGTATTTTGTATTCAAACAAATTGAAATAATGTTGTTATTTAATGGTGTCCATCTTGTTCAGTGTTTTCTGTTAGTGAAGAGCAGGAAAAACAATAAATTTACATTTGGGTTACTCCACTGGCAGTTTATGCAGACAGCACTAACACTCCATAAGTATAAAGGTACATATACTTTGGTTAGGTGTTAACAAAACCATGGGGCTTATTTATGAACCCTTGCGTCAGTTTTGCGACGCCGGTGCATCACATTTTGTGACGCACCAGCAGAGTAAAAAATGTGCCATGTTGCATCATATTTACAAAGTGACACATCTAGGCAGATGTGTCACTTTGTAAACCCCTGCACCAGGTATAATGTATGCAGGGTGGGCGTTCTGGCGCAAGTAAGCCTCATAGAAGTGACACAGTGAAATCTATGAGATTTCACTGAGTCACTTCTAGAACGCAAATGTGTCAATATCTTACACCTGCCTCACAGCAGGAGTAAGACTGGTGCATGCACATTTGAAATGGGACTTGCCCAATGTCAAATGACCCATTTGTATTTGTGTTTATATAGCCCATAAATCACCCGTAGGTCTCAGAGCGCTTGCAGATGCTAGAAAGGGGTTACCGGTAAACCAGATAGCTGGAAGAGCCATGTTTTTAGGAGTCTTCGAAATCTCATGTGGTTGGATTCGGTCCGGGGAAGGGCATTCCAGGCCTCTGGGGCTAATTTGGAGAAGGATCTATCACCATTCCCGACAGTGACACACTCCATCAATACGTCGTCTTTGCGCCTAGAGATACCTCAGAAATACTGACGTATCTGTAACTCCTTGTGAAATGATACGTCATACTGTAAATATGATGCATCCAGCATGTCCCAAGGAGGGCGCTATGAAAAGTGACGCATCGCTATTTTCACGCAACGATGCATCACTTTTCGTAAATGAAGCCCCATGAATTTAACAAGTGATCATAACCCCCCATGAGCACTCTAATGCTCAACCTGCCTTTCAGCACTCCCCCTCTTAACCACCATCATGCCCTCGACAGCAGCTCTTTAGTGCCCAGATGCTCCTCGATCTCATCCACCATATTAATGCCCTTTGCCTCCGCACACCACACAATGACCTTCCTCCGCACCTCAGGGCCTCCTCCTCACTTCTTGAGTTCTGCAAGAAGTCAAAGAAGCAGCACTTCAAGAAACTTTGCAGGGATCACACTCCCACTCAGTCACCTGCCACAAGCTCCTGGATGCCCTCACAGGTGGATAGTGTGCTCTACACATCAACATAACATAACACAACATAACATAACAGCTGGAGATGCCATCTGACTGGTTTCCTATGGGTACCACCAGTATTTTGCTTCCAATGGATGTGGTGTTGTAACCCCATCTGGACCAAGGACAGTCCTAGGTTCGTCCAGGCCAACAATGGGCACTGCATTCGCAGTTTTCATTGGACTGGAGGCAGATGAGACCCTTTCTGAGCTTACAATGATCACAGTAGATGCAATCCCTTTCCAAGATCATGCAGTTGCATTCGCAATTCGACCTGTAAAGATCTTGTACTAGCAGATCTGACAGACATCCAATAGTCATGGCAGTTGCAGCCCCTTCATGGACCAGAGGGGTACCCTTGACAAATATGTAATCCCTAGATTGCTCTTATGCAGTCAGCTCTCGCTGAATTTTCTACTGCCACCGGGGACAAAATGGGTCTCTCTTCTGGACAGTCACTCCTTCTGCAAGGCTAGAAAAACTCTCAGCGGGCAGACAGACAGGCTGGCCTCTAGGTGTTTCAGGGTAGATCTACATCTCCTCCACTTGAAAGTGCAGACTTTAGGAAGCGTCCCCCCACTTCTGGGAAACTGGTTGTTCAGCAGACACCAACCCTGATTGCACAACAATGCTTTTAGTAGCCTGATGAGCACTCCCTTCCCTGGTCATACATCTCTTGGAACTGAAACAAAGTGGAATAGTTTGGGTCTAGCTTTCATTCACAACATCTAGACAAGCAATGGGGATTCACTGTCTTCAACTGAAGAAGTAATTTTCAGTGGTTCTTTATTCAAGTGTCCTCCTGATTATGCTCTCAAAACACAGCACTTGTGTTGAGTGATGTTTCTCGCAGCATGAAGTACTGCAACTAGCTCCAAACAGCAGTACCCACAAAAAATAGACAAAGAGGTGTGAAATTCCTGCACTGTGCTGGTATTAGAGGAACTAGGAACAGGTAAAGGGACAAACCTCTTCTAGACACTTATTCAATACAATGAGCTTATGGCCAGACCTGGCCGGTAAACTCTTTTTCCCATTCCGAGTAGAGTGCAAATTTTTAAAAATGTCCATGATTTCTCAATGCGAGTGGTTGCGGAAGGTCACCACCACTCGCATTGAGTAACCTACTCTGCAGCTTGATTAGAACAACTACTCGAGAGGCACAAAGAAGCTGCGACCTCATGCCCAGTGCATGGAGCCATTAGCTATGATTTTACAGCACGGGACAAACGTCTGGTGCTAAAAATCAGTATGAGTAGCGCAACTTACCTCACTCCGTAACTCTGAGGAGAAAAGGCTGTTTTTTTTCACTTCGTGGAGTTCCGCGTGACAAAATGATTCACATACTAGCGAGAATGGGGCAGTAATCATAGTGACTTTTACCGCATCAGAGAACTATGTATGGAAATACATGGGTAGCTTCTCAGTGAATGATCAAAAATGGCACGGAGTAGATGGCAAGGGTAGGACTCCCAGATGGCAGAGTCCAGTAGCACCTGCGGCTTCAGAAAAAAAGGAGGTACGTTTGAGAGCCCTTGGAGTCACTCTGGGTTCAAGTGGGATGGGTTTAGTCCTTGTCTCCAGCAGTGCAGAGATCAGCAAACAGTAGCCCAGCAAATCAGAGAAGCAGTTCCTCAGAACAGTCAGTCATCCTTACAGTACAGCAGTCTTTACTCCAGCAGAGTTCGTCCCAGGTCCAGTAGTATACTGATCTGGTATGGTCAGAGCCCCATGGCTTTAACCCAAAAGTGACTTTGATGTAGGGGGACTTTAAAGGAGCTCTCTGAAGTGCACAAAGGTCCCTTTCAACCCAGTCCTGTCTGCCAGGGTAACAATGGGGGGTGAAACAGTGCTTTGAATGTGGCCAGGATTCTATCTATTGAAGTGTAATTGTCAGCCCCTCCGATAACTCCCTGCCCAGGAAGATCCATCAGAATGCAGATGAATGAAGATGAGAGCTCAGAGTGCTGATGAGCCTCACCTTCCTGTGTTTTTGGCTGTCTAGAGGAAATGCACAAAGTGTAGCTGTCACCCAGCCCAGACGTGTATGGGAAACAGATGGCTGGCACACAGAGCAAAGTTTAAAGCAGAGAAATGTCCACTTCTTAAAGTGTCATTTCTAAAATAGTAATGTCTAATCCAATTATACCACTAAAGAGGATTTATCATTATCATTCCAAAGATATGAAATATCATTTAGCCACTCTTTTCTAATCAGGAAATACAACTTAATACTGTTTTAAGGAATTACCAATGCTAGTCTATACAATGAGTAGGCCTCACAGTAGTGAAATACAAATGTAGATGTTTGTCACGACCAGGACATGTAAAACCTAAAAGTACATGTTCTACCTTTTAGTTACACAGCACCCTGCCTGCCCATAGTACTACTTGGGACCGACCTTAGGGGTGACCGATGTGTAATAAAAGGGAGGTTTGAGGCTTGGCAAGTTGTTTTAAATGCCAAGTCGAGGTGGCAGTAAACAAAACACACACAAGCCTTACAATGGCAGGCCTGATGCAGGCTTGAAATGCTACTTGTGTGAGTGGCACAACCAGTGCCACCGGTCCACTAGTAGCATTTAGATGACATACTTTAAGTGTATGGTATACCACTATCAGGTATATACCAATGTCAGTATGTTTTATGGGAGATGCACATGCACTTTACCACTCGTTAGCAATGGTAAAGTATTCAGAGTATTACGGCCAACAAAAAGATACAACAAAAAGTCAAGGTAAACAGCCAAAAAGTTGGGGGAAGACCACGCTATGGATGACAGGTCTAACAAGTGTCCCCCCCCCCAGCTGAACGTGGAGTGATCTACCCAACCTCTAGGGAGTTCTCATCGCTAAGGCAGAAAAATCTGGACAGACCATCAGTACTGGCACGGTCTACATCTGGTCTATGTTCCACCCCAGCGGCGGCTCCTTCACTGAAAGGGAGGAGCGTCACCCCAATGCTCTGTAAGCAGTGCAAAAAGGAAAAATAAAATGATAATAATGCAATGTTATCATTTTATTTTTCTGTCCTGGCTCAGCTGGTTTACATTTTAGGTGTGAGCGGGGCAGGGCTGGATTATCTCAGGAGATGGAGGAGGAGTGGTGGGCACTCTCTTAAGTGTGCATGATGGTCTTGCCGGCCATCTTGGGCTGGCCAGTCATCCACACTTAGCATGTTCTCCACCCGACTGTATTGCACAGCCTGGATGGAGAATATGTACAGGCTCCCAGTCCCTGTCTGAGCACTGAACCAACGATGCTGCTGTCATGCTGGTGACAGCAGCATCCTGATTGGATAGGGGCGTCTGCGAGCCAGAGTGCTTCCTGCTTCGGAGTCAACCGAAGAAGACTGAAAGGGGGCAGCTAGCCTACAGGTAAGAATTTTTTTTCCCTCCCCCAGCCAAGCCATCACCGTTATGTAGAAGCTGCCACAGTATCTTTGAGTACATTAATTGTCTTGCTCTGTTGTATGGCACATCAGCTCAATGGGTTGTTACATCTGTCACGCAGTGGCTGCTGTTGGATTATAAATGTGCTGGGGGGAAAAGGTGAGTCTCGGGTTTAAAATGTAAGCAATCTTAAACTGTAAGGGAGGCACGAGAAGTGCATTCTCCCATACAAAAACGTTGAAAAAATGGGCTTACATGGTTTATTTCGAGACTTGTACCAACAAATTATGCCAGAGTATGTTTCTCATGCCCATTTGGTATAAAATAAATTACCAAAAGAAGCAACAAACATCGCTGAGCTATTCAGCTTTCTTCTATCCAATACTCCATAGGTCAGATTAGCTGCCTATCATGGGCTTAGTGTAGCAAAGCACTGTGTATAAGTCGCCTGGGTGCAGCTCATGGCCCCAGTGTATAAAATTCTAAATAGACACTGAGAGACAGGCTGGGTGAGTCACAGACACAATTGGGGACCGCCTATTGCTTCCTCTGCCTCTCCTGCTCCCTCTGTGTATCTACTGTTTCCACTATTTCTACTGACACTTGTATGAAGTTCTCTGTCTCTATAACGGGGCTGTGTGTTCTTATTCTGCAAATTTTTTGCAGAGTTAGAGGGAGCTTGAGGCCAAGGTTTCAAATTTTTATATGTATTAAAGATATATTAAAAATATTTACAACAAACCATTGATCACAAGACAACAGTACTGACTCTGCCTGCATTCTGTGAGTGCATTAGAGTTCGAAAGTGAAAAGCTGGCTTGCGCTACAATTATTTCCCCCTTGTTCTGAGTTGTCATCACCCTTAAATAGGATATGCATCCCCACCCTCCCACAGGCAGGACAGTAGACATGTGTCTTTGAATGAGCCATTGTCCGCCTTGTCTTTTCAGTGCAAATGCAGGACTGGCTTAATTTCAGGCTGGCACACATAATTTATCAATATTTGTCTTGTGATCATTGGTTTGTTGTATATATTATTGTCACAAATAACGTGTGGTATTATGTACGTGTTGTACATATTGTCAAATACACAATCTACATCCTGTGCTTCATCACCAAGCAGCCAGTCCTTTGTACAGTATGCTAGAGTGCTTTTTTCACCCTTCTCCTCCCATTAATGGTAGGGCGGCGGGCCACGACCATATTGCCCATGCATATCAGCGCCCTTGGCCACCACTGCAACTTGCAGGTCGTTGGTGTAAACCGCAGAGGTGCCAACTCATCCTTAAATCCTTCTGAGATAGATACAATGCATACAGTTGAGATGGGCAACAGTAAACACTGTTGTTACACTGTTTGCTACCCAGCAGAGCTCAATCAATGCGTGATCAACTGTTTAAAAAAAATATGTTAGTTATCCATTACCCAGAAATCCAAATATAGGTTTCAAAGGTGCGACAGATACCACCCCAAAAAAGTGATCTTTTGGCTGCCTGTCTGAATCTGTTAGGAGCAAAAACGGAAGTGGTACAAATCATTTTATCGAAATAGATCTTTGCTAGGGATGTTTAAAGCTCAACAACAGAAGCCACCTAGTCAAATCCAATTACAGTGCTGTGACTCCAAATTGTATGTACCTGCCTATAACATATTCGTATATTTTTCCTGAATTCGTCTTCCTTCTCCTCTCATTTCTGCCAAAGTGTGTACTCCTAGATAACAGGCCCTCCCATCATCAAACAGGATTTAAACTTTTGAAAATGTCAAGGCATAATTGCCATTTGGGAGACTGACAGAGAGATGGATATCAAATGCCGGTTTCCAGAAATGCCAGCCCTGTCCTGTGCCCACTGTTGCTTGCAGGCTCACATAAGCTGCGAGACTGACTCCTTAATTTTCAATTAAATGCCTAAGTATGTTTAATGCATAAAAAGAGGCAGTGATTAGACATTTATGGCTAAAGAAATGCTGATGAAAGAAAATGTCAACTCAGTTTCTCTTATCTCCAATCTTGGTGCCTGTTGTCATTTGTAACCAGTAAGGGACTCCGTGTTGGGATGTGGTTACAGCTTACTATAGTAGTACAGCTGGTTAATGCACTGCTTGTAGAGTACTGTGGGCAGCCTTCTTTTCAACTATTAATAACCAAAAGGGCTAATTCGTAGAGGGTCGAAGGTGCTTTCAGGATTCCATAGCTCATAAAATCAGTGCCATTAGGGCAAGTAACAGCTGGTATGCCCAGTCCTTTAAAGTAATCACACTTTAGCAATAAACTCTTTATTAAAGCCTCTGCAATTTGCATTAGTCTATATGTTTAAGGAAAGGTCTTACAGCATTTTAGAGGAGCTGCATGATTTCTAGGGCTGGGCAAAAACTAAATTATAGCAACTTGCCACGGCCGGCAATAGGTGTAATTGCAGGGCGGTGACGTGGGGAGGGGCAGGGTGGGGGGGTTGTAATGTATGAATTACGGACTATAACAGGTAAGTAAACTTATAAATAAATAAAACGAATGTTGTTGTGTGCACTGCATCACCAAATGCGATGCAGGGCGTGCAACTAAATTCGTTTTATTTATTTATATGTTTACTTACCTGTTATAGTCCGTAATCAATACATTACAACCCCCACCCTGCTCCTCCCCCTCCCTACGTCACCTCCCTGCAGTTACACCTACTACCGGCCGTGGCTGATAGCAACCTAATTTGTGCAATTACAGGAATTTCACAATAAAAATGTGCGGCTGGAGCATTCCCCTGCTCTTGGGTTGGCGGTATTCCGCCAATATCATTTGGATGTTCCCAGTGGGCTGGAAGTCTCTTTGTGGTGGTATCCTGATGGAGTGATGTGTCGCTGCTGTAAAGATAAGTAAGTACTAAGGGCCTGTAAATAAGCCCCTTTAAGTGTAATGTATGCTCTGTAGCGGCCCATCACAACTGTACCTGACAAATGCTTGTGGTGAAAGAAGCATCCCTGGATCTGATCTGCACTACCTGGTTTGTCATTATATGAGTTGTCTGGATGCGCTAAGGGCATGTGCATCAGCTCAATGCTTCCCTTAGACTCATTTGTAGTACTAACAAGTGCGTGGCCTGCTCAGTATCACAGATAGTAATGGTGCACAGATTGTGTCAGCGATAATGGCACTGCATTTACCTTATTTCCATGGGGGCATGGCTATTTTGTGTAAAAAGGCATGTGAGCCATACTTAATGTTACTTAATGTTACCACTATTCATCAGTGGGCAGTTGAGCCACATAGGAAAGCACATAAATCATGTGTACTTACCAACTTCCCCACCAACTTGGATGCCAATGTAGTTGAGGAGGTCTGACTCTCTGCCAACCACATCTGCCCACTGATGTTTGAGCTGATTAACCATCCGGTCAACTCCAAACAGCCTCTGCATTCGTGCCCGCACCTTCTCCCAACGTTGCTTTTGCACTGCTTCCGGGTAGACCAGGAGAAAACAGCCACACACGAGCCAGCAACAGGAAGTGGATAGATGTCCTTCTCAGACCGTATTCGGGCCGTATTCATTTGCCCGTAGTATCACTTCCTGACGACGCAACGCTGATTGGCGTGCATGTCAGATCAGAAGACTTGGAACAATAATTTCCACGTGACTGCCTATAAGAATTCATCAAAATAGAAATAACTGGTACTACCTACTGGCCGGGACCAAAGTACAACTGGCGCAGAGGTTACAAGGGACATTTTGCCTCAAGAAAGCCCTGAGGAAGTCAATGGTGTACATCACCCGATAGATGAAACAGGTGTTGGCTAGACCATCGCAGAAGAGAATAAAAGCACAAGAAAACTACTATTGTTATAGCATCTATACTGTATACCACTAATATTTTCTTGAAAATATGTGCCTGGGCTTTGAGTTGTTAGCCCAGGAGTACATGTTCCCCACTGGCTACCATGTGGGCAGGTTATACCTCAACAGCCAAAGGAAGCTCCCAATCTCCTCTTCACTCCTCCGTACACTTCCCAGGCATGATCCCACCCAAACAAAACAGAACCCCCAAAACACCACAGCTAGCTCTATAGCAACAATATGACCCTGCTCATCACCTCTCTGCTCTGATCCACTCTTTTACCCAACCCCTCTCCCCCTTCCATCTCACTCTCCCCCACCTCACCCCCTTCTATAGCTCTAATTTCAACTCTCCCTGTCCCTTCTACTATTCCTCTTTTCCTGACCCCCATCACTTATGTAAAGCAATGTTTTTATCTCTTTTAACTTTCCTGTTCATGGTCAACTATATATTGCATTTAATATGTTCATGTTTATCACTATGTAAAGCGCTCTGATACTCTTGGGTCCTGCAGCGCTACATAAAACCGTTTAAATAAATAAATAAATAAGACAAACACCTGACTGAATGCAGGACAATATACAACCGTACACAACAAAGCAGCGCAAAACGGAGTTGAGGGTCATGACAGATTTTTGATTTGATTGAAAATTTGTAGAGCGCACAAATGCCCTAAGGCATCTTGGCGCTGGGTCGGATGAAAAATAGACTGACACTACTTAAGTTGGAATCAAATTATGCTGAGAAGAGCCAGTTTTTTACGGCTTTACGGAATACTAGCAGAGATGGGCTATTTTTTATGGATGGGGTAGTTGGTTCCAAGTCTTAGCTGCTTGCAACAGGAAGCTTCTCCCCCATCTCAGTTGTTTGAATCTAGGAATTTTGATCAGCTTCGCATTGCTTGATCTGAGCTTCCTTGTTGGTTCATAATGTATTAAGTTGGATTTTAAAAATTGGGAGCCGGTCCTATGTAGGGCCTTGTATGCCAAGCAGGCAGACTTGAATTCTACCCTTTACTCCATTGTAAGCCAATGCAAGCTCCTCAGTCTGTGGGCTACTGCTTCGGACCTAGGGATGTCCAAAACTAACCTAGCCCCGGTGTTTTGTAGTCGCTGGAGTTTTAACATCAGTTGACTTTGCAGCCCCGCATACAAGGCATTCCCATAATCCAGCCTTGAGAGAGCCAGCATGGTTACCAGCATTTTGTGGGTGTCAACGGAAATAAACTGCAGTAGCTTTTTTATCATCTTCAGTATGTACCAGACCGATGAGGATAGTTTGTTTATCTGGTCTTGAAATGTTAGTTTGTCGTCGAATACAAATCCCAGATTCCTGACTTTGTCCACTGGTGACGGACAATTACCCAGACTATCAGGCCACCACCTCTGTGACCAGATGTTGGGCTTTGCCCCTAGTAACATGATCTCGGTTTTGTCACCGTTTAATTTTAGACCATTTAGTCGCATCCAGCAGTTGACATGTTCCATGCAATTCCGAAACCTGTCCGCTGTATCATCTGTGTTGTTGGAAATGGACACCACTATTTGGGTGTCGTCAGCGTAAGAAACAGGGAGGAACCCACAGCTTCTGATGATGGATGCAAGAGGGGCAACGTATGTGTTAAAAAGGGTGGGACTTAAGGCGGTGCCCTGTGGCACCCCCCACGGGGACTTAAAAAATCTGGAGGTGAAGTCCCCTATTTTCACCGTAAATTTCCTATCTCTCAGAAATAAAGCCAGCAGTGTGAGCGCTGAGTCATGGACTTCCATCTCTGCGAGACGGGTCAGGAGTATATCATGGTTAACGGTATCGAAGGCTGCCGATAGATCTAGAAGAATCAAGGTAGCCTTCCCGCCTTCATCTAGTACGCTCCTGAGCTCCTCTGCTGCCATGACCAGAGCTGTTTCTGTGCCATGTTCCTCCCTGAATTCTTACTGCGAGTGATCAAGGGCATCGGTGGATCTGAGAAATCCAGCCAGCTGTATATTTAGGGTCTTTTCCAGCACCTTTGCCGGAAAAGGTATTCTCGAGATTGGTCTATAGTTTGCCGGGTCTAGTGGATCCAGATTAGGCTTTTTCAACAGTGGCAAGACGGAAGCAGATTTCCACTCATCTGGGAAGCATCTTGACTGAACTATTTTGTCAAAGAGTAGCTGTAATTGTTTACTGAGTAGTTCTGGGAACAGGTGAAAGACCTTAGGTGGGCAGGGGTCTGTAAGGCCCCCTGACTTTGTTGCCAGAATTATTTGATGCAATTTTTCAACTGACGGGGTCGTAAACCGGAACCCTGAGTCCATGGATTTTCAACGCCTACAGAGGTTAGGGGGTGCCTCAGTTTGTGGCGATTTGTTAACAGATTCGTACACTGATTTCACTTTGTTAAGAAAGTGTCCTCCCAACGTGTTGCAAAAAGCAGTGCTCCCTTCTGTTTGTCTGTTTGCTTCCAGGTTTGTCAGTTTCTTAACTGTGGCAAACAGTTCTTTACAGGAGTTTTTGGCCTCATTTATTCTCTTTACATAGTATGTCAATTTTTCTTCCAGTATTAGTTTTTTATAAGTTGTTAAGGTCCTACAGTAGGTTTCTTTAGCCCCTATTTCATAGTTGACCCTCCATTTCCTTTCGGACCTTCTACATGTTTGTTTTTGTAGTCTTAGTTTTTCCGTGAACCAGGATTCTGAGGCAATTTTTCTGCAGGAGTTTATTTTTTTGTGGGGACAGTATTTAGGACGGCGGATTTAATCCAGCTGTTTAATTGCTCTGTGGCAATGTTGCTGTCAGAGTTTTGCTCTGGAGTGGTCGCAACTAGTAGCTCCTGTAGGTTGGCTGTGTTAATTTTGGTCCAATCTTGATGTATAGATTGTCTTGCAATCAATCGTGGGCCTTGCCTTTGGTTCATGTTAAATTGTCAGGTGGAATTTAATGACTTTGTGGTCCGACCATGTACCAGGATTATTTCCCCAATTGTGATATTGGAGTTGGAGGAAAATATCCCATCCAGCGTGTGCCCGGAAATATGTGTATCTTGTTGGACTATTTGTGTCAGTGAGCAATTGCCCATCATCTCTGAGATCAGCAGCGTGTTTTTGTCTGTAACTTTTTCTAAGTGTATATTGAAGTCTCCCAATATAGTGTAATCACCCCCACTTATGCTAGATTCTAGGAAAGGACCAAGTAGTATAGACAAAGGGGTTTTCGCTTTAGGTGGTCTGTATATCAAAAGGCCTTTGAAAGTGTAGTTTTTGGTAATAGTAACATCGAAGGATAAAATCTCGCAGTCAGGGCTGCTACCTTTGGCTGATCCTCTGGCTTGCAAGTCGTTTTTGCACATGATAGCTAGCCCACCCCCCTTTTTCCTAGCCTATCTACACGAATTATGGAGTACCCCCTTGGGAGGTCCAGTGCCAGATCAGTAGTTGAGGCTTCATCAGCCCAAGTCTCTGGGATGTATAACAGGTCTAATTCGTGAGTTTCAATAAGGTTGGCTACTTCAGTCTTGTGCTTTACTAGGGATCATGCATTAAGCAAGGCTGCTTTAATTATTTCATCCGTCTTCTTACTGGCATCTGGGTGATGCTGCGTTAATACTTTGATCGGTGTGTAGTGAAAAGGTAGTAGACAGTTTGGGCAGTTTTTGGTTTCATCCATTGGGTTTAATATAGGGCAATGTAGGGTGGATCTGAGTCACAGAAGCTCGTTGCTACTGTAGTTTAATCTGGGCAGATTTACCCTTTTTAGGACAGGGGTTTAGGCCCTAGGCCTGGACCAGGTGCGGACGGGCGCAGACGGGCCTGCCTTTGGCGTGCCATAGGTGCGCCGCCCGCGCACCCGCTGCGCACGTCCGCTGTGCATCCGCTCTAGCATGGGTTTAAATAACCTGGAGAGTGTGGCCTGAGCGACAAGACCGCTCAGGGCCGGAAATGCCAGGGACAGCAGACACAACTAACCATCTCCAAACTCACCAAAACACTCTGGAACACAGCCAAGACCCAACCACTCACAAGCTCGGACAGTAAAACTGCGACTTAAAGTGAAAATGAAAGTAAATACACACTACCTGGTTTGCAGCATCCATGATCCATGATATCACTTCCCTTTATCCATAACACCACTTCCTTGGCGAATGCGTCATGTTTTCAGTCGATTTTTCTTTTTTTTTATGCTATTAGTCAATGTGTTGACTTCACACAATTCCTGGCAAGGCACCATGCGGGCATTCAGGTGCATTGGCTCGGATGCATAATTTTTGACTGACGTGGTGGCTGCAAAATTCATGATTTAGGTTATGCATAATTTTTTTTTGATGCAATAGGGTTTTCGCGTGTTCTAGGATGTGCATCCTATGTAATCATTTACAAGGATTGCTATGTTGGATGTGAATAGTGGACCTGTCCTGCTTACTGTTGTTGCATGTATTTAATATGTGTGTTGACAGTGTATACATGTGTAAGTTAATGCTTTTTGGGGATCATGCTACGCAAAGGGCTCAATCCCTTTGGTAGCACAAGGGCACACCTTACAAGAGGTACCTCGTGTGCTAAATTGGAATTAACACCCAATGACATTGCGTTAGCTTCCCCCAGGAATGCCACAAACTAGCACTGCCATGGGGTCAATGCTCCCATGTCTACAACAATGCAGCCTACTGCCAATCTGTGTACCACACAACAGGTGGGAGAATGAGGGGATACTTGGGAGGGTTACATTTTCCCTTGCAGGCTGCACCCACCTGAAAGAGGAGGTATAGATGGCACTATATATTTGGTTGAGTTTAGTCCATTCAATATGCAAGGGTCCTACCCCACAGGAAAGTCAAAGAGTCATCATTTGTGGGCCACATGATTCTCACTCATGCTGATAGTGCTATGTTAAATCAGCATGCAAGCCTTGGCTTCACCTCCTGCATATTGCTGACAGTAAGGTTGTGTAAATCACACCATAGCTACTTTTTTCATCAAGGCTGGGTTGCTGGTGCATAGCGGTCGGTGTTCACATGCAACACTGATACAGGCAATGAGGCCTACATGGACCAGGCACAGTCCAAAAACTTGACTGACATCCCAAGTAGAGCCTGAAAACGGATGTATAAACTGATGTAACCTTGGATAATCTGTTTCCTTGTGTCCTGCATGCTGTTGCTCACATTGACCATGTAGAACGAATCCATAGTCTTAACCATCATGCATAGCCTTTGATTTGTGGATCACGAGGCCAGCTGGTCTGGCCACAACTAGTCAAGTGTAGTACAGTCATAATTATGTTTGCCATTGGTACTCATCAAAATATGTTTCTAGGTTGTGTGGTTGGTTACTTGAAGTTTGGTGATGGCTATGCATTCCGATATAAAGTTCACCTGTGATTTTCTAGCCACATTGGAACGCTATATATTGGGATGCATAGGTGCATGGCACCGTGGCTCTATGACCTTGCTTTCTATGATTTCTGATGCTCAATTGTTAAGTTTTATGAATCTAGGTATTGTGTCTTTACAGTCACACTAAGCCTGTACTGATAGGAGTTTAGCCATTGTTTGTATCTGAGTGCAATACACCATCATGGTAGGCTACATCACTCTTTGTCCTATTGGCATCTTAGCCTATTGGGGGTGCACAGACAGAATATCAAGTTTTAAATGTCGACATACACAAATATCGAGTTGGAAATATCGTGATGCTGAAATATCGACAGCAAGAATATCGTGGTCAAGAATATCGACTTGGAGGTAAGAAATATTGTTTTTCAAAATATCGAAGTCATTAGTATAGTTTGCAAAAATATAGTTGTTTAAAATGTCGATGTGTGTTATGTATTTTTGTGTGTATTTTAAAAGTATGTGTACTTTTTTTGAATAAGTATTGCTATTGTTTTTTAATAGATGTTAAATTTTTAGTAGTTATTAATATTATTTTAATAACATTTTGCTTTTTTTAGTTCTGTAGCAGGTTGTGGGTTTATAGGGGATTAGGGTGGGAAGTAATTTAATTATAATAACTTTTTATTTTTATTTATTAGTATTTATTTAATTCAGATTTATAGTGTTAACTGTGGGAATTAATTTATTAATAAATAATTATTAATTGGTTGTTAATTATTACAAATAAATTAAGTGGTAATTAGGTTAATTGTGTCAATATTTTAGGAGCGGGTAGGGGATTTATAGAGGAATAGGGTGGGAAGTAATTTAATTATAATAACTGCACTATTATGTTTTCTTTATTAATATGTATTTAATTTACATTTTATAGTGTTAACTGTGGGAATTAATTTATTATTATTTATTAATTGCTTGTTAATTATTATTAAATAATTAATTGGTAAATATGTTCTTTGTGTCATTTTTGTAGGAGCGGTTTGTGGGTTTATAGGGGAATAGGGTGGGAAGTAATGTAATTATAATAAATGTAGTAATACCTTTTTATTTATTCATATTTATTTAATTTATATTTTATAGTGTTAGTTGTGGGAATTAATTTATTAATAATTATTTATTAATTGCTTGTTATTTATTATTAATTAATTAATTGGTAACTAAATATGTTAATTGTGCTATTTTTATGAGCCGGAAGTCAGGTTTATAGGGGAATAGGGTTGGAAGTAATTTATGTATAAATAATTAAAAATGATTTGTTAATTATTGTTCATTAAATAATTAATAATGTAAATATGGCAATTGTTTAGATGAGAGTTGTGGGGTTTATAGTGGTGAAGGGTTGGAAGTAAAATCTTTTAAATAAATAAGTTGTTGTTATTTGATTTTAATGTATTAATGTAAAATTAGTAATGGAAATTGTGTAATGATTTATAGGTGTGGGTTGTGGTGTTTATTGGGGTAGATGGTGGAAAGTAATTTATGTTTAATTAATTAATAATAAGTTAATCATTAATATTAATTCATCAACTCATACATATTTATGTTAGTTTTTATTTTATATTTGTGTGGGGTTCGGATTTATTAGGGTAACGTTTGGGGAGTAAATTAATTTGTATCTGTTTTAATTTGTTTTTTAATTAATTATATTTCTTTAATTGATAATTAATTATTTTAATTATCGAGGTACATGTTTTTTAAATTTAGATGTGTGTTGTGAATTGTGTGGTGTTATCGGGTAGGAAATACAAAAGATTATATTTATGTAATGATTAATGTTTTTGATTATAAATATTTTCTAATAAACATAGTTATTTGTTTGTAAATTATATTGAAATAAAAATTAAAAATATTTCTAGGTATTTATTAGGTCATTGTAACATTATAATATGTTTTTATCTTTTTACATTTTTTATATTTTTATGTATGTTTATTTTTTTTGTTTTCTGAAATCTTTTGTGTTGTACTTGATATTATGTTTGGTTTTAATTTTGCACTGACTCCAAAGGGAACATTATTTTTTACCCCTCTCCTATCCAACACTTTCCCTACTGTTGTACTCACTGGAGTGGGAGTAGTCATTTTTACCCATCCGCTATCCAACACTTTTTCTACTGTTGCACTCACTGAGTGGGAATTGTAAGTTTTACCTCTCCGCTATCCAATCCTTTCCCTACTGTTGCACTCAAAGGAGTGGGAATTGTAATTTTTACCTCTCCACCATCCAACACTTTCCCTACTGTTGCACTTACTGGATTGGAAATAGTGATTTTTACCTCTGCTATCCAACATTTTTCCTACAGTTGCACTCCCTCGAGTGGAAATATTAAGTTTTACGTCCCCGCTATCCAACACTTTCCCTACTGTTGGACTGTCTGGAGTGAGATAGTCATTTTTACCCCTCCTCTATCCAACATTTTCCCTGCTGTTGCACTCACTCGAGTGGGAGTAGTACATTTTACCCCCCCCCCTCGCTATCCAACACTTTCCCTACTGGAGTGCAACAATTAAGTTTAAAGGCTAATGAATATTTTAATGTTTTAATTTATAATATAATGTTTTTTTATTAGATTTTATGTTATAGGTGTGTATATATATATATATATATATATATATATATATATATATATATATATATATATTGTTCTCCAACTTGAAAAACGGCAGCGCCTCTGCCCGTTTCCCCAGCGCGCAAACAGCAATAAACGTCCCGAGTCAGGCTTGTAGTATACCTTCTTTTATTTTGTCATCAAAGTGCAGGGTGCAGAAGACATCAAACAGACGCGTTTCGGGCGCGGACGCCCTTGCTCACTGTCAGCGAGAGATGGACACGTCAATCATTAAATAGCAAACATTGGTGTTCAAAAAGCGCGCCAGAGTGTTCACAGAGGTAAACATAGACAGAGGACTAATAGAGAAAAACCTGAAAATAGGTAACTGCCATAGCGGCCATTGGTAAATGGTAAACCAAACCATGACCCTACATATATGTACAAATACAATAACATTACCGATGGTGACCACAATATTGCAAACAGCATTATAATTAATCAATATTAATGTAAACAAATAACATGTGCAAATACGCAAATTGATGTGCAAATAGGCAAATATATAAAGTGTCACGTGCAATTGCATAATGCCTAAGCATACATTACTTAACTGTTTAAATGCATTATGTTAAAAGTGCAAAGTGCCTTGTAAACTTAGTAATTGTGAAAATACGCAATTTTTAAATGCTGTCACATTAATGGTAGATAAAACTTCAACCATATATCATTGCACATCATTCTTTGGCGCGTTGATGTTTCATTAAGTTGGTCGTAAATGCTATAGAATTGTTAATAAACTATTGAATATGTATAGTTAATCACATGTGGTCTATGATATTCAATATCCGCCTCTGTATGTTCTATGGCTTAGAAATATATTATTGTGCTCAAGCAACTAGCGCACATCTCATCATAAATGATAAATGTCCATCTATTAAACAAATTGTAAACATAAAATAACGGTGGGGAAGGAGTGTGAGTGAGTGTAAACCATAAAGGTGCCAAATGAAACTTAACTGAATATGATTAAGTGTGTGGCAATATTCGAAATAAGAATAATAATAATAAGAAATCTGGCCTTGCTCTACATAATAGGCAGCTAATTGGTACTAGACTACTACCTCAAATGAGGTCTACTGTTTGGACAGAAAGAGACAACGTAATGATAATGAAAAGTCAGTGAGGATATTTACAGGAAGTTACGAAGTTCTTCGCCCATGTTGAGCCCCCCCGGGCTCTTACTGTTCAGCCGAACAATATATTTAGATTCTAAGTGTCTAAGTTGTTTTTCATAGTCTCCCCCTCTTTTAGAGGTTCTCACCGCATCTATCACATAGTATTTAAGCTGTGATAAATTTCTATTGTGGTGTGAGTGGAAGTGCCGAGCAACAGGGTAGCTTTGATCATTATTAGTTATGGCTCTCAGGTGTTGTAGAATACGTTGGTGCACTGGTAGTTTTGTGCTCCCAACGTACCGTAAATCACACGTACAAGTGAGAACATACACTGCCAGCTCGGTTCTGCAGGTGAAATGTGCCCTGATGTTAATGGGTTTAGAATCAAAGGGGGAGACATATGATCTTGTGTTGATGCCAAAATTACAAGCGCGACAAGATATGCACTTGTAAAAGCCCTTGCGTGGCGAAAGCCAGTCATCGTTTTTTGGCATCTCTGGACTGCTTGAAACCAACTCATTCCGCATGCTGAAAGCACGCCTATAGGTAACAGTTGGTTTGGGGGGTAGAATTTCTTTCAGTATTGGGTCTGTGAGGACAACTGGCCATTGTTTCCTCACAAGGTTAGAGATTTGGCGGGCCTGACGGCTGTATCCTGTGATTAGCCTGACACCAGAGTTGGTTTCTTCTATCTTGGTGGTGTCTGTTTGTAAAGTAACTTGGGGAGAAACATTAAGAAGATCTGTTCGATTATGTTTGTTGGCTCTAGTCATAGCTGAGTCTAACATGCTCTTGCTGTAACCTCTAGCTTCTAGTCTTAGTTTTGCCTCAGATTGGTTTTTGTCCCTAAGCTCTGCCGTACTGCAGGCGCGGTGTATCCTGAGGAACTCTCCATAGGGAATAGCCCTAATGGTATGGCTGGGGTGGAAACTTGCAGCATGTAAGATGGAATTACCTGCTGTAGCTTTTCTAAAAAGGCTGGTTGTTATCTTATTGTCTATAATTTCCACCATCACATCGAGGAAGCTAATACTTGTGGCATTAATGTCTGATGTGAACACAAGGTTACAATAATTGTCATTAATTGCATGTACAAAATTCTGAGCTTCCTCTTTGTCTCTCCTCCAGATCACGAATACATCATCTATATACCTCATATACATGACTATATTTTTTGACCAGGCATCAAAGTGTCTAACCCTGAGGACATGCTCCTCCCACCAGCCAACGTGGAGCCCCGCGTAGCTGGGGGAGAAGCATGCCCCCATGGCCACACCCCTGAGTTGCTTGTAAACCCTATTGTCAAAAATGAATACATTATTGTATAAGCAACGTTCAATCATGGTCAAAAGCATGGCATTATGTCTGTATAGTTCTATTGGTCTCTTGTCCAAATAGAATTTCACTGCTCTCAGACCATCAGTGTGGGAGATACTTGTGTACAGTGTAGATATATCCATGGTCATGAGTAAAAGGTCAGCCGACCAATCGAAATTTTCAAGTACTCGCAGGAATTCAGTAGAGTCACGTATATAGGAGGGTAATGAAGTGACAAAATCCTGCAAATAGAAATCAATGAATTTTGATGAGTTTTCAAAGAGGCTGTTGATCGCAGACACTATGGGTCTCCCCGGGGTTGGTTTAATACCTTTATGTATTTTAGGGATGAAGTAAATGTTTGGTAAAATTGGGAAATCTTTTTGTAAAAAATTCACTTCATCTTTAGTGAGAAGACCCTCGTGTGTCCACTCATTCAGTTCTTTGTGGTATAGTTGTTGTATCACCCTGGTAGCTTTGAGATCAATGACAGCATAACAAGAGGTGTCATTCAGGTGTCTATATGCCTCTTCCATATATTCTTTCTTTCCCCAAAGGACCACATTGCCCCCTTTAATAGATTGATTAATAATCACAGTCTCATTTGTTCTGAGTTTCTTCATGAGATTATTGTAGGGGCGCATTCTGATATTCACAGATCTTTGAGTTTTTCTTACCTTGGTCTGCAGTTGTTTCAGGCCACTGGTAATCAACTCTGCATAAGTGTCTATTGAATCCTTGGGCATGTTAGGAACAAATGTTGATGGCAATCTGAATGCACTTGTCGGTGCTGATCCCAACTCTATATCCTCTTCATTAGCAACTTCTTGGGTGTTAAGTTCCAAAGAGTCTCCGCGTTGTAGATGGTGCATCGTTTTTAGCAAACTTGAGTCTTTCGCTTGCAAGCCACTTTTTTTTGGTGGTAAAACGCTTGTGGTTTTTTTCTTGGAGGCTAAACTGGTTTTGATGGCATAGTATTTTTTCAACTTTATTTTTCGAATGAACTTGAAAACGTCCACCCTGGTGCTGCAGTAATCAAAATTGCTTTCGGGGCAATATGAGAGGCCAAGGGTCAGCAGCTGTTTTTCCGCCTCATTTAACTCGATTTCAGTTAGGTTGACAATAGTTTTGTCACTCATTGTTTTTTGTTTACCCATGTTTTCTTTTTTTGAGGCCGTCCTCTTCCTTTTGGTGCATTTTCTGCATTCGCGCCTCCTTGAGTTCCTGAGGAATTGCCTTGTTGGTTCGTGTTCCTCGATCTCAGGGTACCTTTTCTCTGTATCCTCATATATTCTAGTTCTTCCTGTAGGGTTAGTTGGCCCATATCCCCTTCCTTTGAACCAGAGGCACCACCATCTGAGTCCTCACTAGTTGGTACTAGGCTCTCATTAGAATCAGATGCATTGGATTCGCTCCGCATCGAAGATGAGGCTTGTGCTTGTACTGGTGTAGGTCCTTGTTTAAAAGGCATTTTATTCAGCACTCGTTGTTTACGCAGATGATCGTATTTTCTTGCGAAAGTGTAAATCTGCCCCAACTTGTAATCCTGCTCATCGCGGGCAAATTTATACACCTTTCTCTGCTTGATGGTGTTCTCATGTTTTGACAAACGCTCCTTGATTTCTTTTTTGGTTTGTTCAATCAGTGCTTTGTCCTTCACAAACAGCTCTTTATCCAATTCATTATTGATGCGGGTGATCTCCAATAGATCCTTATCTCGATCTATTTTTGCGTATTTCACTAGGAGGCAAAGCAATCTCATGGAAGCCTCCAAGTTACTCTCCGCCCAGTCCTTCAATAATAGTGGGTTCGGATTTTCAAAGCTGGGTACCAGCATTATTCTTAAACCACGAGGCACTCTTCCTACCTTGTGGTACTTTTCCAAAGATCTTATTTCCCACCATTTTGTTAGTTCACTTTTCATATGTTTTTCTAGTTCTTTTAGCAGTCTTTTGACATCTGCCTCGCTGTCCACAGCCGTGGTTTTATTTTTAGTAGCGTTCCCATTAGGTCCTATTTTAGGCAGGTTTAAAAACAGCTGATCGAACGCCTCTTCCCGTTCTCGCTCCTCTGACATCTCTTCCCCTCTATGAGTTATGCACTGTTCTTAAATTACGTTCTAGGGGAAAGTGAAAATAGATAACACCGCCCCCGCTTGCTGACTCGTGGGACACCTTTCTGACCTGTGCGATGATATTGCAGGAGCCTTCCGTCTCAGAAATGCCGAGTCTTCGCTGCTTGCGTGTTCCGTCCGCCGACAGGCACTGCTGCAGTTTACCTCTCTCGGTAACCAGAAACTTTGCTCCTCCTTGTTTCACTCGCTCAGGGGGCCGACAGTCCTTTACTTTTTTAAAGTAGAATTCACTCGATGGGTCCGTCGTTTGTAGTCAGCCGGCTTATTATAATATATTCAATTTCAATGGTTTTTTTAATAGCAAATATCAAAAGCTTTAAAATGTCAAGTACGTGGTAGGTAAAAAAAATTTCGTGTCTATGCACGCTGATGTGCTTTGAACGCTGACCCCCCTCCCTCACCCCCTCTTTTCTTTTAGGAGTATTCTCTCTTTGCAGATAGTGAAGGGTAGGTAACGCAGGCCTTTGCCCCCGTTGTAATCCGTCGTGCCTGCTTCCCTCTCCATTTGATTTATTGTTATCCAAGCATTTACTGTTTTAGAATTGGTTCTCTTTGGTTCATTCTCTATTTACAAACAAGCACAGAGTCACAATACTCTGTTTTAGTCTTTGCAGATAGTGAAAAATCGTTAGAAACAACAAAAGGAATCAAGCAAAATCAGTAGGCCACTAATGGGATCTCTTTTTGACCTTGCTAAAATAGAAACATTAGGAACAACCCCTCATGAGAAATATGAAACTAGTGAGAGGAACTGAGCTCGACGCCATGATGGCAGCAAGACAGCTCAGCTCCGCCGCCCACCCCACCCAAAACGACGACAAACACTATGCAAATATTATAAATATATACAACACACCAGCAAAGTAACAGGGTAAAACGTGTTATTAAATAACTATTTACATGGCAGCCTGCTGCAACATCGATCCAAATACATGCCGCCGTTCCCGGGATTTCTCCCCGACTACTCTGCGGCCTACGAGATGGAGAGGCCGGGGCGTTGACTAAGCGGGGCCTCCAGCCGCAACCGCAGCTCCAACGATCGCTGCTAACAGCCACTGATCTGAAGAACCGCTGCCTGCGATGCTTCCCTGAGCCGCTTGACGGAGGCCCCCGAGGGGCAGTGTGGTGGCGCGGACTCGGAGGGGGCGCTTGACTCCTGCCCCCTCCCCAAGTCTTGTTGCCCTGGTGTGGCCTGATATCGCCCCGACATAGGCGGTCGGCTCCCGGGGTCAGGCGGAACTTGTTGCCTTTTGGTGACTCTTCCATTCTGGACCTTGTCCCACAATCCGTTTGACCTGAAGAAGCGTCCTGCGGTGCCGTGGTCCAACCATCACATATACCTGCGCCAGGACACGGCGTGGGGTGCACTGAAAGGGAGAGGCGGCGCGAACGAGCCTCCCCCACCTCCCCAGGTGGAGGTTTATCAGCTACACCCCAGCGCTTCACTCGGCCACCTGAGTTGCGCCCGCTCCTGCGGCACAGAGCCTCGCTTGGCCAGCTGAATTGCGCCTGCTCTTGTTATTACACCGTCTCACCCGCCATCCGGATGAATTGCACCCACTCTTGCAGTACAGCGAGAGGCGGCTGCCACGGAGCTCAGGAAATGGTGGTCGACTCCACAGACTTGGGCCTGGCCTGCAAGGGTGGCTCTGGGCAACCCTGGAACTCGGACGCTTGACTGCTAGGGCATGGGCCCCATTCCCAAAAGCGTCCCCTCAGCCTTGAAGATTCTACAAGAGTCACCGGGCCCCCGACTCCCGCAGACTTCCGGTGGGGAGCGACTGCCATGATTGCTTGCGGAATGGCCACAACGGAGTCACGAGATGGTGGTGCTCTCATGCTGACACCAGCTTCAGTCTGAAACATCCAGAAACACTGTAGACTACCAATTCGATCAGTTCCGGTGGAGCCCCAACGTGACCCGGTAGAGAAGAACTTGCCCTCCCCTCTTTGACTGATGGTTCTTGTTGCCTGTCCCTTCTGTCATATGACGCGCCGCGTTAGCACACCCGGAAGTGCTCCGGTGCGCGAGGCGCAAAAAGCAGCTACCCGGAAGCGATCCGGGGCGCGGCGCGGAGCGCGTAACGTAAGCATAACAGGTCATGTGACTTGTTAATTAAACTTTTCATTGGTTCATTTCACTTTTGGGTTCCTAATGATGTAAGGCTAGGTCATGTGACCTAAAAATAACACTTTTCATTGGTTCGGACTGGGAAGGGGCGCTTGGCTCCTGCCCCCTCCCCAAGTCTCGCTCGGCCAGCTGAGTTGCGCCCACTCTTGCGGCCTACGACATGGAGAGGCCGGGGCGTCGACTAACCAGGAGCCACCGGCCGCAACCACAGCGCCAATGATCGCTGCTAAAGGAGGGGAGTCTTGACGGTGAGAGCCACTGATCTGAAGAACGGATGCCTGCGGTGCCTCCCTGAACCGCTTGACGGAGGCCCCCCAGGGGCGGTGTGGTGGCGCGGACTGGGAGGGGGCGCTTAGCTCCTGCCTCCTCCCCAAGTCTCTCTCGGACAGCTGAGTTGCGATTACTCTTGCGGCCTACAACATGGAGAGGCCGGGGCGTTGACTAAGCATCAGCCTCCGGCCGCAACCACAGCACCAACGATCGCTGCTAAAGGAGGGGAGCCTTGCCGGTGAGAGCCACTGATCTGAAGAACGGCTACCTGCGGTGCCTCCCTGAACCGCTTGACGGAGGCCCCCCAGGGGCGGTGTGGTGGTGCGGACTGGGAGGAGGCGCTTGGCTTCTGCCCCCTCCCCAAGTCTCGCTCGGCCAGCTGAGTTGCGCCCACTCTTGCGGCCTACGACATGGAGAGGCCTGGGCATTGACTAAGCAGGAGCCTCCGGCCGCAAACACAGCGCCAACGATCGCTGCTAAAGGAGGGGAGCCTTGCCGGTGAGAGCCACTGATCTGAAGAACGGCTGCCTGCGCTGCCTCCCTGAACCGCTTGACGGAGGCCCCCCAGGGGCGGTGTGGTGGCGCAGACTGGGAGGGGGAGCTTGGCTCCTGCCCCCTCCCCAAGTCTCTCTCGGACAACTGAGTTGCGCCTGCTCTTGCTATTACAGCGTCTCACCCGCCATCCGGCTAAATTTCACCCACTCTTGCGATACAGCGATGCTTCCATTCTGGACCTTGTCTCCCCAGAGGTACATAACCTTACACAGACATGCACTCTGATCTCCTTGGTCTCAGTCAAGTATCAATAGTAAGATTTTCATAGGTGAGTGTAAGTGGGGGCTGTTTGAGGACCTGACTGCATTGGAAAGCAATGTGATGCGGTGCCTCCCTGAACCGCTTGACGGAGGCCCCCGAGAGGCGGTGTGGTGGCGCGGACTGGGAGGGGGCGCTTGGCTCCTGACCCCTCCCCAAGTCTTGTTGCCCTGGTGTGGCCTGAGATCGCCCCCGACATAGGCGAAACATAGGTCAAATCGATTGTGGGACAAGGTCAAGAATGAAAGAGTCACCAAAAGGCAAAAAGTTCCGCCGGACCTCAGGAGCCTTTCAAAATGCTGCCAACAATATTTTCTGAATGGAAGACACCATCTTGTAGCATAAAAGGCTGCGTCAAGAGTGGTATTGCCCAGAATGTCTTGTCTACTTACTGGAAACATTTGTATTTGTATTTGTATGTGGATTTATTAAGCGCGATTGATGCCCGGGGGCGTCCAAGCGCTGAGGGACCGACAGATGTATAGGCAGAGGCGGGGGTAGTTACCAGAATTATTGTGGGGAGTTGAAAAGGAGAGTCTTGAGCTGTTTCCGGAATGAGGTAAGATTGGGATTGGCTCTCAGCTGTAGGGGAAGGGCATTCCATAGCTTGGAAGCGTTATGGGTGAAGGTCCTACCGCCTGCTCTGGCTCTTTTTATTCTGGGTTCGGTGGCCAGAAAAGTCTGGTTTGACCGTAGGTTTCTGCTTGGATGGTAGTGAGAGATTAGGTCGCGGGTGATGATTGGGCCTTTGTCCCAGAAAGCCAAGTGGGCAATACACAAGGCTTTGAAGTGGATTCTTTGGCGGACTGGCAGCCAGTGTACACTGGTCAGACTAGCTCTGACGGATTGTCGGCATGGGAGCTGGAGCAGTGTCTGAGCTGCACAGTTCTGCACTGTTTGAAGTCTCCGCAATGTGTAGTCTGGTGCAGCGAGGTATAGGACGTTATTGAAGTCCAGGCGGGACTGGATCAGACCCTGGATGGCCACTTGTTTTGCCTCCATAGGTAAAAGATGAAGAATTTTTTTGAGCATTTTAAGAAGGCCAAAACAGGTGGCGGACAGTTTGGTGGCTTGTGTGTCGAATGACAGGGATTTATCGAGCCACACCCCAAGACTCTTGATGTTGTCCTTGGGTGTTGGGGGGGTGCCCAGACAGGGTGGCACCAGGGAATTGAAGGAGCTAGGATTCGCGGGACCTAGCAGCATCAGCTCCGTCTTGTCCCCGTTTAGCTTGAGTGATGAGGAAGACATCCAGCTTTTTACTTCCTCAAGGCATTTACAGAGTCCCCCGCTCATGGGGATGTTGGCCTCATGCGCCAGTGAGACCACCAGCTGGGTGTCGTCCGCATAGGAGATGATCTTAACTCCATACGGACGAACAACCTCAGCCAGTGGCCTCATATAAATGTTAAATAGCGCCGGGCTTAAAGCGGAGCCTTGTGAGACTCCGCACCTTAAAGGTCTGCTGGTAGATACTGATTCACCGTCGAAAACCTGAAAGGATCTGTCTTTCAGGAAGGACTCGAACCATAGCCAAGCCTGGTGCTTGACGCCTACATTAGACAGACGGTTAAGCAGGATGTCGTGGCTGACCGTGTCAAAGGCCGCGCTGAGGTCAAGGAGGATCAATGCCACTGATCCTCCTTGGTCCAAGATTTTTCTGGATTCTTCGGTGACCTTGAGGAGGGCGGTCTCGGTTCCGTGCTTGGGTCGGAAGCCTGTCTGGGTGGGGTCTAGCAGTTGGTTGCTTTCTAGGAAGGTGACCAGAAGGCTGTTGATGTATTTCTCCAACACCTTGCTCAGCCAGGGAAGCAGGGAGATTGGCCGATATTTGCTGAAGTCTAATGGGTCCAAACTGGGTTTCTTCAGCAGTGCTTTAACCATGGCCCTTTTCCATCCAGGCGGGACCGTGCCGGAGGAGATAGAGGCATTCAGGAGGTCCATTATGAAGGGCAGGGTGACCTGAGATGCCGACATTATAATGTCTGGTGGGGCTGGGTCGTTGGGGGAGCCAGATTTGACTTTCCGGGCTACAGTTTCCAGAGATGCCAGATCTAGAAGGGGGAAGTGAGCTAGTGTAGTGGGGGTCTGTGGGGTAGGGTTTGCCAAGACTGAGTTAGTCGAGGCTGAGGCGGAGGTGGCCAGGGGGGGAAAGGAGGCGTAGATTTTGTCAATTTTTTGATGGAAAAATGCTGCCACATTGTTACAGTGCTCTGTGGATGTGGTAACAGGTAAGCTGAGTGGTAGCTTGGTGAGATTTTTTACTATTAGGAAAATCTCCCTAGGTTTTGATTTGGCTGACATGATTTTGTTAGAAAAATATGCCGCTTGAGTGGCTTTGATTTCTTCTTTGTACTCTTTAAGGAGCGTTCGATATTGGGTTTTTTCTATTGGAGAGAAGTCCAGACGCCATTTCCTTTCAGCTTTCCTGCATAGGCGTTTCTTTGCCCTAAGGGCCTCTGAGTACCATGGTGCCGATTTATGGGAACGTTTTAGAGTGGTTTTTCTTTTGGGGAGAGTGTTGTCAAGGGATTGGGTGATCCAGTCTTCATAGGTCTGGTTAGCTAGGCATGGATCCTTGTTATGGAGAGGAGGGTTGCTAGCGAGTTTGCTCATCCATTTGTCGACTGGAAGGCGGGACCAGGCTCTGGCTATTCGTACTGTGGGTTTAGTGGTTGGGGGTTTGAGTGTGGTCCAGGTGAAGGGGACTAGTAAATGGTAAGTCCATGGAAGGGGGATTGGTGGGCTAGATGTAAGATCTGCATAATTGCTGAACACAGGGTCCAGCAAATGGCCTTTGACGTGAGTGGGGGACCTAACGATTTGAGTTAGCTGCAGCGCTGCTAGGTCATTTATAATCATGGTAGCTATGTGATCGGTTGTGGAGTCAAAGTGGCAATTAAGACCCCCTAACAGGGTGAAGTTCGAGGAAGTGCTGACACGTTCCGCCACAATCGAGGCGAGAAGGTTGTGGAATTGTTTGGGAGGGCCTGGAGGGCGGTAAATTAGAGTACCTGTGAAGCAGGTGTTAGGGGAGAGTTCGAGGCAGAAGGCTAGGCTCTCGCAGTCCGGTATGGTCTCCGGAATAACTCGACAGAGGAATTGGTCTTTGTAAATAATACTTCGACCTCCTCCTCTGCCCTCAGGGCAGTCCAGCCGAGTGATTTGGAAGCCGGGAGGGAGAGCTGTGATTACCGCGGGGTCCGAATCTGTGGCCAGCCATGTTTCTGTTAGGAAAACAATGTCTGGCATACGTTCTTCCAGCAATAATGCAAACTCTGCCCTGTGTTTGGGCAGGGATCTGCAGTTGAGCAAGAACACGCGGTACTCATGTGAATGGTCTGGCGCCGGCTTAGGTTTCAGGGTTGATTGGCAGGAGGGGCAGATATGTGGGATGTTTTCTGCATGAAACTGGGACTGAAGGCAGTCCCTGCCGGTGGGTCTTAATCCCATGAGAGTTTCCGAGCTGTAATGTCTGAGTTTTGTAGCCGGGGATGTAGGGGGGGTAGCCCTAGGCCCGGTCTCGGCACGGACGAGCACAGATGAGCTTGCCTTATGCGCGCCTTTGGCGCGCATTCGTCGCGCCCGCTGCGCTCGTCCGCTGCGCTTCCGGTACATGCACATGTTTTGAAGGGAGGGGATAGGCGTGAACTATACTCTGGACCTGCCTGGCCTCGACCAAAATGGCGCCAGTATGGGAGCGACTTGCAACTCCTTATGACGTTCTAGTTACTTAGCCCTGACGTTATGGGGGATGTATGCGGTCTTTGTGCACATGGCGGGCGGGGAAGGGTACTGACTGGGAATACGGACAACCCTATTGATGTCGATTTTTCATTATTAATTATTGTATTAATAAAGCTTCGAAGAAATGTTACCCATGATACTTGCCCATGGTGTGCGTATAGACGATTTTATTGTAACTGATCCTGTTATACTTTCAATTAAAAAATCAACCTTCACTGATCCTACAACCGTTTGTCACGTTTAGTTTTTTCAATTAAATGGCTCGCTTGTTACATACTCCTATACCCCTTGCTTTTGAAAGACACCATCTTGTACAATAAAGGGCTGCGTCAAGGGTGGTATTGCCCAGAATGTCTTGTTTTCTAGTGCTCGTAATGACGAAGCCAGAACTGCCGAAAAGGATTCTGGTCCTGCCGCTACTTACTGAAGACATTGAACTATACTCTGAACCTGCCTGGCCTCGACCAAAATGGCGCCAGTATGGGAGCGACTTGCAACTCCTCATGACGTTCTAGTTACTTAGCCCTGACGTTATGGGGGATGTATGCGGTCTTTGTGCACATGGCGGGCGGGGAAGGGTACTGACTGGGAATACGGACAACCCTATTGATGTCGATTTTTCATTATTGATTATTGTATTAATAAAGCTTCGAAGTAATATTACCCATGATACTCGCCCATGGTGTGCATATAAAGGATTTTATTGTAACTGATCCTGTTATACTTTCAATTAAAAAATCAACCTTCACTGATCCTACAACTGATTCTCACGTTTAGTTTTTTCAATTAAATGGCTCGCTTGTTACATACTCCTATACCCCTGGCTTTTGAAAGACACCATCTTGTACAAGAAAGGGTTGCGTCAAGGGTGATACTTCCCAGATTGTCTTGTTATCTAGTGCTCGTGATGACGAAGCTAAACTGCCGAAAGGTATTCTGGTCCTACCGCTACTTACTGGAGACATTGAACTATACTCTGGACCTGCCTGGCCTCGACCAAAATGGCGCCAGTATGGGAGCGACTTGCAACTCCTTATGACGTTCTAGTTACTTAGCCCTGACATTATGGGGGATGTATGCGGTCTTTGTGCACATGGCGGGCGGGGAAGGGTACTGATTGGGAATACGGACAACACTATTGATAACGCGAATAAAACGATTTTTTTTTTTTGCCCCGCGGGGCCCTATTAAAGCCTCCACATCAAACCTAGGGGGTCAGGGAGGATCTACTATGCCCCCTTATGGTCATTTCCCCCTTCGTTTTGGCCTCCTCTTGTCTCTCGATCCTACCGAGAGACAAGATGGCGGCCGCTCCGGACTGTTTAGAATGTTGACAGACACCGAAGAGCCAATCAGCTTTGCTTCGCAAAGTTCCGTTACGCGAAAAGTACGCGAACCGGAGCGCTACCCGGGACGCTGTTACAGATATATATATTTTTTTGAACGTTAATTTATCAAAATCCACTGGAGCACATATATTGAGACCTAGCAAAGGCACATCGGGCTAACAGTCCCTACAAATTTGCCAAGTTTCGTGCAAATTCATTCAGCCGTTCGAGCTAAAAGTGAGGCCAAACGCCCTATGGAAATTAACATGGGAAAACGCGTTTTGGGACCCCCCTTTTTTCTCGGCCCACCCTTGACGAACACCCCCCAAATTTTCAGGAGCTGCTGAGAAACAAATGTGCCATTTTCCTGAAAATTTCAGCCAATTCCGTCCACAAACGCCAAAGTTATTAGACATAGAATTTTCAAAAATCCCATAGAGAAAAAATCCTAACTATATATACCTACTGGCGACCGCCAGTAGGTAATATATATATATATATATATATATATATATATATATATATATATATATTTCGAGCAAAACTCTTCGGCTTCTTATTTCCTTTTACAGGTTACAATGAAGTGCACGAACTACAGCAAATGCAATACCTTCAGTTTATTTCGTTTACAGGTACAAAACAGATGGGGCAGCCATGACGCGTTTCGTCCCTAGCTTGGGACTTGATCACATGACGCCAAATGACCTATAGCATTCATTTAAATGGTAAACCACTTTTTTTTTACAATGTTCATGTTTTTTGTAATTTTTTTGTAATTTAAACAAGCCAATGAGATCATCTATTTGTGCAAGACCCACACCTTTTAAAGTGCCAGAAACAGTGCTCGTTATTCTCCAGAGATTTGTATCTGCCGTATACATACAAAAAATAAATCAATCATTCCTATCATATATTAATGTACGTCAAGACATATATTTAACTTGGAGGAAATGATAAAAATATGAACCCTTATTATTTTGCCAATTATAGCAAAGATATCCAAGCATAAATGCTTAGGCACATCCGACACTGTTTGCACCATTAGTAGTTTTGCATGCGCCTGGTCACAGTTCAATCCACCTATTCAAATATAAAGATAAACAAATATTTTTTAATATCTTAAATAAATACATAAATAGATCAATAAATAAAAGACACAAAATATAACCATATAATTATGATAACATTGTATAAAAGTCTAAATACATAGGTACTTAAAGGACTGAATATGAATCCGTCAAATACTGGATACCTCCTGCAACTCTTTGTGACAATTCATGGTTTTGAATTATAATAGAGACCCCACCATTACTCTATTTCTGTGACTCTACTAAGTGTCTGCGTTGTCTAATTTGGCTTCAATATTTTGATTCTATCATTCCTCCAATTCATTGATGGTAAAATTAAAACCCCCAATGGTATCTGATGGCAATGCTTAAAACACAACTGGATTGGACTATATAGGATAAGTGTATGTGCCCACATCTATAAAAACTTTTTGTTTTTAAACATGAGTAAAAAAAGTGCAAATATATGTAATAAAAATCTAAGATGGTTAAAAGAAAGAATTAAGGGAACTATTGGGAAGCTGCCATGTTAAAAGTATATGTATATATATATATATACACATAGAATCTTATCTAAACAGTACTAAGTATCACAGTGTACTGTCCCAATTGACCCGTATGGTCAATACTGTGTAAAGGAATGATCAGAAAAATCCCCTTGTAAGTGTCGGTTCAGCTCATTGGATAAAATTATCCTTGGTTCACAATGGCATACAAAATATGACCGTTATTAAAGTTCAAACATCTCTCAGAATTTTATAGACTAGCATGGAGTTCCTCAGAACTGTTGAGGGCCTTCGGATGTTTACTGTCGAGGCTCAGGATGTAATGCATTTCCAGCAATCTAAGACTCTTCTCTCTGTTACCACCAGGTTTCTTCCTTGGAACAGAGTCAATGAGGAAATATTTAAGGTCTTTAGGATTGCCGTCATGGTGTTCGTGAAAATGCCTGGCCACCGGCTATGCCTGATCATGGTTTTTAAAGGCTCTTATGTGTTGGAGTACCCTCTTGTGTCCTGGTAAGATGGTACTACCTATGTACCGCAGTCTGCAAGGGCACTCCAACACATAGACAACATGATCAGTATTACAATTAAGTACTTTTGTAATTTCCCTATTTGGCCTTCCAAATGGTCTTGAAAATTCAGTTGTATTCACACCATGCTGACAGGCTTTAAGCACCTTGCACTTGTAGAACCCCGTCCTTTGTGCAAGCCAAGAGCCCTTGGTTTGTGGTCCACCTGGGTCAATATCTACGAGGGCATCTTTCATTGATGTGCCCCTCCTGTATGTTATCATTGGGTTTTTAGGAACAGTCATACCTATAATTGGATCTTGTTTGACAAAATGCCAATTTCTTTAAAAAAAAAATCTCACCGCTAGATGTTCCTTGTTATAGTCCAAAATAAATCTGAACATGTTGGGGGTTTCATCTTGGGTACTCTGGGCCTTGTGTGGCCCAAAGAGCTGATTCCTATCAACCAAGTTACATTTGTTTAGGGCCTTCTGAAGACATTGGTTAAGATAACCTTGTTCCTTAAATCTTGCAATGCAGTCGCCCTGCGCTATTTGCAGTGTTTCTTTGTTACTACACATTATTTTTATGCGCAGGAGCTTGCCATAGGGAATGTTCTACACCAGGTGATTAGGGTGGGCACTACTGGCGTTCAAGATGGCATTGCCTGCCGTAGGTTTTCGAAGTAGTCTAGTTTCTAACTTCCCCAGGTCAATGTAAACTTCCACATCCAAGAACGTAACCATGGAACAACTCATGGTGGCAGTGAAGTTTAGATTTAAATCATTCTGATGCAGTGATTCGATAAAATCATTTGCATCACTTTCACTGCCATCCCAAACCAGGAAAAGGTCGTCTATGTACCTCCACCAATTTCTAACACGTCTGTTAAGTGTGTCCGAGTGTTTTGCCATGAGGACCTGCTCCTCCCACCAGCCCATGTGTAAACATGCGTAGCTGGGGGAGAAGCTGGCCCCCATGGCTACACCTCTCAACTGTTGGTACATCATATCCTGGAACAAAAATGTATTGTTGTTAAGACATAGTTCAACCATACTAACAAGCATTTTGCTATGTCCCTCATATTGTGGCCCTTTCCTTGCTAGATAGTGTTTCAAGGCCCGTAACCCATCAATATGCTTAATAGACGTGTATAAAGATGTTACATCTAAGGCTATCAATAAATACTCATTGTTCCACAGAAAATCTTTCATTTTAGACAAAAGTCTCCTGTGTCTTTAACGTATGAGGCCAGGTTTGAAACAAACTCCTGCAAGAAAAAATCTACATAGATTGAAGTGTTTTCAAAGATGCTATTTTTGGCCAAAATAATTGACCTACCTGGTGGATTTACTGCATCTTTATGCACCTTGGGTATGAAATATAAAATTGGAATAGTTGGACTTGGGTTCCACAAATACTTAAATTCATCCATTGTTAACATACCCTTCTCTCGTCAGGCCATAAGTTTCATTCGGAATGCAGCATGTGTGGTATTCCATGTCACTTTGTTGCTTTTGCCATAGCATAGTTCATCGTTGGGTTGTTTCAATCCTTCCTCTAAATAGTCTTTTCTTTTCCACAAGACAACATTGCCGCCCTTATCGGCGTTGCGCACTACTGTTTCCTTGTTTTTGATTTTCGTCATAAGTTGATGATACTGTGATGACTTTTTATTTTTGTTATGTTCATTTTCCATTGTAGCCTTAATGGTCAACTTGTTGAGATTCTTAAGGTCCAAAATGACCTGTTCCTGAAACATGTCGATGTTATCTTTGAGCATAAGGGGATAGAATTTTTACGGTGGTTTGAAAGGCGTTATGCATTGAGTCCTTGAATCATTGGAGGCAGAGATAGTGCTGTCATTTGGCTGGCTGGGTTTCTGCATCATTTCGTAAATTGTATTCACCAACTCTTGCGAATTTGGATTCTGTTTGGTATTGGTATCATGTGTCGACTGAATTTGGGTACTTGGCCCAGCCGTCGATCTCCCACCTGGCACTTTTTCCTTCTGTTCGTGGAACTTGCAAAGCTTCAGCTTCCGAAAACTTTTGTACACATCAACTCGGGATTTGGTGTAGTTAAATGAACTTTCTGGACAGAAGGAGAGTCCTAAGGCTAGCAGTTGAGATTCAGCAGCATTGCGAGTCATGTCAGACAAATTGATAACTGTTTTGTCACAGCTTGCCTTAACATCTGATGTTGTTATTTTTTCCAGTATTTCCTCTGTGGTTTTCTCAGCTGCTGTTTCTTGTTTAGCCTTCTTCTTTGGCTTGCCTTTCGTCTCTCCCTCGTTCTTTTGTTCCTCCTCTGCTTTCGTTGATTTGTGGTTTTCGTGGTCTCAATGATTAGAGGCGCTCCCAACATACAAGATCAACTTCCTCAGTAAGAGAACGTCGTCGTCCTTTAGTTGGCTTCTCCTTACTCCGTGTGTCTGCCTCGGAACCACTTTCTATCGCAGAGCTATCTTCCGATGCTGATGTCAGTTCGGACTGTTGATTATCATTAATTTCTCCAAGCCTAGACGCTCTATTGTCTGCCTTTAGTGCACCAAACTTGCGAGCGAATGTGAAAATCCTTCCCTGTTGGTAGTCACAACGGTCACGGTGAACCTTGTATGTTTTCCGTTCCCTAATGGAATACTCCTCTTTCTTTAAACGCTTCTTCATGTCAGTTTTAAGTTTGGTTACTTCATCCTGCGGTTCCATTGCATCAAATTCCTTGGTAAGATAATCAATACCCTCTGCCAACTTGATGCAGTCTTTTTCCGCATATTTGACCAAAATGAGCAGAAGTCTACGCGAGGATTCTAGATTGGTTTCCGCCCATTCGCGCATCATGTTGCGGTCAGGTTTTTCATAGCTCAGGGCGATTAATATTCTCAAACCTCTAGGTACACGCCCTACTTCAACATAGCGTTGCAAGGACTTTGCCTCTCACCATCGCTTTTGTTCTGTTCTCATTAGTTTTTCAAGCTGTTTACACTTTTCTTTTATCCCGGTATTACTATTAGATACTGGTGCTTTCTGGGTAATGTAGTCCTTGTCAAGCACCACTTCATCGTTAAACATGGCAGCCGCAGCCTCTTCCCTTTCTTTTCCCGCGTCTACTGCCGCCATCCTATTTGTACTGTGTGTAAATATATGAATATACACAGTGCGAAGATTACCGTCAGAGTTGAGGCTTGATAAAGTAATCTTGTAACAGCCCGCTTGGCCGTTTGCCAGTGGCGTAACGAAACTTGAGGGGGCCCCCCTGCAAACTACATGGAGGGGGCCCCCCTCCCATCCTCCGTGCCAGTGTAGAGCCCTCAGGCCAGCGACCCGCCATACTGCGGGGGATGCGGGGCTATTGTTACACCACTGTAACTAATCCAGCCGTTATAAGTAACACTGGATCGTGGAGTCAAAGGTTGGGCTTAGTCTGCCAGCAGGCTATCATAGGTGGTGGTTCATTCATTGCAGGGTCCCTGCCATCAGTAGGCCGGGGAAGTTTGCCCAATTCTAGGTGGGTTTCCTGATGCAGACTCCTGTCATGATATACATCGGGCCCACTCATCGTTCAGTTTTGACAAAAGTACATCCACTACTCCTTTTCATTTCCGTTTTAAAACATTAGACAATGCGACAATGCAGTATTTCAAAAGCAGATGTAACTACAAAGAGCAAATTTTGATAATACATTATTATTAGTAGACAATAGCAATCTTCAGAGGCATTGCATAGCTTCATACACACTGTGACCCCAATTCCATCACAGTCTCTCTCTCAGTGAGTCAGTCTCTCTCTCTCAGTCAGTCAGTCTCTCTCTCTCTCTCTCTCTCTGTCATTCAGCCTCTCAGTCAGTCAGTCTCTCTCCGTCAAACAGTCTGTCAGTCAGTCATTCTGCCAGTCTCTCTCTCTTTCTGTCAGTCTGTCAGTCAGTCAGTCTCTGTCTCTCTCTCTCTCTCAGTCAGTCAGTTTCTCTCTCTCTCTCTCTCTCTCTCTCTCTCTCTCTCTCTCTCTCTCTCTCTCTCTCTCTCTCTCTCTCTCTCTCTGTCAGTTTCTCAGCCAGTCAGTCTCTCAGTCAGTCAGTCTTCAGTCCCTGAGTCAGTCAGTCTCTACTCTCTCTCCACTCTCCCCCTCTCTCCATTCTCTCTCTCAACTCTGTCAACTCTATCTCTACTCTCTCTCTCTCTCTCCACTCTCTCTCCACTGTCTCTCCACTGTCTCTCTCACCAATTTCTCTCTCTATATTCTCTCTCCACTCTCTCACTCTCCCTCTCTCTCTCCACTCTCTCTCCACTGTCTCCCTCCACTCTCTCTCCACTCTCTATTCTCTCTCTCCACTGTCTCGCTCCACTCTATCTCTCCACTCTCTCTCTCTCTCCACTCTCTCTCCACTCTCTATTCACTCTCTCTCCCTCCACTCGCTCTCTCCACTGTCTCTCTCTACTCTCTCCAGACTCTCTCCACTCTCTCCCTCCACTCTCTCTCTACTCTCTCGCCACTCTCTCTCCACTGTCTTTCTCCACTCTCTCTCTACTCTCTCTCTCTTTCCACTCTCTCCCTCTCCACTCTCTCTTCACTGTCTCCCTACACTCTCTCTCCACTCTCTCTCCACTCTCTCTCCACTGTCTCTCTCTCCACTGTCTCTCTCCACCCTCTTTCTCTACACTCTCTCTCTCCACTGTCTCTCACCACTCTCTCTACACTCTATCTCTCTCCACTCTCTCTCTCCACTCTATCTCAATTCTCTCTCTCACTCCACTCTCTCTCACAAAGTAGTGTGTGTTGCCATGGACGTATGCAGAAATATTTCAGAGGGGGGGCACATTTTTAACTTCATCACCATCCCCTTGCACCCTTCTCCCCTCTGCCTTGCACCCTTCTCGCCCTCCCCATTGCACCCTTCTCCCCCTTCCCCTTGCACCCTTCTCCCCCTCCGCCTTAAACTCTTTTCTACCTTGCACCATTCTCCCCTCTGCCTTGCACCATTCTCCCCTCCGCCATGCACCCTTCTCCCCTCTGCCTTGTACCCTTCTCCTCTCCCCTTGCACTCTTCTCCCCTGTGCCTTGCACCCTTCTCCTCTCTACCTTGCGCCCTTCTCCCCTCTGCCTTGCACCCTTCTCCCCTCCACCATGTGCCATTCTCCCCTCTGCCTTGCACCCTTCTCCCCTCTGCCTTGCTCCCTGTTCCCCTCTGCCTTGCACCCTGCTCCCCTCTGCCTTGCACCCAGCTCCCCTTCTCCCCTCCTCCTTGCACCCTTCTCCCCTCCGCTTTGCACCCATCTCCTGTCTACCTTGCACCCATCTCCCCTCTGCCTTGCACCGTTCTCCCCTCTACCTTGCACCGTTCTCCCCTCTACCTTTTACCCTTCTCCTCTCTGCCTTGCATCCTTCTCCTCTCTGCCTTGCACCCATCTCCTCTCTACCTTGCACCCATCTCCCCTCCGCCTTGCACCGTTCTCCCCTCTACCTTGCACCGTTCTCCCCTCTACCTTGCACCCTTCTCCCCTCTGCCTTGAACCCTTCTCCCCTCCCCCTTGCACTTTTCTCCCCTCTGCCTTGCATCCTTCTCCTCTCTACCTTGCACCCTTCTCCCCTCTGCCTTGCACCATCTCCTCTCCACCTTGCACCCATCTCCTCTCTGCCTTGCACTCTTCTCCCCTCTGCCATGCACCCTTCTCCTCTCTACCTTGCACTCTTTTCCCCTCTGCCTTGCACCCATCTCCTGTCCGCCGTGCACCCTTCTCTCCTCCGCCTTGCACCCTTTTCCCCTAAGCCTTGCACCCTTCTCCCCTCCACCTTGCACCCTTCTCCCCTCCCCCTTGCACCCTTCTCACAAGACCTGGAACCCATCTCCTCTCTGCCTTGCACCCTTCTCCTCTCTGCCTTGCACTCATCTCCTCTCTACGTTGCACCCTTCTCCCCGCTGCCTTGCACCCTTCTCCTCCCCCCTTATCAACCCCACTGCGGACGCCCACATGGTGCGTTCTAACAAGAGTGCTTACCTGAGGGCACCATTTTGCTGCCTCATCCATTCTCATATGAGCTTTGCCCGGGTATACCGACTCAAGACATACTCCACCTTTCTCACAGTTTAAATTCAGAGAAACAATATACTGATGTTATAAGGCAAATTCACTAAAGAATACAAACTTTCCACACCACCCTCACCAGAAAGCTGGAAAATATCCAACCCAAAGATTTCCTATAGGAATCAAGCTATTGTTTAAAATACTTCACAGTGGAGAGCTGCAGCTAAAGGTGTGGTGTTACATGACAACCAAAGTTGTGAAATAGTACTACAATATTTGACAACATTGAGAAGATAGGATCTTGAAACCATTAATTCAAAACATAGTCTTGCAAGTGTGTGGTACAGCGAGCTACCCGTCTGTCCATTCGTCCTTAGGAAATGGCAACCAGTTCATGAATAGCATGCATATTTGCATCCATACTCTTGTCATGAGTGTCGTATGTGCCTTCAAAACCTGCCGGAAGAACACCAGCTCCATTTCCCCTCTCACAACTAGGTAGACCTGACCTCATGACTTGTTCTGTGTCCTAATTGCTCTGTGCTGCCTCCTGCTCGGGGCCCCCACCCACCCCATCCTCTTCCCGGGCCTTGCTAGCTTTGACTGAAGAGAAACATTGCAACTTGTTACTTTGTTTCTCTTCAGTCAGAGGGAGGGGCTCGGGGCTCGGAGCAGGCTGCAGACAGCCTGCACCTGCTTTAGAGGGAGAGAGGCTTACTTCAGCGCAAGCCTCTCTCACAGCTCTCTGAAGTGCTGAGGGGCCCAGGGCCCCCTTCATTTACTGAAGAGAGTGGGGCCCCCCCGCACTGCGGGGGCTGCGGGGGTGTTTGTTACGCCCCTGCCGTTTGCCTCAATCGCTCCCAGCGCAGTTATACTCAGCACCCAACACTGAGCTTTAGTTCGTGGGTCACTGGAAAGGATATCACCACCCTTAAGCGCACCAGTTCCACCTAAGACGTGTTGTCCAACACGTCTCACGCTTACCTGAGTGCCTTTGTCGGATTCGGTTCCTCCAGTTGTATCCCTTCTTTTGCTCCGTTGGGGAGTCTCGTTTGCTGTAAATCCTTCCGGATTCTATCTGGACGCTCGTTGCCAAGCAGAAAACTCCTTTGCAGCAGGTGAGCCCATTTTGCAGGGGGGTCCGTGAAAAGCCAGGAGGAGTTAAGAACCTGTCTATTTAAATCAAGCGAAACTCTTCGGCTTCGTAGTTCCTTTCACAGGTTACAATGAAGACCACGGACCACAGCAGATGCAATACCTTCAGTTTATTTTGTTTACAGGTACAAAACAGATGGGGCAGCCATGACGCATTTCGTCCCTAGCTTGGGACTTGATCACATGACGCCAAACCACCTATAGCATTCATTTAAATAGTAAACAATTTTTTTTACATTTTTCGTGTTTTTTTCACTTTTTGTCAGTTTTTTCGCATTTAAACAAGCCAATGAGATCATCTATTTGTGCAAGACCCACACCTTTTAAAGTGCCTGAAACAGTGCTCGCTATTCTCCAGTGATTTGTATCTGCCATATACATACAAAAAATCAATCAATCATTCCTGTCATATATGAATGTACGTCAAGACATATATTTAACTTGGAAGAAATGATAAAAACATGAACCCTTAATATTTAGTCTATTATAGCAAAGATATCCAAGCGTAAATGCATAGGCACATCCGACACTGTTTGCACCATTAGTAGTTTTGCATGCGCCTGGTCACAGTTCAATCCACCTATTCAAATGTAAAGATAAATAAATATATTTTAATATCTTAAATAAATAAATAAATAGATCAATAAATAAAAGACACAAAATATAACCATATAAATATGATAAAGTTGTATAAAAGTCTAAATACATAGATACTTAAAGGATTGAATACGAATCCGTCAAATATTGGATACCTCCTGCAACTCTTTGTGACAATTCATGGTTTGGAATTATAATAGATACCCCACCATTACTCTATTTCTGTGACTCTACTAAGTGTCTGTGTTGTCTAATTTGGCTTCTTTATTTTGATTCTATCATTCCTCCAATTCATTGATGGTAAAGTTAAAGCCCCCAATGGTATCTGATGGCAATGCTTAAAACACAACTGAATTGGACTATATAGGATAAGTGTATGTGCCCACATCTATAAAAACTTTTAGTTTTTAAACAAGAGTAAAAAAGTGCAAATATATGTAATAAAAATCTAAGATGGTTAAAAGAAAGAATTAAGGGAACTATTGGGAAGCTGCCATGTTAAAATGTATATGTATATATATATACATAGAATCTTATCTAAACAGTACCAAGGGGCATATGTATCAAGCTAATTAGCATTCGCAAAGCCCGAAATTCTGCGAATTTCGGCCTTTGCGAATGCTAATTTGACAAATGGTATGTATCAAACATGTTTGATGCAAAATAAGGAATAGCAAAATTTGCAATTCCTTATTTTGCGATTGCACTTAAGGAATCGCAAAATTTGCGATTCCTTAAATGCAATATATCAAACAAAAAATATTCAAAAAATGCCATTAAGGAATCGCAAACTACCACCAACTTCTAGTTGGTGGTAATTTGCGAATTCTTTTCAAAAAGCTTTTTTCCAAAAAACAAAAGGTGCCATATGACGCCCATACATGCCCTTAGGGCATGGATGTGCGCCATATGCTCCCAAATGTCTTTTTCAGGGGTGCAGCAGGGTGTTCTTGAGACACCCCTGCACCCTTGAAGAAATTCCTAATTTGCGATTAGCTAATTGCTAATCGCAAATTGCACCTTCATTCCTATGGGCCGTCTGGCCCATGGAAATGAATGGATAATTTGCAATTAGCAATTTGCTAATCGCAAATTAGGAATGATAAAGAATCGCTATTTAATAGCGATTTTGTACATACATACCGTTTTGCGAATTCCAAATAGCGATTCCTTAAAATTCGCTATTTGGAAATCGCTAAACGGTAGTATGATACATATGGCCGTAGGTATCACAGTGTACTATCCCAATTGACCCGTAAGTCAATACAGTGTAAGGGAATGATCGGAAAATTCTCCTTGTAAGTGTCGGTTCAGCTCATTGGATAAAATTATCCTTGGTTCACAATGGCATACAAAATATGACCGTTATTGAAGTACAAACATCTCTCACAATTTGATAAACTAGCATTGTGTTCCTCAGAACTGTTGAGGCCATTCGGATGTTTACTGTCGAGGCTCAGGATGTAATGCATTTCCGGCAATCTTAGACTCTTCTCTCTGTTACCACCATGTTTCTTCCTTGGAACAGAGTGAATGAGGAAATATTTAAGGTCTTTAGGATTGCCGTCATGGTGTTCGCGGAAATGCCTGGCCACCGGGTATGCCTGATCATGGTTTTTAATGGCTCTAATGTGTTGGAATACCCTCTTGTGTCCTGGTAAGATGGTCCTACCTATGTATCGCAGTCCGCAAGGGCACTCCAACACATAGACAACATGATCAGTTTTACAATTAAGTACTTTTGTAATTTCCCTATTTGTCCCTCCAAATGGTTTTGAAAATTCAGTTGTATTCACACCATTCTGACAGGCTTTACACATCTTGCACTTGTAGAACGCCTTCCTTTGTGCTAGCCAAGTGCCCTTGGTTTGTGGTCCACCTGGGTCAATATCTACGAGGGCATCTTTCATTGATGCCCCCCTCCTGTATGTTATCATTGGGTTTTTAGGAATAGTCATACCTATAATTGGATCTTGTTTGACAAAATGCCAATTTCTTTTGATAATTTTTCTCACCGCTAGATGTTCCTTGTTATAGTCCAAAATAAATCTGAACATGTTGGGGTTTTCATCTTGGGTACTCTGGGCCTTGTGTGCCCCAAAGAGCTGATTCCTATCAACCAAGTTACATTTGTTTAGGGCCTTCTTAAGACATTGGTTACTATAACCACGTTCCTTAAATCTTGCAATGCAGTCGCCCTGCGCTATTTGTAATGTTTCTTTGTTACTACAAATTCTTTGTATGCGCAGGAGCTCGCCATAGGGAATGCTCTGCACCAGGTGATTAGGGTGGGCACTACTGGCGTGCAAGATGGCATTGCCTGCCGTCGGTTTCCGATGTTGTCTAGTTTCAAACTTCCCCATGTCAATATAAACTTCCACATCTAAGAACGTAACTGTAGAATATATATTATTTGTAACTTTTTAAATATATTTATAAAACTTAAAAAAAGCAAAATTAATAGTTTATTTGTTTTAAAGTAAATATACATATATTACATTGTATATATATATATATGTTTACATTTTCTTACATTAAATGTATTTCTTATATTTGTTAAAATGTATAATAAACCCAAATCATTTTTTTAAAGGTCATTCTATGATTTAACATATTTAACATTATTTCTTTATAAATATAAAAAAAATCGATATTTGTACATCAATATTTTTTTCTCGATATTTTTATACCTACCCTTATAATTATAGGATGTCGATATTTTTGGCATCAATATTTATGGCTCGATATTTGTTATGGGGATATTTTGGGCATCAAATTCTATGAAGGAACCCCTAGTGGGTAAAGTCTACCTACATTCCCACTAGATGGACAGTGTTGCACTGGCAAAGTGTAGTATGTAGCACTTGTATGTGTGATATGAAGTCTACTAATGGTTTTCATATGTGGATGCAGTTTTTCATGTAGCATATGTAGACCGTCCGTTTGGTACTGTGATCTCATGCAAATACTCTATGAATAGCTTCACAGTCATCATTTTATGAGTGGCCTTTGCTATCACCCACAAGTAAGAGGGCGTGTAAATGGTTAGCTGTAGGAGAGGCACACACACAGTCATAGCACACTATGAGCCAAATGTACCACAGTTTTTAGGGGTCGAAAATTGGACATCGGCCTGTTTGGTACCTCAAAAATGGGTTGTAACAAGTACCAAACCAGTGTGTGAGTCAGTAGTCTATTACTGACTCGCAAAAGAGGTTTTGGCAGTCTCTATTAGGAAGGTGCTTGTCGAGAGCAGCCTTTCCTAATAGCGAGTTGCAATCGGATGTAAGATTGGTTTGGTCCAGGACAAACTGTCATACATTTATTTGACAGAGCAAACTTTTGCCCTATCCTTTTGTGTCTGCGTTATAAATAATTTTCGTCCTGGTGATGACCCTGCTCTAAATGCCTATGTTGAGGGGTCGAAACGCATACTAATAACATGTGTTAACTGTATTTTTAAGAATGTTGACTGTGTTTTTAAGCATTTTGATGGTGGATGTCAACACGGGTGTGGACTTCAAGAAATTCTATTGTCCCTATCGGCCACATGAATATATGGTGCACATAGAACAAATGCACTTTCCATTCACCTTATATCACTTTTACTGTGCCATCACTCTTTAGGGGCACCTTGTATAAGTATTATATAAAACTGTGTGAATTTATTAATATATTCATAAACGAAATATGTAAAAATAAATTCCCTAAACATATAAATTAAAGGTTTTATCTGTTTTCCCTAGTGTAACACTATTGTAGTGGTAGTCAAGGTCTACACTACCCCCATAGAGACCACTTTATTGTTTAACAATATTCCTACCATACAGCACATTAATGGTTCATCTGCATGCGCATCATCATATATAAGTGACTAGTGCCAATATCCCCCTTGCATCATAGTGCACGTGTTTTAGCGTTGTATCCTCAAACAATTTACCGGCTTTGGGGCCACACTATTTTCAAACTGTCCCAGGGTCCCTGATCTTTGGATATGTGGAAATTAGTGAGATCTTCATTTGTATTGCATGAGAAAAGCTAATGCAAGGCCAATGGAAGACATGGTTAATGTAGGGTGCATCAATGCTGCACTTTGCTCCCCTGGCTAGCCTTACTGCATATCTATGAGGTCATGCAAGGGCACGCAGACATATTTTGCATTGCTTCATTCGGAAGAGCATCATGAACAGTGATGCTCCAGCAGTGCAGTTCACTTGTACATGTGGCCCTCAGTGATGTAGGCGGTCTCAACATGTGTGACTTGTAGGATTGTGTTGGACATATGCCATGTAGTATGGCACAAGTATATAGTCCCACACCAACTACGTATGCACTGACTCATTCAGCCCAAATCCAATATGAACACATATTTCAACATATTTGACTGTCATGTGGTCTGTCATGTGCTTAAGAAGTACTTATCAACAAGTAGGCCATTCCCATATGTCCCATTCAATAAGCACTCACTGATGGTGGAATGACGGAAGATGAAAGATGAAAGAATCATAAGCACTGCCTGGATACTTTGCAAGGACATTGATGAAGAGGCCCAGATGGTCCACGATTGCCAGCACGTTCATGGAATGTGTTTTCTTCCTCTTACGGTACAGGTGTGATGTAGCCACTAGAGGCACAAGTTGCACATGCCGTCCATTGCACCAACATGTGGAAATCCTGCAATGGCATAAAAGCCTTGCTTATTTTCCTGTTGCTTTTGCATTGTGTTGGGGAAGAAGAGTTTCTTGGGTGTGAGTTTTATGATGGCATCGAGGATGAAGGGGAGAACTTTAGAGAAGAATGCCTGGGATACTCCTGCTATTCTTTCTGTGGTAGGATGGAAAGTTCCAGACGCCAGCATGTGTTGGACAGCCAGTATGCTGGCCTGTGGAGGGATGTTGGTGCACTGCTGCAATGTTGGCTGCAGCCTTGATGCAATCTGGTGAACAAGACGGATAATAGACTCCCTTCTGTACCTGTATTGGGCAATGACATCCTCCTCCCTGAGGTCAATGAGGGTAATCCTCTGGCGATGTGTCAGCTCACTTCTCCTGGGCTGCCTCCGTAGTGATGATGGTGGTGATGGTGGAGGTTGTGATGGTGATGGTGGTAATGGTGGTCCTCTTGGTGCTTCAAACTGCAGTAGGAGTAGGTCCATGGTGCCCTTGAGCTTGCCAATGGGATTTGGGTATGTTCTGCTTTTATACCAGTGGACATGCATCAGTTTTACACCTGTCTTTCCATAGCATTAAAATTCTGGCACTACTGGGACTCTGTGCCTCTTTTGCCAAACTAGCGCCATTTTCCCAAATCATTGTAAATACGGCTGAGTCAGTTTTGTGTGTTTTTTAAGGGGGAATGCCTTCCTTGCACATCATTGTTGCTATCTGCCGCAACCTGATTTGGTGCTGTGTAAAATAGGTGCAGGAGTTGAAAAAGTGACACTAAAAGTATCTAGTCTCACTTTCTTAATATAGTGCCATAAAAATAAGGCACTGCAGTGTCAAAAAAGTACCCTGTGGTAGTGCTAGCTCTTTGTAAATACACCCCTAAGATTCACAGATAATTCTCAAAAATATGGAATGTGTATGGGGTTATTTACAAGTCCCTTGAGCCACCGGTGCGTCACTTTTTCCCACATAAAAAGTAAAGCACCAGTGGTGAAAGGTGCTACTGAATAAGCTGAAATTCACAAGAAAATATTACACTATATCGGTAATCAATGGAAAATGCAACTCCATGAGTGAAGCTAAAGAGAAGGCTACAAACTACGTTAAGGCCAATAATTGGGATTGCCTAAAAGGAAACTCTTTGTACACCTCAATTTTTGGGATAGTGGAATACACCATTCATGTTTTGTGTGTTGGCAGTGCAATCGTTTAGGAGATTTATTCAGTTTAATCAGAGGTTAAGTTAGAGTTTACAGTCTTGCTAACAGAAAGGCTCCTTCATCATGTTAACTACACAGAGATTACCTAGGTCACTTTACATAAATTATCTTGTCTTGTACTGTTCACTCCATACATCTCATGGTGAATCGTGGTTTGGGCATGCCAACAACCACAGAACACCTTTGCAAGGATTTTTGGGCTCAGTTCCTGAAGCTGACAGCAAACCTGGGCAAGATTGGAGCACATCACTGGTGACCTGGAAACAGTAATCACCTTTGATATTGCACTTCTAATGGCAGAAACTAACTCAGTCTCTGGGTTAAGATTCTTCCCACAGTGAAGGATTTCTCTCTCCACATGAGAAAACTTGGGGGCTATTGACAAGGGCATTGCACCACCAGAGTGTCACTTTTTAGGATGCTCCAGTGGCGCAATACCCTGCTCCATATTTACACTGCAGCACTAAGCCTCTTTGTGTGGCTTAACACTGAATTGTAAATATCGTACCCTTTTGAGGCAGTTACTGAGTCAAAGGGGCATGCAATGGGTGTTTCTGTAGGTGTACCCACGCAACACCTATTACTTTTTGACACTGCCCCAGATTTACAAGGATATGTAAATCTGAGGCAACAACGACAACTAACGCCATTCAAGAGGAGGCGTTAGAGTGGCACAATGAGGAGAAATACTTTTATTTCTCCTACTTTGTTTTGCTCTTTCTATGTGCTCTGAATTCTGCAGCACGCATAAAAGGAACAAATTACCATTAATGATTGTTTATTTGCATGAAGGTGTCCCTTCCTGCACATTAACTGTCATCCCTCCAATGCAGTCACCATTTCATCATGGTGCAAGGATGCCTTTGTTGGCGCTAGGCAGCTTTTTTAGTGCAGGTGCAGGGATGAGCACAGGGATGTGCTGCATTCTTGTTAATATGGTGCATCCCTTTGTTTTTTCAATGATGCAGCTCAGCGCTGCAGATTTGCTTGTGGTGCTTCACCCTTTTATTGTAAATATACCTCTAGGTTCCCTCTCCAATCTTCCCTGACAAAGGATGGTAAAATCGAAAAAAACATTTTGAAGTCTCTCACACATTCAGGCAGATTGCCAGCTGGATGAACAAAGCAGTTGGAAGGGGAGGACATTACCCTGTCAAATACCTTTCAAGTGGGAAACATTTATCATTTTTGCGTGTCACAACTGTCTGTAGGTTAGCTGTTATGCTAACTGGTGTATTGGCTTGGCTTAATGATCTTCTACTACTTGCCCTTGTTGACTAGCAGGTAGACAAATATTAATCATCCATGGAGAGTAAAACATTTACAGTGATAAAAGAAGTTGTGTTTCGCCCATCTGATTCATGGCTATTAATGGAGAGATAACTCTACTAGATGGGCAAATCTCGAAAATACCCTCCTAGAGTATTATAACAATCATAACCTCTGTTAAAAATATTGCGTCATAAATATAATTTTCATCATTATTGCCCCATAGGAGAAATTATGGAAAATCAACATACAACCCAACCACTTAGTAGAAATGCATTATGGTTGAGGATCATCACCCATCCTAACAATGAATTCTATCTAGAGGTAAATGCAATTTATACCCTTGCAATTTTGCAGACATAGTTTAAAGATTACTCAATAGGGATATCAATTCTACACTTTTAGAACAGTATTGAATCCAGACCTAAGACAGGAAAAATTAAGTGCTACACAAGGTGCTGCTGAACGGTAAAACTGGAGCAGAAAGGAATGTTCTACCTAAGGATCGAGTTCAAAATAACATTTTACAAAAGTATAACTGCAGTATTGTGACCACTACTGAATCATCAAGGTAAATTATGTATACTAACACAGCGTCAGATATCGCTACATATAACTGAATTATAACTGTAAATATATTTACCCTATTTACCTGTACTACTCAAAAGGATCATCTGCACACCATAATCTACAATCCTGACAAATTTCATGGAAATCCAACTGGATGTCTGGCCAATACTTGTGAGCACACAGTATAAAAATGCATTGAAGAAAAAACGTGTTTTGAAACACCTCTTTATTCTTTGCAACCCCCTTGACCAAGTATCGCCAATGTGGAAAAAGCTAAGCTCGGCAAAGTTTGATGGAGACTCGTCAAACAAGCATAAGATAAAAATACACAAAATTCCATGTAATTTCTATCCCAGGGATTCCTAACTATAACTACAGAGTGGCTACTGTCACCACTATGAGATATACATTACCTACTGGCAGTCGCCAGTAGGTAGTTATAGTTAGGACCTATTTTCCATAGGAAAAGTGTTTTTTGATTTGCCAATATCTTTGGCTTTGTTTGACGAATCTTCGTGAAATTTTCTAAACTAATGGCCCGCTCCGGTCAGCTCCTGTCTTGAAAGTTTTGGGGTGATTCGCCAATTGGGGGGCGAGAAAAAAGGGGGGTCCAAAAACACGCTTTCCCCATGTTGAACGGAATTACACCAAATTTGGCAAAAAAGTAGCTCTTGGTTCAGAAAGCAATTTTTTTTGTAAATGGTGTAAATTAGTTCAGTAGTTCATGAGAAAATAAAAAACAAAAAATATTGATATCTGAGCACCGAGGAGGAGTCATGACTCCTCCCGAGCACGAGCTAAGTTCTGATTGGCTGCCAACACTGCAAACTAGGAAGTGTTGGCGGCCATTTTGTGACTCAACAGAAAACAGTAAAATAAAGGTGACAAACAAGAAAAGGGGGCATGATAGAAACACACTGACCCCCTAGGCCTGCTCAGGGAGTCCAACAAGGACCCCCAGGGCCAAAAAAAGCATTTTTGTATAATTTCTGCCAAATTTGCACTGGGTGCGTCAATCCAGCCAAAATTATTTAAAAAAATATAGCACGATCTCCCGCGCTTCATTTGTTTCAAGCCCCCAGGTGGGCCATGTCCCGGGAACAATTGTTAATTATGGTGTGGGGGCCCACACGGCCCCCACAGCCCGGGGGACCACCACCTCCCGGGGCTTTTTATAAACAATGCATTGGGGGCTCCTGCCCCCCACGCTGCCCCAGGGATCGCCACCTCCACAGGGTATTCCTAATTATGTGGGGGGCCTCACAGGCCCTCCAAGCCCTGGAGACCACCACCTCCCCGGGGTATTTAATTATTCAGGGGCCTCACAGGCACCCCCAAGCCCCGGGGACCACCACCTCCCAGGGCTTTAAAAATGCTAGGAGGGGGCCCCCCTCCTGGAGTCCTTGGTGGCCCTCGGGACCACCGCCCCCCAGGGCCGGCTCCTGCAATGTCCCGGGGTGCCCACCCCGGGACATTGCTGTTTGCTATATCAGGGCAGGAGCCTCATGGCTCCCGCCCTGCCGTAGCAAACAGCAATGTCCCATATGCGCCACAGCAAACACTGCTTTGGTTTTTGGACCACTGATTTGCTTCCAAAAACCAAAGCAGATTGCTTTTTCACAATGGGAGCTGCACGACAGCAGTTCCCCTTGTGCAAAAAGAATGCCAGCTCCACAGGAGGCGGGGAGCCAGCGTGACCATGGGGGTATTGGGGCTCCCCCCATGGTACACAACGATGAGGCTGGGCCCCGGGTAATGGGGTCCCCGGGGCACAAAGTGGCCCGGGCCACTTGGGCCCCTCCCCCTTTTTTAAATTTATGGGGTCCCCAGGGACATAATTCACCACTAGAGGGGGCCCACGCATCCCCCTAACCCCAACATTTTTTTTTATAAAAACAGAGCTGCATGATCCTTGGGGATGGGGTCCCCAGGGCCAAAAGTGGCACAGGGAAGGGGGGGCATGCAGCCCCGTCCCATAATAAGGGAAAAAAGAAAAAAGAAAAAAGAAACCGGCAACTCTCTGGAGTCACGGCACCTCTTTACATGGCTCTGCAAACGTGCCCTCTGGCATGTTCTAAGTTGAGGAATAAAATCCCATTGAATACTAAGAGTCCCTGGGGACTAACAAGTCCACCCGGTACCTCCAGTAAATGCCACATAGCTAGATTGCTAATAGTGGTCTGAGGACACACCCCTTTTTACATCACTCTGCAAACAAGCCTGTTGGTGCAAGAAGCATGGAAAGTGCAGAATGAAGCAACGGGGTGCAGAAAGAGGCAAGAGAAGTGTAGAGAGGAGCAAGTGAGGTGCAGAAAGAGCCAACAGAGGTGCAAAAAGACGCAAGAGAGGTGCATAAACAGACAAGAGAAGTGCTGAAAGAAGCAACAGAGGTGTAGAAAAAAAAGTGCAGAAAGAAGCAAGTGAGATGCAAAAATAGGGAGGAAAGGAACAGAAAGAGGGAAGACGAGTGCAGAAAGAGACAACATGGGTGCAGAAAGCAAATGAGGTGCAGGAAGAGGGAAGAGAGGCAGAAAAAGGGAAGAAAAGTACAGAAAGAGGCAAAAGAGGTACATGAAGAGACAACAGGGGTGCAGAAAGAAGCAAGACAAGTTGCAGAAAGAAGCATGCAAAGTACAGAATGAAGCATCAGGTGTGCAGAAAGAGGCAAGAGAAGTATAGAAAGGAGCAAGGAAGGTGCTGAAAGAGCCAACAGACGTACAAATAGAGGCAAGATATTTGCTGAAAGAAGCAACAGAGGTGTAGAAAGAAGCAAGAAAAGTGCAGAAAGAGGCAGTTAAGATGCATAAACAGACAAGAAAGGGACAGAAAGAGGGAAGACAAGTGCAGAAAAGACATCAGGGTTGTAGAAAGCAGTAAGACAGATTGAGAAAGAAGCATACGAAGTGCAGAATGAAGCAACAGAGGTGCAGAAAGAGGCAAGGGAAGTGCAGAAAGAAGCAACAGAGGTGCAGAAAGAGGCAAGAGAACTACAGAAAAAGGTAAGAAAAAGTGCCGAAAGAGGCAAAAGAGGTAAGCAAGCAAGCAAGACAGGTACAGAAAGAAGCATGGAAAATGCAGAATGAAGCATCAGGGTTGCAGAAAGAGGCAAGAGAAGTGTAGAAAGGAGCAAGTGAGGTGCAGAAAGAGCCAACATAGGTGCAAAAAGAGGCAAGAAAGGTGCAGAAACAGGCAAGAGAAGTGCACAAAAGAGGCAAGAGAATTGCTGAAATTGTAGAAAGAAGAAAGAAAAGGGCAGAAAGAGTCAAGTGAGATGCAAAACCAGGCAGGAAAGGTACAGTTAGAGGTAAGACAAGTGCAGAAAGAGACAACAGGGATACAGAAAGAAGCAAATGAGGTGCAGAAAGAGGCAACAGACGTGCTGAAAGAGGGAAGAGAGGTGCACAAAAAGGCAAGAAAAGTACATCACAAGCCAACACCACATGTTTTGGGCCCTTGCTGACTGCTGCATCAGGCCTACAATGCGGTCAGCAGGTCTCACTCATATCCAATCCAATCCTGTCCTGCAAGGACACGCCATCATCGCTGGCTGTGCACACTCTGAGCTCTTCAAGTGCCACAACTCATGGACCCTTTATGATTCATGCTGTAGACACCGGGCACAACAATGTCACCTTAGGCAGCAGGAATATTCTGAAGGGACATTAACAATTTCTTCACATCAGCACGCTCATCTCTGGTGCCCCTACCTCAGTGCACCACATCTCATGGACCCTTTATGATAGAATTTTGTGTGTATGATTTCAGATCTGCTGTCCCTATCTCAGTGCACCACAAGTCATTGATCCTTTATGAAAGAATCTTTGGTGTATTATTTCAGATCTGGTGTCCCTACCTTAGCGCACCACAAGTCATGGACTCTTTATGATTGAATCTCTGTGTGTGATTCGATGATCACTGTTATAGTTGTTTCCCGCACCATGACCAAACCTGTTTCTATGATTTGAATATGGAAGAAAAACATTGTGAACTACCTTCTGTGAGTGCACTTTATTTGTCCTGTCTCGGCAGGATACGTATGCTGATATATATATTTGCCTGAGCCGCGGAGTAAAGCCCTGGGGCTCTTTCAGCCCACCGGTGGAGACGCCAAAATGACGCCGCCGTTACTGGAAGCAAGGTGCTGGTTGTTGGGAGTAAGTGACAGCAACATTGAAGTGTGCATTGCGGCACACCCCATTGTGGTTTAATGTGGACAATTATTTGGGAGGCACGCGACTCACTGGAGAAGACGCGGCACTACAAGTACCATCAGGCCACAGGGTTGGCCACGCCCATTTGGGCGGGGTGATATTGTTATGTAAATGCCGAAAAAACTGGTTTGCCTCTCAATTGCAAGTCCGTGGCCTCTGAGGAAGTTTAAATATGAAACGCGTCAGGCTGGACTCTATTTGTTGCTGCTTTGCATTTCTGTGCTACTGTTTCCAATAAAGATTGTCAGCAGAGACTAACCTGCTCGTGGGCTCCTCTATTCACAGGCAACCTTGGTTTTATATATATATATATATATACATATATATATATATATATATATATATATATATATATATATATATATATATATATATATATATATATATATATATATATATATATATATATATATATATATATAAATTCAAGCAAAAGATCCCAAACCTCCTACTTCGGCAAACAGAGACCAAACGAATCCCAAAATAAGGCAAGGTGATTTTATTGCACCAAGTTCAAAAGCGCAGCGGACTGACGCGTTTCGGGGGGATGCCCTTGATCACAGTAAAATTCAATTTGAAATGCCTTGTTTTTGTATGCTGTTGTGCACACCATGTGACATATAAACATAAACAACATACTATAAGGTGAATCAAACTCCATGAAGCGATCTTATATATTCCCTTTCTTTCACGTTGACACATTGAATATCTATAACCACATTGATCATTCAAAAATATATCAATTTTATACTGAATACATTTATCGATGGAGATGTATACCTGCATGAATGCAGATTGAAAAATAACAAGCTAATTAAATACAGTGCTAATAACCCAAAGTGCATTAGGCAGCATAGTGTAAATGTGCAAAACATCGCAATTGTAAAGATTTGGAAATTGAGCAAAATTTTTGCATGTTAAAAGTAATGATCTATATACTTAAAAACATACCGGAAACATAATATTTCCTTATGAAAACTTTCTTCCTTGTGGAATGTGCAAATTTTCGCAATGTAAACATAATAATTAGTGCAACATACGCAAATAACTCAAGCACTGTTGTAATCATAGCTAAAAAACTTTTTGTAAACATAGCTAAAACACTTTAATTTCCATCAGGGACATCAAATTTAGACGGCAACCCCTCTGTATTCTAAACCTATGGGACAAACCCTAGGAAATGTGGCTGAATATACTAAAAAGGGAAAAATAACTTCCATGGTGTGGTAAACGATCCCAATGCATCCGGATTTAATAAACCATATCTTCATTCCCAAGTGTCATAAAATAGTGAGTAAAACAAGTCTAGTTGTAGGATCAATGAAATTAGAAAACATTTCAAATTCTTTTGATTACAGGATAGTACTGAAAAGGGTGGAGGCGGCCCAAGCTAATTTAATGTAATATCTATATTTGCCTATTAGATCATTGTTAGCCAACTCATATTGTTTCACCCAGGGACCCTACAAAAAATGGTAAAGGTCCTCTGTCGTGTTTAGTCCATTAGGAACCTTACTGTCCAGTTCTAGAATCATTTTGGATTCCAATTGTCACAGCATCTTGTCCCTGTCTCCCCCTCTACGAGGTTTCGGTACGGAGGTGAGTACAAAATAGCTGAGACACTGTAAGTTGTTATTGTGTACACTTTTAAAGTGTCTCGCGACAGGGTAGGAGCTGTCATTGTTGACAATTGCACGAAGATGCTGCAATATTCTGGCATGCACCTGCAGCCTGGTGCTGCCAACGTACCTCAGGCCACAGGTGCACGCCAGAACATAAACAGCATACTCCGTTTTGCAATTGTAGCTCCCTCGGATGGACAGTGGAACTGGACTGAATGGGGTGTTGTACTTGGTGGTATTTATGCCAAACTTACACGCCCTGCAACTTGAACATTTGTAAAACCCCAGCCGGGGTTTCAACCAGGACGAATTTGTGAGCAATTCTGGAAATGTGTTTGATACATGTGTTTCGCATGGAGGGGCCCCTACGAAAGGTAATGTTAGGATTATGAGGGAGTTTGCATGCCAGCACTACATCTGTCATTAGTATGGGCTAGCTTTTAGTCAGGATTGCTCTTATTTTTCTTTCTTGACAATTAAAATATGTGATGAACCTGATGCTGAATTTTTCAGGATCATCTATCATCTCACTAGTAGGAGGTTTGGGTAAAAAGAGCGACTCTCTGGTCCTTTTCTTCATCCTATTGGCTGCCTTATTGAGTATTTTCTCACTATATCCTCTGGCCTTAAATCTAGCAAGTGCATCAGAGGTGCATGTGAGTAATTCATCTTCACTGCTGCAGATTCTTTTAAGGTGGAGCAATTCCCCATAAGGTATATTATCTATGACATGACGTGGATGGGCACTGCTCGCATGGAGGGTGGAATTTCCCGCCGTGCTTTTTCTATGTAGGGTGGTAGATATTTTGTTTCCCTTTAGAAAAACCTTAACATCCAAAAAGTCTACAGTGTGTTTACTGATGTTATATGTAAACTTTAAATTCTCTAGATTGGTGTTAAGGTTTGTGATGAAAGTTTTGGCACTGTTCTCATTTCCCCTCCAGATTAAAAACACATCGTCAATATAACGAACCCATAATGCCACATGCTCCGCAAATGTCTGATGGTGTTCCCCCATGAGGACCCACTTCTCCCACCAGCCAACGTGCAAGTATGCATAGCTGGGGGAAAAGCAGGCCCCCATGGCGACACCTCTCTTCTGTAAATAAACATCTTTCCCAAAGACAAAATAATTATGATGTAGACTCCATGTTACAAAGTCCAACAGCATCTTATTATGGTTATAACATTGGAAGGGTCTGGTAAATATTCTAATGCCTTCAGACCCGTATGATGTTCTATGCTTGTATATAAAGCTTCAATATCCAAAGTTATTAACAAGGAATTTTCTGTCCATGGGATGTCTTTGATTTTCTTTAAGAAGTCTCCAGTGTCTTTATTAAAGGTGGGTAGACTGGACACCAGGTTTTGCAGGAAATAGTCAACATATTGCGCCAAATGTTCTGCCACACTGCCAATGGCAGAGATTATTGGTCTGCCCGGGGATGGTAAGGTTCCCTTATGTATTTTTGGTATTAGGTAAAACCTGGGCATGATCGGTTGTTCAATATTCAAAAACTTGAATTCTTGAATGGATATTAGGCCTTCTCTTCTGTATTTGTGGAGCAACTTTTTTAGGGTGTCCCTAGCATGATCATATTGTTTCATACATGTTTTCTGACAACATGTAGTGTCAGAAAGTTGTCTGTCGGTCGCGTTTGAGGGTCTACCTGGGCCATCATGATTGTGGACCCGTGGTGGAACAAGCTGAACCCTTGAAAATTTGACTGCAGCATATTGACCTCTATGATTGTGACAATTGAAACTACCTTGCCCAGGATGCATTGCAGCGATGACGCACATTTTCTTTGCATTCTTTCAGATCACCTGTGGGAGTGAGGAGTTCCTGTATTTGTCAATCCCGTGATCAAGACGAACTGTTGAAACGCGTTGGGAAGATGAAGGGAGTGCTGTTGCTGCAATAATTAAAAGATACAGTTTTTGGCCTAACGATCCTGCCGAAAGCTCTCAATCAAAGGAGTTTACCAGCCTTATGAATAGTTTGAACTTCCCGTCGCTCATTCATAGTCCCACCCACATACATGGTCATACGCTAGACCAAATCTGGTCACTGAACGTCCCATCCACATCCCCCATAATATTTCCATGTTCTTGGTCAAACCATTCCACCATCACGTTCTCCCTTGCTCTAGCGCCCCTGGTCAAACCCCCGCTTCCCAAAAACACCTGGGTTCGGAAAGGGGGCAAAACAGACATGCCTTCTGTTTGCTCAGCCCTGGCCAAAACCAGCCCTGACTTATCTAGCCTTGCAGCTACCTCCCAGTTGGCCGCTATTAACAACTGGCTTACCGTGGCGGGTGATGAATTCGCTCCCTTAAGGCGGCTTACAGTCAAACGGGCCCACGCAGCCAAATGTGGTTTACTCCCGACCTCAAAGCAAATAAACTAGCTGCAAGGAGGGCCGAGCGAGTTTGGAGAAGAACTTACAGGCCCGCACTAAAGTCAATTTATCTGTCCGTTTTACAAACTTACAAAAAGGGCATTCTTGAAGCAAAAACTGAATACTATACCAACAGGATAATGACAGCTGAGTCCCAATCGAAGGAAATCTTCTCCACCGTCCATGAACTAGCATCATCCAGCAGAGCCACGGTCACCATCCCGCCTTCCCAGCCCCTCTGCGACTCGCTCAACGAGTTTTTCATTGACAAAGTTGCCAAAATCAAACACAACATTCCCCTGCCCTCCCCCACATTTGTCAACCCCTCTCCACCCCCCACTACCCTCAAATTGACCAACATTCCATTACTAACCAATGACACACTCCTCCCTTTGCTTCATCGGGTCAAATCAGGCTCTCCCCTGGATTTTGCCCCTGCTCACATCCTCAAGGAAATCTATTCTGCCTGCCCCACACCACCTTTGACCCTCCTCAATGATTCACTCATACATGGTACTGTCCCCAGCCCACACAAATCGGCGGTTGTCATTCCAATCCTAAAAAAACCTGACGCCGACTCATCCTCCCCCTCCAATTACCGCCCCATCTCCCTCCTGCCTTACCTTGCAAAAGTCCTAGAAACCCATGTTACCACCACTTTGAGTACCCATGTTGAGGCAAACCATTGCCTCTCCCCCTGTCAAGCCGGTTTCCATCCCCTGCACTCTACGGAGAAAGTGGTCATCTCAGTAATGGACAAACTACGTGAAGGTATCGACATCAACCTTCCGCAAGCCTTGGTACTCCTAGACCTGTCCGCCGCTTTTGACACGGTGGACCACTCCATCCTCCTCAACGGAGTCAGGGCGGCGGGCATAGAGGGCTTGGCCTTCTCATGGCTTGAGTCCTTTCTCGCTGGGAGAGCTCAAGCGGTCCACTTGGCTGGCTTCACCGCGGCCTCCCGCAAGGTAGAGTGTGGGGTCCCCCAGGGCTCATCACTTTCCCCCCTTTTGTTTAACCTATACATCTTCCCCCTCATTTTTATGTTACAGCAGCTGGAGGTCACCGTGTTCAACTACGCAGATGACCTCCAGCTAATTTTCAACCTGTCCCACTCATCTTCATCCGCCCTGAACGTCCAGACAGTAATGACGTTCATTCAAGACTGGATGAATTGCAACCACCTCAAACTCAACCCGGACAAGACCGAGCTGGTCCTGACCGGAGGTGGTTGCAGTCCATGGTCCCCCTCTTTCTGGCCCCCTTCCCTTGGTGCCCCTCCACTCCTTGTACCCAAAGTAAAAACCCTCGGGATCCTCCTTAACCCTCAACTCACTGTTCACTCACAAGTTGGTTCTGTGGTTTCCTCCTGTTTTTTTTCCCTCAGAATCATCAGGAAAGTTTCCCGTTTTTTTTCTCCCTCTGCTTTAAAAATAATCGTGCTGGCCATGGTACTGTCTCTTATAGACTATGGCAACATAGTCTATAATGGGGCCCCTGCCTACGCGATCCACCGCTTGCAACTGGTACAGAATCAGGCTGCCCGCCTGATCCATGGCCTACCCAAATACCACCGGGCCACTCCACTGCTCAAAGCATTACATTGGCTCCCTGTGAAAGAGCGTGCCCTTTTCAAACTCGGCTGCCTCACTTACCAGGCCAGATCGGGCACTGCTCCCGAATTCATCTGCTCCGCCATTAAGCCCTACCTCCCAGGCAGAGAACTTCGCTCCACTCATTTGGCCCTCCTAACCATCCCCCGTTTTAAAAAACAGAAGGCGGGTGGAGCGAGATTCGCTGTCCTGGCTCCAGCCATTTGGAACTCCATCCCGGCTACCCTGTGCACCTCACCTTCTTACCTCCAGTTTCGGAAGGATCTTAAAACCCTCCTTTTTATGCAAGCCTACTCTACCTAAATCCCTTTAGCTGCTGCCGTCCACTGTCTCATCACTAGCGCCATGAAACCGCTGGGTAAACGAGCGCTGTATAAATGTTTTTAAATTCAAATACAGTTGCAGCTTGGGTGTGCCACTTACTGCTTTCCGGGGTCTTCGTGGGAGCAATTGTAAAGATATATATATATATATATATATATATATATATATATATATACACGAAACCAGGATCCCATCAATTGACCACACCGGGTCAAGCAAGGGCACCGACTCCAATTTAAAATGCAATAAATTGTTTTATTTCCTCAACATGTCATGATGACGCATTTCGGCCACAAGCCTGTGGTCTTGTTGATCACACACACACACACACACACATATATATATATATATATATATATATATATATATATATATATATATATATATATATATATATATATATATATATATATATATAAATATATATCTATATCTATATATATATATAAATATATATCTATATCTATATCTATATATATATAAATATATATCTATATCTATATCTATATAAATATCTATATATCTATATATCTATCTATATATATATATATATATATATATATATATATATATATATATATATATATATATTCACTGAAAAAACCATTGGTTATAGACCATATATAGTTAGGCATTAGCCTTTTCAAAACCTTATTTTACTCACGCAAAACCATTGAAATTTCATATATAGTTAGTTGCACTAACTATATATCGCGCACCCGCAATCCACTGCTGATGATGTCACATATTACATCATTCATGACATGGTCAGTGACATCACTGGTGACATCACTGATGACATCATCCAGTGACTGTATGTTTCTGTAAAGTTTAAATATGTTTTACATATTGAAGAATGAGTGGATGTATAAGTGTCTGGATGAAGGATTTAGTAGGTGCACGACTGACTGTATGAGTGAGTGATTAAATGTGTCTCACTGAGTGCATTGGTTAGTGACTAAACTGTCTTAATTTGTGCATCATTATGTCTGTTGTTCTGTAAACTGCTGCATGTGTTGATCAGTAGCTATATGAGTAACTATATGGGTTGTTGATTGGTTGGCCCAAGTATTTGTATGGGAGAGTGAGTGTGTGTGTGGATGGGAGGTGTGTGACTCTGTGCATAGATGTGTGAACAGTTGATTCACTAGATGTATGGGTTCAAAAGTGCATGTGGAAACAGCTGTATGGGCTGTTGACTGTGTGCATGAGTGTATCAGTGAATGAATGGATATCTCAGTGCTACATGTCAAAGTAAGTACATATGTAAAACACAGTACATGTAAGAGTTGACATATATAAATTACTGTGCAGAAGAGCCAGTGAATGTGTGAGTGGCTGTATGGATCATTGAGAACTTGTATCAGTGATTGTATAAGAGAGTAAATATGTGTTCGAATATGTTCGAATAAGTAAGGTGTGTATAACTGTATAGTTGAGGAAATGGAGGTGTGATTGATTCTTTGCATGACTGACTAGGTGTGTGAGTACCTCCATGGATGAGTGACTGTCTGTAAGTGTCTGTTTACACTGAGTGTATCTAAGGTTATATTAGAGTCTGAAGAGGTTCATCGTATTATCACATGAATGATGTCATCAATGATGTCATTTGAGATGTCATCAGTGATGTCATCAGTGATGTCACTGACCATGTCATGAATGATGTAATATGTGACATCATCAGCAGTGGATTGCGGGTGCGCGATATATAGTTAGTGCAACTAACTATATATGAAATTTCAATGGTTTTGTGTGAGTAAAATAAGGTTTTGAAAAGGCTAATCCCTAACTATATATGGTCTATAACCAATGGTTTTTTCTGTGAATTTTCAAGGTTTTGTAAATGCAAATTCCTAACTATATATGGTCTATAACCTATGGTTTTTTCTGTGAATTTCAATGGTTTTTTAATAGCAAATATCAAAAGCTGTCAAATGTCAAGTACGTGATAGGTAAAAACTTTTTCGTGTTTATGCATGCTGATGTGCTTTGAACGCTGCCCCCCTCCCCTCTTTTCTCTTAGTAGTACTCTCTCTTTGCAGATAGTGAAGGGTAGTTAACGCAGGCCTTTACCCCCGTTGTAATCCGTCGTGCCTGCTTGTCTCTCCATTTGATTGATTGTTATCCAAGCATTTACTGTTTTACAATTGATTCTCTTTGGTTCATTCTCTATTTACAAACAAGCACAAAGTCGCAATACTCTGTTTAGTCTTTGCAGATAGTGAAAAATCGTGTAAAAAAAAAAAAGTAATCGAGCAAAATCAGTAGGCCACTAATTGGATCTCTTTTTGACCTCGCTAAAATAGAAACATTAGGAACAACCCTTCATGAGAAATACGAAAATAGTGAGATGAACTGAGCTCCACACCATGAGGGCTGCAAGACAGCTCGGCTCCGTTACCCACCCCGCCCAAAATAACGACAAACCCTATGCAAATATTAAAAATATATACAACACACCAGCAAAGTAACAGGGTAAAACATTTTATTAAATAACTATTTACATAACTATTTTATACTTTTTGTTGCCCGATCCGGCTAGCTCAATCGATCGAGCATGAAACTCATGCACTCTGATAGCAAGCGTTGTTGCTGATGCTATGCAGACCAAAACTGGTTTTCAGTTTGTACATTCTTCTAGTTTTTTTCATCCAAGGTTGGTTGAGTTTGTAGAACGATGGCTTCAGATTTAAAAACATACGGTGTGGTGGCGCGGACTGGGAGGGGGCGCTTTGCTCCTGCCCCCTCCCCAAGTAAGATTTTCATACGTGAAAGTACGTTCATGATTTTGGTCCCTGAGTTGCTTCGATGTCATTGCCATTCTCAAATGGCATAAGTTCTGGATGTTGGGTGCCATAGTTCAGAGTTCTGAGCAGCGCTTGTAACACTGTCTGAAGCTTATTTGCACGTACTGCAGCTTCACTATTCTCAAAGTAAGTGAGGGCCGTTTGTGGACCTGACTGCATTTGAAAACAATGTGATATGGTACCTCCCTAAACCGCTTGACGGAGGCCCCCGAGGGGCGGTGTGATGGCACGGACTCAGAGAAGACGCTTGGCTCCGACCCCCTCCCCAAGTCTTATAGCACTGGTGTAGCCTGAGATCGCCCCCGACATAGGCGGCCGGCTCCCGGAGTTCGGCGGAACTTTTTGCCTTTTGATGACTCCTCTATTCTGGACCTTGTCCCACAATCCGTTTGACCTGAAGACACGCTGTAGTGGGGCGCCCCTTTACCGTTTTAGTTGCCATTCCGCCCGCTTTTGCTTCACTGTGCCTCTTCTGCCATTCAGCTGTTTACCGCCCGCTCTTGCGACTACAGCGTCTCGCTCACCATGTAGTTGAGTTGCTCCCGCTCTTGCGATGAAACGATAGGCGGCTGCCACAGGACTCTCAAAATGGTGGCCGGCTCTTCAGATTTGGGCGTGGTCCACTAAAATGGCCCTGGGACACCTTGGAACTCGGACGCTTGCCTGATAGGGCTTGGGTCCCATTCTCGAAAGCGTCCCCTCAGCCGTGAAGATTCTACAAAAGTCTTGGGGGCCCCCGACTCCCGCAGGCTTCTGGTGGGGAGCGGCTGCCATGATTGCTCGTGGAATGGCCACGACGGAGCTACGAGATGGTGGTGCTCTCATGCTGACGCCAGCTTCAGTCTGAAACATCCAGAAACGCTGTAGACTACCACTTCGATCAGTTCCGGTAGCGCCCCAACATGACCCGGTAGAGAAGAACTTGCCCTCCCCTCTTTGACTGATGGTTCTTGTTGCCTGTCCCCTCTGTTGTCATGTAACAGAACTTTTTGGACTGCTGAAAGGGGTTGTGTTCCGAACGCTGGTTGGTGGAGACATTTTGACTATATTCTTGACCTACGTTGTCGCGTAATGCGTTATATGGCACGCCACGTTAGCGTACCCGGAAGTGCTCCGATGCGTGAAGCGGAGCTTCCCGGAAGCGATCCGGGGCGCGGCGCGCAGCGCGTAACGTAAGCATAACAGGTCATGTGACTTGTTAATAAAACTTTTCATTGGTTCATTTTACTTTTGTTATTTTAATGATGAAAAGCTTGGTCATATGACCTAAAAATTACGCTTTTTATTGGTTTCGAAAATTATTTTTTTTTAAACATATATGTTATAATGTTCCAGGCTAATGTACTTTCCCGGAAAATTTACAACTGTCCTGCAAGTAAAATATATTCCTTTTTCGAGAAAAAGGGCGTTTCTTCGTCCCATGACGGAGCCGTTGAGTAAAAGAGGCTCGGCCTGCTGTCTTAGTCGCCGATACGCCTGATTATCAGATTCTTATCGATCACTTTATGTTGCAGGAGTGGAAAACACAACTGCCCTTGACCATTTATCTTTACTGCGTTCCTACGTATTATACCTTTTATCCGTCATGTAATTGGACTGCTTTATTTCACTTGCCTTTTACTGATTCGAAAACAGTGACTAAAAGTAAAAACTTTACCAATGTAAATACTACTACCATGTTTTGTTTTAAAAACCTTTATTGTGAAAAAGTCAGTATACAAATACGGGCCTATAACCACGTGGGCCGGCCACGGAGCAAACTGAACTCGTATATGATGAGGAGACATTTACATTGTAGAGGAACGTAACGAGCGGGCCATTAGGTTGCAAGAACTAAGGTGTCTAACAGTTGCGGAATCGGTGGACATACATTTTGTAATTAAAATACGATAGGGCCACTTACAAAAAAATTATCTAGATATACATTTGCGGGCAAGTACCATGGGTGACGTTAATTCGAACTTTCAATAGTACAGTAATCAATAACACATCAGAACTTAATATCAATAGGGATGTCGAAATATTCAATCAATTCTCGTCCCCGCCCGCCATGAGCATCAAAACTGCATTCATATCTCGTGATATCAAGGTTGTTCAACCAGTACACAACAAGGAGTTACGAGACCCATTTATACCGGCGCCATTTTGGGCGAGGCCGGGCAGGTCCAAGATATAGTCAAAATGTCTCCACCAACCATCGGCCAGACCAGAACCCCTTTCGGCCCTTTATGCTACAAGATGGTGTCTTCCATTCAGAAAATATTGTTGGCAGCATTTTGAAAGGAAAGATAAACAGCCGTTCTCCTAGTGAGTCTCACATTGTTACATTTAGGAAGAATGTTGAAGAGTAGTATGTTGAAAATCTGAAGCCATTGTTCTACAAACTCTCAATCAGCCTTGGATGGAAAAAAAATCCTGAAGAATGTACAAACTGAAAACCAATTTTTGTCTGTATAGCATCAACAGCAACGCTTGAGTCAGCTTTGTGTGAAGCCGCCATTTTGATTCAATCAATAATGTCCCCCTGCACACATTCAGGGACCTGGTCGTGTCTTCAGGTCAAATGGATTGTGGGACAAGATGCAGAAAGGAAAAGGAAAAATGTTCCGCCGGACCTCGGGAGCCGGCCGCCTATGTCATGGGCGATCTTTGGCCACACCAGGGCAATAGTGAAGCTGCAGCAGGTGCAAATAAGCTTTAGACAGTGTTACAAACACTGCTCAGAACTCTCAACTATGGCACTCAACATCCAGGACTTGCCATCCGGATCTTGGCGCCTTGTGCTGGTTCCGACCTATTCACACATCGGTCCACTACTGACATCACCTCATAAGCCAACGGGGCACCCCACGCCGACTTTCGGCGCAGCATTGTAGGATGGCCACACCAGTGCGGCAACTTGCTGGACACAACTTCGGTGCCATCCGGATCTCGGCGCGTTCGAGTCACTGTACCGCAAGAGTGACCGGAACTCAGCTGGACACGCCGTCTTTCGGCGCAGCATTGTAGGATGGCCACACCAGTGCGGCAACTTGCTGGACACCACCTCGGTGCCATCCGGATCTCGGCGCGCTGTGTCTGCCTTCGGCCTACTGTAGCCGCAAGTGCGGACGCAACTCAGTTGGACGGCGAGTGAAACGCTAAGGGGCGCCCCACTGCAGCCGAGGAGCCTCCATCTTGGGGTAGACGCACAACCCCCACTGACTGACGCGACCTCACAGGCCAACGGGGCGCCCCACGCCGACTTTTGGCGCAGCATTGTAGGATAGCCACACCAGTGCAGCAACTTGCTGGACACCACCTCGGTGCCATCCGGATCTCGGCGCGTTGTGCTGCCTTCGGCCTATTCGCACATCGGTCCGCTACTAACGCCGCCTCACGTGCCAACTGATTTTCTACGCTTTTTTTAGCCCTATGCCGCATAACAGGTCATGTGACTTGTTTATAAAACTTTTCATTGGTGCATTTTACTTTTGGTTTCCTAATGATGGAAGGCTTGGTCATATGACCTAAAAATAACACTTTTCATTGGTTTAGAACATTTTTTTTTCCCAAACGATGAAAGCCCCACCTTGTTTCTGGATGTTTCAGACTGAAGCTGGCGTCAGCATGAAAGCACCACCATCTCGTGGCTCCGTCGTGGTCATTCCGTGAGCAATCATGGCAGCCGCTCCCCACCGGAAGCCTGCAGGAGTCGAGGGCCCCCAAGACTTTTGTAGAATCTTCACGGCTGAGGGGACGCTTTCGAGAATGGAACACAAGCCCTAGCAGGCAAGCGTCCGAGTTCCAAGGTGTCCCAGAGCCATTTTAGTGGACCAGGCCCAAATCCGAAGAGCCGTCCGCCATTTTAAGAGTCCTGTGGCAGCCGCCTATCGCTGCACTGCAAGAGTGGGCGCAACTCAACTACATGGTGAGCGAGACGCTGTAGCCGCAAGAGCGGGCGATAAACAGCTGAATGGAGGATGAGGCACAGTGTAGCAAAAGCGGGCGGAATGGCAACTGAAACGGTAAAGGGGCGCCCCAGTACAGCAGACGAGCCTCCACCTGGGGAGGCCCATTCACGCCGCCACCCCCACGCCCCCCCCGGGGCGCCCCACGCCGTTTTTCGGAGCAGCATTGTAGGATACCAAAACCAGTGCGGCAGTTTACTGGACATCACCTGGGTGCCATCCACATCTCAGCGCGTTCTGCTGCCTTGGGACTATTCGCACAACAGACCGCTACTGACGAGGCCTCCCCCGCACCCCCTGGGACGCCCCACGCCGTTTTTCAGAGCTGCATTGTAGGATACCAAAAACCAGTGCGGCACCCAGGTAACATCACCTGGGTGCCGTCCAGAACTCAGCACGTTGTGCTGCCTTGGGACTATTCGCACAAAAGACAGCTACTGACCATTGTTGCTTCTTTTTTCCAAATTTTTTTTAAATGTATTTACAGTTTTTGTTGCTTTCTATATATTTATAAGTTAATAAAGTTTTATAATCCTACTACTTTGTTGGAGTGCTATATATTTTTAAAAAATCGGTTGAATGGGGCCTTGAATCGGGTTATTGTCATGTGTGGGCTTTGGAAGTGTGCTGCTACAGGATCGGACATTTCAAACTCAAATGCACGTTCTTTTTCTTACCTTTACGAAGCATGGAGCGCAATAGCAGGCAGAGAAAGGGTGATGCAAGTGTTGAACACTGCCTGGCCTGGCAAGTTGCTGGCAGTGCCCCCCCCCCGCCTGCTCCTGAAAGAGGGCACACACACACCGCCGCCCCGAGTACTTCACAGATCTTTAAAAGACCATGCGCTTGTTAATGAGGCTTAAATGGTTTATCACCCCTTCTAGAGCCCCTGCATCGGCCCTCTGACGTTTCCTGGAAGAATTAGCACGTAACACAATACCAAGCCCTGTCAGCTGAAACCCCTGAGGAATCGGGTTTTTGCTTGCAGGAATCGGGAGGCGGGAGACTAGCACTGAAATCGGTAGTCTCACGCCTGAATCGGGAGGGTTGGCATGTCTGGATTCTCTACAGCTGGGGCCATAAACTACATCCGCAGGGCTAGGTGATAGCCTGGGACCGGCCTGGACAATCGGACACAGAGGAAGAGGAGTGTCAGAGGGTGCGGTAGTGAATAGGGTGAAAGGGAGGTGTCGGGCGGGCACAGGGTGTGATTCTCAGGGAAGAAGAGCGCAGATGGGGGGAAGTTTATGGCCCATGCATGAGAGAGAGAGCGGGGGTGACCAGTGCGTGGGGGAGATGCTTGCGAGGGTGGGGAGCCGTGCTGAGAATCGACAGCGTGCAGAGAGTCGGTCTGGTCAAGACATCTAAAATGGCTGCCGTGCACGACAAAAATGTGGCATTGGAAAAAAGGCAAGATGGCGCAGACAATGTTTATCAATAAGGATTCATTTATAACAAAATATTTTATCGCAGTGACAAATTGGCGGTCAACACTTCCTGATTTCCATCGAATCGAACGTTAACAGACGTCACGCAGCAACAAAAAAAAAACGCTCACGCACTGCCGCTGGAAGACATGTATCAACATATATGAGCCTCCTCAGCCACCCTCAGAAAACATAAGGGATCAGGATACGTCTCCCGCACCCCCTTATACCTAGTAATTTAATTAAAACGAAACACAAAATGGCGAATTCCCGTTTCGCTACCAGTTTGCGGCCCAGTTCGAAGCCCGGGAAGCGCTTCTACCGTGAAAAATCAATTTTTTTTTATTTTCCCCACGGGACCCTTTAATAACCCCAACATCATTCCTAGGGGGTCAAGAGGGGTCTACCTTGCCCCCTTTCATTAAATTCCCCCTTCGTTTTTCACCTCTTCTTCTCTCTCGATCCTACCGAGAGATAAGATGGCGGCCGCTCCGGACTGTTTAGAATGTTGACAGACACCGGAAAGCCAATCAGCTTCGCATCGCAAAGTTCCGTTTGGCGAAAAGTACGCGAACCGGAGCGCAGCCCGGAGCGCTGTTACAGATATATATCTTTTTTTGAACGTTAATTTCTCAAAATCCACTGAAGCACATATATTGAGACCTAGCAAAGGCACATCGGGCTAACAGTCCCTACAATTTTGCCAAGTTTCGTGCACATCCATTCAGCCGTTCGAGCTAAAAGTGAGGCCAACCGCCCTATGGAAATTAACATGGGAAAAACGCGTTTTGGGACCCCCCTTTTTTCTTGACGAAACCCCCCCAAATTTTCAAGGGCTGCTCAGAAACAAAATGTGCCATTTTCCTGAAAATTTCAGCCGATTCCGTCCACAAACGCCAAAGTTATTAGACATAGAATTTTCAAAAATCCCATAGGGAAAAAATCCTAACTATATATACCTACTGGCGACAGCCAGTAGGTAATATGGCGTCATGGGATGCAGGGCAGAAAATTGAATAAATAAAAAAGGCACAAAGAAATTGGGTCCGCGTGGCTATCCGAATCCGTGTTGCTCTATTGGATTTCTGGTGGATGGAGTACTGATATATATATATATATATATATATATTACCTACTGGCGGTCGCCAGTAGGTAGTTATAGTTAGGATAATTTTCAATGTTAAATCTCAACATTCTATTTTGAATAACTTTGGCGCCGGTTGACGAATCTGCCTGAAATTTTCAGGAAAATGGTCTCATGGCGGTCCGGTCCTTCCCTGAAAGTTTGGGGGGGATTCGTCAAGCGGGGGCCGAGATAAAAGGGGGGTCCCAAAACGCGTTTTCCCCATGTTAATTTCCATAGGGCGGTCGATTTCACTTTTAGCCCGAACGGCTGAATGGATTTCCACCAAACTTGGCAAAATTGTAGGGACTGGTAGCCCGATGTGCCTTTGCTATGTCTCAAGATATGTGCTCCAGTGGATTTTGAGTAATTTAGGTTCAAAAAAATATATATATCTATAGCCGCGCTCCCGTGCGCGCACGGGAGTGCGCTCCAGGCGCGACACGCGACTTGCGCGCAGGAAGCTGATTGGATCTCAGTTGTCTGTAAACATTCTAAACAGTGCGGAGCGGCCGCCATCTTGTGTCTCGGTAAAATCGAGACACAAGGGGTTTGAAAAAAAAAGGGGCAAATGACCATAAGGGGGAAGAGTAGACCCCCTCTGACCCCCTAGGTTTGATGTAGGGACTAAAATAGGGTCCTGCAGGGCATTAAAAAAAATTTTTCGTTTTGCGCGGGGATATGCGCTCTCCCGTGCGCGCACGGGAGTGCGCTCCAGGCGCGACACGCGAATTGCGCGCAGGAAGCTGATTGGATCATAAGGGGGAAGAGTAGACCCCCTGTGACCCCCTAAATCCAGGACTATATTTATGAAGGCCTTGCGCTGTTAGTTTTGCGCTTCCTGTGCGTCAATTTTTGTGACGCACCAGCGGTGTAAAAAAATGCGCATTGTTATGCAATATTTAAAAAGTGACGCATCTATCTAGATGCGTCACTTTTTAAATATAGTGCAACGAGGTACATTTTATTACACTGCTGGTGTTATGCGTCACTTTTCTGTGCGCACTCCTTATGACGTTCCAGATGTGTCATATTTAATGTATGACGAATCATGTTGCAGATACAATATGGCGCAGAGTTTTAAAAAGTGACCCATGTACCTAGATGCGTCACTTTTTAAAAATAGCGTCAGGTATAATGTATGCAGAGGGGGTGTTCTCCCGCAAAAAGCTTTGTAATAGCGACGCAGTGAAATCTTTGAGATTTCACTGCGTCAGTTTTAGGATGCTGTTGCGTCAAAATCTTGTGCCTGCTTTACAGCAGGTGTTAGACTGAGGCAAGACCTTTCATATGCTGCTTTCCCCATTTGAAAGGACACATTACTGGAGTTGCGTCACTTTTGTGACGCAGTCCAGCAATGCGTTACTTGGAATGTCATAAGGAGTGCGCACAGAAAAGTGACGCATTGCACCAGTAGTGTAAAAAAATGTGTTGCGTTGCGTTATATTTAAAAAGTGAGGTATCTAGGTAGATGGGTCACTTTTTAAAATCAAGCGCCACATTATATCTGCGTGAGGTATAATGCATGCAGAGGGGGTGTTCCCCCACAAAAAGCTTTGTAATAGCGACGCAGTGAAATGTTTGAGATTTCACTGCGTCACTTTTAGGATGCTGTTGCATCCTTTAAATATAGTGCAACGAGGCACATTTTATTACACTGCTGGTGTGATGCGTCACTTTTCTGTACACAGTCCTTATGACATTCCAGATGTGTCATATTTAATGTATGACGAATCATGTTGCAAGGAGTTACAGATACGTCAGTATTTCTGACATATGTGTAAACATAAAAGTGATGCGAGGCCGGCGCAAAATTTTGACGCAATAGCATCCTAAAAGTGACGCAGGGAAATCTCATAGATTTCAGTACGTTGTTATTACCAAGCTTTTTGCGACGGATTGCCCCCTCTGCATACATTATACCTGATGCAGATACAATATGGCGCAGAGTTTTAAAAAGTGACCCATGTACCTAGATGCGTCACTTTTTAAAAAATAGTGTCAGGTATAATGCATGCAGAGGGGGTGTTCCTTGCAAAAAGCTTGGTAATAATGACGCAGTGCGTCACTTTTAGGATGCAGTTGCGCCAAAATCTTGCGCCTGCTTCACAGCAAACCTTTCACATGGTGCTTTTTCCATGTGAAAGGACACATTACTGGAGTTGCGTCACTTTTGTGACGCACTCCTGCAATGCGTTACTTTTGTGTTTAGAGATATGTCAGAAATACTGACATATCTGTAACTCCTTGCGAATTGATTAGTCATATATTAAATATGACATATGTGGAATGTCATAAGGAGTGCGTCCAGATAAGTGACGCATCGCTATTTTCACGTAGCGATGCGTCACTTTTCAGAAATGAGGCCTCCAGTTTATTCACTGTGTCATAAATTTCTTTTCTAACACTCACCTTCTTTCAGTCCTCCTACTTCACTTCCTTTCACCTCTCATACCTTTCTGTTCTTTCTTACTCATTCTCCTTTCAATTATCAATGCACTATATTTCACTTACTCTTCATTTTTTAAGATTATAGCTCTTTGATGAGAATTGGAGGTAGTTCTGAAAAGAACTTTTGGTTTTCTTCTTTTAACTGAAGAGGAACAAAAACAGGGAATAGAAACTGCTCAACAGGAGCAAAAAGAAAAGAAAAAAATTAGGGGTGGGAAGGGCAGTGATGGTTCTCTAATGCCCGAACCATGAGCAGGACACTTTGCTCCCCATAGGTGAGGAGTTGATTGCAGTATCTGCATCTGACGACCCCATGGTTGAATGCAGGTTGGATGTTTGCTACCTGCCCCTGAGATTGTTCTCTTCCAGAAGAAGTTGCTCCTCCTGTTGATGTAGAGGCCCCACCTCTGGGAACCTCCTGTGCCAGAGCCCTGACACTTTCTCGGGCAAAATTCTGGGGGTGCCTGGTCTCCACATGGCGAATCATAGTGAAGTTGCCAAAAGAGTATTTTTTTTGGGGGTTACCCCGTGACAGGACCTTTTTGCAGATCCTGCACTCTACTTTTGGTGCATTCACCTTCTTCTGGTCTGCTGGGAATTTAAAGAATTTCCAAATGAAATGTCCCTTCACCTTTGGGGTAGGTGGCTCTTCATCAATGAAGTCATCTTCACTGCTGGATGATCTGGCAGCCATGATGAATCCAGGAATATGGAGCAGCAAAAAAGGCAGGTCTTTCAGTCACAAAAGTGAAAGAAGAAGTGAAGGAAATGGGTGGGGATTTCATTCATTGTAAAAAAAAACTGTTAGCAACCAATGAAAAGTGTTATTTTAGGGTCACATGACCTGACGCGCTTACGATGCGCGCTCGGGTGCACTTCCGGGTGCGTTTACGCAGCGCGATCGTAGGCGCTTCCGGGGCGCACACGTGGCGCGATCGTAGGCGCTTTTGCGTGCGTTTAGGCGCCGCGCACGTATGCGCTTCCGAGGGCACGTACGTTGCGCGCCGAAGTGACGTCATCAATCTTTAATAGAAATGCATAATCATTTTCCAAATTAAAAAAAACAAATTTTATTTGTATGGTACGAAATGTTTTGCATTATTATTAACTTTTCATTCATATTTTTTTTTCACGAACGACAGTTGCGCTCTGGGTGCGCTTTCAGATGAGCGCACGGAGAAGCTTACAAGAGAGCTTAGCTGAAAGCTTCCCCGAGCGCGCACCCAGAGCGCAAAAAAAAAAAATTATAAAAAAAATGAATACTTAAAAAAAACAGCAAATTGTAAAAAAAAAAAAGGTTAGAAACTCGATATACAAAGGAATTAGCATTTAAAAAACCTATGAAATACACTGAAAAAACCATAGGTTTCACACCAGTTATAGTTAGGAATTAGCATTTAAAAAACCTTTGAAATTCACTGAAAAAACCATAGGTTTCACACCAGTTATAGTTAGGAATTAGCATTTAAAAAACCTATTAAATTCACTGAAAAAACCATAGGTTTCACACCAGTTATAGTTAGCTGGAAATTTTACTGATATAAAACCATTGAAATTCCCACGTTATAGTTAGTCGGACTCACTATAACTTGCGCGTGCAATGCACTGCTGATGACGTCACATATTACATCACTCATGACATGGTCAGTGACATCACTCATGACATCACTGATGACACCATCCTTGTGACATAGTGACAGACCTCCTCTCAGTGTAAAGTAACCCTTGAGACACATATTCAAAAATAGAAACTGAAATTTTTAAAAAATGGACATACCTATATCAGTTACAACAAGCAATTCTGTACTTCCACTATCTATATACTCATCCACTCATTCACCAACAGTTCTATATAGTCACTCATACATATACTCACTCATCATATGAAGAGATACACCTATACATTCTGTTACACACCGACATTCATCCAAAAGTTACTCACACACATATTCACACGTGCAAATAAACTATTGAACAACCATTTATTTGAAAATAGAGTTATACACACACTTCCACCTTACTTCTATTGAAAATTACACATATTTATTCTCTTAAACAATCACTTATAGAAACACATACTTATTTAAACAGGAAATCTTACAATCTCTTACTCTCACATATACTCAGTTATATACATCAATATTCATATATACTAGATTAAAACATATGTAGTTACTGATAAAGACACTAGTGAGACAGTCATTCACTCACTAACAAACACATATAGACACTCATCCACCCATACAGTCCTGTACATATGCTGTCTTCAAAACACATACAAACAAAGAGTCAGTCACTCATGCATCTATGTGCTAAGTAATACCTCCACCAAACCATATAGACACTCATACTAATACTAATAAAAATATCAAATAACCCATATACATACGCATGTAGCTACTTATCAACACATGTAGCCACTTATACACAAAGTGAAACACTAATATATGTATTTAAATATTTAAACATAACTCACTAATATTTATTTTTCAGAAAGACACATATTCACTGGATGGTGTCATCAGTGATGTCATGAGTGATGTCACTGACCATGTCATGAGTGATGTAATATGTGACGTCATCAGCAGTGCATTGCACGCGCAAGTTATAGTGAGTCCGACTAACTATAACGTGGGAATTTCAATGGTTTTATATCAGTAAAATTTCCAGCTAACTATAACTGGTGTGAAACCTATGGTTTTTTCAGTGAATTTAATAGGTTTTTTAAATGCTAATTCCTAACTATAACTGGTGTGAAACCTATGGTTTTTTCAGTGAATATATATATATATATATATATATATATATATATATATATATATATATATATATATATATATATATATATATATATATATATATCAAAGCTCCTGCTTGGTTCGGTCAGTTTGAGGAGCACTCACACACCGGCACAGGGCTTCAAGCATAGCCCCAATAAACAGTACAGGAACGCCTTCCAGTCGATCCCCTTTCACAGTCTTGACAACATTTTCGCCGACGCGTTTCGAGATAACACTCTTCTTCAAAGTCTAACGATGGCAGGAAATCAGCACCACCCAGGTAAAGTCTCCATTTGTGCGCCATGGCTGTATTTGTGCTGCCCTCTGTATGATGCTGCGCTGGGCATTATGGGAGTTGCAGTCTTGGGCAGAAATTTGAATGCCTGTAAGTGCTTCAATAGACTGTTGGTACATTAAAAGCTCACAGTACATCGTCACTGGATAAAGGAACGTGTGTTCTTATGTACCACATTGTATCTCCTCTCCCTTGGGGTAGATGGGTTGAGATATGGCGTGAGTAGGTAAGGCCGGAGGGCATATGCGCTGTCACCTAAATACAAAAGAAAGTGCCATTAATTTGTGTCACCAATAGCTTGAGCCAAGGTATACATCAGGGTGTGTCACATTGATTTACCTAGTAGGTATCCTTCTCCAAAGTCACCAGCAGCCAGACATGTATGGATGCCACTGTTCCGGAATATGTACGAGTCGTGGGTACTCCCTGGGAATTTGGCCACGATGTCAGTTATGATGAACTTGGCATCACATATCACCTGCACATTAATGGAGTGGGTGGATTTGCGGTTGTGGTAAATGTATTCAGTTGCTGCAGGTGGGCAGATTGGTATATGGGTCCCATCGACGCAGCCTATGACGTGTGGGAACTGCGCCAGTTGGTAGAAATCCAGCTTGGTCTTCTGCAGCTCCGCCTGTGTACTGGGGAAGGTTATGTAATGATCCATTCTTTCCATCATGGCATCCAGGAAGGTGTTGAAAAAACGGGATAGACAGCTCTGTGACACACCACCTGCTATGGCTATCACACCCTGGTAACTTCCTGATGCCAGGAGGTGCAGGCAACAGAGTACCTGGACATGGGTGGGTATTGCGTGCGCCCTTGGTGTCTGATGCTCAAGATATGGTTTGAGGTCCCGTATTAGGTCAAGGATGGTGTGTGGGTGCAGCCTGTACCTTTCATGGATTTCTGGTTCAGTCAATTGAAACAATGTGATGCGCAGTCTGTACACCCGCTCTTCCCATCTCCAGATCCTCAATCCTGCTGCTCTCAAGCGTAGCCGATTTACTACAAGGTAGAGGCCCGCCATTGTGTTCACACTGTTGCATTTTAGGGCTGTTTTTATGCACTGCACCTGATTACCACCTGCTCAGGATCAGTGGTAAATACCGAATCGTTAATAATAAATTTGATCAAATTCGGTAATACCGATTTTTGCTACATCGCATTTTGGGATTTTTACAGATTCATTATTTACAGATTCGGTATTCATTGTTTCGGTGTTCACCGATCGGTAAATAAGGAATCGGTAATAAATTTACTGAATCGTTATTACCGATGCCATTTGGTAATACGTACATCTCACAGGGCTAAATACCGGTCGGTAAAGCCGAAATTTACCGAATTTCGGCTTTACCGACCGGTATTTGGCCACCTACATATGGCCCTTAGTCTTCTTCTCTTCAATGCAGATAAGAGGAATGATGCCAAAGAAAAACATGTAAAAGGATCAGACAATATCTGTAGGTAATATAAAGCCACAAAACACTGTTTAAAATTCACTTTACAGATGAGGGGGACAATAAATCTTTTCCTCTCTTCCCCATAGAATTTACAAAAAAATAAAAAGTGTAAATCACTCTGAGGAGCTCGATTGTTCTAAGCACAAGGTGGCAGTTCGGACATCCCACAAGTGTTCAAAGGGAGACCCAACATCAGGGGAATATAATTTAAATGGAATCTCACTGAAATATATCTATGTTCTAAATTTGTGACAAACGATAAATAATTTCACATCAGTTGAAATTATACTCGGGACATCGTGATATGTTCTGACTGTTGGCAGCTTAAAGGTTCGAATTCTGCCTCCTTGCCTACAAGTTGGTCAGTAGGTGGATTTTCAGCTCTTTCTTAGAAATAGACCAACACGTGGTTGGATCTACAAAAAGATGATGTAACCCAACTGTCTTAAGGGTGGGTTCAACGTATTTTAACCAGCTGATATTATTCACACCATCTAGCTTCAGAGCATCACTTATGATTCCCTGGTCAGTGAGAGAGTCTCTTTATGCCAAACCGAATGCCACATCGGAATGGGTGCAATACAGATTTTGTCACTAATTTAGGGTACTCTCGGCTCCATATGACAGTTAAAATTAGGGCATGACTGAGGCAGGGAGGCCAAGTTTTTCAGAGATGCGTCTTCTATGCATTGCAGATTAGAAGAATCTGTGAAGCCCCAGACAGCTGCCCCATAGGTGGAAGCAGATACCGTTTTTGCTTCATAAACCTTCTTTGCTACTTTGATGGGTTTGGAGACCATTTTTTGGCAAATTTAAAGAGAGAGTCACCATTTTTTTCCCATCTGTAAACCCCTATTAGAAACCATGCTTCACCAACTGTTATGTTGATCAAATATGACCCCCAAATAGTTAAAAGAGTCAACAACAGCTAGCTACCCCTTCAATATGAATTAGTGACTGTTTCCATTGTTTTGGGCCTGCATCAAGAACAGAAGACTTAGAATATTTAATGTTCATGTCCACATTATTCATAAAATTAATATATTCTTTTACAAGTCGGCGCAGCGCTATATTAGTACGTGCCAAAATCACTGCGTCGTCCGCGTATTGGAGTATCGCTACTTGTGTTGAATTAATGTAGGGGACATCTTGAGTGGATCCTAATAAGGCAGATTCTACACTATTTGTGTAAAGTGAAAATAAAAAGGGGGCAAGGACACACCTGCCTCACACCTTTAGTGATATTAAAGTGTCTAGTGCATACTACTCCTTTGCCAAAGCAAACACAGGCAGTAGCTCCAGTATACAGGTCAAGGATTTTAATAATGATTTGTATATCAATCCCCATTGCCTTGCTGATCTGCCACAGCCTAGATTGTGTCACGCAGTCAAAGGCTGCCGACAGATCCATGAAGGGAAGGTATGGGTGACCTTTCTTGGCTGCTGTATATTTGCTCAGTATTAGATTCAGATTCAAGCACTGATCCACTGTGCCTTTTACTTTTCTAAAACCATATTGACTTGGAATTATGATTTTCTTTTCCAAAGCCCATTTTTCAAGTCTATTCAAAAGTAGTTGGTGCATTTATTTAGCAGTAGAATCTATCAGAGATATGGGCCTATAGTTTTTTAGAATTGATCTATCCTCCTTTTTATAAATAGGCACAATTACAGTTGTCTTCCATGAGGGAGGTGCACCTATTTGAGTAATTTTATTTAAAAAAATTGGTAAAAGCCGGGCCCAGAGATCTTGGTTATCTAGGAAAAGATCAATTGGGAAACCATCGAGTCCAGGTCACGCTAAACAATATACGCATTGTATGTTGCCATCTGGATCAGGTACATAAACAGTTTCTTATACAAAGTGCGAGTTTTACAACTCGCATTGTATGGCTGCAGAACCTGGTCATTCTTGTCCACTCCGCCCATGTACTTGTTGTAATCAAGTATACACGTGGGCTTGTGGACTTCGGCCATCTGACCCCAAACCGTGACAGGGGAAGTGGTCTCAGCATGAATTATAGTGAGCACGTACATGTCACGCCTATCTGATTACTTGACTGCAAGCCGTTCTTTGGAACGCAAGCAGTGGTCTGGGATTTCGGGAGCTTCTTGCAAACAAGCTCCTGCAGGAATCCTTTGCGATGACAACGAATTGTACCGCAAGCCACGGTTCCAGCTTTGTAGACCTCACTGAACAGCTCTACTCCTGTATTGAAACTATCCACATAAAGGTTATAACCTTTGTGAAGAAGTGGCTGGACAAGCTCCCATATGATCTTTCCTGTGACCCCTGCATGGGAGGGCAACCGACAGGGTTAAGAGTTGTGTCCTTCCCTGTATACACTCTCAAGCTGTACACATAGCCAGTCGAGCTCTCACACAGCATCTGCAGCTTGATGCCATAGCGAGCGCGTTTGCTCAGAATGTACTGCCTAAACAGCAGCCGCCCTTTATAAAGATCAGGAGTATAAACCTCTGGAAACCTGGCAGACAAATGTTCCATGACAGGCCAAATTTTGAACAGCCTGTCATGGTATGGATGGTTCCGGGGCAATGCAGCAGAGTTGTCATTGAAATGCAGCATGCGCTGCAATAGCACAAAGCGATCTCTGCTCATGTATGGTGCTAAAATGGAGGTTAACCAAACCGTGCGAGTAGACCAGTAGGACAGCAAGGTTGGTTTATGCACTACCCCCATTTTAAGTGTGAGGCCCAAAATATCTTCAACTCCCCTAGAGAAGTGGGAGTCCACTTGGGTGCCCTAGAATGAGGCTCAAGAGTGCCTCTTTGCTCCCTCAGAAATTGTTCCGCACGCAAATTTGTTTGCTGCACAATTTCGTCTAGGAAGTCAACAAAAAAAAGAGATGGAAGTAGTCAATTGCCAAAAAATTTGCTGTATCTACTTTACATCCAGCGTCACCAGTAAAAGGCGGAATTTGAGGCTGAACTAAATTGGTAGGCTGCCAAGACAGCCCTCCGTCTGTGCTTGCAGCCTCACATGTCTGCACTTTGGGCTGCTCTAACCTGTTAACGGTGTCCTGCTGCACAGACTGTGCTGGCAAAGGGACAGCACGAGTGACATCATCTTCTTCAGAATCGCTGGACGATGAGTCATCGGATTGCACTGCGCCGACTGAAAAGTCACTCTCAGATTTGGCTCCAATGTCTTCTCCCTCAGATGCTGTCTCAGTATCTGCTGTATCAGTCTCTGATCCTGCCTCAGAGCTGGACTTCAGAACCAGACATAGGGCTTAGGCAGCATTCATTCAACGATATGCCATCTCTGCTAGTGCCTAAAACTATCCTTTTTAAACACTATCCTATGTAGAAGGCAGAAAGGTTATTGGTTTTAAAGTGTAGGTGGGTGAGTGCGTGAGTGAAGTGTTTAACAGTCAATAATTACGTAGTCACCTTACCTTTGCATAATCCGTACGCTCTCCAAAAAGACTAAGAAAGAGCGAAAAAAGACACACTATTACTTAACCTTGCCACATACCCATCATCGTAGCCTTTTAGCGCTGATAGAAGCCAGTGCGACCATCATTTTGTGGCAAGATGCCTACAGGTGAACGTGTGTGTAGTGTTCTTGTATTAGAACAAGAACTATCTCAGTATTGCTAGGATGTTTGAAATAGAATGTGAAATGTTGTGTGGGGTAGAATGTAAGCAACAAGTCATCTGGCAGTTGCAGGAGTTGATGCTGTGTGGGGTCGCTAGTTCTGAATCTAAATAAACCTCATATGTTTATCGAGGGGATAAAAATGTACCAAGATGATGTCCTCATTTTTGGGGTGAACACTGAAGAACATGATGGTAGGATGAGGGCAGTGTTAACAAGATTGAGTGAAGCTGGTTTAACTTTACGAGCTGACAAATGCAAATTTGATGTTCCTGAAATTGAATATTTAGGCCATTTAGTTTCTGGAAATGGAATTAAACCAAAAACCTCCTTAGTAGATGCAATTTGTAAACTCAGGGCTCCTCAGAACAAAGAAGAACGTGTGAAGTTCTTGGGTATGGCCAGCCACGGCCGGTAGTAGGTGTAACTGCAGGGCGGTGACGTAGGGAGGGGGAGGGGCAGGGTGGGGTGTTGTAATGTATGGATTATCGACTATAACAGGTAAGTAAACATATAAATAAATAAAACTAATTTTGTTGTGGGCACTGCATCACCAAATGCGATGCAGTGCGCGCAACAACATTTGTTTTGTTTATTTATATGTTTACTTACCTGTTATAGTCCGTAATCCATACATTACAACCCCCTCCCTACGTCACCGCACTGCAGTTACACCTACTACCGGCAGTGGCTGGGTATGGTCGTATTTTATCATAAGTTTGTGCCAAATTTTGCAGGGGTGACTGGACACCTACGGGATCTTTTGAAAAAAGGTTCTGACTTTATATGGTCAAATGTTTGTAATGAAGAATTTGAGAATCTGAAGAAGTGTCTCAATCATGCTCAAAATCTTAGCAGTTTTGATCCAAAAAAGGATTCCTATTTAATCACTGATGCAAGCTCCAAAGGTTTGGGCGTAGTTCTTTTTAAAAAATCAGGACATTAAGAGAATGTGATATTGTTCATGTCCAGGCCATTGAGAGGAGCGGAGTATAACTACTCTGTTGTAGAAAGAGAAGCTCTTGCCATCTATTGGACCATTCGAAAACTACCCAAATTTCTTTGGGGAAACAAGTTCCAAGTTCTAACAGACCATAAGCCCTTGAAAGAAATTTTTGCAAAAAAAGGGATTGATTTTGTATCTCATTGAATACGTAAATGGGTCGTCGCCCTACAGGAATTTGACTTTGTAGTCTCCTATCTCCCAGGGGTCTCTAACACACTTGCAGATTGTTTATCAAGACTAGGTACTGAACATGAAGAAACTTTTGAATGTGATCAGTTTGATGGTGAAGAATTTGAAGAAGATGTTTGCTTGATAAGTGATGGTATTGTATCAGAGGATGATTGGAAAAAGGCTTTAGTTGAAGATGACCTTCTACAGAAAGTAATCAAAATGATATCAGAGGGTTGGTGTGATAAAAAGAATTGTGATAATGAGTTGATTGGTTTTAGGTAGGTTATGGATGATTTGTCGATTGTGGGTGGCGTTCTTTTAAGAGGTAGCAGATTAATTCATCCACGCAGTTTATGGGATAAGTTACTGAAAAGTGCTCATGCAAGTCATAGTGGGATAGTTAAAAACAAGGAAAGGTTAAGAGAGGCATATTGGTGGCCTGCTATGAATGTCTGGATTGAAAGGGAAGTCAGAAGTTGTTCAGAATGTGCCTGCAGTGATAAAGTCTTGATGTGTAGAACACAACCTATGGTGTTGAGAGAGCAGTCCAATGGTCCCTGGCTGGACATTGCTATTGACATTCTAGGGCTGATTAAATTAAAGTCACGTGATACATATGTTCTAGTTTGTTTGAATATGTACTCACACTGGCCTGAGATTAAAGTGGTAAAGTCTATTGAGTCTTCGGTGGTGATTGAATTTCTGGATAATCTGTTTGAAAGGGAAGGTTTTCCAATGACCTTACTTTCTGATAATGGTGTACAATTCACCTCTGTTGTGGTTGAAGAGTATTTAGCCTCCAGGGGTATCAAACACAAGAAGGCGGCTCTTTATCATTCAGAGAGCAATGGAGTTGTTGAAAGGTTTGTGAAAGTCTAAAAAGAAGCTGTACAACAAGCTGTTGCAAGTGGTACTGACTGGGAGTTAGCAATGATGAAGAAAGTTAGGGAGTACAGATTCACTCCTCACTCCTCGACGGGTGTTTCGCCTTTTCGCTTGTTCAAGAAAAGACTAGCTAATATAGAGGTTTGTCCTTCATGGGTCTCATCAAAGAGGTTATTAGTAGATGTGAATGCTGGTAGTGTGACAGAATGGAAAGAAAAGGAGACTCCGATAAAGGAAAAAATGAAGAATTGGTATGATCAAAGGAAAGCTGTAAAGCACACACAGATCTCTGTGGGAGACTAGGTGAAAATAAAATCTCCTCGTTTGGGGTAGTCCAAGTCAAAATGTTGCATTCCCTACAAGGTAATTAAAGTTTTTAAGAATTATGTGAAGATTAGAGATCATAAGGTCTGGAATTTAAACAGGGAGGCAAAGTGTCAACCCGGAGAAATAACAAGAGATTCTGAGCTGATTTCAATTAAAAAAAATGTTAGACCTCGTAGGGTTGTTCAGCGTCCTACTAGATTCCAAGATTTTGTTTAATTTTGTTTTGAGATTCCGAGCTGATTTCAACTAGGAAAATGTTAGAGCTGTTTTCAACTAGAAAAAAATGTTGTGATCCATTTTATATATGTTTTTCTCAAGTTGTACTTAATGTTGTTTTCTCTTTTCATTGTTAAGAAGGGAGGTGATGTAGTGTTCTTGTATTAGAACAAGAACTATCTCAGTATTGCTAGGATGTTTGAAATAGAATGTGGAATGTTGTGTGGGGTAGAATGTAAGGGATGTATGACGTTACAACGCAGGCTATTACAACGCCTGCCTTTACAACGCAGTTTTTACATTGCATACCTTTAAAACGCATAGCGCTTAGAGGTGCTGGATAGTGAAAAGTTTAATTTTCTATTCCAACTCCAGTCCCCGTGGACACCAGGGAAGGTGTTGGATAGAAAATTAAACGTATTCCCTATCCTAGAGCGCCCCCCCAGCGCAATGCGTTGTAATGGTTTGCGTTGTAATGACCGCATTGTAATGGTAGTGCGTTGTAAAAGTTTCGTTGTAAAGGCTGTTTACCGAATGTAAGCAACAAGTCATCTGGCAGTTGCAGGAGTTGATGCTGGTGGGGTCGCTAGTTCTGGATCTAAATAAACCTCATATGGTTTTATCTACAATGCTGTGTCTTCATTCAATTTAAGAAGTTAAATTTTCACAGTGTGCTTTACAATTGCACACTATAACCTCCTTTTACTCCCTCACTAACATCCTTGCAAACGTGCCCCTCATCTCTCCATAGCCCCTCTCTCAAAAATACATTTCATCTGTTTAAAAGTGTTTCCACTGCGTGGCTTTACTAATCCACTTAGTTATCCACATAATACAGAACTGTTCTTTCTAGCAGTACCCCACTTTACTGCCTATCATGCAACTTCAAAGACACTCAATATAGTTCTTGCACAGTCTCATATTTTCAGCAATGGGAAATCACTCTGTATATATATATATCTCAAACAAATAATTCCCAATGTCAGCACGCTCAATACCTGGTGCAGGCAGCAACGGATAGAATCCTTACCCGAGATTTAAATGCAGAAACACAAAGGATGCCGCACTTCAGAGACCGGTTTCAGAATCGCTTTATTTTCACCACCACTACAACTGGTGAAAATACAGCAAATCTGAAACCAATCTCTGGAGTGCGTCATCCTTTGTGTTTGGGAGTATATATACATATGTAGTGACCGAAACGCGTCATGCTGGCGATTGCGTGTTAATAAACCACCTTTGAATTCACTTTTTGCGCTGTGGAGTGGTCTGTACCTGTGGGTTCCGTTGGTTGCTGATTGGATTTCTTGTCCATTTTGGAGTAAACGGAGCAGGACTGTGAACCGTATATATATATACATATATATCCTGCTTCGCCACTCATACTCCTTTCAAACAGGAACATACGAATGCGGATACAAGGTCTGGTGCAATAAGTTTTACTTCGTACCCTGCACCGCCGTCATTATATATATATATATCTCCTCGCTCCCAAAACACCAGCCTGCTGCACTCAAGAGCGGGTGCTTGCTTAGCGGGGGTGTACCCGCTTGATATATATATATATATATATATATATATATATATATATATATATATATATATATATATATATATATATATATATATATATATGTTCAAGCAAATGTCCCTTGCTGGAGGAGGAGCGACCATTCAGCTGGTGCCGGTGCCGAGTCAAGGACAAGACTCGTTTAGACTTTTCCAAAGCAATTTGAAATAAATCACTGCACTCTTCTAGGATTTGATTAAGCTTTTTAATCCATCAAGGAAAAAACTTCCTCACCTACGCGTTTCAAACAGATTACTGTTCTAAAACTACCCCTCCCATAATGCATCCTAATTGCCACATGGGTAGGAGGGTATAAATAGTAAAAAGAAAAAATGGACTTGTAACTACCGTGAGCAAGAACAGTAATCTGTTTGAAACGCGTAGGTGAGGAAGTCTCCGCGCCTATATATATATAAACATAAAGACAAAACTCTTTTCCTAATTTTTTTTTATAGCTATGCCTTCCCTAGGGGCTGATTGTAGCCCCCACGGAAAGCACATAACTATAAAAAAAAATGCCTCGACAGGGGGTCGCCCACTGAGCAGGAGGACCGACCCCTAGCGAATATTGCCACCATTGCAGTTTTTATATAATATTTGGGCATTTATGGGGGGGACCGTGACCCCAGAGGAATGCCAACCTGTGTTTTTTAAAAAATATGCCCCCACAGGGGGTCGGCCACTGAGCAGGAGGACCGACCCGCTACCAATATGGTGCCATTTTTTTTATTATAATATAATCAGATTTGGGGGGGGCGATTTCACCCCCCCAAGGGCAGCCAACTAAATTAAATTATTAAATATGCCCCCGGGGTGGGGCTAACCCATCACAACGAGGGCCGACCCGCCAAAAATACATCCCTGGTGTCTAGTGGGTGTTTCCTGGCTGTGGATCGCAGCGCTGTTGCAGTCCACGGCCAAGAAACCCTTTCAGGAAGGCCTCGTTTAAAAGGGGAGACTTTCCCCTTTCAAATGAGGCCTCCCTGAAATCTGGGGAGGCCGTTTTTGGCCTGATTTCCCCATCGGAGTTGAGCGCCGCATTACCTGTGGCTGTCCTCGGCTCCTGTGTCGAAATCAATGACGTCAGAGCGCCTCGCGGCGGGAGGAGGGGCAGGGGAATGGCGGAAAGCCTCCCGTGTCTCCCCCAGGGGGAATTTTTAAAAAAACAATCTCCGGTGCAATGTACCAGAGGTTCAAAGGGGGCCCTCCTTATTGTTGGCCAATGGACGTGCGCCGCACCAGGGAGGTAGTGCTTGCGTCAGCACCAAAGGAGTTAAGACTACTGCCATCTATAGTTGTGACCTCCTCCAAAGAGACCTAAGGTACCAGAGGAATTTTCTTACTATGTGCCCATTGAAGGTCCGTAAAACTACCAGAGGTGCCAGAGTCTACCATAATTTGGACATCTATAACCTGATCTCCCCATATGAGGCGAGAAGAGATTAGGAAGTGATTTGAGGATGAAACAACAGGTTTGGTTTGCGAGACAGTTAATCCTGAACTACCCGAAGTCTTTGTCTCAGAAGACTCCGGGATTCTTAGTTTTCCGACATTTTCTTTTGCTTCGGCTTAACAGGGCAATCTCTTAGAAAATAGCCTGGTTATCGGAAATATAGACACAACTGTTTGCTGCATCTTCCTTGCCTTTCTTCTCCACTAATGGGTCCTCTAACACTTCCTATTTGCATAGGTTCTGGATCTTTTGGTTGCTTCTCGACATCTGGCCATTTCTATTTATAAACAAACAAGCGTCCTTCTGATCTTCCTCTTTCTCTTTTTCTTTTTCTTTCACAGATTCTGTTGTCCAACTTTACCACCAGGTCTATAAGGGCTGTACAAGACTCAGGGGGATCAATTACTTGTGCTAAAAGATCTTTTAACTCGTCCTTCAACCTTCTGTAGAACAGAGCACTGCGTTTTTCTTCAGGTCATCCGCCTCTGCTACCAATTGATTAAAAGTAGAATTATATGTTGGTAGATCCTTTGTATTCTGTTTCAAATTTAGAAGCTCAGAGTCTACAGAATGCATAAAAGAATGTCTGTCAAATAGCTTCTTAAGCTATCCCTTGAATGTGACATAATTACGCAGCAGTAGGTCATCTCTTTCTATGAGGGGAAGCCCCAAGTGGCTGCGGGTCCCCTTAAATAGGACAGGATGAAAGCTACTTTAGCTTGGTCAGTTGGAAAACATTCGAAGTGAAGTTGACATTGACTAAGGAAAGTTGCAAACTTGTTGGGATCCCCCATAAAACGTTCAGGGGGCAGCGGTACAGAAGGCATAGTGGTTACTTGTATAACTGGGAAATTTGCACTAGGAGGCTGAGAAGAAGGAAACTGTGTCCCTGTTCTATTACCCAAACTAGAGTCAGTTCCGATGCCCCTTTGAAAGGTGTCTACCCGTGCTGAAAGGGCCAGGGTTTCTTTCTGTAGATTACCCAGCATATGTGCTAGGTCTGTGAGTGTCACCTGACTCATTTCCGCGACGTTCAGGCAGAAATACAATTTATTTTTCTTTGTGGCTTCGCGTTCTGCAAAGGTTAGCAAGTAATGTTCTTTACTTACAGTTCTGTAGGAACGTCGCGAAATGAAGAAAGGTCCACTACTTCCCCAGAGTGCATATCTCACCCAACAATGTCAAAGTATCAATAGCAACTTGGGGAAGAAGGGAAAGAAAACAAGGAATAGAAAAGGTCCCACGTCGCATCCCAGTAAGAATCAGGATTGGTCAGTCAACAGTGAAAGTCTGTTAAAAAGAATAAATGAGGAAGAGGTAAGTATGTGTTCTCTCTGTAAGCATAGTCTCTGTGTTAAAGGGACCAACCGTGCTGACCCAGAGAACGAAGACTCAAACCGGATGACGTGAGGAGCCCGCAATCAAGAATACGCCGTAGAAGACACCGCCAAAGCGAGGGAAGCCGACGCAGAGTACTATGGCCCGGAAATACAGGTGGGTGAACCGGAACATCTGAGCTCGATCCCAATGCTGGTACGCGAAGCATCAGTGCCCGCGATCGTAGCGTCTTTATGCCCCTGGCTGGCTCCCGCGCATGCGTTGATGTGGGAGCCAGACATATTTGTAGTTCCTGAAATGTTGGAACACGTAGTCGGCAGCGCGTGTGACCGGCAGCTTTCACATCAGGTCCCAAAGTTTATTGTAAATATGTCCCTAAATGTCATGATAACCAAAATGAATTCCCCATTTCCTTAGAACAGCTTGCATGTCAGGACACCAGTCGAGGGTTCACGTGGGTAGAAGGTGTCTACCCACTCTTTTCACAGGGTGGCCACTGTCTACCCTGCCAAGTGACTGGGCCCACACAAATATGCTAAACTTGTCTCAGTGTAATTTTCAGACACTGGGACACATTTAGCAGTGCCTGCACATTGTCTGCTTTCGTTCAGAGCAGCAATGTGCAGGCAGGGAGGGGGCTTATTAGATTCCAGATGAACCCATAACAAAGGCCACGGTTAAAGGGCGAGGACGCCTCCTTTTGTTGGAGTATCCAGGCTGGGAACCTCACACCTAAATGCAATCGAGGGGAAACAAAGGCACACACCTTATCACTTCATACACTTAAGAGAGGCATGCTTTTGACCATGTTCATTCCCTTCATATGAGAGATATGCATGCACTGTAGGAATGTCAAATGTGTTTGTCTGTACCAGTATTTTACCCAAATAGTAATTTAAATGCAGCTATTTTGTTTTATTTCTTATTTAGCGCTATAGCACTGCTCATCCCAGTGCAGGGTGTCAGAGCACTTTACATCACAAGTACACATTATACATTGACAATTGTGTAAACCAATGTGCAGGATGTGTTACATAAGAGAGTAACAATGTATAACCTACAAGTCATAAAAGGATCTCTGTGTTAAAAGCTGTAACCAGCTTCACCCACTTATATAAAATAAAAACCTGTCTTCTGAGTGTAACATAATGTGCTTTACATGAGACATATTAACCCTCTATGCGACTTTGATTCAAAACTAGGACTTCACAAATCGCAGATCTCTCCAGCAAATATGTTAACATCCAGAATTATCTTACCATTATTATTATTCACTGAGATTTATTTGGCACACCGAGAACTCTGCAGCAGGTGCCTTAATCCTGTAAGATATTTTAAATCGCAAACTTTACAAACAATTAAGGACAACAGATTTACTGTCATGTTTCCCCTTGTTGCCAATTTCTTTGTGGCATGGTTTTAAAAGGTTGGGGCCTCATTTGCAAAGCCATTAAGCCACTATTGTGTCCCGTTTTTGACACACTGGTGGCGCAGTGTGCATGCCATATTTCCAAGGCCACATAAAGTCGCCTTGATTGACATTTCATGGACTTGTAAATATTGGCCTCTTTCACACATTACTCTAAGGTAAAGGGGCGATCCAAGGGTGTTACTGTGGGTGTTCCTATGCAAAACCCATGGAAACTGACACATTCCCAGATTTACAAAGTTTTGTAAAGCTGGGAATGCGTCAGAATCCTATGCCTCCCGAGGGGAGGCATAGGAGTGGCTAAAAAAGGAGAAAAACTTGAATTTCTACTTGTTTCTTCCGTTTTCTATGCATGCTACATTCTGAAGCATACATAGAAAGAGGAAAATGCAATCAATTATTGTTTTTGTGCAGGAAGGTGTCCCTTCCTGCACAAAAACAATTATCCCTGCAATGCTGTCACCCTTGCAGCATGACGCATGGGTGCCTGCGCTGGCACATGGCAGCCAATTATGCATCAGCGCGGAGGAAAACACACAGACGTGTCGTATTGTTGTTAACACAGCACAACTCTGTGCTTTTAACCGCATCGCTGCGGCGGCTTTTCCCGCTGTGTGCAGCGTTTTTTCAAAAACCCGCATTACATGACGAGCTCAGCTCGTCATCAGCATACGAGCGCCGTAGCTGATGACGAGCTGAGCTCGTCATCAGCAGCGAAGAGGTTAAAGTGACAAAGCTTGGTGCAGCAAAATGGCTTTTGGCACCCACTGAGTCATTTTTTTTGTAAATGAGGCCCTACATTTATAAGTTGAGGCCCAGATTTTGCATCAGTACTGTGTCACTTTTTTGGCAAAAACCAATGCAAAGTCTCATATATTAAATATTGTAATTCTAGCAAATGTACTCATGATAGACATGCTAAACATGTGTGAGGTCTTAAGATCTGATCTCACTTCATGTGATGTCACTTCCTGTAAGATCATAGGTTGTGATGCCACTACCTGTGAAGCCACGTTCGTTGTCACGCGCCATAGTATCACATGACTTGATGTCACATGCATACTGCCTAACTTGGTTAGTTCACAATTTCTTTTCTAAGGACTTGGACACTGTTACATGTTTTAGTGATCTTTTCGGAAATTATGAGGCTGAGACGTTTTTAGTGTAATGTTGCGAGGGAGTAATTATTTTTCTGTCATAAAACGGTGACTTGTCTTGAAGCCGTATTGTTCAATTCTTAAAGGTCTCTTAGAGATTGCTCAAGCATGTTCAAAGATTTAATATTTGGCACAACCTGTCTGAGATGTGTATGTTTGCAACCATCTATGGATTTATTGGTGTTTGCACAGTGTGAACAGCTACCAGGTGAGCAATAAAAAGCTGAGCTTCGGGTGTCATTCATCAGCGTTAACACAAGGCAGGAGGTTAGCATTTATTTCTACTGTTTGGGAAAGTGATTTTCACTTCCTTTCACAATTACAAGTGCATATTAGCAGTTCTTGGGTTGATGGGCAGGGCATGTCGTTTAAGAGATCGTGTCAGCGTACAATCAGAGGGCATAGTTTCTCGACTTTTCCTCTTTACATTTCTTCATTTCCAATCTGAAATATCCTGCCTCCATATCTGGCACTGACAGCCTGAGGTGTTTATTTTATCTGCCAGATGTGCAAAGTTGCTTCCTAAAGGATACGCCTGCAATCAAGGCGCAGCACTTTGCCTTTCTTTGCCACATGCACTCTAGCACTTGGTATATTTTCAATTATGATGGTATTATTACGTAGTTTCTGCCATTTTACTTTAGGCTTTTTACTCAAAATTCCACGAAAGTACACCACTACATCACAGGACGTAATTGGGAGTGGCTCGGGTAAACAATCCTATCACTAGCGCACCTGAACAATGCGAATGGACACAGAAAAAGGATCATCTCTTGGTTGCGCACCTGTGTTTTTAGCACTATTTTTTGCATTTCGCGCTATAAATATAGCCCAGAATGCCATATTTGTGTTTTGCTTAATTTCACATAATTTTTTCCAAAATCTTGCATAATTATTCTAAAGCAAATGTGGCACATTTCTTACAATCCCAGCGCCATTCTGGCTCTTTTCTGCTTTTACAGCCCATTTGCAACCAAACTATTCCTATCCTTTCCCACTAATGAATGTGTGATTTTATAGATCATCCATGTACATCTAGTTTACTTTCAATTTGAAGGTACAACTTTAAACAAAGCTAAACAGTATTAACTATACATTCATAACATCCACAAAATTACATACTATAATTAAAAACAACTGGGTCCCTCATGCTTTATTACAATTGCCGGAGCCCATACAATTATCTCGTGTTGGATTCGCTCCAGTTATGTGTCATTGACAGTCAGAGCAAATGTTTCCTTCATTCTCATCTCCTGCCTTTCTCAGATTTGATCAAACAAACCAATGTTGTCTCGTTGTTCCAACATAATTACAGGACATAAAGCGCACAGCACTTTTCAATTTTCATAAATGTTAATGGATTTTGTTATCCTCAAAAGCTATTTTTAGATACCCAGGCGAAGCGGACACACAATATTGTTTACAGAGATAACTCCTGTCGAACCAGACAGAATCTATTTTAGGGACATTGAGGACGTTCTGAACCAACACAATCACCGAACACAGAAATAAATATTGTGGGGAGGCAGGGTCAGTGCAAGGAGGGTGTTAAACAGGGATCAGATTATAGTGCCCGCCCAGCAATTAGTTACATTAATATTTAACCATAAATAGCAACCACGACTGTCTTGTTGCTGAGTCAGAAAAGAGAAGCGAGGGCACAGCAAGTGTCAGCCTAATGTTACCGCTTATAACGCCATGTGGGCAGCTTTTCAGCTCCTTGCATTCAACCAATCTGACAACTGATCTTTTAAAGTGGGCTTGCCCAAATGTAGGTATACGACGGTAGCTTATCTGAGATCAGGATTAACATAATAAATACATTTAGATACAGTGAATGTAAACTGAACACATTTATAGCGCGTGTTGTTATCCTACAAATCTGTAATGGATACAGCCCTCCTGGGGCTACATTGGACATTCATTTAATTCATTTCATTTTCATAAATTTTTTTTTTCGGTAATTTTATCACCATAAAAGATGCACAAGATACAGTTCATAATTGTTAAAACGATAAAACATTTAAAACATCACAATTCATCCTGATGCATAGAAATTTTACATATACAAGGTTTCAGGTTTTGTGGTACAGTCAGTGACCAGCCTTAAGGCTCTGTATCCTCAGGGACCACATTGCACCTAAATATTTGGCTACAGCAAAGACAATGTGATCAGTCATATCTGTTTTCAGTACTCTGAACGCGGCCAAGCACTCCGCAAACCCCAGGCTCCTACATATAGGGACAATCCATTTCTTGTGGGGAGCTTTATAGGCCGTGCAGAAAAAGATCATGTGGAGCTCTGATTCATTGGCCGCTCTACAAGCCGGGCATAAAGTGATTGTTGGGTCACTCCACTTACTAGTTAGAGCTCGTAGTGGAAGGGTCCCATGCCTCCATTGCAAGTAGAGTTTTCTGAGTAAAACGGGATACATTTTTTCCTGGGCTGGTTCAAAACTGTAATAATCCTTAATACATAAAAATGAATCCGTGAGTGTCCCCAGAGTTGCCTGACAACAGAGTGCCGCTAGTTTACTGTCGCGGTAGACCTTTGCCAGCCTTTTTCTGGAAATTAATGGACATGCAGTTGAGGGATCAGACCAGAGTGTCGATAGGCTTAGGCCCTCTAGCTCAGTTTTGATGAATTTTAGCCATTTAATTTTCCCAGCATTAGGCATGGCTAGGACCTCTTGTAGACCCTGCCTATAGCTGATCAGTTCCGGGACTGCCCACAGCCTCCGCCAATAAACCAAGGGACGCAGTGCCAGTTCTTCGCTTAGAGGTCGCAGCCCTAGATCTAGCCTTAGTGGGACAAGGGGCGTACTGGGCGGAAGTCGGGCCACCTGCCTGATGAACTTGTTCTCCTCTTTCACCAGGTCTGGGGAAGCTACGTGACCCCATAACTCACAGCCATACGTAGCGGCCCCCCTTGCCTGTGCCTTATAAATCTGGAGTGGTGGGCCGACGGGTTTGATAGATGACCTGTTATTTCCTATTAGCCTCAAAACCCCTCCCGAGTACTGGGTCAATTCAAGTAGTGCTTTCTGTTGATGTGTGCACCAAGTCATTTTCTCATTTAACATGACCCCAAGATACTCAAAGGTGTGTACCCTTTCAAGACTGCTCTGGCCAATGGTAGGTGTGAATCGTAATTTAGGTAGGGAATTAAAGACCATAAATTTTGTCTTTAAGGTATTGATTTCTAAGCCGTGTTCCCCACAAAAATCCACAAAACCATTTAGGACACGTTGTATCCCCATTGGGGACTTTGAGAGCAGCAGGGTGTCATCGGCGAACATGATCGCTGGCACCCTGCTGCCTGCCAGCCTGGGAGCGTCTAAGTTGGCAACCCCATTCAGGTGGGCGATTACCCCGTTGATGTAGAGGCAGAACAGGGTCGGTGAAAGCACACAACCCTGCCTTACCCCCCTGTCAACGGGGAATCGATTTGACAACGCCCCATCCTTGCCGCACCTCACCTGAGCAAAGTTGGCAGTATGGAGACGAATAATCATCTCCAACAAGCCCCTAGGGACCCCCAGTTTGGCCAGCACCTCCCAGAGTTTTCTGCGGGGGACCAGGATGAAGGCCGCCCTCAGGTCCACGAATACAGTGTAGAGGCTGCCACCCTCCAGCTGTACCGTTTTCCAAAAAATGAGGGCGAGCCGAAAGACCTGGTCTGTGGTGGAGATCTTCCTTCTGAATCCCGCCTGGAGTGGACTCAGAATATTGTGATCCAACATTCATTGCGACAGACGATCCAAAAGTAGCCTGGTGAAGAGTTTCTGAGAAACATCTATCAGGCTTATTGGCCTATAGTTGGCTGGGAGCAGAGGCGAACCCTTCTTAAATATAGGTACTATCTCTGCCCCCATCCAAGTTGGGGGATCATCATGCCGTTCAAGATTGCATTGAACAGCACCCTCAAGTAAGGGGCCCAAATCTTAACTTCGTGCCTATAAAGATCACCTGGGAGCTTGTCCAGGCCTGGCGCCTTTTCAGCCGCGAGACCCAAAATTGCTGTTTTAAGCTCTCCCAGGGTGAACCCATCCATCTGGGGTAGGCTTTCAGGGGTTCGGTCCATTACAGGTTCATGTGGGTTCCCTAATTGGCTCTGGTCGGGCGCACTGTACAAGGATTTAAAGTGGTCCTCCCACACAGTGGCAGAAATATTTGCATTTAGTGCCGCTATTGGTTCAGCTGAACCGTGCTTGACGATCTGCCAGAATTTGCGGGCATCATGGACTGCTAGGGCAGCCGTCATTTCCGACCAGTTGTCCTGGTCCCATTCTATTTTGGCATTGCAAATGATAGACTTATAGGCTATCCGTTTAACCCTAATCTTACTAGGAGTTTCCCGTATTTTAAGAGACTCCAAAACGGCAGCCTTTGCTCTTCTGCAAGCAGCATTGAACCAAGAGGCTCTTCTCCCCTTGACCTTTTTCGTCCTGGCCTCCGGGTTCAATACTTCTGCTAGATTGGTACAGAGTTCGGAATGAATATCCCCAAGCGCACTGAACTTATCGGGGGTGGGTGACTGAGGAAAGAGATCCCTAACCTTTTCAAGGGCAGGGACCACTGCCTCATATAGCCTCTGAATGTTTTGTGGGTTCTGCACTAATGTTGGCCATCTGATTCTGCGTCTGTTGCTGGTTGCAACTAGGCCCTCCGGGAATGCTGAATTTTTATTTGTGTTTGCTATTGGAACACCCCCCATTTACGAGTGATGGACAGAGGGTGGTGCAATCGATAAACGCAGACAAGTCCTCGATAGTTCCCGAGGTGCCCGTAATGCCAACTGGTCTGGAGTATACATTTATTAATGCTACTCTCGCACCAGATGCCCACTCTAGGACAACACACTGCAAGTCTGGTGAGTTGGTTACAAGGTTTCTTGCCCTGCATCCAAGATGGGAACCTACCCAGATCGACAGACCGCCAGACGGTCGGCCCTTCCCACCCCATTTTGCCACTATCTCAAAGGTTGCGTACCCTGTACGGGAGTGTTGTTCTCTAGCCCACGTTTCCTGGAACAGACAAATATCATATTCCTCAATGAATTCCACCCACTCTGCAGAATCCAATTTATTAGCCAACCCGGCCACATTCCAAGAAAGTATCAAGAGTGTACTCGGTGCCCCCCGCTCCTCGGTAGGATTGAAAGGCAGTGAACACCTACTTATCCTAGACTGTCTATAGTTTGAAAAGGACAAAACCTCTGGTTCCGGTGAGCAGGTTAGGTTGAGCACCTCAAGTAGAGCTTTATCCTTGTTGGTATGACCAGCTAGGCATGTGTTGGTGCTACCATCTTCGTCTTTTATATGCTTAGTGGGTGTGCCCCCCTCAGAATGGTCAATGTCCTGCTCCTCCCTATACTTAATGTCGCCTGTGATTTGTTTGCAATCTCCAGGGAGATACGGTGCTGGAGGTGTGGCTAAGCAAGGCGGGGAGCAGTGTGAATATGTCAGTGTGTCAGTAATCTTATGTGATATTGGGGAAACAGGGACAGAACAAGGTGAAGGGTCAGGCAGAGAGCTGTGTAAATCTACTGGGAACGAAGTAACAGTTGCCCTATGTTGAAGTCAGTCCACGTCCTCGAGGCATCCAAATCTGTTATGGGTGGGGGCCCCATTCCACCCTCCGTATGTGCCTTGCCAGTAGTTAGGTAACCCACCCTGCACACAGTTTCATGCCGCCATCGTGTTCCAATTCCAGTTTCCCCCCATTTGAGATTGGGGGCGCGGGGGATAGAAATAAGTTAATGGTCTAGTTGCGATGGGTGAATTAGCTCTGTGATTGCTCCATGAATGGATAAAGTGTGCAGTGTTGGGATCTTCAAATGAGACGATAACACAATCACCTGAGATAGATTTGTGCGATGTGCCTATCCAGGGGATCCGTCGCACCATGAGAATTTTACTTCTCAGGTGATTGGGTAATGGTCTATTCACATTGAGCCAATGGATGACCTTATTTTTTAAAGACCCAAAATCCTCCTGCTGTTGGTATTGAATATTCTGGCACCCCCGTGAGGACTACTACGTATCGTCTTACATCTGGGGGAAGGTCATCATAACCTGTGTGGCGATTTTTAGAGGATTTTTGTCTCTGTAAGTATCGCGGTCTTTAGCCCTCGGGTCAGCCAGTACTTCTGGAGCTGGTACAGGAGGAGCCGGCAACTCGTTTGCACTTCCCGCTACTCTATTGTCATTGGTGGTTACAAGAACCTTGTGCCGGGGTTTTGGAACAGGTTTAATTACCGGAGGTACTGGTGGGGTGACAACCGCTACTGGAGGAATGTTGGTCACAGCTGGTGGGCTAGTTGGTTTATTACCAGGCAGAGTCAGGGTGGCAAGATTTAAAATGCTTTTTTCAGTCTCGAGGAGCTGGGTTTCTATAAGGAAAAGTCTGAGTTCTAAAGGGGTGAGCAGTTTTTTTAACGTTTCCCACACAATTGTTAAAAATTCCACATCCTTCCCTTCAATCATACAGAGTGGTACCCCAACATTCTCACTTTCAATTACGAGGTTCTCGTATTCCCCCATCGACTTCACTGGACTAGGTTCAGGGACTGGGGGGCAACTATTCACCACGGGAGAGAGTAGGTGGGAAGGCTGGGCTAGTACCTGAGAGGGTAACTGGGCCTTTGCAACCTTAGCCTTTTTCCTGGTATAGGCGGTAGTGGTGTTGCGCTTACGTTTTTGGTTGGAGCCCTTTGGGGGGTTAGGGGAGGTTCTCGCACTCATGGCCTTGCATTTGGCAATTGATGGTGTTTCCAAGGGGGGCCCGTCTACCCCTCCCACCCTGGGCAGTGATGTAGGGGCTTCATGTTGGGGTCCGGCCTTCTCTACTAAGGTTGAAGGAGGCCAAACTGGTGGGTGGTGGATACCTGCCTGTATTAGGTTTGGTGCTGGACCCATTATGCGCTCTGGTGTTTTTGCAAAAGCGAAGTGACCCAGAGAGGATTTCTTGGCGTTGGCCATCTCCTGGGACCGCCTTCTCGCTGCGTCAAGTTCAGTGGAGACCCTATGCTGCATCTTAGTGATCTCCTTATCTATTGCAATGTTGGTTCTGGTGATAAAGTCATCAAGTGTTCCATTTTGCAACTTCCCCTTAGCTGCCCTGCTTCTGTACTCACGTGTAGACATTGCACTTAGTCCTCTGCGTGCACCACTAGCAAATGTAATGTCAAGAACAATAGGAATAAGGCCAGGGGGTAAAGCCTGGACCGGACTCTCCCGTACTCGAACGGCCTCAAACGGCCCGCTCTTTGCCCGGTCTTCGCCCCGAGCTCCGTCCCGCGCGCGTCCCGCGTTGCGGTGGAGATCACGTCAATTATGTACGTGTAGGCGCTGGGCGTGGCCGCCGGGGGAAGAGACACCAGCTGCGCTAGCTGAGGAATGCTGGTCCTCGTAGTCCCCCGGTCGGTAACCTTCTCCTTAAAGCCCCCGCTGCCCTCGACCCACACAGCTTCTAGCTGGGAGCGATGACAAGTTCTGCCGATTGCAGAACGCGCTCACACCAGCGGAAGCTATCTAATGGGGAGGCCTGCTGTTCCTCAGGCGGCAGATCAAAAAGTGCAGAGTGCAATCCAGAGGTAGGCGGTAAGAACAGTCTGTGAGCGGCACCCCTTTGGACATTCCTGTTTTAAAGAAAGAGAGATTAAGATATTTCCAGTTTTAGCAGGAAATTATTTGTGATCATTACCAATCATTTTTTATTAACTTGTGAGCTAGAAGCCCCACAGCCTTAATGATATCCCGCTAACAGGTGGTCATCCTGGTCAACGATTTAATGAAGCAACTTGTTTGTAAACAGATGTGGTAGGATGTGGGATAGAACTTTTGCTGCCCCAATGATTCTACTTAAATGAAAGTCCGTGAACATCTGAGGCTGGCAGTTTCTGGTTTGAGGGATGATAGGGCCGAAGATGGAGGAGCAAGATGGCGGAGAGGCGCCGTCCGTGACACCTGCACCGCGAGGTGGCTGCTAGGAAGCTGGTGGCTCCTGCACTCCTGTTAAGCTTGCTGAGAGGAATGTTATTGCTAATGTGCTTTCTAGAGATAATGTATGATAAAGAGAAAACACGATAGCCACTAATGATAATCAGAGTACCGGAATGTACCACAGAATGTATTACGGCCGGAGGAGAGCTTACCTGTGAAGCTTTGAAGTTGAACACATACCGCTGGAGATGAAAGGAACTGGGTACGTTCCAGGCTCAAACCAGTTAGACCAAACTGGATTCACCTGACTGCCTCGCTGGTAATTGCAGATCCGGATGCAGGCGCTTGATAGAATTGGACTGAGCTTTTCATTTTGCTTGCCTCGAATGTTGCTTACTTACGAGCCAGCGTGACTGGCGGCTCTGCGCATATCGTACTAATACACTCATTTAGTTACTTCTTTACTGGTATCTCCCCTGCTACCCGAGCTGGCCTTACAGAAGAACCCTGCAAGAGGGACTTGTGCTACCAGTCGATTGCTGGTGAGTGGGGGGACGCCCAGGCCCGGACTGGCCGTTGAGGGCACCGGGCAATTCCCCGGTGGGCCGCATGGTTGGGGGCCGGTTTTGGGCCCCTGGGGCCGTTTTTGTTACAGGGCTGTTATGCTTGAAAAACGGCCCTGTAACAAAAACGGCCGAAAACCTGCCCTGTCACAGAGTGCGGGCGCACCTCTCCCCCCTCCCCTCTCCTCCCAGAGGCAGGGCAGGGGGGCCGGCCGAGCACTTTGCCAGGGCCGGTTCTGATTCCCAGTCCGGCCCTGGGGATGCCGAAGGGCAGAAAGGCAACAGGGAAGATTGATGTTGCTGGGGCAGAGGGCGTGAAACAAGCGGCGAATTTGGGAAAACCAGTTCTGCGCTACCTGCAGTTTAAGAAAGCAGCAGAATTGCTAGAAACGGAATATGATGCAGATCTAACACATAGTACCAATTAGTCGAAATAATTCTTAACTCAATTAATCTGGAGCAAGCTAATAACGATAGCACCTATGGGGGCAATAGCCAAGTGGTTGCACAGAAGGACGCTGAGGATTCAGAGCAGGCAGTGCTCACGGAAATGGAAGGTGACTCAGGGGGGGGCTGAAAAATTGGACGGTGTTGTTACGTGGGGAAATTTGGGGGGGGGCTGATAAAAATAATTCTGAACTATCAAACGCTACAGATGTACAGTGACAGGAATGCAGCTGCCCGAGGCCACCCGGTGGCCATCAAGAGGGCGGCACCTTAGTAGCCGGGGGGGGCTCCCCCCCACCCCCTTGCATGCAGGTACTCCCTCCTCCCTCGGGCAGGAGGGGTCCAGCAGGGAATGGGGCTGGCCCAGTGACGTGCTTCGGGGGGCGGCAGGCCGGGCGAGGGGTACTTAAGTCCCCCTCGCCAGGTTCAGGCCTCTTTGCCGCCCCTCGCGACGGACAGACTATCCATGTGGACGCACTTGAGGGGGCGGTCGCGGGAGGCATCGGCGGCCACACAGTTCCCAAGCGCGGTCAGACGGACAGTGGGGGCGCGACTACCAGAGGGTCTGGGCCCCCTGATCCCCCCCCCCCCCCCCCCTCGTGCAGGCCGAAAATGAAAGCAGGGCATCCGGAGCAGCGCCCCCTTTGCTGCATCTTCTGGTCGGGGGTCGCGGAGCCAGGGGCCCTGGTGCAGCACCGTGCAGACACAGGCGCATTAGTATGGCTTGGGGCAGTGGACACGCGAGGCGGCCATCTCTGCAAGAGATGCAAAATGTGTATTCCGTTTCGTGCGCGGGAAGCATTAATGATTTTGGAAATCCCTGCTCGGGGCCTACTCTCAATGGCGCCGTGAGCCGACCCGGAGTCCGGAGCTAAGCGCAGCGCATCGAAGCTGCCTTGAACCCGGAGCACGGCCTTAGCTTCACGTTTGTCATCCACGTGGCTTATCGCCAGTGCAGGGTCCCCCGAGCCTCCGATGAATGAAGTCAGGGTGAGGCCCCCCTGTTTGCCCCTACTAAAGGCTCCCAAAGGCAGGAGTGTGGGCGCCAACAGGCCGCTCGAGCCGTCGCATGGATTTCACGGGGGGGTGCGATCTTTACCTTTCCACAACTCCACGCCCCCTCTGCGAAGCCACGAGTCCCGGCTCCTGCCTGCCAGGGGCACCGGGAGCCTTTCAAGCATCCGCTGACCGTGGCATCTCTTTTGATTATTATCAGCATTATTACAGAGGGCGACCTTCGCCCAGGGTTACACTGCAATGCCCTGGGCTGCGCTGGAGGTCTGAGGCCGCTGCTGGCATGCCATCCTTCGTATCACTTTTTGTCATATCACAGATGAGGTGTTCCAAGTCTGACCCGAGCAGCTCCCACATCGAGTCATGATGTGCATTTATTATTGCACGTTGTCTCTTTACCCTACTTTCCCATTCCAGTGCACGGACGCCCGACGCGGGGGCTGAAAACTAGGGTCCGAGCGCCGGGGTCGCGTCCACATCCGAGGATTTTGGGCAAACCACTGAATGTCGTGCCTGGATGTGTAATGCAGGTAGTCTTATGCCTACACAATGTGCGGCAGTATGTTTGCATCTTTTAGTTGCCAGCATTGAGTTTGGAGTGGTACACCTAATCGGCTGGCTTTTGTACATTCGTTCTTCATTTAATGAAACGGACCCAGTATAAGGGGCAATGCCTGTATGTATCAGACATCTCAATTCAGGTTATCCAAACGTCGCATACTCAAAAATCGACAGGCCTTAGTTGGTTGCAAGATGTCGAACAATTTTATTATTAATGCACGGTGTTGCCTTCAGTCGCTTTTCATTCCAAAATGAGACCAGAAGTGCCTTCACGCCACAGAGGCGGGGAGTTGAATCCTTAGCACAGCAATTTACGTGAATTATTCACTCCCCATAAACAAGTGCGGGACACCCGTGTGGACAGCCTGGATATGGCCTGGCATTTCTGAAGGGTTTCTCCACCGAGCAATTACAGCAAATGAAAGGCGAGCGGCAGCTACTCACACGTTCGATTGTGTTGTGTTTATTTCACATCCACGGAGAGCTGATAAGGCATCGTGCAATAATAATGATATTGTCCTCTCCGCTTCCCTACTAATGATTACTAGTGAGTTAGAGCCGCTGGGTTTTTGGCAATGGTGTCTCAGAGGGACGGGGGACGGGGTTTGTGTGAATTGTGTCCCCTGCCCATAGAGTGAGGGGCATCTGCTCCATCCGGCAGGGTCTGGTAAGGTGCCTGGAGTTCGATAATTGTGTCCCCTGCCCATAGAGTGAGGGGCACTAGCTCCATCCGGCAGGGTCTTGTTAAGGTGTATGAGCTTGGACAATTGTGTTCCCTGCCCATAGAGTGAGGGGCACCAGCTCCATCCGGCAGGGTCTTGTTAAGGTGCATTGAGCTTGGACAATTGTGTTCCCTGCCCATAGAGTGAGGGGCACCAGCTCCATCCGGCAGGTGAAGGTGGAAGTGAACTGGATGGTCACTCATACTTTCCTCTGTTTGCAGGTGCCAGGGAGGAGACGTAAGTGGGGCGTGCAGGGCCACACACAGGGAGTTTCAGGTAATGTTGGCCGAAACAGCTTTTTGGGGGAGTTGTTGTGGGGTTCGACAGCAGGCTCTCGCCACCCCCAATGCTTGCGCGGAAGGTGGTTGCCCAGGCGCGGTGGCCAGCGGTTTACAGATGCTCCGGGTTGTTTAGTTACTCATGCTCCCGTTTCCATTCCAGGCGACGTCTTGCAGCGGACACACGCGCAGTCGCACCCGTGCAGCATCCTAGGCGTCATTCGGAAGGTATGTAGCTTGGGCACAGGGTTGCTCAAGAGAACAGGATGACGGGGTGGCAGGTGTGCTAGGCGGGGGATGCGGGAGAGCCGCAGGGGGGGGCGGCAAGGGAGGCCGGCGGGGCCTCCGCCCCTGGCTTGACCATGATGTCATCATTGGTAGCATAGCTCACCGGGCACTTTCTTTTCCAGGGTCAACGGGAGCTGGCGGAATGGACAGCCAGGGATCCCCTCCGCTCTTTTCCCAGACGAGCCAGGTTGGGGAAACACCTTCAGGAGCCGCCCACGATGCGCAATTGAAGGCACTCTTGAACATAATAAAGGCCAAGGGGGTGGCGTGGGCCAGTGAAGCACTGGGGGTCAATAGCCAAGAGGACTCCGGGGTTGTTGTGGCAACCCCTGCGATACTACAGGAAATCACGGAGGACAATGACACTGGACCCAAGAGGTCCAAGAGACATAAGAAGACCACTTGCAAGGACTTTCCATCAGAGCCGACCCCAGTCAAAAGCCGCGCACCTGAGGTGGCTAGGAACGTGATCGTTCACGTGCCGGCAGCCACATCCCCCTTGCAGGTGGTCCAGGCTACGCCACCACGGGAAGTGGTGGCCCCTCCTTCGAATTTTGCCACACGGGATGAGTAGGGTGGGCAGCTTTCACAGGGAAGCGTTAGCAGCAGTGGCTCAGCGACCCCCAGCGCGCCGGTGCTATCCTCCACCCACGCAGTGACCGAGCGGTCTTTGATACTTTCTCCAGTCCCTCCGGCCACGGCATCGTCCACCTCCTCCGCTGTGCCCCCCCTTGCGCCACCCACTACTTCACTTTCCTCGCCGAGCATCCCTGCACCCTCCAGGATGACCATGGCTCCTCTGCTCTCGGGCAAATGCTCCCTAGCCTGGCTGGTACCACAGGCGGGTAGGGAGGCCATCTGGCGCAGGGAGTTCATAAACATCTTCTCCCTTCTGATGATAGGGGTGGAAGGGGTTGACATCAGGAAGGTGGGGGCAAAGGAGGATGAGAAAAAGGCACGATACCAGGCATGGACCGAGAAATCACTCAAAAACTGGAGGCAGGCTTTTGGAATATTAGCGGCAGTAATAACAGAGCGCTTCCCTGAACAGGCGCAGGGGCTCTTTCAGTATGAGAGCATTATTACTGAGGAAGCGGAAAATGGGGGTACAGGCTGGTACAGATATGATTATGAATTTAGAAAGAAGATGTCCATGTGTCCCGAATTGGAATGGGATCAGATAGAGGTCAGATTGTGGATGCAGCACATGGGCAAGGGGAAGGCCGAGGGTCTTGCCAAAACGGGCACCAGCGACAAGAAAACGGAGGTAGCGAAGGGACAACAACGGGGTAAAAAAGGTCAATTCAGACAGTCTTTTCGAGGGGGGCGAGGCAGCGGGGCCCACAATAGGGGGGGAAACGAGCATTTGTGGGTACATGCAGACTTTTCAATGCAGGGAACTGCACATGGGGGAAAGCGTGCAGATTCTCGCACACATGCAGCAAATGCAGCGGCTCTCACGCAGCGTCCTCCTGCGAGAAACAAGGTTCAGCGGGGGGCAACCAGAAACAAGAGGAGTAACAGCCCCTCCTATGGCCCTGTGCAACACCCTCTCCCCCCAGCACCCTGCATCCAACCCCCCCCCCCCGGGAGCCCCTGATCCACCCTAGACCGTTGCCCACCACGCAGGTGGGGCAGCTCCAACACAAGGGCCCCTCTCCAATTGTCATCCCCAACCTGCTGGCACTACTGAGATCCTACCCCATTGCTAAAGACAGGGTAACGCTAGCCGAAGGTTTTCTAGAAGGTTTTAGGATCCCGTACCTAGGTCCAAGGGTCAGCAGGGAGGCGGACAACTTGAAATCAGCCAGGGACCTCCCCGTGGTGGTAACTGAAAAGATCCGGAAGGAACTGCGCCTGGGGAGGGTGGCGGGCCCGTTCCCTTCCCCCCCTCTCCCCGATTTCATGGTATCTCCTTTGGGAGTCGTCCTGAAGAAAGAGCAGGGGGCTTTCAGGTTGATTCACCACCTGTCCTTCCCAGAAGGGGACTCAGTCAACTCCTGGCTGGCAGAGGAAGCATGCTCCGTCCATTACAGCTCACTAGACACCGCCATCGATCAGGTCAGGAGATCGGGGAAGGGGGCCTGGTTAGCAAAGGCCGACATCGAGGCGGCATTCAGGCTCCTGCCTGTACACCCGGAGAGCCACCACCTCCTGGGGTTCAAATGGGGAGGTCAGTACTTCTTCGACAAATGCATGCCAATGGGTTGCTCCGTCTTGTGCGCTTTCTTCGAGGCTTTCAGCACCTTCCTCCAGTGGTCTCTCTCAGTTAAGTATGGGGTCGAGGCGGTGACGCAGTACCTCGACGACTTCTTGTTCATTGGGAGGGACGGAACTGGGGAATGCAGTGAGGGGTTGTCGTGTTTTTTGGATCTGGCAGGCCACCTGGGGGTGCCTCTGGCGCCGGGCAAGACCGAGGGTCCAGCCCAGGTTCTCACCTTCCTGGGCATCGAGCTGGACACGGTCAACGGGGTGTCTAGACTCCCTGCTCGCAAGGTGCAGGAACTGCAACGGGACATTCGGGATCTGCTCGGGAGGAACAAGGCACCGCTGGGGGTCATACAGAGCCTACTCGGCAAACTCAACTTCGCAGCCAGGGTCATCCCGGCCGGGCGGGTCTTTGCAAGACGACTAGCCAGGGCAACGGCGAACATAGTCCAACGCCATCACTTTGTGAAACTTTCAGCAGGGATGAAGCAGGATTTGGAAGTATGGGTGGAGTTCTTGGACAACTTCAATGGCACTGTCATTTGGAGGGCACCTTGGGCGGACAGTCCAGAACTCAGCATGTTCACCGACGCCTCGGGGAGGGAGGGCTTTGGAGCTATTCTGGGCGAGCAGTGGTGTGCGCAGGAGTGGCCTAACGCATGGCGCAGGCGAGGCAACACTGCAAACATAACTGTTTTAGAACTTTTTCCCATCATCATTGCCCTCCATCTCTGGCCCGGCCCCCTGTCAGATTGGAAGGTCCTTTTCTGGTCGGATAACCTAGCGGTGGTCCAGGCGATTAACGGTCAGACGGCCAGTTGTCCTCTGGTCCTCTGCCTATTGAGGGACCTTGTGAGAAGTAGCCTGCGCTGCAACCTGGAATTTAGGGCGCGGCACATCCCTGGGGTCATTAACATTGCAGCGGATGCACTTTCTCGTTTTCAGTGGGAACGTTTCCGGGCGGCCTGCCCACAGGCGAGAGAGGAGATGACCCCTTTCCCGCCGGAGCTATGGCGCATCTTGGAGTGGAGCAGGAACTAAGAGCCATGGGGGAGAGGGCCCTAGCACCAAGCACCAGGAAACGCTATGGAAATCACCTTGCCGCGTTCCACAGGATAGTGGAAGATTTGGGCTTGGGAGAGCTCCCCCTGGAGGACAGAGTTAGAGCTTTCATTGTCTGGGCCAGAAAAATAGGAAAGTCCCACTCTTGGGTCTGCGGACATCTGGCGGCCATCGGCCACGACGCTAAATTACGAGGGTTCACGGATCCCACCCAGGCTTTTGCCATCAGGGCAGCACTGAAGGGCTGGTCACGGGATGAGCCCAGGGCTCCGGACAATAGAGCGCCCATCGACTTCCGCACCCTGCAGGACATGCTGCGGGTGTTGCATTCAGTAGCCCGCTCCCAGTTTGAGGCCACCCTGTTCACGGCAGCTTTCTGCCTCGCTTTTTTCGGGGCCTTTAGGAGCAGCGAGCTGGTGGCACGCTCCAAGACCAATTCTTCTGGCGATGCCCTGTGCCTGGAGGATGTCGCCTTGGACTCAGACATGACGGTCACGCTCAGGAAGTCCAAGACAGACCAAACCAGAAAGGGGGTTCGCATTGTACTGACTCCCATTAAGGAGCAAACCGGCTGCCCCGTGGCGGCAGTCCGAAACTACCTCGCCCTGCGGCCAGCTGGGGCGGGCTACCTCCTTGTGCACGAGGATCTTTCACCCCTCACCAGGTACCAGATGGATAGAATAATGCTGGCCTGCCTAGCCCGAGAGGGCCTGACTGGCGAGGGGAAGCGATTCTCCAGCCACTCCTTTCGTATTGGGGCGGCCACCTCCACCTCTCGGGCAGGTATGCCGGCAGAAGGCATTAGAAGGGTTGGGCGCTGGGAGTCACTTTGTTACAAGCGCTATGTCCGCCCGTAGCACAAGGGCCTTACAGTTATTGGGACAATATGCATGTTTTGTTTATGTACCTTTTCTCGTTGCTGTGTAGCACAAGGACCTTACAGTTTATTGGAACAATATGCATGTTTTGTTTGTGTACCTTTTCTCTTTGCTGTGTTGCACAAGGGCCTTACAGTTTATTGGAACAATAGGCATGTTGCTTTGATGTACCGTTGCTTTGGCTGTGTTAAGCGTGCAATAAAAGTGCGAAAACTGATTGGGGTCTTTTGTGTTGACAGGTTCGAGAGTTTGGGTTCTGGGCCATTCAACTGTCTCCAGGTTAGGTCGATGGGGTGCCACCAGGAACTGGATGCGGGGTTTCTCCAACACGGAGTGTGTATGGTTAGGTTTCCTGGGCATGCGCTGGAGTGGCCTCTTGTCCAGACTCAGACACTCCCTGGCTGCAGGGGGCGCTCCGCCGCATCACTTGGTCATTCACTTAGGGGGCAACGACATCACCAACATGGGAAGGTCCGCGTTGCTGCATAAAATGAAGGCGGACCTGGTGGAGGTTTGCAGAATGTTGGGGAGCTGTGAGGTTTGGTGGTCCGAATTGCTCCCACGCAGGGTCTGGCGGGGTGCAAGGTCATGCGAAGCCATAGAAAGGTCTAGGAGGAGGGTAAACCGTGACATGCGCAAATTCACTTCACAGAGAAGCATTGGTTTCATCCGCCATGAGATGATTCAGGATAAGATAAAAGGTTACTTTGAGTTAGATGGCGTGCATCTCAATCCGGTGGGCTTGGACCTTTTTCTCCTAGATTTGTACGATGCTTTGCAGGAGAGAGGCTGCAGGTAGGAAGGAGCATAGGGGATGGGGGGCCCGGGCGGCGGCGGTAGCCACCGGTCGGGCTGTGGCGGAGTTACAGGGTGATCCGGAAGCAGAGAGGTGCAGCGGTGTACCTCAGCAGGCACATAGGGGTGCCAGAGCCTAACACCTGGACTTCATGGGAGGTCCGGGTACACGTGTCGGCACCTCAGTAGTCCTTCGGGCGGTTGTGGGCCTGTACAACCGGGGGTTGCCTAGTTGCGCTCCGCCCCTCGGGCGTGAGTCTAGTTAATTAACATATGGGGCAGCATACAGGTGGTTCCACATTGTGCTGCCCGGCTCATCAGGCGGGCAGGTGGCGAGAATGCGGCCTGCCCTTGGATTACCCGTAAGATAACCCATCTTGATTACATATGTTGTATGTAATAAATCCTGCAGCAGTTTCTTTCCAACCAAACACTGTGTCCTGTGTATTATTCATGTTTGTAGGGTATCCATGTGTGGGGCGGGGGGTCCTGTTGCCATGAGGGGACTATGCAACTGCCCGAGGCCACCCCGTGGCCATCAAGAGGGCGGCACCTTAGTCGCCGGGGGGCTCCCCCCCCGCCCCCTTGCATGCAGGTACTCTCTCCTCCCTCGGGCAGGAGGGGTCCAGCAGGGAATGGGGCTGGCCCAGTGATGTGCTTCGGGGGGCGGCAGGCCGGGCGAGGGGTACTTAAGTCCCCCTCGCCAGGTTCAGGCCTCTTTGCCGCCCCTCGCCACGGACAGACTATCCACTTGGACGCACTTCCCCTCCCTACCTCTTACCCGTGCTCCAACTGGGGGTGGGGTGGTTTGAACTTTATAATATTGTCATTTTTTCGTTGCAGGCGGAGTTACAGGGTGATCCGGAAGCAGAGAGGTGCAGTGGTGTACCTCAGCAGGCACATAGGGGTGCCAGAGCCTAACACCTGGACTTCATGGGAGGTCCGGGTACACGTGTCGGCACCTCAGTAGTCCTTCGGGCGGTTGTGGGCCTGTACAACCGGGGGTTGCCTAGTTGCGCTCCGCCCCTCGGGGCGTGAGTCTAGTTAATTAACATATGGGGCAGCACACAGGTGGTTCCACATTGTGCTGCCCGGCTCATCAGGCGGGCAGGTGGCGAGAATGCGGCCTGCCCTTGGATTACCCGTAAGATAACCCATCTTGATTACATATGTTGTATGTAATAAATCCTGCAGCAGTTTCTTTCCAACCAAACACTGTGTCCTGTGTATTATTCATGTTTGTAGGGTATCCATGTGTGGGGCGGGGGGTCCTGTTGCCATGAGGGGACTATAGAGCAGACAGTGTCACAGCAAGAAATCTTACATTTAAATATCGGATCAAATGAACACGAGCATGTTATAGAAACTGACCAGCATAATTATGAGATAGGTAATACACCAAATGAGGCGAATGGCTCCATTACACTTATGACAGCGCATGCTGCACCGGATCATCCTGTTACAGCTGTGGGTTCTATGGATTCTGAAGAGATAGTTGTGATTCAAGTAGAGGGAGAACAAGTGAATCAGGGCACTGAAGATGATGATGCAGGGCAACATCTCTATACTGATATAAGGGCAGAGCAAGCGACATTTTACTCAAAATTCCACGAAAGTACACCACTACATCAGAGGACGTAATTGGGAGTGGCTCGGGTAAACAATCCTATTACTAGAGCACCTGAACAATGCGAATGGACACAGAAAAAGGATCATCTCTTGGTTGCGCACCCCTGTGTTTTTAGCACTATTTTTTGCATTTCGCGCTAAAAATATAGCCCAGAATGCCATATTTGTGTTTTGCTTAATTTCACATAATTTTTTCCAAAATCTTGCATAATTATTCTAAAGCAAATGTGGCACATTTCTTACAATCCCAGCGCCATTCAGACTCTTTTCTGCTTTTACAGCCCATTTGCAACCAAACTATTCCTATCCTTTCCCGCTAGTTAATGTGTGATTTTATAGATCATCCATGTACATCTAGTTTACTTTCAATTTGAAGGTACAACTTTAAACAAAGCTAAACAGTATTAACTATACATTCATAACATCCACAAAAAGACATACTATAATTAACAACAACTGGGTCCCTCAAGCTTTATTACAATTGCCGGAGCCCATACAATTATCTCGTGTTGGATTCGCTCCAGTTATGTGTCATTGACAGTCAGAGCAAATGTTTCCTTCATTCTCATCTCCTGCCTTTCTCAGATTTGATCAAACAAACCAATGTTGTCTCGTTGTTCCAACATAATTACAGGACATAAAGCGCACAGCACTTTTCAATTTTCATAAATGTTAATGGATTTTGTTATCCTCAAAAGCTATTTTTAGATACCCAGGCGAATGCGGGCACACAATATTGTTTACAGAGATAACTCCTGTCGAACCAGACAGAATCTATTTTAGGGACAGTGAGGACTTTCTGAACCAACACAATCACCGAACACAGAAAGAAATGTTGTGGGGTGGCAGGGTCAGTGCAAGGAGGGTGTTAAACAGGGATCAGATTATAGTGCCCGCCCAGCAATTAGTTACATTAATATTTAACCATAAATAGCAACCACGACTGTCTTGTTGCTGAGTCAGAAAAGAGAAGCGAGGCCTAGCAAGTGTCTGCCTAATGTTACTGCTCCTAACCCCATGTGGGCAGCTTTTGAGCTCCTTGCATTCAACCAATCTGACAACTGATCTTTTAAAGTGGGCTTGCCCAAATGTAGGTATACGATGGTAGCATCTCTGAGATCAGGAGTAACATAATAAATACATTTAGATACAGTGCATCTAAATTGAACACATGTATAGTGCGTGTTGTTATCCTACAAATCTGTCATGGATACAGCCCTCTGGGCCTACATTGGACATTCCTGTTTTAAAGAAAGAGAGATTTAGATCTTTCCAGTTTCAGCAAGAAATTATTTGTGACCATTACCAATCATTTTTTATTAACTTGTGAGCTAGAAGCCCCACAGCCTTAATGATATCCGGCTAACAGGTGGTCATCCTGACCAATGATTTAATGATACTACTTGTTTGTAACCAAATGTGGTAGGATGTGGGATAGTACTTTTGCTGCCCCAATGATTCTACTTAAATGATGCGCTGATAATTAAAGAACAAAGTGAAAGTCCGTGAACATCTAAGGCTGGCAGTTGGTGGTTTGCGGGATGATAGGGTAGAAGATGGAGGAGCAAGATGGCGGAGAGGCGCCGTCCGTGAAACCTGCACCGCGAGGCGGCTGCTAGGAAGCTAGTGACTCCTGCCCTCCTGTTAAGCTTGCAGAGAGGAATGTTGGTGCTAATGTGTTTTCTAGATATAACGTATGAGAAAGCAGTGGTCGAGGTGGGAAATAAAAAGTAGGGGAACTGTGAGTGGAGAATCAGGGGGCGGGAATAACCGAAGATTGAATCAGTAGGTGGAGTTAGGGGTGTGGCTAGGAATAGCAAAATATACCACTTTTTAGTACGTTTAGCATTTCACTGACCAGTTACAGCTTATAATGTTATTTAATGAAAACAATGGATAAACATGTTTATTTGAGGTTTAATTCAGGAAAAAGCAAACGCTCATAGGGAATACGGGTTTGTGTAAAGCGTGTGAAAAATAAGCAGGAACAACATGTTGCCTTAATGCTTTTACTCTCATTGTTCAGAAATCCATGATTATTTTTTGTCTCAAACATTCAGGTCATGATTACTGGACTCCACATGTACACATGTGTTAAGCCGGGCTCTGAAGAGAAAGGGACTCTTCAGGAGAATCTAAACTCACGGAAACCAACAAAGGCTCATTCATATTCATGTCAGCCAGCTAGCTGCTCAATCATAATATAGCAAAAAGAACAACTGGTGGACAGAATGCAGAACAATATCATACATTAACCCCAGTACAGATATCTGGGCTTAATCCATCGTTTTTTTCTCACCATGCCATTCCAGTTTGGACCCAGCCATTTGCAAATCTTGATCCTGCGCCCAATGTGAACACTCCAGCCCGAACTGCCAGGCCATATGTATTCAAGTGTCCTTTCATTCGGGAAGTGAACACAAAGAAGTATCCACTGAACTATGCACATAAAATATTGCTCTTTGATATGCATGGTACATGTTCTTTGCAGCAGGCATATTACCCCTCTGCGCTACCTTAGATGATTAAAACAGCCACTAGACAAAACATGCTCCCATCTCTCTCCAGCAGGTACATTGATCACCAAAATTATCTAGGCACTTGTATTGTTGACCGAAACCTGCTGCATATACAAAAGAACTTTGCAGTGTTTTTAAAACTCCTGCACTTTTACAAAACCGCTCTCCCCAAACTAAACTGGCCCCCTACGCTTCCAGTCGCCCTGGGAAACGCCTGCTCCTGCCCTTTCACTGCTCCGGTCCAGTCAGTATTCCTGCTTATGCTCGATCAACACTCCTGCTTCATCAATTCTCCTGCCCCCTCCCTTCTCCTGGCCCGTCACTTCTCCTCCCCTGTTCCCGCCCTGTTCCTTGCTCCTGCCCTGTTCCCTGCTCCTGTCCGTTCACCGCTCCTGTCCGGTCACCGCTCCTGCCCGGTCACTGCTCCTGCTCATACCTAATCACTGCTTCTACCCCGTCACCTCTGTTGCTCCATCACCACTCCTGCCCGTCATTTTTCCTGCCTGTCACTTCTCCTGCTTGCCGCTTCTCCTGCCCGCCGCTTCTCCGGCCCATCGCTTCTCCTGCCCGTCGCTTTCCCTGCCCGTCGCATCTCCTGCCCGTCGCTTCTCCTTCCCTGTCGCCTCTCCTTCCCTGTCGCCTCTCCTTCTCTGTCGCCTCTCCATCCCTGGCGTCTCTCCTTCCCTGCCGCCTCTCCTTCTCTGGCGCCTCTCCTTCCCTGGCGCCTCTTCTTCCCTGGCGCCTCTCCAGCCCTGATGCCTCTCCTGCCCTGAAGCCTCTCCTGCCCTGGTGCCTCTCCTGCCCTGAAGCCTCTCCTGCCCTGGTGCCTCTCCTGCCCTGGCACCTCTCCTGCCCTAGCGCATCTCCTGCCCTGGCGCTTCTCCTGCCCTGTCGCCTCTCCTGCCCTGCCCCTTTTCCTGTCCCGTCACTTCTCATGCCCCGTCACTTCTCCTGTCCCGTCACTTCTCCTGCCCCGTCAATTCACCTACCCCATCACCTCTCCTGCCCCGTCACCTCTCCTGCCCCGTCGCCTCTCTTGCCCCATCACCTCTCCTGTCCCATCACTTCTCCTGTCCCGTCACTTCTTCTGTCCCATCACTTCTCCTGTCCCGTCACTTCTCCTGTCCCGTCACTTCTCCTATCCCGTCACTTCTGCTGCCCCATTCACTGCTCCTGCCCCATTCATTGCTCCTGCCCCATTCACTGCTCCTGCTCCGTTCACTGCTCCTGCCCCATTCACTGCTCCTGTCCTGTTCACCGCTCCTGTCTGTTCACCGATCCTGCCCAGTTACCACTCCTGCTCATGCCTAATCACCGCTCCTGCCCCATTACTTCTAATGCTTCATTACTTCTCCCGCCCTGTCACCTCTCCTGCCCATCACCTTTACTGCCCATCACCTCTCCTGTCCATCACCTCTACTGCCCATCACCTCTCCTGCCCATCACCTCTCCTGCCCGTCACCTCTCCTGCCCGTCATGTCACCTGCCCATCACTTCTTGTGCCCGGTCACCTTTCCTGCCCTATTGCCTCTCCTTGCCAGTCACCTCTCCTGCCCTGTCGCCTCTCCTGCCCTGTCGCCTCTCAAGCCCCATCACTTCTGCCCCATCACTTCTGCCCCTTCACTTCTGCCCCGTCACTTCTGCCCCGTCACTTCTGTCCCGGTCACTGCTCCTGCCGCGGTCACTGCTCCTGCCCCATTCACTGCTCCTGCCCCGTTCACTGCTCCTGCCCCGTTCACTGCTCCTGTCCTTTCACCGCTCCTACCCGGTTACCACTCCAGCTTATGCCCCGTCACCTCTCATGCCCCGTCACCTCTCCTGCCCCGTCACCTCTCCTGCCCTGTCACCTCTCCTGCCCGTCACCTCTCCTGCTCCGTAACTTCTCCTGCCCCGTCACCTCTCCTGCCCCGTCACCTCTCCTGCCCCCTCACCTCTCCTGTCCCATCACCTCTCCTGCTCCGTCACCTTTCCAGCCCCGTCAGTGCTCTTACCCTGTCACTGCTCCTGCCTTTTCACTGCTCCTGCCCGTTCACTGCTCCTATCGGGTCAGCACTCCTTCCCGATCACCGCTCCAGCCCCATCACTTCTCCTTCCCCGTTCACTGTTCTTATCCATTCACTGCCCCTATTGTTCACTGCTCCTGCCGGTTACCGCTCCTGCCCATTCCTAATCATCGCTCCTGCCCCTTCACTTCTCCTGCCCCATCACTTCTCCTGCCCCATCAACTCTCCTCTCCTTTCCTGTAACCTCTCCTATCCCGTCACTGCTCCAGACACATCACCTCTCCTGCCTCGTCACTTCTCCTATCCGTTACTTCTCCTATCCGTTACGTCTCCTGCCCGTTACTTCTCCTGCCCAGTCACCTCTCCTGCCCTATTACCTCTCCTTTCCTGTCGCCGCTTCTGTCCCGTCACTGCTCCTGCCCAGTTCACTCTGTGTACAATATTGACAAATTACACTAGGGGGCAAATTCCCCACAGTACTCTGTGTGGGGAAAGCTCCTCTGTAATCACTAAATCCAATCTCACTGGCACATGATATGCTAAAGCAGAGGGCGGGTGCATGCGCATTGTCATTCCAAAGGGGATAATCCGCCTCAATCGGAATGACAATGGGTCTGCCCCTCCGTCTGTGAGAGCTCAGGGAGGGGCTGCTGCGGCCTCTGGAGCTCAACAGAGAAATGCGAGCAGCCCCTGGAAGCTGAAGGAAAAAAAAGTTATCGTTTTTAAGTAGGACTATTCTTGCTGTCCCGGATGCTTTTTTGAAAGTATGAAGTAGGGGAACGGACTGGAATAATTTTTAGAAGTAGGGGCACGCCGTGCCCTTCTGATCCCGCCCACTTCTACCACTGTGAGAAAGAGAAAACCCGATAGTTACTAACGAAAATTAGAGTACCGGAATGCACAACAGAATGTATTACGGTGGGAGGAGAGCTTACCTGTGAAGCTGCAAAGTTGGACACATACCACTGGAGACGAGAGGAACTGGGTACGTTCCAGGCTCAAACCGGTTAGACTACACTGGATTCACCTCACTGCCTCGCTGGTAACTGCAGCTCCGGATGCAGATGCTTGTTAGAATTGGACTGAGCTTTTAATTTTGCTTGCCTCGATTGTTGCTTACTTACGAGGCAGCGCGACAGTCAGCTCGGCGCATATCGTACTATTACACTAATTTAGTGACTTCTCTACTGGTACCTTTGCTGCTACCAGAGATGGCCCCACAGAAGAACCCTGCAAGAGGGACTCGTGCTACCAGTCGATTGCTGGTGAGTGGGGAGACACAGAAGGGCAGAAAGGCAACAAGAAGGATTGAAGTTGCTGGGGCAGAGGGCGTGAAACAAGCGGCGAATTTGGGAAAACCAGTTCTGCGCTACCTGCAGTCTAAGAAAGCAGCGGAATTGCTAGAAATGGAAAATGATGCAGATCTAACAAATAGTACCAAATTAGCCGAAATAATTACTAAATTAATCTGGGGCAAGCTAATAATGATAGCACCTATGGGGGCAATAACCAAGTTGTTGCACAGAAGGACGCTGAGGATTCAGAGAAGGCAGTGCTCACGGAAATGGAAGGTGATTCGGGGGGGGGCTGAGAAACTGGACGGTGTTGAACTTGTTACGTGGGGGAATGGGGGGTTTGAGAAAAATAATTCTGAACTATCAAACACTACAGATGTACTAGTGACAGGAATCGAGCAGACAGTGATCAGCATAATTATGAGATAGATAATACACATGGGGCCAGATGTAGGAGCCCAAATACCGGTCGGTAATGGCGGAATTCGGCCGTTACCGACCGGTATTTGGTGATTGGGATGTAGGGGCATCATTTTACAGATTCGGTAAATTTACCGATTCTGTAAAATACCGAATCAGTAATTTTACTGATTCAGTAAAACCCAGATGTAGGTGGGACTCTTCTGAGTCCCAAAGGCCTTTCAGATTCATTATTTTACCACCCAATCCAATTGGGTGGTAAAATACCAAATCCTGGTATGCATGCACATGTGTGCATGCACACCTATGCCATGTGACAGACAGACATGCCCTTAGGCATGTCTGTCTGTCACATGCATGTCTGTGTGCCACATGGCACACATGCCTGTATTTGGGGTGCTAGAGGGTGTCAAAGTGACTCCCCCTGCACCCTTGCTGGAATCGGTATTTACCGAATCGGTAAATACCGATTCGGTAATGCCCATTGATTCCTATGGGCTTCAATGCCCATAGGAATCAATGGGCATTACCGAATCGATATTTTCAGAATCGGTAAATACCGAATCTTAACGATTCTGAATTTACAGAATCTGTAATACCAACACCCCCCCCCTCTATTTTACCACTTCTTAAATACCGAATCGGTAAAATTCGGTATTTAAGAAGTGCTAAAATAGAATTACCTACATCTAGGCCCAAATGAGGTGAATGGCTCCATTACACTTATGACAGAGCATGCTGCACTGGAGCATCCTGTTATAGCTGTGGGTTCTATGGATTTCTGAAGAGATAGTTGTGATTCAAGGAGAAGGAGAACAAGTGAATCAGGGCACTGAAGATGATGATGCAGGGAAATAACTATAATACTGATATAAGAGCAGAGCAAGCGACTTTCCCGGCATTATCATCTTTAAATAAAAGAGCCCAAAAGCTAAAAATGTGAAAGAAGCAAATAGGAGCCAAAGTATATTTTGTGCTGGGCCAGCTCGTAAGAAAAAGACACAAATTAAGGGAATACTTGCTAACAGCCCTAAGCGGAGATTGGTACAATCAAAAGGGGGAATAGAGACTGTGATTTCGAGGTTATCTGATGTAGGGCTGACAGATAAAGCTGCAAGTATCACCAGTGCTATTAAGTCTGGTGGAACAGCGCGTGGGGAAAGCTGTTCAGAAACGGATCTGGATTCAGAGTCCTGCACAACACCTGAGGGAGATGGTGGTTCAGGTCAAAATGAGCCATTTATGGTACTTAGTTCACCTAAACAGCCCCAATTATTAAGTCCAGGGGAGGACTTGCAAAAGGGACCTATTGAAGAAAACGACACTCAAATACTCTCCCAGATATTACAAGCTCTAAAAGATCAGAGGGAAGAGACGAGAGAGCTTTTTGCCCAGATTAGGGCAGATAACTTCAATATTCAATCATCCGTGAAAGAAATAACGAGGGAAGCTGGTGAAATGTCTGGCGAGATAATGGAATTACAACAGAGAGTGGTCTCTACAGAGGAAGTCACTACCAAAGTGGTAAATCTTACACAGCAACATGATGATCAACTAGCAAGTCTGGAACTCAAACTTGAAGAGTTGGAAAATAGGCAAAGGAGGCAAAATGTTCATATATTTGGTATTCCTGAAGGGCAAGAGGGCTCAGACCCGAGAACTTTTATTGTGCAAGTGATGCAGGAGGCCTTCCAGATCTGGTTGATTGGGACTGGGATTGCCAGATTCAGAGGGCCCACAGACTCCCACTGGTGCAACGCCAGAAGGATGATCGCTATCCTAGGCCGTTTTTGATATACTTTGGGAACTATTTGCTAAGGCAGGCAGTCTCTTTGAAAGCGGGACCTCGAACACTGACAACAGTAGTGTCTTATTCAGTTATCTTTCGCTCCCACTTATGTAAGGTAACTATGGACAAACAGTGGCGTTTGAAACACTTAATTGACCCCCTGAAATCTACAGAAGCACAAGCCTATTCACAGGAACCAGCACGTTTGAAGATTATTAGGAGTGGTCAATCGCTCTCTTTTACATCTGAAACTGAGGTGAAGGAAATATTACTAAAGTGGCAGAAAGAGACAAAAGGGGACTGCTTAAGACTGAATTGGGACTATTGTTAAGGCTCTAAGTTGGCCAAAGGGGATGGACTAGTTCACCCAGGCTAAAGCTTCCTTTCTTAGAAAAAAAATCTTTTCTCTTTCTCTTTCTTTCTTTTTTTTTCTTCTCTTTTCTCTTTCTGGTCCAATGAAGTCAGGGGTCCGAGATTTCTTGGAGGCCACTTTGGAAGCAGGTTTCCAGTTTAGCTGCCACATCATCAGCAGCTGTAAGAAGGGCGTGATTCCTCCTTTAGGTTGCGGGTGGGGGTTTCGGTGGGTTGGTGGGGGAGGGGAGTGTCAAGCAACAGAAAAAGTCAGCACAATTGAAGGGGAAGAGGAAAACTCAAATGTTTCTGTAGAAGTGAAAAAATGCAGCAAGGCAATCAAAAGCCACTGGAGTTGGATTACAGAAGAGGCAGGGAAGAATTAACATTGTGATGGCAACAATAAGGTGCTTAGCCTGGAATGTGGCTGGCCTCAACAGTAAGATTAAGAGGCAGTTAATAGCAGAGGAATTACAAATGTACAACCTCCTGATTGTTATGTTGTCGGGAACACACCTGTCCTATAAAGATAGAGGCTTTTTGAGACATTTAGGTGATAGCTTGTTCGGCACAAACGGTGTCGATTCGGGGCGTAGATATTTTAAGTAGCAAAAGATTCCGATTGGAAGTCTGTAGGACACTGTTGGATGATGGGGGCAGATGGGCTATCGCTCAAGTAAAATTAGCTGGAAAAAAATGTTTTTTGTTCATTATATGGCCCCAATAGAGATGACCCTAGAGCAATAGAAGCAGTTACTTTGGAATTATTAAATTGGGAGGGGGAGCGGTTAGTGATGGGGGATTTTAATTGTATAAGGGATTATGGATTGGATACTACCCGGAGGGGGGGCATTTCAAAGAATGCGAAAGACACAGGCAACTACATGGGTGCAGGGACGGTTGCATGTAATCAAAGATGTCTGGAGGACTCTCTATCCCGATATAGCAGGGTACATGTACTATTCTGCCCCTCACAAACTATACTCAAGAATTGACATGGCCTGGGCATCATATAATATTTTATGGTCAAGTAGTATGTAAATATGTTCGAGGGTCACATCAGACCATAATCCTGTTCTTCTTACATTAGGATCTCACCCGAAAATATTAACTCCCGCTCTTTCTCCTTGCCCAGATATTTACTCACAGATGAAGAATTTGTAACTCAGACTCTGGCACATCTCAAGGAATTTGTTGGAACAAATATAGGAACAGCCTCTCCTATAGTAGTGTGGGACACATGTAAAGCAACAATTAGAGGTTTTACTCAGCAATTCATCTTGAGACAGAATATAGGACAGAACACGAAAATGAAAGCTACTATATTGGCTATGCGGAAGATAGAATATGACCACATTGAGGCAGTTTCTAGAGGCCTTCAAAACGCAGATGAGCTGGGGTATAGCCTAGTGTACCATAGATCAGTCCTGAAAAAAACATTTAGGGAAAGGAGTATAGCGAAATTGAACAAGTATTGTCTGGTGCAATAGGAATCAGGGGAAAAGATAGGTAAGATCCTAGCATTTAGAGCAGCAGACGATAGGGCCAAGACAAATATAAAGAAGGTTAAGGGGATTGATAACAAACTATAGGAACACCCTAAACAGATTTTGGATCCAATTTGTGGCTTATTTTCAAATGCTATATGCACCGGAACATCAGCCTAAGCAGGATGAAATAGCTAATTTCATACAAAATAATCCTCCCTCATGGGTGGAGACTGAAACATCAAATGGTCTAACTAGTGATGTAGCAATAGAAGAAATAAAATCAGCAATTATCTATTTACCATCAGGTAAAGCAGCAGGAGACAATACCATTCCTTTAGAATTCTATAAGCAGTTCATGGAGGAGTTAGTGATACCATTCAGTCAGGTTATAAGATTGATTGGTAAAGAGGGTAAGGCTCCTGACTCATAGAAAATAACGCAAATTATTTTCTTTCTAAAAAAAGGCAAACCGACAAAGGAGTGTGGGTCGTATCGGCCTATCTCACTAATTAATGGCGATGCAAAAATATTTGCAAAGATTCTTGAGAACCGACTGTCTCCTGTGCTACCTAGCCTGTTGTCCCATTACCAACAAGGCTTCATTCAAGGGAGGGATACGACTGCCCACGTGAATATGGCTGTCTCTACTTTTGATGCAGCCAAGACACAATCGGCCCCACTCGGTATGATACTGTTAGATTCTGAAAAACCATTTGACCGAGTGGGGTGGGGCTTTTTATGGGCTACACTTGCTGCCTTCGGTATGAAGGGGCAATATCTTGTGTGGATTAACGCTCTTCATGACAAACCTAGCGCTAAGATAGTGTATGCAGGGCTACAATCAACTGTTTTCCTGATTCTTCTGGGCACCCGGCAAGGGTGCCCCCTATTGCCACTTTTATTTGCCCTTTATACAGAGTCTATTGTTTCAACCCTTCAAAATCACCAGTTAATTAGCCCTTACATGCTTAGGGATAGCTCCCTTAAAGTCATAGCATATGCCAATGACATTGCAGTGTTCTTAACGGACCCTGGGGGGTCTATGCAAGTGATCACAGATGAGGCACGAGGGTTTGGCCTACTATCTGAGTACAAATTGAATATTAATAAAACCCAGATTTTATTGAATTTTAAATCTGCGCTTCCGATACAGGGTGTGTGTTCAACTGCTACATATTTGGGGATTAAGATGGCGGCACAGATCAAAAGAATAATCCCTCTAAATTATGAGACATTGCTGAAAGAGACGGCTAAACTACTTAAGAAATGGCATAGGTTGCCTATTGGTATTGTAGGGCGTGTAAACATTGTAAAAATGAAGATCTTGCCAAAAATTTTGTACATGTTTAGGTCTATCCCGTTGCGATAGACTATGTCCTTTTTTAAGCGATTGGACGAGTATCTTGGCAGTTTCATTTGGGGCTATAAAAAAGCAAGACAAGCCCTGGTACTGCTAAAACTCCCCTTTAATCATGGGGGTTTAGATTATCAGGATTTTAAAATGTATTTTTGGTCTGCTTTTTTTGGTCGTCTTCATAGCTTTATCTTTCGTGAAAAGAGCACCTACTATCATAATGTTTTGTTGACAGGAGGGAGCAATCAATTTCTGTTACAACTAATGACCCGAATTATTACAAAAGGGTCAAATTCAAGACGATTCGTGATTGCATATTTGATTGGCGCGATATTTCTATAACGTATGGTTTGACACTGATGAATGATAAGTTTCCTTTCTAAGGCAATCCAGGGTTGCCTAGCATCTTTCATGATACAATGGGGAAAGGCTGGTCCAAATATGGAGTAACATGTTTAGGGGACTTTTTTGATCATGGTGGGTTTATGGAATTCGGAAAAATACAGATTGTGTCCAAATTGACAGACAACATGCAGTTTAAATATATACAAATACGTGACTATGTTGTTAATGATCTCAATTTGTCGAGCTTATCTCATTCAGACATATCGAATTGTTTATATGATTCAAGTGATAAATCTTTAATAAGTAGAGCATATACAAGCCTATGTGGTTTCAGATTGGAGGATAGCCCCAGAATAGCTGCTCGCTGGACCAGAATTATGGGTATGCCGGTTTCAGCTAAGAATATCTCGGATGCACTTAGTAAAATTTCTGGGGCAGTTCAATCCTCCAATCTGCGATTACAACAGATTCGTACAATTTGGTTACTATATTATACGCCAGATAGAATTGGAAAATGGTCACCTAACACCCAGGCAAGCGATAGGGCAAAATGCCCCAGGTGTGAATTATATGCGGCAGATATACAACATATGTTTGTCACATGCCCTGAACTCTCACTATTTTTGCAGAAGGTTGAACTTATTCTGATGCAAAAATTGGGGAATAAAACACCACTAACGGTTATGGAAATATTGATGGGGTAGGGAGCTGAGATCCGATAACGAAAATCTCTTAACTATTATGCTTGTCTGTGCTAGACTTACAATTGCACGGGTCTGGATATCGTCAAAAGCTCCCACAGTAATGGATTGGTGGGTTTTAGTCAGGCAAATACATGATTTGGAGGGAGCATTAGCTAGATCAAGGGGCGTTCAATCCAAGCACAAATTTAAGCTGATTTGGGGATCATTGTTTTGAACTGTGTATATAAACGATTGCTTATTTTTTACTGCCACCTGGTACTAGGAAAATTAATGTAGCTATCAACTGTCTGCTTTCTGCCCTTTATTCTTTTCTCTCTTTAATTCAATGTAAAAGATCTGATTATTATGATTATGTTTTTGATTATGATTTAGCTAGTATAAAACTGCTACAATCTTAATTTTTGTGTTGACACAAAAAAATACAAATATTTAAAAAAAAAAAAAAAGATAGTGCAGAAGATGGGCCTGTGACAACATTTGAAAAGCAAAATAGGATCTCAAAGGTGGAAGCAAGTTTTGATTTATTTTCTTTAATCTAAAGGGAAAGCCCAACTAGCTGAGCCATTCAGTATTGGGGAACAAGTCATAGCAATCTCTTTTCACCATTGAAATTGTATGTCTCTATGATTTTCTCGGTTGATGCTATTTAATGCACCTTGTATTTGAACAGCGCATTTCAACTATCCCTGTTGCCTTTTAGCACTGTGATTTTCTGTAGGGTTTTTTTCACTTTGCATGCAGGGTTTCTCACAGAGTCTGTTTGGTGTGCTCCTGTTTCTTCTCCTCTCCTGTCTGTGTTCCCCCCGCTGTCCGCATTTCTCTGTGTTTCTCCAGTATCCTTCTCCTTTTTCATTGTTCACTAATCCTGTGGCAATGTCATCTAGAGTCTGTCTCCCATTGTCTATATTTCCCTGTATCTTCTCATCCTGTAGTTTTGGGTTGGAGGGAGTTCCTGCAGGTGGATGAAACATTTGGTTTATTGCCCAGTAGGGAAGGGTTTTGTTGAATAATTTTCTGATTAATGTGTGAAATGCACCTGTCTTCCTCATACAAACGGTTTGCTTAAAAGGCTGTCATTTAAAAGAACTGTATGTACAATAGCTTGCAGACTGAAAGTAAATCGAATGTCTTCATGTATGCACTTATAACCCTTTCACTGTCAATCACTAGTTGTTCTAGCTAATTAACCTTTGATTCTTCTTCCAAGCTCAACCTTTGCAACAAGTTCTTCTCCTGCAGGGCCACACTTGGAGACAATTCAGTGGAGGTATACAGCTTACAAGTAGTCACCATAGCATTATCAGCTTCCTTTGGCTCTCTCTGCTGTCCCTCAGTTCTTCAATTCTGTTGTACCTCAATGCCTCCTAAGTCCTCTGATTCTCACAGGGGTCATTGAGAAGTCCTACAATGGCTGGGAGAACTATTAAGCCCTAATCAATCTGCTGAATTTTTGCAACCATATTGTCCCTACGCCAGAAGAACTTTCACCTGTGGATTCTCTTCCAGATTCAGCATTTCCTCCAAACATCAGTGGGTTTTCTTTACCACAACACACATAAAAAACATGGATTTTGTACTAATATCTGTAAAACTCCTACTGGTAATCAGAGCCCATTCCATTAATACACACTGCATTTGAATTACTTTTCCCAATTAGACATACTGACAAGGACAGAGTGAAAAACACCTGAGTCCTCAGTTGTCAAATGGCAGCACAATCAATTGTGGATGACATTTGCTCTTTAGAAAACCTAACTAAATGAGTAATTCGTATTCAAGAGGAATTGATTGGTCAAGGAACATTCCAACCACTCACCTCTCTAACCACTCATACAGACTTAGACCTAAAACCGTTCCTAAACCTTCACAAGGCAACCGTGCAAAAATTACTTATCACAGCATAAACAGTGACCAGTTTGGGTATATTTTTGTATCAGCTCTTCATTCAATACAGAAGTGGTCTACTGTTGATAGTTTGATCAGCGATACTGTCATTTTACCTGGATATCATTAACCCCTTTGCTGCTCATGACGAGCTCAGCTCGTCATGAGTCACACTGGAGCTGTGCTTATGACAAGCTGAGCTCATCATGAACAATGGGAAATCTGGAGTAACAGCACAGGAGGGGAAAAGTCATAGCAGCCAAGGTGTTAAGCTGGGCCAGGCATAACATGGTCTTCAGTAAACTTGATTCATCTGGTAAGTCCTCAGTTCTAGGGTGAATCTTAAGGTCCCTCTTGAAATCCCTGTAACTCTATCCTGCCTCTGAAGATACTAGTGGCCCACTGTTGGTAGCTCATGGCGCTGGAGAAATAATGAGTACTACATAATGATGCCCACCATGTTTTGCTGCTCTTGAGACTTATGTTATGAGTCTCCTGGTAGCTGCTTAACAGAAATGTGTGAGCTGAAGGCATAGCAACCCGTTACTGTGTATGGTTGCACAGCATCCTATTGCTGGGAAAGGGCACATACTAACCCGTTACTGTACTATGAATTTTAGAGGCCTGATGGTAAGAAAGGTGGCCTGGCAATCTCCTATTGTTGGATTATTGGTGCAGAACCACAGCATAGATCTGTTAGTGGAATGCATGGCGGTGATGCTCCTTGTTTCTATGGATATGAGCAATTTGCATACGCATTACTTTGAGACAACACGCTGGATTAGTCATATCATATTGTTATGACAAAAAACATAAGGCAAATATTCTTCAAGTGCATAGGTTTATATCTGAAACACCATTGGTAAGGGTGGTTAATGAGGAACTATACCCTATGTGGAAAGGTGTTTTACTTTATCTTAAAGATCATGATGCATCATGTAACATGATAAAGTACAATATATCTAAGCTTTGTCCTCCAGGGAAAGTGGAAACACAGCAACTTCCTGGTAAACATCTTGTTGGTACATGTAAGGATGATGTACCACTACTTGGGGAGTTCCCTAAATATGCGTAGCTCCAATAAGATGATTTTCATTGAAGACTGTCACAGTTACTGTTAGTTAATATTTGCATAACCCGCTGCATAGATCTGCATTTTTCCTTGTTCCTCCCTTCCTGCCCAGAGCAGAGTAGCTCAGGTTGCTGTATTTCTGGTCCCGATTCAAAACTCCTACAGTGGCCTCAACAGGAAACTTTTGTGTTACCCTTCTTGGTTTGAGAAAAATTCAACAGATCACTCCTGTGGCCTACAAAGAAGGAGCACTTGGATAAACGTGGAGGTCAAGGGACGGGCCATTTATATCATTTTGATGCTCTTAACAATCAGTGCCTCACAGAACTCAAAGCACTCAGAACATCCGATTCAATACAAGAAGCCTAGACATCTCCAGAATGGAGACAAAGAACTACAAGAAAGAAAAGATAACAAGAGAGGCCTTCTTCAGTCAACCCCCCCCCCCTAGGATATGAAACAGTCTCCCTGATCACAACAGAGCAGTCTGTTTAATAAAGTGGCTCTGGGTTGGTTTCACAGCAACAAAGCAACAATTTGTATTCAGCCATTATACCGTCCAGCCAGGAGCAACAACAGTTCACAGGTGGAATGTTGGACACCAGCTGAGGGGCATAAGATTAGGACAGGGAGAAAGGGGGTAGTAAAAGGATTGGGTTCAGCAAATGGTAAGAGGATAATTACAAGATAAATCATTAACCTAAAAAAACAATGAAAGAAGAGGCAAAAGGAAAAGGGAATAGCGATTAGGGAATGGTGTGGAGAAATGCCTAATGATGATGAGGGGTGAAACCCCAAAACTGGTCCTAGGATGCTTGTTTCTGGTCCAGGAAGGACCTGGCTTGGGAGTTCATGCTGGACTGTTCCCAATACTTTAAGGCAGCAGTGGTCCTTAACGTATCATGTATTCAAATAACCAAATAATTATAGACAACAATGTGTGCTATAAGCAAAGAAGTATCCAGCCGGGCACTAATTTAATCAATATAAGAAGAATTCAAAGGATTTTAGTGCACAAATGTACAGTGGGATACAATCCTGTATCCAGTACATATATAAAACATGAACATATAAGACATGAACAAAAAGTTATGAAGAGGGGTAGGGTATATTCAGGCAAATTTTGGGTAGGGAACGCTGGTAATCAGATAAAAGTAAACCTAGCTATCCTAATATAGTCAACACAAAATTAGTAGCACGATGGAAAAACTGGTGTGTAACTATATCAACTGTCGACGGCGTTTTGATCCTTTACACTACATTACAAGGATCATCATCAGGACTGAAAATTACATTGCCAGAATAAAAAGCATACAAGCCTGTTGAAAGATAGGGAGAAAGAAGGTAAGAAACAATTGTTTAGCAACAATTGCTAGTGAACACATAATGCTGCGTAGTTACATTAATTAAATGCTGAACATGCTTTATTAAGGAACCTTTCATACGTGATATGATCAGTGAATGGCATGCAAGGGATCCGGAAACCAAATGAGACAATTAATGAATTAGTCGTGAAAAGGTCTAAATGCTGGCCGAAGTGTCAATGGTGATTTATTGTGCCTGCTGTAGTGAGTCGGTAACTTATGCGGAGGTCCGTGTGGGCGTGAGGACTCACGTGTTGTCTAATTATCCTAGAAGATGGTGACTAGGGCACACAAGTTAAAAGGGCTATGAGCCCAAACTCACCTTAAGGTAAAGGTTGATTGGTATTGTAGGATGAGGCGCATGGAATCCGAAGTGCGCCGCTATACGTCATTTGTACCATATGGGAAGGATCCTTCTGCTAATGAATCCTCAAGGGAGGTCTGGTGGAGAAGGGCACAATTAGCGATAACTGATTGCAAAATTAGGTGGATGGCAAAGTAACCATAAGTCGGGGTGCACAGTTTACCTGTGGACCCGAGAGTAAGGGTGTAGCCGTGGGAGCGGTGTCCTATACGGCAGTTACCAAGAGCGAGTTAATCACAGTACGGCGGTGCGGTGAATTGGAAGCACCGGGGGTAGCCGCGGGAAAAGTATCCGTGCGGCGATTTCGGGAGGTCAGGTTGCCTATGGGGAAATTTAACAATGGGTTAAGGCTAAGCAGGAATTAAGCAAACGGTCTGACAAGGAGCCTACAGGACAGTGTGGCTTGCCTCTATGGCAGTGGTACAATCTCTACGAGCTTCCGTGCGCAATGGCTGCACCAATGGCAATCGAAAGATGACGCGCTACTTTGCTTAAATAGTAGGTGAATGGTAGCGGCCATCTTAGGTGAGGGGAAGTGGTCTAAATGTTGTGATGTGCTTTAAGTGTAAGGGAGTGAGTTAAAGGGGCTGATAAAACATACCCTGAGTCAGATGGAGAGCATATTGGTTAACCACATTGTTATGCACAGTATTTTGTGCGGAGCCTATGAGGAATTATGGATTATATACAAGGGGAGGGTGAGATGTGGTTGATGCAGAAGGAGTGACTTAATGGGTTAAAACCACATGAAACAGAAAAATAGTTACTGAAATACTGCTGGAATTATAAGACTTGGTAATTGGTGAGCTTCCTGATTAAAAACAATATTCAACAAGGAAATACATATGGAACAATACTGGACTCATTAAATATTTACAGGAGAGATATCCAATCTTCATTCCTGTTCAATCCAGTTCTTATACTGTCCATTAAGATAATCATTCTCAGTTCTTCTTTGTTCAGTAGTAGGGCCATGTCACCTCCACATGGGGGTAGTTTGAGGGCTTTCAGGACAGTCCATTTAATGTCGTTCTCAGTATGACCCTCTCGCATGAAATGCTCAACCAGTGGGGCGTTGGGGGTCTTGCAACGAACCCTACTCCAATGTTGTCCAATCCTGGTTTTGATTTTCTGTTTTGTCTGGCCAATGTATACTTTAGAGCATGGGCATTGAATTAGATAAATTAGATCACTTGTATTACAATTCGAGAATGAATGGCAGTTAATTTATACATTGTTAAAAATGAAGGATTTGCCTTCCAATGTGTATTCGCATACATTACAGGCACCACATTTAGCATGTCCTACCAAGGGGATATAGTTCCAATGGGCATCTAATGTGTGGCGCTGTATGAGACTTGGCAGTGCAGCGCTTACTAAATGGTCCTTGAGATTAGAGCTTTTGTGGAAGGCAAAAATTGGGCGATCTAGTTTGAGTGTTCCTGCATTGAGCAAGGGCCAATGTTTAAGTATTGATTTCCTCAGGACATTCGAAACAGGCGAGAACGTAGTGACACAGGCAGGTTTGATGCTCTCTTTTTTCTGTTTGGGGCTAAGTAGAGCCTCTCTAGGGCAGTACCAGGCTCTTTTAACTGCATTTTGTACCAGCCTCTTGGGGTACCTCTGTCCCTCAATTTGTTTGACAGTGTGGTAGCTTCCCTGAAGTAATCTTCCTTAGCAAAACAATTTCTTCTGATTCTAAGAAATTGGGAATATGGTCATGAGTCCCTGAGTGCTCTGGGGTGGTTGCTGGTGTAACTAAGCAATGTATTGCGTTCTGTGGGTTTTCGGTACAGTTTCGTATGTAGACTGCCATCAGAATGATAAATAGTGAGATCTAGAAAGGATATGGATGATTTGTCAGCTGTACTGGTGAATGTAAGTCCGGAGCAGTTATTATTGAGCCAATGGATGAATTGGTGTAAGTTATCAAAATTATGGCACCAATTGAGAAATATGTTGTCTATATATCGTCTCCAGATGGTAATTGCAGACGAGAAGGGGTTAGTTGGAGACAGTATGGTGTGTGTTTCTATGTAGTCCATAAAAAGTATGGCCAGATTGGGGGCAAAAATAGCCCCCATAGAGTTCCCCTTAACCTGTTGGTAGTATTGTTGTGCAAAAGCAAAGACATTCCTAGTAAGGCACAACTCCAATATTTGAAGAATGAAGATTGAGGGTACTTGGTGTGATCGTGTTCTGGACTGTTTCCAATAGGCACATCATCAAGACTGATTTGCATATGGCCAGGTCTAAACTGGGGTGGCATGGTGAGCAACAGAATAATGGATTTAACCCAGATCTCTTCACTGGGGATGATTGTATTGATTTGTTCTGCATTCGGTCCATCAATTGTGCGCCCTTTGCTCACTATCCCTGACGAGACGTCAAAGCACTTTTCGGCGAGTAGCACTCTACTCCGGGAACCCAAAAAGGATTAGTGGTGAATTAGTATACATAAATAGGATTTAATTTGAGTAGTGGATATGTGAGTCTGTTCGTTGGATTGAAAGGATAATGGAGGGAGATAAGAGATAAGAGTCTAGAAAGTGTTTATTGGAAGATCATAGTTGTAAGAGGAGATTTGGGATGGGTGAAGGAGATATTGAGGAGGAAAGAGTCTCTAGAAACGGATTAGAGAGATCATAGTAGTAGTAGTAAAATGAGTTTTTGGGATAAGTGCAAGGAGGGATGCATGAGGGAAGAATTTAGAAAGGGTTGCTTGGGAGATCGTGGTAGTAAAATGAGGTTTGGGGTGATCCAAGAGACAGAGGAGTGAAGAGTCTAGAAAGGGTTTTTTTGGTGATCATATTGGTAGAATGAGGTTTAGGATGAGTCAGAGGGGAGGGAGATGATATATTTAGAGAGGTGTAGGGTGAAGCATAGGCTAATATAGTAGGAGTAAAGTATTAAATATATAGATACATAGGTACATAGAGGGTGCACAAATATAAAGGAGGTAATGCATGACGATTTAAGCTGTATTTAATAAATTCAGAATTTCATAAATATTTCAATAGTGAAGCAATTGTAGATAAAATAGTTATGATGATATTTACAGATTGTGGTAGATAAATGAATGGGGAATCATTAGTATCTAATCAAGTAGCTTATATGAAAACTATATTGTGGCTTATATATATGTTAAGCATAGAATATTCTCTATATTAACCATAAGTAATAAGTACATTTGTTACGCAGAACTAAAGCAGGCTTTAAAAATCATAGAAACTTTACAAGACATGCAGATCTCATGACTGAAATATTCTACTCAATCTAATGGTAATGCTTTTTACACATAAACTGGTTTCAAATGATGTCATTTGTGGAAATATATTTTAATTCACTGAGCTGCCATTTTCTTCATTATCACATATGAAAGAACCTTCAAATATGGAAGTTCAGCATGTCTGCTGCACATTTGTTTGAACGTTTGCTCTTTTGTTTGAACTGTTGCTCCATATATAAAACAAATCTAGCCACATATAAAATACACATGACCCCTTACTTGCCTCTAAATTCCCGAACAGGAATGTCATCCGGGCAGCTTTTAAATTGTGTTTAAAAGCTATTGCTTTTAATAAATACATAACTAAAGCATGAAGTGATAGCACAACGTCATTTGCAATCTGTAAATTTTACAATGAAATAGCCACAGAATTTTAGCACTGCATGTGGTTTTACTGATAAATCTATATAGTGTATAAACAATAATGTTTGGAAATGGAGTTTCTGCAAATATGTTTATTCTCACACAACCGTCTATTGTTCTGATTTGTTTTGCTCCTATATAAATCTTTGTTTGCATCACACTTCTTAATTACAAAAAAATGTGCTTTCATAATTCCTGGTACATTTTGAAATATTTGTACTATTCACTTGCAAGCTATTTAAAAATTATGTGTTAGGAAAAATATTGACATCTTCAGACAGTTTACTTGACAAAAACCTCTTACTGGAGTAAGAGAAAGAAAAAAAACAATTTTCTAAGAAACAATTTGTAAAAAGACAAACTAACATTTCAATCAATCAATCAAACAGCATTTATAAAGAACAACACTTTCACCCCTAGGGGTATCTGGGCACTGTGTCTCCATCGAACAGCCAGGTCTTCAGTCTCTTTCTGAAGTCTGCCAGCTAGGAGGCTGTGCAGAGTTGGAGGGGTAGGTCGTTCCAGGTCTTGACAGTGATGTAGGAGAAGGAGCAGCACTGCTGCGACGGATGCAAGGTGTGTGTGCAAGAGCAAGTAAAGCGGAGCACAGGTGTCTGGATGGTTGGTGGAAGTTCAATAAGGGACACCTTCCTGCACATAAATAATCATTAATGATGTTTTGCTCTTTCTATGTGTGCTGCAGATAGTAAAAACTAAAACCAGGAGAAATAAAAGTATTTTTCCTAATTGCTCCATTCTAACGCCTGCTCTTGCATGGCATTAGTTTTTGGTTATGCCTCAGATTTACATATCTTTGTAAATCTGGGACAGCGTCAAAAATCAATGGGTATTGCGGTGAAATGCCCACAGCAACACAAATTGCACATCCCTTTCACACAGAATCCTGTGTACAGAAACCATATTTACAAAGCAGTGTTAAGCATCAAAAAATGACTTAATGCCACTTTCTAAAATGGTGCAGGGCATTGCACCACAGGCATGTCAGTAAAAGTGATGTTCTGTGGCCCAATCCCTTTGTAAATATGCCCTTGCGAGTGTAGGTTCTCATGTTAGAACTTAATTGTTTCAGGTCAGCTTTGAGTTACATATTCTTAGTAAGTAGTGTGTCTAAAACAGGCAGAGCAGACATTTCTGAAGCGGATTGACAGGTTTGCGTGTTCCTTGGGATAACTAGCAATGACGCTGCCTGTAACTATTAAAACTAGATGAGGCTGAACATAGTAGGATTTGCTGCAAGAGCTGATAGAGATTAATCAGTAGAGTTGATGAGAAAGAGCAGAGGTTGCTGCTGGTTGGTATAGAATTGTGAGTTAGCCAAAACTCGAGTCTTATTTGGTATGCCTTGGCAAAGTTGTGTGGATGTGAATCATGTTGCAAATCGTTATTTTCATAATAGCTATATCTGCCTACAATGAGCTGAATAAGGATATGAAATGCAGGTGGCAATTTTGTGGCTATTTAAGGTTTGCTGCATTATTACATGCCCATGCAAATTTCTGACAATTCCAATTGACATCCATTGACCATTCATTATGAGCTTAACACATGATCCTATTATGATTGGCTGAAAAGTGGGCAATCATCTTGCTGAAGGAATGCCAATCTGATTGGCTGCCCTTTCAACCACATACAATAGGACCCTGAACTAAAGCCTATTCTGGTTTACTACTGAGAGTCAATTAGAATTGGTAAGGACAGGCTACACTTCGCTTGACCAGGTTTGCGGTTTATGGTGGAGAAGCACCTCAAACACAGGTGATTTTCTGTCTGCTTCCTTAGCAGAGTAAATTTTGCTGGGTTGTATAACCCTACTTCATACTGCGGATTAAGTAAAAAACTGATTTCACATCACTTTCTTTTTCTGGAATTTTTCGCTTATTCATAGTTATGCATCACTAAGTATTATATATGCCCTGGCCTCCACAAAAGCTTGTGACTGTCCAAGTGTATTAATATTCTTTCTGAGAAAGTCAACATAACTGTGCCCCTAGGCTAGTGTTACTAAACTGCAGCTTCCATTAAAGCTCCAATCTCAGCTACAGTCAAGTTTATCAGTCCTAGACTTGGGATTCAGATATATGAGTAATGTGTCATCCAGATTAAGCATGGGCGGAAAATCCGTTCCGCTCGCATGTTTTGCGGATTTTCGGTAAATTCGCAATCCGTGAACGCTCGCAAATTTACCGAAAATCCGCAAATTCGCACGCAGCGGATTTTTTTTTCTTGGTGATACAATTTTGCAGTGTGCGGCGTTCACTTACTGTCATTCAGCGTTTGCCGAGTTGTTTTTCTCGATATTTTGCGAGTGCTGCGCCATTTTGGATCTTGCTGCTGGATCCCGCGGGAGTTTGGCGACGCATCGCGAGAGTTCGCAATTGCGAACATGTAGGTGCGGCGGGCAGCAACAATCTCGCACTCGCGAAATTACAAAATTTGCAATTCTGCACAAGAAATCCACTAGCAAGCAGCATAGACCTTCTGAAAATGATGATTTTCATCAGAATAACTCCTCAGGTTGACATTTGCCTGCACTTTTTTGGATTTGAGGCCTTTTGACTCTCTTTGGATCACTTTTGGATTAGAAATCAACTTTCATAAGTAAGTTTGTTTGGGACATTACAGTTGCTGTTCTGCAGAAAGCACTCAGCAGGTGCAAAAGTTCACTCATCATTAGTAACCATTCCCTGTAGTACTTCCTGAGGGCCCCCTCCAGAGTTCAGTTGCCTATGTTTGTTTGGGGCATTACAGTTGCTGTTCTGCAGAAAAACGAATTTTGCAAACCTGAAAGCACTCAGCAGGTGCAAAAGTTCAAACTCATCATTAGTAATAGTAACCATTCCCTGTAGTGCTTCCTGACTGGGGCCCCTCCAGAGTTCAGTTGCTAGTTGCAACAATGGTATGCCCCTGCTCTGACCCTCACAGCAGGCTCATAGAAGAGCTACAAGTAGGCCACAAAGGCCCTGGAAAAAAAAATTGCACTGCAACAGAAAGCAAATTACAGATAAGGAAGCAGGTGCCAGACTGGAATTTTAAAACAGTGACACATTAATAAATCAACCCCAAATTAATTCATGTCAGTTAAAGCAGGGCAGGTGTGCTTGCTTTTCCACTCCATAATCTACAGTGATGAGGAACCAGAGGGTGGCATTGATGTACCAGAGGGTGGCATGGGTGAAACAGAGGGTGGCAGTGCTGAAACCGAGGGTGCTGGGAACCTGTGATGATGAACCAGACGTAGAAACAACATAGTCGCGACCATTGCGAGCCGACAAGTAAGTTTGCAATTGCGAACTGGTACAAAACCCTCGCGAACTGGCAGAAACCCTTGCGAACACAAAAAAAATCCGCAAATTCGCGAGAATTCGCGGATTTTGCGGATTGTGAGTTCGCAAATACGCAAATTCGTGAACGCCAGATTCGCAAAATTCGCCCATGCTTAATCCAGATATGCAATATGCCGACCTGCTGGAGTGTACAGTGAAGCATAGAACTGAATGAGGTAAGACATGGGATGCTTTACCTGCCACTACCATTTACAAGGGGATTGTTACTGAATGAAAAAGTAAGTGAAGTCAACTTGCAGAGTACCAGTGCATATGGAGATTGCACTGCTGCTGTCAGTGATGAAAGCTTGCAGTCTTGAACCTTTTTGCTTCCATTCCATACTGTTGTACTGTTGTATGGCATTTTAGATACCGAATGGATTTTCCCGAATCATGCCCTTAGATAGGTACAATTCACGTTGCCCTTATATAAGCATAGAAATCAAGCCCTTATTTAGACATAGCCCATGCAACCCAAATACAGGCATGGATACTTCCATCCGTTCACCAAACGTCACAACGATTTTTTGGAAAACCAGCATAAGCCGTTAGGGACTTCCCCTTGCTTGAATATTGATTTCTCCAAGAACTCAGTTAGTTTTACAATGACCAACTATTCCTTAGGGGTTCACTCATGACGTCAAACATGGCATTCCTAAACACCCTCAAGGTATAAATATACCTTCACTTGCTATAGCAAGGCACAGTGGTTCAGAGCAGTTGGATGACCTACTTGCCCGACGTAGCTCGCTACAGCAAGTGCCGAAGAAAGCCGACTTTCCAGCTGACGCACTGATCAGGAAGCTACCCTTCTTTGCCAAGAATCCAGCTCCAGTGTTTCTGACTCCCCTTGAGGCGTGTTGGGAAATCAAGTCCCGAGACAGAGATGCCAGTCCTCCTTCATTCTTCGGTATGGAGCTGATTAGAACCTAGAGAAACCTTTAGTAGATTCTTGGCAAAAACTAAACCTATGCTAAAGACCATACTCTGAGAGATATGTTCTTATTCTTGGGGAAAAAAAGTTGTCATGTTTATGTGGTTGTCAGAAACTATCCCTTCTTGTGTATTTGAGAAAGTTTCTAGTGACCTCTGAGCTAGCTGGCACTCACAATTAAGTTTAGGACTTAAGTCCTACGTCAAATCTAGAGGATATATTATTCCAATGCGCAGAGCCTATTGGGAATATAGGAACTACACTACATGGCGCCCAACGTTTGGAAGGAACTAATTTAACGCTAGATACTAAAGTAACTCAGTTGTGCTTTTCTCAGAGACTCCTTTTTCCGTAATACTCCAATAGATGTCTGTAGAGGGTAAAAGGATAATATCGGCCATAGCTGAGTAGGACGAAAAATCCTATGTATTAGCTTTTTGGTTTGTTCAACGTTGAAGGATACAGTGTTCTAAAATATTGTGCACCTTATCTTTGTTTCCTTGAAACTTGCTTTTCAAACTTTCAGTCAACAAAAATGTCCCTAAACGGGGATAACAATACCAAAACCAGTGGAGCTGTGGCTGATCCAGCCAATGCAGCTTTTAACATTTCAGGTTTTAACGAAACAGACAAGGCTGCTATATGCATACCTCTAATTTTAAGGAAAGCCATCACTATAAAACTTATAAAAAATGGCCTATCAGCAAGAGGTGGTAGGGCAGTTTTTGTGATAGAGGCACATGAATATCATCAGACAGAGGTATTCTATTCATGGATAGTCTTCCCTGAAGCAGATCCAAGAACACATGTGTTTTACTTTTACAAAGAAGACGAACCACCAGCGGAATACATTCCTTTCAAGGATATTGAAATTCCACTAACTTACCAGGAGCATGCGCTCTAGTTTAAAGGCGCCCTAAAACATATAAATCGCATTACCAGGCTCGGTCCACTAGGTAGACCAGGGGCAACATGGCCGGTGTTAGCCAGCTATACTCCACATCCTGAAATTGATGAAATGACAGATGTGGAACTACGAACTCAACTCAAAGAGCTAATTAAAATCTATAGACAATTGGTTCAATATGTCATGCAGAATTTCACAGTCCAACCAGCAATAATGATTCCACAACATCCCCTCCACCAGGGGAACACAAATAAAATTACACCACAGACTTTACATTCAGTCGTTGGTAAATTACCCGCTAACCCGGAACAAATTCCATTCTGGGCAGCTCAAAAAATTATCAAATCGAGGCTGTATTTCCTAATACTACCCCGCATAAGAAACACAGAATTTTACCAATCTGTTTACCAATAAGGATTGCACCACATCTGGAGGACTGCACATTAGGGGTACAGTCCTTGCTGCTATTTAGACTAAAACACACAAAGTTTCGTCTATGGCTGTAATATCAGATGTCCTGAAACAGATTCAAAATTAATACGGGGCAGAGCCTGCTTTGAATCTAGGTATGAAATTACTAGAAATTACTGAAAGATTTCAAACAGGTCTCAACAATAATATTAGCTAATATTAGGGGTGAAGCAGCATCCGTGGCGATACGCCAAAAGTTAAGGGAATTTGATGTAACTGAGCAACCACAAGAACTGGCCAGAATAATTGAAAAATCCTATGAAGAATTAGGCAGAGACAGTTTGGGTGGGAAACCAGTTAAACCTCAACTATTTGAAAGTCCTGAAAAGGTCTTTACTAAAAACCCTCCTACTCCTAATAAAATGTAGTGGGAAAACACTAAACAAACTTCTAAAGAGAAGCGTTCTCAATTCCCGGTTAGGTCTCCTTAAAAGGAGCCCTCTGAAATGAGGTATAACCTCAGGAACAGCGATAATTTGAGAAAACCTGATAGATATCAAAATACTGATACATGTTCCCCTCGTACCTTTCAGACTTCGACACAGAAATCCGAAAGAAAAGGTAGGTCAAAACACAAGGACGAACACGTGAAGTCCAAACACGATCAACGTGTTCAGAAAAAAAAGAAACCTCAATTCACCAAAAAGAAAGTGGCAGGTCAAAAAATCAGACATGTCGAGGATCTTGAGGACGCAACTCAAGAACAGGGAATGGGCTCAGACAATGTTGGACAGCGCAGCAGAAGTTACCATAGCTCGCAAGAACTTGAAGGATCATCTGGAGACAGTAGACTTGAATGAATTAATTCAAGTTGAAACTGCAGATCCAGGGTTAGTTGTCCACATGAGTTATATGAAATAACACTCCGGATGGAGGGGGACATACCAAGAAAAGTGAGAGCACTCTTTTGGGAGCCAATTTCTAAGGGGTATGACATTATTCTAGCTGAACAAGACTGGCCACCAGAATTTGTCAGGGAGGGCCCACATGATGAAGACATCATTATGCCAGCCTTCTCCAACCACATTCCAATTCATTTAAAATATACCTATGCCAGGAAATGAGCAGAAGCCCAGGCTCCTGCATTATATAAAAATCATGTAGGATGGAATGAGGATTCTCCTCACCATAAAAACCCAGTTAAAAAATCAACCACTGCACAAAGGCAGTATCCAGTCAAGCAAGAAGCTAAAAGAGATATTAGATCAACTTGAATACCAAGGGGTGATTGAAACATGCACCTCGTCAATGAACAATCCTTTGTTTCCTGTCTCCAAACCAGGCAATACATATCGTCTAGTATTGGATTACAGACATCTAAACTCTTGATTGCAGTACAAAATGCACATAGTGCAGCATTAATGAATACAATTCTGCGTAAAAAGTATAAAACCACATTAGATATTTCCAACGGTTTCTTCTGTCAAAACATTGCACCAGAAAGTAGGTATTTGACCACTTCCTCAATTATGGGGACACAGCATCACTTCTGTTGTCTCCCACAGGGATTCAAGAATAGTCCTGCATTATTTTCAGCTAGAGTAACCGAGTTACTAACAACATATGATGATGAAGCTTTATCATATGTTGATGACATCTATCTAACATACGATGACTTGGATAGGCACTTGAACAGGGTGAACACCATCATACTTGGCTTCACCTTTGAAGGGTATGAAATCAATTTTAAGAAATCGAGAATTGCCCACCTCAACGTCCTATTTTTAGGATATGAATTATCGAGTGAAGGCAAAGCCTGGCAGCAAACTTTCTAGAGAAATGGGCACTGCTCCAACCTCCAGAAATCAAACCTGATTTTAAAACAGTTAATTGGACACAAAAACACACAGAAATGTTGTGTTCATTGCAAACAGACATGTTAGCAACAAAACATTTGTAAACACATGTAAACGTACGCAACTTAGTGATCCGAATCATTCCAGGACAATGCGGATTCAAATGCTTAACATTTATCGAAGGTGAAAAAGTACCAATAGCTTACAAATCACACTTGTACACACAAGCAGAAATGAAGTTTACTTCAACAGAAAAAATTCTGACAGCGGTTCAAAGTGCAGTAATAAAAGAGAGAGCCCTCGCACAGGGTAAGCGCATTATCGTTGTTACACCTGTACCTACCTTAGAGAGAATGACAAAAGCGAGCATTCCAAATGCTAAAGCTTTACATCCAAGATGGATATAATCGGTAATTCTCTTTTTGCAACAGATGCTGAATACATGTTTGACCCATATTTGAAAACACAAGCATTTCTACAATACGAACAAACATGTCCTCTGCCTACTAAAATTCTGCCTCTAGAACAGTATGAATGTATATTTTATACTGACAGATCAGCACAGCCAGCTACAGAGGGTAAACAAGCTTATAGTGCGTCGTGTGCGAACGTTAAAAGTTGTTGGCGCAATAGCAAATTCTGACCAATGGTCACTAAAACACAAACTCTGGTAGATTGTACAGCTAAGCGACCTGAACTACAAGCATTCAAGATGGTGTTTGAGAATATGGACTGCGAATTCCACACACTCATAGTGTGCGATTCATATTATTGTGTTCAATCTTACAAGGAATACTTGCAAAACTGGATTCAAAATGGTTACAAAGATGCAAAACATGGCAAAATCAAGCATAAACTGCTTTGGGGACAAGTAGTTCAGTTACGAAAAGGACTACAAAACACTCATGTGATACATACGCTGAGTCATCAACGTGATAGCGTTCACATTGAACGGAATTAATTGGCTGATGAAGCCGCAAAAGCAGCTGTGCAAACGGCTTCCGTAGCTGCAATCACTCGTTCAAAAACGAAAATAGACAGTAAAATAATGCTAGCTGTCAATGCCACAAGCAAAGGCAGCGGTTCAGCGTTACCTAATAAGTTTCCACTCAAATATTCATATATAAATGATGCAAACTCCATTCCTTTTGCTCGAATACCTGGAGTGGGGGATAGAATAGTTCCAAACAGGAAACGTAGAGTAGCTTTGATATATATGAAGCACATTTGCTAGAAGGTCTGATACGTCAAGAGATCTCTAAAAAAACATTAACTATTAAGGAGGCGTACAGGTGACCTGGAATGAATGCTCACATTCATATGTTTGTCATTGACTGCATAGACTGCAATAGAGATCGCAGCACAGAACGCTACCAGATACCTGACTTTAGCATAGACAGCCCAGTATAGACACCAATGTTGGACAGCATTAGTCTTCCTACATGCAGAAGTCCCTGTGGACAAATGCGGTCCCACAAATATTAACACAAGGTTCATTTGGATGCGGCCTCAGCGCTCTGCTGACACTCGAACTGTTATAAAAAGATTTGCGAGTCTTTAGCGGCACATACACAGTTGGCACGCTACATTCTGACCAGGGTCCTGCGTTTAGCTCTTGGGCTTACAAGGAGGCCATGGCAAAATTGGACCTTGCATTGCGGTACTCTAGTCCATTCCATCCTGAGGGAAATTTGGAAGTGGAGAGAAAAAAATGGGACATAAAGCAATCTATAACAGCGAGGGTATTAGGCTCGGGTGAGGGGTGGGTCCAACATCTAATAAGTGTCCAACGTAGTCTTAACAATCTGCCAAGAAGTTCTCTAAGGGGTATCACTCCATATGAAGTCCTTTTTGGGACCAGAATGTTAATATCGGATCTCGATTGTCAGACTTCAGTGGTAGACCAGAAACCATTTGATAGCAAAGACCGTTAGGCTGTTTTACAGGACTTAAATAAATAAGAACGAAACAAAGTAACATGTTCCTGAAGCCAATAACCACTGAAGAAAAACCGACCGTCCTAGCAAGACCTGTATGGATTCCTAAGCTTGGGGATCTAGTCAGAGAGAAGATCACGGACAAGAAGGAATTTGGGCCTTCTTACAGAAAACCAGTACCTGTCCTAGCAATCCACGGATCAAGAACAGTATCACTGCCGCCCCTTGCTGGTAAGAAGGAGAACATGTTTGTGTCCATCGACCTGATCAAAGCACATCATGTGGCCGATCATAAGCAGTAGGCCAAGTGAACTCCGCCAATGTAGCAGACGCCCTAATCT